>NC_045621.1:100257198-101492905 GCF_009829155.1 Mustela erminea | reverse complement strand
AAATATGTCTTCCTGACGTCTCGTCTGAAAGGAGGACGAAGTACCCATCTCGGATGGAATTGCAAACAGAGAGCTAAATACAGGGTTAGGTTCGCAGAACTATGGAAAGGGACGCTTTCAGAACCTCACATGTGAGGTTTCTAAGAGTCCTTGACTTCGTTCCAAAGACACTGATAAGGCTTATATCAACTATGCCTTAAATCAACTGGAATTTTCAGTGGTCTGGGGCAGGGTGGAAGACCAAGTCGATTTTACAAAATTCCACTTAAGTGGGACCCCCTTCCATTCCCATGAGAAAAAGAGGATGAGCATCTGCTGCCCACTTCCTTCACACTGGGGCATCACACATTTATTCAGTAAATCAAATTGTAGCAGTTGCCCTACTCGACCTAGACTTTGTTTACTCTTGCTGTCTCCATTTCCAGAAACCTCCTTCACTGGTCCCTCCTTCACCTAGACTACTCCAATTCGTTTGGGCTTTCCCTAGTTGCCTGGAATCCTACCTCTACAGGTGCTCTATGACCCCCAGACCGTCTCACCCAAACTCAACCCCAGCCAGCTTTTCCTAAAGTATGGCATGCCCACTACCACTGAAACAGGAAGGATTTAGTGATGTGCCGGTAACAGGCACCTCATAAGCCAGGTGCTGACCAGCAGGCACCCCGTGCACCCCACGTCTTCCTGTGTTCTTCAGGAAGACAGGCGAAACTACCCCCACTGTAAGGACACAAGCTCACTCAGGCCGGATATTCCCAGATTGGCTGCTGACCCCCATCATTACCTAAGTCCCAGCTCGCCCCAGTTCAGGACCCTTCATTTCTGGGTCACCCGTAAGCCTTCCCTTATCCCGCCCAGGCCACCCCTCCTGAGTCCGAACCAGGGCCACCATGCCCAATGACTGAGGTTTTGCGTATAATGGCAAACTGAAAGGGACGTCCTAGGACTGAGGGACTCAGTGGCCCTGTCAACTTCTTGGCACCCTGTCACTACCACCTTGCCTCAATCTTGATTCTTTTCGCTGGGCCTCCTCCCGCCTCTCCATTCCCTTCCCACAACTCTGCTCTCAGCCTCCAGACCCCTTCTCCAGCCAAAGCCACTCCACAACCCACAACCTTTCACTGTAGGACATCAAAGTCAGTCTCTGACTCTGTGCTTGGATCCTTCCCACCCAGTACCTGCTCCAGCCTCTCCAATCAGGCTGAAAATCTGTTGGATCACAAATGTCCTCATAACCATGATGTTCCCTCCCACCTCTACTCTCTAAGTGTGTAGGTAGCTCTTCCTGCTTCCTCCTACCTCTTATACCTGTCTGCTTTATTCTTCCTTACCCAGTAGTGTCATTTAACACAGTTTCCAAATCAAAAGCCAGGTACACGTTCCCTGGAGAAATTTTAGAAAATATAGAAAAAAGAAAGAAAGGTAGCCTCTTGGTGTCCACTACTCAAAATTTTTTTCTGCGGCTATATAGCCCACATTCATCAAAAGGGCAATGTAATTGACATTGCTTTTTCAAAGGATTTTCATTCATTTCTTTTTTTTAGATTTATTTATTTATTTATTTGAGAGACAGTGAGAGCAGGGGAGAGGGGCAGAGAGAGAATCTCAAGCAGACTCCATGCTTAGCGCAGAGTCTGATGTGGGTCTCCATCTCAGGACCCAGGGATCACGACCTGAGCCAAAACCAAGAGTCGCGTACTCAACCAACTGTGCCACTAGGCACCCATCCTTCATTTCTTTTCTTTGAATGTGTAATGTGTGCTCTGGTCTGTCAGCATCCTTCCCAGAGGCAATCAGCATTACTGGCTTATTTTATGTTTTCTAGTTTACGGGTGGTGTGTGTATGTAACATATATTATAAGTGATGGGGTCCATCATGTTTTTACATCTTGCCATTTTTACTTAATAAATGTAAGAGGCAATTTATATTATAAATGTAGATCTGCACTAGCTTCTTTTTAAATATATCTCCTTAATTAAAACAGTCAGTATACAACAACACAGTTGGAGCTGAGGTATAGCAAAAATCATGAGAGGCATTTGAATAATTGAAGTTCAAAACACACTGGTCTCCCTGTATGCAATTTCTGTCACCTTCCCTGACCACCCAACCTTATCCATAAGTTAAGGTCCAGAGGCCCTGCTTGTATGCCTCTACTGATGGGAAACTCACTTCCTCAGGAGGCAGCCCTAGGTGGTGAGGCTGTCATCCTGAGCCCTATCCTCTTCATCAAATGGAAATATCTCCCATTTCCCATCTCACTGAAATCTAGTGATCTCACCTCACTGGAATTTAAAATCTATTTTATCCATTTGGACACTTAACAGCAACCACTCAACAGAGTTTCTTAACCATATCATAGGAGGCTGCCTTGCCCTTTTAACTTGATTTTCGGTTTCTGGGAGGCAGGAAACGAGGCTTGGGACCCCTTCCAGAGCTCGCCACAGTGTATCCCACACTGCATCTGGATAACGTCTTCTTATCTCCCAGATCTTTACCTCCTCCAGAGAGCCTTTCCTAACACTCCACCTCCAGAATGTTTCTAGTCGTTGTAACTTTTTGTGACCTGTATTCCCAGTGGATTGCACAGCCTGCCATTGTTTCCAAATACATGTATTGAGTGAATAAATAAATGGACAAATGAATACTAAGAAGGAAATCAACTGTAGCTTTTTCTTAAAAGGCAGTGATGACTGATAGGGTAGTATTACATTTCTCAAGGGGATCTTGTGGAATCCCAATGTAGGAGACATTCCCCTCCAGGACACCCAGGGCACTGACTCGGCTACCACCTGCCATGTTTAACAGTCCTAGGGCTCCGTTCACAGAGCACCTAATCATGACCAAAGCTTCACAAACACCGAGCTGGAAGTTAACTTTCTAGCCCATGCAAATTTCAGAAAAAGAGGTCTTACATGAAGGGTTCTTAGAAGGATTACATCAAAGTTCTTGAGAGCCAGAGGGAAGAAAACCAACCTTTACTATGCTCCCGTTTTGGGCAGCCAATAGAGTTTGAGGTGAGAGATGAGCTTTTTCTTCTTGCAAGGATGCAGTATGGAGTCCTTCGGACCCCAAGAACACTCCTCTTGACCGTCTCTCTGCCCAGACTCTAAGTTGGAATTGTCAGCTAAGCAACGAACAAGAATTTCCTGAGAACATACTAGTTACAAAAAGACCAGTTCAGTTTTCTCAACACTCAGGATGACAGTATACCATGAATTCCCATGAACAGCTAAACAGTACTGTAAATGAAACACCTCTCCAAGACAGTCATGCAAGATTACTGTGGTGGGACGTGCACAGGGCTTGAAGGACAAAGCGTGTGCACCCTGGCTTTGCCACCTCCAGCTGTGTGACCTTTGGAAATGTACTTCACCTCCCTCGACTTGATCCCTACAATAAAAGTAATGATGCCACCTCACAATTGTCCTGAGAATTAGATGAAGCTTGATAAGCTTACAAACTGGAAAGTGGGCAGAGACTACATGTGGACTTCAGAAGGAGATGGGTTGGAAACAGGGCATGGAAGAGAGATGCGGAAAAGGAGGGAAAGCGTCTGCCACTGGAGAGGGACAGGTCACCTGCATGGTACAAAAGAGGACCCTTGACATGTCCATAACTGCTTGCTCATCCTGTTATTCTTATCACATCACTCCACAAACATTGAGTGAGCATCTACAAATGGTGACCAAGTCAGTCACAAAGCCTGCACTCATGGAGCTTATGGTTTAACAGGGATACAGACACAATGACTTAAACTCAGTGGGCTCAGAGCTCCAAGGTGGTGGTGAGGCACATAGGAATGGCTCCTAATCCAGACAGATGTGTTAGAATCATGTGGCAGCTTTCTGAGACAAGTAGACTCGTTCAGGCTGGGGTGGGGTGGGGTAGAAGGGGTGGAGGTAGAAGTTTCTAGAAACTTCCTATAGGCAGATGCCTACCCTTTCTCAGAGAGTATAAGGGAAAAACTGACCAGAAGTCGGAGCATCATAAATCACAGCAATGAATTTGGACCATACCATACAAACCAACATAGATCAGATTCACACTTTGAAAAAGCAGAATGGGTTGGAGCAAGGCAACACAGAGATGAGGAAACATGCCAGGAAGGACTCATAGGAAATTAACTAAGGGAGAGACTATAGGAGACTAGGGGAAGCAGAGAGAGGTTTAGAGAATATGATTCACAGCATTCATGGAAGATTGGAGGACAGGTGACACAGGAAAGATATCAGCAGTGATCCCCAGGTGCTTGCCTTAGGCAGTTAGGTAAAAGGTGGCACCATTGACTGATAGAAGGCTTCAAGGGGAGATATTAAAATTAATTTTGGATATGTCAGGACTGAGGTTCTGGGGAGACATCCAAGTAGAGTTGTCCAAGAGCAGATGATTATGTGGATCCCAAATCAGGAAAGTTCTAGACTGGAGACAGAAGTTTGGGAGTATCTGGATGATGTGTGCCTGCTGGGCTGGTGACAAGACCTCCCAGAGAGTAAGAACAGAGACGGGGAGAGGAGAGCTGGCAGGGAACCCCCTAAGAGGTGGACAGAAGAAGGGACTCAACTCAGGAGACTGACAGTCAGCTGGAGAGGCAGAAGATAGCCCCACAGAGAGCACAGCATGATAGAAGCCAAGAAGGGTTGCCATCATGTTGCCATGATGAGATAAGACTTTAGAAGTATTTATTGGAGAGGGCAAAATGGAACTCTTGGGGACTGGGCAAGTTCCAGAGGAATCCAGACTGCCAAGGCTGAGAGGCAGGTGGGAGATAATGGAGGAGGAGACAGCAAGTGCAGGCAAAACTTACGGAAATTATCATGACAGTTAAGATGAAAAATAAGGAAGCACCTAGACGGGGTGAGTATAGGGAGGGCTTTGAGAATGATTTTTTTTTTTTTTTTAAGGTGGAAGGGTCTCAGGTGTGTTTTAATATCTGCAAACCAATGGGAAGAAAAGGTTAAAAAAATATATAGAAGAGAAGAAGGAAATAATGATAAAGGAGAATCTAGAAGGAAATGGATGGAGATAGGATTCAGGAGGTATTTTACTGAAACAAAAATGAAAAAAGATACTGTATTAGTTAGAAATATCGTTCAGGCACAAGAAGCAGCAAATCTTCCAGGACTGTGATTTGAACTTAAATTTTATAAGTCACAAGGTAGCTTTTCACTGTCATCAGTTAAGGAGCTCAACAGTGTCAGGGCTCAGAACTAATGACCCTGTGATTTGCCTCATGGTTGCAAGATGGCTGCAGTGGCTCTAAGCACTACATCCTTAAATGACCAATTCATAGTCAGGAAGCAGGGGTTGGTGAGGCACAGAGTTTCTCCTCACATTGATTTCCTCTTAAAACAAAGAAAAAAATATCCTAGAAGCCCTCCAGAAGACTTCTTGATACATCATATTACCTAAAATTGGGATTTAAGAGTCATCCCCAGGCGAGGCTGAACCCACTTCCCTGAGCGGAAGGCATCTCCACCCAGGCAAAATTAAGACTCCAATGGCAAAGAAGAAAGGGGTGGCTTTAGTTTGGAAATAGCATGTCTGCCTCAGAGGTACAGGTTAGGCAGGTTGGTAGGTTTGAGAGCAGAGAGTTGAATGAATTCTCATTAAATGTATTTTCTCTGCAGGTTTGTTATCTGCGGAGAGTGAGAGGGAAGAGCCGGTGGGATGTGAGATCTGACAGGAGCGAAGAGATTTAAAATAGCCACTATGGAGAAGAGAACATGAACTAACCAAAGAAACCTAAAATTCCAAAGATGCTTCAGCAGACAGAAGGCTTGGGAAGGAAATTATGGATCAAAGGAAGAGGGAGAAAAGATCTCCTAAGTGACAGCTCTGCCTCGTGCACTCATGTAAAACCAGAGTTCTCTAACCTTGGCACAATTGGCATTCTGGGCCCATGGATTCTTTGTTTGGGGGGAGCTCTCTTGTGCATTGCAGGGAACAGCACCTCTGGACTCTATCCACTAGAGGCCGGTAGCGTGCGCGCACGCACACTGACCCACCCACCCACACACACCGGAGTTGGGACAACCAAGAATGTCTCCAAACATTGAGGAATGTCCCCCCGGGTGCAAGGGGGTTCCAAATGAAAACCACTGGTATACACTGTTTTGTTTAATCCTGTAGATCAAGGATTGTGGTTCTGTTTTCAGGGATGAGATTAAATGCCCAAGGATACACAAGGACATAAGCTTGACTATTCACAGACCTGTATCCCTGGGGCAAATAATACATTATACATTATATATTAATAAAACTAATTAATAAAAAATAATAGAAAGGTTTAAAAAATGCAAACCGACTTGGCTGGAGACAGTCTTCCCTCTAGCGCTGAGTTCCCCAACCCACAATGCACCACCAGCACCACCGCCAAGCAGGAAGCCAGCACCCTCGGTCCTGACCTCCCCCGTCCTTCTGGGGTTCTACACTCCCTAGAGTCACTCTCAGGAGTGTCTGTTTTCTGGAAAGAATTAGAAAGACTCCTAAAATCCTAAAATTAATGTTTAGAAGAGAGACTCCTAAAAATGTTTTAAAAAATTGAATTTATAAGAGTTCTATATGTTCTTTTTTCCAGGAAGTCAAATCATTCCGGTGAAAAATGTGGCAACATTTTCCCAAGGACTTGGAGGAGGAAACCACCATCCAGAAAGGAAAATCCTTCGAGCTGGAATGTGCTCTAGGCTGCCTCTTTAAATGAAAAACGTTATATGCCTGGGAAACATTATATCCGCCAAAGTAATATGAGGGTCTCGCTGTAATAATGATAGCGTCAACTCCATGCTGCTCTTCATCCCCGCGACTCCAGAAAGGGCCTTAAAGATGAAATTGTATACAAGGGCACACAAACACACACACCATTTGAAAAATTCACACATATATCATTTTGTCCACCTCTCTAATGAAGGTGGAATGCCGGGGCAGATGTTTCACAGCTGCCCGATACTCCCCCTCCAGCAGTGGAGGACAGGAAGCCAAGGACACTCGATCCAAGAGGAATTGTAGGGAGAGTCCAGAGAGGCAAAATCCAATCCCGCAAATTGGGACTCGGCCAAATGCATGGAGTGCCCCTCCACATCATTGCCTCATCCCTTACTCCAAGAGAGTGAATGAAGAAAAATGACAGGCATCTATCTGCATCCGAGAGGCCTTGCTGGCCCTGGGAAGACAGCTGGAACTAGAAAAGATTGCTAACACTTGAGCCATACGGGCTGTACATACAGCCCGCCTCCGGGTCCAAAGAGGTCAAGATTATAGGTTTGGTCCCCAGTCCAGTTACATCTCGTAACTCTGTGGAATAGCCATTGGCTCTATCCCTATTGTATAGATGGCTGCCAGCCCATTATAGGATAAAACCTTTCATAAACAGGGCTTCACTGAGGTATGTGGATGGTAAAGGAGTGCAGGGATCAGGGAGGACGTCTTCTCTAAGGAAGTCAGTGCATACAAAGTGAGGCAAAAGGAACCGCTATTTGGGAAGTATCTCGCTCAGGGCAGAGCTTTTCCTTTGCCATTTCATTCATCCTTACAAGGTCTTATTTATCTGAAATTTACAATGAAGAAAGCCAACACTTTGCAGAGTTCAAGCAGTATGTCAGGGTTATACCCCCAATGAATCAAACTCAAGCTCAGGTCCACCAACCTTAAAATGAATACATCTGTGGGGCGCCTGGGTGGCTCAGTGGGTTAAGCCGCTGCCTTCGGCTCAGGTCATGATCTCAGAGTCCTGGGATCGAGTCCCGCATCCGGCTCTCTGCTCAGCGATGAGCCTGCTTCCCTCTCTCTCTCTCTCTGCCTGCCTCTCCATCTACTTGTGATTTCTCTCTGTCAAATAAATAAATAAAATCCAAAAAAAAAATGAATACATCTGTGCTACCATCATATCAAGATTCAGATTATTGCTAACACTCCAGAAATCTTTTGTGCCTCTTCCAAGTCATTATCCACCTGATTCTCCAGGTAACTGCTCTTCTTCCTTCTATTTTATAGATTAAATTTTGCCTGGTTTTGAACTACCTATAAATGGACTCACGTAACATGTATTCTTTGATATCTGACTTCTTTTGCTCAATAATTTGTGAGATTCACCCCTGTTTTTTGTGATAACCGTAACTTGTTCCCTTATTGGTACCTAAGGCTCTATTGTGTGGGTCTATTATTATTTCTTTATCCATTTTACTGTTCACAGGCATTTGGGTTGTTTCACTTGGGGAGATCACGGATGAATAATGTTGCTACAAACTCTTTCTTGGCATCTCTTTTGGTGCTCACGTGTTTACACGGCTATACCTAGGAATAAAATCACTGAGTCAGTGGATACACATTTGTTCACTTTTAGTAGATAATGTCAAGTTGTTTTCCAAAGCGTCGTGTTCACTAACACTCCCATCAACAGTGTGTGAAGGCTCTCTTTGCTCCACATTCTCCAAAATTGATATTTTGAGTTTCTTTTTAATTTTAGCCATTCTGATGGCTGTATAGTTGTATCACACTGTGGATATAAGTTCCTTGGTAATTAATGGACTTGAGAGCCTTTCCATATATTTGTTGGCCCATTGGACCATTCCCTCTTTCATGACATCATAGTTTGTTTTTATATGTTGATTTGTAAGATCTTTATTCTTGGTGCCAAAGTTCTTCGTTAGACAAAGATATTGCAAATATCTTCTCTCATGCTGTGGCTTCTCTGTTCAATCTCTTTGGTGTCTTTGAGCTTGTTTGTTTGTTTGGTTTTTGCCCCAAATCAGTGCAGCTTTTACTGTATCTTTAAAATGTCATAAAGAAGTTTGAAAACTCATCCAGCATTTGCTGTTGTGATAGCTGAACAACTTGACTCTTACTCACCAGCCTGTCGACCTGTTCTTTTCTCAGAAACATAGATGCTATCCAAAAATTTTCTGATATCCTCGTTTTTAACATTGGTGATTTGCTGAATCAAATGAGCTGAGTTTTTAATTTGAACGATTTTCATGAAGTCTAATTTATCAGTTTTTTTGTTATGATTTTGTTTCTGATATAAGAAATATTTGCCACCTAAGGGGTTAAAGATATTCTCCTATGCTATGTTCTAGAATATTTATTGTTTACCGTTCATATTTGAATTTGTAGTACACCTGAAAAAAACTTTTGCATACAATGTAGGGTAGAAGCTAATTTTTTTTTCCCCAAATGGACATCCAATTAAGCTTGAACCAATTATTAACAAAGACTACCCTCTTTACTGCATTCAAGTAGTGTTTTTCTCACAGAAGTCAAGCACCCATACATATGTAGGCTTGTTTCTGAATTCTTTACTCTGTTCTACTGGTCTGTTTGCCTATCTGTGTAGCCATTCCACCTAGCTTACCTATTATCATTTTATAGTAAGTCTTTATATAGTGTAAGTTCTCTACCTTTGTTTTTCTTCCAGGCTGTCTTAGCTCTTCTTGCCCCCACAGCATGTTATATACATTTGAGAATCAGCATGTCAATTTTTAAAAATCCTTGGGACTTTGAATGGAATCACATTTACTCTATAGATCTATTTGGGGAAAGTGGACACTTTCTCCAAAATTAAGTCTTCTGATCCATATTGTGTATCCTTCTTTTTATTAGGTCTTCTTTAATTTCCCTCAAAAAAATGTTTTGTAATCTAAGTGTGGAATTCTTGTTGTTTCTGTAGACATAGTCTTGAGTATTAGGAAATTTTAATCTATTACAAAGTGTGTCATTTTTAAATTTTTATTTTTGAATTATTTGTGGATAGTATATAGAAACATGATTCTTAACTTACCTTGTAACCAGTGTCTTCACTGAATTGAGTTCTGACTTCTAATTATTTATTTATATATTCATTGTGATATTTTATTTATTACTTTTTAAGATTTATTTAAATTTGGCACAGAGAAGGAAAGCAAGAGAGACAGAGAACAAGCACAAGCAGAGGGAATAGCAGGCAGGGGAGAAGCAGGCTGCCCGCTGTGCAAGAAGCCTGATGTGGGGCTCGATCCCTGCACCCTGGGATCATGACCTGAGCCAAAAGCAGCTGCTTAACTTACTGAGCTACCCAGGCACGCCCATTTGGATATTTTAAGAACATGATCATAATATGTCTAAATTTTAATAGTGAGCATGCTCGTCTCATTTCTAGTATCAAGATGAAAACTTTCAAAATTTCAGCATTAAATAGATACCCTATATTATATTAAGGTCCCTGTTAATGTTCCTTGGCCGAGAATTTTAATTATGAATAAAGGTTCAATTTTTATGAGCACTTTTTTCACATCTTTTTAGATATGTGATCTTTCTCATGATATATTTCCTCCTTTATTCTGTTAATGTGGTGAATTATAATGACTGATTCTCTAATGTTAAGCTAACCTTGCATTCCTGGCATAAGCCTCTTTTGGTCATGATATTCTCTTCATTATATATAACTGGACTTGATTTTCTTTAGGTCTTTTGAGTTTATGTTAATGAGAAAAATTGGCCTATAATTTTCCTTTCTTGTTCTGCACTTCACAAAGTGCTTTGTTAAAATCTCCTCTTTTATTAGTAGACTTTTCTATTTTTTCTTTACCTTTTTTTTTTTTTGCTTTACTATAAGGCTATCTAAAATTTATAATTGTTATTTCTTTCTTGTAGGTTGACCCTTTTAACATTTTGAAATGTCCCTACTAATCTCTAGAATTATTGTTTTTCCTTAAGTCTGCTTTGTTTGTATAAATACAGCTACTACACCTCTTATTTTGGTTAATGTTTCCCTATATATTTTTCCATCATTTTACTTTCAATCTCTCTGTATCTGTATTTATGAGGTCTCTTTTATAGGTAACATTTAGTTGAATTTTGCATTTATTTGACAATCTTCAAAACTTGTAAAGTTTTGGTACAGGCTTAGGTTGGCTTCAGAAAACAAGCTAAAAATTGTTCTTTTTTTTCTAATCTCTGAAAGAGTTTGTGAATAACCCATCTTATTTCAACTTTAAATGGTTCACTGACAAAGCTATATGGAGTTTAATATTTTCTCTGTGCAAAGGTTTATATCCCACATGAGGAAAAACAAGAGAAAGAGACAATAGAAGCAGACCCATAGATAATCCACATATTAAAGTTATTAGACACTGTCGTTGACTGTGGTTAACATATATCCATTAGAACACATGGGAAAATAGAATTGCTGGTTTTTGTTTTTGTTTTTGTTTTTGTTTTTTGGCACAGAATTGGCAAGTTGTGTTTTTCAAGAAATTGATCCACTTCAATTTTCAAATTTACTAACATAGTGTCTTCATGATATCATATTGCTTCTTTTTTTATAATTTATTTTTTATCATATTGTTTCTTAATATCTCTCGGATCTGTAGAGATTTCATCTGCATTTCTTCATGCTGATCCCATCTGCATACTGGTACTGTGTGTTCTCTTTTTCTTCATAATCACTCCTCCTGGGCCTTTATCAATTTTTTTTTTAATCCCAATAATGTATTTTTTAAAATTTAATTTATTTTTTCAGTGTTCCAAGAGTCATTGTTTATGCACCACACCCAGTACTCTATGCAATATGTGCCCTCCTTAATACCCTCCACCAGGTTCACCCATCCCCCCACGTCCCTCCCCTCCAAAATCCTGAGTTTGTTTCTCAGAGTCCACAGTCCTCATGGTTCGTCTCACCCTCTGATTTCCCCCAATTCACTTTTCCTTTCCTTCTAATGTCCTCCATGTTATTCCTTATGCTTCACAAGTAAGTGAAACATGTGATAATTAACTTTCTCTGCTTGACTTACTTCACTCAGCAATTCTTCCAGTCAATTCAAAGAAACAGCATCCAGCATTATTGATTTTTTTATAATATGCTCATTTTATTTCATTAATTTCATATCTTATTTTTATTATTGTCTTCTTTCTACCATCTTGGGTTTAATTTGTCATTCCTTGTCTAACTTATTAAAATGGATGTTAAAATAACAAATTTTAATTCTTTTTTATTCTTTAATACATACATTTTAAGGCTAGACATTTCTCTTGAAGCATAGCATTAGCTGTCTCCCACAAGTGTTGATACAATTTATCTTTATTATCATTCCTTTCAAAATATTTTCTAATTTTTATTTCTTCTTTGAGTCATGGATTTAATTTACATATAATTAAACTTCACTGTGGTCAGGGAATCTATTCTGTATTTAATACCAGTCCTTTGAAATGTGTTGAAACTTGCTTTGTTGCTCAGTTGATCTTCTGTTCTGGTAATTATTTTATAAAAACTTAAAAAGAAAATATAATCTGCAGTTACAGGGTTCAGTGATGTATAGATGTCAGTTAGGAGGCTTGTTAGTTGTGTTTTTCAAATTTTCTGTAGTTCTGCTAATATTTCATCTATTTACTTTATCCATTATTAAGAGGGCTATGCTAAAATCTCCTATTTTGTTAGTAGACTTTTCTATTCTTTGTCTTTTTTTTTTTTTTTTGCTTTACTATGAGGCCATTTAAAATATATAATTGCTATTTCTTCTTTGTAGGTTGGCCCTTTTAACATTTTGAAATGTCCTTATTAATCTCTAGGATTGCTGTTTTTCCTTAGGTCTGCTTTGTTCATATAAATATAGCTACTACACCTCTTCTTTTGGTTACTGTTTCCCTGTATATTTTTTCCATCATTTTACTTTCAATCTCTCTGTATCTGTATTTATGAGGTGTCTTTTACAGGTAACACTTAGTTGAATTTTGCATTTATTTGACAATCTTCATCTTTTGAGTAGTTAATGTACTTATATTTAAAATAATTACGATATATTTGATTTTAAAATATTCCACCTTATTATTATTGTATTATTATTTCTTTTCTATTTGTCCCTTTCCCTCAGTCATCCTTTGTTTTTCCATTGTCTCCTTTTGGACTAACCAAGTATTTCTATCATCCCATTCTCCCCTGTATTAATATTAGCTTGCTAATCATAAATTCTTTTATTATTCTTGCAGTAGTTCTTCTAAGGTAAAGACTCTCAAACTTCTGCATGCATCAGAGACATCTGGAAGGCTTTCCAAAGTGTAGTTTTCATATTTTCTGCTTCAGCAGGCCTGAGAGGAACCCAAGAAATTACATTTCTAACAAGTTTGCTGGTGATGCTGCTGCAGCCAATCCAAGATTCACACTTTGAGAAATGTATATCCTTGATTTGTTATAGTCTGCTGTAGACCAATATTTTTATTATTTCCCAGAAAATGCAACAACCTTAGAATTCTTTCACTCCACTTACTCAGATTTCTACTTTTATGCTATAATTTTCATGCATTTTAATTCTATCCATTTTTAAACCCCAAATACATGATTTTGTACTTGTTGTTATACACAATAAGTATTCATCTAATTTATACATTTACATTCGTACTGCTCTTCATTTCTTCTTGCATTTCTGCATTCCATTTGAGATCATTTATCATTTGCTTAAAGAACTACTTTCAATATTACTATTAGTGTCAGTTGGTAGCAAATTCTCTCAACTTGGTTGTATAAAAAGGCTTCATTTTATTTTTATTTTTTATAGGATATTTTTGCTGGGTATAGAATTTCAGAATGGGAAATATTTCCTTTCAGCATGATAAATCTGCAACTCCATTGCTGTTTGTTTTGTTTGCTTCCAGCATATCTGTCTTAGTGCTTGCTGTTCCCTTGAGGATAAGATGTCTTTTTTTAAATGCCATCTTTTAAGGTTTTCTCTTTGTCTTTGATTTTAAGCAGGTTGACTATGATGTTCCTGTGTATGGCTTTACTTGTATTCACTGTTTGGTCTTGGTTGTGTTTATCAAATTTGTAACTGGATGGTTTTCATTAATTCTAGAAAATTCTCAGAGTATCTCTTCTGAGATTGCTTCTGACACAATTTTCTCTCTCTTCTCTTTCTGAATTTATACTTACAGATGACTGAAACTTTTCACTATGTCCCAGATGTCTCCTATGTCCTTTATTGCATGTTTTTCAGCCTCCCTCCTCTTTGTGATTTTTTTAACCTAACCTGAGATTTTCTAACCTACACTTACATTTTCTAATTGTTTCTCTTGATATGTCTAGTTTTCTGTTAAGTCTATCTATTGAGTTATTTATTTCAGTTATTATAGCTTTCACTCAAAAAATTCCTTTTCATTCTTATTGAGAGAGTCCAGCTGCCTGGTGAAATTATTTATCTTGTCATCTTCTTTTTGCACATATTAATCACAATTAAAGACAGCACCAAGTAATTTTAGTATCTGTAATTACTATGGGTCTGTTTCTAGTCTATGTTTCTTTCTCTTTTATTTTTCCACCTGGCATGTCAAATGCTATTTAATTGAAAGCTGGACCTTATGTATAATAAATTACAGAGGATTTAGGTTATGTTTTCTTCCTGCTCAGGGGTCTTAATTTTCTTCTGACTGGCAGTTAAAGTAGAAAAAAATCACTTTCTCTGAGTAATAACTGAGGTCATTCAAGACTTGATTTTTGGTTTTCATAAGGGTTGATTTATTTTTGGAATGCCTTTAATGTCAGGGTATAGCCTTTATACATCTTAATTGAAAGCCTCAATATTTATAAGGCCTTCTTTTTTCTTGTGTCCTGAATTTCAGTAAAGGTCCACCCAATACTGTGAAACTGCAGAAAAGTTCTGTGTTGCTTTATAATCTCTCTATGCTGTCCCACACAACTTAGAAATATTGGTAAATGCCTCCATATGAAAACAAGACAGAATATTGGCTCACCTCCTTGAGGTTCTCTTTTCTTTGGGATCTTGATCTTCAAAGTCCCTGCTGCCTTAGTAACCCTGAACTCTGATTTTCATCTTGCTAGTGCCATAAGACTACCAAAATCTCTGATTCGATGCTTTCTGCCCAGTCTCTCAGTCCCATTCTACTTATAAATCGACAAACACGTTCAGAATAAAAGCATCAGAAAATATCCAGCCTGACTTTTCTCTGGGATTCTGGCCCCACAAAGCTAGCTGCTTTGATTATTCTCTAATGCCTTCAAGGAGTTAGCTGCTTTTTTATTTTATAGAGCTTTTATATTAGCTTTGTTGGGAAATATATTCTCATGCACGCTATTCAGTCGTTGTCAGAAATGGAAGCTGATTGGTTGCTGTGTTTAAGTCCTCCAGGTGGATCTAATATGTGGTCATACTTAGGAACCACTGCCCTAACTTATTATACTCTACTGCACATGTAATTTCCTCTGCCAGGAACATAGTTTCACATCTTCTGCCTGGCTAACCTCTAGCAGAAGCCCTTTCTTATCTAAGGACAGATGGGGTTAGTGGCCATTCTGCATATGCCTATGAAACACTACGTGTACTATGTTTTATCACTTATTCTACCATCTTCTAGTCTGTGTGTTTTACATTTATCTTCTCTGGAAGACTGTGAGTTCCTTGTGAATTGGGGCCATCTTATTTTTTTGTTGCATCTTGTAAGTATTTGAATAAATGATTTTAAATATCATAGTGCTCTTTAGTCCCCATTGTTCCCAAACAACGGTCCCCTCTCTCCCTCTTCAATCCCATGGAATAGCTTTTGGATACATCCCAACACATCTGGCCTTTTGATCCTCTGAGGCTAATTTAACTCCTCACCTTCCTGGACTTAATCAGTATGAAGCATTTCTAATCCTGTTACCAACCTTGAATAACCTTCATGCTTCCCCTTTCATTTTAATTATATGCCTGGCTTTATCTTTATGCTAAATATATATGTGTGTGCTTTTTTGGGGTGTATTAATTCAATCAGTTAATAACCGTGTATCGAGCTACTAACACAGGCATTGGCCAGGGTGGAAGGTGAGGCAGATTTCATTATTTAAAGCTCAGCTCAAAGGTTATTACCTTTGGGAAATTTCTTTCTAGATATGCTATTTTGTGGGATGATAGTGTTCTCTGCACAGAGTTCATGGCCTTTTGGAAAAGTGAAATAACCAATCCTTCCACTGGGAAAGAGCTAGACAATGCTTCCTGTATTACACCAGTTATTTAGCTAACTGCTAAAATAGTGATATCACATTGGAATTTTCCTAGATATATGCTAGTATAATGGTGTGTGTGTGTGTTGGGGCGGGGGGGGGGATCAAACCTGTTGACAACCCAAAGAAAAATGTCTTCTCACCAGAGCAGCTGTTGCTAAGTTAATGTGTCTCCTGTCAGTGAGAAAATAGGAGCCTTCCTTAAGATGTCTTTTGTTTATTTATTTGATGGCTTGCTTGTTCCAACACTGATTAGCTTGTTTCACAAGTACATAGTTTGCAAGGTGCACACGTGTGTGTATGCGTGTGCATGCACACGCATGCTACAGGTGCACAGGGAATGAGAGAATCTCATTCCCTGGAATCCAGTGAGACTCCATCAGTGTCCTTACTATATTTTCTCCAATGCTGTTGGAAGAGTGCTGTCAACAGTAATGAAACGGCTTATTGACAGCATCTAGCCTCTTGCTCTTTTTGTCTTTTATGCATCAAGCATCTTTTTGTGATCCCATACAAAAGAAAATGTGGATCCTGAGACCACTCCGTGATAGTCCTTCAAAGATCAAACTTGGATTCAGTAAAGAAATCCTGGCAGAGAAAGCAACTCGATTTCAAAATGAAGGGTCTGAGCAGTTATTTTTTTCTTTTTCCAGAAAGCAAGGAACATATTTTATTTTCCTTTGTATTTCCCATGGTACCCACTGCAGTGGTTTCCACTCAAAAAAAAAAAAAAAGGGGGAAACAAATCCAGATAATGACAAAGAACAAGATAGTCATCTGTCAAAGGTGGTAGAGATCTGACCCCAGCCAGAAGTAGGGGAATGTATAATATGAGCTCCTGAATTCCTATGAGGCCTGAGAGTGACAAGAGTGTAACTCAAATTCCCTTTCAGATTTCACTTATCTTTCTCCTACTTAATTCTCTATATTTCCAGTTTTTTTGTAAATCGACACAAATAGTCATATTTAAGACTAATAATTATCAATGATTGCAAGTGTCAGACACCTGTTGAATGAAAAAAAAATCCCCTTACTCAAACATGTGAGAAATTACAACTTTTAGAATCTGCTGATTGAAGAAAATGTATCATAAAACCAACTATGACTTCAGTACCTTTTAAAAAAAATATTTAAATCAGTCAGACATCTGTGCATACTTCAAACAGCATAAACATTTGTGTCTGTGACATTATGCATAAACTACAGATAATATTTGATATATGAATTTGCAGACCCTTTGAAATAATTCCCACCCTTGTTCCTTGACCTTCTCCCTCCGTCCACCCTGTTCACACCTCCTTAAAGGTCTCATCTCCTTTGCTTTTGTACTTGACTCCTTTTACCTCCTTCGCCTGGCCTGCCTTGATTGCTTCTTTCCAATAGCCCTTGTTTAGCCATCAAATTATTTCATGTATCCTTCAAGACCTCTCAGACTCCATTGGCCACATGCAAACTTGGCCCTACTCCTGGCCATCGATATCTCTCACTCACCCTGAACCAAATAAATATGATAAGTTATCTTAAAATGTCTTCTTTTTTTGACCACTTACCTGTTCTGGCCCCAGTTGGCTTTGTTTTACAAGTACCAGTTTTTCAAGAATCCAGCAGTAAATATGTGAGACCTCCAGTTATAGCTATACCCATCCTTTGTGAAGAACTCAGGTCTGGGCCTTGCAGCTTGGAGAGTCCATAAATATTTGTTAGGAAGAACAGCATTATGAAGTAGGTGCCACTTGTCTTCTTAGGTGTCTCTTATTTACAGATTCTAGCTAATTTATGCCAATTAGGTGAGAACATTTTGTGACTTATGAGGGGACTGTGCTGGCTTCACTGTCTACGCATCACTAGGCTTAAGCCAGAAGAAAGAACCAAATAATGATGGGGTGAACTTTGCTATCCTGACATCTTCTATCTTCATTTGTACAGTTTTTAGCTTTGCTTCATGGGTCCCACAGCAAAAGCCTGGCCTCTCTTCCAGAAGATAGCCCTTCATCAATTAAATGACAATTTTTTGTTTCACCTTTGTCCTCTCCTTACAGGCTGACCACTCCCAGTTCTTCTGACTATTTCCTTTGCTGGTTTGACTGCTGACCTGGTCACTCCCCTCTAAACATGCTCTCATTCATCCTCATCCTTCTCAAAGTGTAGGGCCCAGAATGGAATATATAACTCAAGATGCAAAGAGACAGGGCAGAGTGTGAGGACCCATTGGCACCCCTGTTCTGATCACTATGGCCTAAGTCCACACCTCAGTCTGGAGACAGTGTGGTATCAGGAGACCCACTGTTTATAATCACCTTTTAGTTGTAGGTCTTTGAAGACAACTTCCAGCTTCGTTGACCCATAGATTTCCAATCAGAAAAGGCACCCAACTTTGTCAACTGAAAAATGAGAATTTATATCCACAGCACAATACACTAGACCCACCAGAAAAGTTAAAATGACAGAGACTATACCAAGTATGGGGAAACTGTGGAGAAGCCAGAATTTGCATATATTACTGGGGAGAGTAAACAGGTACAACCACTTTGGAAATCTGATAGCATCTACTGTAGCTGACCCAGTAATTCCATTCTTAGGGATATACTCGAGAGAAATGAGCACACAGGTCCATCAAAGACATGCCCAAGAATATTCATAGAAACACTATTCATATTATCTCTGAATTGGAAACATCCCAAATGCCCACCAACAACAGGATGAATATAGTGATCTATGCAAACTACAGAACATGATAGACATGTATTTGGAATGAGTGAACTTGAAGTGCAAGCCAGGGTATGAATAGAAAAAAAGTGAGACATGAAAGAGCATGTGGTATGAGATTTTATTTATGAACAGTCAAACACAGATGAAACTGATCACTGGTATTAGAAGTCAGAATGGTGGCTTAAGCATTTTCTGTATGTCATCTGTCAAAAGGTATAGTAGAGTAGGAATAGTGGCTAGAAGGGTGCCGGAAGGGGGCTTTCAGGGTACTAAAATTGTTCTGATCTTGATTTGGCTACTGGTTCCATGAGCGTGCTCAGATTGTTAAAATTCATTGAGTTGCTGCTTATGATCATGCACTTTTCTGTAAGTATGTTATACTTTAACAAAAAATTAAAGGAAACCCACCATAATAACATCAATAGTGGCAAAACTAGGGCAGCTAAAACTCTTTCAAAACTGTCAGCAATTGAGGAGGGGGAAATATCAGCTAGTACAAGTCCCCCCAATTTTTTACTGTGAGTACATTGGTCCACTCAAGCCTGGGTCCAAATGGACCATTTCTTTCTTCCCATGTTCCACCACCAACCTGGTCACTTTTGCATCTGCTCGTTGAGCTTATCACCTCTCAAACTCATGTCTGCTCTGCCTTTGAGGGTGGCACATTGGAAATCGGAAAGCAGAAATCCTAATGTTAAGCATTTTCTGGGTGTCAGACAAGAGATTTACTTAACATTATTTCACTGTATCTCTAATCACCCCATAAGAAGTCTCTGCTTTGCAGATGAGGAAAGTGATATATAGAAAGATTAAGGTATAGTAAGACTGACTCTCATTCCCTTAATCAGCAGGCTCTTTGCCTCTAAATCAGGTTAAGACACAGTGTTTGGATTGATGTCATGTTGACCTCACTTATATGGCTTCCTGGACTTCTGAACTTTGGTTGGCTTTTGCCCACATATGCCTGACCCTTAGTGTGTGTGCTGCTTATCTGGTACTGATATCCTACATGTTTCTGACCTCCAATAATAGCAAAACTCCAGACTCCTGGCCAAAAAACCAGGGTACCTGTGGGCTTCCAGACAGTTTACTGGGTTTTCATATCCCAGCATACATCTGCTAGTCTCTGTTTGTGGATTTGGCATTGATAAGAACCAAGATGCGAAGAAAGAACAGATAAACAGAGGTCATACTCTAAAAGAAGGTGTGGGGATCCTACAGGAAGCTCCAAGTTTAAAATTGCAACTCTCTGTGGGGGTTTTCATCCTTCATGGCTGAGTCAAGACAGAAAGTTGACTGAGAGTTGGAGGCCATCACTTGACAAAATAGTTTGAGAAAAAAAGAAAAAAGAAGGAAGGAAAGAAGGAAGAAAGAAATGGAGGGAAGGAGGAAGAAAGGAGAAGAGAAGAGAAAATGTTTCCAAGTTTCCAAGTGTTCCTGTTTTTGGCTTTTAGCTGTGTGGTATTTTCAGAGATTTCTTGTTCTTCTTAAAATCTGTTAGCAATCCCCAAATCTACAAACAGGCTTTAGAAGACGAGGGTAAGGAGAGCAGTGAGAAAGATTGTTTCAGAAGCAATCCCTCTGTGAGGAAAAGCCGAAACCTAAATTGGATACAGCTGAAAATATCTCAATCCTGTAAGATTAGTCTTGACACCAGCCCCACTGCATTCTGTGTGTTAAAGGAATTACTCCAAAGGTTTTTCTTTTCTTATTGCCCACTTATTTTTCTGAAAATCCCTCTTCTGAAGCCCTGTGTTTTACACTAATGCAAAGCCTTTTGGATTATTGTCCTAAATGGATTCCAACAGGAGACATTTTTGCTGGGGACCATGATTAAACAGGCTCCCGGAATTTAGGCTGACCTGAGCCAGGAAAAGTATCAATACTCCAGGAATACCCAGCCCTAGCCAAGGACTTCTGGGTGACCACAGCAACACATACACACACACAAACACCCACATCAAAACTGAACGGGCCCAATCACATCAGTGCTTTGCCCTCCAGGGAGCAGCCCTCAGTTCCTGTTTCACCTCTTTGGGTTTTTAATGGTCTAATACCCAATCCCTCACCACTTCCTCTTTGAAGTTGCTCCAGATTTCAGAGTTTTGCAGACAGTGATGATGTTTGCTGGGTCCTCATCCAAGCCAATGGAATAGTCCACCCATTCTCATTCTCAAGAGTCTCCGTTCTCATCTCAACTCTGTACATCAGTTTTTCAGATTTTTAAAATGGCAAAAAGCTAAAAATGGGTTTGAATGGAAGATGAGGAAAGTGGAACTTTAGTGGACCAGGATGTTTGCTCTTACTTTCACGAAATTCTGAGTCATATGGGATGCCTTACAACCAGGTGGGCCATAGGACATCAACGAATGAAGGGATAGTGTCTGGGGACCCAGTCAAACTCCAGCCCTTTTATAGGGCTTAGTCCCCCAGATTGTTGGTTCACCTCTTCCCTACACCAAAAAATAACAAATTCATGAAATTACCCAGAGCTAATCTGAACTCTCCTATTTGTTCCAGCCACCCCCAGTTATTGTACTCCACCAAGAGGCCTCTTCCTCAGGCACACTCTTCAGGAGAGTCATATCATCTATGGGCATAATGGTCCTTTTTCAAGAGAAGTATTTCATTTTAATAAAAATGTGTACCACCATATTTAATCAATCAGGCTGATTGACAATGGCAATAGTTGAGACTTGCAGCAGATGCTGCTGCTACCTCATTCTTATTCCAGTTTCATTTCTCAATCAAATCCATGTGTAAAAAACATAATGTGCTGCCAACACAATGTAATAAAACCTCAGCTGAAATGCACACCAGCACGACAGAAACTGATAACTCAAAGTATGGGAAAAGTTAACTTCAGAAAAATCACTTCTGACACCCGTGTATTCAAGTTTTATGGACAAGAGAGGCATCGCCTCCCTATTGCTAACATGAATGGGCCAAATTCATGGATTTGTCCTGAAACAGAAAATAATAATCTCTAAAGCAACCTTTTCAAAAAGCTGGCAGAAGAATTCTTTTTAAACTGCCCAGAAATCATCCTTAAAATTGGCTGAGTTTGTTTGAGATGCACCATTTGTGTCATGGAGCAATAAATTAGTACTGGAGCAGCATTTTTTTTTTTATGGTGGTGCAGAATGGTTAAAGATGATGTATCACGGGTTGTCACAGACTGAACCAGCAGTTTTCAAAGTTAATGATTCAGAGAGGAATAAAGGTAACCTAATTATAGCAGTACCAGGGACAGAACCCAGTTACTATACTCAAATTCTGAATGCCTCCAAATTTCAGACTGGGAGGATTGCATGTCCTTTTGCAAGACTCTTATTCTTACAAAACCCAGCTGGGGAGCAGACACACAGGACCTGAAAGGGGAATGCATCCATCATGCAGAGACCGATCAGTATACTGGGTTGCCTAGTGTCCCCCCACCAACCCCTGCCAATTCATGCATACCTAGAACCTCAGCATGTGAACTTATTTGGAAATAGGGTCTTTGCAGATGTGATCAATTAAGATGAGGTCAGACTGGATTAGGGTGGGCTTTACACCCAATGGCTGGTGCCCTTGAAGAAAGCCAAGTGAAGACACAGATACAGACACCCAAAGGAAAAACAGACATGTGAAGACCAAGGCAGCAATTACAGCGATTCAGCTATAGGCCAAGAATGTCCAAGGATTTCCAGCAACCACTAGAAGCTAGGAAGAAGCCAAGAATGCATTACACAATACAATAATGCCATCATTTGAATGATAAGGTGGGTGTAAATTCCTCCTAGTTCACTTATAATTGGGCATAATATAACCAAATAGTCCATGTCATAACATGATTTGGTATCACAGAATGGTTATAGTCACAGGTAATATTTAGCATTGAAATGCAGGAAGTCACCTGGGCGGGGAGTAGGGGGAAACAACTTGTTTTTTTTTTTCTTTTTTTGACTAATGGGAGACTTCCAAGGTGGCTCTCAACCCAGGAATTGTTCCTCCCCAAAGTTAGGGAGTTCCACAAAATCTTGGTGCAATAGGGCCATGCACCAGAAGACTACTCTGAACATTTGCAGCAAGTAGTGGGAGTTACGGAATTCACTCAGCACTGCGCGTGACTGATCTGAGCAATCACAGTGAGAGTTCTGGATCATGGCAGGCTAATGCACTCTCAATACAGATCTCAAGCAGTTACGATCGGATGAGAAGCCTATACAGTAAGCACATCAACTTTTGCAGGAGGAGGTGACCAGCCCCTAATGGAGTGTCCTGGATCCATGCTGAATAAGGAAGAAAATTCAGGAGACGCACACTAGGAATTACACAGAACCCCATGAGGCACACTGGACAGCTCACCTCAGGACCCTGCTGCTACATCTGCATCTGGTTACTACGTGTGAGTTCTTGTCTCAAGGTCATTGTTAGCAAACCATCCAGGGTTCCTCGACAGTATGGGTTTGATTCCCCTTGACTCAATATTTCCCTTGACTTGATGATGTCCTCAGAAAAGAAGCCTTTTGGATGTTGTGAAAGAAAAACATCTGGCCCGTGGTCCTAATGGGTAATGATAACCACAGTCAAGATACCCACAGCTCAAATAGGGAGACCTTTTATAGAAGAATTTAGCCTAAATGAGACCTTTTGCTGAGTTAGGGAGTAGGAATGTGATCCTCGGGAAAAGAGAATGGATCCATAGGTCATTAGGAAAATCTACACCTGTAATCAATCCATAGTCCTTTTATACACATCTGATCACCCAGAAAATCATAGATATACTTCAGCATTTATACAGATCCATATTCTCCCACCTCAAAAAGACTTATGCACAACACACTTTTACTCAGCTGTGCACTGAATAGGGTCCTTTGGACTTCCTCAGAAATTGGACGGTGCTAACTATCTTCAACCCCTTTCCGGCCTAGCACTGTGCTGGGTGTTCAGAATAAGCGTCCAATCATCTGAAGATTGCCTCAACCCTCAATCAGTGGGAAACAAATGGGTCAGCGTATGAAGAGCCTTTAGTTCACAAACCAGCAGAATTTTCAAATACATGTTGGTTGACCAATGCTCAAGGGCTGAGACTCCAGATCCCCTGCAGTAATGTCAGGTGGTATCAAGGTCTGCCAGCTTCCAATTTCTTGGGTCCCATGGCCCTGTTATTCAGGACACTGGTTACCCCAGGATATAGGACAAATTTTAACACAATGGGGACCTATGGCTAGCATTCACTTGCCAGTCTCAGCCCTCAAGTTCTTGAATTATGGCAACCATCAGCACACACTTCCCTCTCTCACACACACACACTGTTCAGAAATTCATGGAATCAACTTGCTGGCTTCCTGTGCCCCTTCATGATCAGATTTGCCTTGGGGTATCCTCCTATGCCCCACATTTCAGGTACTAGACTACTCTAACTGTAACATTTGATTGCCTAAGCATAGCTGGTATGAGAAGACTGCCTCCCCATCCCATTTGCCTACACTTCGGGCAACCCCAAATGGATGTCCAAACCTCCAGAGAAACAGCCCAGGAAACTTTGTCCTAGCTGAGCTTTGATGGGAAGGGAGAAGGTCTAATTCAGCAGCCAAAGAGATAAAGGTTCTTGCCTCCGTGTCTCAGGTGGAGGAATAAGGCAGGTGGAGGGGCAGGGAGTGTTTGGGGCAAGGATTTTTCATCCGCATCATAAATGTTTTCTGACTTGTTCACTATTACTACATGATACATATTTTTCAGAGTTAAAACCCGCCCGTTTGACATCAGTGCTCCAGGCAGGGTCCTGGCAGGAAACAGATGGCATGCTCAACCTGAGCAATTGAGCAGAACTTCCCAAGACTATTCTTAATTGCGTGGGCAGGGGACACAGAGAACCCCATAAGTTTGGCGCAGCAGCCTGCCGACCATGCACAGCCTCAAAGGGTGGCAAGTACTTGCTGAACTCGGGAGATAGCGGCATATGGAGATGGCTGTGTATATTGTGATTCATTTATTTATTTGAAAGAGAGAGAGAATGAGTGGGTACACACATGGGGGAGGGGCAGAGGGCAAGAGAGTATCCTGAGCAGACTCCCAGCGGATCTGGAGCCCAATGTGGGACTCAATCTCACCACTCTGAGATCATGACCTGAGCCAAAACCAAGAATCAGATGCTTAACCGACTGAGCCACCCAGGTGTCCCATGTATATTGTGATTTATAACAAGAAATAGATATTCATTCTTTGTCCCCATCTCCGGCACAGAACTCCTAAAACCCTGGGAATTTCCCAAGGGATGAGAGCAATAAAGATGTCCTAAAAGTCACAACAAACCCCTTTCAGCCCTTCCAACCACACCTGACTTAAGCTATTGAGGTGACTTTTGGAAAGCTCTTGAGGATGACGGGACTGGATGCCAGGAAAACCAACCATGTGCTTAGAAGGTTGGGACTTTCAGTCCCACCCCTCTGACCTTTGCGGGGGTGGGGAGGGCACCTGGAAGTTGGTGGCCAATGGCCAATTTTTTAATCAACCATGCTTATAGAATGAAGCCTCCACGAAAACCTAAGCAGACAGGTGTGGAGAGCTTCCTGTGGGAGGTGCTGGGAGAGCGTGGAAACTTCACACCCCTTTCTCCTCACACCTCACTCTATGCATGTCTTCCATCTGGCTCTTCCTGAATTATATCATTTATAACGAACTTTAGTCAGTAAAATGTTTCTTTGAATTTCTCTGAGTGAGCAGCTCTAGCAAATTAACCAAACCCAAGGAAGAGGTTGTTGGAACCTCTGGTCTAGAGCTGATCGGTAAGAAGCACAGGTCACGGCTTGAACATTTTTTTAGTCAGCATCTGAAGTAGGAGGAGGGGTCAGTCTCATAGGACTGAGCCCTTAACCTGTGGGGTCTAATGCTATCTCCAGGAAATAGTGAGAATTTACCTGAATTATTGGAGAATTGCTTGGTGTGAGGGAAAAAAACACACACACTGGAACTGGTGTCAGAATCTAGGCCTGTCTGACCAGAGGTGAGGCCTTTGACAGAAGAGTCAGCCTACCTCCTTCAGGAGGAGGCCAGGGAAATCAATAACTTTTTTATTCTCCTTCTACTCCCTCGTCTGCAGCTGGTGCTTCTTACTGGTCAAACCTAAGGCAAAATCTAGAACTTTGCTGTCCAGAACAGGAGCCACTAGGCATAGGTAGCTATTCAAATTCATTAAAATTTAAAATTTAGGTCTTTTGTCATATTAGCCCCAGTTCAAGTGCTCAATAGCTGTATATGGCCAACGGCTCTCCTACTGGACAGCACAGATGGAAAGTATTCCCATTATTCCAAAGTTCTGCTTGGACAAGCTTGGTAAAGAGCAAAAGAGGGCCACTGTCCATGAAGGTCAGCCTCGTAGGCACAAAGCAGAGTAGGGAAGGCTCAGGAGTGGATCTGGAGGGACATACAGGAGATACACAGCATGTTAAGCATTTCCAAAAGCATGTCTCATAAGATACTCTAAAAAATATAATAAAATTTGGGGGTCGAGGGACAGCCAATGGTCATATAAATTTGACAACTCTACACACTGTTTTGTTCTCCTGAAGACTCAAGATATACATCAGCCTAGTAACAGCT
Organism: Mustela erminea; assembly: GCF_009829155.1. NCBI lineage: Eukaryota > Metazoa > Chordata > Mammalia > Carnivora > Mustelidae > Mustela > Mustela erminea. The sequence continues at coordinate 101,466,650 of NC_045621.1, read as the reverse complement.
ATAAGAAATCCTGGAAATCTGTTTAACACTGTTTAAAAGCAGGTGTTTTCTGAACTCTTTTGGCTAAGAAAACTTTTTTCTTTATCTTTGTTATGGGAAGAATTACAACGCCTTTCACAGAGTTCCTTTTATACTGGCTATTTATCATTTTTGGACTTCCAAGATCCTATCAACCCTCCTTATTTGGGGTGGGAGATCCCGAATGGGATCAAAAGGGTAGACCCATCTGCCCAACGCAGAAAGCTGACCAGTGGCTAAGAGGCTTTCGACGACCAACCTGGTGGGTAGGGGGAGGAAACCGTGCCCAGATCTCCAGCTCTGCGAAGCATGACTAACAGCCCCAGCTGTCGCCCTTTTGATCCGCCCTTGTGTTCCTGCCACACATCCCCTGGCTGCCCCCAGAGCCAGCCAGAGCATTCATGCAGGCCCATTCCTACAGACATCAGAGCCTAATAATACATTCAGCTCTAGGATTCCTCATTGGTCTGGTTGAGACTTTCTGAGGATGGCCCCGGGGCCTGACACTCTTCCTACCCACTCTCCCTTCCTCCTCCTCGTTTCAGAGCTGTCAGACCTGCATCTCTGTCTGAAGACTCTGGCTTCCTGCCTTTTCTTTTCCTTCACAGGCATCCCCCCCACTCCCCAGTAAATCCCTTTCATGCATGTGTAATACTGTGTGGTGTCTACTTCATAGAGGACCTGAACCAACATAAGAGCTGAATCTTGAGTAGTATCTCAGAGATGTGGGAACACATAGAAACAATTCAAGGCAGAGCTCAGTAACCTGGACAGCTCTCAGATACATATTTTTTGGCAGGCCAGTCAAGGCTCAAAAGGTTAGCGAATAAACTTCCCAACCTGCTTAAAATCATCTGTCCTTTCACAGTGGTTAGCCCTGAAAACTGAACTCTTCACCCCAGTATCCATTGCTAACATGCTCTGACCATTTCAGAAAAAGCCAGTGCCTTGGCCATGGCCCACAGCCTTGCCACGTATCTTCCTCATGATTGGATAGGGTGAGCAGCTCCTGACTGAGGTCAATGAGACTGGTACTCTGTGGAGGGCCAGATTTTGAGGAGAAGAAATGAATATTTTGAATGAGAAGAAATGAATATTTTTTAATACAAGGCACTGATCTTGCCTTGTATTCAATACCAATAACTACTATTGAGTTTAGGGTATACACTTATATGAAGGCTCAAAAAGTGGCCTTTACAAAGGGAAAAACAAGTGTCCTTTTCCTTTTTTTTTTTCCTCCCCTTTTGGAAAGCGGGAAGATACTGAGATGGATGGTTAGTGGCCCTTGCCTCTAGAGAGCACACAGAGTAGAGGAGATGCCAGACAAAGGGAGAAACACTGAGAGAAGTGCCACATGGTGGCATAGAGATGAGGTGTCCCAAGAGGGCCAGCGAGGCTCCTCAGGGGCAGTGACTTTGCATCTGCGAGTTAAGTATAAGCAGGAGTTTGCCAGACAAAATCTGGATGAACAGAAGATGCTGACCCAGTCTCAGTGACTGAACGCATGCTTACTGACGTCGGACTGGCTGGTCTGAATACTATCTGTAAGGTTTGGTTCCCCAACAGACTGGACCATTCCAGCACTCTCTGTGTCTCAGCCCCTTCACCCGTGAGATGGGGCTAGTTGCAGGTGTCCGACAGCCCAGTGCTGAGGACTAAGTGAGATGTGGTATGTGTAGACATTTTCTAGGCTGTAGGCAGTGCTGTCTCTACAAACAGTCATGCCTCTGCTCATTGAGGTTAGTGCTATTATTATTCATTAATTCAGTGCCAGGGGCTCAGCAGGTGAATGAAAAAGAACCCTGTCCTTAAGGTGATCTAATAATAATAATTCATGCTCATACAGGCCTTATAATGTGCCACCTCCATTCCCAGCACTCTGTGTGTGTGAATTGTTTTACCCTCACGACAACCTGAGAAGCAGGTGCCGTGGTTCCTTCTCAGTTTGCAGGTGGAAGACTGAAGCATGGTGTGTGTGTGTGGGGGGGTGAAAACTTGTGCAAGACCCCACAGCTGATGGGTGGGAGTTCCCAGATGTGAACCCAGGTGAGTGGACTCCAGATGACCCACTCTTCAGCACCATCCCCTACAGGGAGATGGACAGGTGTCAGGCAACCATACTATGATGTCAGTACTGTGAATTTAAGTCGAGTGAGGACAGGGGATTGTCAGCGAAGGCTTCTTGGAGGAGATGGTGCCAGAGCTGAGTCCTGGGTTGGAGGTGGGGGAAGGTGTGCCCGGCAAGAGACGTGTTCAGTGTGGACCAGGACAGGGGTGGAGAGGTGGGCAGAGGCAGGACCTGAAGGCTTTGGGCACCACTCTAAGGAGACAGACTGTCCACAGGGCAGCAGTGACTGCATTGGAAGGCTCGCTCTGACTGCAAGGGAAGACATAACTGGGAGAGGTGAGTGTGGGCAACCACTGAGGGCAGAGAGGCCACCACCAAGGTCCAACTGCCATTCCTGGTGACTACACACCAAGCATGCTAGCGGGGATGGAAAACTCAAGGATCATTCACATACAGCAAACAAACAATGGCTAAGCAGAAGAGAAAGCAGAAGAGAAATCAAGAGCGACTATAGAGTCCTGGTCTGCACGAAAGCGTGGGTCATGACGACACACAACAGGACCTGAGGAGGAAGACCCAGGACCTCCTCTGTAGGGAAAAGGACAGGAAGCAGAGCCCAGGGCAGAGGGAGGCGGGGTGGGGAATAGACCAAAAGTGAACCGAAGGGGCGGAGGGAAAGAAGGGAGCATCTGCCCAAGAATCCAGGCAAGGTGAAGGGCAAAGGAGTTAGGTCAGACACCAAGAATCTATCTCTGCAGTGTTCTGGGTATTTAAACCCAGGTTTTACTTTATCTAAAGACCATGCTTGTCCCTGTGGTTCGAAACGTCTTGTTTTCAGTCTTATTTGTCCCCTTGCCAAGATTTCACAATTCACTGCCCCACTCACGTAGAACTGTTTAATGACTTTCTCAATATCTTCGTCTGCTCGTCACTGTTCCCTGCACACACACGCATAATAGGATAAGGAGCAGGCTCTGCTGATGGGTATTTGTGATGTGCCAGGTGGATAAATAAACCGATAAACCCACAGTTGCCGTCACCAATAATAATAGCCACTGTTCTCTGCTCCCGTTTGTTGAGAATCTATTGTGTCCCGGGTGTTCCACTGAGAGTTTCACAAACATGGCCAATGAACAGAGTAGGAATAACATTTCTCTTTTACAGGGGGAGAAACTAGGACTAGAAGTTAGGTGAGCAGCTGAGGGTCACACACTAAACAATAAGGAGCAGCAGGACGTCTGTGTATCACCCACAGGGGGCACAGCCCTTAGGCAGCCCTTTAAAGTATATCTTTTTCTAACTGACATGATATCCTTGCTAAGATCCTGGGGAGAGAGGAGCTGTGCATTGGAAGTAGAAGGAGGAGTGCAGAGCACAGGGAACAGGGTTAAGTGGACTCAGGTCAAGGGATACTGTTTCCAAGTCCAGTATTACCAGCTGTCACCGGACCCTCAGTTGGTCAGTACCAGCAGCTCTTTCAGAAAAGAACAAGCACATGAATGGGTTTTCATGTTTGTCATAGAGGTTTACCCAGAGAAATGAATGGCTCAGTCAGTTAGGTGTCTCCCTTTGGCTCAGGTCATGATCTCCAGGTCCTGGGATGGAGCCCCACATCCGGCTCCCTGCTGAGTGGGGAGTCTGCTTCTCCCTCTGCCTCTCCCCTCTGCTGCTGCTCTCACTCTCGCTCTCTCTTTCAAATGAATAAATAAAATATTTTTAAAATAATAATAAAGAAATGGAACACATGACACAAAAATTCCTGGCCAGCTTTCCTTCAGGAACACAGCTTAGGAACCCTTTGCTTACTTGCCAAGTCTAGACCAAGCACCTATGGCACGCCGAGCATAGGCTAGTCCTCGGGGTACACTAGCAAGCATGATCAACCACACCGGGTTGAGACGGAGGGCAACAGAGGGTGTCCTTGCCCCAGCTGTCTCTGTGGGGGTGCCTGGAACCATTGAGAGTGGTCCGAGGAGGAGACAGAGGGTCTTTCCGGCTGAAGGGTGGTTTAAGCAAAGGTCTCTTGGCTCCATGCTGTTTTCACCACCTCTTGGGCACCTCTGTGTCTTGCAAACTCTGACACAACCCTGAAAACTTGGGCAGGCTTGCCTGGCCTGAAGGCCCCGGCTGGGTGACTGAGCTTTCGGTGGGCATCCTCTGAACCTGTCGCACATGCCTGGAGAAGCAGGTCCTAACGGGTGGCCCCAGCTCGTGTGTCCCTCTGCAGTCTGAGCCCTCTGGAGACGAGTGGGGAGATGTTGAGTTCTGTGTCCCAGAAGCTGGCACAGGGCAGGTCCTCAGTAAACGCGGCAGAGTCGATGTCTTAGGATGATGTCAGGATTCTTTCAGTAGTCCTGGCAGACGCTGCCCATGTAACCACTCCACGGTTTGTTTTTGAGGAAGGCAGATGGGAGGCCCAAGCTCTGCCGCCATGACTGGAGTGTATCACTTCCGGTTTGCTTTCCTCCCATATCAAATGATGAAGTCCCATCAGCCCTGTGGGCTCGGGTTGTAATTTACAACTTATCAAAGTCCATAAGTAGGGTTGTTTGTGCTGGAGCAAGTCTGGGGTTTCCCTCCACCCTTTAGTTAAGGTGGAGCAAAGAGAGCTCTTCTAGAAGGGATGTAACCAGCACATTTGGTTTTTATTTTAGTGAACTCACTCACGATCGTGTGACACAATGTTGCCCTTGTCTGTAATTCGCTTGAAGCTTAATTTTTTCAACAAGAGCACAGTTCAAAGTGCCTGGCACAGAATACAATGGCAGCTAAATAATAATATTTAACATTCATGGAGAATTTTACTTTTTGAACAGGTAAAAGGATCACATGGTCTGAAAATGAAAAGGATATAAAAAGATGTACATTGAGAACCCTATCCCTGACTCACGCTTGTATCTGCCCCAATTTCTACCCCTATTCTCTGCCCCATGAGCCACCAATTTTAACAATTTATGATCTTTCCAATGTTTTTTATGTCAACTTGGATTCTCAAAAATGCATCTTCAAGCATCTATAAAAATGATCACATAATTTTTCTTCTTAAACCCATTTTGATGAACTGTCCTTGCATTTTTGGAATAAGCTACACTTGGTAGTGAAGAATTATTCTTTTCATATGCTGCTGAGTTCTGATTGTTAATATTTTATTTAGAATTTATGCATCAATATTCATGTATGAGATTCATTTATTGTTGTTGTTTTTCTACAGCCTTTGTTATTGATGTTATCCTAGCAGGGTTAAAAAAAAGTTGCCCTTCCTTGTCTCTGCTCTGGAATAGTTTAAATGGTCTTGGAACTATCCATCCTTTAAAGGTTTGGCTAAATTTGCCAAGGAAACTTCTAGCTCTGGTGCTTTTTAAATATTAAGTTCTTTATAATACTACCTAACTTTTTCTATGAATATTGGCTTATAGATGTTCTAGAGTTGGTTTCAGTAAATCATATTCTCCTGGAAAAGGAGCCATTTCTTTTAAATTCACAAGTTTAGAAAAGTTGTATAAAATTGTTTTTAAAATTTTCTTGCCTTCTGCACTATTTTTACTTGCCTTTTTTGGGGGGGGGGTCTCTTTGTTTGTTTTGCCTTTGTTTTTTTCTTCCTTGACATCTGAGAAGGCTTATCTGTTTTACTGATTTTGCCCCCAATGACCCAGCCTATTCACTTATTCACTTAGTTCTCCCCCATTATCTACCTCATTAATTTTTCTTATTTTAATTCTTCTGCTTTCCTCTGGTTTATTTTGTTGTCCTTTTTTTTCTGACTTGTTTGAGTTGATTCTTAAATCCTTCTATTTCATCTCTTCTGTGTTTAAATAAATGTTCCTTTTTTAGGCTATGACATCTCCCATGTGTGCTGCTTTAATTCAATCCTTTAGATTCAAATTCTAGTAAGTAGTCATATTTTCATTATTACTGGTTTTTAGAAATTCTGTAGTTTGAATCTGTACTTTTCCTTTAACTCAAAATTTGTTAAAATTACAATGTTCTTAAAACTCTGATTTTTGATCAGTTTTAAATTTTACTGCATTGTAATGTCCACATTACCTCTACTTTTTGAAACTTACTCTGAATTCACTTGTGGTGATCAGTGGGTGTGACCAATTATTGTGTCTGTCCCACAGACATGGGTGGCAAAATATGTTCTCTACCTTCAGGGCACGTAGTTTGATACATATTTATTACATCCACAGTTATGATTCTGTTACTTTGTATCTTTATTCATTTTTGGTCCAACTGATCTGAGACAATGTTGCTATTCCTGAGATGTGGAAAGGCTGGGGAGGAGCCAGTTCCAAGGGAAGAGTGGATATGGAAAAATCGTAAGGTCTGTCAGAGATGTCTGTTAGATCATCTCCAACCAAAAATCATTCTGTATACATATATCATATATATGCCTGACATAAACACACACACATATAATGGAATATTAGCAATAAAAAAGAATGAGATCTTGCCATTTGCAATAACGTGGTTGGAGCTAGAGGGTATTCTAGTAAGTGAAATAAGTCACACAGGGAAAGGTAAATACCACATAATTTCACTTATATGTGGAATCTTAAAAACAAAACAATGAACAAACAAACAAAAGCAGAAAAAGACCCATAAAGACAGAGAAACTGATGGTTTCCAGAGGGGAGAAGAAAAAATTCACTCTTGCCATAAAGAAAAGGGCCCTGCAAGACTGACCAAAGTCCATACTTCCTAATTTTTTTTCTTTAAGATTTTATTTATTTATTTGAGAGAGACAGAGAGAGAGCAGGAGTGAGGGGGAGGGTTATAGGGAGAAGCAGACTCCCTGATGAGCAAGGAGCCTGATGCAGGGCTCAATCCCAGGACCGTGGGATCATGACCTAAGCCAAAGGCAGACGCTCAACTGACTGAGCCACTCAGGTGCCCCTGTATTTCCTTTTATTGGTACTACTTGACAGGACAGTCAATCTTTCATTTAATCAGACAATTTTGTACTGTTTCCTAATTTCTTTTAAGCCCTACTTAAAAAAATGCAGGGCTTGAACTCATGACTATGAGATCAACACCTGAGTCAAGATCAAGAGTCAGACACATGGGGCACCTGAATGGCTCAGTCGGTTAAGCATCTGACTCTCTATTTCAGGTTAGGTCATGATCTCAGGGTCATGTGATGGAGCCCCTCGACCAGCTCCATGCTCAGTGGATTCTCTCCCTCACCCTATGCTCATGTTCTCTCTAAATAAATAAATAAAATATTAAAAAAAAAAAAAGAATTGGAAACTCAACTGAGCCACTCAGGCGCCCCTCCTTATTTTTTCATATATAGACTTTTCTTTCCCTACATCAAGTTAAAAAAATCAAATCCTCTTTTGCATTTCTATGGTGGGTAGGACAAGGTCCTATTGGTGGCTTGAAGGGATTTTAGATGGTGATGTACCTGATAATACCATTTGAGCACTGACTCTGAGCCAAGCTCTCTTCTAGGCACTTTGTATGTCTGAGGCTAATTAATATTCACATCAATTCAAGGCATCCATGTTTTACAGATTCAACAAGGCAAGTGGAGGTAAAATAACTTCCTCAAATTGAAACCATGAGTTAGGGCAGAGCCAGGACCCCAATACTAGTCACTCTACTGTGTTGCCTCTTTCAGAGACCAGCTCACCCAGTGGCTTCATTCTATTGGTGAGGAAACAGATTCAAAGTTGTTGTGTCAGACAGCAAACTATTAGCAGAGCTAAAACTAGATCCATGAGGTTTGGACCCTCATCCAGAGCCTTCCAACCACACAGTACTAACCCTCACATACAGAGAAGCAGTATTTCGTCATAGAAAGAAGATTCAATTTGCTAATCCTTCAAAAGAAGACTAATCCTTCAAAAGCAACTCCTGCCTGCCTCACGTCATGGAACTGCAGAGGCAAAGAAAGAGGTTTTCAATTGAAAGCTACTGAATGATGTACACTTTTGCTTTTTGTACAAGTAATTCAGTATGAAATAAATTCACTTTTAAGATGATTAGGATATGTAAAATAGCAAAAAGCTAAGTTTCTACAAGCGATAAATTATCTAGGTGAGAGGACTTGTGTTTTTGATAGGCATCTCTTGCACTCTGCAACTCCCATGCATGTGACCTTCCTTCTTCATTTATGGGTTGTGGGGGTGAGGCTTGGAAACAGGCACTTTCCCAGGACAAGAACTGAAGACAGCCCTTGGAAAGACACACTAATCAACTCATTGGGGAGAGGAGGATCATTTAAAAAACAACACAGAAATGGTAAGCTTCTTGTGTTACCTTCAAGTCCACCTCTCAGTTGTCAAGAGTAACCTAACATTTCCCTAAATAGCTTGGTTTCAGAGGGCAAGATTTGCTTGTTTTGTTTTGCTCCATTCTATACTTATTCCAGTAATAATGAAAAGAGAAGGGGGTTTAGGACATGTGGGGAGCAGAGACTGACCCAGCATATCAGCTTTATTAAGAAAAGGACATAATGGTTTGGCAAAATAAGACAATTTCATTCGGAATGTGTAAAGACATCCTATACTAGTGGAATTATTTGGCTTGCCAAAAATCAAAGTAGTTTAGTTGAATATGGCAGGAACCTAAGCCAAATGACTACAGGTGGTACCCCTGTACAACTTCATAGAGTGTTCTAGAGATAGGCTAGGGAACTTAATTCCAGTGCTGGAGCTGGTGGTATTCCACTTTCATGGTGAGCCAGCAAGAGGGGATGGACAAGCCCAAGAAACCTGTCCTCTACTAGCACAGAATCTCTGGGAAACTGTGATCTTTCTCTTGAATCATGACATCATGAAAAGATTTGTCCAAAGGTAGTCCCACAACCTGCCTGCTTTGGGGCTTGCAGCAGAAACTGAATAAATGCATTCCTCTCTTCCGCAAGTGCAGATCAATCTCTCAAGCCTTGTAACCTCACATTTGGTAGATGCCAAATGAAGAGGAGAGCAGCTAAAAATGTAGGATGGATTCCTTGGGAGAGGTTTTGGACTCTCTTTTCTCAGTTTGTCTTTCAGACAAGAGACTGAAATGGTTGAGTTGTGGTCTGACTCAGATTCTAGTCACTAGAATCTCTTCAGTGGGGGTCTCCAGCCTCACTGACCTAAACGTCCTTGTTTGCAAAAGAACACCCCTATCTAAAGGAAGTAAAAAGTAAACTAATTCATGATTTACCACGTGGATTACCAGGAGTCTTCCTCTCTTGCTCCAAGTGAGAAAGCTGAGCTGGAAACTTTCTCAGTTGCTTCAAATTCAGGTCATAAATTAAGATGTATCTGGCAAAAGCAGGAAAGGGGTTGGAAAAGGGTAGTTTTGCATGAACTGAGTGTAGGTGTTTTCTGAGTACCTCATAACTTCAGGTTCCATGGTGGGGGGTGGAGGGCGGTCCAAGTTCATTTAGCTCAAACCATACATCTGATGGTTTCCAGTAATCTGGGTAATGTTTGGTGGGCGGTCTTCTCTTCCCACGAAGGACACAAGTTCTCTGCAGGGCATCTACAGTCTATGCATTACCTGGAATCCAGCCTTTATCAGTGAAGGAAACAGTAGCAAACTATCTTAGTCATGGTCACTTGGTTACAAAGAACAGAAAACCACTCAATTGAAATTCTTTTTGTTTATTGGAAGGAACATGTTAAGTTTCATGAGGTGTAGAAAGTTAGCAAATGGTTTTCCTCTCTTCTCTTTTCTCATTTCCTATTGTCTTTTTCTCTTGACAACTAGCTCCTTTCTCTTGCTTTTCCAGCTTCTTGCTTCATTATGACTTTTTGGCTCTGATACAGGATACCCATTTTTGTTTTTGGTTATTGCTGGTTTTTTGGGTTTTGTCTTTGTTTTTGTTCTTGTTTTTTTTACATTTACCTTATTTTTATCATCATGTCCCATTTTTTTTCTGTGGAGAACCAGCTGTAGTAATTAGTCTGGCAGTGGACGCTTGACTTGACCAGAGCCAACAAGATATGTTGAGACCTCTGCTGAGGTTCCTGAGAGATGGCTTGTGAGCAGGAGAGGACACAAGACTGGCACTGCAAACACCATCCCGCCTCTGGGAAGCCCAAGACTAATGGCGACACAGCAGATCAAAGGGATAGAAGCAGCTGCATCCTGATGCCAGTTTTGGAAAGCTGAATCTCAATTATATGTGAAGCCAGTTTCATGAGCCAATAACTATCTTGCTTGCTTAAGTCATTCTGGATCACATATTCTGTCAAGAATAACCCCCAAAGTCCCAAATGATATAGCCATCAACCCTGGATCCCCACCCAGCCAACCCCATTCATCACCATGACCTTGCAGTTCTAGCTTCCTCATTGGCTTAGTTGGGAAAGGCATGCTCAGGAAGGAGTAGTTTAATGTGGTATGTAGGGCTATCCTTTGCAAAGCTAAAGGTGGGGTAGAGGGAGAGGAAGTAATTACCTTCTTGCATTTAAAGTAATTAGAGTCCTTGATCTGACAATTAGCCTCATCATATTTTTTTCCCCTGTCTTCATTAAGGTCAGAAATGTCAAAATATAGGGGATAATGTGCAAAAAAATCACTTCCAACTTCACAAATAAAGCTTATAATGCTTTTTCATATGCAAGTCTGATGGAAATTTAGATGATGGGTCCATTTTGTCATTGTTCTCTTGTGGATACGCCAGCAACTTCGAAAATGTTTTCAATATGTCAACTTTAATTTTAAAATTGAAGACAATTGAGTAGCTTGGAAGCTCAGATTTAAGTCATAAATGAAAATGTATCTGGTAAGAAGTGTATTACATTCTATTTCTTCATTATGAGACTATTTAACCTAATTCTTTGACTTAAAAATATCTCCACTTTACAGGTCATGATCCCAGGGTTCTGGGATCGAGCTCCCCATGTAGGGCTCTCTGCTCAGCAGGGATCCTGCTTCCCCACCTCTCTCTGTCTGCCTCTCTGCCTACTTATGATCTCTGTCAATAATAAATAAAATCTTTTTTAAAAATCTCCACTTTAATACGTCAAGATTCAAATAAACTTTTCCCACACCTCTTCTTTTAAGACATCTAACTTATTTCATCAAAAAATAGTAAGTCACAGGCTCAGATATAATTTCTTAGCCAAGAACTATACCAGTGATGTTGTTCATTGTTCCAACTAAAATTTAAATTTGTTTAGGAAGGGCAAGGACGTGACTTCCATATACATGTCTAAGTTCCACATATAACCATTTCATTTTCACCAACATATATACACCTGCGATTGTATACACACAAGCAGTCCAGACACAGCCTGAGAAGAATGAGCACTTGGGCTCTGTCTCCGGACATTGAGTCTACTTGAGTGACGTGGGCAGATTATGACCTCTGTAAGCCTCTGTTGCTTCCTGTAAAGGACTGAGCTTACCTCTTTATAGAAAATAATACCAACCTCATAGTTTTAATGGAGTAAAGGTAGAGCATATACTTGATACTTGGTCTTATTTACCAGCTATTACTTAAGGTAACAAATACTTGCCCTTCATAATGAAAACACAATTCACGAATGCCCACTTCCTACCAGCTGTCAACACCACCATAAATCTCCAGAGTTATAGAATCCTATCTCCACTTCTCATGAATTAAATGTTACTGCCTTCTTAATGCTACTGAAATGTCTCATTCTGTTACTAGCTGGCCGTGTGACCTGGGACAAGCACTTAGGCAATGTGAGTTTTGCTTCTGTGTTTGCAAAACGCCAAGAGCAGACTGTCCTACTCATATTTGTCCTAGATGAATGTTAGGGTCCCCTCCCACTATACCATTCTTCTCTGTGCATCTTAGAATTCAGTTCAGTGGCCACGTGATGTACCTGAGTCATCATGGGACAATTACATCCTGATTTCAAGTGAATCCATATTATTCTTAGAGGAAAAGCCACTTCCATTTAAACCTAGTCTCCCAGACAAATATCAGCATCAGGATAAAGGGAAAGAGAGAGGGAGGTGATATAATGGTATGATAATTCACAGTCTCAGAGTTTGTCATTTTGGAAATCTCTAAAACTTATTTCTCAAAATTTGGGGATGAATTTTGAGACAGAGGTCATCAAAGAGAGGTGTGCCACAGAGCATGAAGGATACCTCTCCATGGGCTTTCAGTCTACTGTTCCACATAACAGCCCCAAACCCAAGCTGCCTTACTTATTGGAAATGCTAACCTCTTAAATCCTTGTATTTTTCTGAAACTGCAAAATAGAACTGTCTAATTAGCCATTCCTTTGGTATTTACTTCGAAACCAACTGTGCATTTCTTGGCCTCTTCACATAGAATTGATGCCAACTGCCACGCAATTCCACAGAGTTCTTGTACAATTTTCACTTGCTCTGCCCTTTTTTTTTTTTCTTTTTTTGGTCTTAGCCTCCCCTCTATTACCTCACAAAAATGGTGAATATTTCAGAAATTTCAGTGCCTTTAGAAGGTCTCTACACATGTGTCTAGAAGACATTCAGGGGAAAATGCAAAGGATGCCTTCTCACGGAAGTGGGGAAGAGAGCATAAATTAAATTTCTAATGGACATCGCCAGGGAAGAAAGTGCTACATGTGAAAAGCCCGGATTCTCTCTGACAGATGGCACGCAGTGAATGCTGTTAACTGGGCAGTGCTCAAGGGCTTGTGCCATTGCAAACACAGAAACAATAAAACTGCTTATTGATTTTAAAGAGATCTGTAATTAAGTATGACATCCTAACAGATAAAGGTTTACCACGGCAGAACAGCCAGGATTTAAGGGGTCTTAAAGTGAGATACTATTTAATGGATTTAAATGTCACTCCTAGGATGGCAAAACTTCAAGAACTGCAGTGTGTGTGTGTGTGTGTGTGTGTGTGTGTGTGTGTGTGTGTGTGTGTGTCTGTGTGAGTGTTTATGTCTGAGGGCAACAGCATGCATACAATTCAAGTTTGAAGCAGTGCATATGCCCATTTGAAATTTTCTTGAGGTTAGAAAAGCAAAGGTTGCAACCCTTATGTTCAGTTGCCTTGGGCAAGCAAAAAATAAAAAAATAAAAAATAAAATATCTGTCAAGCCCCAGGTCTTTCTGTTAAGGCTGGAGTTGAGAAATGCCCTCCAAATGCCTTCAAGTCAACATTAGCTATGACAGAAGCAAGACTATTATTTAACAGTAGCAGCAAATGTCAAAAACAAACTGTGCCTGGCGTTTTGACAAGACTCTGTTGAAAGAGAACCACTTTTTCAGCACTTGTGTAACCGTGGGGGAGAACTCGACAATTAATATCCTGAGGTCTGGTAATAGGATTTCCAGGCTGCTTGGTGGTTTCCTTCTGATACGCATAAAAGGAGTAGCAAGTGGCGGACATGAGCAAAAAGAACCCGAAACAGGGAGGCCTGGAGAAAAGGACTGATGTATCAGAAATCGGGTACCTAGAGCTAATTAAAATGTAACTTCTTCTTGGGGAAACTGCAGTCTCACCATGGTGACACTGTAAAGTATGAGGACAGAGCCATCATCCCTAGGCAAAAATAAGATGCTGACAAAACCTATCTCCTATTTCCCACATTCTTCCTTCCCTTTGGTGCCCTCATGCCGTCCTGTGACACCTGCTCTGAGCTTCTTTCCGTGGATGACGCGGTCTGGCCTAAGCCGGCCAGACCTCCAGCCCAACAATCAATTACTCAGTATAATCACAATGAGCCAGGTCCCTGAAAAGTGACCTAACAAGTGAAGCTGTAGCTGGTGGTCGGTTGGCATAGTGGATTTGTGCATTCAGTGCCCTTTCATTTTGACAGAACCATTAGAGAGTGTCTTGATGCACAGGAAATGCCCATGTGCTGGCTCAGTACCCATACTCAGAAGTGGGAACAAGAAGAAAAGAGAAAGGAACAAATATTTAACTGGTTGACTGTTCACATTACATATCATTGCTTTGATGTTCAGAGGCCTCAAAAGAAGATGGCAGTATATCTCCATTTCACAGATGAGGAAACTGAGGTTTAGAAAGCTCAGGAGACTCGCCCGGGGTCCCAGTCTATAAGGAAGTCATGCGGCGTTCCAGCCTAGCAGTTTGTCAGATTCCCAAGGCTGGCTCTTTCCCCAATTCACTCTGCCAAACCTCAGGATCACACCTGGATCAGCCTCAGAATGTTCTTTTCCAAGAAAAACCTGATAACAATAGTGACTGATAAATAATGCGGATGCTATGAGCTGTGGCAGATGGGGCAATGTCAATTTGTAAGCCTTCTAGAATAACCCCCACAGGCAGCTGTGGACTCTTCCCAAGAAGCATGCCCAGCTTGCAGGCTCTACAGGGGTCATTTAAGCCCTCAAAGAGAAGTCAGTCCCCATGTTTGACGTCCTCCCCCACCACTTCTTCTACCTGCCATCTTCACTGCTTCCAGACTGGACTTTGGATTCCCCAGAGTACACTCGCCAGTCTGCTCATATTGTTTTCCTGCCCATCCCATGCCACCAAAAATTGTCCTCCCTTCCTCGAGCTGAGTTCGGACCTTCCTTCACACCTCATCAGTACCTGTGTCCCCACCCTTCGGAGGCCTTTCCTGACCAGCAGACTAACATCATGTTCTTACTCTCACAGAACATATCCTCTGTACAACCCATTTGTGTGGATGCCCCAAGGCATGGACTCACGTATTATGGGGCACATAAAAAACGATACCACCCAGCATTAATAATTTACATAGATGTCTCCCAAAATGAACTTTTTAAAAGGTCAGAAGTCAAAACCTGTTAAAAAAAATTTCATCACCTTTCTATTCTGTCAGAAGGAGAATAGATGAAATGAATGCAGTAGAACATCTATTATCAAGAGAGGCTCAAGGTCTACTTCTAAGCATTCATGGAGAGCTGAAGCTGTTAGGCTCTCTAAGAATTGCTCTATTAGCTTTATAAAATAAGCCAGGCTCTGGAGCCAAGTACTGTATTAAACATGAGCTGTGTCTGTGACAAGGCTGCACCTGAGTCAGAAATCACGACGGTGCCAAGTCACTCACTCTAAGGGGACAGCCAGAGAAATCTGCTGGAAATACTTAGGGGAAACCACTTGCAGGGACTGGTAGGGACAGCACCATGTGGTGATGAGGAGGACCCTTGGTCACTAGAGCTAAGTCACACCAGAGTTGGAAACCCTGCTCTGCCTTTAGGAAAAACATAGATGTTGGCAGCTGTCTGTATATCTGGAGGGGTATGGCAGGGATGTTTAGAGGAGTCCCAAAGCAAACACCTGATTCATTTTCTTCCCTTCACTTTTTTTTTTTTTTTTTTTTTAGTATTTTATTTATTTATTTGAGAGAAAAAGCATGATACAGAGTTGAGAGCACAAGCACAGATGGGGGGAAAGGGGCAGAGGGAGGGGAAGAAGCAGACTCCCCACTGAGCAGGGAGCCTGATGTGGGGCTTGATTCCAGGATGTCTGCATCATGACCTCAGCAGACGCCAAACCGACTGAGCAGGTCACCCCCCCAACCAAGCCCTGGACTTTCTTCTTTTAGATGACAGGAAAAGGCAAAGGTGAGCCCCTTCCTTCTTTCCCACCATTCTAGAACTTGGATACTAAGTTTACATATTATGTATTTTAAAGATAATAATTTTAACTTTACCACCAAAAAAAGTATTTTATTTTCTCCTAGTTGTGTTCACTATGAATCACTTAGGACAGAAAATATGCTAGCAGGCAGAGAGTGTCACAAAATGCTTTATGCCAACAGTAGCAGACACTATTAGTGATCACCCGTATGTAGTTCTTCTCTCCTCCGGGGGAGGGATTACACATCCCAGTCCCTTTATAGTTAGTTGGGACCCAGAACCAGAACTAATACTATCAAACATTGAAGGATCACAGATTTATTCTTTCTGGGGGGGAAAAAGAAAGCTGAACTTGACTCAACCTTATTATGAATTTTACCATATATTCTGGAAAGATGTGCTTCAACGTAGACTGACTTGCTTTCTCTTAGACAGGCATGACACGGACATACACTGGGTCTGAGGCATAGGAAATTCCACAAAGGTTTGTCTTTACAAACATCTTTAAGTGACATGGTCAAATTGTCAGTCTACGGGCTCCCCAAGCCAATATGCGGAGATTCCGCACGGCAGCTGCATCTGGCTGATCCCAAAATGATGGGGTAGCACTTCGTTTTTCTGTAATGTCCTGCTGGAAAATCACAGACTTTTGTAAAAGCAGAGAGGA
This sequence comes from Mustela erminea, assembly GCF_009829155.1. Lineage (NCBI taxonomy): Eukaryota > Metazoa > Chordata > Mammalia > Carnivora > Mustelidae > Mustela > Mustela erminea. The sequence goes on along the minus strand of NC_045621.1, from coordinate 101,450,409 downwards.
TTTTTTTCAAAACAGAACTGCCACTGTCATACTTTGGTTGGGTAGACATTCCCAGAAGATCTAGGAGTGACATGTGATGACTACAAAGGGAATAGAAATGAGTTTCATTCAGTGGCAGAAATTCCCAAGAAATGCATTTTAGAAACTTTTCTTCTAAAACAAACAGATTCAGCACTTGGGTTCTTTCTTCCCTTTGTTTCCTCAATTGCTCATCACAATGAATTGGTCCATGATCACATCCCGTACAAGTATCCTCAAAAAGTGTTTCCAAGAAAGAGATAAATCTTGCAAAGGCAACAGTCATATGGCAACACAGTAGCTTGGAGTGGATTTATTGTTTTCAAAGCAGTGATGAAAAAAAAAAAAGCTTATTTTAAGTGGCAGTATATTTCCTAAGTGCTCATTACTTTCAAAGCCCACCTCTGGGAACACCACAGGAAGATTAGCAATTGCAAACCCTGCCATGAAAAGAACAGAAGGACACCAGGGCATGGTTTCGATTTGGAATCAAAACTGCCCCTTGTTCATGAAATCCTCATGGAGACCGCAGCCAGGGAAATGGTGAAAGGGAAAAATTGCCCATATACGGCAATCAGTTCTGACACAAGGCTCATCAATAGCCCATTCTTTCCCAGGCACATCATTATCTATCTGATCTGCCAAATCTGATACTTAACAACATTGTCTTCAGAACAGCTGACATACCCTGGAAAAGTCTGTCTTGTAAATCACAAAGAAAGATGACAGGTTTCACAGATTTCATCAGTGGTAAAAAGAAGGGAGGTATAAAGGAAGAGATACTAGTATACTTAACCCTCTGGCACAATGAACTCAATGAACTAAATGTATTTTGAAAGGAAAAAAATAATCTCCATACCTCAATTTTTATTGAGGCCAAAAAAGAAACCACTGACTTAACCTATTTTTCTCAGCTCCTAACTAAATTGAGTTTTTGAAACATAAAGAAAATGAACAGGCAGAAGGCATGATTTCATGGTATCAAAAAGGAGTGGAGAAAGTTGAATCAGGAAGACAGACTACTTAAGCTGTAGCCTCTCTCTCCTACCTCAGGTCGATAGAAACAACAACAAAAAATTAAAAAGAAAAGAAATCCACAACTATACTGCCAAATGAGATGTATCCTCCATGGACCAGATACTACAAGAACTCCAGGAAGTGAGAAAACAACTGAGACCAGATAGATGGAGAGAAACCACAGCTCAAAAACCCTAAAGGAGGGGACTTGCTAAAAATGAAACCACAGATTCTAAGCTCAGAGGTGGCTGACGCCAGAGATGAAAACACCGAACCGACCTGATGGGTTTAAGCAGGCTCTTGTGGAAGCAGCCATTGGGCTAATGCAACACTTCTACTCCCCCATCTTGGACTGGATGGAGACAACACAGTATCCACCCCAGATGAAAGTGGTAAGAGTGAGGACTAAGTTCAGAGCGGCGTGGTAGTACTCCCAAAGCCAACAAGGGAGCACTCATATCTACAGATAGGCTCATCCTGCCCTTCCCTACATTGGCTATGTATAAAAGTTACGACCTTTAAAAGTAGAAAAATTAATATCCCCAGAAGATACAAGAATGACAACACACTTCCATAAAATACAATACAATACATACAATACAATACAATACAATACAATACAATACAATAAAGATCTTAGAAAACTCAATATGTGATCGCTGAAACTAAAAACCCAGTGATGGCTGAATGCTGAGTGGATATAGCTGAAGAGCAGCTCATTGAGCTGGAAGATCCAGTTAACTAACTGAATGAGTGCAGCACAACAGAGAAAAGCTAAGGGATATCCAGAAAACAGAAACAAAAGATCAAAGATCTTTTGGATAGAAGCATTTGAGAAGGAAAGGAGAGAAGAAAAACAGAGAACAAATAATAAGAACAAAGACCAAAAAGAAAAGAAAAAAAAAAAAGCCCTAGAGTAAAGAGGAAATGTCTCTGACTGAACAGGATTTACTACAACCTGTGCTGAAATTTCAGATGATGTGGCGGGGGCTGGGGGTACTAAACTACAAAATAAGTAAAAGAAGGGAGAAGGGACTCTAATTAAAATCCCAATCCAGTCAAGGCATCTGGTAAGTATTTCCTTCAGATGGTTGGGAGGATTACAGATAAGACCGTCCTTTGCACCTGACCTCTGAGTAACACCACTACTGCTCTAATAGCTGGTTACACGGGCCTTGAGTCCACTCCACTGTGGTGCGTCTCCACCTACGTTGGTGAACTATGTAAACAAAGTTGTTTAGATCACACCTTGGACCTCTCAACCTGGAAATGTTCCACTAAATTCTTGACTACAAACCCTAAGCCTATCACCCTTTTTGTGAAAAAGGGCTTTTTACCTCAGGGCATTCAGTCCTTTTAGCGCACCTCATTCTTTCTTTCTTTTTTATTTTTTTTTAATATTTTATTTATTTATTTGACAGAGAGATCACACGCAGACAGAGAGGTAGGCAGAGAGAGGGAGGAAGCAGGCTCTCTGCCGAGCAGAGAACCCAATGCGGGGCTCAATCCCAGGACTCTGAGACCATGACCTGAACTGAAGGCAGAGGCTTTAACCCACTGAGCCACTCAGGCGCCCCCAACTTTTAAATTAACATATAATGTACTGTTTCTTTCAGGGGTACAGGTCTGTGAATCACCAGACTTACATAATTTACAGCACACACTGTAGCACATACCCTCCCCAATGTCCATCACCCAGCCAACCCATCCCTACCCTCCACCCCCCAGCAACATTCAGTTTGTTTCCTGAGATTAAGAGCCTCTTACGGTTTGTCTCCCTCCCCCATCCCATCTTGTTTCATTTTTCCCTCCCTTCTCCCGAGTGACCCCCTCCATTCTGCCTTTCAAATTTCTTTTATCAGGGAGATCATATAATTGTCTTTCTCTGAGTGACTTGTTTCGCATAATACCCCTTACACTGTTAGGTCACCACTGCTGATTCAACTTCCCTTCCCAATTTGCCTGGATCCCATGATAAAAGATCCCTTGATCTTTTGTTAGAAGCCTCCACTCATTTTTCACATAGCCTTTGTGCCATGTCTTCCAATAAATTCCCAATGAGAATCAATCTATCCCATCACAATTGCCCTAAACTCCTGGACTACTGAGCCCCCTAGACATGGCACTACCATGTTGATTGGCTCCACTTTAAGAATCTTATCTCTGGCCTTGAGTCCTTGATGGCCTCAAATGATCTAGAAACTCTTTCTTCATCTCCAGTCAGTCCCTGTGTCTATTCTTTGTAGAGGCTGTCCAAATCTCCACCATTCCCTCAAAGTTCTCTAGCTAATCCCAGCTGCCCTCACTTGTAATATACAGCTCAGTATATGATCAGACTTGTCCCAAATATATTTTGTAAGCTATTGGTATACAATGAAAGACTTCAAATGTTAAGATAAAAAGGTTAGGGAAAGCATTTTCCAACATAAAACAGTCACATCCCCTTTACCTATAGGCTTAATAATTCCTTCCAACTGCACTTCAAACTTCTAGCTCCCTTCTGCCAGGAACTGCCTTCTGCTCTGGTTTCAAGCACATCGCTCTTTTATTTCTTCTCCCACTTCTGACCACAGCCCCTCCACCTCCTTCACCAGCTCTTCTGCACACACCACTAGGCCTCAGATCTCATCTCTGTTTGTTCTAACATGCTCCTTGGAGATCTCATCCACCTCCACAGTGTCAAAAGATCATGGACACATGCCAACGACAAGCTCCCTCACTTCCATCCAATAACCCAGACTGCTATATCCAATTGCTTATGATGCATCTTTACCAGATGTTCCAGACATAGCTGAGCTGATCAAACTCATTAACTTTACCCACTCACCTGCTTCTCTGCATTCCTCTTTGGTTTATAGGAATACCATCCACCTAGTTTCCCAAGAAAGAAATGTTAAGTCCCACTTCTCTTCCTTATCCTTCACACTCGAGTCATCAGGTTCAGATGTTAGTCTAAAATGTATCTCAATGTGTCCCTCACTCTTCGTTCCCAAAGTTACGATCTCTCTTTCGCTTCAAACATTCCCCTCATCTTACACGCATCTACACCAACCAATAGCAATCTGGGCTGCACATTAAAACTGGCTGGGGAATTTATGAAAATCTTCATGTTCAGCGCACACCCCAGGCCAATTATTTTAGAGTCTCTGGGAGTGGGAACAAGGCATCAGCATACTTACAAGTTCCCATATGATTCCAATATGCAGCCAGCTTGAAAATTTTCCCAGAATTGAAGACATGAGCACACAGAATGAAAGTGCATACTGAATAACAAGCAAGAAAAGTAAAAACAAATCTAAAGCTAAACAGGTCAAAGTGAAACTGAGTAACTGTGAAGATAAAGAAAATTCTGTGTAAAAGCTCCTGGAGAGAAAAACCAAAATTACCTACAAAGGAAAGAAAATCACACTAATAGATTTATCATCTCCAACACTAGATGGCATAAACAATGAGTTAAAAGTCTTCAACATAATGGGATTGGTGGGGCAGGGGGCGGTGGGTTAGCCTATGAACCTAGAATTCTAAGGCCTGCTAAATGTTCTAGGAGAGTGAAGCACATTCTTCCACATGCGCAAACCTAGGACTTTACACACACAGACCATCAGTTGAATTGAATTGAATTACCTTACAAACAACACACAGTTGACCTTTGAACAACCTGGGTTTGAACCACACAGGTCCACTTATATGTGGATTTTTTTCGATAAATGTGGTACAGTACTGTAAATGTATTTTCTCTTCCTTATGATTTTCTTAAGAACACTTTTTCTCCATCTTTAAAAATACAAAATACAATACATACACAAAATATGTTATCAGTAAGGCTACAAGTAGTTAAGTTTTGGGGAGAGTCAAAAGTTGTATGCAGACCTTGGACTGTGCAGGGGTCAGTGCCTGTTGAGGGTTAGCTGTACTTCACTGTGCAGGCAAGTGAGCCAAGAAAATTAGAGAACTATTTAATAATGACCAAGTCCGGATTCCACCTAGAAAATACAAGACGTGTGAATTTATGTGCCACTAAGAGGTTCCACCGCCCTTGATCAAAGTAAAAGGGCTCAGTGCAAACAAATAAATTTTATAACAGAAGTATCAGCAGGATTCTGGATAGTTAATTTTAATTGTTTTCCTGTGCTTTTGTAGAATTAAGTTTCAGTTTTCAAGTGTTTGCTTTCCAGAACTTTAATAAAAGGAAGTGCTGCCAATGTAGCAATGTTGAAAGATGTCTACTTTCTTTCACTGCAAAAAATTGGATGTAATATATTTACATGTTTATCAAAATATCAAAACAATTTTATTTTTGCCACTAATATCTTGTTTCTAAATGATCTGAAAATAATCTTGAGAATTCCCAAGTGATAACCATTCAATTCCTGTAATATTAGACTTGGTTTCCTTTCATTATTTCTTAGCAAATTCAATCATACATGTTAATTTTATTAAATTATTCTCAGTATTAGATTCTAAGATTTAGCACGAGGAAGAAAAAAATGACTCTTAACCAAGATGATAATTATGTATTTAATACATCTTGCTTTTAACAGCAATTTTCAAAGTAAACACATCATAGACCTTATAACTTATTAAAGATTTATAGTGCTTACAAAGTTGATTCTAAAAATATACCTTATTTGTTCTAAATGAATAACATTATCTGGAAGATAGAATAATAAATTATAGTAGTATGTTTACCACCACTATAGTTAAGATTGTATACATATATTCAATATGAAATCCTTTTAGGATCTTCATACTTTCAGCCATAAAATGTAAAAGCAGATTAAAGTTTGGCATATGAGATCTCAGTCTGACAGCAATGGTTTTAAACCCCAAAATTAAACAGTATCTAGTTGACACATTACGAGAGCATGGGCACATGCACATACATTTCTACATGTACATTCTCTCTCACTCAATCACACACACACACACACACACACACACACACACACACACGGACACACACACAAACCCAAAGTAAGGAGAAAGTTCCACCCCTGTGTATCAGACAATTGTCATCAATTTCAAAAATAAAAACTGAGGAAAAAGTTAACTAAAAATATGTTTAAACCACATTTAAATGGTTCCCATTGTTGGAAAGATATGCACAAAACTGCTATTGAAATCTTTAACATGCATGGTATATGCCATCTCAGGACATTCTGGAACAGGCTTGAACTGTGCACTCATGGACATATGAATATAAAAAAAGTGATATGCTCATCCATTCCCCAGATGGCATTCCATTGACCGTCAGTCATGTGACCCAGCCAGGCTAATGTGGTTTGCTTCACAGAACCCAACAGATTACAGAACCCAAGAGAATTAGAAACTTCATTTTGATCTGTTTAGGGTTTCTTGGGTGTTCCATGTGCAAAAGCAGTGAGTTACTGTACTGCAAATGACAACATCATTTCACACTTTGTGGCACTGCAAAAGGTCATTTTGGTATTTCTATAACATATTTATTCTAGCTAAATTTCCCAATGGTGCCTTCTTTTAATTACATATAGCCTTGCAGACTTAGACTTAAAACTATTTAATGCTGATAACCCTCTCCTGCTCATCACTTTTACCTCCAGCAGAATTCCTTTTTGGATGCTCTCTAGTAATGCAGGTTTTAAAATGTTCTATGGAAGTTCATTTTCATTACCAATTAAAACACCCAAGCTCTCTGAGACAACATTAAAATAGAAACTAGCCATTCGTCAGGGCACCCATAACTCATACTGCTGCGATTAGAAAAATGAAAAGGCACAACATAAGCAGAAGAGAATATACCAGCTTTCCATTTTTCTTTTTCTTTCTCTTTTTTTGGCTTTCCTCTTATTTTATTTCACTAAGTTTATAAACTGTTCAAGCATTCTTATACTCTGCATGACAATAACAGAATATTTTGGCACATCAACATTGTGATACAATATATGGTATGTTTAAAAAATTAATTAAAAAATTTCATCTATTAATGAACACGCTGTTTAATGTAGTGCATATATTTTATAGTTATTTAAGTCAAATACATCAAGGTTTGTAACTGATTTACAGATGAAGCAATCACAGATTGCATTAATACATGCGTATGTGCATGTATATGTGTGGAAGTGTGTGTGTATGTGTGTGTGTATGGATTACACACACACACATACACACACACACATACACACAAATATATACACCAATCAAGGGAAAAACTGCATCCTGGCAATTTTACAGTCCGAAGCTTTGTTGATATAGCGATCATTTACGTGCCCTTTTCATCCTGTTTTTCTGTATAGAAGATACATTTTTGCCTTCTTCATTCCTGATGAGATTTTTCTGCGATAACTTTACATTCATACTGTAAAAATTAAAAGGTTAACAGATTAAGGTGTATTTTGAATAGCGATTTCCATACAGACTAGAAATTAATACTTTATTAACATATGCCCACTTTATTTGTCAAAGAATCTGAGAGTTATACAAGGATTAGAAGCAAATGACAAATGTGATGGGAAAAAGAAAGCTCACAGTCAAGAAGTGAAAGAGACATAGCAAACGCAGGCAAAAAACAAGGTTTCTGCATCACACGTAAATGATAACAGTATGATTCAGATCAATCCTATAACACGAAGGGAGGCAAACGGGTTTCTCTGAGTGCTTGGTAAGGCGAATCAGCAAAGGAAAGGTCATGAACTTAAGAGCAGGACTATACAATGAATTCAGGTAATATTTTTTTCAAATCACTTTATAAAATCAAGGGGGAGAAGACTATTACATTAGCAAAATCTTCTGGTCAAGACAGTATTTTAGAAGTACAGCTACAAATGTTCACCCACAATTCAACACAAAGGAAACTAATGGGCTTGAGATAATTGGATGGCCAGACTATCAAAAAGACAGCCACCCAAGCCACTCAGTTCTCCTAGCAGCTACAATGACACAGAGAGCACTTATCCATGCAACTACTCTGGCCTCCAAATGCAGCTCCCTGACTCCTCCCATTCACGACAGGCATGACCAACAGCGTCCTTTTTCTTTTTAACTAAAATGTTCAAACATCTTGATTTGCCAGAGATAGTCCTAATCTATATCTATTGAAGCAACATAGTTATTAGTAAGGCTGCTTTTCACTTTTAAAAACTGTCTCTCTGTGATAGACTATAGACTAGTTAAAAAAAAACTAGAGGTTAAATCCTATCACCTTATCCGTAACACCTTTTAGCCTTTCTATCCAGGGGTTCCTTTGACTCTCAGTATGCTTGGCTTGGAGAAAACTTGTTTTACAACTCAATAACGGATGAAATAATAAGCATCAGCTTACCATTGCCAGTTGTCGACCAATGTTTCCCATTGTTATGCCTCCAGCAAAAAATATACATGGTAACCAAGAACGAACATAGAGAAAATCTGGAGATGTGTATCTAGAATAACAGAAATGTTTTTAACAACCCAACCAGGAAGTACAATGATACATATAAAGAAAATTACAATGGAAATAAGTTACTCTGTACATTAAAATGGTTAACCCAATTCCAAAATTCAATTCTGAAATCAATTGTTTATTTCTTTTAGCAAACAAGCACCAAAAAGAATACTTACTGGTAAACACCATTATAGACTAGCAGTTGAGTGACCAAGGTTGCCAAGAAAGCAATTCCTACTCCAAGGCCAAAACCACTTCTAGATCTATCAAACGTCCACCATAGTCCAATGGAGAGTGCAGCCAGTGTGAGAGACAACTGTATGTTGTTATCAAAATCCACTTTCTGAGATCAGTGTTAAAGAGTCATCTTCTTAAAACTCGTCACCAAATAATACCAACTGTTCATTTTTCTAAAATAAGATGTTACTGCTGAGACAGGAACTGATTGCTTATTCTAGAGTGAGTTCAGTCTTTCCATACAATGCAGGACAACGCGTGAGATTAAAATTGTCTGCAATATTTACTAAAGATACACAGAGAGCATGATATTTCATTAACAGATCCCACCTACTTGTATTTCCCCCACAACCCACCCCAAAAAAGCCTTCTGTTTACATTCACAATTATAAGATCAGACCCATTACATGAGAAATGCTTTCTTTGTTAAAAATGTAACCAGAAGTCTCGGAACACAAGTACTGCTAAAAGAACACACTTTTGCTAAAAAAGAAACCAATATTACTTCTCAAACAGGTTCAGAATTACTTGCGAATCATACAAGAACTTGAAAATAGAAGAGTTGACAGCTATTTAACAGGGTACCACATTCTTTATATGATTTACTGACAGACACATTTTATAATAATGCAGTTCAGAAACAAGAGGACCAAGGACACAGTATCCCTTTCTATTATGTCAACTGTTCTAGTTTTAATTTGTTGAGGATAAAGCCTTGAAGTGAACATTATCTTGCAACCTGCCAAGCTATTTTGGTGCCTGAGACTTTCTGGTATAGGACAGTTTGCTCAAATGATATTTTATTTCCGTCACTTACTTAAGCATCTATTCACAAATGTGCAGCCCTTTTCTACTCCAAAATCTCTGGGCAAAACGAAGCTTTACAAATTCAATTTTCTCATTTCTTTGCTAGAGGATTACACTAAAGGAATTAATTTCAAGTATCATTAAAAGGGCATTATCTATGTCCCAAAGGCCACATCTTGGCTCTATATCCGGCTCCCCAGGGGGGGCTAGATAGCTCAACCAAACTAACTGGCCATGCTGCCACCACAGAGAAGAGAGGAGAAGTTCAAAAAATGCATATAAAACTACTTCCCACTTCCTTTAACATCCTGTACTTACCACCCCCCCCGCCACCCCTACTACACCGGCTGGTATCTCCAACACCCACTTCATGTACTTCTTAGCATCTGAGGGCCATCTTTGGCCATTCTTTCAAGGTCATTTCCTGATTAGGTTGATTTACCAAAATAAAAAAATAAAAAAACCCTACAGTTTATGGTATGCTTTCTGCAAAAGCTTTTCTTACTCTTTTGCAGGCATTATACCTAACACTCCAAAGGAAAGGTTATATGCTCTGATTTTTCTATGCAATAAACATTCTTATAAAGAGTGGAATTTGATATTCACTGAGTTCTATCTTTGATAACTAAACAAACTTTATTAAGAATCAAAGGAAAATAAGGGTAAATAGGTAAAATACTTCTACCTGAAAAATAGTACCATGGGATTTTCTCTGGTCTAAGGGATCTAATATTATTAAGTCTATGTGATAAATTTTGCAGACATTTTGGATTTTGCTTCAATGGTGAACAGAACAGTAAAAAAGAAATCACTATATTCAAGTATTTCATTGACAGAGAAAGAAGAGAATGACCAAAGCAAAAAACTTAAATTAGATATATAAAGGTTTTTAAATTCCAGAAAAGACTATCTAAATTTCTCTATTTAAAAACACCTGAAACATCTGTGATAGAATGGTCTAATCCACCAGTTGGGAGGGATTTACATGCTTAGGGGGCTCCTGAATGAGGGAAGGAGCCCTTTCTAGACTCAAGCCAGGATCTCTGTGGTCTGATCTCACCTCTGTCCCAGCCTTGCAGGACGAGCACCTTGGCAAAGTACCTAACTCTTAGCTTTCATTTGTCTTGTTATCTTTATAAAGAAAATGTATAACTGGGTGATTTCTAAGTTTTCCTTTAGATATAGTATTTTATGAGTCTATCTTTTTAAGCACTCCCCACCACTAGATCTGTTTGTTATAAAATCCTAAATCTCAAAGATTCCTCCAAGCTAAACTTGTTGGGAAATTCTTTAATACAAATGGAAATGGAAAACCAAACTAGTAACCACCACTGAGGGGCTTCCAAATTTACAAATCCCCAAGGGCTAGCACAACTGGAGAAAAGAAAGGCAAAGGTGTTTGCAGAATGGAGGACCTTGCCACTTGCCCTTGTTCCCCTCCTCGAGCTTCTCCAAAACAGCTCAGTATTTCCTATGAAAGACACAGGAATCCATCCACCGTGTGCCCCACCCTCTCACCAGCTAACCACCAGCCGTGAGCCCAGTGCAGAGCCACACAAGGGAACCCGAGGCAGCCTGACCTGCACTGCATGCTCTTCCCAGCATCAAAGCTCCTGCCCCTTCCACTCTCTAAGCCACATCTTCTAGAAGAGGGAAGACTGCACTAGCCAGTCCCAGGCTCTCTTCTTCTACAAAGGAAAGTCAGGGGCGGGAGAGGAGAGGAGAGGCAGTCGGAGGGATGACAGGATGAAAGTCTTACAAGAGCAAAAACTTTTATTCTGGGGTGGACTTTTTTTTCTCTGTGCTATCAGGGAAAAGACAGGGAAGAAGGGAAATAGAGGCTACTTTACCTTTCCAGCTGGGATTCTCAAAAAAACTCTGATCATGAAATAAAATGTCAGAATCCATAAACGATCAGACTTTAAATATATGTACCTTAGGGACAAATGTTCTTTTTGGCCAGTGTCTAAGCTGAACATTTCCACTTATAACACCTTTAAGAACATTTAAGTGGTTTGCTGGCATTGATTAAAACCAGTGGATGAATCTTTTCTTGGAAAAAATTACAGATTCCGTACATTAAAAACAAATAAAAAAAAACAGCCAGCATCCTGAAGCCACCACACCTCCTCACTGGCAAGTCTTAAACGAAAAGAGAGAGGGAAGAAATCCTTTGAAAATGTATCTGTTTCAATCAAAGAGTTAGCAAAACTACACAGAATTATGTAACCTAGTTCAAGAAGAACACGCAAAATGTTTAAACGTGCCAAGTTGTTCAGTGGTCCTGAAACACGGGGGTTTAAATAAAAGGCCATACCCAAAGCATTAACTGCACGGCTGCTACCGTGGTATTTCAACAACATAGCACATGTTCTTTTTATGACAAAGGGGACATATCACAACTTGACAATGGTGAAGTTGCAAGGGACTGTTTAACCTTTGGTTTGTTGGAACTGCTTTGTGATTATGCATTTCGTTACAGCAGAAAGGATACAGCGCTGGCATGATTTATACCAACAAAGACGGCTACGCACCGCATCACACTGGACCACTCTCTTTTAAATTTATGTGGTTCTCCTAGATGCCTGTCAATGCAGGGGTATAATAACCCAATCACAGCTGTGGAAAGAAGGAGAAAAAAATTAAGTCATCTCCAACGCTATACTGGCAAAACTTAAGCTAAAAGAGTCACTACAACCCCCACAAGCATTTGAAAGATTGTTTCAAAAGCTCTCCAAGTTGCTTAACATCAATCACTGATATTTTTAAACTTACCTCCCCAAAGGGGGGCGGGGAGATAACACCACTGCAGAAAGCACTGTAAATGATTACAACAGTATTCCAAATTATAATTGCAGAGCACTACTTCACTGTATGAGTCATGATTTAGCAGTTTGCACTAGATGCTGCATGCTTCTTCTCTACTACTCCTATCTCTGAGATCTGAAAACATCAGACCAGCTGGCAGCTAAGCAATGTTCTCTCTGAAGTACATAACCATGAAGCATGTTATAAAATGCCACATAAACTGTCCAAAGAGAAGCTGGAAGCATAAATGCATACAGTAAGGTCACCCCACACATAGTGTTTGTTCCAATGGCTACAGATGTCCTGGTCTACAGATTACTCTAGTGCCTCCAGCTTGTCTCCTGTGCCCAGGGCTGTGTCCTGATGTTCCCCTCTATAGAGCTCTCTATAAGAACTGTACATTTTCAGTTAAAATTTAAATTCCTTCTTAAAAGTGAGAAGTCATTTTAGTACATTTCTCAGTTTTGGAAAGAACATCTTGAAGGTTAACCATATAATTATGAAAAACTGTATACAAAATGTCTATGATTGAGACTCCAAATATTCACGCCCAATTTTTAACTAAAGTACTTGTCAAACGTCAACATTTTATTCATTTATGGAAAGAGATTTTAAATGTAAAGTTAGGGGTGCCTGGGTGGCTCAGTGGGTTAAGCCGCTGCCTTCGGCTCAGGTCATGATCTCAGGGTCCTGGGATCGAGTCCCGCATCGGGCTCTCTGCTCAGCAGGGAGCCTGCTTCCTCCTCTCTCTCTCTCTGCCTGCCTCTCTGCCTACTTGTGATGTCTCTCTGTCAAATAAATAAATAAAATCTTTAAAAAAATAAATAAATAAAATAAAATAAATGTAAAGTTAGTCACTAAAAAAAAGGCCTTAATGAACCAAAACATTCTTCAACAAGTTATAAGGAAAATGCACTTCTACAGATTAAATTTAATGGGAAATAGCTAATCAGCCTTGACTTGCTCATTTCCCTAAAAACAGAATGGTCATGTTGCCATCAAGCAATAAAGACACAACTGATGTCCAGTGCTACCTATCATGTATCTTGAAATTACTGTACCAAAATCTTAAGTGCCTGAGGATCAGGAACCGCCCCCCCCTGCCTGGCCTGGTATTGGCTAGATCTGACAAAAGACACATTCAATCTTTAAGGAAAAAGAGAAATCAATTAATATCAAAAATCACAGGCTAGCAGACCAATGGAGCAGTATTAAAAAGAGGTCACACAGTCACCCCTCCATCTGGGGGTGAGCAGCTGCAATGGCGTATGCGTGCTCTAATCCACAAATCTGAAAGTGCTCTTCTGAGTTAGGCTTTTGCTGAGTAGAGATGGTTCATAGACCATCAAGAGATTAACAACAAATTTCAGCAATGTGGACCTCCAACAACTATTAGTCAATTTAAAACTTTCAAATCATATTCCTATTTAAAAGGCTTGACTCTAAAATCCTGGGAGATTAACTGACAGCATTTCCAAATTCCTACAAAATTAAAATGGCAACAAGCATGCCTAACAGTTGAAATACATCGTAATGAGTATTACCTCCTTTTTTTTTTTTTTCCTCTCAAGGGGTCATGAAACTAACAGCTCATGTCATTCCTCACTCTCTCTCTCCCTCTCTCTCCTCCCTTTGCCTGTTGCTGACTAAAATCAACTAAGATCAGGCATTCCAAGTCAATTTTCCTCAGCAGCTGATGCCATAGGTAAAGAATTATCACATAGAGAATACTGACGTGTGTGCAAAGATATAAATAAGTAAAATTGACTAGATTTGTATGCATGTGATGTCAGACTCACAAGTGAGAGACAACTGAGGAGAGAAAGCAAAAACACAAAAAGGAATTTAAACTGCCACGCTGCCAACCTTGGGATTTGCCAATAAAAATCAAATCCATTGAGTATGCATGGTTCTCGGTTGCTCACTGAGAAGAAGAATTCGAGGAAGCTTGTCACTTTCCATTAAATGTCTTCTTCCTTCCCTTTAAATAAAGGCATGGCAGAGTCTGATAGCAGTGTCTACAGCACAGTGAGACTCCACTGTTTGTGAGTTCAGCAGAAGGATGTCTGGGCTTCTTTTCTCTTCCTTCTGACTTTTTTATTTTAACAAGAGATTGTTAAAATCATGCCTGTATAACATTATATGCAAACACTGTCCTGCTTAATTGAAGGGCTCTCTGATGCAAAATAACATCTCTTGGGATAGATTTACTTCCCAGCAACCTGTTACAGTGTACCAAGACAAAAGCAGAAGAAGTTTGCAAAACATCAATATTAAGTCATCACATTTTGGGGTATTGTGTTTAATTCAGTGATGCACTAAGAGGAACAGTTAAATCAAATGTTTTTCAAGAAAGGGTGGGGAAAAACGAAGCCACTGAAAAAGATAGACTTTCATGGAAAACTACGACAAGATATGCAATGTTTCATTCAATAAATACCTAAATTCCCATAATATATCCAGTTCTTTCTATTTGCCAGGGATTTTAAAAGAAAAAAAGAGTAAGACATGATCCCGGTCCCAAAGTGAGCACAGAAACAATGCAATACAGTAATATGTTAGGGGTGGTACTGACAGGGCCTAGTGGGGGCCCAGTCTTCTTCTGGCATGTGCTGAGGGGAGGCAGGGTGCTGGAGTGTTAGGAAAGCTTCACAGAAAAGGTGGCCCCTGAGGGAGAAGCTGAGTGCAGCACATCAGTGGCATGGAAAGAGCTTTCTAATCCAAGACAAAAGTCTGGGGAAAAGTATGGACAATGAAAATACCCACTGTCACCTGAAAATTGTTAAGCTTTAGGCAAAAAGGGAGCTTCAGAAAGACTCTGAAGAACACAAAGTTGGCAAGGGTCGTATCATAGAGACTACCCTGTACACACTGGGGTATCAAGAAATAATGCCATTGCATTTGTAGCAAACTAAAGGCTGCTCACTCTTACAGTCCTAAGTGTACCACACATGATGGAGAGAAGGGATTGGCGGGTGGTCAGAGTGAAAAATTAGAAGAAGAAAAAGAAAAACTGAAAATTCCCATCAGAGCAGTAGAGGGTCTGGATCAAGAGACAAAGGAACATAGAAACTTGGAAACCTGGAGAAGCGAGAGCAGGAGGAAACAAACATTCAGGGCTCTCCAGGAACTGGGTAAATGACTGCTGGGCTAAACTGAAAAGATCTGTTTTTTCTTTGTTAGATATTAGCTTCACAGGTATGAATATAATTTGGTTACTTGCAATTTTCAAATCAATTTCCCTAGTTATTTTACCCACACAATGATAGTTATCTTTTCCCTCTATTCTTTCCTCACAAAGATTCCTTTGCAGGCCCCCATAACGTTCAAGAGGTTTCTAACTCTGATTCTAATCACTGCACATATTGAGAAGTTAATCAACTTGAAACACCAACCATTATTAAATTAAAAATAGAGAACTAAGAAAAAGAAAATGAAATCAAAGGAAATATACCAGAGTTCTCTACTGGGTATCCCTCCAGAAGCACCGCTAATTTTCCAGCAGTAGGTGCTATAGGGAAAGATAGCAGATAGCCAGGGACCCTTCTGTTTGCATGTAGAAAGTGGTGATTCTGGAGAATCTCCAGAAGGTAGCTAGCTGCTCTGTCTATGAATATTAGTTGGACAGGAAAAACAAAGGACAATTATCAGTTTTTCTGATTTAAGATGGTAAAAGCCTAGAAATTTTTGAAAATGCATACTAGCACATATACACAAAAACATATATATACTTGAAACACATGTAAACATGTACACACTGTGTTTCTTATATCATTGACTTCTTATTTCCTTGATGTTTTCCCCAAAACTGGGGGCAGGAGGTGCAAGAATCCATTTTCTACCTTCAGTAATGTTCACAAAACTGGTATCTTCACTCTCATCTACTAAATGCCATGACTCACCCAACAAAATCAGTAGCAGAGTTAACTGGAATCTAGATTTCCAAATGCCTCTGTACCTCCGTGTACCCACATACCTCATGGAATGCACTGCTTTCGGGAGAAACACTTAAGTGTAAATCCACTAATTGGGGAAGTATGAAGTTAGGTTTCTAAATGTGAAAAACCTAGTGGCTGAAAAAAGGAAGGAAAGCAGGGACAAAGTAACTGAAATGTGGCATTAACATTTGGAATTGTCCCTCCTAAATATGAGTTTGTGGCAAAAGTGCCCATGTCACAGGGACAGACACAACCCCTGGTCCTCTCCTTAATGGTGGTACAAAGAAACCTCCTGGTACAAAGAAACCTGTTCTCCTGCCCCAGCCACAAAGTCCAACACACAACAGCAGGTTCCATCAAAGCCTGGCACTTAGTCTGCAAGCTTACCCTGAGTCAAGCGGAAGTGTGAGTAGCTTCCTCTTTCCCCTCCTCCAGCCTGGAATGCTGGAGCCAGCTGCACCATTTACTAGCTCTGAGACCCTGGGCTCAATGACATCCTCTCTTCCTATCAGGTTCCTCATTCCCCAAAGTAGGCACAATGCCAAAATCTCACTCCCAAAGTTGCCCTACAGATCCCTGGGGTTAAGGGAAGTGCCTAACACATTACGAGGCAGTCAGTAAGTAACAGTTTCCCTCCCTTGACCGTCCTTTGTCTATTCTGAAAAGTCATGTTCTTCCAAATCCCAACAAGCTACAATTGGTAGCCAGATAGCAGCTATACCATGCGAGAAAATAAACAAACTAGAAAAAGACGATGGGTGGGGCACCTGGGTGGCTCAGTGGGTTAAAGCCTCTGCCTTCTGCTCAGGTCATGATCCCAGGGTCCAGGGATTGAGCCCTGCATCAGGCTCTCTGCTCAGCAGGGAACCTGCTTCCCCTTCTCTCTCTACCTGCCTCTCTGCCTTCTTGTGATCTCTGTAAAATAAATAAATAAAATCTTAAAAAAAAAGAAAAAGAAAAAGACGATGGGAAAACTTAGTTTTTCTCTTTTTAGTTTAGATGAAATAAAAGAAAATACATGAGGACTAGTAGACACAGCAGAGAATGATAAAATATAATTTATGCTTTCTATTCTATTTGGATGAGTTTGTTTAGTGTCTCAGAAAATGCACTAACCCTGGGGAAATTACGAATCACTGCCTTTATAAACTTTTAATGTGAATATTGTGATAGAGACACTGACACATACACTGACACATAAACCACACTGAAACCTTACCACAGCATGCCTCTCCATCCATGCAACTGTCCAGCAGATTCCACAAGTCATTCTAAAACATCTCACACCTAACTCCCCGCCTTCAACCTCCAGCTCAAGGATGGAAGTCAAGAGTACATTTTTACTGCAAGGTATTGGTGTATTTTAAGTATGAGACACCAAATGGACATTCCAAAAAGCAATTTTCTCCCTCAATCAGATTTTTCTTCTACCACACAATGATGGCGTCCTTCTAATACTTTCTTTTATAAAATGTTATTAATCTATTGGTCTCAGTCAGTAGAAAAAGCTAAAGAGCATCAATTATGGAAGCTCTGCATGAAGTAGGCTTTCTGAAATGCTCCACTTTATCCCTCACACACTGTCCACCAAAAAAGAACTAAAGTAACTACTGAAATAGGCTAATGACTGTAAGCAAAGAGAATCCACCTTATTAATCTCTTTAAGTATTCATTATCCTTAAACCATATCTAAAAACAAGATACCAAGAAAAAAAACAGGTACAAAAATCTAAAAAATAACAACATGAGGCTTTAAACTTGCATAACACTACTCCATCTCTCAAGTTGTCATGTACTTCAAAAACAAGGCCATAACACACACAGGTCTAAGCCTTAAAACCACAGTGACAATGATCATCAAAATAACTCAGAGTAAGAACTGGAGTGCCTGGGTGGCTCAGTGGGTGAAACCTCTGCCTTTGGCTCAGGTCATGATCTCAGGGTCCTGGGATTGAGCCCCACATCAGACTCTCTGCTCAGCAGGGAGCCTGCTTTCCCCCTCTCTCTGCCTACTTGTGATCTCTGTCAAATAAATAAATAAAATCTTTAAAAAAAAATATTTAAAAAAAAAGATTAATATGAGGTGGGTTGAAGAAAAGACAAAATTAAGAAGTTAAGAGCCTCATCCCAAAGGGAAGTAAGATTCTTTTAAGATTAAATTGTTATAGTTCATAGGTCAGACAGAAATCAGACACAAGAGTATCTACACTGTGATTCCATTTATATTACATGGCAAACGGGCAAAAATAACCTAGGGACAGAAACAGAAAGATAAGTGGAAGCCTGAGGCTGGGGGTAGGGAATGGACAGCAAGAGAGCACAAGAGAATCTGTGGGTCAAGGAAATGTACTACAGCAGGACTGTGGTGATTGGTAACACCACTGTGTGAATTTGCTTCAACGCATCAAACTGCTCATTTAAAACAGGTCCACTGTCCCGCATTGAAATCAAAGCTGAAAAACAAGTACTGCCCAGACAACATCCACATGCATGCGGCCTCCTTTCTTTCTAAGCATTACAGAAGCAGCCTACACATACCTGAGGCTGTGCCACAGCACGGCGGTACCCACCACGCTGAAGAAAAGATGCTGGCGATCACGTCAGGTGGAAAGAGCGTCACATTTCTCTGAATCTGAAGTAAATTTAACACTAGGGCAAGAAATACTCCAATAAAAAATAGTACCACTCCACGAATCATCAAGTTCACATTCCTGCTAGTGACAGATGAAATGTAGGGGCCGCGCTTTTTGGGCCCAGGTGATTCTGTCTCTCCTTCTGCCATGGTTTCATCAGTTCAGTAAACCAGCAAGGTGGGGAGAAAAAGGCTTCCCAGCTGAAAAGCCAACTGTCTATGAATCAGTGCAGAATGGTGTTTCAACAGTTACAGCATCTTATCCTAAAAGAGGACCTACCAGAAATCCTGCAAGAGATAAGAAGAAAAGAAATCAATGTTTATCTAATAAATGATCATACAATTTTTCTGATTTCAATACTAATTAATTTCAAAGTACAAATAATGAAATGACAAGCTTACGTATTTATTTAAATTAGTATTTATTGAATAAGAAGTGGTTTAAAAAGCATTCTTATAGGCATGGTATAATAAAAAGTGTTATAGTTATATATACTAAGACAGAATAAGTGACCTGCGAAGCTCAAAGGTTAGAATAATAATAAAAACAGCTTGTTCTGCTTCAGAGAAATGCAGAGCAGGTTATCTGCGATAGTTCTACCAGAATCTGGAAGATTAAAATCCAAGTTTCTGTTTCTTCTACCTAAATCTCCAACCCAGAACAGATGGGCCTGCAGATTTAGGTAAAAATCCTTATGCTTTATAAAAAAAATAAATGAATTTATACAGAAAATCAACATATTCTAACAAAAATTCTGTACTGCTCACAATAAAATGTGACTTGCTCATAAGGATGACCTCCATAGAGGAACGCACTGTTTTCATGTTTACAGGCTGTATATTTGATTTTTGCACAAAAGCATCTTAGAAAACACAGACTGCCACCCACTTACCTATACATAAACCAAGCACAGAAAGCAGACCTTCTCTCTGCAGGGCCACAGCTGTGTCCCACCCCTGCCTAGACCCAGCAGCCCTCTGTTGCAACCACAAAGCTACTGTGAAAGAGTTGCACTAGGAAGCAGAAGAAAGAAAGCTAAGAAAATAGAAAGTAACCTCATGCCCAGACTGTAAGGAGTTTTGGCCACATGGCTCCTAAAAGCCAGGGAAAGTGGTCTCTTGTGTGCATCTGGTTAAGACAAAGAACATCTGATGCTTTCTGTGAACACAAGACCCATGTGTAAACTGAGGGTTGGGGAGAGGGGTGCTGACTTTAGAAATAATCTGTATGAAAATGAGAACATTTGCGAGTACTAGTAAGCCATGTCACAGCCAATCAGTTCCATGTGCTAAACACAGACAACAGACTGGGTTTTTTGTTTGTTTTGTTTTGTTTTGTTTTACTGAACCTCTGTCACATCCAAAGCTCTGTGCCCAACACTCACAGTGGGATATCTGTCCTCAAGCTAGTCCTCACAAACCTAACTTAGTCTACAGCATGACTGAGCTCTGCAGCTTAGAGGACTACAGAAAACAGTACATCTTATGGCTGATTCATGGACAAATACATTCTACACACCAACTGAAAACATCTAGAACCCATCTCTTCCTGATCTGGTCCTGCAGACTCTTCCTTGCTGTGCAATCCAGCAAATAAGCATGCCAGGTGTTCAGCTGCTACAGAACTTTTCATCATCACCATAATCATGACTATTGATACAGCTCCCTGGACATACAGTTAGCCCTAATCTTCAAAATCATCCAAAGGTAAGTATTATCATCCTCATTTTACAAATGAAATCAAAGTCAAAGAGATTTAGCCACTTGCTTATCATCACATGAACATAGTAACAGTACTGGAATCTTACCTTAGGTCTGAGTCCAAAACCCACCTCTTCCCTCTAAACCTAAGTCCTATTCCGGCCTAACTCCTCAGACTTCTTCTTTGGCACATGGATTTGTGGAAGGGGATTTGGTTACTGAAAAGATGGCAGACATGGAAAATCTAACTCAACTGTAATATATCCTCAGTGTAAGTAGGCAACCATATAATATCACAGAGATCATGACAAAATGCAAAAATGCCTTAAAATTTTCCTCAAAATTAATAGATCAAGGTGTGAAAAGGTATTTTAAAGAAAAAAAAAATCATACGGCCAATTTACAGACTCGTATGCCACCATACTGCCTAAGACCCTTCACTTCCCAGATGTCCAGTAGACACAGCAAGGTGCCCCAACTTCTGCTCTTAAAATGGCTACTCAAGAACAAAAAGTATACATACATTTTAAGTAGCCACAATTCCTCTAGTAAATCCTTCTTTTATGTCTGTGATTTTTTCCAAGCGGGAATTAATGGCAAAGGATATGGTGTGTTGAAATTATGTTTCTGTAAGAGCTTAATAACTTCAACTTAAAAAGCTTTTTCCAGTTGTGCCAGGCCCCAGCTCACAATCACCAGTGTTTGTCAGAGGGCAATGGCATTTTTGGCAGGACAATTCCTTGCTGAGTGAAACTGCCCTAGGCATTGCAAAATACTTAACGTCCCTGGCTCGTGCCCACTAAATGCCAGTGTGTGCCCCCTCACCCATTTGAGACAACCAAAAATGTTTCTACAATATTTCCAAACACCACCAGATTGGCAATGTCCTCCCACTCAGGGCCACAGATTGCCACAGACTATTTCCTCAAGCTAGAGACTTTCTAAGTTGTTTATGTTATTCTACAATAGCTCTTTATTCAACCTTTCCTAGCAGTGCTTGTTTATAGATTCCTACTTCACCCCAAAAGTTTTCTTTAAAAGTAACACAATGTTGTTTTGGTGACTGTTTATTTGAATGAGTTCTCTTTTTAAAGATAATATTTTAAAAATCCAAAAAGCTGATTTTTATGACTATATAATAATATAATAGCATATAATTACTAGAGACAAAAATAAAAGAATGCTTTAGAATTACAGTATCCTAAAATTTAAGAAAGAAAAGAGAACTGAGAAATCATCTGTTCCAGGGGGTACTTGAGCCTGATGCAAAACAAAACAAAAAAGTTGTATATATATGCACTTTCCTGGACAGTTGCACAGTTTATACCAAGTACTTACAAAGTCCATAATCCAAAAGAAGTTAACCAGTGATCTAACAGTTTTATCATTTTACTAGATAAGAAATTCCACAAGACCACTCACTCCCTACTCCCACATCCCTACTATGCAACAACAGTTCAGTTCCTTAAAAAAGCATGCTGTTTATAGTAACAGAACAGGGAAGTAAGTTATTTAAATGAAAGCTCTTGGGATTAAGTATGCCCTTAATCTGTTTATTGTAAAGTTTGGTTTTCTGATTAAGTATTGATTTTTTTTTCTTAAAACAAAATGTACCTATACCTTTAAACATTATTCTTATATCAATGATAAATTTGATTCTTCTCCAAAATTTAAAAAAAATCTATATTTGAAAAATTTAGATTATTCAAGAAATAATTTGTTGATTAGGGAAAAAATCTTTGGTATAAAGATATTATTTAGAGAGAACAATACCTCAACAGATCTTCAATGATAATCCTGGTAGGGAGGTAAGTGTTTTTTCCCCATTTTTACAAAACAGAGTAAGTTAAGTAACTTCTTGAGATGATAACACTGTTATCAGGTAGCACCAGGACTGGCATTCTCCCCCACATCCCCAACACTCTGGTTCCTTCTAGAGTTCCTTCACATTTCATCACACTGTCCCAACTACAAACACCATACAAAAACAATTCACGAATCACACAAGTGGCAACTTTTAAGTCATACTGATCAACTAATGTTAATACAAAAATAATGGTTTTTTTTTCAAAAACTGACAAAGAAAAATCTCCCACTGTATATAAGAAATCCTTATTCTTCCTTGAGCTCTGACCTATAACTTCCTTAAAGTACATTACTAAACAAAGAGAAAAATAGTTTAGACAGGTCTATAACAAATCATCAAAAATGAAAAAATACTAGGCCAGCTATAGGACTGCCTGTTAATGGGTGATATTATTCCTTTAAAAAAAAAAAAGTGGTAAGTGATTCCAGACTTTTGGAATGAAAATCAAAATTCATGTCTTCCAATGAAACAACTTTTAGGCAACAGGCATTTGAAAACAAACAAAAAATTTTCTATAACCTTAAGAACCGGTTGTATTTTATCAATTCCAACACCCTCTCAAATCACACAAGATCATTCATCCTCCAATGATTAACAGTCACAGAAGTATATTTCCTTCCTTACAGAACCCTATCTCTTCAGGTGTTTAGGTCAGATAGGCTATAAATAATAAAACTAAATTACTACCTCACATCTTTCATTAGATGCTCTCTTAATTATAATGGTATTCTCAAAACAGAATAAGCATAAACATTAGGAAAAACACATCAATGAAAAATAGAAGCACACAAATGTGAATCATAGACTTTGCACACTAAAACTTCTAGAAAGACAAATATGTTTGTCTTGAAGACAATGACACTTATCTTTCCTTTCTACATTAAAACCCAAACACAGAAACCATTAAACAAGCAGCATTCACATCCCATTACTACTTTTAAATGTCAAATCTCATTCACTAAAAAGGTTACTCTATCATTTGAATAATTTTTTGATAACAATGAAAATGTGTCTCTAAATTACTCAACTGCATTTTCTCCTTTCCTTTGCAGCAGATCATTCGAAAAAGCAACAGTTGTCAGTTTAAAAAGAATCAACCTCTTTCCCAAATGTACATGATTCACTGCATGGTCACTTTGTATCAGATATGTACTGACAACTACAACAAATCACACTAGTCAACATAATGTGCAGTGAAAGAATGAAAATGGAAAACAGGCTAATATTTTTTTCCCTGGAGACCCTATTAGTTAGGCATCCCTTCATTTTCACTCAGTGGTAGGCAACCAGGGATAAGCCCCAAAGTTGGAAAACACAATCTAGCCACTGTTTGGCTGCCTTCCCCTGCAATCCTCTGCTCCATTGCAATCCTGGTATGGGCCAGCTCCAGTGGCCCACGGCTCAAGTCTACCCATTCCTTCTTAAAGCTCTCCTCATTAATCCTACAAAACAGGAAGCCCTTCATGACATATTTTCCATATTTTCCTAGACTATCAAGCTTATCCCATACTTTTAAAACTTTTTTCCAACACTAACAGGGCATGGGTTATGATCACTTGTTTTAGCACACTTCCCCCACCCCCCCTTCCAGTCCCCTATTATCCACACAGCTTTGCTTTTCCAGATTGCCAGTCCCCAATGAGCAACCCCCAAATCCCAGTAACTATCACCAACTGACTTCTAGGTCCCGGCAAGTGTTCCCTTTGGACTGACCCACACACCTACTCCAAAGGTGTCCAATTCCAATCCAAATGCCAAAGTCCCACTCCTCAACCTAATAATCAACATACCTTTTTGTGGATTCCAAACTTACTACAAAAGCTACGCTTTTGGATCCATCCACCTCCCCAACCTGAGTCTCCCTGGCTACAAGCCTCCCAAATCCTGACAGCTCTATGGTTGACAGCTCGCCGACCTCCAGCTTCATCAGATCTCCAGGGTCGCCCTTCCCGCCGTCCTCCAGTCTTCTTTCCGCTCGGACACTCTTCCACTGTCCGGGGAGACTCGGCCTCTCCTATGACCTCCGCCCGACCCCGCTGTCCGCCTCCGGACCTCGCCGACCCTTCACCAGGTAAGCGGGAGCCCTTGCCCTTCAGGCCCCATCTGTGGTCCTGGCTACCCGCATCTGCCAGCAGGGTTCCTAGCCTGCAAAAACACAAGCGGTTCCTCTTCCCGAAGGCCATCCCCCTCTTCAGGCCTCTTCCCTCAGCACCATAGCTCCCGAGCTTCGCAGGGGGACCCCCAACTCACCCCCGCCTCCGCCATCTTCTGGGACCGGCTCCCGCCCCCCTCCAGCTCTTCCTCCTCCCCTCCCACAACTCCGCCGAAGCCCCACTGCGCCTGTGCAGTCCACGAGGAGGCGCTCTGACGATCGGGGCAGAGGAACTTCCGGTTAGTACCAGCGCTCGTTGTTGAGCCGGCGAGACGGGGCAAAGGAGCTTCCGGTTTGCCAGAAATCAGCTCCTGCTTGTAGGCGTGGACTGTTTAGAGAGTGGGAGGTGGTTAGGTCAGCTGTTGTTTGCTGACCAGGCAATCTTGGGTTGTGACGAGTATCCAGGCCCAGTGGGCGGTGTGAGAGAATCGCGCACTGACACACGCACACTCTCTGGGAGGCGTGACGCTCAGCGTGTGCCTCTGCTCCAGGAGGAATTGGCTCTGGAGCACAGGCCGCCCAGATCCCCCGCCAGGGACGCTGACTCTCAGTATCTGTGCTTTCGCTGGGCTTTACTCTTTACGTTTTCGCGTCCTGTACTAAATCCTAAAAGCGTAACTGATATTTTGCTCATCTCCATCCCACATCACTTCATAAGGTCTTTATTAATAATGGTTCCACAAGTTCGACCAGGTAGCACAGTTTGAGGACAGATGTTTTCCCAGGAAGAGCTTTGGAGGTCGATAGCAAAGTAGAGAAAATAGAGAATCTTATAACCCCCTCTTTGTTGGGAGGTGTACTATGTATGAATGTGATCAGATTATAGTGGTCTTGAGGAAAGTTTTAGGTGAAATTTAGGCCTACCATAATTGTTTAAGAGCTTCCCATAAAAGTGTCAGTGAAATACCTTTTCCCCCCCTTCCTTTGAGTGGTTAACAGTAAGATGGATTTTTATATTTCTAACCTTTATATCAATACACTTATTTCTCAAAATTAAAGGCTAAATTAAATCTGCAACAAAATATATCTAGGCAAGTCTTTATATGCTCTTTCTTGTTTTCTCTAATGTTTCCTATAGCTTATGAATGTCTCTCTTTTTAAAAGATTTTATTTATTTATTTGAGAGAGGAAGAGCGGGAGAGAGCACAAGCAGGGGAAAGAGGTAGAGGGAGAGGGAGAAGCAGTAAAATAAGATTTGGGCAGATTATATGGATGGGTGAAGAATTTTAAAAGGAAAAGGGAAGAGCACCTGCAAAAGAGACAACAACCTCAAAAATGTCCTGACATTAAGGCTTTCTATGAGTTCTATTTGTCCAGCTTATGTCTCCCCTAAGCCATCTTTTTCAAACACGAGAATTCGCTTTTAAGAAAATCCTTATGGAAAATTTTAGCCTATAGAGGCATTTATTTTAGTTTAAATATTTATTTAAAGCTGAAAAATGTTGGTATATTCCAGGAATTCAAAAGAAGGTGGAATCGCTGGGGGGTAGCAATTGAGAAAGAAGAGGTCACACATTGAGGTTGCATATTAATATCATGATTGAGCACATTCTCAATCAGTGTGTCAGACACTGCACTAAATTTAATTTCATTTCACCTGCTCAAAAACCCCTTTAAAATAGATATTATGTAGTAGAGGAGGAATTAAGACCAAGAGCTGTGATACTCAATCTTGTCTGCATATTAGGATTGCCCAAGGATCTATCAAAATTTCTTTTTTTTTTAAGATTTTATTTATTTATTTGACAGACAGAGATCACAAGTAGGCAGAGAGGCAGACAGAGAGAGAGGGAAGCAGGCTCCTCGCTGAGCAGAGAGCCCAATGCAGGGCTTGATCCGAGGACCCAGGGATCATGATCTGAGCCAAAGGCAGAGGCTTTAACCCACTGAGCCACCCAGGCACCCCTCTATTGAAATTTCTTGTGTCTGAGCCTCATCCGCCATGTATTCTGATTTAATTGGGCTGAGGAGAGGACCTGAACCATTTTAATAGATTCCTTGTATAATCCCAATGTGCATCCAGAGCTGAGAATCACTGTCTTAGGGTTAATTTGCCCAGGGTCACTTAGCAACTAAGTAAGTGGCAGAGGAGGCAGAAATTTAATTTAGATCTATCTGATTCCAAAACCTGTGCTCTCAGCTGCTCACTAGCACCATCAACATTCAGCAACATGTAGCACACACCACTTGCATGCTTGGAATTTTGTTAAACACTGGCAAGCAAAGACGAATGAGACAGAGGCTTTGCCTTCAATAAATTCAAGCCTGGTAAGGCAGAAGTCTCAGGAAATGAAACTAGGTCAGCTCATACAAGGTAGAAGCAAGTCAACTGGAAATTCTGTGATATTTCCTTCCAATTTTGAACTAAATTGGCATGGAAGGGAACTGGTAGTGGGGAATCTAGGTAGGTGGCTATTGAACTAAGACAATGGCAGGTATACAAAGAATTGGCAGGACTTACTGATCATTGATGAGAGGATGAAGGAAAGAAAGAAGCAGAAGATGACTTCAGAGTTTTGAGTTTGAGTGGAAGTAACACCATTGATTCAAATCAAGAGCACAAGTATGGGGTTGAATGAGATTGAAATACTTGTTGAACACTCAGATGGAAATATCTAGTAGACCACTGGAAGTGTGCATCTGGAATTCAAATGAGCAAATAGTCTGGAAATAAAGATCGGGAGTCACTGACTTATAAGTGGTAGCTGAAACCAAGCTTTGCATAATGTGTACTCTATGTATGGATTTTTTTTTAAGACAACAGAGATCAGGGAGGGGAGAAAAACCACTAAATTTGACATTACCATATTTGAATAGTTCAATAAAGCTATTTTTGTCTACAGTGATATTAAAGACAGTCAACTCATGATCATCCATGATGAGTTTTTAATACTTTCCAGACCTTCTCTAGCCTCACAGCAAATTTAACAGATGATGCATGGCCATGGAATGCAAACCAATTTTAAATATTGGCTAAATATTTAAGAGCACAATATGATACATTCAGAAATGTAATAGAAATATCCTAGAGCAGTGTTTCCACACATAAATAACTTTTATGCACCCCTAGTTTTGAGTTCAATTATTTTATCCTGATATTACTTTAAACTGACAAAAATTACAGTATTCTAAACATAAATCTAGACAGAAAATCCTTAGGCTTAAGCCATATACCTCTATAAACCAAAACACTTGCAAAATAAATAAGAACAAAAGTATAAAATAAGTAAGTTTCAAATTGTAATGTGAAAGGTGTTTTATTTGAACTTGAAGATTTCAGTAAATATTTAAATCTTTGCTCCAGAATGGATTATTTTAAGATAAAATGTGATTTTAATACTGTATGTCATGTGATGGTTCAATTCTCTCACCACTTCTCTTTATTAACCCTTTATTTTTACAATGAACCCTACCATTACTGGCCCTTTATCTGGGGCAAATGGTCATTTAAATCCACCTCTTTTTTTTTTTTTTTCAAATCAATGTAAAACAATTACAGGCCAATCTTAAGAGAAATCATGTAAGAGTACCCTGTTAGAACATGTTCCTCAACATAATCCAGAACAGGCTTGCAGTAATATTTGAAGGTTATCGTGTAAGTAAAATTGTATCATTTCAAAATTCTTCAGAGGAATTATAGAATACTGAGAATATATTCATGTCCCTTAAAGATCTGCAAATGCCACTTTGAAAAACAAAACAAAACAAAAACCTAACTTAGATTATTCAGTGTTTTTGATTATTTATGCTTTATGAAATTCCTTAGCATAGATCTCCAATTCTCAAAATACATTCCATAGAATCAATATTAACAGGTAGTTTGTGAGAGGAGAGGGATGAGGCTCTACATTTGTATTTGGTAAGCATTGGATTAGAAAAACATGAAACACATTTTCAATATGGGGATTCTGAGATCCTTTAACATGCGAGGACATGGTGGTCCCAGGGAACCTGTGATTCTTTCCCTTCTCCAGGGCATCTCACAGTATTTGACTATGTTTCCATATTGTTAAACATTTCAGGCTAGTATATGTAAAGAAAGTTGAAGGAATGTAATTGTATTTTACAGTGAAGGCTGTTTATAAAATCCTTTGTCATCTGTCAATCAATGACATCTACTTAGAAAGCAGAAGCATCATCAGGCATATGGCACACTTTTCAATGCCTAGTGTGGTGCCTATTTAATAATACAAACTCAGTAAGGATTTTGGGGGTTAATTAGTATTTGTTATTTGTTTTATGGCAATAGCAATTGCTGCTGTTTTGATTTAATGAACACATATCTTCTGGAGAGAAGACCATGGTCACCAAAGTGTTTTGATGAAGCCCATCATTTAACCAATATTTATCCTGAAGTATCATAAAGAAATTTGTCTTAGAATTTACAGTGTCCAGTACAGCAGGCACTAGCCATATACTGCTATTTGATTAATTTAAGATTTTATTCATGTATTTATTTGAGAGAGAGTGATTGTGAGTGTGAGTAGGGAAGGGGCAGAAGGAAAGGGAGAGAGAGAACCTCAAGCAGACTCCATGCTGAGCATGGAACCCAAAACAGGTCCATCTCACGACCCTGAGGTCATGACCTGAGCCAAAACCAAGAGTCAGACATTTAACGGACTGAGCCACTCAGGCACCCTAAATTAATTAAAACGAAATAAATTTTAAAATTTAGCAGGCACACATTTCACGTGTGCAATAACCCCATGTAAACAGGACAGATTACAGAATATTTCTATCATCACATGAAATTTTATTGGAAAGCCCTGTATTAGATTTCCCCAGAATACTAACATGGTAGGGAAAAAAATCAAGAAATGGAGGTGAAATTAAATTATTGCCCACCATCAATTTGTCCACCTAAAATTTATAACCTCTTTGAGCCCATGGGAGAAAGACTTGTATAATACAAAGCAACCCAGTGGTTCTAGTTTTATTTTAGGAAAAAGTTTGAATTATGGCACTCTCCACTTTCAAACCTGGTACCAACATCTTTAGAGGGATTGCAACTCCAAGAGAGTTTGGTTTCTCGGTAAAAGTCATGAGCAGACGGCCAGTAGAAAGTCTATACCATGTAATGTAGATCAGGTGCTTAAAGAAAAGCCCTCCCACTGAAATCAAAAGTGTTTGTTGGAATATATTTTAAGTATCACAAAGGAGCTGAGAACATAAAGGAGGATTACCAGGCCAACATCTAAGGGAAGGTAGGACCTTAAAGAAGTAAGCAGAAGAAGGAAAGCAACTTGCCCTGAAACATTTTCCTAGTTGGAAAAAAAATTGAAATTCTGTTTTGACAGACTTTTCAGATGAGAACAAATGTAAAATCTTGAGGCCTGCTAATCTGGGGACTCAGACCTCAAGTTTAAAAGTTGGGACAGCCGGGACGCCTGGGTGGCTCAGTTGGTTAAGCAGCTGCCTTCAGCTCAGCGTCCTGGGATCGAGTCCCACATCAGGCTCCTTGCTCAGCAGGGAGCCTGCTTCTCCCTCTGCCTCTGCCTACCATTCTGTCTGCCTGTGCTCGCTCTCTCCCCCCTCTCTCTCTGATAAATAAATAAAATCTTTAAAAAAAAATAAAAAAATAAAAAAAATAGAAGTTGGGACAGCCAAGGACAACACCTTGGTGTAAAGGTGATAGGAAGAAAAGCCACTCCCCACCCACACAGGGCAGAATGGGCAGAAATGAGGAGAGCAGAAGGAAATAAAAACATAAATGAGTACCTGTGGAAATGTAGGTACAAGCTGACCCTCAGGCAAATTTGCATTCCAAATTCACTCCACCTCAGTAAATTCAAAAATTTCATGCCTTTAATTTTGTTTAAAGTGTTCTTAGATGGATGGAATCCAAAATACCTGTGAATTGAACACTTCTTCTACATGTCTTTCCAGTCTTTTACAAATGTCTAGCCTACATTTCAATACAGCTACAAATGTTTTTGTAACACTCACCTTAACCAAGTATCTGTAGCTTTTGACTTATTTGTCCTAGAAACAAAACCTGCCCTTTTAATATTTCCATTTCATCAATTTAAAAATTTTTTAAAAGATTATTTATTTGAGAAAGAGACAGAGTTTGCATCGGTAAGATGAAGATGCAGTGGAAGAGAATCTTCAAGCAGACTCCATACTGACTGGTGGGCCCCATGCAGGACTTGGTCCCATGACCCATGAAATCATGATCTGCACCAAAACCAGGAGTGGGATGCTCAACTGACTAAGCTACCCAGATGCCTCCATCAGTTTCCCAATTTTAAATTACATTATGCAATCACAACGACATAATTGGCAACAATCACAATGGACTCTGAGTGGACATATAACCCAGTTGCTGGAGCTGGAAGTGCTGGGGGTAACTAGACCCAGGAATGGAGCATGCTTTATCAGGGAAAAGAGACTTGCATTTTACTTTCAGTGTAAGATCTTACATCCTTTCTCAGTGATGTGAGGTGGACAGGGGAGGCTCTTGAGACGAATATCTCACCCAAGGTATATTAGCAGTTGGGTTGGAATAGAAATCAGATCTACTGTTTCCTAATTCAGTGCTTTTTTTTTTTAATAGAATTCATCTTGATTTAAGAACCATGCTTGAAATCTTTTAGATCATGTAAAAAGAAATTTTTTCTACTGTATTCATCTAACACACACTGAGGTGATAATAGATAATTCTTGGTCTATCTGTAGGTAAAGTTTTTGTATGTTTCCTTGATAATATGCCCAGAATATTCAATCTATCTTTTCGTAACTCTAGACTGAAAGTATACTGAAATTACCCACCATTCAGTTGTAGTTACAAATGTGAGGTGATTTTATAATAATGATGTTTATCTTCTTGGATATAAACTCATTAAATGTTTTCTGCAATTACTGACTTTTAGCCTGATTTTACCATTTTTTGTTTGATGGCAAACTCTATAGCACATTCAAACAAACTGGGGTTGGGGTGGGGGAGGAAGTGACAGAGGTGCTTACGAATCAATCTAATCACAAGCAGGCAAACTCACCTGAATTCTCAAGGTTGCACTGCATCAATCTGTGATTATTAGGAAGACTGGTACTGATTACAGAGGAAAAAAACAATGACAACATGTTGCCAGAGAGGGGAGGAGGATGGCGAACAGGGGCAGGGTGATCCCACAAAGCTCTGAAGGGAGAGGTCAGTAAGAAGAGCAGTCACCTTTTAGTAGTGACCTTGATGTAACGCTGTTGGGTGTTTTGGGGTCTGTTAGGAAGTAGTGGCAACTAAAGTCAATAAATTGAATGTATATAAAGTCCAATGGTCCCTGTAAGGCTTGGTATGTATCATCAGGCAACAAATAAACTAAACAAAGCCCCAACAAGGTCATCGCGGATGAGCAGGCAAATGCAGAACACAACTCTAAGACAAAATCACTGGGGTGTAAAACATCACAGTGAGAAGACAACTGGAAAGACTATAGACTATAAACTATTTGTCAGAGAGGCAATGATAGAGACCAAGAACCAAGAGGCAACACTAGCTATTAATTATTACAAGGGCCTATGCAATTTGAGGTCAAAAAACATAACAATGTGCTCTCTAAGAGATTTCTCTCTTGATAATTCACCGCACTGTTGTTTCTGTTGTGTGACACTCTTGCCTTCGAATTGAATTCACACACTGAGGGCTTCAATACTATTCAGTCTCTCCCAAAGGCGGAATGTGTACTCCAATCTCTAATTGAACTTAAGCTAGACTCATAGTTGTCTAAGTTTATTGTTTATTATATAAGTTTATTATATCCAATATATCCATATATTGTGGATATCCAATATATCCATGTATTGTTTATTATAAGTATATTATATCCAAGAAGATAAACATCATTATTGTAAAATCACCTCACATTTGTAACTACAATGGAATGGTGGGTAACTTCATGTATTTTCAGTCTAGAGTTATGAAAAGATAGATTGAATATTCTGGGCACAGTTTATTGTTTTTATAGAAGACTGAAAAAAGTAGCAGAGAATCTCCTCTGGCTTGCCAATTATAAATGCATGTGTATACACATTGATTCACAAAAGCAGAGGATTTCATCTGATAACAGATGGAAGACACAAACAGTCAAATTTTTGAAAATTTCCCAAAAGGAATATGTATACGGCTAGGTGATGTAACAGACATAAAACATACTTACAGAAACTCAATGGTTTGGATTTAGATTTCTTCTGGGACTCAGATTTGCCAAAAACAGAAACTTCCAGAAGAATTTTTCATAAAAATAAAGACATTGCTTGAAGTGATTTTAAATTTATTTCCTTTGGAATTTGAGAATCATTGCCTTTTTTTTTTTTAAAGACTAGCAATCAATGTATTAATAGCGATTATAGAGAATTAAACGAACTTAGACTTTTCAGAAGCATATCTTAGATTCATAAAATTAATGTTAGTACTGAAGTATGATAAAACCATTAGTTGAAAAGGCATTCCAACCTGGAACATAATATGTGTAGCTCATTGATGGTCTGGAGAGTCCCGATGATGCTCACTATTTTCTGAGACTTTATTAAACACTTGAGCTCCAGTAGGTCTGGAGCTCTTCTGTTATTTGAAAAATTGCCATGTGTCCACTCCTAGAGCTCAGTCTTATTTAAGGGAGCCTGAGGTAAATGAAAAGCATGTGCCCTGTGTAGAAGGAGGAGTATCTTGGTTCCAGGCTCTGCTCTCTATTACCATCTGGTTATTCTTGGGCAAGTGACTTGCCCTCTCTGATCCTCCGTTTTCTCATCATTGAAGTGCTTCTTGTCATAAGGAATATGTGTAATAAAGTAGTCATACAACGTCATGGTTTTGTGGATATTACCATTAATCACTTTGATATTTGCCTTGACAAATGGCATTCCTATTTCTGTTGAATGCCTCCAGGATCAAAAATTCCTCACCTCAGGGCACCTGAGTGGCTCAGTGGTTTAAAGCCTCTGCCTTCAGCTCAGGTCATGACCTCAGGATCCAGGGATCAAGGCCTGCATTGGGCTCTCTGCTCAGCAGGGAACCTGCTTCCCGCCCTCCACTTCTCTGCCTGCCTCTCTGCCTACTTGTGAGCTCTGCCTGTCAAATAAATAAATAAAATCTTTTTTAAAAAGTATTAAAAAAAAATTCCTCACCTCTTACGGAAACTTGTTTCATCTCTTCAGAGCTCGAGGTGCGAGAAAGTTCTACTTGGAGTTCAACTATATCCAGCTTCTTGATGACTTCCCACCCACTGACACCACTTCATTTGACAGCCTTGAGATTGTGAACATCTCCTGCTCTGCACCCCCCACAGGCTCTTGTCCCCGTTAAATATACCGTTTGTTTAACCATTTTCCATATGACACGTTCTCCAT
This sequence comes from Mustela erminea, assembly GCF_009829155.1. Lineage (NCBI taxonomy): Eukaryota > Metazoa > Chordata > Mammalia > Carnivora > Mustelidae > Mustela > Mustela erminea. The sequence goes on along the minus strand of NC_045621.1, from coordinate 101,416,491 downwards.
CCTCTTACCATAATTGTTGCTTTCTTTTGGGCATGCTTCAGACTACCAACATCCCCTCCATAGGGTTACTTCCAGAACAAACACCAAAGCTGCATCACCACGTCCCTCATTTTCAATCCCTCCTTGAACACAACGCCTCACTACAGTAGCGTTTTTGGCAGTCATATCCTACTATTAAGTTGTATTGAGTTGTTAAATTTAAACAGCTTTTAAATCCTTTCCATGTGCACAAACCACATTTTCTCTATCCTGTTCCGATAAAGTTGTGGGTCGAATTTGAGAGTGTTTAGATTTTTCCATGTTTTCCACTGAGGACGATGGGTGGATGCCTAAACAAAAGGGATTGTGATTTTTCTGTTGAATTTCTTTCCCATGCAAATTCCATGGTTCAACATAATGATGAGCCCCCGTAAGGCTTGTGTTACCTGCAGACTGCCTCTGCAGGCCATCAGGATCTTATCCAAGTCCTTAATCAACACTTTGGGTAGTGCTGCACCAGACACAGAGGCCTGTGGTAGGCTCCAGAGAGAGCCCTGCTATTTGGTTTGACATAAATCCACTCATCAAAAAAGAATTCTGTTCACTATCGGCCCAGCTTACATTCAGAGTGGGGTCATTACAGACTGGTAAATATGTTTCGAAAGCCGGACTAACAGTTTCAGCTTCACTGACTGATGCTGATTCATTTGTTGAGAGCTTGCAAGTCATCTCTTTAATGCTTTGTTCTAGAAAATTCCCCAGCTGTCAAGGACGTCTCCCAGAATTCACAGGATTCACCTCTGCTTTGAGAATAAGACATTTGTCTATTTTCAGTTTTCCCTAATTCTTAAGGGACTTCAGAAATTATCTACAGGAGTTCCTCGTTTTTATCCTAAGATCCTTGTAGCCTCTAGGAAATGTGACTCATCCAAGCCATGAAACTTAAATGCATTTTGAGTGGCTAGTGCTTTCTTACAGGTTTCTCCCCTACCTTCCTTTTACAAACTAGTATTAGGGCTGCTTTTCTTTCTCTGAAAATCTTTCAGCTGGAAAAAACATAGGAATTAAAGCAGTGAAGTGGTTCTACTCTTCCTCTTCTCTTTCAACACTGCAAGTAGCAGGCTCCTTAAACTTGGGGCACACATCTGTCCCATCTATGAAAACGTGCCTTGTGTGACTCATCACCTCAGGCCTGAACCACTTACATGTGGATTATTCACAACTCCAGTCCTAAATGCTGGCACTCCACAGTCTAATCTGTTTCCAGTTTGACCCTAGGACTTATTTTTTATCTTTCACTTCTGCTTCTCTCCTGAGACCTAATGCTTTTCCATACTTCAATTTTCTTTTTGCTTTTAAGCATCGGGCTCCTGCTATGGTCCCCCACAGGTAAATGCCCACCCCCACCCCCGCAGATGGATTCTTGCCCTTTGGCTGATTTCCTTGGTGCTGACATTCCCACCAGGTGTTCCAGCCACCAGTTGCTGTGGATCAAACCAGGAAGCAGCTTTATTGCCTTTAAGTCACACGGTGTCACTTCCGCCATCCTCTTTTGGTCAGCCAATCACTAAGTTTTGCCCAGATTCAGAGACAGGAGACGTGGACTCCAGCTCTCAATGAGAGGAGTGTCAGGAAATTTGTGCGCAGGTACTTAAAATGCCACCAGGTTAGTGGAGCCCAGCAAACAGAGCCTTGGCACCACACAACAAAGCCATCCTTTACTTAAGTAAAGTGTATATGACCTAAGCATGCATGACCTCAAATGCTTAGCATGTTTCATAAACCTCCCTCTATCCTGGCCATTAGGGTCTAATATTCTTACAGGCTTACACTGCTGTCTTCCCTTTGACCATGATTGCTTGTCTCTTTCCTGTTTGAATTCATCAGAGAAGAGCCCATGGAGTCCTATCGGTTTATTAGGGGCTCTTCCATTATTTCCATTCCACGGTAATGCCAAAAGTTAAGCTTTGAAAATATTTTATTCTTTTTCTCAGAGTCCCTATAAATGGAATGCTGGCAGTCCCTTTCCTCTGTCTGCATAACCCTGCTTAACATTAACACGCTCGATACTGGCCCCTTGTTAATGCTTCTTATCCCCTTCTTAGGATGGAGAAGGTTTATGGGGAAGAGTCTGACAGACCTGAGAGTCCATTTCTGCTCTCCCTCACTAGCTAGCTGGGTAATCTGGAGAACATGATTTTACTTCATTAGGAGAATAAATTTCATATGATAATAGTGATGGCAGTAGGATTAACTGTCAGTGGAATTAATTTTTTAAGATTTTTTACTTATTTGAAAGAGAGAGCAGAGCAGAGCAGCGGGAGGGACAAAGGGAGAGGGAGAAGCAGATTCTCCGCTGAGCAGGGAGCCTGAAGTAGGGCTTGATCCCAGGACCCTGAGATGATGGCCTCAGCCAAAATCAGATGCTTAACCAACTGAGCCACCCATGTGTCCCTGACAGTGGGATTAAATGGAAGACTATATAGAGAGGATTTAGCACATTAGTAGGCACTCACTAAGCAGTAACTGTTCCTCTTCTTCAACTCTTACCCATATATTTTTTAAAGGTTTTGTTTATTTATTTGAGAGACAGAGAAAGAGAACATGAGCAGAGGGAGGTGCAAAGGGAGAGGAGAAGCAGACTCCCCACTTTACAGGGAGCCCGACATGAGGCTCGATTCCAGGACCCCGAGATCATGACCTGAACCAAAGGCAGACGCTGAACTGACTGAGCCACCCAGGTGCCCCAATCTCTTACCCTTATTATCTTTTCACTGAAAATGGCAACCATCTCTCTATTCTGGACTCCGGGTGTGAGTAGAACAGTCACTCACTATATATCTGTACCAAACACCCTGGCCGGTGACTTGTTCTTTATGAGTAGTTGTCTATGCTTTTGCCTGGTTTTGTCAGCAACTTCAGCAAGATCTGCTAGGGTCATGGTGACCCATTCCTTCCTTTCTTTTGTAACCCTTGCAGCACAGACCTCCATCCTGAGCTACCGAGTCCAGAGGCGCAACCCATGTTGAGCTGTCCCTATGTCCCTATGTTGAGCTCTGAATGTCAGAGCCACGACTGTTGCCCCAAGTTCCTCTCTGCAAATAACTTATAGGACACTTTCCTACAGAGAGCCTAATGTAGGGGAATGCTGCTTGTCCAGGGTGTACACTTGTGGGTGTAAAAATTGTCATGAGTCACTGTGTAAATACTATGGAAATTGCTTTGTTTGTTAATGTGAAAAGCTCTGCAGAAATACAAGGTATTATAGGAACCAGGGCTGAACATGAGAGATAAGGTACTGTGGGGAGAGAACCAGTGAGTGAAGCATCGGTGTGTGTCACGTATCCCTCTGAGGGGACGAAGCCTACAGGTTCTCCTCCCTCACTTTCTAAGAACACCGACTCCCCTGGGTGAATAATTTAAAGGACAAATTACCACTCTTCTGGGTACCAAAGCCAGCCATAAGCTAAAATTAAATTAAATCATAAAGCCCTACAAGAAACTGAGGGAAGAGTCAGAAATATAAAACCAAGGGAATCCAGGGCTAAGCATGAAATATTAGAGGCAGTGCAATGTCCTTGCCTTCCCCTGCTGATGAAGGGAAAAAGTGAAAACCACCCTGGCACAGACTGAAAGGACCACCATCAAATATCCATTGTTAAGTACTTGGTAGTGGCTATTGCAATGATTTCGATTCCGGTGGGGTATTGGAGGGAGGTAGGAGAGACACCACTAGATCAACCTGGAGTGCTTGCACCTTGGCTAACTAGCTGGGTGACCTTGAGCTTCTCACTGTCTAACCTGGCCTCTGTTTCCTTTACCTTTGAGTTGAAAAAGATGAAATCAGAGTTTGTGTTTCTAAAGTTTTTTTTTTTCCCCATATCAGCTCAAAGATAGTGAGCTAAAAAAGCATGTATAAGGGTGCCTGGGTGGCTCAGTGGATTAAGCCACTGCCTTCAGCTCAGGTCATGATCCCAGGGTCCTGGGATCGAGCCCTGCATCAGGCTCTCTGCTCAGCAGGGAGCCTGCTTCCTCCTCTCTCTGCCTGCCTCTCTGCCTGCTTGTGATCTCTCTCTGCCAAATAAATAAATAAAATCTTTTTTAAAAAAAAGCATGTATAAAATTTGCCTATGGAAATATAGAAAGCTCATTTTTCACAGCACCAGCCCTAGCACCACCTTTAAAATTTCCTTCTATCCTGGGGCGCCTGGGTGGCTCAGTCATTAAGCCTTTGGCTCAGGTCATGACCCTGGGGTCCTAGGATAGAGCCCCGCCTTGGGCTCTCTGCTCCTCCAGAAGCCTGCTTCTCCCTCTCTCTCTCTCCCCCTACTTGTGTTCCCTCTCTCACTGTCTCTCTCTCTCTCTCTCTTTCTCTCTGTCAAATAAACAAATAATATCTTTAAAGAAAAAAATTTACTTCTACTCTTTAGTATACTCCTTAGTATTAGGCCAGGAGATCGGGTGGAGGGGAAGGGGGCAATTTTGGAAACAGAAAACTATGAAGTGTTGTAATAAAACACCGTGTCCCCACACTTGTTTCCTCCAGATGGAAATGATTTGTTTACATGTGGCCTAGAGGTAAGGTCCCACCCAGAATGCAGGAGCGAAGGAGCCCTTAAACATCCCAGGTTGGCTTCCGTGAGAGGAACCCAGCATGCATGGACTAAAGTAAAAATCCAGCCATCTAGCAATCTACAACCGCGGAATGAGGAAGGATTGTGAAGGAGTTCCTTTATTTAATCAATACAAAGCAGGGACTTTGGTAAGCAGACTGGCAGATCTCCAGCTGCCAACGTGGCATGAAACTCTAAAATAAATTAAAGGCTACAAAGCAGATGGTATTTTCCAGGGTGCTATATAGTTGAAAAACCTGGGACGTGCCCTACGTCCAGCATTTTAAGCTTAACTCTAGCAACATCACAGCTGAGCCTGCTCAGCATCTCCTGCTATGACATATCACAGGAACGGGTAAATAAAATCCTCACACATACCAGTATGTGTTAGGATTTCCTTGTTAGAAAGCTGTACTCAACCTCTTGGCCCACGTGAGTGAGGGCAGCAGTCAAGGCCACGTATCAGGAATACTCACTTAACCGGTGGTGCCCAGGTCTTTGGATTTTAGGGACCAGTAAAATTTCAAAGGGAAAGAGAGAGACCAATCCTATGGAGGCCAAATTCAAAGCCATTATTTCCTCAAGTAAAAACATCTCCTAGCCACCGAGCCTTCTCGTTTCATAAAAGGAGGTTTTAACACTAAACCAAAGGAAGGACATTGTCTCAAATAAAGGATGGTCCTTTAAATTGCTTGTGTTTAGTTTTCGGACATATTTAGCGAGATTGCTCTTTACTTTTCTGAGCGGTCATGGATCAGTGAAAATTTCCTTCTGGGCCAGAATGATTCGTAAACAGGCGTACGGGAAGTCCTGCTCTTCCTTAAGATACTCTAAGAACTAGAAATCCTCTTTCTCCAATAATTCCAGTCCCACCGTTCCGGGCTGAACTTTAAGCCTGTTTCTACTTTGAAGCTTTTTTTTTCCCTGAATACCAATGACCTTTTATGATCTTGATAGTCCCTGAACTGTTACATCACTTAGAATATTATTTTAACATATAATCTACCACTGTCTCTCTCTCTCTCTCTCTCTTTTTTTTTTTAAGATTTTTTTTATTTATTCCTTTGAGAGCGAGATAGCGCACGCGCACACCCGAGCGCAGGAAAAGGGGAAAGGGCAGGGGAAGAAGCAGACTCCCTACCGCACAGAGAGCCCCACTTCAGGGCTCATTCTGGTGTCCTGGGATCATGACTTGAGTCAAAGGCAGATGCTTAACCAACTGAGCCACCCCAGGCACCCCATAATCTAGCAGTCTTGCTTTGTAGGAAAAGGTTTTGAAATTGAGAATGTTTTATAGAAAATAGTTTCATTTTAAATGAAAAACTTCAAAAGTTTTCTTATTGACTACCAGAAGTTAGACATCTTAGAACAAGAGCTCAGCTTTAGAAAGATAAAAAAAAAATACAGAGAAATCTACCATGGAGATGAAACATCCATTATTTAAAAGGCATCTGAATCTGGCTGAGGTCTTTTAAAGTTGAAAGTACAGAATTCAACACAGTTTGATAATAGGCAGTTGTGTAGAAAATGCTTTGGTAGTACATCAAGAAAGGGTTACAAGACCTTGGATTTTGATATTGTCCCTTCTCTTTACCGAGCTAAGTTAGCATCAGGACAATGACTCCCCTACTTTTTGTTCCAAATGGCCCATATTCCCATTTAAATAGAATAACAGACTTCTGCATAATTTAAAAAAATTGTCTTAGAGATCATCTAGTCTACCCTGTTGTTTAACAGATAGGATATCTAAGGCCTGGGTAAGTGAGATGACTCACCCCACATCCCAAGAGATCAGTATTAACAATGGAATTTCTACCATGTTGTATGATCTTTTAAAGATTTTTTTAAAAGATTTTATTTATTTATTTGACAGAGAGAGACACAGCAAGAGCAGGAACACAAACAGGGGGAGTGGGAGAGGGAGAAGCTGACTCCCCACTGAGCAGGGAGCCCAACCTGAGGCTCAAACACTGGACCCTGGGATCATGACCTGAGCTGAAGGCAGATGCTTAACGACGGAGCCACCCAGGCACCCTATCTTGTAGGTATTTTAAATATAATAGTCTTATATCCCCATATTTCTAGGTATATAGTATGCTCCACGTGAGTATAGTCCCTACAGGGTTTATAAAGAAAACAAAATTTTCCCAGCCCTGTAAGTTCTCCTTTTGGCTTTCTTTTTACCCTGGACTATTCCTTCTTCCCTTCTTTAGTCTACTACCCCTACCCTCTCCCCTCTCCTCCGTACTCCCTGTCCAAACTCCTTAAAACCTAAGCTCTCAAGAAAGGCTCTGCTAGATGTATCTAGCTAATATAACATCCTCCTAATCTTTATGGACTAAAGGTCCATATGCCCAAACATCATGCTGGGCATCGCTAAGTGAGTTTTTTCTACCAGGGGTCCTTACGATTTTACAAGGTAGAGAGATAAAACACCACATTAAATCTTTATTCAAGAGGCAAGTGCAGTTTTCTCTTGCCTTGAAGCCACCACATGTAAGCAATAGTTTACTTTCAAAGTCATCCATACTCATCTTTGGTGCCCTCATCGCAATTACCACAGTCCTAGATATTTTAGCAATCTGTGTGAATCTATATTGACAACTTAAAGGACTCTTCTTCATTTTCCTTCTTTAGGGTCTGATCTTTTCTTCCTTAACTAAAAGCAAATCCTTACGCTTTCCACTTAAATGCGATTTTGAAATATTTGAAACATTTCATGATGTTAATATCCAAATCAATTACTCATACCCAAACCCAGAAACAAGGACTCCCATTTCTGGAACAGATACAGTACAGGACACGTGCCAATTCTCTAACTTCTCTGGCCACAAGTTTTCACTTTTCTGAAACAGAAAGATTGTTCTTACCAAAGACTGAGGTATTGGAGGGTTGGGACCACACCTTTTAATCTTCCGTATGTTACCATATAGAGCCTCATCTCGGGCTCTGCCCACGCAGATGCTCAGGAAATGCTTGCTAACTGAAGATTTTTATGATCACTGATAGAAAGACAGCATAAATGCAAAACACGATTTTTCCCTTGCCCCGAGTTACCCAGGAGCATCATTCTCATTCAGAGATGACCACGTTTCAGAAAGTGGGTCTCATAAAACATACAATTTAATGAAGCCATCTGGGAAGATGATCGTCATATAAATGCAAGATATTGATATTATCTGGCTACTTGGGGAAATACCATGTAAATGAAGGTACAACCCAGCTCCATAATTCAAATCAAGTATTGATGTACAAGGTCTTTGGATAATGGACTTCAAAGATTGATATTTCTTGCAAATCTGAGGCTACTTTTTTCTCCTCCTTTGCAATTTTGCTATTTTTGCAATAAGATTTTATTTTACTTTTTTTTTTTTTTTTTTTTTTTTTTAAAGCAGGAATCTATCAGTGTCAGTTGGGAGTCCTGAAACAAAAAATTTACATCTGTCTTTATCAGGGTTTTTAACTTCTCTTTTTTGAAGTAAGAAATGATGCAAACAACCAGGCGTTTCTTTCCTGCTCCAGTAATTATGCCGAATGTTGTTCAGTTATTCAGCCTCCCTACTGACCCAGCTGCTTCCTTTTCTGTTTCACACACCTAGCAGGAAGGTGTGTTCTGCCCCCAATATTATCCTGAAGGCCGTTCTGGATGAAGCCACCCAAGGATCTGGACGCTCTTTTTGCCAGTGTTACCCCCTTTCTCGAGTGACCATCACTAAAACAATACCAAGTTCATTCATGCTGGTAATCACAAAGTGAACATTCAGCTAGCTGTGGTTCTCTCCATCTTCTATGTGGTTGGAAAAGGGGATGGAGCATTTCCTCTGCACTTAGGATTCTGCCTTACTCCCTCTGCTGAGGTAATTACCTCTCTAATGGAGGCAGCACCTGTCCCCACAGGGTGATCCAAAGGTCCTCTGGGCTCCTTAATGTCTTTGCTGGAAAAAGTGCCATCCTGTGTTTGTGCCCACTTTCTAAAAACCCCTGAGTCCTTCACACACTCATCAAATATTGTATAAATACAGTCAATATCAACACTCTTCCTAGAAATTGTCTGCGTGGGGTGGGGGGTGTTCATGAACATTGTCTGTGGTGGGTTTGCTGGTCCCAGGCACCACACAGAGTATTCATGTAGGGAATGCACATGACATGAGTTGGGGACACGGAAGCAGAAAGGCTGCTCCAAATGTTTTGCCTGGGTGACAACTGAGGTAGAATACATGGGGGAACTGACAACATATCCTTGATCCTTAATCCTTTTCATTAAGAAATGTTCACCGCAGACACTCCTCCTCCTATTGCTCATTGTCTTGCATCCCTAAATCACAGCTTAGAAGCAAGTGTGCCCAGAGCTGTGCCCTGTATCTTAGGGACAAGTTTGCACACTGAGAAGCAGGGTCAGAAGAGTCTGCTGGTCCTCTTTCTTCTCGGACTACAAGGCACTGTCACTGCCCGTCCATGGTGGGAAAATAATAGTCTGAGTGTCAGCCAAATAAGCTGAGGGGAGGTCTCATGTCCTGAAAGCCATGTAAGCAAGCCCATTTACTGAGTGCTGTAGGCCAGAGAGGGTAGTAGACATGGGGGTACAGAAGGGAGAAAGCACAGTTTGTGCCCTCAGAGAGTTCTCAACCTGGCAGGATCATCATAGTAAATTTGACTATATGGATCTGTTAATGTTTTCAACATTACTTTCCATGTTTAGAACCTCTAAATGTATTTTTCATGAAAACAAATTGCAAACATGATGACAAAATAGTGTGGACATCCCAAGGGACTAGAACTCAGACCGCAGAGATAGAAAGTACAGAAACAATCCTACCCAAAGAACTGACAGTAACAGATCAACACACATGAGAGAAATAGATTTGCCACAAAGAAAAGGCATTGGTACCGGGGAAAGCCTTTCAACTTCTCATAAAACATCAAACCATTAGGAGAACTCAACACTTATTTTAAAAAAGGTATCTTTGTGTAGAAAAATTAGTCTCTCAGATAACCACATTTTCTCAGCATTCAGAGATAGGTTATCACAACAGGAGAAGGCAAAGAAGTAGGATGCGATCTTCACCTTAAGTCACAATACTGGTGGGAAGGTGAGTTTTTGCACATGGAAAAATTAAAGTGATATTGATTCACACTGCAAGCTACCTTTAAAACCCTTTGTCTAATATCTAAAGATTCTGTGGAGAAAGAAAGATGTATGGCCATAACCAAGAGGAAAAAATTGAGTTTACAGGGTTTTTGTAGTTAATGGGGGGGGAGGGGGTGGGCAGTGACAAAGGACTTGAGGTTTGGAACCTGGGAAGAGCTGATAAAGTGTTTTTCTGTGCAAACAAAAAAGCCAAATCCTTTCTAACCATTCCCTGAAGTGATTTTCTGTAAGCATCAAAAGTCTAAGACCAATAAGATTTTGTACTCTGTCATCCAAGTGTTTGGGAAATTTTGAGTCAAATATAGATTTGTTTAAAAAAAAAACCCAGAAATTGTTTTTCTGATTATTCCTTTTCATAGCAAAAAGGCTGTAGGGGAAACAATAAAGAGAAAAGCAAAAAATTACCCATAATACTGTTGCAGAGAGATAATCAGTATTAATATTCTGGCTGTATTTTTCTGAACATTTTTCTATGCATGTGCATATGCAGGTTAACATATGCTTTTTACAAAAATGAAATCATGGGGCGCCTGGGTGCCTCAGTGGGTTAAAGCCTCTGCCTTTGGCGTGGGTCATGATCCCAGGATCCTGGAATCAAGCCCCACATCGGGCTCTCTGTTCAGCGCTGAGCCTGCTTCCTCCTCTCTCTCTGCCTGCTTTTCTGCCTACTTGCGATCTCTGTCTGTCAAATAAATAAATAAAATCTATTTTAAAAAATGAAATCATACCAAGCATATTGCTTTTTAATGGAATTTTTTTACTTAATAATATTTCATTTTGCATCTCAATAAATATAGGTTTGAATGAGTATAGTGAGTTATTTTCCCCCAAATTTCATGTCCATCCAGAACCAGAGACTGTGACCTAATGGGTAAATAGTGTCTTTGAAATTTTAATTATTTGAGGGTCTTGAGATGAAATCATTCTGTACATAGGGTCCCTGAATTCAATGACTAGTGTCTGTATAAGGAAAAAGAGGGGGATTTGGACATAGAGAGGCCCATGTACAGACAAGACAGAGGTTGGAAGATGCTGCCACAAGCCAAGGAAAAGAGGAAGGCACCTGAAGCTTGACTGAGGCAAAAAAAACTCCCCCCTGACCCTGCGCCCCATACTGCCAGCGCCTTCAGAGGCAGTGTGGCCCTGCTGATACTTCAATTTGGGACCTCTGGCTTCCAGAACCATGAGAAGAAACTCCTGTGGCCTTAAGCCACGCAGTTTGTGGAAACCTCTTGTGGCTGCCCTAAGAAACCCATACCATTAGCATTTTTCTTGGCTGCATAGCATTTGTCATATTCCATTCCATGCGGAGGTTTAGCAAGGAATGTAACATAGTGATGGATGATGCTGTTGGGCATTTTAGGTTGCTTCCAATTTTTCCCTATTGCAAACGACACCACAGTGAACATTTTTGTTCAGGCAACTCTGTGCCTTTTTATGGGGAGGGAATATAGCCTAATGGTTAACAGCATAGCATGAGTCCCAAAGCCAGAGTCACGTTGCCTGGATTAGAATTTGGGCTCCATTACTTACTAGCTATTATTACCTAAGGAGTAACTTAGCTGAAGATGTGCTGTTATATGGAAAGATTTTTTTTTACAACCTCTGATGCATAATAAGTACTAAAGACATGTTTCCTATTTATATTATTGGAAATGGATAATTCTTTCTAGATCAAAGGAGAAATACATTTTTAAAAATCAAATGCAATCCTAAAAGGTTTAGGAATAAATCCAATAAGCACCAGAGTTCACTTTTGTTCATAGGTATACACACTTTCATAGAAAAATTAGAGCAGAAAGACTAGGAGTACTTAATTTCTAACACCTTCGACAAAACAAAGAAAGCACTTAGGAATTTGTTGCCATTGGCTTTGAAAAGGCCATTGTTAATTGTTCAACATACTGCCACTTAAATAAGACTACTTCTAATTTCAATCCTAGTTCTGCCACCTTTTAATCTGGAGGACATTACTAAACTTCTACGCTCCTAAATTTTTCAATCAAATACTGGGATACTTATCTCAATCTCATTAGGACTATTCAAAAAGTAAACTGAGGTACTTTATGCAAAGTGCCTAGTACAAAACCTGGAGCATAATAGAGACACAAAATAATATATTTCCATCACTAAAAAAAAAAAAAATAATGTCTAAGAAAACTCCAAGGAATAGCCTATTGAATAAAAAAGACAAATCTAAGATATTTGCAATTACTTCACAGATGAGTAATGAATAAATGAAACCTTTTTGACCATGTGCCCCATGAGTGAAAAAAAAAAAATTTGCACCATGCACCACCAACATGTGGATATTTAATTATAAATTATAAACATGTATGATGGTTTTCATTTGCACATTGCAAAACTCAAAACTAGAAATTTCGAAGGAATGAGATGAAATTTTTTAAGTTCTGACATTTTCTTTCCACACTCCAGTGGATCGTCTTGAACAACCACCACCTTGGGTTCATGTATTTCAATTTAAAGATTCCCAATGATAAAATATTCTCAACTACAAGATGGCATAGAGATGGGAGGGGTGCAAGGATTTGCCAATCACTAAATGCACATGGAACTAACCAGCAAAACATTTCTGGATCATGGGAATACCTATCCGTTTGGTACATACCCTGTTGCTCATTTTTCAAGATTTGGTTCTAAGTCTAGCTCCTGCATGAGATTTCTGGCACTTCCAGATAGAACTGGTAACTGATTCCCTTGATTTGCCCCCTACCTATACCAAGCTCTAGCATGTATCTAGAATACTTGATTGCATTTAGAAGCCTCTGTGTCTCTTTCCCCATCTTGACCATCTGCTTCTCAAAGGCAGGGTTCCTTTCATAGTCTTCATTGATTGGCAAGTATTTGATACACAGTACAACCTGAATAAATACTTACTAAATGGATGAGCTAACAAAACTAGATAGCTATACAGTGCATAAAAAATAGTACACCCTGAAAACACATAGTAAGATAAAAAAAAAAAAAACGCTAATAACTGTTAAGTGCAGCCTCTTCAACATAGGAGCATATTTAATTAGATTGTAATGTCTGACTTTTTTAGCAGCAAATTTCACAGAATTTCCCAGTGAATTCTCTAGATACTGCGATGGAATTCTTGGTTGCTTCGCTCCTCTGCACAGTTCTCCTCTGCTCTACGGAGGAGGGGAGTTAGGCCTGGATGGGGATGTTTATGTACTTGCTAATCATACGTTTTGTTTTCCCTCCAAGCTCAGTTCTGCCTGCCAAGAATAGCTCAGGATGACAATCATTTTCATGCTTTCAGTCAAACAAAGGCTCCAGAAGGACATGGAAGAAGGGAACAAAGCCAGGAGTCGAACATCAACAACAATAAGCAGAAGAAAAATAAGAAGAAAATAAGTTTAAATATCCTGCTCCCATATTTCTCTATCCCATCTTGCATTTTAGTACTCCCGTTCACCTGAAATTAGAATATTGTGGGTGTGTTGGGACCAGTAGACTTTAAATAGCTACAGGAAAGAAGAAGGCTCCGTTCTACCCTACACTTACACCCCTCGAGAGTCACTTGAGTTTCTCAATCTCTCTCTCTCTCACCACCACACTTTGTCTTTCATGTGAACTTGAAGCCATGACTAGAAACTGTTCACAGTATTTATTCCTATGACTGTTTCTTTAAAGCATTGTTTTCCAAAACGGGTTCCATGAAATGTTCATAGATGCTTCATGGAAAAAGATTCTGTGGTGAAATATTTGGGAAATTTGTGGTTATGCAAGTTAAACAGATTTCTTTGCAATAGGTCTTCTCATGTCCTTTAATTTTCTGACATCCTGGTCAATCTCTAGGAGGAAGCATAGGTTACACCACAGAGACCTCTTTTTTCTGGGAATCATCTAGCCAAACTAGTGTTCCAATTAGTGTACTTTTAGAAATGTCACCCTTTGGGGAACACTCTTACACTGTTGGTGGGGATGCAAACTGGTGTAGCCATTCTGGAAATCAGTATGGCGTTTCCTCAAAAAGTTAAAAATAGAGCTACTGCATGACCGAGCAATTGCACTGCTGGGCATTTATCCAAAGGATACAAACATAGTGATTCAAATGGGCACATACATCCCTGTGTTTATAGCAGCAATGTCCACAGGAGCCAAACCATGGAAAGAGCCCAATGTCTATCGACAGATGAATGAATAAAGAAGATGTAGTGTATGTATATACAATGGAATATGATTCCGCCATCAGAAAGAATGAAATCTTGCCATTTGTTAACAACATAGATGGAACTAGAAGGTATTATGCTAAGTGAAATAAGTCAGTCAGAGAAAGACAAATACTGTAAGATTTCACTCAGGTGGAATTTAAGAAACAAAAGGGATGAACATAGGGAAGGGAAAGAAAAATAAAATAAGATGAAAACAGAAAGGAAGGCAAACCATAGGAGACTCTAAACTATAGAGAACAAACTGAGGGTTGCTGGAGGGGATGATGGTGGGGGGATGGGGTAACTGGGTGACGGGCATTAAAGAGGGTACTTGAAGTAATGGGTATTGTATGCAACTGATGAATCACTGAAACCTCTGAAACTAATAATACAGTATATAGTAAATTGAATTTCAATAAAAATATAAATTAAAAAAAATGATACCCTCTTGGTTTAGCGTTTGGCTTGAACTGGGGGGTCTTGTCATCAGAGACACAGACTTTTAGAACGACCGTGGTCATTTGGCTTGGTGTGCAGCTCTTGACAACAGAGAGAAAACATTGCAAAAGAACTTTCCCAGATAGTCATACAATGAATTTCATTCTTCTGTGAGCTGGCACCTCTGCACCCTGGAGCCTGAAATGCCAATCCTCCAAAAAGAGATAGTCTAAAAACATTGCCTAGTGGAAGAGTCGAAGGACCTAAATGGGGCACTGTGGTTTTAGGAATAAGCATCTCAGAGCAGGGTCAGGATGGCCGAGCGGTCTAAGGAATAAGCATCTCAGGACCTATTTGTGCATTTAATCTCTCAGCAGTTGCTTGTCAGAAGAGGAAATGCCCTTCCCTCTTGGGCTACAGTACTGGAGAAGCTGTTTTTTTCTTTGTTTTGTTTTGTTTTGTTTTTTCTATTTTTACTCCCACCCACCCCAGCACAAAGCCTTCCTACTATACATAGCCTTTGTTTACAGTGTTCTCACCAAGAATATTACCTCTCTGCCCCTAATTCCTACAGAGGCTTCAATCTCCTGCTAGTACATGAAGACTTTCCTTTCCACCCACGTTAACACTCCTTCCTCCTTTCTCTAAATACCTAAGTACTTAAGGGCTACAACGGAGGTGAACAAAACCTGGTCCTCCATGCAAATGCAGCCTGCCATCCATTTTTGTAAGTAACAGTTTCAATGGGACACAGCCACCCCATTCATCTAAGTATTGTCTATAGCTGCTTTCTTTCTACAAGAGCAGAACTGAGTGGTTGAGCCAGAAACCACATAACACGCAAGCCTAATATAATTACTATCTGCCTTTACAGAAAAATTTGCCAAACTCCATACTGTTTCTTTAGTAACTATCAGATGCAGCCTTGCTTTGTGCTGGGACTCATACTTCTGATGTTCTTGTATGTTTTCTCAGCGAGTCTTAAGCCCACTAAGGGCAGGGTCTATGATGTGTACTTTTTTAAAGTCCTTTGTTATATCTAGCTTCGAATAGCTTATCAATAAACATTAGTTCATCGGTGGTTATTTTTATCAATAAGCATTAGTTCATTGGTGGTTATTTTTATGGATTTTTTTTGAATGAGTATGGTTTTCCCAAATTCTCCCATAAGATGTTCCTGGTACTGAAAAAAAGAGAGTAAATAACATCATATTATTTTCATACTATTTCAGTCTAGTGGTTTGCAGTGGGAAGTGGGCACGGGCTGTTTACATTGGTTCACTTCAAGTTTCCTCTGAAAATAAAAATAAAACCTCAAGAAGACATTTCTTCCTAGCAGTCTGGAAAATATTATACTCCCTATATACAAATTGCAGAACTTTACTATTTTCCCCCATTCTACTATATACTGATTCCTGCCACCTCCAAACAGCTACAGCACACACACATACACACACACATACGCACTACTCTGAAGGCTCTGTGAACATTAGCAGATAGGATGTGGACTGGCAGAAACTGATCAACATACTTCTGGGATGACGATGGCCACCAGGCTGATTCTGCTAATGGCCGCCTGGTGCAATGACTGGCCTGGCTGCGGCCTGGGCTCCCAGCAAGGACTGGTCTGCAATGGCCTCTCATTTGAATACTGCCCCTCACCTACATAAATGAGCCTCAGATAGATTTGACTGGAGGACACCAGAAGCTCTTTTGCACAGCCATATTATCTAGTCTGAAACTTCTCTAGCTGGCATTTGTCAGGGCAAATGAAAATCCTAAGTGAAAGGTCATAAAAGCCAACAAGAACATCCTTGCCCGCCCTCAGTGGGGTTCCGCTCTCAGTGGGGTTCCGTCAGTCGCTCTCAGTGGGGTTCCGTCAGCCACTCAAAATGCTTATTTGGCTTGTTCGGTGCCAAGAAGTGGGTCCTTAAGTTGTGTGCCTGGTCGACGCACACACATCTGCGTCCTGTGGCTCCGGGTGTTCTGTTCCCCAGGCCGGGCTGATTATGACTGTGTAAATCCACCTGCAATTTGTTCTCCACCCGGGACTACGATTGGCTAGTGGGGGAGAAAAAGGAAGGCGATGTTCTCAGAGCTGTTCTGCTGCAAGCTTCAGCTCTTAGACTTCCATTCAGGCTGACTCCTCTTGGTTTCTGAATAAACGTGAGGACCGACTTGGGGTTAGGTAGCATGGGATCTTCCCCTGGTCCGGCCTGGGGCTGGCGGCCCAAGCAGAAAGAATCTGATCTTTCGATTGTGAAATCGCAGCCACTGACATTTTCGAATCTGCAGAAAGTAGCCTTTTTATAATACTACCAGTTTTCTGTAATTAGAATTTTCATGGTGTCTCCTGGTGGAGAGATGATAGGACTTAGTCACAGAATTTACACTCTAGCGGCTTGATAAATATATAACATGTTGGAAAGGAGTTTCGTGAAAAAGTAAACATTATTCATCAGGGTTTGCGTTCTCTTACATGTTGCTTTCAGCTGAGCGATATTGTAAGTTGTGTGATTTTTATTTGTTTTGCATTCATTTGGCTTTCTTTCTAGATCTTATACCTAATTGAAACCAAATAAGAACAGTGCTGAAACAACCCTAAATATGGCATAGGGGGAAATGTGTATATCCTATTCTTTATATTATCTTTTGTTCACATCCTGAGGGCTATGGAAGGCAGAATGCGGCAAGGCGCTATTTTATAGCATGTTTAATGCTTATCAGTAATTTTTCCTCCTGACCTTCTGCCTCAGACAATTAATTTTCTTGAACCGCTCACACACCAGAAGAACATAGGGGGAAAAAATAATGTTAGTACTAGTGAATATAATCTTGGAAGAAAAGCTGTGCAATTATTCAAAGACCTAATCTTATCTCTTGTTTCATTTTTATATCACAAGTCTACATTTAAAAGTATTAGATATACTGTCCTGCTGTCCCGCACCTTCAAACCCCAGTAAATAAATGCTGCTAAGTGCCACCAGGAGTGAAAGAGCTTGTAATGAGAAGTGTGAGGAGATATGTGCTCCATTCATCATTCTGTTCAGTCCAATATTGAGGCTCTTGTTATCAGCAGGATTCGTGGCGGTGTCATCGCGGCCGGCATAAATCTTCTGTCAGTGTGGGTCGGACTGATGCCCTATTAAAACTCTGCTTTCCCCTAATCACAGAATGACCTTTCGATGTCTTTAATTAACCTCTGACCTGAACCATGCCAATGTCTTGTTGGTAGGTAAATCTATGGCGTGACATTTGCTTATGACACTACATTTGTCTTGGTTTAATCATCATACCTTTCGGATTATGGCTTGAATGAAATACAGTTGGGATCCCTGCTAATAGTTGGATTAATTTTTAAAAGGTTAGAACATAATATTTTCCTCTGAGCTCCCAGTGATATCTTTGCCGACATTTCCCTCTGGGGAGCTGGGGGTACCCTATTAAAGTAAATTCAGGTGAGCCTTCAGTTTCACCAACAATGTCATCTTTTCTGCTCAGAGTTATTCCTTTTGAATGGCCTGGGGAGCTGGAAACATTCTAAATCCTACAGTTGTCTTTAAGGCTTTAAAATACGAGCTATCCTCACTGGTCCAGGACAATAGAATGCAGCAGTAGCATGGGGTTAAGAGAAAGCAGGAAGGAGGGAGGCAAGAAGGGAAGGGACCTGGAAGGAAGACTTTCGTCTCACTTTGGGATTGTGCTTTTTCTACCCCATGATATATGTGTGTCTCGGGTCTTGAAACTTCTTTGAATAATAAAATTTCATTCGTATCTCATTCCTCCACTAAGAGGAGCCCTATTGGTAACCTCCTATATGAATTAGTGACTATTACAAATGTAAAATATTTTTAAAGAAATACACTTTTTCTGCACACCACCGTAGTTATAAATTGATCGAAGTGGTTACTAATTCATTTAAACTGAGTAGGTCTTTTCAAATGACAAGTTGGGATTGGCCTATAAATCGTGACGTTATACGAATAAAACAGAAGTTTTGAGCTACCTAAGATTTATCTAATTTTATACTCAATCTGAAGCTCCATGAAGGGCTTGGACTAGATGATCTCTCAGGTCTTTTTCAGTTGTAAAAGTCTATGATTCAGTGTCTCAATATTATAAATTCTGGGTTTATTGAGTCTGAATTCAAAAGGTTTTCCTGCCTTTAAAATACAATTTAAAAGTTATGTTGTGAAGACGTTCAGAGCTGGAAGTTTCCAAGTGTCCCACTTACTTTTCGTCTCCTTTCTGCCCCTCTCTCCCCTCTGAGCCTGGTAAGCTGTGGAGAGTTATTCCTTTGGAGATTAGTGAAAAAGGTGTACATGGCATGTAAAACAGCATCTGGCGCACAGTGATGCCCAGTTCATTCTGGATGCTGGTGAATGTGTTCGTATCTCCAGTGTTTGCCAAGAGATATTACCTCCTTAGATTGAGGCACTAGTTCTCTCCTAATCTATTTTCTTTAAAAATTATATGATTTAATGGTTAACAACTTTAGAGTCACCCCCAGGTTCAAATACCTGCTCTATCAGCAACTTACTGGCTGTATGGTCATGACTTTACTTAACCTTCCACAATTTCTTGTCCATAAAGTGGGGAAATAATCGTACCTAGTTAACAGATCTATTGATTGAGATAATAGATGGGAGTCACCCATCTGCTCCATATTTTATCTCCATTACCTAACATACTACCTGGCAGATAGTGAGCGAGTACTCAGTAAAGACTAAGATTTAACTATTAGGTAAAATTGTTTTATTAATTTAATTATGTATTAATATTATCTATATACTATCTATCACCATCATCATCAACGAACTCGTTCTGTTTCTAGCTCACATCTCCTTTGGTTTAGAAGGGATCGTTACCTATTTTAACAGAAGTGGGCTTCGGTAAGGTCCAATGCTGAAGTAAAGAAGTGATAACTACTAATGATATCATCTCTTCTGCTTAAGTATTATCATTTAAGAAGTGTTTACTGAGCAGCTATTATGTGTCAGGCTCTGGGGATATGGTAGAAGGGTAGAAGAGCAAAGAGTTTATGAGAGAGAGATTAATGTTAATCAAAGAAGGACACTAATAAAGGAATAATTGTGTGACTTGGCCAAGGACCATGACAGAGAGATACACAACTCTATGAGTGGACTTCACCATAATCAGGGAACTGAATCGAAGTCCAAAGGAGAAATAGTAGAGGATAAATCACATAGAGATTTATATGCCATGTTATAAAATTTTGTTTTTATCCTAATATAATAGGAGGTAGGGGATAGTGCATTATGAGCTTCAGGTTTCCAAAAGCTTACCTTGATGACCATGTGGAGAGGAAGTCTGAAGGAAACAGGGGCATACATGTTAAATGTTACTGATTTACATTGTACAAAACCACATAGAAGTAGTCTCCTTTATGATTCTTTCTTTGAATCCCAGAACAATTAGGTTAGGTTGATAACTTCTTATTAGGAACAAAAATATAGAGGAAGAGAGACCCCAAATATGTAAGCCTTTCCTTTTACAGTGAGTATCAATACTAAGGACCAAGAGGTACCACATAAGCCTCTGAAGTTACCCTCTGCTGCAACTTTTGCTATAACTACAAGAGCACAAGGCTGTCCGTGTTTACTACTTTATATTATGGGCCGTTACCTACTTTCTAATTGAAAGGTTACATGCCAAGCCAATGACATGGTTATTATGCTGTTGGGGCTGGGCTATATAATTCAATTAAAGTTACAAAACCCACTTCTAAACAAGGTCCAACAAGGACAGAAGAAAAGAAAACGTCTCTAGATAGAGAGCTCTCAGGGCAAGCAGCCTCTTAAAGAAGTAAAGTGGCTTTATTCATATTTCCTCCTGCAAATATTTATTCGAATCTTATGATGCAGCAGGTACCTTCCAAGTATTACACGGTAAACAAAGCCTAGCCTTGAAGGAGACATCTGTTATGTGATTTAGAGGGAAAGGTTAGCTTTTATGAACCTACTCTGTACTTGGTATTTTATAGGGATTATCTGATTTGGTCATCAAGACAACTCCACAAAGTAGAAATTATGATCTATGCCATGGGAGAATTAGAGTTTGAACCTAGATCTTTTAAGCACAAAACCTTTGTCTTTCCTTTACACCATACTATTTGCCAAGAAGGTGCCCCTCTTCAGTGATAGCTCCCCAAGGAAGGGAAGCTACCAAGATTCGCCCTCTTTCCAGTACCCACTTTTTTTTTTAAAGATTTTATTTATTTATTTGACAGAGAGAGATCACAAGTGAGCAGAGAGGCAGGCAGAGAGAGAGAGGGAGGAGGAAACAGGCTCCCCGCTGAGCAGAGAACCCGATATGGTGCTCGATCCCAGGACCCTGAGACCATGACCTGAGCCGAAGGCAGAGGTTTTAACCCATTGAGCCACCCAGGCGCCCCACCAGTACCCACTTCTTAAAGCCACAGGAAGGTTTCTGGATCTCAGCACCACTGATATTTAGGAATGGATAATTCTTTGTTGTCTGGGGCTGTCCTGTGCACTGTAGGATGTTTAGCAACATTCCTGACCTCTACCTACTCGGTTCTAGTAGCGCTCCATTTTAATAACCAAAGCTGTCTCTGGACATTGCCAAATGTCTCTGGAGAGGACAACTGTTCCTAGTAGAGAACCACTGGTATATAATAAAGGCAAGAGGCCAAAAGATTAAACTCTGAGGTCAATCAGAATTTAAAAGGAAAGCAGAGGAAGAGAAACTAGTGTGAATGATCAAGAGAGGAGACTTTCAACAAAGAAATGATTGGGAAAGTCAGCTGTCGTAGAAAAGTTACATAACATAAGAACAGGAAAAAAAAATCTTTTAATTCAATGATGAGGAGGTTTCTTGGTGACTGCACGAAGGTGAGTTCCAGAGGACTAGGGGAGGAGGAGGCTGGAGCCTAGATGTGGGTCATAAGTGGGATATATGGGATGGAGTTAGTGACAATGAACTCTCCTTTCAATGAGCTTAAGAACATTGTAGATGTGAAGTGCAAATGCTGAGCCCAGGGCCTAAGAGCCCGGAAGCATCTACTTTCCATATCTTGGAATACTCTGGGAGCCCAAACCGGCCATAGAAGAAGTCCCAGCACCCCAACGCCACTATGCTCTGATCACAGTCTCAACTGAACCCCACTTCCACCTTCCCTGCCAAGTGGCAGAAAAACAACTGAAGCCCCCAGCCCAGCCCATCCACCAGCTGAATCTAGGTGACCTAAATCAAAGCTACTTGGGACAGGATTACCCAGCTGAGTGAGCCCTGCTTAAATGCCTGAGCCACAAAATCTTGAGATACTATAAAACACGAAGTTTGGGGATGATTTTTTACCCAGCAGTATGTACCTGGACCACACTGCAGTGGTCGTCCCAGCTGTCTTCTATCCATGAGATATATTTAAGGAAGAAGGATGTTAGACTTCATGCCATCCTGTCCCCACTACTCCAACAGTAACTGCTAAGCATGGGTTTTATGCTATTAGCATGTGATGTTCAAGCATTCAAGACTCTAGAGTCATGCAGACCCAAGTTTAATTCTTATCTTCTCTACTTCCTCGCTAAGCAAAAGAGAGGTGATTAAAGGTCCTATTCATAGAAGCACCAACCTTGAGTGAGTTTCATTTCCATAAAGCACTTACACAGTGCCTGACACAATAAATGTTTGCTGAAGGTTAGCTGTTACTTAAGTAATGGGTTTTTCCATCAAAGGACAGCAAATCATCACATGCTTTATAAAATGACTCTGACTTGGACTTCAGAAAAGTTTTCACTAACTTCATCCCTCCTAACCAGCCAGAACTAATGGGACCTTCTGCCCATACCTTATGCTTCTTTATATACAACCACAACTAAGTCTGATCCTATTGGTCTTCCTGTGGCTTCCAACCTCCCGTTCTCACTGTTTGACCTACAAACCCAACCCCCACATTGACACACACACCAAAAAAAAATAATAATAATAATAAATAAAATAAAAAATAAATAAATGCCTCTAAACCATAAGTTCTCCTGTGGGAAATGTTAAGTATTAAAGGATTGACTCCTGAATGTCTTTTTAGCAACCACAAAAATTCCAGTTTCAATTTGTGTGACATGTGAATCACTCCTTTGGAAATAACTGGAAAGAAAGAGAGAACTTACTAGGTGTTGGGGATAGAAAAGAAAGAATAAAGTACAAGTCACTGGAGGAATAGAGATTTTTGTAATGAAACATTGGGAACTCTGAAAGGAAATGGAAAAAAAGGAGAAAATACCTATTTCAGCCAGGAGGCAAAGAGCTGAGCTGTGTATGAACAGGGGCGAGGGCAAAGCTGAGGCTATAATCCTGGCTACTGGACAGATATTTCAGTATACCAAATTAGCCTTGAAGATAGCCCAAGGCTTTTTCCATCTCGGCCACCCAAACTACTCTGCATTTCTGAACCCATAGGGGACTTCGAGGTGATAGTTAATGATTCTGAGTCATAACATTAACAAACATTGAACATTTAAGTAGAAGACAAGGCGCAGAGAGAAAATGCCTCGTAGCATGCATATTATCTGAAAAACCAATTTATAAACATCTCATCTTGATCTTCTCCAGGAGGGAACTCCTGCAAAGTTGCTAATAAGCAATAGGGGTTAAGACAACATTAATTATACAGCATCCATCATAACTAATTTAAATGGGGAAATCGTCACCAGAAATTTATTTAGTGTGCTCTTTACCTTCCCAAAAACAGAAGGTAAACGACAACCTCGTACTTTTAATCCCAATTTTAACATTGTCAGAAGTTTCTTACCTTCCATGGGCTTTTCAAGAAGAGGACTGAGGATTGACATGAGTGTGTATAGAGAGTTGTGGGGGGGTCATATAGACTTAACAGAGTGGTGGTAGCCCCTCGCTAGGTACTCCATCAGATTCTTCCAATGGGAACATGCTGACTTTGTAGAAACAAATGGATCTGATGCCTTTTGGGTCAAAGTACTTAAGATGTGTCTTGTCTTGCTGTGAACTATTCTTTGTGACCACAGGACAGAGAGCCATGGATCAACTACTTCATATTTACAGAGGTTCTTCTGAGCTTTTCGCTGACGCCACTCAGTCCCACCTAGACCTCCCTCCCTTCAACCAGGGCTCTACCTGGTGGGGTTTGTGTGTGAACAGGAACAGAAGGAGGAGCAGTCCAATCTCACATTCATGAAGGGCCTGAAATTTATACTCTTGAGATTTTCTCCAAACAAATTTATATAAACACTATACTTTTTAGAGTGTTAAAACATTAATTTTCTAAATGTAAACATTCAGAATCTATAAATGTACACCTGGCTTAGGCATCTCTTCATTTTTGGCATATCTGATCCTCAAAACTGGAGTGATCTGGTTCTTTCCATCTGTGGGAGCCCCCAACCAATCCAATAATCACCTACAGCTCTTCCCCCCAAATACTAAAACTTCTCAAATAAAGGGAGCTAGATAGATGTTAAGCTGAAAATGGGAATGATAAATGAATATGCAGTGGGCATATGCAGGTCAAAAGCGAGATACTAAATTCTATTCCATTAAGTCCCACTAGAAGGTATATCCCTCAAGAGCTGGGGCTCAATCTTTCATCACTATATCCCTAATTCATAGTACAGTGCCTAGAACCCAGTAGGAGCTCTATGCATGTGTGTCAAATGGGTGAATGAATGAATGAATGAACAACAGTAGCCTGGACAGATTATTCTTTATGCAATATATGATACTGTCAAATTCAACTGCCTGCAAGGGAATCATTTGTCTGTGGAGTAGGCAAATTTTCAATCTGGGGCTGACTTCAAGCAATTGCTCAGACCACGTGCCCAGCTAAAGGAACATAAATGATTCTTAATATCCTACCAAGGAAAGCATAAGTGGGAGAAGAAGAGCTTCGGCTGGAAAAGTCAGAGCATATTCCAAAACCAAAGAGAAATTCCTTTTGGATTGTCAATTATTTGGGATTACCTGGGCCTGGGTCACAGACCATTGGTGTGGATAATCAAGAATTGACTGCACATGTGGATGTTAAGCCTGCTTGGACTCGGGCATCCCCCAGTGGCTTGATCACAGCCTCCACTACTCCCCACTTCACATAGCTCAGGATAGGAGGTGTCAGTGCACAGCAAAGCTGGGGGTGGGCAGGGACCTCCAACTAATGCCCCCAAAGACTAGAGATTCCCCCAGAGCTATAAGAATGAAGTGGACTTTTTCATGCACTTGACAAGCAGAGCAAAGGGTGAGAGGAATAAGGGCATAATAGGAGAGAAAATCGGGAATTGTCTATGCCAGTTGCATTTTCCTAGTTGCTAGAATCTCAGAATAGTCTATCCTAATCCATCACATGTATTCAAAGCAGGAACAAAAATACAAGCCAAGCTGAAGAGTGGGGAATCCTGCTTTGGGTGCTGCCACCCATTGCCTCCACTGGTGTCCATTAGCCGCTCAGGGTCTTTCCCCAACAGCTTCCTCTGGGAATGATCTACAGTGCCAACCTCTCCTCCTGCCCGAGAGCCAGTTTTCTGCTCCACATTCTGTTCTGCCAGTGACCTGCACTCAGCTCTCAAAGGTTAAATCTAGGACCATTTGATAGTTAATATGGGCTTTCAGATTAATGTGTTAATGGGCACTCTTTCTTTTTTTTTCCCCAAAGATATTTATTTATTTATTTATTTATTTATTTATTTATTTATTTGACAGTGAGAGAAAGAGAGAGAGAGAGAGAGATCACAAGTAGGCAGAGAGGCAGGCAGAGAGAGAGGGGGGAAGCAGGCTCCTCACTGAGCAGAGAGCCTGATGCGGGGCTTGATCCCAAGACCCCGAGATCATGACCCAAGCTGAAGGCAGAAGCTTAACCCACTGAGCCACCCAGGTGCCCCCTCTTTCTAATAAGAGTTTTCAGAAGACCTTTGCCCACTTGTGTCGACCATCGAATGGAATGGCCCCTCCAGGAAGGCAGCATTGGGAGTGGGTGGGTGGTGTCAGCCAGAAAGAGGACATTCTGGGGATCTATGAACTGAGGCTTTTGAGACACTTCTGGCTTCCTCTAGATGGATGTGTCGATGGAGGCAGGTGACCATCAGGATTTCCAGTACTGAGGGACAAGTCTAGGATGTCATTTGCTACTTCTCTACCCTATGGGGCTCTCCTGAAAGCATTTTAGATGCTTTTCACTTCATCCTTCTAGTTTCCTGAGAGTACTTAAGCAAACACAAAGAGGGACAGTTTGCAAGGTTATACATAGCATCATGATCAATACTGAGGAAGGGGCCCACGATGAACAGAAATTTCTGTGGCCCATTCTATGGAAGGACGGCACTGAGAACACAGAAACAGAGAGTCTGCCCCCACAGTTGAGCTGCCTAAAGGAGTCCTTAGCCTCACCAGAAAGAGTGGGATAATTTATACGTTAACATTTTCTTTTAATGTGGATAGCATTTTCCTCATTTATAGTTAATTAGGTTAAGCATGCATGGGGAGCAAGGGAGAAAGCCTTTTAGTGATGCTCTAAATGATTAGTAATTTGAATAAAGTAAAGAACCTCTCTAAAAGATGGTGCACCGGCACATATTGAACGGGCCCACTCTGACGTGGAAGATACTGTGGTCATTAAAGCACTAAGATGAGAATATACAGGATGTGCTAAATATTTTAAACAGGTTTTAAGCCATGCGTATGTATGATATAAATGACACCAGGATGAATGGTTGAAGACCGAACATACTGGATATTTGGTATCCTGGGAGCCATCTTCAGCCCCCGAGTCACACCAATATACCGGGGCCCAGGGACACAGTGGGAGTGACAAGCTTTGGGTTTCTCCTTTGTAAGATGAGAGTAACATTCGTGCATTCCCTCATCTTGGTGGCATCATTATGTATGCGTTTCACTTTTTAGTCAATAGTGGGCACCCGTCAGCTAATAACTAACACTTGTCAGAGCAGTTCCCTCCCTCCTTCATTTAGCTGAGTCAAATACTTTAAGTATGCTTTTCTTGGCTTCTTCCTTTTTTAAAAAATTCATTTATTTACTTGAGAGAAAGAGAGAGCAGGGAGAGGCGCAGAGGGAGAGAGACAAGCAGACTCCAGTAGTCAATCCAGAGCCAGATGGGGGGCTCGATCTCATGACCTTGAGAGCATAACCTGAGCAGAAATCAAAAATCAGACGCTTAACCGACTGAGCTACCCCTGTAGCCCTCCTGTCTTTTTCTTTTTAAAGAATACAGTCTCTTAAATTTATGACAGCTAATCTTACACAAACAAGGTGGAACTCCTTACGTACTGCTTCCTTACCAATAATTCTCAACAAATAAAAATAAAAGCAAGAAGACACCTGGGTGGCTCAGTCAGTTAAGCATCTGCCTTCAGCTCAGGTCACGATTCCAGGGTTGTAGGATCGAGTCCCGTGTCAGGCTCCCTGTTCAGTGGGGAACCTGCTTCTCCCTCTGCCTCTGCTACTACCGCTGCTTGTGTTTTCTCTCTTGCTCACTCTCTCTTTCAAATAAATAAATAAGATCTTTAAAAACATATATAAGTAATAGAAAGTTTTTACCACCATTTGCAGGACATTGTATGTTCCTATCACGCTGTGTCAGCTTTAGGTAGTCCTAGCGTGTCCACCAACCTTCGTGTTCTATGTGGAGGCAGACCAGTGGGTGGAATGTCCTGAAAAGAGCCTGGGGAACTTGGTCTGGACCCGGCTTCATCACCCCCTGGCTGAGTGACCTGTGGCTGGTTTCCAGAGTCTCTGGACCTCTGTTTCACTCTCCATAACGTGGCGACTGCCTCTATGAAGTAAATACAATCATTTAAGTGAAAGAATTTTAAGTCTCAATCCACAGGTCAAAGAATTATTTTTCTAGACATGAGGTTGGTTTTTTTTTTTTTAAGATTTTATCTCTTTATTTGACAGAGATCACAAGCAGGCAGAGAAGCAGGCAGAGAGAGGAGGAAGCAGGCTCCCTGCTGAGCAGAAAGCCCGATGTGGGGCTCAATCCCAGGACCCTGGGACCATGACCTGAGCCAAAGGCAGAGGCTTTAACCCACTGAGCCACCCAGGCGCCCCTAGACACGAAGTTTTAATGGCTTAGAAAGACTTTGTGCTCCCCACTACATTTCTCTGGTTGGCTTCTCTCTCAAACTCTACCTCATTTATCAGCGTTCTCGTGAGGGGACCGATAAGATTCTTCTGAGTGGAAAGAGTGTGGGCTGTGGAGCCGGGTAGACTAAAATTTGAATCTCACTGCTTCCATTAGTGGCCATATGAGCTTCAGCAAATGGCTCCACGGTGGTGTGGGGGCCTCAGTTTGTTCGCTTGGCTAAAACATCACAGGTCCCACTTACTCCCCTTCAGCATGAGGATAAAATAAGGATAAAGAGGACCTGGCCCAGAGTCGGTATGAACCAAGTTGTAGTTCCTTTCCTTTCAACAAGCCAACAGGAAAACTGGTGGCTTTCAGCACCCCCTTCCCCATGGACTTCACAGAGGCCCCAAACTAGTCAGTAAAAAGATTATTTTTTACTCTCTTTCTCACACACGCGCGCGCACACACACACACACACACCACCCCTAGACTATACCATACCTACCCTCTCCTGCCTTGCCCACTCTCGCCAAAAATGAAACGTGCTTATGACCATGTAAAAGCAGTGTTCAGACCTTGGTCAGGGGGTGGGGGTGGGGGGAGACGTCACTATCTTCCAGATCCTAGCCATCCAACCGCCTTCAGGCAGCTGGCTGGGTGAGGAGAAGGTGATTCTTTTTTCCATTGTTTTAATTTAATTCTAATTGAATGTATGGCTGGAGATGCCTTTAATGGACTCTTTTTTTTTTTTTTTTCCTGGTTAGATTTCCTCAGGGAGTGTACCCCAAGACCTCTCTCTTTGTGATAACTTATTCCGGCCGGCAGAGCCAGGGTCAATTTATTACATGTCCCGACCACCCCCCTCCAAAGCTCCAGAAGGAGGGGCCCCTCTGCAGTTGCTGATGACTAGGGAATTACTCAAGTGTGAACTGTTTCACTGTCTGTCACTTTGCTCATTAGGCAAGTGAGAAAATGTATCTATGGCTCTGTCTCACGGTCCTCATTAGCTTAGCGGCACATTTTTACTTCCCTTATTTGTTTTAAAGATGAATGCATAAGAAACAGGAGTCAGCCCGTGTGCCTCAGTATAATTTTAAGAAGCAAAAGCCTGGATAATCTTATTATCTTCCCAATAATTGTGTTGTTCAGGCGATAGGGATAGCGTAATTGCCTCTACTACATTGCCAGCCTGGGTATAGGGGTATAAGTGTTTTCAGTTGTAGTAAAAACTGAAGACGTCCAAAGCACTGGGGTAAGGTCGTGCTGTTTTTGGAAAGACAGTACACAGAAAGTCCAATCAAGACAGCTAAATAAAATAATGAGCCTGTACCCTAAGAATGCTACGTTTGTTTCTTGCTTTTTTTTTTTTTTTCCTTCCTGAAGGTTCTAGTTCCTGTAGGTAGGAAATATACTATTACTCTCACTACCTTTGTGTTAAATGTAGTTCTATCTCCACCAGGAGATTTAGCAAAAGGTTCATTAGGAAAGGGGGCAATGAGATGGGAGAGATGTGGGGAGGGTGTATGCTTTTTATTTGATTTTTATGGAGCGATCTTTACAGGTATTTATAGTTGTTTATCATCTCCAGATTTATTTACGGAGATGATAAAACAGAGCTGAGATCGCCCAATATCATTCAAGAGTTTGACGTTCTGGCTGCCTTCCTGATAGAAATGTGTCAGCCTATTTCTTGTTTGCTGCGCTTGACTTGGGGTGTTTGGGATCCACTTTTGTTCAGCCACATAAATGTTGTTCCAAATTCATTAGCATCCATGTGGACTCCCAGCTACAGCTTTTCCGTGGCTGAAGATTTAAGCGGGGCATGTCTGTCCCACAGGGGGAAAGGGCAAGATTGCTACCCTCTTTTATGTACTTAAAACTTCTAATACACACACATAGCATGTTGGAGCTGGGGTTCACTGCTAGAATCAGTTCAAATCTAGGTCGGTCCGCATAACGGGAGAAATAGATGAGCTACACCAGCAAATATGTAGAGTATGTTTCTGTTTATTTGCATTTACAGATCTAGAGTCAAAATTTAAGAAGTGTGGAGAAAGAAGCATTCTCTCCTATTTTTTTTTTAAAGCTGGATTCTTTTGGTCACAATGCCAGCTAAAACGCCCGATTTTCATCTCCCTCAACCATTTTCTTCATTCAGAGAAATGAGAATGCACGTAACCCATTCAAGGGAAATATAATGCATTATTATAATAGGACTTGGCCTAAGTAGCTAATCACTTTTTATTAACACTTTTTGGCCCAGGGAGTTGGGATTTCTCCAAGCTGACTGTCAGGGCAGGGATTCTGGGAGTCTATATTAGTAATTAGCATTACAAGATCTCGACTCCTGGGGTGATTCAAATTAATACAAAATAAAAGTGCAAATTTCCAAATAGCTTTGAAAGCCTTATCTATTATTAAATTTCTGTTATTAAAGCTCTTTCCAGCCAGTGTGACAGAGGAGTCCAAAGCAGAAGGTTTCCTCAAATATCTGCACAACTCGTCTTGGACTCTTTAAAATTAAATAAAAGAGCATACAAT
Organism: Mustela erminea; assembly: GCF_009829155.1. Classification (NCBI taxonomy): domain Eukaryota; kingdom Metazoa; phylum Chordata; class Mammalia; order Carnivora; family Mustelidae; genus Mustela; species Mustela erminea. The sequence goes on along the minus strand of NC_045621.1, from coordinate 101,386,500 downwards.
GAAAGATCAAAAGAATTTTCTGTACAATTGAGTTACGCCTTGGCAGTAAAGTTTTCCACCAAACCAAATCCCTACAAAGCAGTATGAGTTTCATGGTCACAGTTGCTTTTGGACCTTCCTTGATACATTTGGCAGCTATCTTGAGAGCATCCAAAGAACCGCTGGCAACATCAATCACTCATTTCATAAGCAGGCGCTAAGAGGCGACAGGAGGGCTCTTGGCACATTACCATCTCTCAACCATGGAACCCCTCCGAGGCAGGAAAAAAGAGAAACGGCACAGCATAGAGACATTATGGAGTACTCGTTTTCGAATAAGGTTCTACTAATGTGTAAATAACCTGCTTTCTCTAACCATGTCTTTAGCAGCCTAAGTGGTTAATTGTTATTGATCAGCTCTGCCCACTGTTCCAATATCAGTCATTATTGAAAATAATCTCAGTATCCTTCATTAAGCATGCATCTGTTTCCATGGGAATGCATTTTCAACCCGGAGAGCTACTTGAGTGTTATTGGTCTCACTGGTTGTGCCGGCACCGAGGGCTGTGGTTGCCCAATCTGTCATAGTTAATCAACTCTCATCTCTTAACACTGGCTGCAGTTATCAATGAGGTAAGGATTAATATTCTGGGCGAAGCAGATGATAAATCATTTGTATATAATTAGTGTACAGCAAGGTTACAGCTGACATGAATTTTTATCTTAATTATGAGAGAAATTTGTTCCATTAATTTAATTTAGTTTGCATGAGTGGCTAGACACCTAACAAAGTTAATCTTACACCTGTCATTACAACATTAAGGAGAGAGCCTCGTGTTGAGGCGCTGGGCTCGGGTCCTCCTGCGATGAGGATAATGTTGTTCATCCTGATGTGAGAATAGAGGATCGTAGACAGAAGATGTAAAGTCGACTCTCTTTAAAGTTGTTCCCCAGGAGATGTATGGGAGAATCTCAAAGCAACTCAGCTGGCATTGCCACCCTCTGGATACCACGGTCCCCTTTCCAAATTACCTCTCCCCTACCTTGTAAATCAGGTGGGAGGCATGAGGCGCGAGGAGAGACTTATTTTTGTTGGTCATGTATAGATGCAAACCTCAGAACTGTTGGTCAGGGAGAGCTTTGCTTCATGACAAGCTCCAGTGTTTGTATCAAATGCAGTGGATTAAGAAATGTGTGGTGTTCGGGCTATCTATTCTAAGTGCTCCGTGTTTATATTATAATTGAACAGAATAAATCACGCAACTTGGTCTACTGTACAAGTGGTAATTACACAGGCATCCAAAGCCTTCAGAGTCCTACACAAACTGAAACCTGGTCCTAATTATCCAAGTAATTACTAAGTCTGATCAATCATACTTGATTGATAAATGAGGTGGGGCTGTTTGCGCAGTAGAATGTGGTTTCTTTATTTTCCCAACGGTTGGCTACCCACTTAAGATGAAAAACAAAACAAAACAAAAAAAACCTCGCTAATCTGGATTACTTAAAATGGTTTCCTTACAGGCTTACCTCTGTGCTAATTGTTTTGCCCAGGATGGGTGACCTGGTGCAGGGGATATCCTTAAAGGAAAAAGGGGCAGAAAGTCACAGGGTCACAATACAACATCTTTGCATACACTCTGACCGTGAGGAACGATCCCAGTGATGTCGAAACAGACCAAAACAGGGGATCGTGGAACAGGCCATTTCCAAAGCTGCCAGTTTGCGATAGAAGTTCCAATGTCCAAAGGAAAGGGCCCTGGCATTTTAGGAAACCCCGAATCAGCCTGCAACTGAAATGGGAATCACACAGTAACTCAGATTAATGTATTGTAATATTAGTCCACAATTATCACTCGGAGATAGGGTCAAGAAGTGTATAGTTGGTTATTCACGAGAAATGACTGATTTAAAAACAAAGAGCTCTAATGGAATTCAATAGTGCTTTTCAGTCATTCTGCTTGGCATCTCTATTACCTGAGATGATTCACAGTCCATTATGGGAGCTTCCATGCTAATAGAATGTCTATCTTCTGTAATACAGACACATCAGAGCACTAACTGGGAATCTGTCACAATGAATTTCATCTAGATTTCACTTCATCTCTTCATGGACTGTAAAATTTGCTCTTGTACAATGCCTAAATTTACTGTGGGTAATTGAGAGAGATCTATAGATGCAGCCACACTCGGTAAAAAGCAGTTTTCCAAAGATCTATTGTAAATTGTGCAGCTTTGCCTCAGCTGGGGAAAGATGATGGGGAGCTGAATCTTGCCTTTACTAATGAGATGTTTTGGTGAGTTCAGAAAGGAGAGGGGGGCAGATGCCTTAGGGGACTCTGCCACGTGGAAAAAGGAAAACAGGGGAGGCACCTATCTTTCATCCTCAGCAAAGCTTTGCAAAAGGGACAAAAAGAAGTTTGGACACAGGCTTCATTACCTTCCGTAGAAAGGATAAATCAGGGCTACAAGAGACATAATATTTTCCGAATCTGCTTGCATTTGCTTGGCAGAAAAAGAATGTCTCCTGCACGACCCAGCTTTCCAGCAGCTTGCATTTGCCTCTGCTTGTGACTGCAGGTAGAACAAATTCCATCTCTCATTTGCTAAACCTTCTGTTTCACAGATTGTTAATCCTAACTAAAATATTTGGTATTAAGCTATCTGCATGAATTGTTGATAAAGAATTAAGATAACATTTGAGCTATTAAATATAATGTGTGCTCATATTTTTTCAACGGAGACTTGGGTTACTGCTCATAAAGTATACACACTAACCTCTTTTTTTTTTTTCAAACCATTTCTCTTTCTTTATTTTACTTATCCCCATCAAAAGCCAAACAGAATCACTGGGTGCCCTTAACAATCGTAGAGTTTAATAGTTGTTAGCCAATTAGAATTGTGATATATTCTATAGCTTTTTTCCTAAGCCAGGAACAGAATAATAGCATCATGCTTCACTGGCAGTGAAGTGAGCTGAGCCTTTACATTAGGAGAAAATCAGAATGGTATGACTGCAGTTCATTACCGAAATAGGTAAGTGATGAACTGTAAAGACAAAGGGCATTGTTAAATGAAATGTCATTATTAGAGGTGCTCATGTTTAACAAATGTACTGTAAGTTAATTCAGTAGTGTTTTCTATAAAGTTCCTCACTGCATGTTCGCTGCTCATTTTTACTGTGTCTGCGTACATAACATCTCCTTAAAAATGTATTAAAGGAAACAGCGTCAACCCCCAACCACAGGGAGTAATTAAACCTAGGTTGGAACCCTCTTCTGAGCTCAGGTATTTGGCGTCACTTTGACTGAAGACCCTGACCAGATGCAATTGTGTTTTGGTTCCTAGATCTACATGCAATATGCCAGGATGTGTTTAAAAAAAAAAACCCACACACAATCATTTTGCAGAAGGACTGAGAAAAATGTTTTCAGCTTAAAGAGAAAAAAAAAGCAATGAAACCCCTTTGGCATCTGTGCAAAACTGTTTGCTTGGCTCTGGAGGTGATAAAAATAATTTATGAAGCTCTACATTTTTAGCAAGAGGAAATGACCTCAGCTTTTAGCAATCTGATGCAGTTGGTGAAGCCTCTCTCTACTACTTTTATGGATTTCCTTGAGCTGCATATTCTGTGACCTGTATTTCAGATTTATTGGCAGATACATAAGGCACATTAAGTAATATAAAATGCAGTGAATGCATCAAACAACTCAGCAGGGACCAGCTGACAACGGGCAGAGGCTGCCTCTTCGAAGAAGTTACTCGCAATCACCATTGAATACCTGTTTATGCATTTGTCTAACCAGGCTCGAATTTTTGTTTTAAATAAAGACATTGTTTTCAAACAAGAGTGTCTGGCTGAACACATAATATAGCAGGTGGCAGGAAGAGGGTGTATGGCCAACTCTGAAATCTAATCAAACCCTCCGATTTTGAGTGTGAACACTCTTGCTTCCAGTTTGGGGGGAAGCCTGACTTCCTCGTGGGAGAAAGCGGGCCCTCAGCATATTGTGTTCCGTTCTAGGCATTTTGGTGAGGGGGATGCAGACTGGCCAATAATGTCTTTGGGTAAATACCTACCCTCCCTGATTAAGGGAAGAAAGTATCTGGGGAAGACGTGTGTATTCAATAAGGCCACACACTCAGCACTTGAAACAGAGCTAGCAGAAGTTTGGTAAAACCTTACATCCCCGACCCTGTTGTCAAAAACAGTCAGGGGCCCACGGGGCAAGTGAAAAGAGGACCAGTATGTCAGTGAAGAGGCCTGAGTTCTAGCTGGGCCAGCTATATCATCTTGGGCAACTCATACCCTCTCTCTGGAGTTCGCAATGTGACTCTTGGCATCCCTTCCAGCACCAAAACCCCTTGATTTTTGAACCATGAAGTCTTAAAGATTGATGTAAGAGAAATGAGATCGTAGGATCCGGGGACACCTCCACCAGGACTGAATCACTTGGGAAGATTTGGGCCCTGGCATCAACTCAAACAGAAAAATGATGGACACGCAGTTTCATAGGGGGAGCTTCTCATTCCCCTTCCTGTGCCTGTTACATTTTATCAGTAACTACTACTTTTTAAGGTCCCCCCCTTCCAAAAAATCTCCTGGTTGCCTTCTATCCTATGATGGCCTCTCCATTCTTGGGAAGTATACTGTTCTTTGTTTTCACCACTTCATACTGCCCACAGAACAAGTAAGTAGAAACGTTAAAGGCTCAAGTTCTGGAGTCAGATGGCCTGAGTTTAAGTGCTGGTTCTACCACCCTTAGCTGTGTAATCTTGACCTTGGGCAAGTCCCCTAACCTCTCTGGGCCCATTTTTCCTCTTCAGGAAAGCAGGAGTGACAATAAGAGTGTTCATTTAATGGATTATTGTGACGATGCAATGAGATCCAATTTGTAAAGCATTTAGCACAAAGCGTGATACAGAGTAAAATCCTCAATCTATATTAGCTCTGATTATTATTGACGCTATTATTATTACTCTGTTCATGCCTTTTCTTAACAAGAGAGCAATTCATTAGAGGCAGAGCCACCGCCGCACGTGTCATCTGCGCTCCCTACAGTGTTGGGTTCCCATTATGTTTTCAGAACGTAAGTACTGATGGATAAAGCCGTGATAAGGTGAACAAAGAAGAATGAAACCTAGCAGTAATAAATAAAACTGTCTGTGCTCCTGTGGCACAAAGAGCAATTCTAAGAATGGCTACCATTATTAAACATGTACCTTATGCCAGACACTTCACAGAAGTTATTTCCAATCACTATTCTGCAAGATCTCTGTAATTATCCTTGTTTCACAGAAACAAAAATGGAAGTTCAGGGGAGATGAGATAGAGTCACAAAGGAAACAACAGCAAAGTGAAGGAATGAGAGTCAGTCACAGGTCCATCAGCTGCCAGTGTCCATTTATATATTTATATCCTATAGCCCCTGCACCTGCAAGATTACTGACCAATCAGAAAGAATCCCAGCCTCTGCACATGCCCCACATCCATCTCCCACTGGTGAGTGGAGGGAAGAAATTAAGAGATGAGATAGCCATAGGAATCCTCAGTGCTGAGTCACAGAGCAAAATAAAGGATGGCCCACAGCAGAGACTCAGTCTTCGAAAATGCACAATACAAAAAGAAATGCAGATCAGGGTCATCTGGGGCTCCATCGTGGGTCACTATGGCATTAACCACCACCAGGATTCTCTTTGAACTCTAACAATAGTGGCTTAAAGACAAGAGGTGCTAAAGAATTAAGACACTGAATATGGATATTAAATCACAATCATATGTTGCCATGTTACTTAGAAATACAGTTATGCCTTACACTTACAAAACTCCTCTCCCCTAGCACTCCCAAGAATACTCATCGGCACTGAGGTAGCGGTCATGAGATGGGGGGGTTCACACTGGCAAAGTTGGGATGCAGCCTGAGAAGACAGGATTAGGAGAGGCAGCCAAGACCAGCCGTAAAATCCTGATTGGAAGTGCCGGTACAGGTTATGGCTTGGACTGGGGCCAGGAGAGAAACACGTGGTCCGTGCACGACATGTTGGGGGCCATATTGTCAGGAAGGACATGGTATTATGAATGTCTTTGTCTGATGGAAAAGATCTGGTCTCTCTGAGCAACCATTTGCAGCCCTGAATGTTGCCTACCCTCCAGAAATATCTCTTCCTAGACCTGAGCTAATGCCCTTGTTTATCCAAAGGCCAGACAGAAATGCTTGGGATTATAAAACAGAGAGTAGAGGAATACGTTTGCCCAGGGTACATGTTCTTATAGTGCTTCCCAGCAAAGAAGCCCCAAGCTCTGCTAGCTAATTTAATCAGAGAGTTAAGGCAGGAGCCAGCTCTTGTAATTCCAGACTAAAATTAGACATTCACCTGAAAAATTCAGGTAACCAAAACAAAAACGAGGGGATGCTGTTTATTTAAATTATGAGGATAATTGCCTCAATTCTCCAATTCCCCTCACTCGGGTAGACTTGGCTTGAGTGTATCAGTATCCATGGTGATTCATCTAATAAGTAAACTGCATTAGCTTTGCTACTAGCAGAGAGGAAAGGAAAGGTCTTGAAATCTATCTTTTGTGGCTTCCTTCCAGAGCAAGGGATTTCATTATATCCTGAAGACATGAGGCAGTTCAAAGAGATCTGAAATATGGAATGAGAAGGAGGAGGAGAAGCTTGGACTTCTACACTTGCTTTTTAGTTTTGTTTTTATATATGAGAATCAGGCACTAGAAACAGAGACTCTAGGGGAAGGCTTTATTTTTCTGGTCCAGGATTTTGTTTTGGTTTGTTCTATGGTTGATATCTTTCGAAGAGACACGTGGAAGCTTTCACATTTCCCCTCATGTACATAATTTTAAATAAGTATGACAGGAGTTACTTCAAAAAAAAGAAAAAATACACATACGTGATTTTCTATTCCATGGCTAGAATGAAACTTGATGGAACAAATGCGTAATGGTACCTGTTTAATAAATCCAGACAGTGTGGAATAAAATAGAAATCATCCCAAAAGGGCACCACAATTTCCCTGCAACAGCAGAACGATATTTGCTTGGGATCCATCTACTTTTGAAAACTGTTTTATGATTACAAGCATGTAAGCCATTCTAATTATTACTGTAAATAATTAATCATTTCCTTTACAATCACTTATTAATTAGCTGTCATAACACTGTTGTGAGTTAGGCGGAAGACAAGGATTCGATATTCAGTTATTAACAGCTAATTAAAATATTCATTGTTTTCCATATGTTGTTTATAGCTTTGCTTCCCTCCTCACCCTTGATCGCAGAATTTCTCCAAGCAGGGACAATGTCCTCCATTTGCTTAGCGATATCGCCATCTGTTGTCAGGAAGTGGAAAACATGCTCTTCGGGTTCTTTGGCGGAAACAATAGCTTAATCCTCCCTTCAGCTTTTATTTGGAATCAAAAAAGTTTGGTGCACACTGTTCTCTCCTGAAATGTTTTCCTTCACTTTAAGGTATTCTGCTGACTACTTCCAATAACATTATCTAAGCAGTAAACTAAGCGAGCCCATTAACAGATTGTGGTGAAATATTCAAATTACAGCCGTATCAGAAAAGAGGAAATCAGCTACCTGATGTGGTTAACATCAAGTCAAAAGAGGGGGAAATTTAAAATTGATCTCCAAGTATCATACAGATTCACTCCACACTAGTTCATCTGTATAATGGAAGTTAACGTTTGTGGAGGGATTGCTGAATATCAAGCCCTGTTCATCCTGCAATCAGTCTAGGGATGAAGACATTGTTATTGTGCCCAGTTTACAAACAAGGAAACAGAGACACTGAGAGTCAAATAATTTGCTGATGCAGGGTCAGCTACATAATTTGTGGGGCCCAGTGCAAAATGAAAATGTGGGGTCTCTCGTTTCAACAGCAAGAGAAAAATGCCATTAACGGTACTGAAATACAAATACAAGAGAAGCTTTTGCCTCTCTTCCTCAGTCTTTCCCCACTTTGCTATGAATTCTTATTTGCTATTTTACATCATTCTAAGCAAAGAAAATGTTATCTTTAGGTTATAAGTATGGATTGGATCATTTATTTTTATATTGTGCAATTTATCAGTTTTAAAGGCAAACATAAGAACATTTAACTCATGCAAAATCACTGAAATTATGCAGTGTGTTATTTTGTAGCTTCTATATGTGTCTTGCTCTTCCCAGAACAGCAGAAACCCTGCACAAAATTAACTCAGGTGATTTTACTTCACCTGAGAAGTGCACATTCTACTAACACTCTCTACCTTTGGCTTGCTAGATGAGTAAGGAAGGACTGAAAGGAAAAGGAATTATGGTTCTTTTTCCTTCCATGCCATCATTGGCAGCACAGACTGGGGGGCTAATACAGAGAAATAATATATAGCAGGACAAAGTAGGGTTCCCGGCCATTCACCTATCTTAGAATGCCACTGCCTTCTCTCTGCATTCAGAACAAGTCCAAGTGCAAACAGAAAGTCAGTCACAGACATAATGGGTTTACCTGACATGCACTTTGGGTCTCACTGATCTCCCGGATATTGTGGGCCCACCAGAACTCTGCACTCCTGGGGCCATTGCAAAACCCTAGAGGGGCAGAAGCTGGCAAGGAGCAATGGACACTGACACTGCACTCATCTTCTGTACTCACGTGCGTGCTCCGACAATGTCTTGTCGGGCTTCACCTGTTAAACTTAAGCTCAAAGATAAAATGATCCTGAATCTCAGGACAGTGACAGCACAACATAAAACCCAGTGCAAGGCTCTCTGCACGTGGCATCCGGTGAGACTGCGGAGAGCATACCCCCACAAATCCCACCCCGAGGTGATGGCCAAATGCAGAACCCAGGCAGTCTGAATCCAGAGCTCTTGCTCTCAACCATCATGCTCTACTGCCCTCAGACTGTGCCCAGAGGCACCTTTACAAGGTTCTACTTTATGTATCCATTATTCATAGAATTAAAATAAAGATTATAGTAGCTGTAGGGCCTTGGGAGTCCAGCCTCCTCATTTTACAGACACAGATAAGGGGCCTAAAGAGCCAGGATGACAGCCCTGGGCAATCAAACTGTCGGAATGAATGCAACCATCCTTCCTTCCCCTCTCCAGCCCTGCCCTGGCCCACTTCTCTTTTGTGGACCCACTCCTCCTCTCTCTAATGCCATGGCAACCCTGCCTGTTGAGCCCCTTTGGTTCGGGCAAGGCAAACTCCCACCCCTTCTACCAGGGCCCAGAGAAGAGCTCACAGGCAGGTCTGGCAAAGCCACATACTCCCAAGAACCTTGCTATGGCTGTGGGGATGAGAGATACCCTCCTTCCTCCACAATATATGCCCAGGATATTGAGACGGGCAGACCATGGGATCCTGGAGCATCCAGTCGCTAACTTGTCGCTATGTAGACAGTGGCCATGTGAGACCAAGGACACTGTGGAGGAAGACAGAGCGGAGAGATGCAGAGAGAAACAAGTGTCCATGCAGGTATCACTTTGGAGCACCTTGGTTGAGCCCTCAATTACATAAATGAGCCCCTTTCAGCCCTAAGCAAATGTGAACCAGGTTTCTATTTCCTGCAACAAGGAGTCTCGCCCTAACACAAATGAAGGTAGAGATTTGAGAATTGCCTGTGTAGACATGGTCATTGAAACCATGGTAAGGGTGTAGTGAAAAGAGGAGCAAAGATAAAGCTCTAAAGAATACCAAGGAAAGAGAGAGGAAAGGAGAAGCCAGCAAAGAGGACAGAGAGAGCCATCAGGGAGTTTTCAGGAGGCCCAGAACAGAACAGAATGTCCACCAGGCCGGAGTAGGCAGTGGCTATGGGCAGCACTGGGTACTACAGAATATTTAAGCAAGATGAGGACTAGAAAGAGTCTCCTGATCTGGGAATTGGAGGTTAGTGGAAACTCGTGCCAGAGTCCCCTGGGTGGTGGGAAACAAGGCTGGGGCCTGGGTGCGAAGAGTAAATGGAAAAATCTTGTGTTTAAAATAGTGGGCTGCATATACATATTGATCACTACTTCTTGCCAAGACACAACTGAAATGATAAGAAAATAATTAAGTTTAACTGACGAGGATAATGAGAACAAGAGAAACCACCGTGGATGAAAATTGGCACTTGCAAACAAAAAAAGGCCACAAAATTTTGGAAGTAGGAAAACAAATGGAGGACTAGTCTCTGGCTTTACAAAAGGGAGGGAGGAAGACAACTCAGAGCCCTCTTGGGGTAATGGTGAGAGTCATTTGCCACTGAGAACCTCCAAATCCCAGAGCTAAGGGGCCAGGTAGTCAGGAGAACAGGAGGAAAAGGCTCCAGGCTGACAAAGGGAAGACCGTCTGTAGCCTGTTAGAGGAACTGGACACACCCCTAATCTCCCACCTTTGTCTGTTATAGTTGGGTCACTAACCCGCTGATGGCCACAAGAAATCAGAGAACCATTGTCCAGAAACATTGAAAGGACCAGAATCTTGACTCTGGAGCCTGTAGCAGAGTGGGGTCATGGATGAAGTTCTGCCCCCAACTAAGAGATTAGGGGAATGGCTCTCGGGTCATGCTATGGGCTATAGCCCTTCCTGTCCCCTGCGTTTTACCAGAACACCACAGTCAGGAATATATGCCCAAGCAAGACATTGAACTAGCTTCTCTGCAGAAACAACGCAGAGGACAAACAATGTTGATTTGTATCGTGGCCCTTCAGCTAGGTGGGAGATATATTTAGCAGAATCCCCTTCCCTGTGTGGTTCTGGGTTAGGACAAGAGAAATCTGTGTGACGTTTGGAAAAAGGAAGGAGGGAAGCAGGCTCCATCGTATTCTCAGTGTCGGTCTAGGGTGCTAGGTGTCACCGCAGTCCCATCCCTACCCATTTCCCAGTTCACAAAGGAAATTAGGGAGATGAAGGAAATGCTCACAGCAAAGTTGCCTGGAAGTGTCCAGTCATTGGAGCGTGGGCAGTGTGGCTGGTACAAACTCAACAATGGATCAGAGCCTGGCATTGGAGCCACGGGTCAATTGGACTCATTGTACTGGGAAATCGAGAGGCACATTCTCAAAGGTGCCACAAAGGTGTCATCAGCCAATAGGGGATTACGGAGACTTGTGATTTTCCCTCTTCCTACTCTCTGTATTTGATTCCTGGGGCTACCATAATGAAGTACAACAAACTAGATGGCTTAAAACAAGGCAAATTCATTGCCTCACAGTGCTGGAGGCTGAAAGATCAAGGTGTCAGCAAGCACATGTTCCCTTTGTAACCTGCAGGGGAATCCTTCCTTGACTCTTCCCAGCTTCTGGTTTGCTGGCAATCTGTGGCATTTCCTCACGTACATCTGCATAATTGTAAGTGGCTGGGTCTATGGATCTGTTTTAACATCAGCTTCATTTCTTTATGTTTCAGGTCCTGATTCTTTATCCATAAAATGAAAGGCATTGTCTTCACTAATAAAAGGGATTAACACCAATACCAATAATTTTTTTTAAGTCCATTTTTTGCCACAAAAATTCTGGGTCCCTTGTCTTTGCCAGGCACTGTGCAAGGCCCAAGGACATTCCAATCAACAACACAGGCACATCTTCTGTAGTTTCATGAAGTTCACAAAGAACAGAGTTACATATATTGGGAGTTAAGAAGTTGTGGTACTTCATACAGTGGAATATTATAGCAGTAACAGTAAAATGCTCTAAACACAGCAAGCTGGGTCCACCTCACAGTGACAATGGTGAGCATCTATAGGAAGTTCAAGAACAGAAAAACTAGCCTATGGGGATAAAGGTTAGAAGAGAGAATCATCTATGAGGAGGGAGGGAAGGCACAGCCTTCTGGGATGTTGGCCATGTTTTATAGTCGAATCTGGGTGGCGGTTCCTTGGATTTATTCACCCATAAACATTCTTCAAGATTCGGCACTTTATTGAATGTATGTCATACCCCAGTACCACGTTAACAAGTATCCCCACATAGAATTAACATTTGCTAAAAATGCTAGCAAGAAAATCTAGTGTTCGGGGCGCCTGGGTGGCTCAGTGGGTTAAAGCCTCTGCCTTCGGCTCAGGTCATGATCTCAGGGTCCTGGGATCGAGCCCCGCATCGGGCTCTCTGCTCAGCAGGGAGCCTGCTTCCCCCTTCTCTCTCTGCCTGCCTCTCTGCCTACTTGTGATCTCTGTCTGTCAAATAAATAAATAAAATCTTTAAAAAAAAAAAAAAGAAAGAAAGAAAGAAAGAAAGAAAATCTAGTGTTCCACAGAGGACCTGATCTGGGAGGAAAGGGTGTATGTAGGGTGGTTTCTTCAGGGAAGTCAGGAGAAGCTTCCAAGAGGGGTCCCCAAAGGTGAGCCTGTGGTGGGTGTTGAGAACAGCTGGACCTCTGGGAGATCTGCAGCCAGAGGCCTGGGGCACAGGGAGCAAGAAGAGGGAGTGGTGTGGGGCGGGTGTGTGGAGGTGGGCTTGAGCCTGGGACGGCAGCCACAGGGAGCCTCTGTTAAGGTCACGGCACTGAGACCTATGGAGGCTTTCAAGGAGGAAACATACCGCACATTACTTAGAAGAGAGTGGATGTTCCATTTGGGTACTTTTCCTCCTGGCTGGTTGATAACTGAGGGTCTCTCCATAACAATACTTAACTTTCCCATTTGCCTTTAGGGGAGCCAGTTATTTAATAGAGACCACAACTCGCTTCCTTACTTTTCCTGCCCATCCTGCTCAAGACAGCGTCAGTCTCTGACATACACACAGAATCAAGCATGGACAGCCTTCTCCCACATACAAGCTCTGGGGATGCACTACACCTCAATATACAGACCAATATGCAAGGCCTTTTTGCATTACCAGCCAAGCCTGGTCTACTAGTGAGCCATAGCTCAAACAGGCTTCCATGGGAACATCAGGGCTCCATGGAGCACCGGTTGGTACCTATAGTTGAACACGACTAAGAAACAAGAATTTTTGGTGTGGAGGAAAAGGAACCCTCATCCTCTGCTGGCGGGAAGGCAAATGGGTGCAGGCACTATGGAAAACAAACAGAAAAAAAATTAAAAGTAGAATTAGCATATGAGCTGGTAGTTCTTCTATTGGCTATTTACCCAAAGAAAACAAAGTCACTAATTCGGAAAGATACATGCACCCCTCTGTTAACTGCAGCATTATTTGCAATAGCCAACTATAGAGGCAGGCCCAGTGTCTATCAATAGACAAATGGATAAAGAAGAGGAGGTACAGGAGCGCCTGGGTGGCTCAGTGGGTTGGGCCTCTGCCTTCGACTCAGGTCATGATCCCAGCATCCTGGGATCGAGGCCCAGATCGGGCTCTCTGCTCCGCGGGCAGGCTGCTTCCTCCTCTCTCTCTCTCTGCCTACTTGTGATCTCTGTCTGTCAAATAAATAAATTTAAAAAAAAGAAGAAGAAGAGATATATATGTTTGTGTGTGTGTGTGTGTGTGTGTGTATACAATGCAATATTACTCAGCCACAAAAAAAGAAATCTTGCCATTTGCAACAACATGGATGGATCAAGAGGGTATCAAAGTGTTGAATGGGGGCGCCTGGGTGGCTCCGTGGGTTAAAGCCTCTGCCTTCAGCTCAGGTCATGATCCCAGGGTCCTGGGATTGAGCCCCATAGCAGGCTCTCTGCTCAGCAGGGAGCCTGCTTCCTCCTCTCTCTCTCTCTCTGCCTGACTCTCTGCCCACTTGTGAGCTCTGTCTGTCAAGTAAATTAAAAAAAAGTATTGAATCACTCTGTCGTACACCTGAAACTATTACAACACTGTACATTAACTACACTAGAATTTTAAAAAATCAAGAAATGTAACAAAGATGTCCACTTGTACATATGAAAAAATAAATACATTCGACTGGATACCTTTTAAAAAAATGCTTGTGGAATATTTGGTCAATGTTGTACAGTTGTTCTATGGCAGGACTTTCCAAGGGGTTTCTTACATTAATGTTATGATCCCCTAACAGGAAAACTATGTGCAACATTTCCAAACTTGTTTGAGCTGTGCAACCCTTTCATGGGATGAACCATAGGAGCAATTCAAGGTATATTCAGTGGAACACACTGTGGGAAGTGGAGATCTGAAGTCTGACAGTAAAGTGGTCAGGTACTTTTCACTGGTTAGGGATTTGCGGCACGGTGACAGGCGATGATCTCCTTCAACTTAATTAGTTTTAGAATAAGTGATGGAAAACTGAGGTGGTTGTTTTATTCTCATCTTTCACCAAGTTTTATTTCTTTCTTCATCTGCTCATCTTCTGCATTTGTTCTTGGGAAGCTCATTTGTCTCCATTGGGCTGTAGATTATTTTCTTCTCTGGTAATCTTAAATACCTAAAAGTCTTCTCTAAGCCCTTATATCATTTGCAAGAAGTCTTGTTGCTTTTTAACCCCTTTCGGAAATTATCAGAAAGTGACCCGAGCTCAAATCTCCAACCTAATGATCACTATTGACACGTGAAATAATGCTTTTCATATCTCAAGTCCAAAATCATGTTATCTGTTGTAGGCAATTTTAGCCAAACAGATAGCAAGAACCCTAGAAATGTTAATTCTGCTGCATCTGACATATTGAGAATTTTTGGTATTCAACCCAGGCTTTACATTTTCTTTGCAATTTTCAAAATGCACAGCCTCACACTCTCTTTCAAAGGCCCTGGTATTATCCAGAAGCAATTACGAAGAAAAACGAAATTACCTTTCGTCATTCTATCTATTCAGGGCCTTGGAAATGCAGACTGACAATGAGCTGACAATTATTTGCAATCCACTTTCAGTTAATTTCACCATAAATTGAGTCTGAGGACTGCTGACAAATAAAATATATTATTCATCTGAAAACATTCTCTTTGGGGCTCCAGATCTCCAATCTATTTCATTAGTGATCACGATCAAACTAAGTTGAGGATTGATTTATGCAATAGTTATCCCGCTGCAATAATTAATTAGGAAAATAATAGTTTGGTGGAGCTTTGAAAAGGAGCAGTTTCTAAGGCCCTTTGATAAAATAGAAAACTTTTAAAATAATTATGAGGCAGCGTCCCTAAGGGAGTAGATATGCCTTGCCCTTGCCTCTAACCACAAGTCACTAGACTTAAATCATTGTCGGGGATAAGCTCCTTGAATCTCAATTCGGTTCATCTAACAATTTTCTAGTGTGTGCTACACGCCAGGCACCATATGCTAAGTCTGTGAGTATTACAGAAATGGAACATCCTCCATGAGTACACATGGGCAGGTAACCATGTAAGGTATTAACCGTCCTAATAAATGCTTATAATAGACATAATAGCAAAGGGCTTTTGCAGCCATAGAGGCTCCAGGGATTAATTCTGCCTGAATCACTGGGAAATGCTTCATGGGAGAAAGTGGCACTGGAACTGGTCCTAGGACAATGGGTACACTTTCAACTGGTGGGGGGGGGGGCAGGTGATGAGGGGCTGTGGGCTGGAGGAAATGCAAGAGTGATACCAGGCAGACAGGAGTATGAACAATTGCAAAGCACGAGGATGGTTCTAGGTGGATTTGAGAAGAGGTAAGAAATCTAGGGTAGCATATTGAGATCAAATCGTGAAAGGGAAACCAAGTGCACAGACTATTTGTACTAAGTTGGTTTTTAAATCGGGGGCTCTGCTGGTTAAATGATACACCTGGTGACAGTGTCATGAAGGAGTACTGGAAGGTACGCTCATTGTTCTGAAGAGAGCCAATAAAGCACCGTGGGAGAGGAAAATAAGGATGCAAGAAGGAAACTGGGAATCATTCATTCATCCCCTAGAAGTCAAGGCATGTTGAAGTCAGAGGTTGGAAGGATCTCATAGGTGCTGAGGTCATGGAGGTTGTGAGCAAGAGATGGTGAGGAAAATAAATTATGAGTTTAGTGTTAGAGTCTCAAGGAGGATGAGAGTGTCTTAGAAAGTGATCGAGGAGGAGGATGTTTCTTCTCTCTTTGGTTCATGCATTCATTCAAAAACCTGTCTTTGAAAACCTACTTCTCTAGGCACTGGGAGTACAGACACCAGAAAGACATTAAGTCACCAACTTTTATCAAAAGAGGAGACTCACTGTCTTTGGGCAGGAGAAGAACTCAAGAGTAGTTAACAGAACCATAAAGCGGAAAGCCATGGGGTTCAAAACAACCCGAGTGTACAGGTCAACAGGACCATGTACAAAAATGGGGGGAAATGCTGCTCCAACTCAAGCTTTGTGTCTAAGCAAAAGACAAGACTTGGATATGGTAAACAATAAGTAGAAAATCTTTTAGAGGACATATCTATCTGTATTTTATTTCTCAAAAGTAGGTCTTATGTCTACTAATCTTCACAGAAAGCTGGGAACTGTAGAAATTGACAGGGCGCAATTTTAAATCCGAGAGATTCTAGAGGGGGTGCAAGGGAGAATGAAAATTGCATAGACAACTAGCAAGTCCATTTGCATGTTTAAATATATTTTTATTCTATCCTCCTGGTTGATAAAAATCTTACCAGAGTATAGAAATCTAGATTAACAGTAACGTTTTTTTAGAATTTTGAATGCATTGTTACACTGTGTTCTGGCTTCCTGTGCTACTCTTGAGAAATTATGCCATTCTGATCCTCATTTCTTTGTTACATGACCTGGTCTTTCTCTCTGTAAGTTCTCAGCATCTCCTCCTTATCTTTAGTATCCTGAAATGTTGCTATAATATGTGTGGGTATGGATCCTTTCTCCACTCATTATACATGGAAAGCCTTTTCAATCTGGACACTTCTTTATTATTGCTTTGGAAATTCCCTCTTCTGTTGTCTTCTGTTATGATGTCTGATCTCCCAGATATTTCCAAGGCTTTGTCTTCCAGCTCTTCTATCAGATTTTTAATTTCAGCTATCATTTTTCTCAAATTTCCAAGAGCTCTTTTTAAATATTCTAATGATTACTAGTTATAATCTGTAATTATCTAGATTATAATTATGTAATTAAGGTACGCCAGGTTGCTAAATGAGTCTTTTCAAATAAATCTGGAGTTCTGGCAAAGGCTCAAAGCCCAGAATGTAATGCACTCCCATATTCCAAAGGAAGACGCCAGATCATTCATATAGGACTTACTATAAGACAATAAAACAAATCCTATTCCTCTGTCCTAGCTCACCTCCTGTCTCTATCCCATATAAGAAAATAATACAGACATACATATATAAGCAAACAATTTTATTCCCTTTGTTCAGAGTGGGAATTATTTTTGAAGAGTTACTTGTTTGGGAGTGAGTATTTAAAATAGGTCTTTCTTTTCGTCTCTTTAGCCAAGCAAGGGTCATGAACATACTCAAAACTCTGGGGGGACCTGTCACAGATGGAGACCTATGTCTCAGCCACCAGCCAGCTTCTGCTGAGCTGCAGAAGCCTATGGGCCTGCTCTGTGTTGCAGCCTGGGAAAAGGGTGGGGGAAAGAGTGTCCTTGGGAGAACTAGACACATGTCCTCTGGACTGAGGGGTATCATGTGGGGGGTGGGGGGACAGGAGGATTAGTGCCTTCTACTCACCTGAGGCTGCCTGGGGACGTCTGAGTAGAACAAAGAAAGGACCAGAGTGGAATGGCCTAAACTTCCATAGTTAGATTAGATTGGACAGAGACTAGTTAGATTAGACAGAGATCCATAAGTTTCCCCCCAGAACTAAGTAGGAACCAGCAAAGGAAGCGTGAGCTTGAAAGGATCCTACCCAAGAGTTCTGCACAAACAGAGTGGGCCTGCACCAGGAATACGTGGGGGGAGAATTAAGGCGACATCATGAGATGTCAGGTGCATGGTGCTTCACCTAGTGAAGTGTGAGGAGAACAGGGCAAGGTCAAAAAACACAAGGCAATAGGCAAAAATCCTCCCCCGCCCCAAGGAAAAGGGTCAGCTTTGGGGCACATGCTGCACAGAGTCATCAACATCAAATACAATAACTCAATCAAATACAATTTTCCTTTTCTCTCCTAATGGGAGGGTCAGAGGCATAAATTAGTAAGTGGGGCAAGAACAGGGGGGAGAGAGAGATAAAAGCACAGATCTTAAACCCCTACTTACTTACATTTCGCAAAATTCAAGGTTGGATCCAAGCTAGGAAGGGGGAGACAGTATGAATTGGATGAAAGATTGAAGATCAGATTTGATGGGACTCTTTAATATCTGAAGAAGAGAATATTTTCATCTGCAAAAGTACCCAGAAGAGCCTTAGGATCTGCACAAGATATCATCCAGGTGTGGGGGAAAGGGCACCTAGCAGAACAACTTTAAAGAAGATGGATTGGGGGGGGGGGGTCCTGGGTGGCTCAAGTCCGTTAAGTGGCTGCCTTTGGCTCAGGTCATGATCCCAGGGTCCTGGGATTGAGCTCCGCATTGGGCTCCCCACTCAGCAGAGAGTCTGTTCCCCTCCCTCTCCCACTCCCCCTGCTTATATTCCCTCTCTCTTTCTCTCTCTTTATGTCAAATATCTTTAAAAAATAAAAAGGGGGGGAGAAGAAGAAGATGGATGGGAAGAAAACCCAGGTTGGTTTTTTTTTTAAGATTTTATTTATTTATTTGACAGATAGATCACAAGTAGGCAGAGAGGCAGGCAGAGAGAGGGGGAAGCAAGCTCCCTGCTGAGCAGAGAGCCCGATGCGGGGCTCGATCCCAGGACCCTGAGATCATTACCTGAGCTGAAAGCAGAGGCTTAACCCACTGAGTCACCCAGGTGCCCCAAGAAAACCCAGTTTTAGCCTGATTGCACCTTATCAAGTGTAACCCGTTTAAATCAACTGGTTATAATAGCATTTTCATTTCCCTTTCCATTCTCTTGGTCTTTGTAGTATCATACTTTTGCCGTCCTTTTATTTGGATTTCAAAAGAAACAGAAGACAAACACATGTGTTCAGTCCCTTTATAACCACAAGTCAATACAACTATACATTTCTTTGCATCTATAGCTTTTTTTCCAGGAAAGACTAAATTGGCCTACTGATACTCAAAATGAGAGGTCGACAGCAGGAAATTCCCAAATTTCCACTTAAATGTTGAGCATATTCCACTTAGATAAGCTTATGTAAGAAAAGAATTGTAACTTGTAGCTACCATTGAACTTTCTTTGAAAGGATAATCATTGCCTGTCACATCTGCCATCTGGTGGCCACTCTGATAAGCACATTATGCTAATATCCCCACCCTCTATCTCATCCATTCACCCACCAGGCTGTCATCCATCCATCCATCCATCCATTACCTATCCATCCATCCATCCAACCATCCATCCACTCATCCATTCATGGTGCACTTGTTGCAGATAAATAGAACACACACAGTCTTGTCCTTCTTTGAGGAGCTGACAATCTATGGGGAAAAATTGTGAGAGATTTGTAAGAGCTCAGGCTCTAAGGCTCAAGTGTATGTCTTCAGTCTCTTTTTTTCGATTGGATTCTTCCCTGTGATTTAATGAAAGATACTTAACTCTTTGCCATCTTAAAAGAAAGTCAAGGAAACAAACCCTCCATCAATCATGCTACCCCTGACCATCTTCTTATCATAGTCAAGCTTTTCCAAAGAGGAGTCAACACCCTCCATTCCCTCTTTCTTGCCTCTAATTCACTTTAGTGCTTGTTTCTCCATATTTCATTTTTAGCATATTTTGATTATAAAATAATTTATATATGCAGAAATAAAGACAGTGTAATAATTACCCATCTATCATATCTCTATCAAATATTGTCATTATACTGCATTTGCCTCAGATCTTCTCTCCCCTAAAAGTAAAACAGTATAGAGTTGATGCCTTCCTTTCTGTTCCTGCTCCTCCTCCAATCTCTCCAGAGATCATGAATATAATTCTCGTGCACGTTTTCACACTTTTATTACACATTTCTGTATACATAAGCATTGAATATTATTTGGAGTGTTTGTAAACTTAGCAAATCATTATGAATGCTGTTTTCTTAAAAATTCAACTGTATATTTTTCCTAGTTATCATGTTATATTCAGACATGTAACTCTAGCTCATTTTCACTACTGTGTATTAACCCACAGAGATATCACAAATCATGCATCCATTCTTTTTTTTAATTTTTTTAATTGTATTTATTTATTTGACAGAGAGAGAGATCACAAGTAGGCAGAGAGAAAGAGGGAAGCAGGCTCCCTGCTGAGCAGAGAGCCCGATGGGCTGGATCCCAGGACCTTGAGATCATGACCTGAGCGGAAGGCAGAGGCTTAACCCATTGAGCTACCCAGGCACCCCTCATACATTCATTCTTTTGATGAATATCAGGTCATGTTAAGTACTTTTCTATCTCATACCATACTTGCCATGGACAGTGTCATGCACATCTCTTTACTCATGTGGGCAGTTCTTGAGAAGAGGACTCTGTATCCTTTCCCCCATTCTAAAAAGTGAGGAAGAATATCTCCAGGAATTCTCTCCACTGAGGGTCTTCACTGGCCCATCACATCCTCTGCTGGCAACAGGAAATGTTGCTATGCCAAGCACTGGACTCAGCCCTCTGTCTACACAACCCGAAAACAGAAGTGAATCACCTTCCAAGTTGATCCTACTTGTAATGAGTCCACTTCTGAGGATCAAGAACAGCAACAGATTTTTTTCTGCCATGAATGGAATTCAGATTTCTTTTCCTCTTAGTTTTATTGCTATTAAGGGATGATGCAACGGTTCATATAAATGCTTGTTAGGATTATAATTTTTAGGGTGATGTTTTACAACTTTAGATTACCTAAATGCAATCTTATAAATTAGTGATGTCTGTGTTATCCTATTTGTGGGTAGAGTAATTTTGCTGTTGCTAACAAGCCCAACAAAATAACCCAGAAACCATGGCAGCAGCTCTTGTCTTTATTGAGACACGTGAAGGGTCTTAGGATAACATTTTAGAAATTCACAATATATGTGTGAATCTTAAAAGTTCATTATTTCCATCTTATTTGGTTTCAAGATAATGAAAGCATAACATAGCTTTATTGCTAGTTAAGAAGTCCATTGATCCAGAAAAACAGTATCCTTTGTCCTCTCTTCTAAAGTGATTTTGGGTTTTCTCTCATTTAGTTTGCCATGGAAGCTTGACAGAACTGTAATTCCTAGGACAATGTTATATAAATGCACTTTATTTAGCAGTTAATTTCCTGAGTGCATTGTTTTCTTTTTTTCCATTTCCAGACAGGGTCAGGGTTGGATTTTTGGTTGCAGCTATTTACCAAGTCCCCATAACATGAAGGGTAGTAGCAATTTTACATAAGCAGTCTTGCCACTGGGGATGTTTGAAACTCAAAGTCCATTTCTATAGACCAAGGGCTGAATTGATTCCAGTGATAAGACTAAATTGTTATCAAACAATTTTTCTTAAGCCATCTGACTGGTGCTTCAATGAGATCCAAACCCCTTCTTTTATTTTTAAGATTTTACTTATTTATTTGAGAGAGAGAAAATGAGCACGAGGAGGAAGGTAGGGCAGAGGGAGAGGGAGAAGTAGACCCCCTACCAAGCAGGGACCCCCCACGTGTGGCTCAATCCTAGGACCCTGGGATCATGACCTGAGCCAAAGGCAGATACTTAACCAACTGAACTGCCCAGTCGCCCCTATCTAAACCCCTTCTGATGATCCAACAGGTCTGCCTGATCTGGGCCTCACAGTCTCACCAACCACCTTGAGCCATCTGTGCTCCAGCCCCTCAGGTACTCAGAACTCCTCTGCTTGGCCATGCAGGTTCCTCAGCCTGAAATGCTTTTCCCTACTCCGTGTCTAACTCTTGCTCAACTCCAGGTTTCCAACGCCATGTCCTTGGAGAAACTTTGAATGACTCCTCACTCACAATCATACCTCTTGTTCCTCTTTTTCATCCCACCTTTCAACTTGTCATTAAGAGCACTGACTTCAACATGCAAACATATAATTGTTGATATGATTATTTGTTGACTGTGCACATTCATCCCACAACTCCACTTTGTTCATTTTCTGTATCCAATGTTTGCCATGTGGGGATGCTGGGGGTGGGTGGGTGGTATAGCATTTGGAGGGACAATTTTTCCTTGTGCCATGTCTATGTCAGGTTTGCTAAGTGACCACACTTAGCAAACAACTCCAAATCTTCAGTGCTCAGAACAACCATTGATATACTGCTCACCGGGCTGGCTGGATTGAGCTGGGCTGGGGTTTCAGGTCCCCTCCCTTCTCTCATGTCTGTTTCTCAGCCAGAGGCCCAGGCGGGGAGCAGTGGCTGCCTGGGTAGGTTCTCATGATAGGTGGAATGAGCATGAGAGAGTGATGGAAACACAGAAGGGTTCTTGCCCCGTAGCCCAAACTGACACAATCCCGGAGCTTCCCACACTCCTCTGGCCAAAGCAATTCTTATGACCCAAAGTCAATGCAGGACCCTTGCCATCCATAACATCTGGGTGCTAAATGTTGATAATACTTCTCAATCACTGTGAAAACTCCAAATGCCCCCTGGGTGCTGAATCACTCCTGCCACCCCCCAGTGAGATCGCTTCTCAGTGCCTGGCACACAGCAGGCACTCAACGAATATTTGGAGAAAAATTAACTTTGCCAAATCACCCTCTAGAACCTTCGTAAAAATGTACTTATTGACTAGGGGGTACAATGGCAGTTTAAATGTCCTTTAAACAGTAATTATTACTTTCATGAAAGGTACCTCATTTTAATTTTTTTTAATGTGAAGCTGAGAATTTTTTTCATATGCATAGTGAAAATTTCTTTTAGAAATTCTCTCTTCAAGTCTTTTGTTCATTTTTTTTTCCTTTGCTCACTTTTGTATCAAATTTTTCTTTCTCCTTTGTAAGAACTCTTGTTACAGGTAATGAACATTTTCCCAGTTTGCCTTTTAAAAGTTTTACCAGTTTTCTGACAGGACAGGCAGATTTTGTTCTTATTTACCTAGCTTCATCTCTCACCCTTTTCTTGCAGGCCTGCTGCAGTGAACATTTTTACCAGCACCCTCCTGAAGCACAAAATAGACACACTAAAATGTATTTAACCATTCGCTTTCATGGGCTATTGACATGGTTTCCAGGTTTTTTTTTTTTTTCATAAATAACATTGTGATGAAGATCTTTGCACATAAGCCCTAAAAGTGGCAGCATCATATCCAAGGATATTTTCTAAATTCTTCATATATTTGCCAAATGATTCCCAAGACTCTACCCTCCAGGACCCCCACACTAGCTCCTCACCCTACAGGTGCCTACATGCCAGACCCTGCTGAAGAAGCCCTAACCAACCAGCCTAGCCTGGTGGCAAGCAAGGTGAGAGGGGAAAGAATGGGTCTGGGGCGGGGGCAAAGGGAGGTTGTCCAGAACACCCCAGATGCTCCTTCTGCCTGGAATGCTTTTCTCTGGGCTCTTTTCATGGCGCCTTCTTGAGATTTAGATCTCACATCGAAAGGAGCCTGACAGTCTATCCTGACCGCTTCATCTGGAAGGGCCTCGGACTCCAGTTATTCCCTCTCATATTTGTTGTGCTATTTTTTTTTTTCCCTGAAGAGAACTCATCTAGCCAATATTGTCTTATGAAGTGGCATGTTTCATTTCTGGCAGTAATATTTCATCTGGCTTGCCGACTGCAGCTTCTCCAGCATCAGGAACTATTCCCTGGCACAGAGAAGGGTGAGGCTCAAACTGGTTGCTCAATGGAATCACCTGTGAAATTTTAAACATGTCACATTTTTTAAACTTTGCCCTCCTCAATAAGACAATTTAAAATATTAAATCATGTTACCAAGAAAATGGGAGATCCCATTTGTTACAGGAGATATAGCGTGTGTGTGTGAGTATATATGTAAGGGTGTGCACGTATGTATGAGTTGTGTGTGACTGTATTGTGTGTGTGTGTGTGAGTGTATGTATGTGTGTATGTGTGTGGGAGTGTGTGTGAGTGTATGTGTTGGGTTGTGTCCAGAAGCAGAGGAGGTTTAAGTTTGCTTGCACCACCCAGGCCTTCATTTTTTCACTATAGAAATGGGATATGCTAAATAAAGAATGGTGTGTTGCAAAATTTTACTGCTTGAGAATAGATTAGCATACGATTAAGAATCTTCAGGAAGAACTCATTTAACTTAAAGACTCCTAGTTCATTTATGGATCTTAAATTCTGTGTGCCACCATGATCTATAAGGAAACTTAAGAAGTCACTGTTCACTACTGTGCTGCATATAAAACAATATACCCCAAGGGGAAAAGTTCCCATATTTATGTCTCTCCGCAGACCAATTAAAGCAGAATCTCTGGGAGTAGAATTCAGACTTTGGTAGCTTTGATTCCAATGTGCAGCAAGTTTGGGAGCCACTGATATAGAGGTAATGTCTGTTGTATGAATGCAAGTTTGATAGATGAATAAAAAGACATTGTTAATCAGAAATTTGGGGCTCTGGTCTCAGCACAGCCACTAACATGCTATGTGACTTAAACGGTGTCACTCTGCTTTCCTAAACACACACTAGATGCCTTTAAGATCCTTTCTGCTTTAAGAAAGGATTCTCCTTGCTGGTCACAGCAAGAGCCAAGTAGGAAGGGATGGGAGAAATGAGAACAAAATGATTGAAGTTTTCTAGAAAACGTCACTTAGGATAAAGGTAATCCTAACAGGAAGCTCTTTACTATGGCACCCCCTTTTTTTAACCCAAAAAGGGAAAGTATTTGTGAGGTTCCTGAGAAGTGTGCACTTAGAAAAACATCATACAGCTCTGTATTCAATGTGCAAAGGAGAGAGAGAATGATTCCTAACCCCCAAAGATCCCATTAGGGTGACAAAATGTTTGTAGCGATACCCTCAGCCACTGGAGAAGAACAGAGATACATTTATTCCAAAGCCCTCACAAACCTCCTTTTCTGACATTGTCTGTTCAAGGTCTTCTCCAAAGCTGCACTGGGGTTCCGCTCTCAAACACAGAAAGCCCAAGCTTTCTTGACTGCTGCCATGGCCTTTTTGCTGGGATCTCTAAGGGGGGGGGGGAGAAAAAAGGCACACTGCCAACCCAAGTCTTCCACTGTCACCCTACCCAGACAGTAAAACTGGGCAAGTTAGCTGCTCATGTTTATTTAAATATTGTGAAGGCATTTCCAACAGGGAACTTGTGTGTGGCCTACCTGATTTCTATTATTCTCTAGACCCTATTCTCTGAACTACTTTATATACAGCTATTTAGGCTTGCCTGCTATGTGAGATTTTGTTATCTGTCCCTAGGCATCAATACTTTCTAGTCATTCAACAGCAGCCACAAATTACCCTCCATTCCCTCTCATTGTATACCACCTCCGGGAAAGGCGATTTTAAAATTACAAAAATAAATACGTTTGGGAAGTTGATAATGGGTGCCTTAAAAATTGAGATTCATTGGCTTTCCAATGGGTGAGCACAAGATGTCCCCTAACTCTGCTATGAGAGTTCCCATCTCAACCCCCTTAATTTCCCTATTCAGTTTTCTAAAATTTGTGATGCCTGGCACACAGTTTTGTTAGCGGTATTTGCTAACTGGATTTAAGAAGGAAATGGCCGTTTCTAGAGCTTTTGAGATTACATGGGTGGGTATTCCGTCAGGATAAACTCCAGGAAGAATACCAAAAGCCCAAAGAATTCCTCCAAGGACAAACATTTACTGATTTTCTGCTTATTAAGATGCTAGGTATGCAGAGAGGAAACACACACACACACCCCACTTTATCTCTAGGAGCTCTGAGCTTCTTATTCCCCACTCTCCCCATCCCTTCCCCCGCCCCGCCACTCGGGAAAGATCTTTTCTACAGCAAATTTTCAAGTCACCTCTTTCTTCATCGCTTAAAACTAAATAAAAAAATAAAACTTTAAAAGCTAGAGAAGCCACTATGAAACAAGTTCGGGTTTGGAGGGGGTCTTGTGGCCCGAGAGAGAACCCTTTTACGTAACTGCCATCCATTTTCTGGGACAGACAGGGGGTGCAGCATGGAAGCGATGTGGAGGCTAAAATGACGACAAAACAAAGATGCACTCGCAGAGGCGACCTTTTCCTAAGGAAGACCCAGAGTTAGGGGTGTTGGAGGTAGGGGGACATTACCCCAAACCAGGTGAGAAGACGCACTGCCCGGAACACTGAAGAAGCAGCGGGCGTGCAGCAACCTTTCTGGGGGGCTCTGTTCCTTGGTCCGTATACATATCGAGAAGTTAGCGCAAGTGCGCGTGAAGCAGGGGGACAGGCCGATTCAGCTAGAACCGGGCCGAGGTCTGGAATTCCCAAACGCATTTCATGCTGGAATTTCAACACCAGACTGAGGGAGCTTCCAAAGTCCGGCTCGCGGAGCGGACAGCAACTCCACTGGGGGCATCCGATGCCTGTGAAACGCAGAGAGGGAGCCAAAATGCAAAATTTCCCCGAGGTGAGGGAATCGCCCCTTTTGTGAAGGACTCGGAGAAAAGTGCGGAGCTCTGGAGCGCGGCTCCCGCGGAACATCGGCCACGGAGCCCAGCCGGGACCGTAGTTCCAGCTTCCCCCGCCGTCCGGCCTTGCCCCGGGGCGGCTCTCACGCAGGCGCAGTCGCGCCGCGCTCCCGTCCTAACGCGCATGCTCCGCCGGACCGCCGAGCTCCCGGCCGGCGGCGGCTGCAGCGACGGCGGAGGAAGTTTCCGCTTTGCCTCCACCCCGGTAGCAGCTCCGCGTCCGGGGACAGCTTCCTCCGGGCGCTCCGCGAGCTTTGCTGCCGCCGCAGGGCTGTCACAGGACCATGGGGTTGCCCAAGGGCCCGGAGGGCCAGGGTCTCCCGGAGGTAAGGACCTCCCTCTCCCAGACACGTCCGGGTTCCTGGGAGAGGGCCGAGCCCGCGGGGTGGCGGGCAGAGCGGCGCCCGGGAAGCGTTTGGAGCGCCCCGCCCCCTTCTCAGGTGTGTCCCAGGCGGGAAGAGTTGGCCCTATGCGCTGGGGACCGGGGAGGTCCCCCTGCCTGGGCGGGGGCGGGGACAAACTTCAGCCGCTCTCGGGTCCCCGGGGAGGGAGGTGGTCTTCCCAGCCCCATACCTAGCCCCACGCAGCCCCAGGCGCCGCGGGGCCCGAGGTCCTACTTCTCCCGGGCAGTGTCCCCCACCCCTGGCGCCGCAGGGCTCGCCCCGAAACCCGGGGCTGCAGCGCCCTGGGAGTCACGAGACGCGTGCTGGGACGGTCCGGGCTCGGGTTGTGCCAAGGGCGGTGACCTTGTGGCGCCCGTCGCCGCCCCGAGGGGCCCGCGGGGTCCCGACCCCCCACCCCCAACTCGCCTCGGTGTGTGCAGGAAATGCACACCAGACCCTGTAGCAGCTGGAAGTTTGGGAACCGTGCGCGCACTGGGTTGTCTGCGGGAGGCGACGCGCTGTCCGGTGGGGCTGTGTGGCCCGGCAGTGCGCCTGGCGGAAGCGTGGCTGCTTCTCCAGAGCGTAGCGGGTGCCTTTCCTTACAGCGGTGTCATTGAATACTCACTCGGTCCTAAGGGATAGGATAATCAGTGGCCGGATTTCCACACTGGCTAGGCATAAAGGGAACGTGCATTTCCTTCTGACTGCAAGTGTCATTCCTAGAGCTAGGTGGTTTGCAAGTGTCTTCTCTTCCAGTCGCTTTACTCCAAAGCTAAGTCTAGTTTAGATTACTAGATTCTGGAAAGAAATGGAACCCACACTGCACCTCTGTCCCCCTCCTAAGGTTTTGAAGCAGGCATTTGGCAGGAGGACTGATGCCTTGACATGATGAGTGGTTCCTTCCCTTTCAACCGCCTGTCATCCCACCCACCCGACCCTCTCCTAATCCTCAGTTCTTCATCCCCTCAGTTCTTCATCCCACAAGTACCCACTAATTGAGGGATCGCTGTTCTGTGCATAAAAGCTGGGGATATAGTGATGGAAGGACAGATTTATCTGTGAGTGTGTGTGCACAGAATGTAAGTCCATTTTGTTGTAATCTTAGGAAAACCTAAGAAATGTCCTGTTGTCAGAACCCTTCTATTAGGTAAAACGTTACATGCATATTACATCGATGGAATGGGGGATTGTGAAGACTCAGAGCTGTATCCTGCTGTTTGATATTTCTTGTTTGTCACTTGTTTGTTTTAGGCTCTTATCGAGTTTTTGCCTGACCTTTTGCTGTAGACTCCTGTCTGGCCTCTCAGGTTCCACCTTAAATTCCTTTAATTCATTGTCCTACAGTACTATAAATGGGGATCTTTCTAAAATAAAAAGCAACATGGTCCTCTGAGTCCTTTGTGTAACCTTTCTCTGACTGCCAGGAGGCTGGGTCTGATTTGTCACTTTTCTAGGGGACCTAAGACAGTTCTTGGCAATTAGGAGGCACAGAGGGTAGATAGAGTTAAATAAGTATCATTCTGTTCAAAGACCAGTACCTATGAATATGGATAGTCTGTGTCATTAAGCTGTCACTAATCCAGTTAATTCTTTAAATTTAATTTTTTAAACCCTTTACTCTATGTCTGTGAAGGATAGAGAAGATAGCTAGACTTGGCACTGCCTTCCAGCTTCCATGAGCTATAGTACAGAGCAATGAAAATTTAGAGTGCCTGGTTTAAGAGCCTCACAGTCATTCATCTTTATCAGAATTTTAGTTTTTTAACAATGGGTGTATTAGCCAATCTGATGGCTTTTGATACCGTCAAGAGAGGGCATTCGTTCAGTCACTGTGTGTTAACCTGTGGCTCTTTCTCATTTTGTTTCAGTATTAATCTGTGAAGTGAATGTGGAGTCTTAACTAACAGTCTCCATTCAGTGTCTTGCACCAGAAGTTATTTCACAGATTATATTGCAAAACTATACATACTTCTCCTTTCTGGGGATGAGTGGATAAAAACCACGGGCCATGCATCTGCCTTGGGGTTGGCAGTGGGTGTTCATTAGGTCCAGGCAAACCAGGAATAATCCTCCTGGGATGAAATGTCCTCTTCTTGGAAGTGTTTTCATGATTAGTGATGACTGAACAAATGAAAGGTTCATGTTTTACATCCTAGGAGTTTGAAGAAAATGCTTATATCATCCCATTTTTCTCTTCTCCTCCTACTTTGTGAACCATATCGCTCTTCACCTTCTCTCTTCTTTGAGTCTCCCCGCTTAGAGATGTTGCTTAACTATCCCAGATCTTTTGCAAAGGAAGAGAAGGTGTGAATAATTAATATTACTTTATTTTTGCATGTCCCCTAAGAACCAGGAAATGCTTTGATAGCTTGGACCAAGGTGATTTGAGGAGGGAAACAAGGTGTCGCCTTTACCACCTCCTACTGCAAGAGATTGTCAGTCATTTTAATAATTCTTTGTTCAACTATTTGTTAATATGTAAGCTCCCTCTCCTGGCAATTTGTACTTCAAAATAAACTTGAATTTCCATTATCAGTGTCATGACTACGAAAACATTTCGTTAATCTATGACTGGCATAGGTCATGCACTTTGTGTGATGATTGAACATGTCATTCCGTATTTAATTGCCCTCTGAGTCTAGTGCTGCTTCAGAAGAGTTGTAAACATGACTGAATAAAATATTGTCCTCTCCTGATCCAGTTAATAGGCCATTTCAAAAGACAGGCATATATATTAACACCAGACATTTCACTCAGAAGAGGTTGATACTTAATTGTATGAATGGCTAGAACTATAAATAAAAGAGAAATGCAGAGGTGTGACCATTTCTGGCTGCATTTGTCAGGGTTGGCATCAAATAGGAGCTAGAATTTGAAACTGGTTTCTGGGTGGTTAGGGAGTATCAGGAGAAGAGAAGGGGTATGAATAGTGAAGAAAGGGGAATGAGCCAGGCTTGAGGTTGTCCATACCACGACTGGATTGTTCCGGAGGGAGGTGAAGGCTGGAGCTGAAAAGATAGGTTGCAGCCAAAGATCCAAATGCCAGACTAAGAATGTTGGAGTTTATCTTACAGACAGTGTATGATGTGTTAATGATAAGGTCTGGGGGATGAGCTAAAGGGGGAAGATCTGAAAGTTGTGATTTAGGAGGGAGGGAGGAAAACAGATTAACAAAAAGAAGATTGAGAGGCAGTTGCAGTAGTCCTGGCAGGAAGTGTAAATGAAAGGGAGGAGGTCAATGTGACATGTATAATAAAGCAGATGAGGTGAAAGCAGATGGAGGCAAAAGCACTAGAATACGTCAGTAGTTTTAAGTTGTCAACACCTGGGAGCAAAGGTAAGATACAACTTAAAATTTTAAAATCAGGTCCCTATTCAAATATATTAGATGAATTTATTATTTTTTTAAAGATTTTATTTATTTATTTATTTATTTATTTGACAGAGATCACACGTGGGCGGAGAGGCAGGCAGAGAGTGAGAGGGAAGCAGGCTCTCCGCCGAGCAGGGAGCCCAAAGCGGGGCTCGATCCCAGAACTCTGGGATCATGACCTAAGCCGAAGGCAGAGGCTTTAACCCACTGAGCCACCCAGGTGCCCCTGAATTTATTATTTTTAAGGCAATCCCATTTTGTGGCAGTAATCATCCTTCAGTGGATCTGGGTTGAAAGCCCGCCTTGTATTTGCTTTAGAGATCTAAAGAGAAGTGCAGAGAAAGACACATATTTGAACTCCCTTCTTTGTTCTTGCTCTGTTTGTCAGTAGCTTTTGGGACCAAGATGTGCATAAAGTTAAAACAAACAAACAAAAAAAAAAAAACCTTGTTTTTGTCTGTTAGAAGTTTATTATTTAGTCGGAATCTGTCAAGTAAGCGATGCGTTAGAGAACAGGGAGGTAATATGCTGTAATCTGCCTGTCCCTGGTTTTCTTCAGCACCAGAGGCGTAATCTTTATCGCCTGTGTGTCATTTCTTGCCACCTGTGACAGTAAACACAGCTTATCGAGGCCTGAGGATGCTGTTCTTTGTGACTCTGGTGGCACTGTGTCCCCATGCTCCAGCATGAACACAGCAAGAAAGCCAATGTCACCAGCTCCTCAGCTATTAAATTGTGGCGTCAGAAATACACCCAGTGTTCCTTTATTCAAGATGGATTTTAGCAGCCTAACTTTTGGCTCTTCTTCTAGGTTGAAACAAGAGAAGATGAAGAACAAAACGTCAAGCTGACTGAAATTCTGGAACTTTTGGTTGCAGCTGGATATTTCAGGGCACGAATTAAAGGTTTGTCACCTTTTGACAAGGTAAGAGGAAACCTTTCTAAACATTAGGCTGTGTTTTGTTGGGACGGAGTGGTTTACCAGGGCTGAGAAAAGAGGAAGAGGTTGTGTTTTTACTTTCTCTAATGTCCATGTTTCTCTTGGATTCAGGTTCGTTATTAGAAGTGTTCCAATTTCCTATTACAAGAAAATAAAAATGTGTCAGTAGATATGCCTTGAATTCCTTTTCTGTATACAGAGCTTTGGGAAGTGCAAAAAACATTAGAACTAGTTCTTCCTTTTAAGGAACTTACAGTTTGGGTGGAGAGAGAAAGGTTATGTGGGATAAAATCTGAGTTAATAAGGAGCTGTCCCAAGTCATTGTGCACACAATTGCCACATATTCTAATGATGGTTAGTTCTGAATTTGGAGGCAGTGAGTGTCACTATGGGGGGAGAAAAGTCACTATGGGTTGAAGTCTGTTAATTCAGCAGAACCTTCAAGAATCCTGTACGAGTCATAGTAATAAGTATTGAGGGCACAAAGACCAGACCAAGGCCCTGTACTCAAGGAGGCCAGCTTCTATAGAATAGGGAAGGGAGACAAGCAAAGCAGCATACTCAGTGTCATGATGTAGTAAGTGCAGCAGAAATGAAGCTTCCAGATCAGACAGAGCAGGCCAGAAAAGCTTCCTCGTGGAAGAAAGTGTTGAGTGCCCCAGTGGACCACGGCCTGGCTTGGCATAACAATCGCTGTGGACTGTTTTATAATACAGATGTTGCGGCCTCACCCTTTGATATTTGGTTAGATCTGGGCTGGGGCCCGGAATCTGTATTTATAGGCATCTCACTGTGTTTAAACACAGCCAGAGATTAGAGTCCCCATCGAGCTATATCTAAAAAGTATTTAGCTGGAGTTTTTGTTTGTTTTTGTTTTGTTTTGTTTTGTTTTGTTTTTAACCTCAGAGGTCATTTGCACCTCTGAAAGGTCCCCTGCGAAAAGTAGAACAGGGATTCTTCTCTCCTTTAGATACATGAAAAAAGCAAGATGTACGGAAATTCAGTAATGAGCCACGAATGTCAGCCTTGCTACTAACCTGTCTGATCTTCAAAACACGTAATTCCTCTGGAATCTGGCACTTACCTAAAACTGGATTAAGCCTTCTCCTGGCTAAGAGTTAATGTCTCAACATAAGGAGGATCTGTGAATGATATGTTTGTTTCATAGTATAAGTCAGCTTCTTGGTCACACTAGCCCCATGTGTGCCATGTGTGTACTGGACAGTATGCACACAGGACATTTCCATCGCTGCAGGAAGTTTTATTCGGCGGTACTGTTTTAGATGAGTTGTAGTTGATGGAGTCAGAAGGACATGTGCTCTCTCTCTAACGAGATACACTTTTGTATGATCACTGATTCTATAAAAAACGACGTATTTTTCTCCCTTCCATTTCCTCCCCTCTCCCCAGACTAGAAGGAGAAAACAGGTATTTTCTTTGTGTCTTGCAGGTAGTAGGAGGGATGACTTGGTGCATTACCACTTGCAGCTTTGACATAGACGTTGATTTGCTCTTTCAGGAAAACTCTACAATAGGACAAAAAATGTAAGTTATTAGGGTTTGCCACAGATGAGCCTAAAGGGGGAGAAGGGAACGAGCTTTTGAGTATTCTCTATGTGCCAAAAATTGTGCTAGATGCCTTACATATTTTGTTTTGATTTTCATTGCAACAAGTATGTATTATCACAGTTTTATAGATTATGAAACGGAGTTTGATAGAAGCCACAGTCACAAAGCTAGCCTATACATCATTTCATGCTCAGACTATTCTCTTTCTCACTCTCTTTTTCTAGTTTCATTGAGAGATTATCGTCACATAACATTGTATTGATTTAAGATGTACAACACAATGATTTGATATATGTATTGCAAAATTATCACCACAGTAAGTTCAGTTAACATCCATCACTTCGTATAGCTATAAATGTTTTTTCTTGTGATACGAACTTTTTCTTATCATAACTTTATGTGAACTTTGTTATCACAACTTTTTCTTGTGATGTGAACATCTACGCTCTTGGCAACTTTCAAAATACACAATACAGTATTGTTAACTCAAGTCTCCTTGCTGTACATCACATCCCCAGGACATATCTATCTTATAATTACGAGTACCTTTTGTACTTCTTGTCACCCTTCCCCTAGTTCCCTCACCCCACACTCTTTACCTCTGGCAACCACCAGTCTGTTCTCTGTTTCTGTGAATTCAGTTACTTTAGACTCCCACATACACATGAAAATATACAGTATTTGTTTTTCTCTGACTTCTTTCACTTCGCATAATGCTCTCAAGGTCCATCCATGTTGTTGCAAAGAGCAGGATTTCCTTTTTTCTTTTATGGTGGAATAATGTTCCAGAGTGAACACACACCATATCTTCCTTATCCATTCTTCCGTGGATGGACACTCAGGTTGTTTCCTCAGTTGGCCATTGTGAGTAATGCTGCCATGAATGTGGGGCTACAGGTATCTCTTTGAGATCCTGATTTCATTTCCTTCTGTTAAATACCCAAAATAAAATTGCTGGGTCATAGGTAGTTCTATGATTTTTTAGAATTTTTAATTTTTTAATTTTCTGAGGAACATCCATACTGTTTTCCATAGCCGGTGCACCAATTTACAGTCTCACCAGCAGTGGACAAAAGTTCCCCTTTCTCTGTGGCCTTGCCAGTGTTAGTTATCTTTTTTGTTAGTCTTTTTGAGTTTAAACATTTTAACAAGTGGGAGGTAATATCTCACTGCGGTTTTGATTTGCATTTCCCCCAATGATGAGTGATGTTCAGCAGCTCTAATAGTTTTTCTGATACTCTCTAAGAGTGTCCCGGACTACTTAGTTTATCTCTTTCCAAAGGCAGCTGGAAGGAAGGTACTGGATGGAAGCTGAGCAGAGTGAGAAGAGACGCTTTCCCTCCCCTTTTTGCTTCTTCGTAAGGCAGAGCTGCACTTTGCCTGCCACTGAGAGAAGGCAGCATGGACTCCCTGTTACAGGTTTCACCTGAGTGGACCCCGCCCAGTCTTCCGTAGCTCACCAGGGGTTTGGTGATCTCATTAGACCACTAGGCTCCCACATTCTGCCCTGCCCTGCCAGTGGGCAGCTGTGTAACCTTGGACAAGCCTGTTTCCTTATCTGTCAGGAGAGAGATTTGTGATTTCAGATCTCTGTGCATCTGTGACTTAATTTTTCTGAAGCTTAATCCTCCCCCAGGAAAAAAACTCTTCCAAATGGATTGAAGGTAGTTCACAAATATGTATATGAAGCAGTGATAGAGAAAAGGCAAAGCAAAGCAAACGGAAAACAAACTGAGGTGGGGATAAGGCTACAACATTTGTCACGGGCCACAACATGCCGTGTTTTTATAAGGGTGAGCCACAGACTTGGCTCCAGGCTTTCTGGCAGCCAACAAAAAGAGAAACGCATGATAAATTACCCAATTCATAGTTTCCAGGCTGAAGAAAAATTGGTCCCACGGAATCACCGAAATTCTTACAATAACAGGACCAAAGGACATCTCTGGGCTGCTCGTTAAAGAGGACATACTGTTCTCTGTGACACTGTGCTCCTCAGTGCCCAGCCATGAATAGATGAGCTCTGCATCTGGAGCATCTGTCACTCTGGGACCGTGGCATTGCAGTCAGTGACCTGTCGTGAAAAGTTCTTACTAGGAGTCGGTGGGATGGAGTCTATGTGTGTGGCTCTACTCTCTGCTGGCTGGGCTTAATCCAGACATGTGTTTTTTATTTTATTTTTTATTATATATTATTTTGTTTTTATTGTGTAGGTGCCACCTTCATGAAGTTAAAAAAAAAAAATTCAAATACTGCCAAAGGGTACAAAATATACTGCTAACATCTCTCCCTATTCCCATTCTATAAAACCCTGGTTTTATTCCCTGGAAAGAACCATCTTTGCCTGTTTAGCTTTTAGATTTTTTCAAAGAGCTCACTTCCATATCTCTAATTATGTATTTTTCATTTAAATCTGATAAGAGGAGGAATTTAGCTCACCTGTGCTACTCACTACATCCCCTTTGCCTCTCCTCTTCCACTTTTGTAATTATTATCTGTTTTTCTAGGATTAGTTGGATAGCTTTAATCAATATAAGCTGCTGTTTCTTGACTCATTTATATGAGATGGTTTCTCCTGGTTCCTAACTATGTAGTGTAAATGTTTTTGCTCTCCGTTTTTCCTTCTTCCTTTCAGCCTCCATTTACCAGCATATCATTACTCTTACAATGTTTAGGGCATAATATTTATGGTCTGTTTTCTGTACTAGCAATTAAATTGTCCATGCTTTATCTACAAGTAGATTCTAAAAGTAAATCTATTAACAGTGTTTACAATAAGAACTAAGAATTGTGATGGTGCCAGAGAAAAAGAAATATAATCTTTTGGATGACAGTGGTGCTGTTTGGTGAAGAATATTCAAATATTACAGTCAAAAAGAATCCTTATGTATTCATTGACTCACCAAATATTTATGGAGTCCCGCCTATGGGTCAGGCATTGTTCTGGGTACTTAGGGTATGTTAATGAAACATGTCCTGCCCTCACAGAGCTTAGAGTCTTTGGCGGTGAGACAGACCAGAAACAACTAATATAATAAATAATGGAATTACATATAGAAATAATATGTGCTTTGAAAAAAAATTACAGCTGGAATGGTATATGAAGAGGGACATGCTTTGGAGGAAGTTGTGTGACTTTAAGTCAGCATGGCCTCATTGAAGAGGTGATATGGGAGCTAAGACTTGAGAAAAGAGGGTTCCAAACAAAGGAGACGGTGAGCGTGAAGGCTCCCAGCAGAAGCTTGCTTGGTGTACAGTGAGCTGGAGCGGAGGGAACAATGGGAGAGGGGCAGGTTGTAGGGGCCAGATCGGCTAGAACTTCGTAGGTCAGAGTAAATAAAGGCTTTGAGTTTACTCTGAGCGAGATGGGAAATTCTTGAAGGGTTTTGAGCAGAGGAGGAACATAATCTGTTCATAATCGGATTTAGAAGGACCCCTCTGATTACTGAGTGAGGGGATGAAGTTAGCAGCAGGGAGATTCTTAAGCATACTGTAGCCGTGCTCAGGGGAGAAGATGGTGGCCAGGACAGTGGGCTAGCAGTGGAGGGATTCTGGATGGAGGGATTCTGGATGGAGGGATTCTGGATCCTCTTGGAAGGGAGAAACAACAGAATGTCATGACAGATTGGATCTGGGTGTGAGTAAGAGCAGAGTCAAGACTGGTTCTGAGGGGTTTGGCCTAAGCAAGTGGAGGTGGTCTGTACAAAAAGTCACTGAAAATCAGGCTTGCTGTAATTTGCCTCATGTTTATCCAGCTTATTTTCCTTGAGTTTCTGATTGCCTTTTTCTTTTTCCCACAAAGAAGCACCATATCCTTACCTATAGCTAAGATTGACCAGATTCTTTCTTAGTCTGTTTATTAACATAAATTCACTATCTTCTCAAAGATACTCCTGAATGAAGCCTCTTTCTGTTTCAGTTTAAGTGATTGCTTTTGACACCTACGGCACCCCTGACGTTCTGGGATTTCATTAGTGCATTCTTTCTGCACCAGTCTTCCCATTTCCTAGATTCCATGTAGCCCTTCTTCCTAAACTCCCTTGGTGTTTCAGAGTGGTTCTTAGCCCCTTTTTCACTTTCGTGTCCTTGAGAGTTATTATACTTTCCCAGCAGTGACAGTACTCTTAACAGATACTGGAGTACAGTGTTTTTATACAGATTCTTAATCTGAAATCTAAAAAACAATGAAAACAGGCTTCTTTCATTCTACGTATGGGTACAAAATTGATTTGGGAACAAAACATGACCTGAACTTTCTTAAGGCTATTTATAGTCTATATGGACCCCCACATAGGTAAATATTCATAACTTTTGCTGCAGAAATAATCATTTCAAGTCTAGATTTCACTTGGGCTCTACATAATATATAGTATATGCCTGTTAGGTCCATGAAAGTGCAAACATCTAAAAAGTTGTGAATTCTGAAACACATGTGCCCCAGAGGGTTTGGATAAGGGGTTGAGGATATCCAGTAGTATGTTCTCTGGTAGGTACTTAGTGTGTTTTAAGTGCAGAGCCATGGACTGTAATTGTGGGCGAAGCTGAGGGCAGCAGTTTGCAGGACTGAAGATCCACCAGCCTCTAGCAGTGCATCAGGCATTCGGTTCTCTGTTATCTGTAAGAGAAATGCCATAGCCACAGTGTACTGAATTATTCAAAAGTCTTTTCTGTTTGGTTTTCTAATATGTTCTGGTTGTGTACAATTTAGACTTAATACTGCCTTCTGTTTGCAGTGCCTCAGTATGTCCCAGCTGATGTGATAGGGGGCCAGATAGCACTGTCTGAGGAGTGCACTTACCTCTTGAGAGCGTCATTATCTTTCAGGCTCTTTTCTGTGTATGCCCAGTTGAGGACTCTCTCTTCTTGTTGATCCTTTTTGCTGGAGGGTTTCATGAGCTTCTGCCTTCTGTCTATACCCTCCTTCTGTCTATGCTCTCCCAGCCTTTCCTAAAGTCCCATACTACAGAGTCCTGTGCTCAGAGGTCATGAGAATTTTAGGCTCATAATGGAGTGCGGTAACACAGAAGTAGGAGGCACCTGTGTGCAGAGCACTTGTGCACGCATTTTACTGTTTCACCTTCACTGTAAGTTCAAATAAGGAGGAAAGGCATTTTTCCCTCATTGTATGATAGGAGTACTGGACCAGAGAGATCAGGTGACTTGCCAGAAGTCTCAGAGCCAGTGATGGAACTGGAATTTGCACCCTGGTTTAATTCACTCTCTTTCAAACTGTTTGCAGTGGAGAAGGAAACCATGTACTGAACACTTAGAAACTGAAGGAATCCAACCAATCACCTGTAGTCGCAAGTGGGCGTTGTTCAGTCTTAGTAGGCTAGGAAACCTGACGGGGGACCTCTGCATTTGTCATTTTCCCAGATTTTCAGAAAGTCAGAGAGTCTACCCTGAGCTACAGAGAGAAACAGATAGGGGCTGGTGGGCTTCCACAGGAAGTTCTCCTGACTTTTCTCCCCTCCCCCCAGCCTGCCTGTGTCTCCCCCACGTCCCTCCCTCAGTCCAGCAGTATTTGTGCCTCCAGCTGCTTCCATATGCTGCGAGTAAGACCTCAGTCTTGGCAGTGAGTTCTGGGAGGCAGGTTTAATAGGCTTATAAACCCCGAGATGACCCGGGGCAGCCTTCCCTCAGGGCCTTTATAACCCGGAAAGGTAGTCAGTCTCTGATCAGTGGCCAGAGACAACTCAGTCTGAAAGTAGAGAGGGTTGAGCTGGATAGTGTTCGCGGTCTGAGCCTCTTGTTTTTAAGCTACTGAATGGTTCCATGCAACCAGTAGCCCTCTGCAGACTCAGATCTGTAGCCACTAGGGGGAGCTTTCCTCCCACTGAACCAAAATATAACTGAGCAGAAAAGCCCCATGTCTATCAACAGTTAATACCTGCCCTGAGCAAGAATGCCAAGTCCTTCATTTGCTAAGCTTGGAGTTTAGGATGCAGAGCCAACTAAGCACCAGCCTCTTCCCCTCACAAGTTTCAAAGAAATTAAACATGAGAGTCTGATGGAGATTAAAATAAAAAATAAAGTGTGTTGTAGAGAGAGCCTTAGATATGCTGTCAACTGGGTTTGTTAATACTTACCTACCAAACTATCCCATTTGAGCCCCAGCAACAGCTGGCCAGCCAATGCTTTCCCATTGGGCAGCCACACATCTTGTGACCAGAAAGATACATGTGTCCCAAAGACATGCTGGTCAGAGAGAAGGGATTGCAGTAGTGGCCGAGAGCCACAGGACAGTGTCCTTCCATGCCTCGGACCTTCTGGATAATTCACATATGCACTCCCTCTGTGGGAGGTGAAAATGTTCTCTCCTAGGCTTCCCTCCTGGGAGATGGGTGTCCTCTCCTTCTGTGAATGTATACAGTAGGGTGTCCGTCTTCCCCTGACCATATTTTTTCTCTTAACATATTGGACTGGACATGGATATTGTGATCCATGGAGCTGTGGGCATGACTATTTCTCTTTTAGCAGTCATAACCTTGGTGCCACCATGTAAAGCTACTTTCCAGGAATAAACATAGTTTTGTAGTGTGTTCTCCAAGGACCATTCCTGGGGAAGCTGTTTAGCTTTTCTCCCTAGATTGTACTTAGTTCCCACCAAGACTGAGAGCATAGAATCTACTAAGGGCAACGTAGATAAGACAATAGTTGCTCTCACTCAGGCCTTTGTTAGTTGTTGGTCTTAAGGGTGTCTGTTTTTTGGGAAGGATTATGGAGCTGCAGAAAGATAAAAGTTTCCTTGTTCCTTGAACAAGGAATCCTTCAGGTAGACCCAGACTTGCTGAATTTGAATCATCTAGTAAGACCTGGGAAAACAGTCTTCACTTTGAGACAAGACCACAGTAGCTGCTGTAACAGGGTTATTTTTTAGAAGGGTTTTAGGTGGGACTGTAACCTAAACTATCCACGTAAGCTGAGCCAGATGCCCCCATTTCTCCATATGGCCCCACAAGGACATGCCTTGTGACTGTTTCTCAAGGCAGACCCACTAAATAACCTCTGCTCTCTCCTCTTGAATCTGATCCAATTAGGATGTAAGAAACAAGAACCCAACATCTGGAGATCAAGTATCAGCTGAGTAGAGAAGGAAACTGAAGTCTGCCATGGTGTAGACTTGCCCGTAGATGGCTCTATCACTCCAGCCATAAAAGTGCCCCACCCAGGTCCAGGCAGGAGCAGGGGGAGGATGCTGGCCTCCTGAACAGAGCTAGAAGGATGCTCTGGGGTCTCAGGGAGCCCCGTTCTTCCCCTCCCTACTCCCTGATGTTTTCTAGGACTGAAGCAAGGTGTTGGAGAGAGATCAGAGTGCCCCCCATGAGAAGCAGAAAAATTCTGCTCCCTGGACAAAAAGAACTAGGGCATGGTTTCCCCAAATCTGGGATTAATTTTAAAGTATTAAAAAAAAGAAAGGCTATCTTTTTATTTTAAAAACACTTTTATGCAATAGTGAAGAACTCCAAAAAAAATTTTTTTTTTTTCCAGTATAGGGCCCCATGTTTTGTCTTAATATTCTGGGCACCCAGCACAGGGCCTGGTAATATTTGTTGCCTGAATGATGTTTAGAACCATTTTTTTAATATTTAACCTAGTGGTTCCCAGATCTTTGGAAAAAGTAGGTCAGTATTTAACAAAATGTAAAAGAACATGGGACACTGAAAACTTTCTATTTTACCATGTAAGGACGTTCAGTAATAATTACTACCTCAGACATCACCACAATTTCGTAAAGAAATGGTGTGGTTTAAGGGGCGCCTGGGTGGCTCAGTGGGTTAAAGCCTTTGCCTTTGGCTCAGGTCATGATCCCAGCGTCCTGGGATCGAGCCCCGATTCGGGCTCTTTGCTTGGCCGGGAGCCTGCTTCCCTTCCTTTCACTCTGCCTGTCTCTCTGCCTGCTTGTGATCTCTGTCTGTCAAATAAATAAATAAAATTTAAAAAAAAAAAAAAAAAGAAATGGTGTGGTTTAATATAAAAAAGATAGGGAGAAAAACATTCTGGAATAAAGCATGAAAGCAGTATTGTGGCCTCAGCCACATACATACACTCACATCTAAATTGTGCTTATTTTTCTCATTTTGCAGGCAGCCAGGAGAAGCTTGGTCACGGTCTGGCGCTGAGAAGCCCCAGATTCTTCTGGAATGCCGCCCAGACTTGAGAGATGTCTTAAGGGCCACTTAGTGTGTTCTCACTCTTTGCTGGTTTTTTCCAAACAGAGCACTATCCGAAAAAATCGTCTCAGTCCTGCCAAGGATGAAGTGTCCACACCAGCTGGAGCCCCACCAGATCCAGGGCATGGATTTTATTCACATATTTCCTGTTGTCCAGGTGAGAGCCTCTTCATGATTTCTTGTCCTCTGCATGTCAGAATCCCCACAGCGGGTCTTGCTGTCAGGCTGTCTGGCCTAGATCCTGGACCTCATGGGTGTAGTGTGGAATTGGTGGAGTCCGGCAGGGTGATGCCCCCTGACGGCATCCTCAGGAGACAGTACTCCATCTCTTCCACTCTGGTTTCACCATCCTCTGTCGTGATCTTTGAACGTTCCCATTAACTGTTTTTCATTGACCTTTTGGTAAAGATAGAACTTTGTAGCACTCCGTGCCCTGGACCTGTCCCACCTGTCGAGCCTGACCTTATTCCATGCTCTTCTTTGTTCTTTCTGTTCTAGCTTCTCTCACTTTCTTTCCGGTTTTCTCATACATATTATTATGCTTCCTCCTGTCACAGGGCCTTTCCCTCAGGCTGCAAGGTTTTTCTCATTTCCTACTTAATCCATATTCATCTTTCAGATTTCAGTTCTACCAAACCTCCTCGAGAAAGCTTCCATTGACCCCCTCCTAATCTAGAACAGCCTCCTTTGCCGTATTCACTCCTCCTGGCCATATTCCTTTCCTTCGTAGGAATCTTTCTTGCTATAGTTTGTAACCACTTCTGCCCTCCTGTCAGACCGTGAGCTTCTTGGGGGCAGGCACCATAGCTAGCTGCCTTGCTCACCGTAGTGTCTCCAGCACCTCGTGGAATATCTGGCACGGTGTTGGCAGTTGTGATCTCTGTCTGTTTTTATTTGATGACTGGATGTCTAATGGGAGCTTGTTTCCACCCTGGCTGTTTCCCAAGGCTCTGTGATTAAGTGGCTCACGCTGTACAACCCCTACATCCTTGCAGTCTGGTGTCTCATCCTCCTCCGGGCACTGTGAAAAGAGGAGACGCAAAGGGCCTGCTGTGTGAACAGCGCTTTGCAAATGATCCTTATAGAGTTCTTTGAAGCACCTATTATAATCCCAGTCATTATGTCTGAGGCAAGGAGATACAGAGAGTAACTGGTTTGCTTAAGGCCAGAGAGCTGGTGTGCAGACAAGCAAGATTCCTGTCTGAACTCCTTGTCACTGGACCTTGTACTGTTCCCACTCTGCCATTCATGCAGCCCCTGCTTGAAGAGCCTTCCAGTCCTGTGGTAAGATTATTATTATTAGTTAATATCTTAGTTAAGATATTATTAGACTGAGACTTCCTGGGTTCAGATCTTGGCTCTGCCATTTAGCTGCATGACCTTGGGTAAATGACTTAACTTTGCATCTGTTAAATAGAAACAGTAATAGTACCTGTCTGACAGGATGAGAATTAAGTACATTAATATGTAGCTAGCACTCAGCTGAGGGACCAGCATGTTTTAGTAAGTGCTTTGTAAGTGTTCCACAGTCTTTTCTGGTTTTGTTACTATGTTTGGGAACTTCCTCTGAAATAGACTTTCAGTCAGATCCCATAAAGTCTGTAAATTGGAAGCTAAGGCTTTAATTCAGAATTTGATTCATTGGCTTGGTTGGACTTTCTCCCTCTGATGCAGCAGGAATGGTACATGGTCCTTTTTGTGAAAACAGGAAGTAGAGACCCTTAGTTGATTATCAGTGAAACTTCCATCACCACCATGCTGTGAAGTTGTTGGCTTTTCCCCCAAAGCCTGAATCTCTAGTGATTCAACCTTACTCAGCCCTAAGCTAGAACTTTGAGTGCAAAACATCTGGTCCAGGTAGGAGAAGGTGATGAAAAGGAAGTGATCTTCTGGCATTAGTTTGGGCTTTTAGAACATCTAAATGTTCTTTTTTTTTTTTTTTTTTTTTTTTTACTTGACAGACAGAGATCACAAGTAGGCAGAGAGGCAGCGAGAGGGGGAAAGCAGGCTCCCTGCTGAGCAGAGAGCCCGATGCAGGGCTGGATCCCAGGACCCCGGGATCACAACCTGAGCCAAAGGCAGAGGCTTTAATCCACTGAGCCACCCAGGCGTCCCCATCTGAATGTTCTGTGCTGTATGTGGAATGCTGAAGGGCCTCCTGTCTGGGTGTGAGAACCAACATTAATAGTTACCAGATTTGTTAATTACATGTGTCTGTAAAATTTTAAAGCAAAAAACTGGAGACTGATCTATGGTTGCCACCTGTATCTTGCCAGGCAAGAAATCTTTAAGAGTAACAACTATCAAAATAAACAGACTCTTAAATACAGAAAACAGATTGGTGGATGCCTGAGGGGAGGCAGGTGGAGGCTGAACAAAATAGGTGAAGGGAATAGTAAAGAGGTACAAACTTCCAGTTATTGAATAAATAAGTGACAGACATGAAAAGTACAGCCTGGGGAATATAGTCAATACTACTGTAATAACATTGTGTGGTGACCTACGGTGACTGCATTTATTGTGGTGAGCACTGAGTAATGCATAGAATTGTCGAATCACTATGTTGTGCCC
The DNA here is from genome assembly GCF_009829155.1 of Mustela erminea. NCBI lineage: Eukaryota > Metazoa > Chordata > Mammalia > Carnivora > Mustelidae > Mustela > Mustela erminea. Next base: position 101,343,100 of record NC_045621.1, on the reverse strand, counting down.
CTGAAACTAATATAACACTGTATTTCAGTTATACTTCAATGAAGAAATTGTAACAATTGTCTTTCTCTGTCATTTCCTAAAAGAAAGGCTTTTTAACCCCCAATCTCAGAATAAAGGATAGTCCCTTAAGTGGAATACTATGAAAGTATCATGAAAAACTAACCACATACTTGTAGTTTTTGCCCGTTTTCCTGGAGACCAGTAAAGAGCAGTCATCAAACTAGCTGTCTTGTGTACTTGTAGAGGCTCACCACCTGTGCTCACACTGTTTAGCACTAGGAGCACTCTGAATGGCAGCCCCGGGAAGAATGGGTCTAACTTCCAACCCCAGTAGTTCTAGGCCCTATCTTTTCCTTCCATGCCAGACATGGGAATCCTGTGAGGGTAGGTACTTTGCTTGAATGCTGGGGGCCCACAGCAGAGCTCAGCTGTCTAAGAGGTTCCCTCCAAAGCCCTTCACTCTAGGACCTCCAAAACAGTGACCGATTCTCTGAATCCTAACACTCCATATCTTTCTTATCACATCACACTCACCAGGATCCAGCCAAGTAAAAAGTCAGTGTAGATCTAATTCATGGAGGAACATCTGAAAAAGAAACAACTTTGAGAGTCCAGAAGCTGCATCTCCCCATCCAAAGAAAAGTAGGGAGAAGTTGAGTTGAGCAGGGAGTCAGCCTCCTTATTTGTCTTGGGCTGTGATGCTGGGTGAGGTGTGGGAGAGGGGCTACAGAATCTCTGAATACTGTCCAATCTTTTGTCCTTGCTTCTGGGTTTTAGTGCCCGAGGTCCTTTTTTGGAGGTGGGGTGAGTGGAGTGATGGAAATAAATGAAACTAACAATAAAGATATATTCCTTCTAGAGTTCTTTGCAGCCTTCCCCATCTTGGGCAGCGATTTCCTGAACATGTCCTTTACTTGAGTTGGCTGTCCTCTGTGAGCAAGCATCCCATCCATCCCTGTTGGAGCACCATGCCATATGCCATGTGTCTGCTTTCCTTGGTAGCTAAGGCTTGCCAAGTATGCTGTGCTCATGGGGAAATACAACTACTGTCCATGTACTGCTTTTGAGATGTACTAGCTGTCTGGACAGAGCATGGCGACTCAGACAGATGGCATCCCCCTCCATGATGCTCTTTTGTTATAAAAGGATTGCATGAAGAGCCAGGGAGGAGAGGCAGAGGCTGTGTTTCTGAATCCTACATTCTTACTCTCAGCACCTGCGTCTTCCACAGGTCCTGGGGGTGTGTCTGTGTGTGTTGTCACTAACTGGAGCTTTAAGTGGGGAGCAGTGAAGAACAGCTATTTCTGTATATCAGCCCAGTGCAGCTAGAAAACAAATAAAACCTGTATGTCCAGTCTTCCGGTATGGGAGAGACTCTGAGACTCCCAGCCTTGTGCTTGCTACTTGCAGAGCAATGGACAGATCACGCGGTCTCTGAGCCTCAGGTTCTGGACTGCGTGGCTGGCATGATATTGTGTGGATTAAGACAGCAAATGCTGGAGTGCCTGGTGGCTCAGTTGGTTGGGCAACTGCCTTCGGTTCAGGTCATGATCCTGGAGTTCTGGGTTCGAGTCCCGCATCGGGCTCCCAGCCCCATGGGGAGTCTTCTTCTCCCTCTGACCTTCTGCCCTCTCGTGCTCTCTCTCTCTCAAATAAATAAAAATCTTAAAAACAAAACAAAACAACAACAACAACAACAACAACAAAACAGAGCAAAATGCTGTGAGTGCCTTGCTCCCTTGAAGCTTAGGGCTGTATAATCAACCAGCCTGAATTTTTGGGAGGTCGTTGCAGTCATTGAAACAGGGGATCGTACTAGACCTTCTCTGAGGTTCTCTTCCCTCTTTCTGGTCTGTGGCGCCGGCAGCACAAGAAAGAGTGATGTTCAGATCTGCCACTAGAACCAGGGGTCTGTGTGACTATATTCGTGTTGTGCTTCAGGCATTTACAGAGCTTTCTAGTGCTTAGGATTTCATGTGCTCCCACAGTAGCTCTATGAGGTGAAAGAAACGACATATTCTCACCTCTACACAGAGGGAAACTGAGGCCTGAGCATCCGACGTAAGGCTTTAAGCCTCCTGCACAGCGGCTCTGCTCTTGATCCCAATGGATCTCAGTCAGCATCTCGGATGCCCAACGGGCTGCTTTTCGCATAGGACAGTAGGTGTGGATAGTTTCTAATCACTCAGCCAGTTCAAATATTGGGTTCAAGTGATTTGGGTTCACGAGTTGTACCGTCTCAGAGTCGGCCTTTACCACAGTGATGGTTCATCCCAAACCTCACATTTCCCACCTTTCTTTCCCAGTGGCTGGTGAAGCGAGCTATAGAAACCAAGGAAGAAATGGGGGACTACATCCGCTCCTACTCCATATCCCAGTTCCAGAAAACCTACAGTCTCCCCGAGGTCAGTATTCTCTTCTTTTCTCGTCCAGTATACATGCGGGTACACTTAGAGACTCCCCAGGGAGGAGCAGAGTGAACTCGGACCCATCTGCGGGATGTCTGTGCCCCCTCCTGGCCAGCATTGATAGCAGGCCTCCTGGCTCGTCAGAACTGCCTCTTCAAATGGGCACTGATATAAAGCCCTGCAGTCTTGTCCTTTTCTCTCAATTTTAGTACTTGAGTCAGAACTCTTACTAAACTATAAGAACATGAGTTTATTTTTTTAATGATTGAATAAAGCTTTTCAAGAGACCACATAGGTCATTGTCTAGGGCATTCCTATAGTACCAGTTTAATAGTAACCTCCGCCACTGCGATAATACCACATAGCTATTGAGTCCTTACTGCTGAGCCCCAGCCCTTCACATGCCTTCTCTTTAAGCTTCATAGCCACTCCTTGATGTAGGTGGTGGGGTCCCTGTTACCAGATGGTGAGACTGAGGCTTGGAGACTGAGTCGGTTGCCGTGGGTGTCAGAGCTCATCAGGGTTTGAATGAGAACACTTGGCTTCAGTACTACACTCCATGGTCCCCCTCTTTCTTACCACCGTGGGACCTGTTCTGGAGCCATCTGCAGAGGCCCTGGCTTCTTCCCGTGAACATTATCGTCCACTTTGTTAGAAGGTGGAAGCTCCTGTAGGCAAAGCTGTGATGGGAAATCAGTTTGTAAGACAGGTTTCTGAGAAGTCCAGTTGAGTTTCAGTCTTCACACACCATTTGTTTGATCCCTGTGTTTTGTCTTGCAGGATGATGACTTCACAAAGAGAAAAGAAAAGGCCATCAAGACAGTTGTTGACCTTTCAGTAAGTTCCCCTGCCCCTGTGTGAGGGAAGGACATAGGTTCATAGCCTCCAGATAGCCCCGTGATTCAAATCCCAAAACCCTTGCCCAGTCCCTCCTGGGATTGCCTAGGTGCTGACCTCAAGTAGGTATGTGAGTGAGGCCTCGCCTACCTCAGTGTCCATACCTGCACGCTGGCATTCATGGGTAGAAAATGCCACAACCGCTGCCCTATGTTTTTCTGCGTTCCAGTTTTCTGGGAGGAATTTTCCAGATCCAAAGCCTTTCCTCATTTGTGCCAGTGGCAGGTGTCAACTTTGAAGAGCTCCTTTGAACTGGAGCTGGCAAATTGAGGTTAGCATCCTGTGATGGCTCTGGAGAGGCAGAGCAGCTCCTGAGTTTTGTGTGACAAACTGGGATGGCCTTGGCCACCCACACAGTGGATCTTAACTGTGGAGTCTGCACTCACGCGCCCACTACTCCGGCTGCGAGGGGCAGTGGAGAGCTTTTCAAACCTTTCTAGGCCAGCCCAGCAGAACCTTATCGCCAGCACACACCCCCACCCAGCCCCAGCCTTCCTACTGGAGCTGCTGGGAATGAAGCCTCAGTGCCTGGGGGCAAGTTCACTTCCTTCCAAAAATAATGTGCCCAGTTATTTTGCATTTCCCCCCCACTTTAAGAATAAATATGTGGTCTTCCAAGGTGATCACTCTAAAAAGAATAAGAATCATTTGATGACGTGAAGTGCTCATTTAAAACAAGAAAAGTCTTTGTCACTTTATAGTTGTAAATTTCTTTCTTTTCACAATTCCATTTTGGAAACGGAAGGAGTAGAAAACCTTCAAGACAGTTACACTCTGAAGCCAGACACTATTCGCAGATACGGTGGCAGTGTCAGATAATAATAACAACAGGACATGATACAACTTCAGAGTAATTGTTTTCCCCTGGTTATGAAATAGTTGTTCTGTTTAGACATCCTTAAAGTTTTTTGGTTTTTTTTTTAAGATTGATAGATACAGAGGAACAGAATCAGCCTTAATGTCCCAGCCCAGAAGCAGCTTCTTTTGATGCTTGGACATATTTCTTCCATTTTTTTTTAAGATTTTATTTATTTGTCAGAGAGAGAAAAAGAGCACAAGTAGGGGAAGTGGCAGGCAGAGTAGGCAGGAGAGAAGCGGACTTCCCCTGCTAAGCAGGGACCAAGGATCATGATGGGAGCTGAAGGCAGACATGTAACCAACCAAGCACCCAGGCTCCCTCTTCCTTGTTGTTGTTGTTGTTTTTAAAGATTTTATTTATTTGACAGGGAGAGAGAGATCACAGGCAGGCAAAGGGGCAGGCAGAGAGAGAGAAGGGAAGAAGCAGGCTCCCTGCAGAGCAGAGAGCCCAACTTGGGGCTCGATCCCAGGACCCTGGGATCATGACCTGAGCCGAAGGCAGAGGCTTTAACCCACTGAGCCACCCAGGTGCCCCCTCTTCCATGTTTTTAATGTGCATTTTTATACTGAGCTGGAGTCATACTTTGAATATAATTGTGTTTTTTTAAACTTACCAATGTAGTGTCTTTGAAAGCTATTAAGGATTCCTCCTAACTACATTTGTCATGAAAAATAATAACTGATTTGTTGGGTATGTCTTGGGTTCTGAAGGCTGTTTCCCTCTCTTTCTACCCTTTTCCCAGGTCTGCCCTTCACCTGCCTCCTCAGTGTTTCTTACCTGCTTCTTACCGATGAATCTAGAATCCCAAACTTAAATTGTGAATGGTAACTTACGGATTCAAATAAGGTCCCACCATAGGTGCCTAATTTCCAGACCCAGCCTTCAAAAACATATATCTGTAGCTGCCACATATTGATTGAGGGCCTTTTATGTGTTTGGCACCTAATTAGGCCTTTCCCAAGCATCCTCTCATTAGCTCTTCCCCAACACTCAGCGAGTTATTATTTCTGTTTTAGAAATCAGAAGTTTGAAGCCAGAATGGTTAACAGATTCCCTTCATATTTGCAGAATTGGAAGAAGCAGCCAGATTTTGATTTTACATCAGATCTCAAATATGACAGGTGTGGTGCTCCTCCCATTTCCTCTCTTTGCCTGGACTCTGATTTCCTCCAACTTAACGGCAACTTTCCTGGCTTATTTCAGGCTCTGAGATGTTAATTATCCAGGTCCCAGAGATTCAGAGGCATCTAGAGTGGCAAGGTGCTCTTGTGCCACCTCTTCAGTCCCCTGCGGGGTCATTTAATGTGACTTTTCTACTTGAAAACCCGTTGTCCAGCTAGAGAATGTCTGCCAAGTGGAAACTATCGTGTTGTCTTTCTTCATCTATGAACATAATACCATTGCACCTCAGCCAGCAGGCTTTTACTTATTCTTACTTAGATATAACCTTTTCTTAAAAAATAAATATTAAACCTTTTAATATTTTTTAAAAATACTTAGCTTATTTTTGTGACTCCTGGGTGGCTCTGTCGGTTAAGCCTCTGCCTTCAGCTCAGGTCATGATCTCAGGGTCCTGGGATCAAGCCCCTGGGATCAAGCCTTCTCTCTCTCTGCCTGCCTCTCTGCCTACTTGTGATCTCTGTCTGTCAAATAAATAAATAAAATCTTTAAAAAAAGTAAAATATTTAGCTTATACTTACCTTATAAGACTCTTCCAGTCTTTTACATCTGTCCTTGGTTATGTAGCCCAGCCATTTTTTGGTGCATGATTTTTTTGTTTTAAAAAATCCTATATTTGGTACTAGTAACTTAGTAATAATAACAAAAGATGAAGAAATGGGGAAAAATTACAAAGACTAAGTCACCATGATGCCACCAGCCAGGGGTAATTACTGATATATATTCCAAGTAGGAAGTACAGAGTTAGGGATATCAGTACAAAGAAGTAGCGATCCCTAAAAATGGCATTACATTGTATATTCTGTTTTGGTTTTTGCTCAGCAGTGTAATTGAGATGTCTTTACCCCATAGCCTTTTTTACTGGCTATAGATTATTCATTATGTGGTATTAATTTAACTAGCTTACTTTGTATCTTATTTTTTCTTTTGGCCACTATATAGGACATTCTCATAACTAAGTTTTTCCTTTTATCTTTATTTACTTAGGAAATATTGGATGAAATGGATTTGGGTCAGAGGTTATGTCTAAGGCTGTTAGTACCTCTTGGCAGATTGCCAGGCAGAAAGACTGCTGTGAACTTGAATTTCTGCACTCATCACTTTGAGGTTTTCTCTCTTTGTCTTGGCCTCATTTTTCTTCCTCTTGGGGATTATTCCCAGTACTTTGGCTTTCTCTTGAAATGTGTTATTTCTTGGCTTCTCCATACCTTCTTTTTACAGAGTAGCTAGCTGCTTTGTAGAAGTCCTGCTGATGGGAGGTGTGTTTTCAAAGCACGTAAGAAATCAAAACTCTTGCCACCCAGGACAGGTCCCCCCTTACCACCTTCTCCTTTTCATGTCATCACATAGTTGCTCGTTTGTCTCACTTAGCCTGTTGTACAGCTTCCTTCCTCCTTGCCTCAGCCGTCAGCCTTCATATATCTCAAGGGTCTGTTCTGTGCAGTGAGGTCTGTTACTCCCGGTTACCCTGGAGTAAAGAGTACCTGTGAAATTTTACCCAAAGCTTCAAAAAGTAATCGCTTACTATTCATTGAATACTTTTTGGTAATATTTAGAATTTTGTGTAAGAGTAGAAGTGGGGAAAGGACCCTTAGAACTTCCAGTTTAGTTGAAGAAAATGCTTTGCGGAACTGATGGGATCACCTAGGAGACCATGACATTTGAAATTATTACTGCACAAATGCTATGAGGAAGGCCTTTTCATTCAGCACATAAAATACAGATGTGGCTACATACATAAAAAAATGTTAGTACATTTTATCAATAATACTATATTAAAAACAGATCTCTTAGGCTCAGTTGGTTAAGTGTCCAACTCTTGATGTTGGCTCAGAGATTTCTTCTCTCCCTCTCCTCTGCCCCTTCCCCCTACACAAAAAAAATATATGTATAGCTATCTTAGATATACATACATAGATATATCTATATCTATGTATATCTATATATATATCTTAGCTTAGATATATATTATCTAACTTAGCTCTTGCTGTGTGTCAGATACTATGGAATAATCCTCATAATAACCGTACTTACATCTTTTTTATAGACGGAGAATCACAGAGGTTAAAGTAACTTGCCCCAAATCAGGCAGGTAGTAAGGTAAACGGGATTAGGACTAAAAGCTTATTTGTGCACGAATGCATTCAGTAATGTTAGTTGCACACTCACCATGTGCCCGATCACACTCTAGGAGGTGAGGTCAAAGCAGTGAATTTCCATCAGTAAGGGAATCAAGGGAATTTGGGGTCTCTTCAAGGAAAAAGATATGACCACGAGGGGGCAGCAGAGCACAGAAGCTATACTGGGGTGATGCTTTGACAGGTGAACTTGTAGGATGGGGCAGTCAGTCCCTCACAGCAAGCCACCATCCAGAGTTCTAGGCGCCAGGGCTGCATCCTGAACGGGAGGGGAGCGAGGGAACCCCCTGGGGTTCCTGGAGATTGTCCAGGTGCCTCAGCAATGTCACACAGCAACAGCACAGAGATTGTGTAGTCAGAGATCTCTGAAGGAGATTTGCAGCAACAGTTTTGGGTCTTTCCAGTCCCAGGGCTTACTCTATCAGTGGTCAGCACATGCAGTTGTGTAAAGTATATGACACAGACAGGCTGTCAGTGGCTAACAATCTGCCTATTTGGGCCACATTTGAAATGACTGGATGTATAAAAATTAGAGTTTGACCCTGGCATGCTTTTGAGCCAGTAGGTTTCAGCCTGCTGTGAGGAAATAAACCTAAGAGCCAAAGTGCAGAAGCCATCTCTGGCCCCTCTATTTAATACAGTGACCTTCGTCTTACCCAGCAAATTACACTGGAGCCCTGCGGTGGGATGTGTGTTGGTCCTGAAAGAGCAGAGCAGAGCTCATGTGAAAGAGAAGAGAAAAGGGGACAAAGTCTGGAGAAAACTCTGCCTCCCCAGCTAACTTTCCTCCCTGCAGACGTGTTCCGCTGTCCAGAAATGGTCGCCATCCATCGATCTCCCATTTCCTTCAATTAGTACCTAGGGGCTTTGTTTCCTTTGTTGTTGTATTAGTGTGAGAATGGAGGGGGGAAAATGTATTTGTCCCAGATATCATAACATTTCCTACAGGATCTTTCAGGACACTGGTCTTGATGGTGGAGAGGTCTGTGGAGCCCTGTTAGGTGAAGCAGACTTAGTTTGTGGGGTACCCGGGCTGAGGTGTGTCTCTGAAAGTTGAGCCCTGAGAAATGTGTTAAGGTCAGCGGAGGCCAGTCAGGGGACAGCTGACCCACGTGTGGCCTGGCGCACTGGAGCTTTTAACCAGCGAAGGCCAAGTTGGTGGTGGCTGTCTCCCTGCCTGCTCATTATTTCAGAAAAGAGAAACCCTCCGTAATAGTGATTGGTCTGTGCTGCAGACCTTGCCCCAGTGTTGTGCTCTTCCACCTTCCACCTCCCTTCCCTGCCGTTTGAAATGTGACTCAGGAATTCTTCTAACCAGTCTTGTAACCAGACCCATAAGGTAGAAATCTGTGACTCTCACAGTGCCAGAGCTCTGCTTTACTAAAGAGTCACTTTAGTATGTTCACCCTGCTCATATGTCCTTCAGCACAGAGAACAAGAGCCTATTCAAGGACTATTAGTCTAGCCCTGGTTTTACAGCTAATGGAACAGGCCCATTGAAGGGAATTCCCAAGGTCACAGAGCTAGTTAATGGCATACCCGAGTCTAGACATTAGTGCTGACTCCTGTTGCTTTAAAGGGTGACTTAGCAATAGTTTTTTAAGTTGGCCTGAAAACCTCTGACATTTAGGTCCTTGTTACTTAAGCAACCATTGTAATGATCCATACAGCAGCCTTGGGTATACGGTGGTCTTGTGAGAGGACTCATCTGAGATCACCGGAGGGTAGCGGGAGTGCCCACCAGAAGCAAGTGAGCATATTAGAAAAACCCTGGGACTAGCAGTCTGGGGACCTAGGACCAGGTCTAATACTATTTTAGAGATCCTGGACAAATTATATAAGCTCTGCTTCTTAAGTAATAAAGTGGGGGTAAAAGCATCTGCCTTGTCTCTACCTCTGGGAACAGTTATGAAATGCAAAGGTGAGGGGCCCCTGGGTGGCTCAGTGGGTTAAATCCTCTGCCTTCAGCTCAGGTCATGGTCCCAGGGTCCTGGGATCGAGCCCTACATCGGGCTCTCTGTTCTGAGGAGAGCCTGCTTCCCCCTCTCTCTCTGCCTGCCTCTCTGCCTACTTGTGATGTTTGTCTGTCAAATAAATAAATAAATAAATAAATAAATAAATAAATAAATGCAAAGGTGAGACATGTATGAGGCGTTTTCAAGTATAAGGAATAATTACACAAAGGCCAACATTGTCACTGTTTCCCAGAATAAAAGGTCCTTGTAGCTGTTGGTTTCAGCTATTGTTTTGGAGCAGTCCTTTTTTTAGAAGAATCCAATTTCCTGTCTTAGCTCATTGACTCTATCAGTGGTAACTAAGGAAGATAGCAGTTAAGCTCAATTATATAGTACTGCTGTAATAGTAGAGCTCAGCGAGAATTAAATCATATTCAGTAACTGACGTCATGCGGATTCGTTATGTGTTGCATTTCCCCATGAATCTGTTTTACATTATTTATAGCTTCCTATTCATGTAGGCACCAGCAGCAAACTAGGAATTATTTCTGGCAGCAAGTTACAAGAACACTCCAGCGTCATCCCAGACCCTAGTCCATTCCTTTTTCTTTTTTTTTTTAATTTACAAAATTGTTAAAATTATATGGTATGTGTTACAAAAGGATGTTTTTCTGTATGTTTGAAACTTTTTGTAATAAACAGTAAAATACTAAAGTTAAGAATTATCAAGGGAGGTACAGTTCTACTTGGAATAAAAATACCACTCTCTGAAGAAACCTGACAGTAGTACTTGTCCTTATGATGTCCAGGTAGAGGTTAGTTGTGATGAACTCTGGTCGTGGAGAAGAAAAGATCAGGGACAAACAACTGGAATACCTTCCTTGCATAAATCTTTGCCTACTTGCACCCAGAGCCCTGAGCACGTTTTCCTAAGATACTATTTGACTGCCAGCTTGACACTCAAGGAGGACATTAAGTTGGGGCAGAATGCTAAATCAGGTCATCTGGGAGTGAAGAACTACATTAATTGAGCACCTACTACATGCCATGTACTTTGTTCAAGAAATATATATATATATATATATATATATAAAAATATATATATATATATGCTTTCAGAATTTGTCCTATACAAAATAGATCTATGTTGTTCTACATTTATAATTAAATTACATTCTAGTAATTTAAAAAGTCAGTGAAAATTGAAAGAGCATCTGTGTTTCTATACATCTTTTTTGGGATAAACCTTAGCCCAATACTTTTGTAAAAAAGTTATTATCGCTGAAGGCTTTGTATCTGTTCTTCTTTTCTGCTGTTAAAGTCTAAGAAATGAAATCTCCTTTACCATTTAAGCAATTTTTTTTTTTTTTTTTAAGGATTCTGGGTTAACCGATACACCAGAATTTTTTAACTTGTTAAACTGGTCATTTAACTGGTTTGTGGCTCTGGGTGGTGGAAAGGTCTGGGTATGCAGTGACTAGAAAGTTTGTATTTTTTTCTGGAACATCTTATGGAATAAAATCTGAATAGAGAAATAAACCTTGCTTCCCGGGGCAAGATTCAATATTATAAATATGCCAGTTCTTTCCAAAATAATCTGTAAATTTGGTATGATTCTAATCAAAACTCAGCAGTTATTTATTATGAACCTGACAAGTTGATACTAGAATTCATTTGAAAGAGAGAATGCTTACAATAGCCAGGAAATTTGAAAACGAACGGTGGAGACAGGATAAAGGTTCACAAAGCAAGAGGAATTGAAGAGGGTAACATTGGTACATGTTTCATATACGTGTGCTATTTCAGATCAAGCGAAGGCTAGACTATTAAATTGATGATGTTGGGATTCTTAATTTTCTATTCAGGGAAAAAAGTTTCTGAATAGATTAAAAAGCTAAGTATAACCTGTACAAGTAACAGACAAGAAGTTTGTTTTTGTTTTTGTTTTTTTGCTTTTTGTGGGATGTTGGGTTTTTTTTGTTGTTTTTTTTTTTTGTAACAATCCCTGGTAATAAGTAAGATATAAAACGACTGATAGGGACGCCTTGGTGGCTCAGTTGGTTAAGCAGCTGCCTTCAGCTCAGGTCATGATCCCAGCGTCCTGGGATCGAGTCCCGCATCGGGATCCTTGCTCAGCAGGGAGCCTGCTTCTCCCTCTGCCTCTGCCTGCCATTCTGTCTGCCTGTGCTCGCTCTCTCCCCCTCTCTCTCTCTGATAAATAAAAAAAAAATAAAACGACTGATAAGTTTGACCACAAAAAATATTAAAATGCCAAAGTACAGAAGAAACACCAAGGGGGCACCTGAGTGGCTCAGTCAGTTGAGTGTCCAGCTCTTGGTTTCTGCTCAGGTCACGATCTCAGGGTCATGGGATTGAGCCCCGTGTCAGGCTCCCTGCTCAGCGGGGAGTCTTCTTGGGGATGCTCTCTGTCTGTCTCCCTCTGCCACTCTCACTCTCTCCCTCTCTCTAAAAATAAATGAATAAATCTTAAAAAAAGAAAAGAAAAGAAAAGAAAAACACCAAGTTAAAGTTGACAAGCAGTATCTTGAGTGGAATATTTACTAACTGTGTGAATGTCAAAGGAGCGACCTCCTTGAGGCAGCCGCCCTGAGTGCTCACTGTTCTCCTGCAGGAGGCAGGCACACCCGCCATGATGGGTAGAGACTCACTCCCTGACTGGCCGGGTGCACCAGCAGTCAGTTCAGAAAGGGAGCATTCTGACACTCAGTAAGCCATCTGTCTCATCCACTTAGGATGTTTACACGCCCGTCGGAAGTACAAACGCCAGCAGGGAGCAGAAGAGCTGCTCGATGAAGAATCCCGAGTCCATGCCACACTTTTGGAATATGGCAGGTAACGAAGGGGACCCAGACTGAAGCGTCTGTTTTATAAAGCCTTTGAAAAGAAAAGCTAATTTAGGTTGCTTCACTGAGATTAATTTGGTTGTGTTTTGTGTTTTTTGTTTTTTACCTGATTGAATTTACTGTTTCTTCCCAAGATTTCCATCACCGGGGACTTTCCTCTTTGGGGTTGACCTACCCACATTTCTGTGGGTAGCATTCCCGAGGGTGGGGGAGGCCTGGTTTTTGCAGATCCCCTTTGGAAATGTGTGTATGACTGTGGGCCCTAGCCCTGCCCTTCTGGGGAGTTGGAGTGTTTGGGGTATTTGCTGAGGCCAGCTGTAGTCTGCCCTTCATATTCCTGCCATTGGTTAAAATCTTAAGGTAAACTACAGGATCGAAAGCAGTTAACAGTAGTTTTAAGTGTTAGAGTAGTAGTTTTGATTTCCCGTGAGGGATTTTCCTGAGCGGGAAGATGAAGAACTTAGAAGTATTTTGTCATTTCTTAATAACCTTTGTAATTTTTTTTAAAATACCAGTTATCTTTTATTCTCATTTTTCACTTAAAAAGCACATAAAGAAATGCTGTTCTCATTGAATTTCTTGGTTGACCTTGGGTATTAACCTTCATTGATGTCCTGTATTTTCTACGTAGGGTAACTGATTCCTTGATGTGAGTATGTCTCCTTGTGCTTCCTTTCTTTATGCTGAGAGTGGTTGCTGTGTGCTGCCCTGTCTAGTAACCCAGCCCTCCTCCGGTGGCTGGAACTAACAGCTCTGACCCCAGCACCTCCCTGTGTGAGCATCTAAAGGCTTCCCCACTCTGAGGCACTAGAGAGAACCAGAAAGAAGTTCGGCTTCATTGGCTTAAATACTTCATCTTTCATATAGAAAACCTTTCCCAAAAAGTCGCCACCTTTTTTCTTCCTTTCTCTTTGGGAGGGAGTTGTGTGGCATCAGGTCCGTCCTTCCTAAGAGTGAAAGCTGGTGTGTTTCATTTGAAGGAAGGTGTGAGTTCTGGCCCTCAGCCGGGTCTGATGTCTTCTCCTCGCCGCTCCCTAGTTGCTGCTGTGAATTGAACTCCTCTTCTGAATCAGGCACCACCAAGCCATCTACATAATTTGTGGGGCCCAGGATAAAATGAAAATGCAGAGCCCCTTGTTAAAAATTGCTAGCAATGACTAATTATTAGGAATTTCAGGACCACAAAGACAACCAAGCGTGGGCCCCTTCTGAGTGTTGGGCCCTGAGCAGCTGGACGGGTTGTGAGTCCTGGGCCCTGGGATGTTTTCCAACCAAGCCCCAGCTGTAGGTGGGCAGGTGGGGCCATACTGCCCCAGTTGAGCCATGGTGGAAAGATCACCTCGCTGGGTGTCACATGTTCCAGAGCCCAAAAATACTCAGGGGAGTGTTATGGTTTTCTTAGTTTGTATTGTTCATACCTCCATTTTTTGCGCATTGTCACGGAATACTCACATGCTCCTGGGGATGAAAAGGAGTCAGAGATTTGGTGAATTGTCTACCTTACTGAGACCAGGCTGACAATATTTCACTATTTTTTTTTAAGATTCTCAGTTTTAAACTGGCTCTTTGGCATGTGTCATAGAGGGCAGTCATTATTGTCCTGTGATTACTGGGTGACTTCAGGATGTCCCTGCCCATCCTCAGGAGTGGTTGGTGCAGTTAGGGTCCAGAGCCTGGTGGGGATTTCTCTAGGGAAGGGAGCAATGCACAGGTTTTCTTTTGTGTGACTCCTCTCAAATTTGGAGCGTAAGAAAGAGCAGAGTGTATCGATGTCAGTCTTGGTTCCTGTTGGTGGGGTCAGGCTGACTTCTGCTGAGTTCTGATCTTAGGGTGGGTGTTCGCTGAAGGATTTTTTTTTTTTTTTTTTTTTTTTTTTTTTTTTTTTTAAGGAGAGAGGTTATTTTTCTCTCTTTTTAGCTTTCCTGATGAGATAATGGTGAGTTTGTGAGAGGTGGGGAAGTGGATACTTAGGTCCTTCTGATGGTTCAGTCACCTCACTTCTCTTTTTTTGAAAATGGTAAAGATAGCATCAGAAAATTTAAGAAGTAACCTGCCCAACATCAACTATTAACTGCTCTTAAGAATTATTAAGAGCCTCACACTGGGACTTGAACTCAGGTTTGTTGGACCCTGATAACATGCTCTTATCATTAGCTACAAGTACTGTTTGAGCCTCCAGGGGAAGTTTGGCTCTGGTTTTAGGAAGACAGGCCCAGTCTTTATTGTTTGGTCTGACACTGAATAAGAAGCAAGTGATCATTAAAACTGACAGAGCATATTGGACAAAACTTAAAGCTCCAGCAAGTATGCATTTCATTACCCCTTCTTGGGAAAGCCCTCACCTCCTTTCTGGCCATCAGACTTTCTCCTCAGGGTTTGGTCAGTACTGTCCCCTAGACAAATGGTCTTGCCCATTAAATGAGGATTACATGTGAAGAATTCTGAGTAGTTTGTCCTGTGCAGAAAACAGTAAATGTCAACTGCTAAGCTCTGTCAGCAGTAGCAACAGTTTTCAGTTCTCACATGCCCTTAAATATGACCTGTAGATTCAAATGCGCCTCTTCTTTTAGTTCTCCTTGTCCCTGTACTCTGTACCCCTAGCACTAGTCCCTCCCAACCCCTGCTGAGAGGTCTAACCCACTCTTCCTCCTTCCCTTCCCCAGTCAAGCAAGGCTGGGCTTCCACTGGCCCTGGGACTCACCCTCCATCCTGTCTCTCCCTTTGGTGTGAACATCATGGCACCCCTGAGTTGCTCATCCCCACCACCTGAGAATCCACATCCCCCATCTCTTGTCCATGCCTCTGGTTTCCTCTGTATCTCACCTCTAGATAAGAGGGCAAGTATTTTGACTCCTGGAGTAAGACGGTCTGAAACTCTTTGGGGTTGAAGGTTACTCATTAGCCTAGGCCCCACACTGCATGTGGCTTTGAGGTCAGTGTTCCAGCTTCTTTCACCTTTTTTGACTTATTTGCTGAAATGAAGTTGGACTTTGAATCCTGTCAGCCGTGCTGTGTATGCCTGTTCACATTTGGATAGATTTGTTTAAGTGTTATGGTATTGGAAAAACAAGACTCATGGTTTTGATTTTAGACTTCAACAAAATTGCAAGTTTATACTATTTCAGTTTTGTTATGCATCCAGTCAGCTTTTAGGAGCTAAATTAAAACACCTACCCGTGCTGTAGAACTACCGCTGTGGGGAAATGCATTTTATGTGCAGTATATTTGACTTTGTTAAAGCCCAAGTCTCAGCCAAGTACATTTGAAGATCTAATTGGCTTTATTAAGTGATTCATGAACCCAGCAGCCTTCTATGAAGCAAGTAGAAATGAGCTCCCACGAGCTGTACAAAACAGTAGGTTTTTATAGGAAGGAGGATAGGGTAAGAAGTTACTAGCAAAAGAAAACAAAGGATTGTTTCAGTCAAGGTCACCTTCCTTTAGGGAGAAGAAAAGGAGTCTTTTTAGGTGATTACCTCATCTTCCTTTGGAGGATGGAGAGGGCCCTTATGACAGATTACCTCTGTCCAGAAAATCCTAGATTGTTTGACTTGAAATTCCACTCCTGGAGGCGTTGAAACTATGAGTGTCGGTTTGCTGTCACAGCAGCAAGTGACTGTACCTTGGGCCTGTGACTCTCTCCAAAATCCTAGAGGTGGAATTTTGAAGCATAACCACTAGAATCCTGGCATTAGCCTTTTCCACACTATTTGAGACCTGATTTTAGTTGCTTTGAAGTCATTCTCTTCCTTAGTAAATGAAATATGACGTGACTCTCGCAACCTGTTTATATCCTCTGTGATGGCAAGGCCTGTGTCGTGCTCATGGAAGGTATCTTGTACATGCTTGTGGAATGAACGGAGAATAGGGTCCACAGTCCTTACTGTTTAGGGCATTGCGTTTTGTTTTGTTGTGTTGTGTTTTAGGAACACTGGAGCTTTATTTAGTTGAGTTTTGGTTTTTTGTATGTATAAAAGCAGTACGTGAGTTAAAAGAAATCTAAGTTCACAGATGTACATATATTTGTCAAAACTCATCCCGTTAACATTTGTTAAATACATACAATTTAGTGTGTTTTTTAAAATTATTTTTATTAAAATATAATGTATTATTTGTCCCAGAGGTACAGGTCTGTGAATCATCAGGCTTACACAATTCACAGCACTCACCATAACACATACCCTCCCCAATGTCCGTAATGCAGCCACGCTATCCCTACCCCCCACCCCCCAATTCAGGGCTTTTTTATGCCCCTGTTTTGTTCAGGATTTCAGATAGTTTGATACCAGACTTAATTTGCCCTGCAGCAGTTGTTTTTGAAGGTTAGTTTGTTTTCTAGAACCGTGATCTCCAGTGCTGTAGTATTAGCCATATGTGGCTGTTGAGTACTTGATGTTTGACTAGTGTGACTCAAGGACAGGATTTTAATTTTAATTAAGTTACATTTAAAGACTCATGCTTGATTTAGTTATTGGGAAAAGTTTAAGTTTGAAGTAATTTGAATATGTGAACCTACTAATTTAACATTATCTATTTGGCTCTCATTACATTTTTTTTAGACTATGCTGTTCTAGAAGATGTACCTCCTTGATGTTAAAGATCAAGTGTGAGGTGTAGGAAGTGAGGAGGTAAGGTGGGCAGTGAGAGACCAGAGTTCTGTCGGTGCTAAATCAGCGGGGCTGGTGGCTCAGAGCTAACACAGGGAAAGGTGGGAACAAATTAAAGCATCTGGCAGCACCGATCTTGGGCTGGCCCTTGTGAGGAAGGGGCAGGGAAGACAGGGCAAGAGGAGAGGGAGTTGGGAGGGTAGAGCAGCACACCTGTGAAAGATAAAAGTGAAGTAAATGCTTGTGGCAGAAAGAAGGGGAAGCATCCCCTTGTTCTTTATGAGGGATGCTAGGCCAGAAAGGGATACATGTTCTCCTGGTGAAGCTCAAACAACATGGAAGTCTCCCGGAGACATCTTGGCCAGTGAACGTAATGAGGCAGGCATTAATAGGCAACCGAGGGCAGCTCTTTGTCCTGGAAGCCTTGTCACCATGACACATGGAGAAGGAGACTTTTAGAAAAATCAGCTGGACTCTACTCATTCAGCATACATTGACTGAGTACCTACTATGTGCCAGGCACTGTTCTAGGTGCTGGGGAAACATAAGTCAGTGGAACTGTCTGAACCATGCTGAGTGAAGAAGCCAGTCACAGAAGGCTACCCAAGATTCTGTGTATATGGTATCACCAGAACAGTTGAATCCCTCAAGACAGAAAATCAGTTAACGGTAGCCAGGGGCTGGAGAGGGGGATTTGAGATGAGCTTCTGATAGCTATGGAGTTTCTTTCTGGAGTGATGGAACTATTCTGGAATTAGTGGAATTCCAGAATTAGATTCTGGAATTAGATAGTGATGGTTGCACAAATCATGAATCTGCCCAAAAACCACTGAAGTGTATAGTTTCAAATGATAAATTTTATGTGATACGAATCATTTTTCAGTTTAAAAAACTATTTAAAAAAATGAGTGAAGTACTCCTTCCAGGAGTGTAACAGAGAGATTTGTAGGATCAGATGTAATTAGTGTAGCCCTTGGGATGAGCACACTGGTGCCTAACCCAGGCCTTTGGGTGGTCAGAAGCTTCTTCCCAAAACCTCTGTCTTTACCAAGGAGTAGAAGAGGCAGGAACTGAGTCACTCACATTGAGTTGCTTACTGCTTTATTTGGAAAATCCAAAAAGTTCTGGCTCCTTAGATGAGGCCTCTCTGTCTGAGGATATGTCATCTGCCCTGAGGGTCTCCACAGACTAGACCAAGGACACCCAAGGTACAAGGTTACTTCTAGGCATGGAGAACTGTGGTGAGATCCTCTATTGGTCAGGGATCGCTGTGTGAGAACACAAACCCTCCAGCTAGTTCCAACAGAAGGGGTTGACTCCATGGATCCTTGGGAACATTTGAGAGGTGGGATCCAGGCTGGGTGGGGTCCCTGCCCAAGCAGCACATCAGAACCGAGCAAGGATGCTGCTTCTACCTCCACCATGGGGAAGCTAGCTAGTGGCCTGAGGGGTTGGGATGCCAGCGTCATGGCTGCTCACAAAGAAACCACGCCACTTCAGCCGGAATCAGGATGCCACTGCCACAGCTGCTGGCCCCAGAACCAGGTTACTTCTGTGACCCAGACAGCACAGCATACCTCTCTCCTCAGCTGGCTGCTGCTCATTCACATGGCCGGGAAGCGCCCCGATTGCTGGAACTCAGGGTAGCATTCGCAGCCCTTGGTGCGCCCGAGTGTAGAAACTAGAGTTTCTGGGGGCTTGGGCTCCTGGCTGGCTCAGTCCACTAAGCGTCTGACTCATGATTTCAGTACAGGTCATGATCTCATGGTTATGAGATCAAGCCCTGTCTTGGGCTCTGCACTCAGTGTGGAGCCAGCTTAAGAGTCTCTCTCGCCCTCTGCCCTTCCCCCGCTTAAAAAAAAAAAAGAAAGAAAAAGAAACTAGAGTCTTTTGTTTTCCAACCTCTGCAGTATAAGGAGTTGCCTCAGACATTGTGAAACGAATGCACAGAATCTGCCGCAGGGCCTTTCAGAAACCGTGTGGACACTCCGAATTTACCTTTAGTCGGCTGCACTTATCTGTACATTTGTGCCAAGTGAAGGGGCACACTGTGCTCAGCTGGGACTCTGGGGTCTCTCCAGTTACATGACAGCCTCCCCCAAGGCCAGGTGATGCTTTGGCTTCTGGATTCCCGCAAGTTCTTCCACTTCTGTTCATTTTATTTGTTCAGTGTGCACTGGAAATACAAAATGTAAAAGGAGCTCTCATGCCCTCAGGGAAGAGGGTGCAGACAGGCACACAGACTGCTGGACGCGCTTGCCCTCGGAGGCAGGGTGGATGGGGCACGACAGAGGTGGGGTGGATTGGCCCAGGCAGATTGTCCTTCGTGGGCCATGCTTCAGAGAGGAGGGGGTTTGAGAGCAGAGTTGTGGGCGTGAATGGAAAGCAGGAGAACAGCCCATGTGTGCACAGCGGTCTGCCAGGCAGGGACCACACGGGAACATGGCAGGTGAGAAGGTGAGGCTAAGGGGTTGCTAAGCAGAGCTGCAGAAGGGAAGCCCTAGTGAAGGTGCAGAAGGGAAGCCCTAGTGAAGAGGGAAGAGGCCTGCCATTGACGTGTGCAGATGAGGCTGCTGGGGAGCCGGAGAGGGAGTGAGGTGGAGTGGGAGTGCAGTGAGCCTGGAGGCCAGTGGAGTGGGAGTGCAGTGAGCCTGGAGGCCAGTGTACCAGCCAAGCCGTGAGGCCCAGCCTGAGCAAGGGCGGAGCAGGCATCCTTCCTTTGCTTTCCTTAAATGGCCGCCTGTACCTTTATCTCTTTAGAAACTGCTTGAAGGTAAGTGAGGTGTGGTGTTTTGCATCCTACTTTTTGTTTCAGGTTGAATGGTTTGCACATTGCTGTACTTGCTTTAAAAAAAAAAAAAGAACCTAAACATAAACTAATTTAAAGTAAAGTGCTTTTGTGAATTTCTTTGAATGTAAGGTTGCCTGAAGTGAACACATAACATTGTTGGCATCATGCCTGGGCGACGCTGGAGAATGAAAAATAGGCCGGACTCCAGGTTCTGAACAGAACCATTAGGGAGCATCCTTACCCCAAGCAAACACACTTGCATTTGTTCATACAGAAAGTTTTAAGGCTTTTAGCTTAAACTTTGGGCCTGAAATACAGCTCCTGATTCAGGGAGGAATGGCTGCACTTAAAAAAGAACATTGCACTGTGTTCCCTCGGAGAGCTCCCGGTCATAGTGTTCACCTGGCAAGTAGAATGGCTGGCCCTTCATTCAAAAACAGTGGCCTCTGTCTGTGGTTTGGCACTTAAAACATTTTCTCCAGTTACCATAACGCTTAAATTTTCTTTGGTGCTTTTCATATAAAAATCCAACCCAAATGCATTTGACCACATTGGTGTGATTTTCGAATAGTAATTGAACTCCCCTTTTTTGTGGCCTGCAGGAGATATGGATTTAGCCGCCAGAGCAAAACAGAGAAGGTAAGAAAAGCATAGATAATGGGAGAGAACATTGGAGAGATGGAAGCACCCCTCCCCTTTGCCTCTGTCTGATGCTGATGGGCCTCGGGCTTAGCAAGAATGGGGGTATGCGGCTTCACAGTGACCCGGGCTCCAGTCCCTGGGCAACCCGGGTCGGCAGGGATGTGGCAGCTGCCTGGGGCCACTGCATCTCCCTGTACTAGCTGCGGTCTGCCACCCTCATGGGCCAGGGCGCTGAAGCAGCAGCCTCATGGAAGGGCTGGAATTCATGGCCCCAGAGACAACCAGCTGGGCTCTCCTAACTCCAGAGGTATGAAGATGAAGTCTGCTGCAGGGCCCTGGGCACTCCCCGCTGGAGGAGGGAGACCCTAGACAGGTGTGAGCAGAGTGCTGCCGGTGATGTAGAACACAGCCGCATGTTGCAGGCCTGCCCTAAGACAGCCTAGTGTGGAGAACTCAGGGAAGTAGAAGTGGGCGTTCTAACTTCACACGGCAGTCTCAGAAACCTCCCATAATGTTTGTGTTTACTGATGAGCCTTAGCCATCAGCTGCAGGGCGGGCATGTGCATCTTACAGTGCCATACCCCGTACTGTGCCTCGGCCCCTTTTTGCAGGGCTCTGCATGTCCTTTCTTCATTTACTTCCCTGAGCAACTCAGTGAGGAAGACACTACCTTTTTTCAGAAAAGCTGAGGTCAGAAAGCTGTGAGGCTCAGAGAGGCTCTGGGATTTGTCCACAATCACGCAGGCCCCTCAAGGGAAGTAATAAGAATCTGAACCCAGGTCTGTGGGACAGCAAAGCCTGTGCTCTTAACCACTGCCTGTTAAATAATGGAATGCTGACTAAAGTTGTTGTTGGCTCTTAAAAAGCAGAGTCCTATAGTTTGAGATCCATGTGTACTCTTTTTTTCCCTCATTCCCCATCAGACTCCCAAGAGTTCCTTGCATAGGACACTTCCTCTCTAGGCTCTGTTCTCCTGCCGCCCCGGCTCTGTGCAGAACCTTGATCCTTCCAGGAAGCCTGCCTGGCTCTCAGGCTCCTGTGTTATGTGGTGATTGCTGTCTCAGTCAGCAGAGGGCATGGAGAGTGAATAGGAGCGTGTGTGCCAAAGGCAGGCTGGCTGGTTTCAGATCCCTTCTCTGTGTGACTTCGGACAGTGTACTTACTCACTGCGCCTCAGTTCACGGCGTCTGTGAAGGAGGGGTGGTCACTGTACCCCCTCGCAGCCTTGGTGGGGAGAATGAGTCATCACGCGGGAGATACCAAATAAGCATGAGCTGTTTTATCAGGGGCAGTGGTAGTTCAGGGCAGCCAGTCATTGATTAGGGTACCTTCTTTTTCGGTCTTCTCGTTATTTAATTCTGCAACCGTTGTGTTTTTATTTTTAACTAAACAGTCATTTCCTCCAAAGCAAGGGTTTTCTGGATTTGTGTATGTCAGGTGGCATCTGATACGTAATAAGAATTTGATGTGTACTTTCAATTTGGCATGTAATTTAGTCTGAAAAGAATGTCTGTGCATATAGTTATTGGGTGTATTAATTATGATTGGAAAAGCCATGCGATGCTCATTAAATGGTATTCACTTTGGGCTTGTCTACAAATACAGATACAGGTTTCCTCTACTATCCCAAAGTAGAGTGTAGCTGTAAAGCCTTTTATAAGGCAAAATGGTATAAAGCAAAGAAGCAATTGCCATCAGTTTATATGAAAAATTTGTGAGCATTCCTAGACCCAAAAAGTTAAGTCTTAGGCTTTTCTGATACAAGCCTTGCCAACAGACACACAAAATAAATTGAGACAAAGCACAGATGCTTGGATACAGTTCGAAGCTCTTGCAGCTTGATGCTGAGATGCTGAATGTCGTTCCCAGGGAAGGAGCTCAGCAGCCCGCTTTCATTGCCCAGGTTACACACTCCCTCCTAATGGCTCACAGCTAAACGCTGAAAACTGTTTTCGCTTTCACCTTTTTTTGTAAAAGCGAAAATCCTTTTCAGATTTCTTTTGATCAGCAACAACAGGTACTAATAGGGGTCTTTTGTGAAAGCAAAGTGGCCTAACACGAGTTTTTGAAATCAGGGGATACCTATATCCCCCGCAGTGAGGAGCTCACAGTGTTCCCTGGGGTCAGTTACAGGCAGGTTATAGAAAAGCCTTCTAGAATTGGGTCGGTCTAAGGAGGCCGTCTGAGACCGCCATTTCTCTTTTTTAATCCAAGAGGACCCTGATATCCAGAGAAGGTAAGCCTGTGGTCACCCCGCTGCAAGGTGGCAGACACGGAACTAGGAGCAAGCTTTCTTGACTTGCAGTGCAGTTTTGAGAAGCTTCAGGTCATGCAGGTGTCTTGAGTGTGGCGGTGGGTATGTTTAGAGCCTGAGGCTGGATCCAGAGCCAGAAGCTGGATCACCAGGTGAAGTAGTTCGATTTTTATCCTTCAGGCTAGTGGTTTTTAAACTTTGTTGGCTACCCTTAGCAGTAAGAATTCTGTTTTTCATCATGATTCAGTACACACACAGACTGCTCCAAAATAAAGGTTTCACAGAGCAGTGCCTAACCCTTTACTATGTGTAAAGCACTTTGATGTGTCCTGTTCTATTATTTTCGTGTCATGTCTGTAGATGCTGGCCATACCTGCTAAAGGACTTGCATGTCCCCCAGTGGGTCTCAAGTGGCCGTTTGAAAAATATACTCTGTTAGGCAGTGATTTGCTCTTGAAGGCGTTAAGGCAGGGAGGAGACCCAGTCAAAGGAGGAGTCTGGCAAATGCATGCCACTTGATAGGCACTGAACCAGCAAGCAGTATAGCAATGGAGTGAGGCACGGGCCAAGGCCTGGACCTTGACCTGCTCGGTCTGTGGTAGGACTGGAAGCTCAGGTCTCTGGATTCCCCACTCTTTGGCAGGGACTGGTTCACCTTTCCAGATCTGCATATTGTCCTTCACAGATCTGTGCCTCTTTGCATTGTCAGCCTTTCTCCACTGAGTCTTCATCTCCAGGGCCCAGCTATTTTTGCATCTTCCCTTCCAGGCCGAGGACAAGAAGACGGTCCTTCCCGCAGGGCTCTCGGCTGCAGAAAAAGCTGATGCCCGTGAGGAAGATGAGCTTCAAGCTGCTGAAGAGGTGTGTGGCCAGTGTAGGTCCCCTGGGGCTTCTGTTTCAGGCATCTGGGGAGAAATTGTCCCTTCATCCCCAGCTTTGCAAACGGCCAACTGCCTCCCACACCCCACTGCTGTTAGCTGGCCTCTCACACCCTTTCCAGTTTCCTTTCCTCACCCCTTCCCTCATGAGCCTCACTAGAGAGAACAAGTAAACAACCTTGGATTGCACCGGAGAAGTCTGTGTAGACCCGTTGCAGAAGCCTTACGTACTTCTGCTCCTTCTCTCCGTTCTTCCAGCAGCGTATCCAGTCATTGATGACCAAGATGACCGCCATGGCCAATGAGGAGGTGAGGGAGGCATTGTGTGGGGGGCGCCATGTGGAGGTGGGGATGTGGAACCGCCCTCTGCTACTCCAGGGAGCCTCCTCCCAGAGGGACCTCCTTCATCAGAGCCCTGTCTTTTTAGCAGTCAGTGCTTCCTCTTTCCTTAGGGTCTTTTAGGAAGCTTTCTCCCAGTGCATAGTGTTGCCGTCCATGGGAACCTCTGGGGATCTGCAAGGACCCTTGTGAGAGTGGGATGTCCTTGCTGGGACGGCATCACAAGGACATCTGTAGAGGAGCCGTGGTTCAGCCCTGCCTCTCCACAACCACCCATGCCAGAAGAACCCTCGTCCTTCCCACGCCATCTGCTTAGAAAATACAACACCACAATTTTCATTGGTCTTCCCAGACCTCGGGGCCTGTCCAAAAGGTTTAACCAAGGGCTTTGAAAGGATCCCTCCTTTTTAGGGCAGGAAAAGCCTGTGGCAGTAATGAGGTATTTGGAGAGCTCTAAGATTCCTGTTTCTGTCCCATGTGTATTTTTTTCTTCCCCTCAGTTCTAAGACTTCCAGGTTCCTCTGCTCAGGAAGAGACCCTGAGATGGGGTATTTGGGGTAAAGAATGATTTCCCAGGGACCAGGAAGAATCTGGCACAAACATCTGAATGATTCACATGATGGAGAGATGGCTTACCTTTTGCCCCACAGCTTGTTTTCCCCTTTCCTTGTTGATAGATACCTAAACAAAGCCCAGAGTATTCCCCCTCCTCCCCTGGAGTATTATCTATTTTTGCTATATGACTCAGAGCATTCAGATTTTCCAGTTCTGTGAAAGACAAGGCATGGCCTTAAGAACCCCCCCTCCCCGTGACTGCAGAGCCGCCTCACTGCCAGCTCCGTAGGCCAGATCGTGGGACTCTGCTCCGCCGAGATCAAGCAGATCGTGTCCGAGTACGCAGAGAAGGTATGTGGGGCCCCAGGTGGAGTCTTAGCCTCAGGTCATGCCCCCAGGATCTCTTCTGTGTCCCTATACCCTTCCATATCATTGATGGAGTCACGTTGTAATTCACCAGCAACATTTGTCAGAAACATGCATGCCATGCAAAGCTGTCAGCATTTGTCCGTTAGCTCAGTTAATTTTCTTCTGCAGTGCCTATTTTTCTATCCATATAAAGAGAAAGCCTGTCTCTCAGAGCAAGGATCACATCTCATAAATTGATGTCCGAGGTATAGCATAGGCATTTTTCCTTCTCTACCAGGCTTCTTATAACTCGGGCTCAGTTTGGTGATTGGGTCGAAGAATAAGCTTTTGCCACTTAGGAGACAAACCCCATAACTCAGCCAAGCCCAAGGCAAAATTTTTTGTTCCACTTTATTAAAAGGGTATAGAATGAACTAAAGCCTAAAAGCTATATTTCAGTGTTAGATTTTTTCTATCCTAAGAATAGGCAGCAGGACCTTGACTATTTCAGGGAGATGGTGATTAATCATTTTGCACATAACTGATTCTGGTCCGGCTGAGATGTAGTATCGGTGAAATCAGATTTACAGGGCATTGTTTCACATCCTTCCTTTCCCAGCCATACTCAAGTCCATCGCCCTAAAACGTTGATGTGTATTAAAGCATCCAGCTTTGCCTTCCCTGTCTCAGAAGCCTTGACGACAAATTGGTTATGCTCCAGCCCTCCGTGCAATATTCTTCTCAAGTGATTTTGCAGAGATGATGTACTTGGGGAAAGGATATCTCCTGAAACTGAGAGTTATGACCTTCTGTAAACACTGCAGGGGGTCACCTCCCACCAATGAGGGGTCTTTGAGCAATACAATGAGTAAAATGGCTTAGAAAGTCCGGGGGTGTGATTCTCACGTTTCCCCTACCTGCTACCCGCCAAGTCAGTGCTGCTTAATACGGGTTTTCTAATCCAGCTTTCATGGAGTCCAAAGTGTCCTCTGTTTCAGTCTGCCACCAAGGAGAGATGACAGTAGTCAAAGTGTCCTCAGAGATTTGACTGGAAAAGGAGTTAGATAATCCTCAAAGTTACAGATCAGCTTAAAAGCCTTGAAAGTGTAATTGAGGAGAACGATTTATACATTGCCCCAAAAAGGAAGTTTCTTGATTGGTGGTCAGCACACAATTGGATGGCTCTTGCCTTTATATTGCCACATAGCATTGATGAATCCAGTTTTTTAAAAAAAACAACTAGAAGTTGGGGTACTCACTGCAGGGGCCCTGACTTTTGTCTTCATACTCACCCACTGCCAGTAGATAAGAGCTCAGATTATTTTAAGAGGGAAACCAAGCAGGCTGACCCTCCTTTGTTGGTCGTATGCCTCTCTTTGCCTGGGAGTCCTGAAGCTTACCTCTTTCCCCAGTCAGCTGTTGCATGTCCGTGTCTCCTTTTGGGTCTGTTATCCCCTGAACTTTCCCTCCTCACCCTTGTACTGTGATCTGTACCCACAACCTGTGACTGCACTCTCTGCCTACATTCCATTCTGCCAGAAAGGAGTGACATTGGAAGTAGTTTGGACCCAGTGTTTTTCCAAGGACATAGGTAATTAAACTGCTAATGAAGAATTAGAGGTTCAGGGTTCACCGCTTGATTGTGTTTTTGCATTAAGTATGTAGATCATATAGCGTTAAAGGTAATGCTTTTTTAAATTATATCCTATTAATCTTATTCTCATATCAGAGTCATCTCACATTTGCATATTACCCTCCAGGGTTGGTCCCACATCTCCATGGTGGTTCCTAGTTGCAGCCATCAGGTAGGGCATCAAGAGGTCCGGTGGTACAGTTAAAAAGACAGCGTTTGAAGTCATGTCTTGGTTCATATCTGTCTCCTCTACGTCCCAGCTGTATGACCTTGACCAATTTATTTAACCCCTCTTTGTCCTCCTATCTCCCTATGTAAAATGGAGATAATACTACTTCACTGTCAGGATTTTGTGAAGATTAAGTGAAATGTGACTAAAGACCTCAAACAGTATCTGGCACGTGAGAGCTTTTAGCTGATACTCACCTTCATTTGCTTTTTATAGTCTGCATTTTTTTTTGTCATGTCGAATCCTAAACCTTTTTTATGTTTCTAGCCTTTGCACTTATTTGAATACTAGATAATTCATGTGTTAATACAGCCCAGTTCCTCAAGCATTTCCCTGTAGTTCGACTTCTAAGTTGTCTGTGTTTGCCACTGTGGATAATGCTGTCATAAACTCGGAGCAGATAGTTTCTACTAAGAGATTATTTTAGGAGTTGGGTGTTGGGTTATCTCTCTTTGTTGCTTTACAAATAAGTTGTAACAACACACAATACTGTCAGTGATAAAGGGGCTTCACCATGGCCCCACATTTCCAACTTTGTTCATTTGTCTAACTTGCTACTTTAGTAGCTATAAGATAGCACCTCTGCTCCTGAGAGGATGGGCCATGGTTCCATGTTTTTGTTTGCTCTGTTTTGTACTATATAAATTGTCATTACCTATACTCATTTATCTTTTGGATATGTGATGTTTTGCATATAAATTTGAATATAGTCTCTGGCGATTCACAGACCTGTACCCCTGGGGATAAAAATGTATGTTTATAAAAAATTTTTAAAAATTTTTTTTAAATTTGAATATAGTCTGTATTTTAGATTTATATATTTCATCACTAAAGTATTTCTTGGCTTTTTTTTTTTTAATATACAGTAAGTTAGCCACCATACAGTACATCATTAGTTTTTGATGTAGTGTTCAGTGATTCATTAGTTGCATGTAACACCCAGTGTTTTTTTATTTTTGGATTGCTTTTCATTAGAAACAAGGAATTTGTACGTAAATCAATGGATCTTTTTATTATTGTTTCCAGGTGACAGGGTCATCATCTTCCCATGGATCCAATAAGTAATCCATTACATTTCAGTTCATCTTTTACTGATGATGTTTAATTCTTTAACTTATGTGGAGTTCACTTTTATTTATTCTAAAATGGGATTCATGCCAATTTTCCTCCTCCTATCCACTCTCCTAATTACCATTTATTAATAATTTCTTTATACTTACTTGGAGATAGCTTATTGTATTTTTGTGGTTTTTATCTAATTTAAACTGTTTATGGACTCTTTCTTACTTTATTGGTTTATACTTCTCTAATTTTATGCAAGTTCCATGGTGAAGTGGCTTTGTTGTAGTTGTTGTTTGCTTTATTGTTTGCTCCTGTTTTATCAGTGGCCTCTCACCAGAGAGCATGAGGAGCACAACTGTAGTTGAACAGTCGGGTTTATTGCTGGTGCTGGTGGAGAGACTGTGCACGGGTGGGGAGCCATGCAACATCTCAGTAAGGAAGCATTAGGAAAGACTTACTGTGGGATTCTGGCTTGTTTTAGGTGATTTGTGGGAAGGACCAAGAAAGTAGGGCTTTGCTGTCTGTTGGATGTTTTAAGGAAGGGTGATCCTACAAATGAGTGTCTAAATAAATTTAATAAGATGGGGAATGAAAAAAATTAAAAAGATGAGGTAATGAATCATGGTTAAAGCTGTGTACTGTTATTAGCCAGCATAGGATATGTTTGGTCATTTTTGCGATTTGAGCAATTATGAGATTTTGTCCATGTTCAGACATGATTACGGAATGCTCATGTCTTTTCCTTCATCTTCAAGACATTGTGTGATGTTGACATTCTTTGAAATTACCTATGTTTAGCACCAAAATCTAGGAGGTGCAGGGCAGCTCCCAGCAACATCGAGGTCTTGTCGAGAAGGCCAGGTTGGCTCTCAGATGCCAGAGGCTACTTTACTTCTCCTCTGCTTATTCGTACATTTAGTTATCTACTGTTGCACATCAGTATTACAACAAAGGTGGTAGCTTAAAACAACACACACATTTTTTTTAAAGATTTTATTTATTTATTTGACAGACAGAGATTACAAGTGGGTGGAGAGGCAGGCAGAGAGAGAGGAGTAAGCAGGTTCCGTGCTGAGCAGAAAGCCCAATGCGGGGCTTGATTCCAGGACCTGAGACCATGACCTGAGCCGAAGGCGGAGGCCTTAACCCACTAAGCCACCCAGGTGCCCCAACAACACACACTTAGTATCTCACAGTCACTGGGGGTGAGCAGTTGAGCACAGAATAGCAGGATTTTTTTGTTTAGGGCTCTCACAGTGAAAGTGCTGCCCGGGTCTGCTTTCTTATCTGAGGCTCAGCTGGGGCAGGATCCACTTCTAAGCTCATGTGGTTGTTAACAGGATTCAGCCTGTTGGCTGAAGTCCTCAGCTCTTGCTGGCTGCTGGCTGCTGGCTACCCTCGGTTCCTTGCCATGTGGCCTTCCCCAAATCGCCACTTGTTTGATCAAAGCCAGCAAGGAAGAGCACCTCCTCATAGGCTAGACGTTGTAGTTCTATATAACAGCTAGGTGCATGCACTCACATATATCCCATCACTTCATTGTCTTCTCTTGGTTAGAAGCAGGTTACAGGTCCCATCCACATTCAGGGGATGGGCTTACATGAAGGCCTGAACACCAGGAGGCAGAGGGGATAGGGCTTTCCTAGGGTTGTCCACCACACTGTTTGGTTTCCGCTTTAATCTTACTGCCATGGGGCGCCTGGGTGGCTCAGTGGGTTAAGCCGCTGCCTTTGGTCATGATCTCAGGATCTTGGGATCGAGTCCCGCATCAGGCTCTCTACTCAGCGGGAAGCCTGCTTCTCTCTCTCTCTCTCTCTCTCTGCTTACTTGTGATCTCTGTCAAATAAATAAGATCTTTAAAAAAAAAAATCTTACTGCCATGAATTGGGCTGATACCAGGCACTGGCAGCTTATCAGAAGTCCATGCCCTCACCTTTCGGGTTTCCGTAACGAATCCCTTGGAAGTGGAGATGGGATTGAGGGATGCCCCAGAGGGAGGCCTTCAGAGGTACTTGTAAGAAACCCAAATTAATCTGGCAACAGGATGGATTTCTGCTTAGTGGAGAAAAGGGACAAGATAGTTTTGGGAGTATGAAAGAGTGAAAATGATTTTGTGAGCAGGCAGTGAATCGAACAGCTGGCCTGGTGCTTGGAAAGCTGACAGGCATTAGGATATAAAAAATGTGGGAAAACACATGTGCAGGCTTCTCTTTGATTTGTAAAGTTCACAAGTTCTTCTAACAGTGTAACATGATAAATAACGCATGTGTTTCAAAGCAAGCCTCTGAGATATGTAACTCAATTTAATATGGTTCCTGTAAAGCAGCAGGGAAGAGGAATGTGAAGAAGCTCCCAGATATATAATTCATGAGTTCATGTAGGCTCTCGGCCAAAGAGCACCATCTCCCTTCTTTTCCGAAGGGTAATGCCCTTTCCAGAATGCGCTAGATGAGACACTGCTGTGCTTTTTGGTGTTGATGTCTAATACGCTCGCTGCATCTTAGCCTTCATTTTTATAGGGAAGGAGAGTCTATGACTGTCATTTGCAGAACACTAAAACACTTGACTGTCCAAAACCCACTTCTGCTCTACGATCCTGCACTAGCTTGTGTCAGAAGAAGGGGAAGGAAGCTGAGCCAAGGAAGTAGCCAGGTCCCCTAGAAGGACAAGAAGGGACTCTCCCTAATGCCACTTACTAATGAACCCTATATCATTTCAACCACTTTAATACGTGACAGCCAGCTAAATCATTCCTTGGTCAGCATCTTCCTGAGATAGAATCTTAGAACATTTTGTTAATCTAGAAGCACAGATCTGCCTTGGGGAATCAGAAGAGTCTATCCTGGGCGCCTGGGTGGCTCAGTGGGTTAAGCCACTGTCTTCGGCTCAGGTCATGATCTCAGGGTCCTGGGATCGAGTCCCGCATCGGGCTCTCTGCTCAGCAGGGAGCCTGCTTCCTCCTCTCTCTCTCTCTGCCTGCCTCTCTGCCTATTTGTGATCTCTCTCTGTCAAATAAATAAATAAAATCTTTAAAAAAAAAAAAAAAAAAAAAGAAGAGTCTATCCTGAGTGCCTTCTCTGTGCTCAGTGCCTTGTATGTGATGATCTCGTGAATTCTCAGAGCAGTGTGCTGCCTTCTTGCATATAATCCTCTGCCTTCCTTCATCATTGTACTTCCTCACTTGCAGCTGAAACTCTCTGTTTATGTGTATGTGGACCACGTTTTACTGCTCTCTGCAACCTCGGAGCAAGGACCTAACAGTGTTGGTGTTCAGTATGTAAGCGTGTGATGTTATATCCATTTTGCAGATGAGGACACTAAAGGGTTGAGTCACTTGTCCAGTGTCACATAGCTAAGAAGTTCCAGGTTCGCATACAGGACTGTCTGACTTTGAAACCTGTCTCCTTGGCAAAGTAGAGTGTCTGTAGGGGCCAGCCATCATCCTTTGCCGTCTTCCTTCTCATCCACCTTCCAGGCTTGCAGTGACAAATCTCTTTAGATTCTGTCACTGTCCAGCTGCCTACCTTAGGCTAAGTAGAGAGACACCAGGTCATGTTGGGAACTAGCCACAGAAATAAGCAAAATGAAAATGGTGTGGCCCAGGCACACACACGCAATCACACCTGTGCTGCTAAAAGCTGTGGAAGTTTCTATTTGGGGTGTGTGCATGTGTGATTTTTCATATCACTTTTATAACCTTTAGAATGTAACATCCTGATGAATTTTCAGCCATCAAAGGACTTATTTGTGGAAGAAATTTTTTTCTTAATAGGTTTTGGAAATGTTCCTTTCCGGCAATTAAGAAATTCTGGCACCATTGCTTCTGAACTTTTGATTCTGAGGCCCATTCTCTGGCAGTTAATTGGAAGCCCGGCCAGTCTTGAAGTTATGTCTTTCAGGAGCACCTGGGGGTGCTCAGGTAATTGAGCTGGGTGTAGCCAAAAAGAGGTCGTGGCCAGGGCATGGTCAGGAATGCACATATAAAAACACAAAGGAAATTAAGTCCCCTCTAGAGAATGCAGACAACCACATTTGATTAGGGTGGATTTTGTCCCACTTGTCCCTCTCCTTTGTGATAATTTATATTCCACTATGATGCAAAACCAGCTGCCTCCTAAGTTCCACGCTCGCTAACTTGGACAGTATGGGTGTGGGAGCCTTTTGTTTGCAAGGACTGGAAGCTGCCCGTAATGGTATAAGCAAAAAGGGAGTGTTTATCATAACTGGGAGGTCTGTGAATGCAGGGGTCCCAGGGACTCCAGCAGCCTTGTCTCATCTCTGCTCTTGCTTCACTTGGTTTCTCTCTCTGTTGTCACCTGCTGGCTTCACCACAGACTGTCAGTCTTCTAGCACCCTCCCCACTTCTATGCGCAGAGTCCTAAGGATATCTCTGGCGTGGCTTAGGTCCCATATACCTCCGGGGTCCAGTTGCTTGGGCCAGGTGGTGGCCTGCCTCTTGACGGCAGCCTGTCTGGCATGAGAGTGAGTAGGTGATAGTGGTCCCCCACAGGAAATGTTATAAACCAGGTGATGCTAGGCACTCACCATGGCCGGTGCCTACTCAGGGAATCTGTCTAACTGAATTGGATGGGATTGACCCAAAAGTGTCAGTTGCTAATATATCAGCCGCCCTCTTGCAGTTACTGCCTTCGTGGTGTTGTTTCTCTACCCTGGTTTCTTATTTCCAGGTAGGGCTATTCCAGTTAGCTTTTTCAAACACTTATAAAGAAAATCGGTATCATTTTGGAGATATGTTCAGTCTTGAGCTTTGACTTCTTTTCTGCCAGGGAACTGACAGTTGAGCCCCAAGATGGGATGATTTCCTCCTGCAGCCAACACCTGTTGTGCACACACTGTATACTCCAGCAGTGTCCGCCGGGGGTGGGGGGCGTTGCAGGGTCTAGTTACAAGGAAGAGGTGGATGCTGCCTGCTGCCTCCGGGAGCTCCGAGTTAGCCTTCAGTCAGCCCGTAAGCAGAGAAGTTACAGAATAACATGACCTATATGATCTCAGATGGATACCAGTTGCTACTTGGTTTCTGTTGCCATTTGAAATGTCAGTATATGCGCCCAATGCAAATTGGTTGGTAGAGTTTGTAAGGTTTTACAGGCGAGATAAACATGACAGCAGGCTCGGTAGGCACAAGGCAAGATTTATTAAAGGTGCCCTCCGGCGAGGTTCCGGGACTCCAGAGAGGAGAGTTGGGGAAGTCGTGCAGGGAGTGGGTTGGGGGAGTCTTTTACCTGGGTTAAGACAGGGCATAGGTTTACAGCCATATAAGGTAGGGTATTTGGTGATTGGAGGGTCGGGGGAGTCCTGTTTCCTGCATAGGTATCGGGTTACTTGTGGAAATGTGACGTGGGCATACATCCTTATGGCAGGAGAGTCAAGCGTTAAGGAAGGGGCAGCCCGGCCGTCATTTTATTGTTCCTCCTGCATTCCCAGAGCCACCGACCCAACAGAGTTGACATTGAACTTTTTGTCCTAGGAATAAATGGGCAGAATGAATGACTTTAAAACTATACCCAGTTGAGGTGAAATGGAAAGATATAGTTTAAGGGGGATGGGGACTGGGGAACGTTACTGCACCCCAGGAACCTTGCTGAGATTAGCAGATCATGGAAAACTTAGCAACGGGGAGATCCTGACTCCTTTGTTATAAGAATCAGGCCTGAGTCAGAACCAGTGTGGTTTCTAGTCAGCTAAGATGCAAATGTTTCTAATCCCACCAGTCCCACCACAGGAAAGCATTTTTACCATTTTTTCCAGCAGCATTAGCATGTGGAGCTTGGGAAGAAGTATGGTGCCAGGGAGAATTTGTCTTCTTGGGAACGTCCTGCTGTGACCACAGATAGAAAAAAGGGTCTTCTTTTTTTTTTCCAGGGTTAGATTTTTGTACAAAAAAATCCTTCATTCTGGACTGCATTTCTTCATACGAGGTCACAAGTGTTAAGTTACACCCTAAATCTGTCAACTTCCGGAGGGCCAAGTTTCCTCTTGCAACTCTCATCTCTGTTGCCTGATGCATAATGACTGCTCAGCAGAGGCTGACAAGTCTCTGCAGGTTTGTGCAGAGACTCACCTAGTGGCCAGGACCAGTGACTTTCCTCCCTATGACGGGCTTTTCTGTGATGTTGTGTGGCTCCACTCCTGGTAGTCTCCTTCCGAGCACTACTGACAATATGCTGTTTTCATTTGTCTCTATCTGTCTTCCTGTAAATGAGAGCTGGGATCATTGTATATTCCCAGTGCCTAACACAATACGGTTTTCATGACCATTTGTGGGAGAGAGGAAAGACAGAACAAGAAGACCTTTGAAAACTCTGTCTTCCTCCAAAGCACAGTTTAGGCTAGGAGAGAATGTAGAGGACACCACCTTTATTTGTGCATGAGTTGGTTTTACCTGATTGAACCGTGGAGGTCCAGGAGTAAGGTCTGTGTCCCCACTACCTACCACTGGGCCTCACACATAATAGGATCTGACTAAAGGGTAATTGAACGAGGTAAAGGAAGGTGGGATAGAGAGATTTAAAACTACAATCTGAATTTAGAAATTAAGGAACCCTATAAATCTGGAGAGAATGATGCTAAATGTGGGGTTAAAATATTCCAGGATTTCCTAAAATCTGAGGTACTGATACAGTAAGTAATAACGGCATAAAAAGAGGGAAAAAAATGGTATCAGCTAATTAGTTTTCGACCTGATAGGATTGTCTCAAGCTGCACAGCACAATATACCTTTTTAGAGTCTTCATCAATCTGGATAAAGGCACAGAATGAGTTTGTCAGATTTGGACATCATTTAAAGCTAAAACAAAGAGATGGCTACACCCCAGAGAATAGAGTCAACATTCAAAAATATCTTAGATTGAAATTAGGAGCCCAAACAAATCCATTTGTTCAAGAAGGTATGCGGGAACTGTTCCATTTCACTTCAGAAAAATCAGTCACACCAATTCAGGATTCAGTGAGCTTGCCATCTGACGGGACGGTAGTTTGTGGGGAGAAGAGTGGAGAGTTCTGGACTTGTTCATGCCTCCTAAATGCACAGTGCTTTCTGGGCAGATACACTGCATTGCCTGCCGTGGAGCCCAGAGCTGCGTCTTAGATGCATCTGGGTTGCATGAATATGGGTCTTCGAGGTTCATGGGATTTCCTCAGTGGGAGTCAGGGATAGTAAAAAAATATTTACGTACCCCGTTTCACCAGTGGAAGCAGAGAGGGTGAATGAATAGTCCCGTCCTGTCTTCAGGGCTCAGACTCCAGTCAAGAGTTGCAAAGGTCCCTTGTCAGCTAGCATATTTCTAGAGAGTAGTAACCAAGATGGAAGGGTACCGACATGTTTTACAGAAAGGGGAGATGAAAGAGCTGTGGATACTTATAGGTGAATCTGTTACCTGGAAGAGTGATTGCACTTTACCTCTGTTGCCTTCGGGAAGAATGGCCATGTACGCATTTGAGTCTTTACAAGGTCTGATTCTGTCTCTGCTGGCTTTTTGCTCCTACTGTGCACATGCTTTCAAATTTGGACTGTGAGCTCGTGTGCCCTGAAAATTTACTTGTAGAAATTCTTTGAAGCCTAGAGGTGAATCTCTGTTCTTCCGGGGGGGCTTTGCTTTTATTTCCAGCAAGCATCTGGAGGCACCCCAGCCCAGGTCCATCGCATACGTAGTCTTGACTTGTGGGTTTTTTTGACCATCCAGGTAGTGTATGCATTTGGATTACAGAACTGGACCTGTTATGAAATCTCACTGCAGATTTTTTTTCTTCTTTCATTCATTTATGCAAAGCAGTTACTGAATTATAAAAAATCATTGCTTGAGATCACCTGGTATGGGCAAGTACTTTCAAGAAAACAGCCAACCTCAGTGGTTATATATACCTTCCTGGAGCTCCACTTTCACTAACTCTTTGGCCTTGTAGGTTTTCTTATATTCTTGTTAGCTCATAGGGTTTTTTTTTAATATTTTAAAAATAAATATTTTGGGTTGTTTGGGTGGCTTACTCGGTTAAGCATCTGACTTGATTTTAGCTCAGGTCAGGAGTCTGCCTGGGACTCCCCGCACCACCACCCCCGACCTCCTGTGTGCATGCACACACTAAATTAATCAATCCATTAATTAATTAATTTTATATCATCTGTTTATTTGCTTTCAATAGAAAGATTCATCAAGGTGCCAGAAACCGAAGCCCCATCTGTTGCGGACAGAGAACTATATCATGAGATAGGGATCTTTCTTGCTGACAACTTAGGAGCCATATTTTAGTGTGGGGAGGGAAGTCATACAGGAGAGATTCCTATTTTAGGAAGAAGGTTGATATGTAGATAACCTTTGGGGTCTTTTTCATTATAAAAGTATATAGTTTTAGCTAAAGTAATCATTTTTTAGTTCTCTTAGGAATTTACTATTTTGAACAAGACTAATATTATCAAGTGACATTTAAATCTCGTTCGCCTAACAGTGGAAGTTGTGAGTATCTGTCAGCTATTAGGAAGCATTGAATCTGCACTAGAAGTCATCTTAATCCACTCTGTGGTTTTGAAAGCACGTTCTTAATCTGAAATTGTTGAACGAAATTAGATTGGTTCTTTAGCCCTCCCTCCAGTGTAAACACAAATGGAATTATTTGTAGATGATTGGCATTCTTGGAGAGATACTGCACTTTTCACATAGAAATCAGTTAAGATGCCCCAAGGATTTAAATTTTTTCTGTCAAGAATTTACTGTAAAGTTTCTTCTCCTGTTCTCCATCTGTCCAGCTTTGTCTCATCCTTCCAGATCAACTTCGTCTTCTTCAATTCCCTTCTCACTGTGACTGGCAATGACCAGGATGCCAGGTGCTCTCAAGACCTGTTTCTGCCTTTATCAGTCTCTAGATTGCCTAACAAAAAGTATGTTTGAAAAGTAGAGCTATCAGCTTTCCATTGACGTGGTTGACTCTTCAGTTTAGCACTAGAATAAACAATGATATCTGCAGAAAAATAACTTCCCATTAAACAAAGCACTTGGCATAGCACCATCTCTAGACTCAAAGGCAAACAGAGGAACCTACAAATTCATGTGAACTATGGGCCTGTAATGTGCATATTATTCATTTTAATTGGGCTAGAGAGATATCACATATGGAAATGGCATTTAATGTTCTGGTATTAATGTGTATTAATGCTTTGCATATTAAAATTAAAGGGATTGCACTTAGCAATGAGAATTGCTACCTATCAATGAGAGAAAGGATGTTGAAAGCCCATGTCTGCTTATTAGAGCATATCATAACAGATAGATTAAGTTTGTAGAGTGACTTCAAGGTCTTTCTGTGAACTCTAAGTGTATTTTCTCTATGCATATAGTTCTCTGAATCACCTATCTAGTGAAAGAACTTTCCTCTCTCAATGTTGTAAAAGTGATGGGTGGGCCCACTCTTCTGATTGGAGTTAAGGGTACCCCAATGCATGGTTGGTTCCAATACATGATTCTCAAGTGAGCCAGTCCCCTTAGATTAAAGTAGTGGTTCTCAAAATTTTCGTTTCAGGACCCTTTAAGAACTCTTAAAAACTACTGAGGTCTCAGTAGCTTACATATTAATTCATTTACAGAGGATAATAATAAATGCTTTATATATTAATGTCAAAGCAATGATACTAATACATGACATGTTACATCTGGAAAACTTCACTGTATAATAATGAGAGAATGAGAATGAAAAAATGACATTTTAGTATTATGAAAAAGATTTTGACCCCAAAGACCCCTGTCATGAGGCTCTTGAGGGACCCTGTGGCTAAAAATTAAATCTAGATAGAAAGATAGAGAGAGAGAAAAAGAGAAAGAAAGAGCTAGCCAACCAGCCCCAAAACCTTCTTTCCAGATATCAAGATAGCTACTGGTTTTCCTGCAAGAAGCATTTCTTGGCAGCGAAGTCAGAGGCCTTGATTTTAAAACAATGTTGCGGGTATGCCAGGTAGGTAGAAGAACTGGGTGGGAAATACACTTTCCATGGTCTTAGGACCCTGGCCATAAAAGCAGTTCATTGGCAGGAAGACCTGCTAAAACTTGAAGACACCATCAAGCCAAGCCAGAGGTGCAGAACAGCACTGAGTGAGTATGTGCTTGCCCCAGTGGACTAGAGGGAGTCCTGGGGGGTAATCCTGCCAGCCCACAGCTCTGTCTGGTCCAGAGCCACAGAGGCAAGTTGGAGGAGGTCAGAATATTCAAGATAATCCTGACATCAAACAGAGGGACATAACCTGTGGGGTAATTCCAGTGAACAAGGAATTCTCTTTCAGATGTCAATAAATCGTGAGCTGGAAGGCTTGGGTAATTCTCCAAGTTACGTTAAATGCTGTGAGGATATGCCAAAGACATGCTGGAAATCAGTGTCCAGCAATCTGAGTTGGATGTTAAAACCCAAATCTGAAAATGAACTATAAGAAAAAGCTATTAAATATATAGCAGACAAAAGTGGCCAAGTTAATAGCATAGTTCAGGGTGACACTATCAAGTAAAGGAGATATAATTAGCTCATTGTAATTGTTTCTGACAAGTGATTTGGAAATCGAGAGGAAGTGGTCCTTCCTCCTCCCTCTTTTTTTATATACTCAAATTATTTTCAGAAACCATTCTCCCTCCCCAGACTATAGGTTGTGAATATCTTGATACGACCAAATGTATTTTTAAATGTTAACTCCGATTTCCAGAGATCTAATAAGCTGGAATATGTTAGTTGACATTTTCCGAAATCCTGGTTTTCAAGGCAAGGTGTGTTGCAGTACCAAATGCTCAGTTTTTCTATTTCTGTTATGGCCTACCAGTCTAGGAGATGGAAAGTGATGTTCCTTACTGTTTTATGCAGCCACATCCTGCTGGTTGTTCCCCACCTCCGCAACCGTTAAGTAGCAAAAACTCATCATCCGTTAGTAGTGCTGCTGAATTATTCAGGGAAATCCTTAACCAAAATAAATGGTGACTATTCCATCCAATTTCTCCTCTCACTTTCCCATCTCTTTTCCCCATGGACAGATTTTCCAGACTTTCAAGGCTTATGATCACTTAAAAAATGCAAGAAAAAAATCAAATACCCAAACAGTTTTGTTGCACTTGGGCTTAAAGTCAGTGCTTAGTTTGGTACTGGGATACTTCCAGTTGAAAAGGGAAATGTGGTAGAAATGGGCGTTTGTTTAATAAAGCTCATTTAAGCCTTTATATGACCATCCAAGAAGTACTGGAAGGACTCCTGTTACAACAGGATCAACCTTTTAATTTGTTTGTCCTGAGGCTGGTGTTTGTGTTCAGAGTCCATATCAAGTTCCGTCCTCCTCTGTGTGGTTTGTCAGTGCTGTTGCTGCTTCACCGAGAAATCTCTCCCCGACTCCCTTCAAGGCCTGGCAGGTCCCTGCCACCCGTGCAACCCTTTTTCTCCCTCGCCTCCCCTCGCCTCCCCCCACCTCCCCCCCGTCCTGCTGCCCCATCAGCAGCTTCCATCCCTCTCAGCTCTATCATCTGTGGACACCAAAAGAGTAGAAATAAGAAATGGTTAAAAGGGAATGGATCCGTGGACGGGGAGAAACAAGTGAATAGGCTGTTGCTTTTCATTTTAAGTGCTTCCAGACAGTTACTGCTTTGATGGTGCCAGTTGCCTCCACATAACCGTATTATTATATGTGTTTCTGTGCTTCTGCACATGCCGTTCCCTCTGCCAGGAATGCAGATTCCATTGGTAAGGGTCTTGATCGTTGTGTTGGCTCCTCACATCTGGACCTGGGTGTTGCATAGGATCCCATGGCTGAGCTGGCTTGGTTTGGACAGGCTGCCAGGTAGTGCTCTGCCCAGGGTGAGCAGGGCTGGGTCTCTTACGCAGACTGAGGTGGGCTTACTAAATCCTTTGGGCTTGCCCTCCGTGTTTCCCACAGCAGTCTGAGCTGTCAGCCGAAGAAAGTCCAGAAAAATTAGGAACCTCTCAACTTCATCGTCGCAAAGTCATCTCCTTGAATAAGCAGATTCTACAGAAGACCAAACATCTGGAAGAGGTTGGTGTTTTCTTTTTATAATTTCTTTCAAGTAATATGAAGCTTTTCTTCAAGAAGGGAGAAACCAGGGAAGGAGTGAAGATATTCATGTTAGAGTGGAGGTTCTAGAACAGGGATTAACATCCTACAGCCCTTGGGCCAATCCAGCTGCCACCTGTTTTTATAAGTAAGGTTTTCTTGGAATATATGCACATCAACTTGTTTACGTATTTTCTGTGGCCATTTTCAAGCTCCAGGGCAGAACTAAGTAATTGCAGCAGAGACCACATGGCCTAGAAAGCCTAAAATATTTACTACTTGGCCCTTTCCAAATGTGGCTCACAAAGCCTAAAATATTTACTGTCTGGCCCCAACTGAAAAAATTTGCCAACCCAGTGCTAGAAGAACATCACAAGACTTAAGGATAGCATTTATTGGGTTCCTGAGTGGCTCAGTGGGTTGAGCCTCTGCCTTCGGCTCGGGTCGTGATCTCAGGGTCCTGGGATCGAGTCCCGCATCGGGCCCTCTGCTCAGCAGGGAGCCTGCTTCCCCCCTCTCTCTGCCTACTTGTGATCTCTCTCTCTCTCTCTCTCTCTCTGTGTCAAATGAATAAAATCTTTAAAAAAAAAAAAAAAAAAGAATAGCATTTATTGATTGACAGTGTTCACTGAGCGCTGCTCCATGCTAGGCCTAAAACTCGGCTGTGGAGATGAACGAAGAACTAACTTATTCTTTTCACACAACATCCTTGTGGAGGAGGTATTGTTGTTCTCCTCCTTTTATGAATAAGGAAACTGAGAAACAGAGACATGAGGTAGTTTTGCCTGTGATTACACAGCTTACTAATGGTAAAACCAAAATTTTGAATACATAGATCTACCTCATTTTTCTAATTGACCCCATAACGCAACATAGTGTATATGTACTATAATTTACTGTACCTGTCCCCTGTTCACGGGTATGTAGATTGTTTCAGGGCTCCCCCCCCCAACTGCAAATTTACACTACCATGAACATTTTTGTAATATGGTCATCTTTGTGCAAATATGTATTTGTATAAGAATGACTTTAGGAAGTGGGATTGCTGGGTCAAAAATACAGGCATTTTCTATTTTGCTTAAAACCATCAAATTATTCACCAAACATTCTACCAGTTTGTATGTTTATCAATAATATAGGAGAGAATCCAAACTCCTTAAATCCAGGAACCCCTGTTCCAAGATCATGCAGGTGGAAAGTAAGCAGGAGGCACTCATGGCCTTGGTGACAACCATGGGGAGAGTCCTGCCCCAACAGAGAAATGGAAGAAGGGCCAAAGCAAGAGAAGGAGTAAAGAGTATCTCATGGTCCAACAGGGGAATGCATTATAGAGGCATAGAACTAGAATGTAGCTAGTAGGTAGCTGAGCAGAAACCTGACATTGAGGAAGGAAAGAGGAATCCGGAAAGGAGATGGTAATCTACTGCTGAATTTGGGGCTGGGTTTAGGAGTTAATTTTGAAGAAGAAAACGAGGGCAGGATGATCATGAAGGATTCCAGCAAGATGAAAAGTAGGCTAAGCTACTGAGACATCCCGTGTTTGGGAAAAGATGGTCAGATGAGCAGATAAAGAGAGCTCTTACAAGTTAATCAAGTGGAAGAAATGAGTCTTCACTTCTTAGCAGGCTACGTCCCTGCCAAGATCCAGCTCGCATGAGTCTTTGTTGTGAAGCCTGCCTTAGACATGCTGATAAGCCAGACTGTCCTGGGACCTCCTCTGGGCCTGGCTCTTCCCCAGATATTCTCATACTCTGATCCCTGGTGCACTCGTCCACCTCCTTGCGGGTAAGGACTAGGTCATGTTCCTCACCTTCTCCTAAATGCCTCATGTGAGCAGAGCACTGGGTAAATGTTAGATGGGGGACTGGGTGAGTGCATGGGTGAGAGGTGGACAGGAAGGTGGGAAATGCCAGGACCCCTTCCTGGAGCCTCAAAAGGGCTTCAGGAGTTCAGTCACTAGTATTTCAAAAGAAAAATTCTCCAGAAATAATTCTTCTCTGCCAATTACACAAACATGTCAGTGAAAGTTCTCATTGCACAGATGGCTTCCTTGAAAAGGGAGAAGCCGGAGCCTACCTGCTTCCCTCCTTTATCACTCTTGCTCTCTGCTTGAGTTGGCTTCTTGATAGGCCTTTTGGGAAATGTAACCATTCATCAGTTATGAAGACTAGAAGCATGATTTAGGAGTAGTGATTCCTGAAGGCAGCATAATTCTTTAATGGGTTACTTAAACAGTTCAGGATGGGGCAAGTTACTTTGAAGCAATCATTGAGATACAGGATATCTTTGCTAATTTGAACGCGGGTAACAGCCAGAGTCTGTTTTCATTTTCTGCCACTTCCCCTTTTCAAAAGTGGAAATGTGTAGACTCTGAGCTTTCGATGAATGTTTTCAGATTTTTAAAAGTTCATAGCACAAGAATATATCTTTTAGTAAGGAAAAGAGAAATGACATTTTCCTGATGTAAGTTTGCAATCATGTAACTTTGAACAGGAAAGGTCATTCATCTTCTGTCTCTTCGTGTTGAAGTCCTGAATTCTTTCATCTATCTCAGATTGTTTGCCAGCCAGTCATGTTCTGTGCTAGCATCCTGAGTTGTGAAATGCAGTTTATATTCTGGGAATGGGCACAGTGGGTAAGTAAACTGGCTACTTTTCCGTAGCCATACAGAAAAGTTAGACCTGGATTTGATCAGTTAGCAGGCTTTATCAGTTAGCAGCCGTGAAACTTTCGTCCAGTAACTTAACCCCTCAGAGTCTTTAGTTCCTCATATGAAAAATGAGAAAAATGTCTTCTTCCTTTGAATATAAGGATTCAGTGATAGGATTCATGTAGAACGCCTCATTTGTCCCCTGACATATAGTCGGTGCTAACTATATGAATTTTGTCTTCATCTGTTGTCAGCAACCATTCTAAAATTCCCACATTCACTCAGTTTAAATCTCTGTTGAATTTCCATTTTCCCCTCTGTGAGATGGGGATCCCCTCACAGCTGTGCTGTTTTGAGGACTGAACAAGAGCCGATATCTTTTCCCTTTCTTTTCCAGCTGCAGGCAAGTCATACCAGCCTACAAGCCAGATACGATGAAACAAAGCAAACTCTGACAGAGGTGAGATTTTCAGAACCGCTTTTGATCTGCATCATTAATGGAACACCCTGGATTGTCAGCCTTTGTGGACTCTGAGGGCTCAGGGGCCATCTGGGGACAGAGGATAAGCACATTGTAGCCCATGACCCCTGCCGTCAGTTTACCCACACTGCCATGTTCAAAAGCCTCAGCAATCTTGGCAGGGGACACGGGCCATAAGGCCATGGGCCATAAGGATGGGGAAGGGCTTCCTGGGGAAGGCCAGGCTCATGGGCGGGGCACGGGCCTCAGAATTTGAAGTGGGCCCCGCTCCTCTTAACCTCCACAAGCCGCAGGCTAGAGAACAGCTCCAAAATCCTGAATTCCTGAAGAATGAGGGGGTTTCTTTTTATAAGATGAGAGAACTGCCGAGGGCTGTAATTTGTTATTCAGAATTGCCAGTTTTCTTCTAGGTGGGATGGGGGACAGGGTCTCAGGAGGAGGAGGAGGGGTGGTAGGAGTATTTCAAACCATGTGACCTGTTTTCTCACCTGCGTTTGGAGTGTGCCGTCTCCTGTCAGTGTTAGTGTTGTTTTCCTCCCACTGCTCATTGCCTAGGAAACCAGGCCAAGAAAACAAACACTGTGTCAGGAGGGGAATTTCGATATTTCTGTCCCTCGCGTCTCCATAGAAAGTTGTCCTCATCTGGATCTGATGGTCTCTCCTCTGTTATTTTGGTGCTCGGGCCCTAGCTGTACTCTACAAGGACCACATGCGGGGTGGGGCTCTGCCCAGGACTTTCTGAACCAGGTGGAAACAGGACTGATCTTCAGAGATCTCTCTGAGACCAAGGCAGCCCCCCCTTTTCTTTAAATTTCACATGAAATTTGCCTAAAGTTCTTGTTTCTGTAGCCATGTGTTGCACTCATTTCATTGCCTTGTTGTCAGATTGACAAAACTTTGTAATTCTGACTTGGGCTAGTCTCTTCAGTGATTGTCAGAAT
Organism: Mustela erminea; assembly: GCF_009829155.1. Lineage (NCBI taxonomy): Eukaryota > Metazoa > Chordata > Mammalia > Carnivora > Mustelidae > Mustela > Mustela erminea. The sequence continues at coordinate 101,299,348 of NC_045621.1, read as the reverse complement.
GTTTGAAAAGGGCAGGCAAAAGAATGTGAGTTGGAATGAATTCTTTGTCCTACTCTCCAAAGATGCCTGTGTTGCATTTGTACAGATGAGCTCTCTTTACGCTGTTCTGTGACTGCATTCCTATGAGCTGGATGGCAGACTCCTGGGGGGAAGCCCTGCTGCTATCTAAATGTTAATGCCACAGAGTCCCTGGCATGAAGCTTGCCAAGTCATGGATCAGTCTTTATATAGCCATCTGGGGGAGATTAAAGGCAAAGCATCTTGATATCAGTTTCCTAGGACACTTAACATGCCTTAGGATATAAATCCTAAGTGGCTCTGAAGTCGTTTTCTTTGTACTGAACACTAAATCAGATATTTGTTGAGCTCCTTTGATGTGCTAGAAGGGTAGGGATGTGATTTAAGTCGATAATAGGAGCTGGTGTTCTATCCTCAGATAATCATAGTAGCCGACCTCAGTGTGTGCTGGTGTGCTCCAGGCACCGGCCTTGTACTGGTCCCCTGACTCGCCATAACCACGCTGGCGACGCTCTTACCATCCTTGTGCTGCAGATGGGGCACTGAGGTCGTGCAGAGGCTGCCAGACTCCAGCACTGGCTGTCCGGCCCTGCCTCTCTGAGGGTTCACTCACTGTGTATTAGGGCACTCACCCCGAGTCCCATCTTGGGAAATGGGATCTGTACCAAACCGAGCGCTCAGCAACTTCTGGAGAAGCCTGCCTGGTCAGAATACTGAAGACCAGACCCCTGGATAAGTGGTGAACTTCACCTTTGGGCCTCAGCCTCCTTATCTGTTTCAGTCAAGGGTTGGCCAACACAAGTACTCTGACCCCTTTCACCTCCTGGTGCGCTGGTTTCACCTTCTTGGTGACACCTGCCCTCCCAGGATAACCTGGCAGTACCGAAAAACAGGGACGACCTGTCTTTCCAGAGGACTGAGTAAAGTGGAGCAGGGCAGGGAAGGTCAAGGACAGATGGCAGCACTTGACAGCTGCAGGGAGGCTGTGCGCCCTTGCTTTGGCAGGCCGCCTGCCTCTAGCCTGTCCGCTTTTTAATTTCAGCAGTCGCGACTTTAATTTCCTGTGTGTAAGGTTCATTCTTTGTAGTATATGCAATATTCTCTCCCATTTCTCTAAGCGCGTTAATTGTATCTAAGGTTTTTCTTGATCTATAAACTTTCGTCAGATCAAAATTCATTTGTTCTATTTTATCTTTCTCATTTATGGTTTTATCGTTCTGCACATGAATTTGATAGTTCTTGGTGGCATGCTTATCTTTGATTCTGAAACTTCCCATTACCAACTGTGTGGATTCTGTACCCATTGTATGCAGCGGGCTTTATGTGATTATTCTAGAAGGGTGGGTTCTCCTGTTGGGTGAGATCAGCCAGTAGTAAGTGGTACGTGGCGTCTGGACACTCCACCTTTCACCCGGTCTCGCCAGTTCCGGGATCCTGCCTGCCTCTAGGGCTTGAGCTCCAGCTGGATGTTAGAGGAGCCGGTGTCTCCGCTTAGCCCAGCTGCTCCTGCTGTGATCCCAGCTCTGCAGACCACTCTTCCCGTGTCTGCTGATCCCACACAGAGGCCTCCGAGGCCCTGCTTCTCTGTCAGCCACCTTCTTGGCCCTGAGGTACCTGCTCCCTTGTTTGAGCGTAGTCATCTGGGTTTTTTAGGGCTGGAGGCAAGAAGGGCTGATCGCACCTTGTGCTCTTCTGTTTTCAGCTAGTACCCTTGGAACATTTTTTAACTTGTTTTTTGTTTGTTTATTTGTTTGTTTTTTGAGTAGGTAACACAATTCACACAGTTCAAAATTCAAAAAGCACAAACGTTGTAGCACTGTAACCCAACCGTATAGTTACCCTCTCCAGAGGGGAACCAGTCTCTTAAGAGTCAGAAATATTTCATGCACATACAAGGAACACGTATATCCTTTCATACATGTCTACATGCAGGGTATGCATTCCCTCCTACACACTGGAAAGACAGGGCATCAGTTTTTTTGTACACTGTTTTCCTCCAGCTAACAGTAGATCCTAGAGATCATCCTTAAAAAGCTGCTTTATTCTTACCTTTTCTTAACAGCTTAGCATTCCATGTTATAACAGTACACCTTATAAATGGAAATAGGAGTTTCTTTAAAATTTCTTTTTTAAAATCCTCACCATTTGACTCAGAAAAAGAAAGTGAAGTTATTCAAGAGGATGAACTTAACCCTTCCCCTGCTAATAGCCATGCATGGCATTTCAACCAGGTCTGTCGCTTGTAGCCTCTTATTCCCCCTTCCTCCTGACCTGCCAAAGGGCCCCTGCTGTCCACATTGCTTTCGGCTTCCCACCTGTCTGCTGCTGTGGTTTACAGCTATTGCCAAGGTTCACAGCTATTGCCAAGGTTCTTGGACCATCAGAATGTGTCTAAAAGGGTCCAGTGTTGACCTTCCCTGTTGTGCTCCCCACCCCCATCCTGTTTCCCTCGTCTACCCAAGCCAAGTCCGGAGGCCCGGGCCAGCTGCCAGACGTGGGGCGCAGATGTGAGCCGGGGGAGGGAAGACGCACTCACTCTTCGGTCCTCCCCAGTCCCCAGCAGCAGCACCTCCTCTCTATGTCTCTCTCTCTCCTCCCCTCTCTCTCTCTGTGTCTCGCAGCTGAAGCGTCACAGTGAGAAACTGGACAAAGAGCAGGCAGCCCTGGAGAAGATAGAATCCAAAGCAGACCCCAGGTGAGAGATTTCTGCCTGTGTGTGTTTCCTCCCTAAAGAAAGTAAGTCTGCCAGTGCCGGGTGGTTTGTTTTGAGCACAGGGCTAAGGAGCCCAGGGTCACTGCCTCCAGCCCCGAGTCAGTCATTTCCTTTCACACACCTGATCCAGAATGTGGCAGCTCACCCTTGCTCAGGCACCTGCTGACATACGGGGCCGCATGACTCTGCCACCTCCTTCACCTGATTCCCCCTGGGAGCCAATGCAGCACGTTCTTGATTTTGCTTTTTTGGGGGTTTTTAAGAACCAAATAATACATTCACAGAGCAAAAAGACATGTGGTGAAAGTCCTCCTCCCACCCCCATGCGCCAGCCACCCAGTTCTCCTCCTTAGAGTCAGCCCTTGCTACCAGGTTGGGTTTTTTACCGGTGACATTTCAGCCCTGCCTCCTTGGTATTAAAGGTGCAATGTTTTTGTCTTTTTTTTTTTTTTTTTCATTTTAAATTAATTGTCTTTAACAATTTAAATTACATGTAAGACACACTTACTTTTGACCTTCTTAGCTCCAAAGCAGTTAGTTGGTCCATGCTCCCTAAGTGTCACTCGAGTGATACTGTAAATCCTAAAAACTTCCAGCCCAGACTGAGTAGTCCCAGGTTTGAAGGACACTTTTAGCAAAGAAGGACCCACAGATTATTTGGCTTGGTAATTAGAGTCCCTTCTCTCATGATATGGAGCAAGTCCTGTCAGATACTTGTATTTTTATTTTCAAATTAATTCTTTTAATGACCTTAAGCAAGTTGTTTCCTTTTCCTGGAAATTAGAAACAGGTTGTGATGCTGTCTATGCTCTGAGTACTGCTGAGTAATTGGTACCAAGGAGACCCAGGGCTCTTGAACTCACTGATGTCTCTGCAATTGACATTTTCATTCTACATTCTATGATATTTATTTGGACGTGGCCTGATGGACTTGGGTGTATAAATGAGTAATAATGTCAGTTAAATGGTAGTAAATGGTAGTCAGTTAAATTATTGTTTGTGGAGAGCCCATTGGAAGCTCTTGCAAGAGACAAGGGAAATTAAGAAGGGAGTCCCTTTTTAGCTGGGGGCTAGGTTTTAGTTGTGATTCAGAAAATCACAACAGCTTTCTGTATGTCATTGTTTGGTCTTCCTTTTTCAGTCTCCTGCAGAACTTGAGAGCACTTGTAGCCATGAATGAAAATCTGAAAAGTCAGGAACAAGAGTTTAAAGCACATTGTCGAGTAAGTGTTGCTTGATGTCAGCAGACCTTGAACCAGACTCTTGTGAAATGCGTCACCTTACTTCCCCTTGTCCTCTTGTGGCATCCTACTCAGGTGCCATCAGAAAAGCCGATTCCCGGAGCAGTTCTGTCAGTTGAGTAAGAGGAACGGGGTGCGACAGTGGGTGCTCCCCATGGTACCGGAAGTGAGTGAGATTAGTACCTGGGTGTGCCAAACCCCAGACTGAGAGCACAGTCTCACAAACACAGTCTACAAACATTAACTTACGAACAAGTATCTATTTAAAAGTCTCATGAAGTGTGAAAGAATAGCCTCATGTGACCCAGGGCTGTCCCGTCAGCGTAGGTTGTCTGTGGATCACGGGAGAAGCCCTTGCCCCTGGCGGTCTGACGGTGGGGCGGTGTGTGCCCAAGTCCATTTACTAGCACTCTGAGTTCTGTCAATGTTTGTTTCCCTTTTAAAGGAAGAAATGACACGGCTGCAGCAGGATATTGAAAACCTGAAAGCTGAGAGAGTGCCGGGCGGAGATGAAAAGGTAAATGCAGGCTCCGGAGGACCTGTTAGGTGCTGCTGTGACTTACCAGTGGAAGGATTTCTGGAGGACTCCAGCAGTGAGTCTGATGCTGAGAAGGACCAGCCCGTTTCCCGGTCCTCTGCACGCACACTTCTCAACTGTTTTCCTCACAGGATTACCTTAGATTTCCGTGGCTGCCCTTTCTCCTCTGCTGGCGGGTAAAAAGCAGCAGTGGGTGTGCTCAGCAGCAGCTCCAGACAGGACTAACCGAATGACAGATCTGGCCTCTCCTTCCATTTAGGGAAGGGTATTTCTAGGAACCCGCTGTTGCCCGTGCAGCACGTCCTCTAAGTGTTTTACTGCTTTATTCATTCCGTCCTCCACTCCTGCCTAGCGACAGGCCCCACTCCTAAAAGGCAGCAGTAAGCAAGGAACTAGAGGTAGTATCAGAGCCCCAACAGCACTGAACATTGCTGGGCATATGGAACATATCTGACCAGTGCTCTCAGGACAGAGGCCTTGGTCCTCCAAGGAGCTAGTGTGAATTTCCATTAAAAGTTAAGTTAAAACACAGGCCAGAAAGAAAAATGTTTCTCTCACCAAATAAGAGTGTAGGGATTGCTGTTTGTGTTTTCCCTTCTCACAGTTCATTCCCGGCTCATTCTCTGAGGCCCTCTAGGCTGAGGATGCATGAGCTGGACCTGGTCTCTGACCCCCCTTAACCGCACTCTCTCTCTTTAGAACTAGCTTGGGCAGCTCAAGGCTCAGGGAGGGGACGGGACTGGTCCAAGCCAACCAGCACCCATCTGCGTGCCCTGAGCTCAGGGACTGTGCCCCTGGCTGTGTCCAATCCGGCCGGCACCCGTGCACATGCCCTCTGCTCGGGGACCGTGCCCCTGGCTGTGTCCAAGCTGGCCAGCACCCGTCTGCATGCCCTCCGCTCGGGGACCGTGCCCCTGGCTGTGCAGCACGTGTATCTTGGAGTTGCCTCCATGCTGCTGGGACAGGCCTGGCACAGAGGAATAGCAGAGTCTGGCCGTGCAGTGCTGTGGTGTCCTGGGACCGTCAACACCCAGATGGCCTTTCCAGTTGTTTCTAAAACTCTGAACCTTTAGGGCTGAAGTCATCAGCCCAGTCAGCCTCTGAGTTTGTACAAATCAGACTTTCAGGATCCTGTTTTTCTTCTTGGCAGTCCCATCTTGTTAGAGGGATTAGACAGTTGCCGTTTACCTTGTTCGGGTGTGACACCCATTTAGGAACAATTTAAAATCTGGGGCCTGAAAATGGTCAGTGAACTGTCCCCCATGCCCACCCCGACTGCTTCCTGCAGCACAGACCCACAGCTTCCGTCCCATTTCCCTTACTCAGGAAAGTGTGTGTTCCTTTTCTTTGTTTCAGAGCCTCTCTGCTGGAGAGCCACGTGGTGGCCTAACCCCCGTGATGACTCATAGTGTAAGTGCCCGCCTACCCATCAGCACTGCCACTGTCTTCCTCGGGCGCAGTGGCCAGCACTGTGCCCTCCCCTGACAGCTTCTCCTGCCGACTTGTCTTCTCTAGGACACCGCTTCACAGGCAGGGTCTTGAGGGCTTGCCCCATTGTACGCTTGTAGCCCCTCGGTCAGAAGCGGGTTCTCTGCAGGGATGGCCCTTAAGACTGCCGTACTGGTGGGGTTTCTCCCACAACTCTGTGCCTGTCCCAGGCATCTGTGTCTGTTCTGGCATCTCAGCTGAGAAGGAGAGGTTCATGACTTGGCCATACAGGCTTGTCACAACACATAGGCTCTAAGGGGTGGAGGTGATGCACGGGGAAAAACTCTCTACCGTACTACAGTTCAAGGTCAGCAAACTGTAAAGAGCCAAATAGGAAATACTTTCAGTGTGGTGTGCCAGCCCCACTCTAGCAGCCATAGTCAGTCTGCAAATGAAAGGACATAATTATGTTCCTATAAAACTTTATCTACAAAAATAGGCAGTAAGGCTTAGCTCAACAGGCAAGTTTGCTGACCCCTGTTCTGAGTTAAACCCACGCTCCCCACACTCCAATAAACATCCAGGAGAAAGAAAAAAAGGAAAGGAGGAAGAAGAGCAAAGCAGGAAAGCCTCTAAAGGTTTGCCTCCTATAAGGTTCACCTCTTCCCCTCGTGGCCTCAGACCGAGCTTCAGGAGTCCTGTAGTACAGCCGTGTGGGGTTTGGGTGCCGCCAAGCCCTGTGGAGGAGACGGAGTATGTGTGTGTGTGTGGGGGGGGTGCTTGCACGTGTACATACATGTGCTGGGGAGAAGCCCCCTCTGATGCTGTTCGTCGCTTGCTTTGGTGCAACAAACCACGTCACCGTGTCTCTTACCTCACTGGGCTCAGCACAAGCTAGTTCCTCTCTTGTGCTTCAGTGCTGTCCAAAAGAACTTTCTGCAGCAAGGGCAGTGTTCTGTATCTGCGCTGTTCAGTACGACAGTCATCAGCTCCTTGTGCTACGGAGCCCTTGACATGCAGCTGTTGCAATTGAGAAACTGAATATTTTTAAATTTCATTCAATGTAAATTTAAATAGCCACACACACCTAGCGTCTATCACGTTGGACAATAGAATCTAAGTAGAAACAAAGAAAGCAAACCAGTATCACTATAAACACGGCGACTTCAAACTACAGCTTCCTTAATAATTATCTTCTTATCATCATGGTTTTGGAGGGGGGGAGGCACATAAATTTGGAGGATACTTCACTTAAGTGTGCTAGACCCCAGAAAAAGGAAGAACTGTTATAAAGTGAGGTTGAAAGATTTTCAAGGGATTCACAGGACACGGGACCCAAACCCTAAACTTGGCCATTTGAGAAAAGAAATTTGGGGCCTTGGAATGGAAAGATGTGATCAAAATAAAATTCAGTTTGAAAATAATTTATCGAAGATTGAAAGCTGCCTGCTTTTATTTATTTTTTATTTATTTATTTCACAGATAGAGATTACAAGTAGGCAGAGAGACAGGCAGAGAGAGAGAGGAGGAAGCAGGCTCCCTGCTGAGCAGAGAGCCTGATGTGGGGCTCGATCCCAGGACCCTGAGATCATGACCTGAGCCGAAGGCAGCGGCTTTAACCCACTGAGCCACCCGGGTGCCCCGAATGCTTCCTGCTTTTAGATTATTGTGTCCTGTCCTTTTCCAATTTTTAGGAAGACCTGGACAGACGATATAACATGGAGAAAGAGAAACTTTACAAGATCCGTTTGCTACAGGTAAGTAAAAGCAAGAGCAGAAGAACAAGTACACTTACCTGCCTGGGTATCCTGGAGAGAAAAAAAACGTCTCAGTGTCTAAGAACAATGGATACGAAGGCTGCTATTTGCCAGTCTTCAGTCTGGAGGGGAACTGCGTGGTTTAAGATGTTGACAGTAATGCCTCACATCAGTTCATTACTTCACGGTCATCTCGATGGATTTGACCGCGATCCCTGCATGGGGAGTAGGTATTAGCTTCATTTTCTGTACGAGGAGATAGACTCCAGTCAGTTAAGTACTGTCCAAAGTCAAGCAGCTGGTAAGTGCCAAAGCCAGCCTTCAGGTTCCGATGCTCTTGTCTAGTACTTTTCCTCTAAAACCATGTGCCCATTTTAGCGGTCTTCTTTGATAAACTTGGAGGTTTGTGAGAAAGCCATCAAATATGAGGGAAGTAGGTTTTAGAGTTGGTTCCAAAGCTGAAGTCCCATAGAGTCATAATTTCATTGCACAATTCCCTGGCACTGCCAGAATGTGACTCACAGAAGCTTGGCAGCCTGGAGTTATCCCTTGTTCTTTGCCGTGGGCCTTCTCCCTGTTCTCGGCGAAGAGAAAGCCAGGCTCCGGCGGGAACAGCCAAACTGCTGCAGGGCGTGTAAGCCTCTCTCCTGTCTCTGGCTCTTGCTTCCTTTGCTCAGCTGTTTGGTTAGATTCAGTACGTCAGATTTGTCCTTGATACGGGGACACTGCTAATCTTTAAAGAAACAGAATTAAATGGAGCCTGGAAAGTATATAGCTTGAAGACTTTGTGACTCTGTGTTTCCTGTATGTATATTCAGTGCTGTGTTAGGCGCCAGGAATAGAAAAGGGATGGCCCATCTTCCGGGAGCTGGCTGGCTATTTGAGAACCAAGAGATATCCCTATCCATGCAAGTACAAGGGAGTTGTTATGCAAATTGCCTATTGTGGGCAGCTTCAGACTCGATAGAGGGAAGCTACAGTAATACCATAAGCCTCCTGAGGGCCTGAGCCAGAGTGGGGGCCATGGGCCCAGGCAGACATGAACTGGCACAGGAGAGATTGAGAAGCTGGTGCTTGAATTTCTGACTCAGATGGGTACTTGTATTATTCACTGAGAAAAAGCATTAAAAAAAGAACAGGGTTCAAGGGTTTGTGTGTCTGTGTGTGTGTGTGTAGGAGTGTTACTGAGATCTGTTTGTGGCTCTTAAAAGTTGGGCACTCAACCAAATAGAAAGGCTTTTAAGGGGTGAGGGACGTTAGCCTATCTAAATGTTGGTGAGAAGGAGCCAGTAGAAAAGGAAAGGCTACAGATGGCAGTAAAAGCAGTAAGATTCCTGAAACAAACAAACACAATACAGGAGTCAGAGCCTGAGCCTCCAGGGACAGGGGAGCCTTGGCCAACAGGACAAGCACATTTTCCCCTCTGACTAGACCCATAGAGACCCTGCTCTGGGTTTGGTGGGTTTCTCTCCGGGAGGCTTGCATTTCCCCGGTACTTAGAGACCCCCACGTGCTGTTGTGAGCAGGGAGGCCAGCAAGGGAGATGAGGTGGCACAGAAGAAAGGGGACGGTGTGAGAGCCCAGCCACGCCGCACGCCACGCTCTGCCTCCCCAGGTGCCGTCAGTGGCCAGTTTGCCTGCTGTACCACACAGTCCATGGTAGGGCAGAAGTAGGAGGAACACACCATAAGAATAAGTTGTTCAAGCGTTTCAGTAGGCTAAGGAATTTGGAATTTATATGGAGGTAGCAGGGTGGTATCCATTCTCCGTCACCTGGGAGGCCTGCCTTTTCATTCCCGCTCCCCACCTGCTGATGGCGGAGTCAGCTGCTCGAGTCCTCTGCGGCCTGGAGGGATGGCTGAGGGCTGTCCACAGAAGCCCTTCTCACTCGGACTCTTCCATACCTCACCATTCATTTGCTGCCTTCTCTGGTTCTTGTTCATAGCCACACACACACACACACACACCCCTTCTCCCTGTGTTGCAAAGTGGGAGGAGGGGCCGTCTGAGATGGAGTCCTCAAGCCAATAGCAGATTTTGGGGTGGGGTGTGTGGTTATGCTCAGAAGGAGGTGGGGCAATATTTTGGCTCCCCAGAGAACATGTAAGACCTTTTACCAAATAGCATTGTCTCCCCCTTCCTTTTGCTTTTAGGCTCGAAGAAATCGAGAAATAGCAATTTTGCACCGCAAGATTGACGAAGTCCCCAGCCGAGCTGAGTTAATACAGTATCAGAAGAGATTCATTGAACTCTACCGTCAGAGTAGGTGCAGTGAACACAGTCATGCTCCACACTGGGCCTGGGAGGCACAGGGGGCAAGGGTTCTGTCCTACATGCGTGGGCTAGGGCATGCATCACTCCACATTGAGTCTGGGAGGCACGGGGGGCAAGGGTTCTGTCCCATGTGCGCGGGCTAGGGTGTGCATCAGGGCAGTCAGTGAGAACCACCACCTGCCATCATCAGGCCCCCTGGGCCCTCATTCCGCAGAGCCCACTGCTAAGTGACTCTTAATTCCAGGAGCAGCCCTGGAACACTCTACCGCCCTCTCTGTGGCCAGATAGAGCTCACTGAGCTCCTAGCTTGACGTTTTGAACCCACCCTCTTCCTGGTCAGCCGTTTGGCCACTGAGCTCCCCGTCCGCTTTCCAGCCTTACCCAGGACATGAGCACTCCATGATATAGGCCTCTGGATCAGTCCTTGGTCACTGTTCTTCTAGGTGAACCTTCTTGCCCATGTGGTCCTGACTTTGACGGCCCTGCGTTCACCCAGTAATCCAGGACTGGGTCTCCCTCAGCTAGAATCAGTGAGATGGTCCTGTCAGGTTCAGAGTGACCCTCAGAGTTGTCACTGCCACTCTGCTCCCACTGCCACTGTTGTAACTGTTCTTACTTGTGTCAGAGCTCAGCTCAATGACCGTTAGCTGGTCTGAGTCCCTCACCCCCTGTCATGTGCCCTCTCTCTCTGCTGACCAGTCTTCAGGAGCTCTGTGGGCCTACTGAAGAAAACATTTCTCCTTCTTATCTCCAGAACCTCCCCAGTCTGAGCAGCCTGCCTGGAGCCCGCCTTTCCTTCTCCACGCCCACATTCTGGCTTCCCCAGTCCACACACCACCCCTCCACACACCATGCACTTTGACACACAGCTTAGACCATGACTCCTCTTGTTACCTGTACCTGGGACCCCTTCCCAACTCTTCAGACCCAGCATATACAAAACTGAATTCAGCCTCCCTACCCTGTTTCTCCTTCTGGTCACAGGGATCACTGTCTAGCACCCCCATTCCCTTAGTCTTCTCTGGCTCTCGCTGCTCTTCTGGTTCTGTATACAAGTAATGGTCAAGTCCGTTTCTTCTGGACTGTTGCTGTAGCCACCTTCTCATCACTGCCCGGAGTCTGCACTCTTGTCTGAGAAGTCTTTCCCAAACAGAAATTTGATCACTTTATACTCTTGCTTTAAAAGCATTAACATGGAGTAGCTCTCCATAATCATTGGAGGATCTTCAGGTCCTCATGATACTGATCAGTGTCCTGCATCAGTCAGGCCAGCTTCCCTAGCTGTCCCTCAGTGTCTCACCCATCTCGTGAGGACATCTGCCTTTTGGCCTGTGAGCTGTACCCCAAGTCCAGAATGCCACTGCCCTACAATTCTCATTTGGCAGACTCCATCCCTTCTTCTAGAATCCCCCTCAGGTTTTGCCTTGGGCTCTTGGCTTCTCAAACATCCTTCCTGGTTCAGGCCAGAGCAGTGTCCTTACTCAGGTTCGAGTCATGCTTCACTTCATGTCTGCCCCCATCCTGATGTTATATACAGCCTTGAGCTTGGTTCAGGTGGTCTGAGCCAGGTATCAACAGTGGCAGCTTCTCAGCAGAAAATAGTTTCTGCCTTAAGTTCAGTCTTTCCCGTAATTCTGTATCCCTGCCTACTTTCCAAATTTTTTTTTTTAAAGATTTTATTTATTTGACAGACAGAGATCACAAGTAGGCAGAGAGAGAGGGGGAAACAGACTCCCTGCTGAGCAGAGAGCCCGATGCGGGACTCGATTCCAGGACCCTGAGACCATGACCCAAGCCAAAGGCAGAGGCTTAACCTGCTGAGCTACCCGGGTGCCCCTACTTTCCAGCTTTTAACAGTAATAATAATCAACAATACCTTGCATCTGTGTATTTCAGAGCAAAATTTGACACATATTCAAGTCCTTTTGATAGCACATTTTTACATCAAAGAAATTTTCAAGGAGTTTTACCAAAATATCTATATCATTTTCATTATTATTATTGTCAAATATCTACAGCCGCAACCCAGTCCTTGATCTGGATAGAGGAAGGGTGACAGGCACATTCCTGAGCAACAAAACTAAAGGTTGATTGGTTTGTTTATGGCAGTGATTTTCAGCCTTGGCTATGTGTTGTAATCACCAGACCCCACCTCCAGAAAATCTCATTTCATTGGTCATGAGATTTTAAAACTCCCCAGACTGTTCCATGTTTTGGCCAGGCTTGACATCCACTGTTCTGAAGTTCTGAGCAAGAATCATGTTTTATGCTGAGTAGTTCATGTAGTGATTTTGTTACAAATTAGACATTTCGATATTGGGAATGTTTTTAACTGTTGCCTCAGAACACTTGTATCGGGTTATTTATTTCTGTTACCAAACGTGTACGACAGCATCGCCAGTCCCCACCCCACTGCGGGAGGACACAGCTATCCTGGTGATAAAATTAAAAGTTGGCCAGTTTGCTTAAAGATTCAGGGTTAAGTGTTAGTGGCAGTCACCCAAGGAAACCACCAGTGCCCACGGCCTGCTGTGCCTCTCTCTCCTCCCCCGACATGAGGGGACCTGCTCCAGAGGGAACCTGTGTTCAAGGAGCAAAAGCCCCTGGGGAGACAGACCCCACTGTCATCTGGCCAGTGCCTGATCACCATTAAACGTCCAGATCTTTGGTTCCAGCTACGTCGGAGGGCTCAGGTTAGGCCCAAAGCCTAATTGTCAATCCAGGTCATGGATTGCTAAAGAGAACTCAGAGCAATGAGGAAGGCACATGGCACATGGGCCCAGAGCCACGTGGGGGCCACCCAAGCACGCAGCCACAAAGCAGGAGGATGAGCTGAGGCCGGAACCCTTCCTCCCATTGACCTCATCCCCTGGTGAATATGGCCCAGACCCAGCCCTGGAATTTGGTGCTTTCCTCCTAAGTCATTCTGTAGGGAAGAGTGAAGAACATGAGGCGGACAGAGGTGCGGAGTCATGTTACAGGAAGGGGTGCTGGGAGCCTGGTAAATAAGACTTTCCCCCCCTAGTTATATGCACAGAAATGGGAAGAATATTCATACTTACCAGGTACATATGCTGCCCTGGGTTAGGCATGTCATTCATCCTGTAGATAATTTGGGGGGACCTGCTGTATATGCCCCTGCTAAGCATAGGGATTACAAAAAGGAGCAGCACGTTGTGGGTCCTTCTCGTGAGCGATGTGGGAAGGAAGGGAAGCCACATGACAGGAGGAGGTGGCATGAGGTGGTTTCCTCATCCTTGCCACTCCCCCTGCCTGACCCAGGACACCTTACCTGAGAAACCTGCCTGTCCCAGGTGCTGCCAGGTTTGTCTAGCCCCTCGTCCCAGTTGGGCCAGTCACAAGAGGCCGGCTCCTGCCAGCCCTTGGCAGCTCTGCACAGGCTGGTGTGCACTGGGGCTTCTGCACAGACACCTGAGCACACCGGACTCCTGCGGGCGGGCTTCCTGGGGCAGGGGGTGCTTAGGAGTGTTCTGATCCATTTTCTTATTCGTGTGTCAATTTCTTTGCATTTACAGTTTCAGCAGTGCACAAAGAAACCAAGCAGTTCTTCACTTTGTATAATACCCTGGATGATAAAAAGGTGTATTTGGAAAAAGAGGTAAGAACCTGTATGAAAAGAATATAACTTAATCAGATGATCAGAGACCAGGGCTGTTGACCCCTGGAAGGTCAGACAAACTGAGCGGGAGGCCGTCAGCGTAAGTGGAAGGAGAGCCTGTTGTGCGCCCCGTGCTGGGTCACAAAGTTACTGTGAAAGGGTCACCTCGGAGCTAACGTGGCACGCACACCTGAGCCTACGTGGAACTGGTGGAGCGTGGTTTCATGGTGCCCTATGAGAAATGACATCTAGAAACAAACACAAGAGGCTCACACAAAGGGGGGCCCGGCTTGGCAAAAGTTATGTTTGAGTTTTAAAGGAAGGGAGGGAAGTAGCTAAATAAAATGGGGATGGTGGGCTTATTCCAGTTGATGCGGGGAAACTAGCTCTTTCGTCATCACCGTTCGCCAAGAGTGAAGAGGCTGCCCCAGACACTGACGCCGCCCTCCGCATCACTCCAGTGCTCGGCATAAATACACTCATGACTCCGGGCTCCCGCCCGTCCAGCAGCAGATGACTGGAGCGGGCCGGCAGGGTGTGCAGCTGTAGTTGAAGGAAGAAGAGAAGGAACAATGCGGTCTTCACAGGAGCAGCGCAGCGCGGTGGCGACTGTATGCGCTTTCAAGTTGGACAAGTTTAGGGGTTTTTCTGTAAAGAGGGCATCGCACCCGCTTTGTAGGACTATGACGGAGACAGAATGGGATATGACGGTGAAGGTCCTTGCATCTGGTGACGCCAGGCAGGACATACTAGTCCTGCCCACCCCTCACCTCCAGGTGGGCAGAATCTGTTTCCATTTCATCACTGGGCCAACCCACACTGATTACCCCTCAATAAGAACCATATCACAGGTGCATCTTTGACCTGGCCCCAAATGGAGGCCTGTGTAATTAGCGTCCCCTTTCTGGGCTGTTGTCAGCCAAACCAGATCAATCTCTGTCTTCCTAGAGGACACTTCTTGAGGAGGGGCATTGAGTTCTGTTTTTCTCTATATCTGGGGTCTTCCACAGTGATGGGCACATAGCAGGCTCTTAACCTCCTTTTGCTTATAGGTTTTCCTTTTTTTTTCCTTTCCTCCTCAGATCAGCCTGCTGAACTCAATTCATGAGAACTTCTCACAGTAAGTACTGGCAGCCCTCCCTCCCATCAGTACCCGGGCGTACCCTGCACGGTGCATTCTGCTCACCTCCCTGCGGTAGCAAGTACAAGGGGCGAGACGGGGCTAGACAGGTGGTTTTTATGCTTTCACCCCTACTGCGAAGTGCACCTGCGTCTTGCTTTACACAGTCTCAGGGTTCTTGCAAAAATACCGTGATGTTAGAGGGAGTTTGAGAAACACCAAGGAATATCTTGGGGAAAAAAGTAACTACCAAGTAATTTGTGCCTCACTAGTGTAATCCATTTTTTTTTTTTTTTTTGTCTTGTTAAGATTTGATCAATACCATTAGTTCTTGAGCACGTAGAGATGCTTCACAGTCTAGATAATGAAATAATCTAATTTTTTAAAAGATTTTTAAATCTAATGATAGATTTTGCTTTTAGGTCACTGTGCATCTTCTAAACAACTTTATTCAGATAGGAATCCTTTTTCTCCAAGAACTATATGGCAAGGCCGACCTGCACCCAAGTCATACCAGCCCTCAAGTGTGCCCAGTGGTCTGCTCACCGTCCAGCAGCCCAGGGCTTGCTGTCTATACAGCAGGCTCCTTTTGCTTCCAGCACAAACCTCTCTTAGCCCCTGAGAGGTGACCGGTAACTAAGATCCGAATGGATTACAAACTCTGGATCTTAAACTTCATTTCTAACTAAAAATCACAGCTCCCTGATAAGATTCAGATTCAGTTAGTGACTTATAGCCCTGTGACATTTCTAAAAAATGGTGACTTCCTCATTATTCCTGATAATTGAGAGACACTGCAGTGTTCGATGGTGCCATGATGAGCTCTGCTCTGTCAGCCATCCTGTGAAAGAATTCTCAGTCCCTATGTCTGTGGGCTTGGATCCTTGTGGTGCCATTCCCAGCACAGAACAGGAAGTGAAGGGGACAGTTTCAGGACACCAGGAAATCCACTCATTTAGCTGCTGCCTTGAGAAACAGGACCAGGTTTCCTGACCGTGTATTTAGGAAAATCTCAGAAGACGTCTGCCAGTCTGGAGCCGTGCCTCCAAATCCTCAGATTTCTAAAAACTAAATGGAAATCATTTTTTAGGCAGTGTATGTCATCATCAAAGTAAGAAATGCTTTTGTTGATTTTAATAACATTTTGTTTTACTTTACATAAATACATATTACTTAAGCAATTTGTAGAGAAAGTGAGGAAAGAAGATTGATACTCAGTTATGAGATGAGGCTAATTGTCGTGCCTTCCTCGGAGGTTAGAATTCCTAACTGCCTCGGACTCAATCCCTCCCCCTTCCTCAGCATCCCGCATTCTTTTCCTCACTCTGCTGATTGTTCCTTTCAGAGCCATGGCCTCCCCTACTGCCCGGGACCAGTTTTTACGTCAGATGGAACAGATCGTAGAAGGGATTAAGCAGAGCAGAATGAAGGTGAGAGGGCTCGTTTTCTGTAGTGCAGCTGGGATCTCAGCCTGGTTTCAGAAAAGGTCTTGGGAAGAGCAGGCCTCTTCTGCTTGTCTTGAGAATGTGCTCCCAGTCCTGAAGACCCACCTTCAATGTCCACAGCGTGTGTGCCCAGCGTGCCTCCGACCCTGCAGTGGGCTGTGCCAGCTCCACAGGCTGGTGATTTAAAGGCAGCTCTTAACAGTAGCCCCATGGATTGAACACCCACTATGGGGCAAGCCTGGTGCTAGTCCTCCTAGAAGGTTCCTAAGTGAGTAGTGTTGCCCTCATTGTATAGATGAGGAAACTAACTTTCACCAGCGTCTTCTTTTCTTGCCCACAGTCTCTTCCTCACTGGATCTTTGGTTCCTTTATTTCTGCCATTAGAGATTCATTCCTTAGGATCCTGAGAGCATTTTAGTTTTCAGGAATCCTCTGTAAAAAATGCAAATAATTACCAAACTGAATTCTGAAGTGAGAGGGTGTTATGCCTCAGAAGAGAAGAGAGATATCAGTAAGCATTGTAAGAGTTCCAGAGATAGCTTTACAGAGAATCATTCAGTCTGGGGCCAGCATGGAGTTTATATCACTCTGCAGCTCTGCACTTGGGCCATTTTGACAGCAGTAGGAATTTGATGACTGTCTGGAAATCAGACGTAGCCACAATTTTCTGCTGTTATAACCAGACCGGAACTCACTAATACTCCCACATCTCTTACTTTTGATCCCTTTAAGAACATGGATCACACTGGAATGGTCCTCAGGCATGGCCGTGTGACCTTCTGGGGACTCGGCACCTGCTGTCTTGAGCTTGGACAGAGCGATATTGGGAGTGACGCCAGAATTCAGACACACAAAGGAAAGAGTGTCTGTGGTACTTGTCTTCGTAAAAACCCACGCACAGATGGCCAACCTTCACGCTGCCTATAATTTCATCTCACAAGAGATGAACTAAGGGCAGAAGCTCTTTATATCCCTTCCCATCTAGAAAAAAAGTAATCTCCCCCTTAGTGACTTCAATAAAATGATGTCAGTGGAGGAAAAAAAAATTACCACTAGTGACAAAACTATTCGACCCCAAAAATGAAAGCAGTTGTGAAGCAGCACGTGGCCTGCCTTGCACGGGTACACAAACCCAAGTCAGGACGGCCCCTTGATGAACTAGGTAGGGTGTAGCAGAGAAGGAGCACAGAGAGCCCAGCCGACCACAAGCCTTTAATAAGATCACAGCGTGGCAGACCTTTCCGCCCTGCCTTCATGCCATCATGCTCCTCAGGGAGTGGCTCTTTTTTTTTTTTTTTTTTTTTTTTTGAGAATTTAAGAGAGCTGCTGAGTGGGGGTCAAGGAGCGGGAGAGAGAATCTTAAGCAGGTTCCACCCCAGCACAGAGCCTGATATGGGGCTCCATCTCACAACCCTGAGATCATAACCTGAGCTGAAATCAAGAGACAGTGGCTCAAGCCACTGAACCACCTGGCAACCTGCAGAGCTGCTCTTGTCCATAGTAAAGAACACTGGCAATCGATTTGGGGTTTGTTTCTTTCCCCTTGGCTTCCCCTTCCTGTTTACCAGGAGATGCCTTCCTAGGGAAGGAAGCAGATGTGATCCGTTCATCGTCTCCATTCTCCCCAGACTTCGTGCTGTTGGTACCTCAGTGCTGACCGGTGGAAGAGGCTGCTCTGTGCATCTGCCTCCCCAGCTAGGTGGTGGGGTACAAGATGGGGGGGATGGGTGTGCCCACGGGCAGAGAGAGCTCTCTTCTTCATGTGTGCATCACCAGTGGCAAGCCCGGCACCTGACCCACGGTGGGCTTTCAGGAACTGTTTGCTGAGTGAGTGAATTCGTTCAGTTGACTGCAAAGGCAGTTCTCAAAGAGGGTTCCCGGTCAGGTTTGAATATTGGCACTTCAAATGCAAGAAGGCTGTCTTTGCAGAACAGCATGCGTTTGAATGCAGTCTTTTGATGTATTTGTTTAAAAACCAAAACTCCCTGTATGGATGCCACAGTGGCTTCTGCTCAGAGTGTATGTGGCAGGGAGTCTGTGTCCTCATGGAGCACACACACCCCCAGAATCGGTGGCTGTGGGATGTACACAGAGTGGACCATAGACCAGCAGTGTATACACACAACAGTGTATGCTACACAGAGGGGCTCCTGAGTGAAGAGAGAGTCACGTAGTGAAAGGCATTTTATTTTGTTAAAGATTTTATTTATTTGATAGAGAGAGAGAGAGCACAAGCAGGGGGAGTGGCAAGCAGAGGGAGAGGGAGAAGCGGGCTTCCCGCAGAGCAGGGAGCCCAATGCAGGGCTCGATCCCCATTCCCTGCGATCATGACCCAAGCTGAAGGCAAACACTTAATGACTGAGCCGCCCAGGTGCCCCGCTGGGAGGCATTTGCACCTCATCCCAAGGAGGTGAATCCAGGGAGCAGGTGCTCAGCAGAAGAATCTGGGGCTCCTGATCTAGGGTGTGGGGGTGAGCAAGGAATGGGAACAGTGTACCTGGGGACGGGCTTCTAGGACAGTGTGAAAATAAAACTCAGACCTAAGAGTCATCTCCTGATTCTGAGGGTGAAGGGGCTCTATCTGCTTGTTATCACTCACATTCTGGGTGTTGTGTGAAGACAAAACCTAGTCTCTGTTGAAGAGCTACCTTGAACTGAGTGATGTGTCGTTCACGTCACAGTTAATGTCATCTGTACCTTGTGACCTGTGATCTAGGTGATAATATTCTTATTTTGCAACTAGGATACCTGTCATTCCAAAAGATGAAATAACCTGTCCAGGTATACACAGTGAGTGACAGAAGTAGGATTGGAACCCAGGTCTCTCTGTCCTCAAGCTCAGTCCATTTCGGGGTTGCTGTACTACCTTTTACAGTGAGTCCTGGGACATTCAAATTAAATTTATTCAAGTTCCCTATTTATATCACTAAAATGTAGTTATTCATGGCCAAATTTTCTGCTGGAGGACAGAGCAGGCAGGAAAGGTCTGGGATCCAACTGCCAGGCTTTGCAACTCAAGGGGTGGTGGCCCAGCAGAGAGGTCCCACCACTCAGCAGAAAATGTTCCTAGCAGCTGTGGACATGGGTTACAGGAACCATGGTCATCTGGGCAGCATCAGGAAGTCCTCCGGAAGGGACCAGGGCCACCTGCTGAGCCAGGGCCAAGTGTAAGATGGCCCTGACCAGCATCTCCAGAGGGGACTGCCTGCCTCCCGGTTAGCAGACTCCAGATGTGGTCACAGGCATGTGACCAGTGTCCATGTGCAGAGAGGGCAGGGGGCTCAGGATCAGGTCACCAGGTGACTTTGGAGCTGGACACATGGTCAGGAGTGGTCCAGGCAGATCAGTGGCTCTGTGGGTGGGATAGGCTATGGGGACACCGGGTTGCAGTTCACCAGGTGATGGGCCTGGGGATGCCTGGGATCCCGTCCAGCCAGTGAAACTTTAATTTGAATTTACTGGGCGGTCCCTTCCAATGCGTACCTCAGAAGCGCTGCTCAGGCATCAGAGGCCAGTGAGCTCGTCCAGTGCACTCATGAGCACCTGCTGTGAGCCAGGCACCAGCTGCCTCCACAGCTTTCTGCCCTCGCCATCTGCGATGCTCTCGCTTGCTGCTGGAAATCATGCACATACCACTGCCGACTCTGCCCAAATGTCGTCTCCTCAGAGAGCCCTCCCTGACCCTCCAGCCTGAAGAGGCCGTGCACCCACCCACCTCTGTGCTCCAGCCCTGTCACTGTCTTCACAGTGGTGATCATGAATAGGACTTTGCATATGGAGCTCATTGTGTGAGATGCGTGGTTAGCATCAGCCCCTCTAGCTCGCACCCTCCACGGGAACAGTCACATGACCTCGTCACCACCACGTTTAGTCCTCAGGGTGATCACACAATATTTGTTCAAATGTTAAGCTGTTCGGTACCTTAGGAAAGTCTCTTTAACCCAAATGCATCCTGTATTTATGAGGTCACTGTCCTGGAAACACCCTAAATTTTCCACCAATAGAAAAATGGGTAAAATAGCTGTATGATTGGGAATATTCTTAAAGTTTTTTAGGTTTTTTTTTTTTTTTAAGATTTTATTTATTTATTTGACAGAGATCACAAGTAGGCAGAGAGGCAGGCAGAGAAAGAGTGGAAGAGAAGCAGGCTTCCTGCTGAGCTGAGAGCCTGATGCGGGGCTAGATCCCAGGACCCTGGGGTCATGACCTGAGCTGAAGGCAGATGCTTTAACCCACTGAGCCACCCAGGTGCCTTGAGTTTTTTAGGTTTTGATTGTAGAAAGTGTATAATAGCATGGAAATACTATGAAAATGTATGGAAATAATGCATGAAAGCAGACTCAGTTATTTACATAGGAATTCCTCAGCCTCAGCACAGTTAACATTTTGGACCAGATGACACCTTGTCGTGTGAGGGCTGGGCTGCACATTGTGGAAGGTTTAGCGGCATCCCTGGTTCCTAGTGGACCCTCTCCTCTCAGCTGTGGCTACCTAATCCATCCCCAGACACTACCTCATGCTCTTCAGGGGCCAGAATAGCCCCTGGTTGAGAAGCACCAGGCCGTTGATTGTGAAACTGTAGACACACACACACACACACGCAAATGGGACAGTTAGTGCCCAGTAATAGAATTGCTGAAGAAATGAGAGAAGCCTCTTTGTAATTTCACCCAAATAAATAGGTCAGTCTCAGAAGTGGTGTGCAGAAAGAGAAATACTGGAAGGAAGTCCATGAAAATATTGGTAATAGTCGCCTTCTGAGTGTTGCCAGCAGCCCTTGGTCACAGTGTGCCCCTTCCTCCCCATTTCCCGAACTATTTCCGCAGATGGAGAAGAAGAAGCAAGAGAACAAGATGCGAAGAGACCAGTTGAACGACCAGTACTTGGAACTGTTAGAAAAGCAGAGGCTGTACTTTAAGACTGTGAAGGAGTTCAAGGAGGTAAGGCGGAGATGGGGCCAGCCACAGAAGGCTGTGGGGGGCGGTGTGTGTCTCTCAAGACGAGCCTTGAAAAACCAGAGCCGTTGCCTGGTTCCCCACTGGTCTGGGGATGGGCCACAGCTGTGTGATCCCACAGTGAAGTACCGCATCTAGCTAGTTCCGGACTGTGTGGTTCGCTGGCCCATTCTCAAGTCTCGAACGTTCTGAGAGACATCACATCTTCATTTTCATTCCCCTAACGTTTAGTAAGCATATTAAACCCATAAGAAAATAGCATCAAAGGCCACCTGGAAACAGCATTCATTACACATTCAGATCTGGAATTTTCCTTCATCCCATCCGAGGTGGGAAAGGGACCTTGAGAAGCCTGTGGGAAGAGTGAACTTTGAGCTGTGCACTTGGGCAGTGGCTAAATCCCCTCACACCTGTTTCCTCAAGGGTGGATTCTGCTGGGTCACATGAGGGATAAAGGCGTCTGCGTCCTATGATGTCCAACACTCAGCTGAATTTTGTCTCCGTCTTCTCTCCCTGCATTTGGGAATGGACCATGCTCCATGGGCTCAGAAAGAAAAGTGTTTGCCCTTTTCTTATGAGATTTTCCAGAAAGGAGACTTCATTTTGTCACTTACTGGGGTATCAGCAACTTCATTTTTAGGAATTCCTTCCCCCTTTCTAACTCAAATCCGTGTGATTTCAGAGAGTGTAGAGATTGCTGAATATAGACAGCTAGAGATGTAGCTTGTATGTATCCTGGTGTTGGGTCTGCAGAGTGAAAAGTATGATCTTTTCATACCAAAAATTTTATTTCTGTACATTTTTAAAAATTTGTTTCTCCTTCCCAATTTTTCCTTTTCTACTTCTCCTTTCCTTTTTTTTAAATTTAACTTTTGGGGGCCACAACCCACAGACATTGCAAAATCTTTCACACTTTCCATAAATGTTCTTCCAGGTCCTTCCATGCCTCTGGGGATATATCAGGTTGTTAAACAGACCCACTCCCTGTGTCAAGAAGCTTAATGTTGTGGTTGGGGAGACAGATAGCAAGCTAGAAAACACAAATCCTGGTAAACAAGTAGTAACAAATAACTAACTTCAGTTTTGGCTGGGGGAAGGGGCACTAACAGAGATGGTGCGATCAGAGAAGGTCTGTCTCGGGTGCGGACTTGGCCATGGGTACAGCAGGAGACGTAAGCCTGGGCAGCTGGGAGAGTGATTGGGTGAAGTGCTTGGGGTCAGGAGCCCCATGTGGTTAGCAGGGACTGGAGCTGAAGTTTTGGAAAGGCTAATGAGTGAGCTGAGGGATCAAACAGGACTCACTGCTCCCCAGCAGAACTTTTTTTTCCCCCTTTAATGCAAATAATTCAGAAAGAGAAAAGGCCCAGCAGGGAGGAATGAAATGTTGCTTGGGCAAGCCAGCATTGCCCTTTTGACAACAGAAACAGAAAACAGATAAGTTGAGGAGGATAAGTATAAGCTGTCCAAATCAAAGCACATAAAAGCAAAATGGACAAGCTCATTCTCGTACTCCGCGCTCTCAGGACTGAGATGACCTCCTAAGGCAGCAGTTCCTTCAGGGATGGTAAGCATCGGACTTTCTGTGTTCCTGTCTCCCTGGGCGCAGAGCCTCTTGCACCAGGGAGCACGAGGGGGTGCCTCCAAGCCGCTGAGACCCCCGAGACCCTGTGCCTGCCTGTGCCATTTTCCTCCATCCAAAACAAGTCAGGGGAAAAAGAGAAAGGGGAGTGTGTGTTCTTCAGACAACTAAATAGATTTCATTTAAGGGACTCACCTTTAAAAAACAAAAAACCAGCCTATTTTTTTGGTTTTTGACATGAAAGTGATAATATTTACTATTTTTTTCTTTTTTAACATTTTACCTGGCAAAGATTTAAAATTAGCAACTGCGTGTCAGTGTTCCGAAATCTTGAACTTCTTCCACCCGCTCGTCTGAGGTGACGTGGCCCCTCTTGGGGCCACCGCAGCTTGAGGAAGAAGAGGCAGCAGAGGCTTGCAGCTCTCTGGTTTCCACTCCTTCAGCCCGAGTGGTGCTGCTCTTTCACCAGAGGGCAGTTACCTGATAAGATCTCCTGTGTGGTGGAAGATCCATCTGAAGGAGCAGACCTTCATCCCAGGCTCTTCTTCCAGAACCCTCTCTGTTCTGCTCTCTGTCCTTGCCTCTCCCCTGCCTGCCTGGTCTCCGCTGGGTTCCCTGTGCCCACCGTTTCCCAGTCTCTGGTGCTCGTGCCAGCAGCCACACGCAGAGCACAACCGCAGCATCCAGAGCCTGGCCCTGGCCACCTCCATCGTGCCCTTCAGTGGGTTTGTGTCCTGCATGCTCACTGAGCCGCGATGGCGCCCCCCCCCATCCTGAGCCCCAGCCTCCTCTGGTGTCAGGACACTGGTTACGGACATCCGGTGATGTCTGAGTCTCCGTGGGCTTGCTTGTCGCAGCCGGGTTTGCTGACAGCAAGTCTGCCAGGGAACAACACATACTCTGAAATCTCTTCAGCTGCTGTGTCACATTAATTAGCCATGCCTCTAAACCACAGTCTCTCTTAAGGTCATGAAAACAAGCTTTAAATTCTAGCCTCGCACTGACGAATGCAGGCCGTGCATTTTCATGAAGCTGACTTTGAGTACAGTTTCGAGGGGGCTGACCTTCCATGTCCAGCACGTGGTGGGCCGCATGCCATCTTCAGTAGGAGAGAAACAGAGGCAAGGAGGTTTTTTCCCTTCTCTTCTGGAAGGAAATGCCTAAAGGACCCATTCTGCATTTGCTTTGAACAGGTGGACAGTATCATTCTGTAGCTTCCCCAGAGGCCTCCACTAGATTGCGTGAGACTTCGTCAGCGCTCACACATAGCAAGTGACGGGAGGACACCCGTCCTGAATGTTCCGGCATCATGTCGGCGTCTTGTGCATACCCTGGCCCCTGCTGAGGACGCTATGTGCAGCAGACACTGCTGAGTTGTTTTGCCTCATTTAGAAGTGAAAGTGGGTGACACCTGAATGTATTTATTCATGGCTTTGTTATCTTTTTTATTACGGAAATTTTCAAAAATTACACAGAAGTAGAGAGATTCATAATAGTATGACTCTCTGCCTGTTCTTCTTCCATCTTTACCCCCACACCAGCACTTTGTTCTTGGCTAAAGCTTTTCTCCCCAAGCAAATCTCAGTAACTCATTTTATTTTATTTTCAGTAACTCCTTTTAAAGAGGAAAACTTTCTTCTCTAGTAAAACAAATGTTACTAAAGGTCTTTCTTTTCCCGCGCCCCAGGACCAGTGAACTGCCTCCCGCTCCAGGAACCTGCAGTCAGAAAGTGTCAGAGTGCCTTGCTTCTGACAGTAATTCAGCCTTACCCCCGGCCCAGAGCCCAGCCCTGAGGAGAAGGCTAAGTACCTGCACATGAACTGGCACTTAGTTAAAACAGGGTCCCCGCAGCCATGAGCTATGATACTGCCAGAAAGAACCAAGGGCCTGCAGAGAGCTGGGAGCACCTGGCTAGGACCAGGGAGATGGAAATGTTGACTTTGCAGAGATTGCAGAGGGCTCAAGGGTAGAAGAATTTCTTCCACACTAAGGGCCTCTCCAGGGGAGCATGGCTTCTGGACACCTGGCCTCACTCTCAGGCTGGGCCCCTCCAGCTTGCCTCTCCAGGCCCTTCCTGCTAACATGTTCACTTCTCAGTTTAAAGCCAGCTCCTGGTGACGGGGCCCAAGGATGGAGGGGACAGTGAGTGCCAGCAGATGGAGGTATCCTGAGTTGTCAAGGCCAGTGGGAACAAGAGGGAAGGAGCATGCGTAGTGAGCAGCTCTGGGTCATGTTTGAAGAGGCAGATACAGAGTGATGCAGAGGTGACATCAGGTTCCACACTCAGGGCTGGGACCAGTGACCTCCCTCAGTACACGCAGTCATGGATCTCATACAGCTTATTTGTAAAAGAGGAGGGTCCCTCAGTGCATATCTCTCTCCCAGTCTTCTGTGAGTTTGTTTTCTTAAAGCTAAGGATGTACCCAGTCTTCGCTGTTGTCAGGGTGAGAATTTGGCCATGTGCTCTGCTTGCTGTGTGAACTAGGTTTGCCTTTCATCACTCCTTCAGCTGCGGGCTCCCAGTACCTTCCCCTTCCTTCGTTACCACAGTGGTCCAGGATTGGCGCTTAAGTGTCTGCTGGCTGCTTCTGGCCCCTTGAGAGCTACAGGGGTTCCATGAAGTCTTTTGGAAGGACAGTGCCTAATCCTCACCCCGCTCTCAGTCTGACAGTCCAGAAGCCAGTTGTCGTTACAGTAATTTTGGCACCGGAGGCCAGGTGAACCCGTCCCGGCCGCTCCACAGTGCTGGTGGCAGCGTGCACGGGGCCCAGTCTAGTTGGCCCGTCGCTGTGTCTCCGGGGACTAGGGAAAGCTAATGGACACATTCTCTGTTTCCTCTCCAGGAGGGCCGCAAGAATGAGGTGCTGCTGTCCAAGATGAGAGCCAAGGCCTCTTGAAGATTCCCAGACATCACCATATGTCATCAGTTTTTTTTAACGCCATTTATCAACTGCAAGATGGTGAAGATAGTTCTGAACACTACAGTAGAGAGATGCAGGGGCCGTGATCGCAGCACCAGGATATTTTCTTTCTCCCATTTGCTTCCATTTCATCTCTCTGTTGTTGACGGAACCAGACGGTGCAGACGCGGTGGCTTGGAGAACACCCGTCAGTCATCCTATGAAGAAATGCAGGCAGTATCTGTTCTGTGTCGGGTCAGCTTGAATTTCTCCAGTAACATTGCACATATGAAGGTACCTGTATCTGTGTGGACTCTGAATAAAAAGGAATTCACTTGTTCAGCAGATGTTAATTGAGCAACCATTGAGAAGTAGGCACTGAGGGAAACAGAAGTATAAAATCCAGGCCCTGTGCCTCGGGCAGCCAGCAAGTGGCCCAGGGAGCAGAAACAGCCCATTTGACCCAGAGCTCAGCTCAGTCACCTGAGGTTTTTTGGTTCTTTCTTTTTTTTTTTTTTTTTTTTTAGTAAGCAAAGGCTTTTAGCTGAATGACCAGCCCACGTGAATATGGGTCACGTGGGCCCTTTGCTTACCCTTGGTGCCTTTTGTTCCTGGCTCCTCGAGGTGCCAGCCAGCAGTCTTAATGGTGTAGCCACAAGAATGAAAGCTCAGTGGCTGAATTCTTACACATGACTCAAGTTTATTTCACCAAAAATTGAAAACAGGGGCCTCATATTGAGGACCTCGTAAACAAGAAGGACACCTTAATATGCCCTGTTTCTCACATGAGTCCCAGCCAGACGTGGTGCCCCCCTCTTCATTAGGCACACATGCCAGGAGCTCCATGTATGGACAGGTCCTGGGCCAAGCAACGAGATGAGACACACACCATCCACTGGGCTCCAGG
Source organism: Mustela erminea (assembly GCF_009829155.1). Classification (NCBI taxonomy): domain Eukaryota; kingdom Metazoa; phylum Chordata; class Mammalia; order Carnivora; family Mustelidae; genus Mustela; species Mustela erminea. The sequence continues at coordinate 101,272,853 of NC_045621.1, read as the reverse complement.
GATTGCGTGATAAATGCTGTGAGCAGAAAGCAGAGGGCATTGGAGGAGGAAGAACAGTGAGGCACACAGAGATCCAGGAGACTTCGTGGGGGAGGCAGTACTGGGACTAGAGCAGAACGGGGAGCTGCATTTTAACAGGCGGAGATAGGTGGGAAGGCCACTTTGGATAAATATGACTGTAATTAGAAACTTGAAAGGGTGCAGGGAGAGTACAAGGTGCTTGTTGGGCAAGGAGTGGAGGGGCCTGTCTCTGCAGGAACGGCCGGCTGGGACCAGCCTTCAGGACCAGGGGAGGCGGGGGCTTGAAGGCAGGCAGAGCAGTAGACTCTGTCCTCCAGAAATGAGCAGTCAGGACCAGATGGGGAGCCCCTCCTTTCGTGGCTGTCAGGGATCCGGCAGCCCAGCCGTGTCCAGTGAACCCTGGCACGAGGTGGACATTTCATTCTGCGTGCTTGCACACGTGCTTGTCAGCGGGCTCGAACGTGACACATAGAAGCTTATACAGGGAGGCAGCTGGGGTGTTCAGTGCAGTCACAGGAACAGCATATCCATTCTTAGTTCTCTGAGATGTGCAGTAAACAAATCTGATGTGCACAGACCTTTAAAAATCCCTTGCTGGATTAGCAGCAGGCACTGGTTTCTGTGGTCAGGCAGCAAGGCCTGTCTAGCTCCCAGAGCTGTGGAAGTAGCAGGTCCCGAGGTGATGCTCCCCTGTGCCAAGTGTGCCCTTCCTGGGCCCTGTACGTCTCCCCTCAGTGGCTCCCACGGGGCTGCTGTCAGCTGCAGGTTGATTTTTGAAACGGCCCCATGAAGTTGAAGCCAGTGACAGCCAGAAAGCAGGTGGCCCTCTGAGGGCTGGGGAGGGGGCAGCTGTTTGCCAATTATTTCAGGTTTGGGGAAACATCTGTGTTTTCGTGTTGAGAAGCTAATGGACCCACTCCCTAGCCTTGTTTTGAGCCGTTATGAAATTGTCTATTTGTCCAGAGGTCATAGGGAGGAGAGTAGGTTATATCTGGGGTTCGGTAGCCCACCTCTGCTGTCAGGGCAAATATGGCATGACGAATCCAAAGCTACTAATTAATAACCATTTAGGGGCATTTATTGGGCTGTGTTTCCAAAGAATTTCATTTTGATTTGGTTTTGCTATAGGGAGGTATCAGATTTCCTTTCCCCTTTTAACCCACAAGGCCTAATACAGACAAGTTCGTTCCCATTCCTTGGACACATCTTGATTAGACTGCAGGAGCCAGATTAGAAAAGTCTGTGTTTGCTTCAGGTGACCCACAGAGTGGATGGTGTCTTTGTGAGGAATTAGGACCATAAGCATGCCTTACAGTCAAGCCTTAGAGGCCAGTGTGATGCCCTGAGGCCCCTTCATTTCAGAAGCCCCTCAGGAGAGTTCCTTCCGGGACATCTCGTGGGCCCAGAGTATGACTGGGTATTGTGCTAAGCCCACAGACTTTTCTGGAGTTTAAAAAAAAGGGGGGGGCAGCAGGAACATGCTTAAGTTACTTATATGAAATGTGTGCTTCTGGAGGAATGAGGCTTCCCCAGGAAGCATTCTGTTGCCCCTGTTCAGTCAGAGCCATAAGCTTGCTGTCCGGGTGCCCTGGTATTCTTCGCCAGCCTCAGGTGGAGCGCCGTCCTCCCTGACACACAGACGTCTCGTGGAGTACATGGCTGCCTTGGTATAAACCGAAGTCAGAGCTGCTGAGCAGTACAAACCAGAGGGCCACGAGGTATATGCGGAGACATTGAGACGTGTTCCTTATTGTCCTCTGCCTGGGTTCGGTCTCATGGGTCCCTGGGGTCAGCTCATTGTGCTAGAGGGAGGTGTCAAATGTTTGAGAATGCTGCCAAGGTGACATGTCGGGGTGTGTTTCCTTTTTGAACGGAGCAAATTCCAGGTTTGTCAGGCCTAAGTTCTTGTTAGAGTCTCGAGTGTATGGTTCTCACTGGGTTCTGGTCCGTTGCCCATATTCTGTGGGTAGCCAGGGCCTGCCAGTGTCTGCTAAAGCAGGACCAGAAGGCCGAGGGGCTGGGACAGATAGCAGGCCTTTCTCGGGCTGGGGAAGCACTCCTTGACAAACAGCGTAGCTCTTGGGACCCTCTGAAACCAGGAGCAGAGGACAGGGATGGCCCCAGGCAGCCCTCTACTACCTCACCAAGCGCCATCCCCATGACCTCAGGCTGACTGTTGCTGGCCCTGATCACGTCTGTAGTGACCAGAGCAGGCCTGCCAGCAGAGGTTTGGACTGCAAGCAGTGGCCTGTAAGCAGGCCACCTTGATTCCTGTGCCCCAGGCGTGGCCTGGTCATGCCCTCTCTGCACGTGACTGATGATCAGTGTAGAGGGAAGCAGCCATTCGAGCAATAAACTGTAACAGGTACTTTGCCTGAGCCTGAGAGGTGGAGTTGGCTTGAAGCTTGCTTCAGGGAAGAACGTTGAGGAAGCGCTTTATGCTTTCCTTGGGTTTGATGTCGGCTTCAGGGTACAAGCCCTTACCACACAGCAGTCTGGCAAAGAGCCCCAGCAAGGTGAGGTACTTGCTGGCCATCTGTGTGGCCACACAATAGTCAGGTGGGGCACCTTATATGAGGCATCCTCAGAGCCCCCACAATCCCCACGCCTTCTCTCAGTGCTTTTCCCCAAGTCCAGAGCCTTTCTTCCAACAGCACATGGCGACAGGCTGAAAAACACTATGTAAAAAAATCCTGTTGTCATGGTGCCCACTCTCCTCACGATAAACGTGTAGAGGCTTTGAGGGGATCCAGTAGCTGGCCTATGACTCATGTGACATTGTGGGGAATACTGTGGGTTTTCCGCATCAGCCTTATACCCGTTCCTCAGACGCGCCAAGCTCATACCTGCCCGTGGCTGTTGTCCTTGCTGCTGCCTCTGCCTGGACCGCCGTCCATCCAAGGTCACGGGCAGTGGCTTTCCTAATCTGCTATAGACCCATTCAGTGGTGGCCTGCAGCACCAATCACCTTCTGCACTTTCCCCTGCTGTCTCTCTTGGTGGCACAGGCTACTTACTGTTTGATCTCAGTCCTTTGTGAAGTCTGCTGCGTGCCCACCCCACAGAGTGGGAGAAAGCAGTTACCTCGCAGTCTCCCAGAGTCTTGCTCAGGCTCATGGCCAGGAAATCCTGGCGGGAAAAAAATAGCTTCTCTAAATTGTGACTTTGTATCCCTGTATTAGCAGAGTTTGGAATGAAACTTGGCATCTAACTGATGCTCCGTTTGCATACAGGTGGGCAGTTTCACTCGGCAGCTTGTGAGGATCTCCTAGAGTGTCTTTGTCAGACTCCAGCCTCGTCGGAACGACAGAGGTGTCAGAGGTCTCAGACCTTTCAAAGCAATTACCTTTCATGTGGGTTTTTTCTCCCCAGATGGGGAAAGAGAAAGGGAACACACTGGTGTCAGGGACTATGAGGTCATGAGTCTATTTGGTTCAAAGTATGTCATGAACCTAATGGTCACTTGACTAGTTGACATGACTCAGCCACATGAAACCAGGAAGTGGGGAGCAGCACTGGGATGCGGTGTTGGTAGAAGTACGAACTGTGCAGACCCGTGGTCGGACAATATCTCTGAACAGTGCCCAGACTTCTTGAGCCGGCAATGCTACTTCTGGGAATCTTCCCCACGTACAGGGATTTTCATGCAGCATTATTTGTAATAGCAAAAAGTCGGAAACTACCACCAACATAGGGCAGGGGATAAGAAAATCATGGTGAATCGTGCAACGGGCTCTTAGATTTAGAAGAACGGAGTCACTCTGCATGTACTGCCGTGGGATGATCCCTAAGGCACATGGTAAAGTAGGGGACAAGAGGCTCTTGGTATGCTAGTGTTTGTTTTTGAAAAGGGGGAAAGGGTGGAGAAAAATGCGTGTCGATGGGCATACACACATGTGTGGTGCAAACATGCACATCTGACTACGGATCTTATGGCATATGCCTAGACTATCTCTGGGAGGATACATAGGAACCTGACGGCTTCAGTTGCCTCTGGGAAGAGGGGTGGGAATTGCTTTTCACTGTATACTTTTTGTACCTTTTGAATTTTATACCATGTACATGTATTATCTATTCAAAAAATAAAAGTTTTTAAATCTTAACTTGATTTCATTTTCTACCAATCAGAAACATGCTAGAAGATTCATGTTCGGTAAATCTGCTTTCCTTAGGAAAAATAATTAACCTCTCCCTTTCTTGGGTCTTGGGGAAAATAGGGAAGTGGAAAGGGGGCTCGCCTCTTCTGACAGAGCAGCTCTAGGGAGAGGAAGCAGTGACGGGAAGGGGGCAGTGGACTGTGAAGCAGTTTCCCCTCTGTTGGTTTGCCCCTCTCTCACGACGGTCACAGCACCACCCCTGTTCCTCTGGTTTTGGGGGTGCAAAAGATGGAGGCAGTACCCCTGAGCCAAAGAGACATTGCTGCTGGTGTCAGCACAAGATGCGTTAGGAGAGCTTCTCTTCTTGCACGTTGTTGGGGAAGGATGAGGTGTCTGGAGCAGCCGTAACCATTTTGAGACCAGGAGAAGACACACGCCGACATGCAGAGCTTTGGGCAGAGAGAAAAGACAGGGAGAGCCTGGTTCCCTGAAGGTATGACGAGCCTCTTGAACCAACCCAGGGGCCCCGCACCCCCGTATTCCTTGTTCCATGAGAAAAATAAATCCCTGACAGATCCTTCATTCAACCAACAAATATTTGAGCTTCTGTTGTGGGTCAGGCCCTGGGAATACAGCTGTGAGCAAAGCAGACAGAAGCACTTGCCTTCACTACACTCTAGCGGGGAAGACATACAAGCAAGGTAAGACCATGTAAGCTACAGCGCTTGTTGCTTCAGCGTGCTAATTAAGGGAGAAGGATCAGGAGTGTCTGGATTGGTGGTGATTTGCAATTTTATACTGAATAGTTAGGGACTGCCTTTGCATTCTTTACTGAGCGCTACCTTGGTTTTCATTCTGGAAACCACCAGAGCGCCAGTTAATTTGCTGGCTACTGGAGACACGTACCCGGTGGTGTGCCTCCTATAGGGGCCTGCTCGGTGTCAGCCTCCTGGTTTTGCCCAGCCTTGCCATAGATGTCACCAGTGCATCCGCCTTACAAAATGTCTCCTGTCCCTAATTGCCTCTTTGACCTGACTCTTAGCCACCCTGATCTTCTTTGAATTCTATAAACTGCACATTATTTTACATGCTTTTATTTTTGTCATGTAGAAAACCAGATGCATGAACTTAATTTTGATACCTTTTATTTTTTTTAAGATTTTATTTATTTATTTGAGAGAGAGAGAGAGTGAGAGAGCACAGAGGGGCAGAAGGAGAGGGAGAAACAGAGTCCCCACTGAGCAGGTACTCGATCCCAGGACCCTGAGATCATGACCTGGGCCAGAGGCAGACGCCTAACCAACTAAACCACCCAGGCGCTCCTAATATTTGTAATTTTTAAAGATAATGTTTACATGCTTTCAAATTAATTCAGGTAAGAGAATGGGCATTTTCTAGACTTGTGTGCTGTTTTGTTTCAGAAGTTTGAATACAAAATTGTGATCAAATCCAGCCTAGAAAAAAGTTTCTCCATTGTTTGTCTCTTTAGGATATCTGTGTTCTTAGCATTAAGGAAATATAAACAAACAAACACGTGATTAATGAGGGAATGAGCCATCGGTGAGGGTTACCTATGTGGGGGAGATGCCAGGTGGAGGGGCTACTGAGGGTAAAGTCCTGGAAGTAGAAGCAGGCCCAGCAAGTGAGTTTTAAGGAATGTGGATGGCACCTGTGCAGGAAATCATTACAGGGTTTGGGGATTTCAAGACAGATGCCTTGGCAGCTGCACTGACCACAAACCATGGAAGCAGGGGCAACAGCAGGGAGCCCAAATAAGAGATGACTGATAATCCAGGTGAGCATGTACCAGAAACAAAAGCCTTAGAGACTGTGCTTACCCTTTTTAAACCACACTCTGAATTTTCATGTTCTGCTTTTTTCACATATAGAGCACTGAATTATTTGTTGCCACTCTCCACTCCCCTGGAACAGACACCTTTGTCATGGCATCCTGGTGGGTGGAATGCTCTTCCCCATCCCTTGACTTCAATCTTTGGTTGGTCTGTGGGTTGTTAGCAGACTTGCTAGGAGTAAAGGTTTGGAAGTGTGCTTGGGTGGTCAGGCTTGCACACCTAGACCCAAACAAACCGCTGCTTGAAGCTGGACCCGGGAGGGCCCAACCTGGGTCGGTGAGATCCCAGCCAACTCCTGGACATCTCCCAGACTCAGACACTTTTCTGTATGGCCCAGCGTCAGTGCAGAGAGACCAGGTCAGGGCCCAGAAGAGCAGGCTTGTAGGAATGGTACCCACGTGGGGACTGCTGGACAGCAATCGTGGTCCAAATCCAAACTCCCGTCCGACATGCTGGAAGAAACATGGAGGCCATGCTAAAGGGGAGAAAAGGAGCACGCTTTATGCATTGTACATGACTCATTATAAAATAATATGATTAGGTTAGCCCCATCCATCCTACAGACTGGAACTTTGTGGAATTGGATTCTGACCTGAACATACTTTAGCAAATGAATCTCCACAAGGAAGAGACGAATTCCATCCTCCCACCCCCATCTTAGGTGCTGCAAGCGAAGAGATTTGAGGCTTATTAAAGAAGTCCCTGCAATGTTCATGATAAGTCAGATACTTTGTCAATAGATTGTTACTCTGATGCTCTCACTAAAAAGAATTACAAGTGCAGCCTTACATAGTCATCACCTGATCTGTTTCAGAAATTAAGCATTTTGCAGGGGCATCTGGGTGGCTCTGCATTAAGCAGCTGCCTTCGGCTCAGGTCATGAGCCCAGGGTCCTGAGATGGAGCCCTGCATCAGGCTCCCTGCTCTGTGGGGAGCCTGCTTCTCCCTCTCGTGCTCCCCCTGCTTGTGTTCCCTCTCTTGCTGTTTGCTGTGTCTCTGTCAAGTAAATAAATAAAATCTTTAAAAAAAAAAAAAAGAAATTGAGCATTTTGTAGTTATAATGGTAGCCAGGGAAAGTCTTCTTAACTGAAGAAAAGGGTCAAGTCTGAAAGGTCCAATAGAAATTGTCACCAAGTCAGCAAGCCAGCAACCTCCTTTTCAGAAGGGCTCCACATACATAATTCCTTCCGCCTGGGATGCTTCCATCATGATCCACAATTAAGTCAAAGCCCAGGCCAAATGAGCACAATCATCAAGCATTCTACTCAGTAGAATGAGTAAACCAAAAAATTCCACAAACGCCCCCCGGCCAACTCTACTTAGACTCTTCCTCTAAGGATCCTGCCTGGAATCCAATGAGAACAATGCAGGCAGACCCACTACACCAGGTGCAGGGCTCATGCTGCAAAACGCAGGCAAACACTGAAACATGGAGTCCAGGCCGACGACCGTTGAGTTCCCGTCCTTTCCCAGCCTTGGAGACAGGCAGACTTGAGTCCAGATACCAGTGCTACCATGTACTCGTGTGACCACAGACAGGCTACTTACCCTCTTGGGACAGGGTTCAATGAGGACAATACCTACCTTGTAGGATAGAGGTAGGATTAAATGAGCATTTGTATATAAAACCCAGTACAACAGCAGCACATGGTGGGTGCTTGATAATTAGTATGAAGAGACAGGGAAGAAGATCTCTAACACCACCTCGTGTATTTCAGCCGGTAGGGGAAAATCCCTGATAGCCCCAAGCTTGAGCTCTAGTCCTTCAAACACAACAGTGTGCCCATTCCTTTCTTCCCTGTCTTAGTTCACAGAGGATTTGAGGTGGCTTGTAGGAAATAGACAGACTATGATAGTTAAAATACAAACAGAACAGAAAACACTAGGATAAGGAAAACATAAGTAGGAATTGGAATTATAAACTGGCTAGAAACCTTAGACACAGATCAATAGGATGCCAGTTCCTACACAGATTCCAAAGTTAGGCTAGAAATATGGTTTATTCTTCCTAATCAAGGGAAAAATGGAAACATAATAAATTAAAAGTCCTCATTATCACACGAAAACATGCTTCACAAAGAGTGGAACAGATGACTTTACATTTTTATGTGAAATGCATTGACATGTTTCATATTACTTTTTTGTGAAGTATCTTCCAATGAAAGAATAAAATTCCAAAATATGACTCCAAGAAGGCTGGCGTAGAGACCACTATTGTGGTGTCCCAACTACTGGCCACAGAGGAATGGTTAGACCAGGTGCTCTCCCCCGACTGCCTTCAATTCCCTCCCCTCTACAGGGCTGACACGGAGCAAAGTCAGGACTGTGGATGGTTTGAGGTTGTACGGGTCCTCAATGGCAAAAACACAAAGTTCGGTAAACAGAGGTGGTTTCTAACTCGTTCAGTGACAAAATCTGATCTGACTCCACGCTAGCTAGCTATTCTTGGTCTTTTCTCACAGTGTAAATATTCATTTATTTTACTGCACCTGTTGAGTAGAGACTGCTGGCCCAACCCAGATGGGGGTGTTGCCTAATTTATTCAATATACACCAGATTGCCTTTCTAACACTTAAAAACACTCCTAAGTTCCAAAGCCCATCTGGTCCCAAAGATTTTGGAGAAAGGCACTGTGGATAAACCCCAAATTATAGATCCTCTATGGTATAAGCTTAAAGAATGTCTATGTACCTCAAACATCCAGTGAGCTGATGGGGGAGTGAACTATTTGTGTACATTGAAAAACCGAATCAGTAAGCAATCAGCCCTTCTCCAAAATCACAGGGACTGTGACCAGCATGACTCAGTCCAGGTATCCCCTCTCATCCAGGCCCTGGGACCCCTAAATGCCTGGGCCACATTTGGTATTTTCGGGAAGGCCAAGATTCACTACGGCAGTCATAGACAGCAGTCATCCCTGTTTCAATGGCATATGTGAGTGTGTGTGTGTGTGTGTGTGTGTGTGTGATCGATCATACATATGAATGATTTTGAGCCTAGAAATCAATGCTTCAAAAGTATTTTTATTACACATACAAGTCCATATGGTGGAGTGCTGGGAACATTTCTCATAGGGGCTCTCCCTTGTTGGGAAGCAGAGAAAGGACCGCACCGGGGTCCTCAACACTGGCCGGCTGCACAGTAGAATCCCCTAGGGAGCTTTAAAACACACTCCTGCCTGGGTCTCACCACCCCCGCCCCTTCGGGAAGGCCAATTTAATTGGTCTAAAGACAATCTAAGCATCCAGCACTGTCTCTCACTGACGAAAAAAGAGCTCAATGATATAAATGATCAGACTTCTCTGAAAGCCTGATTCAGTAGATAGGGGTTGCACTAGACACTTTTTAGTGGGCCCTAAAGCGGGCCACTGGGGCTCGGTGCAGACGGATCCGCTCGGAGAAATAGGGTATTAAAGGAAAGGCAAGTCAGCTTCGACTCTTTTGTCCATTCCAACCAGTTAGCAGTAACTGGAGCGCTGTCTGCAAAGGATCCCAAGGCAGACGTCCTGCTCCTTGGAGAAACGTGCCACGATCGATTAGCTACGTCTGCCACACACCCCGGAAGAGGACCCACAGGCACGCTTGCCGCACATGCGCAGTCTTTCCAGAGAGCCGTGGGCATCGCTTCTCCTACCGTCCGGCCCGTGGTACGGCTCACGTCTTCACTACTCCGCTGTGGGGCAAGGCTCCCAGATGCCTGGAGCAGGCAGAGATACCAGTTCCCTGCGCACAGCCCCACCTATGTGTCTTCCCGAGCCCTGGGTTTATCTCTGCTTGCTGAAGAGGCTCTTGAAGGCGTTGTTGTAGTTCTTGTTAAACGCTGTGTAAATCAGGGGGTTAAAGAAAGAATTGGAGTAGCCCAGCCACAAGAAGATGCTTTTCCAGATGGGGGGCAGGCTGCAGGCACAGAGGGGGCTGATGAGCTCCGCCAGGAAGAAGGGGATCCAGCACAGTACAAACACGCCGATGAGAATGCCCACCATCACGGCGGCCCGCTTCTCCTTCTGCTCGCGCCACGAGTCCCCGCTCATCTGAAAGGCCACCGCCGGGCGCCGCGCCGTGAACACCATCTCCGCCTCGTGAGGGGCCTCCTTCACCTTGGAACAAAGGAAACGTGCGGTTAACACACGAAACCTGACGCTGGATGTTAAAGCGGCACGGGGCTGCTCCCGCGTGGCCAACACCTCTCCGGCAGCCTCGTTCAAGATGGGCTTACACCGTAATCCAAACAAAATGTTGTGAAAATGTTCCTGAAACTGTAGGTTAAAATAAGCCCCGAAGGCGGCAGCGGGTGGGGTAGGGTGGGGTGGAGGGAGGGGTAGGCCGGGAGGAAGGCCTGGGTGGCTCAGTCAGTTGAGCATCTGCCTTCAGCTCAGGTCATGATCTCAATGTCCTAGGATCGAGTCCCACATCGGGCTCCCTGCTCCAAGGAGAGCCTGCTTCTCCCTCTCCCTTTCCCTCTGCCTGCCACTCTGCCTACTTGTGCTCTCTATCTCTCTGTCAAATAAATAAATAAAATCTTAATTTTAAAAAAAAAAAAAAAAAGCCCTGAAGGTTCTTCCTGGAGTGAGAGTGGTGGTGCCCACGTTGTTGGATAATAAGATACAAAAAGGGAGAGAGGCAGGTAAGAGCAGGAGCCTCAGTGTCAGACTCTGGCTGGAGTTCCAGCCCCAGTGTCCAAACCTGCTACTCCATCTGTGAAATTGGGTGACAAAGTCCTCTCCCCCCATCGTAAGGCCACCATGGAGGTGAACTGGGAATGTGCTGGATGCCCAGAGCAACCCCTGGCACATGCCCCCATTGGATACTCATGGAGTGGGCTGAGGGCTGGGACTAGGACCCCAAAGAGAACAGATCCCAGCCCAGCCATGAACTTCAAAGCTGGAGAGGCAGCCTATAAACATCAATACTGCAAGAAATTATACAACGATGTGGTAAATGAATTCCGTTTAGATTCTGCAGTCCATACTGCCTAGCTCTAAAACAACAGCTGAAATGCCTTTGCGGTAATAACTCCCATTGAAGGAGCCTGCGGCACACGGTCCACCCTGTCACCCCCATCCTTTGGTCCACTCCTGTTCACCTCTCGGGTCCACCAGCCCTCTCAGAGTGGCATCTCTGATGCTATGAACTCAAACACATCTCCCAGTTTGGTACTCCTCTCTCCTCTTCTGTAGAGATCTGTGCAATTCTGGCTATTACACCTGTTCCCCAACCCTGGGCCAAGCTGAAACAGGGCTGGGACTGTGTCTTCCTTGTACATGCACCTGCCCAGCAGCAGCATCTGGTGCCTGGCCTGAACTCAGGAAACAGTTGCTGAATGAGCCAGAGATCATGACAACACAACAGTCTGCACCTGCGTTTCCCTCCTCCCCGGGTGCTGCCAGCCGTGGCCACAGATGCTGGTGGCGCAGGGGGCCAAGAGGCTCCCAGACTCGCATGCACAGAACTGGGAGCAGCTGGCAGGACAGCCCCACGACCGTGGAGAGCCACACGCGACCGCAGCACACACACCTGCATCTCTCACTGGGTCAGGACGGCCAAAACCAAAAGGCGGAGGAGGCCCCAGGTGTCCTGACCTCAGCACCACCTTCGAATTCAGTGTCTTCCGCTTCTCCCCCTACAGCCTCCAGCTCCTCCAGCTGGAAAGTCACTACATCAGCCTAAAAACAGATCACAGTCATGTGGACAAAGTAGAGTTCTCTCCTTTGCCAGCACAACACCTGGTCTCCTCCTGCCTGCCCCTTGGAAGTCAACAATGACAAGGCAAGGGAAGCCAGCAAGGGAACAGACAGCATTTACCTCTCCCCACGCTGCACCCCCACAGAGGCCAGCCAGAGCCCCTCTGATGGGCCCTTCCAAGGTTTGCTGGATCCCCATGGGCAGATGTGAGACCCACGTCCTCATCCCCCTTATGAAGAGACTGTGCTGACCTAGTCCCTCATAGTGGACCATCCTCAAGTCATCAAACAAGTCTCAGCCACAAAAAGGTGCCATCCTGAAACCAGCTCATGAATACTGAGCCATGTCATGGGGAGGGAGCAACGTTATCAGCGCAGGAACGGAAGTGGAAGGTGCCCTCCCTAAGGGCTCAGAAATGGGCACTTTTCCAGCAAACCTGGCTTCCCAGGCACTTGAGTCCCTTCCCAGGGTAAGGAAATTCCAAATCCTTATTATGCTATTGAGGCAAAGAAATGGAGTGACTTCAGTTCCAAAGGGCTCCTGAGAGAAGAGGAAACAGAAAAGGCAAGTTCACTGAATAAGTCGTTTTAAAGGACCTGGCCTCCAGCACTGCGACGTTAGCAGAACCCAGCTCTGCTCCTCCACGGCATCTGTTTGCTAGAAGCCGTTTTCCTAACCTCTCCCCCTGAGCCTGCTATACCCCATGCAGAGGGAGATGCTGGAAGAGTGTGCAATCTTTCTAGAAACGGCTTCGAAGAGACTGAGTCAACCTGGGATGACAATTCCAGCTTGCAAGGAGACTGACTAGCTTGACTTTTGTCATCTGACATGTGATATCCAATAGAAAGCCAAAAGAGGCTAAAAACAGCCCAGAGAAGTTATCATAAAACAGACACTATGCTAAAGGTTTGGTAGGGATGACTTGAATTCATTCTTACATCCAACTTTTGAGGTATTATTATCTCCATTTTAGAGTTGAGAAAACACTCTGGGTAGCTAAATACCTTGTCCAAGATCACCCAGTTGCCAATGGTAAGAGCTGGAAGTCAAATGGGAGTATTTTGAGCTGGAGACCACACTCTCAAACCCTACCTGTTCTGCACCTTTAGTAAAGGTGATTGATCTGGATGGGTTCCAAAAGAATATATCTTTTTATTTTCTTTTTTTTTTAAGATTGTATTTCTTTATTGAGAGACAGAGAGCACGAGTGGGATGAGGGGCTGAAGGAGAAGCAGACTCCCCACTGAGCAGGGAGTCCAGTGTGGGGCTCAATCCCAAGACCCCAAGATCATGACCTGAGCTGAAGGCAGATGCTTAACCCACTGAGCCACCCAGATGCCACAATAGAATCTACTTTAAGAATATATATGCTTGGGGTGCCTGGGTGGCTTGGTGGGTTGGGCCTCTGCCTTCAGCTCAGGTCATGATCTCGGGGTCCTGGGGTCGAGCCCTGCATTGGGCTTTCTGCTCAGTGGGGAGCCTGCTTCCCCCTCTCTCTCTGCCTGCCTCTCTACCTACTTGTGATCTCTCTCTGTCAAATAAATAAATAAAATCTTCTAAAAAAAAAAAAAAGAATATATATGCTTGAAAGAAGATATCCAGATGGCCAACAGACACATGAAAAAGTGCTCAACATCGCTCGACATCAGGGACATACAAATCAAAACCACAGTGAGATATCACCTCACACCAGTCAGGACAGCTAATATTAACAAGTCACGATAGATGCTGGCAAGGATGTGGAGAAAGGGGAATCCTCCTACACTGTTGGTGGGAATGCAAACTGGTGCAGCCACTCTGGAAAACAGCATGGACAGTGGGTTAAGCCACTGCCTTCGGCTCAGGTCATGATCTCAGGGTCCTGGGATCGAGTCCCGCATCGGGCTCTCTGCTCAACAGGGAGCCTGCTTCCTCCTCTCTCTCTCTCTGCCTGCCTCTCTGCCTACTTGTGATCTCTCTCTGTCAAATAAATAAATAAAATCTTTTTTTAAAAAAAGAAAAAGAGCATGGAGTTTCCTCAAAAAGCTGAAAATAGAGCTATCCTACGACCCAGCAATCACACTACTGAGTATTTACCTTAAAGGTACAAATTTAGGGATGCGAAGGGGCAAGTGCACCCCAATGTTTATAGCAGCAATGTCCACAATAGCCAAACTATGGAAAGAATCTAGATGTCCATCAACCGATGAATGGATCAAGAAGATGTGGTATATATCTACAATGGAATACTATGCAGCCATCAAAAGAAATGAAATCTTGCCATTTGCAATGATATAGATGGAAATAGAGGGTATTATGCTGAGTGAAATAAGTCAATCAGAGAAAGACAATTACCATATGATCTCTCTGATATGAGGAATTTGAGAGGCAGGATGGGGGCGCTGAGGGGTACGGAAGGGAAAAATGAAATAAGATGAGATTGGGAGGGAGACAAACCATAAGAAACTCTTAATCTCACAAAACAAGCTGAGGGTTGCTGATGGGTGGAGGGGGAGGGACAGTGTTATGGACATTGGGGAGGGTATATGCTGTGGTGAGTGCTGTGAAATGTGTTATGCCTGATGATTCACACACCTGTATCTCTGGGGCAAATAGTACATTATATGTTAATAAAAATAATTTTAAAAAAGAATATATATGCTTGAGATTTCTTCAGTGTGGACATGTATGGCTTCCTGGTGATTTCTAGGGTCTCTGGCCATCAGCTCTGGGGCCATCCCGGAACTTCTCCATCTCTCCTTGTTGGTCTTCTCTCCCCTCACCTCTTCACCCCGACCTCCCTCTGCACGTCCATCTAAACATAAAGCCTGACCATTCAGGCTTTAAAGGGCCTCTGACCTCCAGTTAGAAACCTCCCTTAACCTGCAGGGAAGAGTACGGGCTATTGAAGGCACACAACCAGGAGGACCCTGGCCCTTTTGGGTCCTGCTATAAAAGGAAAAGGGCTCTGAATACACAGAAGTTTGGAGACACCAAATGCCATGGCCAAGGCCACACAACAGGGAAAAAGCAGAATGAAGGTGCCTGCCTGCTCTGTCTGGTTCTGGAGCTGTATGGCCTCTCTCTGCCAATACTGAGATGGGGACCTCAAAAATGAGTGTACCTTTACATTTCATAGAATCTGAGGCTTTTTCATATGAAATTAATTAAGGACCAAATCTGCCAGACACTATATGCTTACACACTTACTAACCACCTACTGTGTGTATGGGGACTCTGTAGTAGAATTTCCCATCAAGTCCCAGTTTGAAATATTCTGTTCCACTATTCCCACCAGGACTCTGAAGCCAGGGAAAAGATTCCAAATTGTTCAGAATGCTGTGTCACCACCAACAGGCCAGGACGACAGGGACGATGAGTGTCCTGTCCCCTGAAGAGTCCCTAGCACCTATTATCACATATGGTATACAGTAAAATCAGTAAAAATCTATGGAATTAGGAGATATTTGGGAGAGATGATTCTTTTGCAGGTCTCTTGCATTTGTGCACATTTTGCTAGCAAAGACCCAGGGTTAGACTGGCTTATTGAGGATGTTTGTAAAGCAAACAACCGTGGAAGACAGAGATAGTGTCTCCCCGTGGAAAAGCAGACAGTTTGGCTTGTGGCCCTGTATAAAAGATTCAGGTTTCCAGAGAACAGAAGGCAGGTTTACTTATGGTCTGACACTGGGCAATATAGATTTGAGATCTCTCCTCTAGGAGTTTCTCTGCCATGATTTTGGACCTCAGTGTTCTAGTGAGAAGCTCAACCTTCTCCAAGAACTACGCAGATTTGAGAAGTAGATCACTGCAAGGTCACTGGTGAAGACACACGGTTCCCATGCCATACTTGCCTACCCCCCCACCTGTCTCCTCTCCCCCTCCACTCTTCCCCAACAATCCAATCGGAGAGAAAAGAGAAATGGAAGTAGAAGTAAAGAGACAGAATGAATATAATGATGTAAGGGGAACAGCAAGAGAGAAGTTTATAGAGACTAGAAGGCCAGAAGCATTTCTGAAGGTGTAGAGGAAACACTCCTCGACACATCCAAGTACTTCTGGAAACTTGCAGGCTCTTAGGGGCCAATCTTAAAAGAATCAAACCATAAACCAGATTTTTTTATTACCACTGATACAATTTGATTCATAAAATGTACTTTCCTAAAGTTAAAATAAGCTTGCAGTCTGGCATGAGAAAGTGTTTGAGCCCACAGTTCTTTTAATAGATGAAATCAGAACGAGGGTGGTGATTTTCCACCACTCTTCCCGTACCCAAGCTCTGACAAGCCTAGTCTTCGGGGTGGTCCAAATGACAACTAAACGTTGGACCAGTGACAAAAACATATGGGTTCTGTACAGATTTCAGGTCACTCAAGGCTTATGTGCTATATGCTTACAACACAAAAAGTTATTTATGCTAATACACAGAGTTAGCTTAGCTAGGCAAGTATTTATAATGCAACATTATCTAACACTCAGATCCAAGTTGTCACAAACCCTACAGTTCAGGATTACACATCTATTTTGTCCTTTACTGTGTGCAAAGTGCTTTCCCATTATACTGTTGAGTCTCTCAGGACCATTCGTTGTATTCTGGACCAACTTCTAGCAGAGCAACTATAAGACTTTATTAAATTTTTAATTCTATAGTTGTGGTCTACTAAAATTAATCCCTGGAGAACGGAGACCCTGCTCACTCATTCTTTGAAACTTCAGAGGCTGCTACAGCCTGTCTGATCTGCAGGTCAGTAACAGTCAATCAAGTAATTCTGAGCACCATTTGTGTGTCTTATGGCAGTGGCTTTAAAATCTGTCCACAAGTTCACTGATACTTTTCCAAAGGTGGAGCCTAATTCCCCTTCCCTTGGGTGTGGGCTGCAGTTGGCGACTCACTTCTAGTGAATAGACTATAGGGAAAGAGATCTCATGTAACTTCTGAGACCAGTTTGTAAAAGGCATTTGCAGTTCCCTCCTTGCTGTGCTCTCCAGGAAGAAGGGAAGTCAGCCGCCATGTTGTGACAACACCCAAGCAGCCCTGGGGAGGCCTCCTGCTAACAGCCATGTGGGTCAGCCATCTTGGAAGCAGTCTCCAGCTCCAGTGAAGCCTTCAAATGACCGCCGCCCCACCCGACATTTTGGCTACAACTGCATGAGACCTGGGGCCCAGAAGGGCAAAGCCATTCCCATGTCTGACCCACCGGAAACTGTGGGTTAATACGTGTTTGTTGTTTTACACCACTAAGCTTTGGGCTAGTTTGTTGCATATGCGAGAAGTAACTCCCCTATGTAGGATGGTGAATAATAGTAGTAATAAGAATAAAATCATAATTCATTATTTATAACTTACAAGAGGAATTGTAAAGAGTAATAATGAAGATGCTGCAGCAGCTTGCATTCATGGTTTGCTATTTTCGACACCCCCTATACACCATTAACTCATTTACTCATCACAAGAATATTTTAAGCAGGTGGCCATACTTCCATTTTACCTACAAGGAAATGCAGGCTTAAATTAAGTCTCTTGGCTACAGTGCTAATAAGTGGCACAAAAAGAATTGATATCCAGGTCTCCTTGCTTCCAAATCCCCTGCTCCTAACCACTAGGCACACTTTCTCCCACCACATGTTTACTGAGTGAGCGAGCGAGTGAGTGAAGGGTGTCGACATTATCACATTCATGAGCCCCAGGTGTCTCTGCCTCTGTGGGCCCCTGCCTCCATTAAAAAATACTAAAAATTATATTTTATGTCCATATTATTATGAAGACTACTATAACCGAGGCTGGCTACATTATTATATATTCATTGCTCTTACATTCATTCTTCCCCTAATTTTAAAAGAAATTAAAATCAAACCATTTCCATGGGCCCCTAAAAGTACTGTGGCTACTGTGCCTAATGAATAATTAGGCCCTGCTCATGAACACGGGCATGGCAATCAAACAATTGGAAAAAAAAAAAAGTTTTGAGGTCCCATTTTAAAAGCCAAAGACATAATCTCCATTGATTTTGCTTTTTTCTTCTTCTCAATAGTAGAGGGCACAGGCCAGTGGAAAATAATCATGACCCGTGGGGGTCGTTTGGTAGGGTTGGGGGGGGGCCCAAACACACTTTATATGTGGTGCTCATTCTAGAAAGCTGAAGGAAAGGAGGGCAGGGTGGGTATGAACCTTGCCTCCTGAGTGCCTCCGTGCTCAGCTGTGGTCAGCTCTCCTGGGAGCATAGTTTTGAGCCCCTGCTCCCATGATGCCCCACCTTGACTGGGATATGGCTGCCTCCTTCCTGTGGGCGATGGAACAGTGCTCAGCAGTTAAGTCCCTGGAGGCAGACAGCACGGAGGATTGACAAAGTTAAGAACAGTGACCTCAGCTTCTCCACTCAATAACTCTGTGGTCATAGCTGAACTGACTTTGCAGTAACTTAGTTTCATCAACTACAAGATGAGGGCTGGTGGTAAAGACAGCATTCACCAAATTATCCACACGCTTCCCTGGATGTCTGGGGCTGGCCAAGGCTGAGGACAGAACTGACACGTGTCCACTTCAGGGGAAGGCAGCTAGAAGCTGCTATATTTCCATCCATCCCTTCCCCTCATGCAGCAACCTGGAAGCCAGTCATTCCAGACCACAGAGCGAGATAATGGCAAGGGGTCCTGATCTATGAGTTGCTGCCAGGCGGAGAGCTCTGTGGGAGGGGACCCATCTTGAACCCTTGAGAGTGAGATAAGCTGTCCATTTGGGGGTTACGTGTGGCTGAACAGGTCTTAGCTTATCCGGACTGATCGAGATGATAAGGCCAGCCCAGCTGGGTCCTGGAGATGAGATGAGAGGTTGGAGGCAGAGCGTCCAACACAGTGTCTGGATGACAGGACTCACTTAGTAAACGTTGGAAAGTTCTACTTTCCAAAACTGCATTTTGCCCCCAGAGAATTAAATCACTGCCCAGGAACTGGGGCTCATCCCTTTCTGATCGTATCTCAGTGTTGGGACCTGGCCACAGAATGGCAAAAACAATGAAGGGCGCACACAGCCCTATTACCAGAGCCTTCAGACTCCATAAGTGCTTCTGTCCCCCCACAGAAAGCAGTACAGACACATTGCAGTACCTAAATTCAACTCATTTTCCTTAGAGTGTGGGAAATGGCAGCGGGGAGAGGAGAAGGTAGAGAGGTAGTATTACAGGTATATTATTGTAAGTTTCCAGTCAGGAGTCTTGTGTCCTGAAGCCTGTAGATGCCGACTGAGCAGCATCCCCAGGTATCTGAGTGAGGGCTGCCCAAAGCCTAAGGAAGCAGGATGCTCTCTGATATCATCCCATCTTCAATCTCAGCATCACGTGACTCGAGAGTCCCAGCCATAGCTTAGATGGATACTGTGTTTTAGAGAAGAGAACTTGCAGTCTAAAGCAGGGGAAGGGCTTGCCCTGGGTCCCACTGCCAGCAAATGGAAAATCACAGCACTGGCCCTGCCTCCCAGAGCTCTTTCTCTCCACCCATGGCTACCCCAGACTGGCCAGGTTCTTGTTAACTCTCTTCGTGGTATCTATCACTTGCCTGAATGGGGGCTTTCAAAAATGAATGCCAAACTCAGGCTTGGCAAGCCTTTCTGGCAACCATTCCACCATGATTTCTCTAGGTGCACATTGGATTGATGCAGCTATTCAAAGTCAGCCTACCTCTGCAATCAGACAGAAAAGCTATAATCATCCCAGGCATTTCCAAGGGACCTTTCAAAGAACATCATTAATTCTGAATAAAGCTCTCCCCTACCAACACTTTCCAATTATAGCCTTGACATTCCTATTTTATGCTACAAAATCCCTCTGCCATTTAATGAAGAGGAAAAAGCCTGCTTTTTAAAACACATATGTTTGAGTAGCCTACGTATCTGAGTTAACTTTCCAAAATTAAAACAAAACTAACAACAGAAAACTTACTGTCCCTTACCCCCGGGCCCCTCCCACCAGCAGTCCTTCCTTGAGCCATGCACAGTGGTCTCCCCCTCCTCCTTCTTTTTCATGCTTTCGCTTCCCTTCTCGAAGTTTCAGTTATCTGTCATCAACCAAGGTCCGGAAGTAGACGATTCTCCTGATTCCTCCAGGTCAGTGGTAGCCTAACATGACATCACAATGTCTACGTCATCACCCCGCTTCATCTCATCACGTGGGCATTTTATCATCTCACAGCATCACCAGAGGAAAGGTGAGTACAGTAAAATATTTTGAGAGAGATCACAAAGTTTTTATTATAGTATATTATTATAATTGTATTTTTATTATTAGGAATGTTGTTAACCTCTGTGTCTAATTTATAAATTAAACTCTTAAGTAAGTATGTATAGGGAAAAAAAATAGTATCTATGATTCAGCGCGCTCTGCGGTTTTAGGCATCTCCTGGGGGTCTTGGAAGGTATGCCTGTGGACAAAGGACAACTACTCTACTGTATTTGGGAAGGGACAAAAAAAAAAAAATCCTCTTATTATTCTCCAGGACTCAGAGCCTGACCACCACCCCCCCACCCACCCGAAAAGGGAAAGTTTGGGTCTTCTAGGGTGAGGAGGGAGCTGGCATTTATTAGGGTCTGGCCAAAAGGCAGAAAGTTCCAGTTCTAAAGGCAATCAGAGAAGGTTCTGCCAAATGCGTGTTCCTCTGTCTCATTCATTTCCAGGATTATGATCTGGACCAGTGCAGACCTGATGCCTACTCCAGCCAGCTCTGCCCCTTCACCCGCGCCCCGGGGTGCCAGGCAGTGTGCTGATTCCTCCCACACTCCGTCTCTGAAGAACCCTCTGAAGCAGGAATGAACTTGTTTAAAGATGTGGAGAAGAGGCCCGCAGAGATGAAGCAACTAGACCCCATGTCCCAGGCTGGGATCTGAATCGAAGGTTCTCTCTCCTTCCAAAGTCGCTAGAGGAAAGCACTGAGGTTGGGGTAGCAAGAGGAAAGTGATACTTGGGCTAGATTTTACACTCACTTGCTCTCTCTGGCAGGGAGCTGGCCGACAGAGTTCGAGATCCGTTTCTAGCTTGCAGAGGGTGGACCAGGGCACAGAGGAGAAGGAAACCCCAGAAATGTGGAACTCTGCAGGACACACTCCCAGCGCGCCGCAGTCCCGCTCTCTCTTCGGGACCAGGAAGTGGCCGGCTGCAGGAGTCATAGGGACACTGCCAGCCCTGGGGAAAGCACCAACGGCGCGGCTCATGAGTCGTGCCCTCAACACTACCGGGAACGCTGCCCCTGCAAGCCCCCTTGGGCCTCGTGCACCCGCGGCCCCCGCGGCCCCCGCCAGGCCCCGTGCGCGCTTGGTGAAACCCCTTCCCCGGCGCGCCAGGTCCGCAACCCCCGCCCCCCGCCGCGTGCGCGCCCCTCCGTGGGAGCTCCGGGAGAGCGCAGGTGCGCAGGTGAGGCGCCCCTCAGTGCGCGCTCCCGGAGAGCCGATGACAAACTCCCCGTGCGCTCCCGGTGCGCGCCCCGAGGGTGCCAGCTTCCGCCGCCAGTTCTCGCGGGGGCCAAGCCCTGACCTCCCCCTCGACCCCCTGTTCGGCAGCGGGCTCCTCACCTGCACGGGGGCGGGCAGCGGCAGCACTGCCCGGCGGCGGCGGCCGAAACGAAACTTGGCCGCCTTGTAGATCTTCCAGTAGACGAACAGCACCACGCCGAGCGGCAGGTAGAAGGCGCCGCAGGTGGAGAAGACGGCGTAGGAGGGCTCCTGGCTCACCTGGCAGCGCTGGCGCCGCGCATCGTACGCCTCACCCCAGCCGAAGAGCAGCGGCGCTAGGGCGATGAGCGCCGAGAGCGCCCAGGTGAGCGCGATCATGAGCGCCGAGGCGCGGCGGCGGGTGCGCAGCGTGTACTGCAGGTGGCGCGTGATGGTCCAGTAGCGGTCCAGGGCGATGGCCGCCACGTTCCAGATGCTGGCGGTGCAACACAGCACGTCGAAGGAGATCCACACGTGGCACAGGCTCCGGCCCAACCGCCAGCGTCGCCCGGCCGACAGCTCGCTCACCAGGCTCAGGGGCATCACCAGCGCCGCCACGAGTACGTCTGACACGGCCGTCGAGGCCACCAAATTGTGCGGCACACGATGGAAGGCGCGGACACGCAGAATGGTGACCAGAACCAGTAGGTTCCACAGGAAAGTGGCCGCGATCAGCAGCACCAGCAGCGTCACCACCAGCACCGTGAAGACGGAGAAAGGCGGCTCGCGGCCCGGCAGGGCGGAATCGCCCGCGGTCGTCGACCCAACGACCCCGCTGGGGCTCGGGCCCATGCTGCAGGCTTCGGAGCCCTGGGGAAGGGCGACGCCGGTGGCGACCACCGAGAGGTTAGCGGCTTCCATGGCGCGCGGCGGGGGATCCCGGCTTCCCGACAGGGACACAAGCGCTCCTCCAGGGGCTCGCGTGGACCCGGCAGGTGCGGGCGTGGAAGGGGTCGCTACGTGCCCCGGGAGGACGGGGGGCAGGTGTCCAAGTCGCCCTACCTTGTCCCTCCTTGGTTCACAGCCCCCTTTTGGCTCGGAGCCCTAGTGGACTTCCTTTCCAGTAGAGGGAAAAAAGAGAGTGGGACCCCCTCGGGAGTCCAGCTGGGCTCGGTGCGCCGGGCCCTCCCACCTCTCCGCGCCGTCCCCGGGGCAACCGGCTGTCACAGGGTTGGGAATCTGGGAGCGCCGCCGAGTGTCCGCGCGCAGGGGCGGGCTTGGAGAGGTGCTCCCACCCACAGCGGGCGGCCGCAGGGGCCGGGCTGCACCGGGGAGGGCGGGTGCTGAACACCAGGCAGGCCATCATGCCGCCGCCGCCGCCGCGCGGGGC
The DNA here is from genome assembly GCF_009829155.1 of Mustela erminea. Classification (NCBI taxonomy): domain Eukaryota; kingdom Metazoa; phylum Chordata; class Mammalia; order Carnivora; family Mustelidae; genus Mustela; species Mustela erminea. Next base: position 101,250,417 of record NC_045621.1, on the reverse strand, counting down.
TCCCCACCTCCGCCCTGCGGAGAGAACCCTAACTGTGGCTGTCTCCGGAGAAGGTTCAGGATCTCTCAGCCTTTTGGTAGCCGCCACCTTCGCTGACCCTTGGGATCCGCCTGGTGGCACGGTTGAACATCGAGAAACAGAGGCGCCCCCCAACCCCTCTCCCAGACGGAGGAGTTCTGGTCTCATGGAATCAAGATCCCACGCATACCTGGAAGAGGAGGTTCGGGTAGTGAGGTACACAAAGGGAGAGACCCTAAGGCCGCCTCCGTCCTGCCGCTTCACCCGCGCACTTCTAGCTGGCAGGGGCTTCACGGTGCCTTGAGAAGTTCTCTCTGGCTCTGGGCAGGAAGAGCGCTGCCTCTAGGCAGTGTGGCAGAGGTCCCTGAGAGGTAGCCTTTAGGACCCATCCCCGCCATCCCTAACCCTGCCCCACCACATCCCCATCTGTCCTTCCCACCCCGCCCCCTTGTATTTGGGAACATCTCTGACTATGTTACATATCTTCCAGGTCTTCAGATCAAGGTTAAGGCTGGGAATTATTTTTTGTTGACCCTCAGGCAAAGGCAGAAACAGATTGGAAGAGACAAAATCCCCCTAACCTTCTACTGCTCTCCCCCACTTTCAGCCTCAGACTTTTTTTTTTTTTTAAGATTTTATTTAAGATTTTTAAGATTTTATTAAGGGAAGAGAGACAGTGAGAAAGGAGACAGAACACAAGCAGGGGGAGTGCCAGAGGGAAAAGGAGGCTTCCTGCTGGGCAGGTAGCCCAATGCAGGGCCAGAGTCCCAGGACCCAAGGGGAAGGCAGACACCTAATGACTGAGTCACCCAGGCACTCCTCAGTCTCACACTTTTAAAAAATAGTTCAGTCAAAATGAATTCAACCCGAGGCTGCATTACTTCTGTTCCTGGGCATAGGTTAGAAACACCAACACAGAGCCCAAAGTGTCCCTTTTATTTTCACTGCAACAGACCAGAAGTCCTCCACTGGCTTCTTACCACAGCCCAGGAACAGCCAGAGAGGGGGCACTGTACCCTGAGAGTCCGCTCCCAGAGAGACGCATTCTAGAAAGGCCCCTGAGGCTGTAGCAGATGGAAGGGTTTCCTTCCCTGGAGCAGTCCCATACCTGGCCCCTGGGGCAGTGTTTGGGGATCTGGACCCAGCAGGAAGGAGACCCCACGAATGTCCTTCTCCTTTGCTCTCCCTTCTTTATCCGCTTGCTAAATAGGTACTTTCTGCTTTCTGCATACTCTGTGCGCTGGTCCTTGCGTACACACGCGCACTTGATAGCAGACTCGTGCGGTAGAGGAAGCAACCTGCAAGGAAGTAAAAACACTTAACAGGCCTAAGTGTCCACCCCAGAAATGGGCTGTTCAGGGATCACAAAGATGGGATGTTGTGGTCGAAGAACGCTTCCTGTTTCCTGAAATGCAGGGAGGAAGTGGGCCAGATGGAGGGTTGCACTTGGTAGGAGCATGAAAGGCTGGGGTCAAGGAGACAGACATGCCGGTGTAAAGGCCAAGGAGCAGGGTTTTGCATTTGGTCTTGGAAAAAGTGGGATGTTGGATGGTTTTTCAGAAAACTCACATGATGAGGGGCGCCTGGGTGGCTCGGTGGGTTAAGCCGCTGCCTTCGGCTCAGGTCATGATCTCAGGGTCCTGGGATCGAGTCCCGCATCGGGCTCTCTGCTCAGCAGGGAGCCTGCTTCCCTCTCTCTCTCTCTCTCTGCCTGCCTCTCCATCTACTTGTGATTTCTCTCTGCCAAATAAATAAATAAAATCTTTAAAAAAAAAAAAGAAAAGAAAAAAAAAAGAAAACTCACATGATGAGAACAGTCCTTGAACAGAAAATGGGGACCAGCCTTTGAAATAGTTTCACAATAATGTTCTCCCCATTTTATTGGGCAACATTGTAACAAGAACGAAGAACATAAAAAATGTGACAGAACTCCTGTTGCCCCAGTCAGGTGCCTAGCTCGCTATTGTTCTCGTGTCTTTGCTCCCAGCCACATGCATTTTTTTTTAAGCCTAAAATCAGTCTTTTTTCCTTTTTGTAGATTTCGCTTAACACGTTCTGTGTTGCTCTATAGTCTCTTCATAGTTGCGTATTTTATAATGTGCCATTTAGTACTTGAGAGACTTTGGGCAATTTAGGCTCTGTTTCCTCATTTCAGAAATGAGGCTAATTACATCTGCCAAGAGATGATCACAGAACCGTGTAGTTAGAGGAAGCCCGTGGCAGAGGGTTGAGGAAGTGTTCCTTACCCGGGTGACCACTTACAACTATTTAACTTTGAGTTTAAACCTTCCATTTAGTTCTCTTGCGATCTTTGATGTAGATCCTGTTTGTTCAATTGCAATGACTCCAACATTGGTAGCAAGAAAATTCTTGCACATATTTTATTTCCCTTGATCTTACCCACACCCTTTTGGGCCTCATTCCCATTCGCAGATGGAGAACAGAGAGGTCTGTGGCCCTGCCTTGTGCCTCACAGCTGGGACTCAGCCCTTCTGACTCTTCCCCCACCCCCCAGCCCATGTGTCTGTGGAGCCAAGCTGCCCTCTCTGCACTGGACTGGGGTCCAGTCCGATTGTTTTCCTTTAACTGTTTTCTAGAAATTACTTTATATAAAAAGTCTGTTTGTCATGTTAGAAAATTATGTTGTCTCTGGGGCGCCTGGGCGGCTCGGTCAGTTATGGGTCCAACTCTTGATTTCAGCTCAGGTCCTGATCTCGGGGTCCTGAAACTGAGCCTCATGCTCCAGTTAAGCTCACTGAGCTCATTTGAATTCTATCCCGGGCATGGAGCCTGCTTAAGAGTCTCTTTCTCCCTCCCCCCCCACCCCCCTACCCCGCCCCCTAGTGCACTCTCATGAGCACTCTCTAAGAAAGAAACAGAAAAGAAAAGAAAAGAAAAAGAGAGAGAGAAAGGAAGGAAGGAAGGATGGACTCTATTGTCTCAATTACAGGTCGGCTTGGGGTTCTCCACCCGCATCTCAGTTTCCCACTCTGCACTCCAGCCACCCCAGCCTCAGATTTCTGGAAAGGGACAAGCACATTCCATTCTCTGGGCTTTGGTGGGTGTGTTGTTCCTTCTCTCTGGGATGCTCTTCCCTCAGGAGAGGCTCATTGGCTGACTCCATTCTGGTTTTCTTGCTCCAGTGTCACCATCTCCAGCCCTGACCATCAGTTGACAATCTATTCCTCTCTCTATAGGTATTCTCTCTGCTTAAAACCAAAGTGACAAGGTAACTGTGAAATATGTTGGAGGAACGTAAGGCTTAAACAATATACAGGAGCACACTTTCTAGTTTTTGGTTTTGTTTGTTTGTTTGTTTTTTGTTTTTGTTTTGTCTTTTTTGGAGAGAGAGCATGAGAAGGGGGAGGGTCAGAAGGAGAAGCAGAATCTCCCACCCCCAGACACCTCACCCCTACTGATCAGGGAGCCCTGATGTGGGACTCGACCCCAGGATTCCCAGGATCATGACCTGAGCCAAAGGCAGTCACTTAACCAACTGAGTGACCCAGGGGCTCAGGAACATACTTTCTGATGGAGGAAATAAGCAAAAGGAAAAAGAAATGAGCAACAAAGCATCTATGAATCAAAATATTGGTTCCAACAGGAAAGAGGCTTATTATTAAAAAAAGAAGATTCTAAATATCCTAATTTTACCTTTTGAATAAAGATGTACAAAATAAACCAAATGTTTTCAGATCTTGCATTATTAATAGCAAAAGTTTTTTTTTATAATGAACAAATCTAATTTATCAGAAAGCTTAATTAATTATAAGCTGTTCTGTCTCCCACTGTTCTGCTTCATTTGTCTTCACAACACTTTGCCACATGACATCATGTTGTTTAATTTCATTCCTCTTTGTTACCTACCTTCCCCACTAACATCTAAGCTCCTCCTAAGGAGAGAACCTCCTCACTGCTGTTTCTTATATCTAATTCTGTGTACACAGAAGGGGATTGAAGACATTTGAACAAATGTGTTGAAGGAATGAAAGAAGAATTGTTGGAAGAGGTGGTCTGTGTGTCCCAAGTAGCCAGGCACGTTCCTGTAGGGCACACCAAGGATCCAGGGCCCTGACTGGTCACACGCAGGCCGCTTGGCAGAGTTGTGTTTGCAGCAGGTGGCATTAAGGGATGAGGCGACCTCTCCCCCAGGGCACAGGGCAAGTTTCCCTCTGCTCCCTATAGAAGGCAGAGGAGCCCCCAAGCACAGCGCTCTGCTCCTGTAACACAGTAGTCCATCCCCCACCACGGTCAGGTGCGGGTGTCCATCACAGGCCCTCCCATAACCTCCATGGGACTTGGGATATGTGGGGACCCAGCACAGATGTCCCTGGAGCTCAGGCTACAGCTCTTGCCTAGAGCGATAACCCTTCGTCTCTGATCTGTGGTCTCATGTCTTCTGAGAGCATCTGCAAATAGTTAGCGAGTCAGTTGTTGCTTGCAAGGACTAGGTACCATCAGAGCCCTGCCCACTCGGTACCTTTGTTTGCTGAGTTTTAAATTACAATGAGAAGAATTCTTTTGCCCTTTTGGGACTTCTCTTTGATGCATTTTTCTCCCAAATTTAATAACTGAGCTGAAACAAAAGAACAGTATGATTGTTCTTTTTACATATTTCCGAATTGTGCCTTAGAGAGATTTAATGGATTTATTGTTCTCTTGGCCCAGGCTTTGGAGAAACAAGAGATTGACAACCCTGTCCAAATCAATTTTTTATCCTTAGAAGAAAAATGTTTAATTGGTGTATTATGATATGTTTTGTTTCAATTTACATTTCTTCAATGGCTGAAAATCCTGCATTTTTCCACATGGTGATTTATTATCTATCTATGTAGAGCTGTTCGTCCCATTTTAACTACTTAACACAGGAATCTGGGTACTGAACTTACGAATATCGATCAACTGCAATGGAATTAGGGAGGAATTTTCATCAGTGTTGCCGTCACATGCTGTTTCCTCTGTCATTCCTCTCTTTGTATTTATTCTGTTACATTTTGTTGAATAAGGGTTTCTTTTATATAGTACGACACATCGATCCTTTCTCCATCAGTGTCTTTAATTTACTCTGTAATCATAAGTTGCTTTCCTGCCCTCTTCCTCTGCTATTAAAATTTATGAACAGATTTAAAAATGTTGCTCTCTGATTCCTCTGGAGTCGCGTGGGACCCTGAAGGCGACGGGTTCTGGGTCATCTCATGCCCATGCTGTGTGTCATCCTGTCCAAGGGAGTCCAGCCCCGATTCTTGAGAGCAAGACATGGCATTGGTACAGAGGCAGATAGGATGATGTCCTTATCCTGGATTCCTTCCAGCCACCAGAGAAGAGAATCTGGTCACTGGAATGCAAGAAACATGTGCCAACAGCTAATTAGAAGTACACGCAAAGGTTTCTGGTCTCGCTGGAGGAAAGAAATCACCTCTGAAGAGGAAGGGCAGAGAAGGTCTCTTGAAGGAGGCGGAATCTGACCTGGACATTAAGAGCCGGGAGGATTTTTACCGACAGTGGTGGGGGAAGAGGAGGAGGGAATGCTGGGCAGGAGGAAATGGTGAGCCAAGGCTTAGAGGCACAAGGAGAGCAACAAGAATCCCAGACACACCAGCAGGAAATGGTCAGGAGGTGCCCACGTGGACTAAATGAGAGTTTTTTTCAGTTTGGGCTTGTCCGTTTTTGTTTTTAATGAAAACGCAGGGAGAACATTTCTATCTTCTTTAGTCAGCAGATGCTTCTCTCTCTCTTTACCACTTTCATGCCTCTCCCATGATTTTGTTCCTGGGTTGTTGTGCTGTTATTAAAAAGCATTCATTCTTTGATATTATTGCCCTTGTGTTCTTCCAGATGATTTTTTAATATCATCGCATCAGGCTTTTTTTCCTATTTATTCATTAAGTCTCAGACAAGCATTACGTCCCTTGAGAAGCTGTTCTGATCCTTACCTCTGCTGCACCCCCAGCCTCCGCCCGTGCCCTTGCTCCCGCTGGCCCCGGAAGCAAGCAGACACTCCTCACAGGCCCTGGGCAGCCGCATCTCTGCCTGCCCACGGGTCCTGTCCCTGTGCTCTAATAAACCACCTTTTTGCACCAGAGACGTCTTAAGAATTCTTTCTTTAGCCGTCGGCTCCGAACCTCACCCCACCGAACCTCACCTAGGTTCAAGAACTTCATCAAGTCCAGGGACAGAGACACGTTTCTGTCTCTCTACCAGATGACCGGGTCCCTGAGGATATGGTGGGGCTTCTCCCTGCTCTTCTTCTGGGTGTTACTCAGGACCTGGAGTGGCTCCCAAAGCTGCCTGGAGGGAGAGAGGGAGGGAGGGAGGGAAGAAAAGAGACAGGCAGGAAGGGAGGGAGGAAGGGAGGGCGGATGGAAGGAGGGGCCAGTTCACTGGAAAGGGAGAACAGTCGAGGGCAGTTAAGTATATCAGGGAAAATATCTTATCATAGAAGGTGAAGAGAAGGGATGCCTGAGTGGCTCAGTCAGTTAAAAAGCACCTGCCTTGGGGCGCCTGGGTGGCTTAGTGGGTTAAGCTGCTGCCTTCGGCTCAGGTCATGATCTCAGCGTCCTGGGATCGAGTCCTGCATCGGGCTCTCTGCTCAGCGGGGAGCCTGCTTCCCCCCCCCTCTCTGCCTGCCTCTCTGCCTACTTGTGATCTCTGTCTGTCAAATAAATAAATAAAATCTTTAAAAAAAAAAAGCACCTGCCTTGGGCTCAGGTCATGATCCCAGGGTCCTGGAATAGAGTCCATATCAGGCTCCCTGCTTAGCGGGGAGCCTGCTTCTCCCTCTGCCTGCAGCTCCCCCTGCTTGTGCATGCATGTGTCTTTCTTCTCTCTTTCTTCTTTCTGTCTCTAACAAATAAATAAAATCTTAATCAAAAAAAAAAAAAGGTGAGGAGAAGAGATCTGCTAAGCACAAAGCTAGGTAGAAATGAAGAAACAGTGGGGGGGGGGTGGACAAAAAGAAGTAAAAGAATTTCCAAATGACTGAAAGAAGAAAAGCAAACCAGTTTGTAGCCAGGGAAGAAGGCAGGGCAGGGTCTAGAAAAATTCCCACATCACAGCTCAAACTTGGTCTGATTCTTTAGTTCTCAAACTTCAGTGTGCATCTGGAGAGCTTTTTGAAACACGGATTGCTGGGACACCAAACCCCTCACCTCGGGGTTAGGTGTGAGCTGGGGGTCAAGTTTGCATTTATAATCAGATGAAGCTGATATTGCTGCTGCTGACCGAGGGACCACACTTTGAGAACTGCTGGTCCAAAGTAGGTTCTCTATGCACTTACCATGTGCTCTGTATAACTCATTAACCCTCACTGAACACCAAGCGCTTTCTATACATTAACACATTCAATGCCAACAACAATCCTAGGCGATACTTTTATTACCTCCAGTTCACACATGAAAGGAAGCAGCAAGACAAAGTAAGTTTCGGACCAAAATCATGTCACTCGTTAAGCTCTAAAGTCTGTCTGACAATAAGCAATGTTAAATGCTATCAAGAAGTCAGGCTGGGGGTACCTGGGTGGCTCAGTGGGTCAAGCCTCTGCCTTCAGCTCAGGTCATGATCCCAGGGTCCTGGGATGGAGTCCCACATCGGGCTCTCTGCTCAGCGAGGAGCCTGTTTCCCCGCCCCCTCTATCTGTCTCTCTGCCTGCTTGTGATCTCTCTCTCTCTGTCAAATAAATAAATAAAATCTTAAAAAAAAAAGAAAAAAGAAGTCAGGCTGGGTCTGTCAACTGTGGGATCATGGACAAGCTACTTACTTCTATGCCTCAGTGTCTTAATAAGTGGGGATTAGAGTAGTGCACATCCCAGAGGATTGTTGGATTCAATGAGTTAATTCACAAGAATTATCATTATAATTATGATCCAAAATGTACACGATTCTTAAGGATCTATTTTCCCAGCTAGAACACAAATTCCATGAGGACAAGAAATTTGTTCTGTTGGCTGCTGGGACCCCAGAACAAAACCTGACACAACTTGACCCACAACAAATAGATCTTGTCTTGTTGCCTTTTGCCAGAGAGCCTTTTCATTTAAAATCAACATCATTCATTTTTGGAGATCCGGCTTTTGTTATGTTTGCATATCAACATCTAAGTGCATTTACTACCTGCGTCTAAGTCAGGGTTGCCCAACCTAAGCACTACTGACATTTTGGGCTAGATAATTCTTTACTGCATATCGGGTGGTGAGGGCAGGGGACAGGGGAGGAGGGTGGCTGTTATTCCAGGATGTTTAGCAGCATCATTGTTCTCTACCCACTGGATGCCAGTAGCAATTCCCCAACTGTGACAATCAAAAACATCTCCAGACATTGCCTGATGTCCTCTGTAGTTGAGAACCACTGACTTAAGCCAATCACATGGCTCTCTCTAGCTGGCATCTCCCATCTAGAATGTTCTGCTTGACCACAGGTATTCTGAGTCCATCTGGGTACCCTTCTTGTGGCTTCCCAGAGAAAGGTCCTCAACATGGGCATGGTTTCCCACGTGATAACCTAGATTCAGGAATCACACTGAGGAAACCACTGGGTGCTGGGTTTAGCTGTTGGGAATCATCATTTGCAAGGGTTAGCCACCTCCCTCCATGTGAGGGCCCAGGAGCATTTCTCCCCGCCTCTGGAGCTCCGGCTTCAATCCCTCAGTCTTACACCCCATAGCCCATTTCTGGGGTCTCCAGCCCCCCAGAATGGCTCCTCTTATCCAGAATAAATGTTCCTCCCCAGGTTTGGCATGAGTCCCTCTCTCGCCGAGGCAAATACCAGCTGAAACCCCAGAGGAGTCCCCAGAAGAGGTACGTTCCCTGAACTCAGAGTGATTCAGTCTGCAACAATGCCTGATGTGAAGCATTGAGAAGAAAGGAGGAAGTGAAGACAGGTGCTGCATGCCCCCAGCTATAGTCTGGGTGCCATTTTTGCTCCTGTCACAGATGATTAAGTTCTCGAACAAGCATGCCCCTGCATACACACACACACACACACACACACACACACACACCCTTAGGAACAAACGAAAATATTTTAAGGACATTACAGTGTCAATCCATACCTGGAGGAATTTCTTTCCCCTAAGGGGAGATGATCAGCAGAGAAGAATTCCACATAGAAGGAAAACACTCTCCTTGTGCTTCCGGAACCTCTTGTTCCAGAAAGGATGGCCCCTTTGCCTTGACATAACCAAAATACTCAAAAAAGTTGCCTGCCAACAAAGGGGAAATTCAGGCCTCCACCCCCAGAAACACCAAAAAGGTGCCTGCAAAACTTGGCAACAGCCGCCTCTCCCCGTCACACCCGCTGCTTGTCTTATCGAGGTTTGTCAAGCCCGGTCCATCCAGAGTGGGAAATAGATCTAGGAACTTAGCCTTTGTACAGTAACATCAGCCACAGTGTCCTCTGCCTTTAGAAAACAATTGTTAACCACATCTTTTCATTTATGTCTTACGTCAAAATGTAATACCTTTTTTTTTTTTTAAGATTTATTTATTTATTTGACAGATAGAGATCACAAGTAGGCAGAGAGATGCGGGGCTTGATCCCAGAACCCTGAAATCATGGCCTGAGCCGAAGGCAGAGGCTTAACCCACTGAGCCACCCAGGAGCCCTGTAATACTTTGTAAAATGCACGTTCCCCTTCTCTGCTGTAAACGCCTGTCCTTGGTCCTCAGTCCTCCCCCTCGTGCTCTCCGCGGCGCCTGGAGATGGTGTTCTTTCCCACCTCCCACCCAGGGAGAAACTGGCCCGGTTTCTGGGTGGGGCCCTCAGCCTTCCCACTACCGCAACTTTGCTTTTGAATGAAAATGGATGAAAATAATTTCTCCAGATAAGCAACAGGCATACCTCCAACCCACGATCAAAGTAATGCCAATAATCAGATGGCGAGGAGGCCACGGATTGCACGGAGCACTGGGTGTTGTACGCAAACAATAAATCATGGGATGCTACATCAGAAACTAATGATGTACTGTATGGTGACTCACATAACACAATAAAAATAAATAAAATAAAGTAAAAAGCATTTGATGCTAAAAAAGAAAATAACAATCAGTTGGTGATGGGGAAGAGAAAACATGTTCCAGGAAACATTGAGGCATAATTGGCATTTGTTTTTCCATGGTGTGGGTGTCTGTTAATTTGTTTGCAGGAATGGGGGAGAGACAGGGCCTTAGAGTAATTGCTCCTCCCACTACTCTTTTGGAGTCTTAATTAGCAGATGGGCTGCTTTTCTTCCCCCAGCTGCTTTCTTTTTCAGGACCAGAGGTAGGGTCTTCTGTTTTTTGTTCCATGCATTCAAACCTCAACCCTTAAAAATCCCGCCTCTCTTGCTAAAGCAAAGGCCTCAAGCAAAGACCCTTGGTCTAGAGCTGTAAGTTCTCCAGAGTCAATGATGAGAATAAAGACCACCCAGAACTCCCAGGACCCTGCGCATTCCGCTCTCACCTCAGCGTGGTTCTACGGCAGGCAGGCAGCTGGAGACTCTGCCCAGCTCAACAGTCTCAGGGCCCCTGGGTCTGTTCCCACCCCAGTCTTATGCCCTCTGGCTCATCTTGCCACATGTTGAGCCCTTCATCAGAAGAAGGGATAGAAGCAGAATAAGGCGAGGGAGCAGAGGCCCACATGACAGAGAGGGGTGAGCAGTTCACAGGAAGGCAAAATTGAGAAGCACGGTTATAATGAGGTACAGAATCACCTTCATTCCTCCTGTAGGCTCATTTACATACCAAACCCTGTGCCATCCCAAGGACAAGGTGATTGATTGATTGGTTGGCTGGTTGATTGTAAGGACAAGGTGATTTAGCTTCAGATCCTATAACTGAACCATCAGTTCTAGAATGACTAATAGTTGCAACATTGAAGTCCCCAGGAGCAAAAGAGAAAGGTACTTAGAACACAAAATGAATTCAAGAACTCTAAGGCTCTTATTTTGGAAAGACGAATTAGAAAATTGCATGAAGTATACAGGAGAAAAATAGATCAAGAGAAGATGACACTTGGTGAGTTTAATATGTGGATGAATACAGACAGCCCTAAGGAAATACCCTTAATTCGTTGCTTGTTGGTGGATTTTATTTTTTATTTTTTTAAAAGGGGCGCCTGGGTGGTTCAGTCAGCCTTATGCTCAGGTCATGATCTCAGGGTCCTGGGATCGAGCCCCGCATGGGGCTCTCTTCTCCGCAGGGAGCCTGCTTCCCCCTCTCTCTCCACCTGCCTCTCTACCTACTTGTGATCTCTCTGTGTCAAATAAATAAATAAAATCTTTTTTAAAAAGATTTTGCTCATTTATTTATTTGAGAGAGAGAGAGGGTATGTGTGCCCCAGCAGGGGAAGAGCAGAGGGAGAGAGAGAGTCCAGAAGAATCCATGCTGAGTGTAAGGACCTATTTTATATTTTTATATTTTATCAAGAGGCTTTCATTGAGGTTAAACAAAAACCTTGTTGTTTAACCCATAAACTGTCCCTGCTTCCCTTCCCCCGGGGAATTTACTTAAAAACGGAAGTCCCGGAAACCAGCTCCAGGTAACAAAGCCCAGATACAGGGGTGGGTCAGGCCAGGTGGAGACATCCGATCAGTGGGGGGGGGATGCATACTGTCTCCGTGGTTACCAAGGAGTATGGGCCCCGCCCTTTGGGAGCCTTTTGGGCGCCATCCCAACCAAGGTGATAGGCTGGGTCAAGTGTCTACTAGGGTAAATTGTAACTCAACTGGTCACCTAGCATCACTGTGGAGTTTCCTGTGTGTGTTACAATCTCATTGGCCACCTGTGTGTGGCCAGGCCCCACCGCATGGCCTTTGCCCTTAAAAGCTAGACTGTGAAACAGAGAAGGGTCGCCCTCTCTTGTAAGAGGTGCGTCCCCGAACGTTCTGTTAGATTCTTGATGCTTGGCGCGAAATAAAGCTTTGCTTGACCTTCGCTTTATATCAGTCTCGCTCCTTTAGTCACGGACCCATTATTGGGGCATAACACTGAGCATAGAGCCAGACTTGGGGCTCCATCCCATGACCCTGAGAGCATGACCTGAGCCGAAACCAGCAGTTAGAGGCTCAACGCACTGAGCCACCCAGGCACCCACCCCTTGTTGGTGAATTTAAGCTGTGAAGTTTGAAAAGCATGAATTATTTGGAAAAATCCCTCACTCCCTGCTCTGCCTCACACTCCAGGATGAAGATCCCAATTCTGCCCATGATCCTTGAGGGCAGAGTTATTATGACTTCAGGAAGCCCTAGACTTTGGGGTGGGGGGCAGTGGCTGGTTCTGAGATGACTTCAGATCCCTGCTGCAGGAGAGGCCCCTGTCATTCCTATGTTCCTGGTGTGATGGGGGTGGGGTGGGGAAGGGGGGTTAGGAGGGAACTGGCGGGTGTGGCAGGTGGGGGAGAAATTGCCTCAAGGAACTTCAGGATTGGGAAGCAGGGAATAATGCTTTCAAGTTACTGAGATCCCACTGACTGGGCTCCTCTCGGCCCCCTTGCTTTCTCCCCCCTGCCTTGCTCTCATCTGGATCTTTCTCTTCACTGGAATGTGATTTCCTGTGGGTGGGAGGATCGTCGTTGTCACGCCTCCTCCGTGGACCTTCTTTGATATTTATAATTTCTGGTTCCAACACATTTCAGGCACGCTTCTGTCTCGTGAAGTCTGAACTTTTTGTCTGGCCTTTTCAGAGAGTCTGGTGTCTGGATACCCTTAAACTTTTTAGGCAAACTTGACTTTTACCTTGAAAAAGATGGTTTGCCCAATGGTTCATTTTACTTGTACAAAATTTTCCTCCCCATCTCTGCGGGTCACAGAGAAAGCAGAGGGCTTTCAAGGTTTGCTTTCTTCGTTTGGCGCCCACTTTTCCTGCAGCCCGTCCACGCACTTCCTGAACGATGACATGACCTGAGGCTCGGTTGGCCGACTGAGTGAAGAACCAACTGGGATCTCTGGAGCCTGAGGTTGTGGGCGCCGGTGTCAGCTCAGCGGCGGCCAGCAGAGCATCCTCTGGTCAGGTCAGGACACATCGCTGCCCCACACAGCAGTCCTCCTGCACCCCTAGTAAGGGAGTGACCGTCTCCTCACTGTCTATTCCAAACTGCCCTGGGCAAGTGCGCATGGCGGCCTCCTTCCCCCTTCCTCTCTCCCTCCATTCTCCCCCTTTCTTCCCTCACGTCCTCTCCAAGCTATCAGAGTTGACACCCAGGTCCCCTTCTCGGCCTGACAGACTTGTCCCTTCCCCTGGGGCTGCTGCCACAGACGCTCCTCCACACCCAGCTCCTTCTGGATTTGCCTTCGTTGAGGAGTCCCTCGCCCAAAGTCATACCCCTTCTGGAAGCAGCATGCAAGCACGGTCCTCACAGTCTCTGGAGTCCTGGCCCCTGCTGCCCAACTTGAGACTCAGGAGGGTCTTCACAGCTTCTGAACCTCACAAGGGGCTTAGCTAATGGACGAGGAAGTTAGCGGAAATCAGGGTTTGGCTGCTCCCTCGGCCCAAACCTTCGTTCAGCCCCAAAGAAGAGATGGGTAGCAACACGAGTTGATGACTGATGAAGATTCGGGAGCTACCTACCATTCAAACAGCACATTCACAGGAAAGCTCTGATGGGCTGTGAGGCATGCCCGGAGGTTTCCTGGAGGAGGCGTGGTAAGGGCTGGGACTTGCCCAGGGGTAGCATTTGAAATGGATCAGGAACGGCACAGGATGTTTTAGGGAGAGGAAATTGCTCAAAGGATTTGAGAAGGAACATCCCTCTTTTGTGCAACAGGAGTCGTCCTTGAGCAAAGCGACGCCATTTGTTGTGGGGTGGGTGGGAGCAGGTATACGAGCTTGGATAAGCTCGACTGTAGTTAGGCATCAGATTTGGAGGAACTCTGGCCTCCAGATAGTCATCCAGTACACACAAGCGGTGAGGAAGAAGCGGGCACGCTGGGAGCAGGACAGCGACACACACGAAGCGACTTAGGTAGACGTGACTCTGACTGTTGGCCCCAGGTGGGCAGAGATATAATAATACTTAATACCAGTAGTTGAAAATCATTCCCAATTTGACTTAATTTTAACAAAAATTCCCTAATTTTTAAGTTGTATTGGAAGACAATGAACCAAATTTCACGACGTGTGTGGCTGGTCTTGAACTTCTGACTGCTGCATTGCAGATACATTGCCCCTTCCTGGGCTGTGGACACATGATGATGGGAGTCAGAGACAGGGCACTGGGCATGAGCCGCACTTGACCCTTCCTGGCTGTGTGTGTTTAAGATTATTTTGCAGCAGTTCCTGTGATGGGTTAGTGCTGGGACAAGGTTGGCGGAAGGAAACCAGGTGGGTGACAAGTTCAGTGATGGTTCAAAATCTCATTTCTTCTTATGGCTGAATAATATGCAGTAGAAATGTGTAAACCACATTTTGTTTAACCATTCATCTGTTGGTAGATGCCGGGTCATTTCTGCCTTCTGGCTCTTGCTCTTGTGAATAACTCTGCAATGAACTTAGGCATGTGAGTGAGTGTTCAAGCCCTTATCTTCAGTTCCTCTGGATATCCCCCTGGGGGTAGAGTATACATCTGCTGGGTCATGTGGTAATTCTGTGTGTAACCCACCCAGAAGCCACTAACCTGTGGCCTACACCACCTGCTCTCTTTCACTCTATGACAACAATGTATACGAGTTCGTTTCTCCACATTTTCACCCACACTTGGTATTTTCCATTTTTTAAACCATCGATATCCTAGTAGATGTGAAGTGGTATCTCATTGTAGCTAATATTTAGTTCTTCATCGGAAAAATTGTTTTGTATATTTCTGTTTTCTTTCTTTGCAATAATTTTAATAAACTAAAATTTTTTTACTTTACTCATGGTCTTGTTGGGGTTTTTTTGGAAATAGATTTGATTCAAATCATGCACAAAGGAGCAAAGTAAAAAAATTATAACAAGCCTGAACTGCTGTCAAGGAGCTCACATTTTGGGTTTTGAAACTCTCCTTTCAAAATGCTTTTCACGGGGCACCTGGGTGGTTCAGTGTGTTAAGCCTCTGCCTTCAGCTCAGGTCATGATCTCAGGGTCCTGGGATCGAGCCTTGCATCAGGCTCTCTGCTCAGTGGGGAGCCTGCTTCTCACCCTCTCTCTGCCTGACTCTCTGCCTACTTGTGATCTCTGTCAAATAAATAAATAAACTATTAAAAAAAATCAAAATGCTTTTCACTCGGTGGCTCAGTCAGTTAAGCATCAGCCTTTGGCTCAGGTCATGATCACAGGGTTCTGGGATCAAGTTCTTTGTTGGGTTCCCTACTCAGCCTCGAGTCTGCTTCTTCCTCTTTGTCCCTCTCCCTGCTTGTGCTCTCTTTTGCTTTCTCAAATAAACAAACAAAATATTAAAAACAAATTGCTTTTCACTTCCCACATACTCTTGTCATGGAAGATTTTCTTGTTTTCTATGGTTTTCTCTTATGAATGTCTTGTATTATGCCTGTATGGTCCAATGGAGATTTTTCTGTTTTCTGAGCAGTCAGGCAGTTGAACTCATGTAGTCAAGAAAGCTGCTAGTCCTTGTTGTCTTTTTGGGATAACATTTATATTCTGTTGGCCAGATATGAAACTTGCAGGATCATAGTGTTCTGTACTGAGGATGAAATGATACAGGGCTGTGGAAGTCACTACCATGAGACCCACCGTTAGGCTACCATGACTGACTCTATGACAAAATTCTGGAAATTCTCAGATTGTCTTTCTTGAAAAACTTCCCCAAATACTAGCCATTATTTCCATTAAGGACTTTAGGAATGGCAATCACAACGGAAAATAAAACATGCTTTCTTTTCTTTCTCTTTCTTGCATGTTTTGAATATGAAATGGGGGAAAGATGACCATTGGGTGCTGTTTCAAAATCTTTAAAAAATTATGCCGGCATGTAATAATAATAATAAAGAATGCATTTGACAAATCTAACACCCTTTCAAGATAAAACACTCAATCAACTAGAATCAGAAGGGAAATTCCTCAGCATAATCAAAGATAGAGATGAAAAACCCACGGCTAGCATCAGGTTCAAGAATGAGAGTCTGAAAGCTTTTCCCGTAAGATTAAAAAAGACAAAGATGTTCACAGTCACCACTTCTGTTCACCGTAGTTGAATAAGCAGCAGTTAGGGGAGATAAAGAAATGAATGGCAACCATAATAGAAAGGAAGTAAGTCACAGATGACATGATCTTTTTTTTTTTTTTTAATTAAAAAAATTTTTTTTTAAGATTTTATTTATTTATTTGACAGATAGAGATCACAAGTAAGCAGAGAGGCAGGCAGAGAGAGAGGAGGAAGCAGGGTCCCCGCTGAGCAGAGAGCCCTATGCGGGGCTCGATCCCAGAACCCTGAGATCATGACCCGAGCCGAAGGCAGAGGCTTAGCCCATTGAGCCACCCAGGTGCCCCCAGATGACATGATCTTACATGTAAGAAACTCTAAAGAATCCACAAAAGGCTATTAAGAGCTAATAAATGAGTTTATCAAAGTTGCAGTTTATAATATCAACATCCAAAAATGGGTTATATTTCTTACTTCTCAAGATTTTTTGTTACTTTTTAGAGAGAGAAAGAGAGACTCATGACTAAGGAGAAGGGCAGAGGAGAAAAAGCATTTTCCCCTATGAGCAGGAAGCCCAATGCAGGATTCGATCTCAGGACATTGGGATCACGACCTGAGTTGTAAGGCAGATGCTTAACTGATTGAGCCGCCCAGCATCCTGAGTTATAGTTCCATATACAAACAACTGGGTGTTTCAAAAAAGAAATTAAGGGAAAATTCCATTTACAATAGCATCAAAAAGAATGAAATATTTAGGAATAAAGTTAACCGAAGAGGTGTGAGACTTGTTAGTGAAAACTACAAACATCGCTGAAAGAAATTTTAAGAGACTTAAGCAAATGCAAAGACATCTTGTGTTCATGAAGACAATACTATTAAGATAGAACTTCTCCCCAATGTGATATACAGTCTCAATGCAATCCCTCTGAAAATCACGATGGCTTTTTTGCAGAAATGGAAAACCTAAATCTTAAAATTCATACTGAATCTCAGGAGACCCTAAATAGCTGTAACAATTTTGAAAAAGAGCAAAGTTGAAGGACTAAAAATTCTCAGTTCAAAGTTACTATAAAGTCACAATAATCAAGACAGTGTGGTACTGGCAGAAGGATAGACAATAGATCATCAGAATAGAGAGTACAAAAATAGACCCATATATCTATGGCCAAGTGATTTTGACAGCAATGTCAAGACATTTCAATGGAGAAAAAGCGTCCTCTTCAACAAATGGAGCTGGGACAACTGAGTCTCCACACATAAAAGAACCATAGTTACATCCTTACCTCACATCATATACAAAAATTAACTAAAATGGATCAAAGACCAAGATGTACGAGCTAAAGTTATAAAACTCTTAGAAGACAACATAAAGGAAAATCTTCATGATCTTGGCATTAGTAATATTTTCTTAAATATAACATGAAAGCTACAAGCAATAAAAGGAAAAAATGGTAAATTAAACTTGATCGAAATTAAAACTTTTGAGCATCAAAGAACACTAGTAAAAGACAACCTACAAAATGCAAGAAAATCTTTGCAAATAACGTATTTGATAAGGGCCTAGATTCTAAAATGAAGAACTTTTACAACTCAACACAAAAAAACACAAAAACAAACCCACTTTTTAAAAAGAGCAATGATCTGAATGACCGTTTTTCTAAAGAAGATATACAAATGCTAATGAGCACATGAAAAGAGCCTTAAGACATTAGTCACCAGAGAAATGCAAGTCAGTCTCAAAAGATACAATTTTACACCTACTAGGATGGATATAATTTAAAATACAAAACATAACAAGTATTGTCAAGGATGTGGAGAAATTGGAACTCTTTTTTTTTTTTTTTTTAAGATTTTGTTTATTTACTTGACAGATAAAGATCACAGGCAGAGAGGCAGGCGAGAGAGAAGGGGAGGCAGGCTCCCTGCTGAGCAGAGAGCCCGATGCCCTGCTCTATCCCAGGACCCAGGGATTGGGGATCACGACCTGAGCTGAAGGCAGAGTCTTTTAACCCACTGAGCCACCCAGGCACTCCAGAAACTGGAACTCTTAACACTTTTCTGCCAGAATGTAAAATGGTCCAGCTATTGTGGAAAACAATCATGGTTAAATAGGTCTGGGGTGGAGTCTGAATTTCTCATTTCAAAAAAGCTCTCAAGTGTTGTTGGTCCATGGTCCACACATTGAATGACAAACTGCCAGGGTAATCTAGGAAGATATTTACCTCTCAGAGAAAAAAAGGGAGAGAGAGAGACTGAAAGAGAAACTTGCCTTCCATCTTGCCTTTGATATTGTCACATGAAGCTGTGATTCCTGGAGCTGCTGTAACCTTTTTGTCACCATGAGGACAAAACAAAGGAAACCACAGAGGAGATCACACAGAGCCCTGAATGACCAACCCTGAATCCCCAGCCCTAGACTTCTTGTTAGATGACAGAGAAAAGCCCCTTATATTTTAGGCTGTTTTGTGGGTTGAGTGTCCTATCACAGATGAAAGCCCCCAAAAGACACAGTTCCACTCTCTACTGAGTGTGTTCCCTGGAGAAAAAAGGAGTGACATGGGAGCTGTCCACCTGTTACATTTGAAGTTAGTGTCAGGTTCCATATTTCTGTCACCGTGAGGATCTCACTTGACTGAGTGTGAGATGAGTATTTTCCCCCATTGGAAATGCACTGGAAATGACCTGTGACGTCAAGACAATCACTTCACCGGTCCTCTTCAAAAAAACAAAAAACAAAAAAACAATCACTTCACTTGTCCTCTAAAAAAAATCTGTTTCTGGAGAAACAATCAGTTTTGTTTGTATTCACGGAAAGTATTATGTCAAATCTCTAACCAGGCACGCAAATGTGGCCAAAATGAACCTAGCATTGATGGCCATCAGCAGTCACTCAAGAGACATTCGTGGGGAATTTTTGGGTGATTTAATGAATTTTCTAAGGAAAGTTTAACTATATAAATTTTCTACATTACATTATGGACTGAATTTGGAATCTAATTTCTATTTAAAATGTAATCCCACTATTATTCTATTTTTTCCCCACAGACTGGAATGGTAGATTCAGAAAGTCTATCGTATCCTCTCTCTTTATTTTGTAGATGAGTGAACCGAGGGCCAAAATGGTGAAATCCCAAATCACACTACTCCAGGACTCCTGATGCCCAGACCAGTGCCTTGTTTTGCAAGAAGATAAGTTATTACTGCATTTTTGGTATATCGATTGACTTAAAACACAAATTTTCTAATGATAAAGAAGCAGTTACAATTGCAGACAGACAACCGGGCCCTGAATTTTGATAGGCAGGAAAGTGAACCAACATAGAAGGTGAAAAGAGAAACGTATGCAGAAGTATGGAATAGAAGAAGTCAATAAACTAGAGAAGTCCTTCCATCAAGAAGGAGCTAGAACATGTGATCATAAGTAAAGGGTTAATGCTAATAAATGCAACAAATAAGAAAGCAAAATTCCAAATAAAAGCAGACTGAAAGTATAATTAAATGTTAGTGGTACAATGTCAGTGTAGATTGATGGGTATTTCTGAAATTTTTTTCAACTTTGCCATATGTTCGAATTTTTTCAAAATGAAATGTTAGAGAAAAGCAGACAGACATCCTAATGAGGCAATCCAAAAAGAAGAAATACAAGTGGCTAAAAAAGATAATGAAAAAGTGTTCTAACTCCCTAGTAAGTAAATAAATACGAACTACTGGATACTCAACATTTGACAATTAAGCATCGGAGACTGGCTCAGCTCTCCCCACCTGCGGGGCACATCAAGGGCACATCAAGGCACAGGGAAAGCACCTGAAGCAGTCAGACGCTATCCTTGCCCGGAGGGGCCACCTGGCCTGCGTCCAACCCCAAGTCCATTTAAGGCAGTAGTGGGGTCAGGCAGAATGGGGGTGGCCCTACGGATGCACCAACACTGGGTTTCCGGGGTTGGGCTTTTACCAAAACCGGGGGTCATGCGCGGTATCCAGAGGCTCTTAAGGTGGAGGTGAGGTTTCTTCAGTCTGTAGTCTCCTCCCAGGCCCTCCTGTAGGTGTGAAAACGAGCAGATGGGACTCCGCTCCCGAGGATATCTGCATCTGTCTGATGAGGGCTGATGTAACTATGGGGCTAGAAGGGGGCTGTGGGCACAGGTCAGCCTTTGCTTGGGCCTCCCTGGGCTCATTCAGGGGTGCTCTGCCTCCACTCGGCCACCTCTACTGACGCCCGGTGCAGAAAACCTAGTCTCTCTCCTGCAGGCCCCATTGGCCTGAGAGGATCGACCCCCACGTTCTTAGTCAAACACATTTATTTTCATTAAGAAAACATAAAACTAAAAATAGTCCTCACTATTGTGGTGGCTTTCCCTTCCAAATATATCTGAAACTTGAAATTTTTAAACATGTATGGAATCCATTGAGGGCCCAAAGAGAACACGAAGGCAGGAGTAGAGCAAATCACCTTCTCCCTGTTGGAGCTGGGGCGCTCATCTTCTCCTGCCCTTGGACCTTGGTGCTCCTGGTTCTCGGCCCTTTAGACGTGGCCTGGGACCGACACCACTGGACCCCCTCCAGGTCCTCAGACTTCAGGAACAGGACTGAGCCACCCCACGGCTTTCCAGTTTGCAGATGGTGTATTGGGGACTTCTCAGCTCCCACACTCTGGAGAGCCAATTTCTAGAATAACTCTGTCTCTAGATAGATAAGAAGGCAGATAGATAGATCGATCGATCTCAGGCCAGTAATTCTACCCTACATCTATTCCCAAGAGAAATGAAAACCTGTGTCCACACGAAAACCTGTTCAAATGTCCGTTGCTGCATTGTTTATAATAAACAAAACACGGAAACCACCCAAGTGTCTGTCAGTGGAGAACCAGATAAATAAAATGTGGTTATAGTCACACCATGAACTGTTCCTTGGCCACAAGGAGGAACAAAGTGCTGATACGTGTGACAACATGGATGAACCTTGAAAACATGTCAGGTGAAAGAAGCCAGGCACACTGGGCCTCCTACTGTATGATTTCACTTTGATGAAAAGTCCAGAACAGGCAGAGCGATAGGATAATGGGACTGGGGAGGGGGACAAACCATAAGATTCTTAATCTCAGGAAACAAACTGAGGGTCGCTGGAGGGGAGAGGGTGGCTGGGTGATGGACATTGGGGAGGGTATGTGCTTTGGGGAGTGCTGTGAAATGTGTAAGACTGATGAATCACAGACCTGTACCCCTGAGGTAAATAATACATTATATGATAATTTAAAAAAAAAGACAAGACAAAAAACAAGATAGAATGTGGATAACAGTTGCCAGGGCCTAGGGCAGGAGGACATAAGGGAGGGACTACTAATAGGTACCAGGTTTCTTTGGGGCAAGGGAAATGTTCACACATTGATTGTTGTGATGGTTGCACAACTCTGTGCGTGAAAAACGCTTTAAATGTGTGAATGATATGGTATGTGAGCTACACAATGACACAGATCTCAATAAAAGTACTGAAAAGTGCTCAAAGGGAGGGGACCCCTCCAGTCCCTCAGACCGTCTGGCAGGCCTGTGCCTTCACTCACTCTAGAGTGGGAAAGCCCTCCAGTTTCAGCTGCCATTCTCCAGCTGGCCCCACTTGGATATTCTGGGTGGGGTGGGGGCTTCTCCTGTTCTCAGGTCCATCAGCTGCTGCATTCTTTCCTCCTCTGCTTTGTCGAGAACAAGCAGGTCTCGTGGCTGTTCGGTGCGTTGTCCCCCTCCCCCCACTTGTATTTTGGGGACACCTGTCACCTATTTCTGTTGTAATTATTGCCTGCGGCGTTTCAGTTTTGCTCTCTAGGTGCCCCCACTTTTATGTGGGGGGGTTTAGAAAAATCCAAAAATGATCCTGGCGTCGATGCTACCATCTTCCCAAAATTTCTGTGGGAGGCCTTTGAAAAGCCCTTCTTTTTTGATATGAATTTCAACACTGTCCTTCCTTCCCCATTTACATGTCTTCTGTCATTTGAGCTTTTGGGGTGCGTGGCTTGGAGGTGAGGCGTGGGGGAATCTCCAGGGGAGTGACTCCATTCCCCCTTCCCCCACCCCTAATTTTTAACAGCCTTGAGACTGGTGGAACAATTTGGACTTTCTCAGGTTACTAGTTTCTCCTGGGCTTCTTCCATAATGCAATGCAGTTCACCTCTTGCTCAGAAAATATTGCTATGGAAACCTACGCAGGCATGAGAAGCAGGTCCTTAGAGGTGAGGCGGAAGATGGACAAAAGCAGAGTCCTCCAGGCTTTTGGTCCCATTTATGCCCCCAGGCCCTGAAAGAGTTAAGGGAGGTGCACACATAAAGGTTAGTTGCCAGGTAGTTGGGCTAACCCCACTGGATTTGTCTGGGGACGATTCTCTAAGGCAGGGAAAGAGGTGAATTTAATTCCAGGCCACAACAGGGTTTGTAGAATCGTCCGTCCTGAGGCCGCTAAGTGTCCACTTTAGGGTCGACACACAGCTTGTCTTAAAGTTTCTTCAGTTCCTGTGGAGTTCCATTAACATTTAATCCTAGTTTTTATGGCTGTGAAACATGGTCCCAAGACTGAATACAGCAGCCCGGCTTTTTACAGCTTCTTTCAAATGGTTGCCAAGAATCCTGAGAAATGTGCACGTGTACAAGCAAGTCCTTCAACTGGCAACTGAGGGTGCAGAGAACGAGGTTGAGGCCGCACTCATGTGTTTCTAACCTTGTTTGTTCTCCTCAGTGAAAGCCGGTGGCCCAGGTAGCCGTGAGGCGTGGTGTCCTTGCCCGGGACCGGCAGCCCCATGAGGACTCAGGCTCTCAGGCACTGACCGCTCTCCCCCGTCTGCACCCGGACGCCGGCTTTCCCTCTCCTGCAGGAGTTCAGCCCGCCCAGGAGCCCAGTGAGAGGGATGGTGCCCGGCTTCCAGCCGAGGACAGCACCACGGAGACAGTGCCGTACCTAAGTGGCTAGGCCATCGACTGAAGAGCTATTAGTGACCTTCCCTCAGCTTCCTTTTTCTCTTAATGTGGGGAGGATACCTGTCCTGCCCAGGGATGTCGGATGCAGGTGTAAAGGAATTCAAGTCTCCGGAGCTCTTAGGTCAGAGCCTGGCCTCTCTGAGGGTCCTCAGTGCCCTGAACGCTCGCTTTGAGGATGATAGCGCCCGGTGGGTGTTTGCTCCTTGCTCTCCCCGACTGTCCCCTTCTCTAGCTGGAGAGAAGCAGCCCCCTGCAGCCCTCCTCTACCACAAACCAGAGCCCAGGAAACCCCTCACTCCCAGGAGCCTATGCAGAGATGTGGGGGGAGAGCCAGTGGGCCTGCAGCAGCCTCGCCCCTTCCAGCCCTGGCTGAGGGCCCTCCCTCTGCTGCAGAGCTTTGGGAATCAGAACAGGAAGAAAGGCCAGTTTCTTGGCCTAGGGCTGCTGAACACATGACATTCTGGTGGTGGGGAGAGCAGGGAGGTCCTAGAGAACATCATTTTTTCTTGTTTCTGACCATGTACCTACCCCCTTTCCTGATATTCTTGGAAGTGGTATCAACAGCTGTCATTTTTTTTTTTTTTAAAGATTTTATTTATTTATTTGACAGACAGAGATCACAAGTAGGCAGAGAGGCAGGCAGAGAGAGAGAGAGGAGGAAGCAGGCTCCCTGCCGAGCAGAGAGCCCGATGCGGGACTTGATCCCAGGACCCTGAGATCATGACCTGAGCTGAAGGCAGCGGCTTAACCCACTGAGCCACCCAGGCGCCCCTCAACAGCTGTCATTTTAAAAAAAGATTTTATTTGTTTATTTGACAGAGAGAAAGATCACAAGCAGACAGAGGGGCAGGCAGAGAGAGAGGGAGAAGCAGGCTCCCCGCTGAGCAGAGAGCCTGATTCGGGACTCGATCCCAGGACCCTGGGATCATGACCTGAGCCGAAGGCAGAGACTTAACCCACTGAGCCACCCAGGTGCCCCAACAGCTGTCATTTCTAATAGGTGAAATGCTCTGCTAAATGCTTCTCTATCCCGACTGCACTTAATCCCATGGCCACCACTGCTTCCCCTACAGCTGAGGATCCTTGGCCCAGAGACGGAAGTTACTTGTTCAAGGCCTCATAGTAAGCAGTGGAACGGAGACCACACCCAGTTCTGCCTCCCTCCAGAAACTGCTGCTTGGGGCCATCCAAGGACTGTCAGCCTGCCCCTTCCCCTGGCTAGTATTCCTCAGATGCTGGGGGTACCACTTTCTCTGGCTTCCGAAACCTCCAGCAACACACCAGCTTTTCCAGAATCTGTCCCGAGGTGACGAGCTTGTCACTCATTCTTCCTTTGACGCATCTTTGCCTTTCATGCTTCCAGTCTCAGCCTTGCTACAAACCCATCCTTCCCTCTGAGCTCTGGAGCAGGGTGGCTCTGGGAAAGGAGAGCTTGAAGGATAGGAAGCAACCTAGATACTTTACCCACAGAGGGAGAGACCAAAACCCAGTCTGAGAATCACTAGATGTTAGAAGGGCCTTGGATTCTCAGTTACGAGCAACAGAGAGCTACTCTGAATTCATCAAAAGGAGTGAATTCAAACAATGGCAACTGTAGATGTTTCGGGGACCAGGGCTGGAAGACCCAACCAGTCATGCCCCGCAGTCTCCTGGGTGGCCCAGCAAACCTGGCCTCTGCTCCTGGCACAGTGGCCTCTGGAGCGGGATGATGAAGCTGCCACCTGCTTCACTAGTATCTCCTTCAGAAGCTTGGGGAGGCATAGCTCATCTGTCAAAGCTAGGTCACAGACCACTCCTGGCTGCAGGGCACCTTTCTGATGGGAAGTGCTATGAGGGCCCAGCAGGGCTTAAATAGCATGGTCTCCAAACATAGGAAGGTAAGACACTGGGCAGCGGTTCCAACAAAAAATGTCCACTAGTGTCACCCACTTTAAATTGTCACATTCCCCCTTAAACATGGATGAGGAGACAGAGTCCTAGACAAGTGGCCAAGACAAACTCTTTCCTCTCCCATACCAACACCCATCAACTGAATTCCAATTAAATGGAGGTTCTGGAAGCTCCGACTAGAGGCAGTGGGGGCCATGGCTGTTAGGCTGAACTACAATGTGCCTCTTCCCATGTAAGCTGCTCAAACCGATTCATAGCTGTTCTTTCTGGAAAGCCCGGTCTGTGTGCCTCCTTGGGGCCACCTGTTTGTGGATGACTAAACATCCTAACACCATTTCCTGCATTGGGCATTTTCACCCTGCAAGATGAGAACGTAAAAGTTTTATTACTTTCCATATCCATATGCATATGGATATTCCTAAACCTATCCGTACATAAGAACACCCTAGAGGTTCTTCTGTCCCACCAAACACATCAATCACGATATCCTGGACATGCAGCAAGAAAAATCTCAAAACATGTTGCTGTTTCTTAAGTAGCTATTCTGGCACAACCAACATTTGGTAACTCCCATGCCAGAACAAAGGGTTACCTTCTACATGCAAAGAAGGTTCCAGTACCTTTCTACCAGCTAACGTTTACCAGAATCCAAGAATGTAGATTTCCCAGGCTTAGAAATGGTTGAAATCTCTATCTTCCAAGTCATGCAAAGGCTTGGAAAACAATACTCCAATTGTTTAGGACACCTCCTTCCCTTTGCTGTACTGTAACCAGGTTTCTAAGAGGAGCTTGGCGTATTTATTCCTGTCCTCTGGCAGTGAACAGGCTTTCGATTCATGATGACCTGGGATTATCCGAAGGCACAATTACTGCCTCCATCTAATACACAGTACGATGGAGAGTAGCCCTGAAAATTGCATCCTTCTATCTGACAGCTGCCTGAGGAAGACGCTGACCTGGAGCACTTTCCAAAACCTGGGCCAGATCACAACTCCAGGGGACTGAATGGCCAGAAATCTCGTGTGCACTCCAAAAGGCCCAAGCTGGCTCTGGATTTGACGAGCCACTGTAGCTGATGCTATTAACAGCAGGCCTTTCCTAGGGAGTGCGCTCAACAGAGAGCATCCTAACCCTCCTGGATGAAGCCACTTAAATCCTGTTTGTCCAGTTCATGGCCTCAACGCATACCACCAGTGGCTGTGCTCATAGCATAGAAGCCCAAGTATCTCTTCCTCTTGTACAAATGAGCCTTGCATATGAGGCTGCCCTGACCCTGTTTCTGCTTCTAGTCACTGGCTCCCTCACATCCGAATCCTGGCCAGGTTGGTCAAGAGTAACTGTTAGGTCCCTTGTCTGGGCCACGCCGCCAGCAGAACCTCCTGACTCTGCAAGGACCTGGAATGAGCTTCCTGACTCTGCAAGGACCTGGAAGCACAATCTTTCCTACTTAACTCATAACATCTCTGCAGACTGACTTCTACTCCTACTGGATGTCAACCATGGCAGGACAAACAGAAGCATGAGACAGGTTGAGACAGGAGAGTCCCTTGGGGACGAGTAGGGACTTAGAACCTTGGTCTACACAGACCAAGCAGGGGTTAGCAAAAGTCATAAAATGAAATATAAAATGGATGTAATTATTTAATGACACAGGAAAATAACATGTTATGAAACAAGCTGGTTACAAGCAGGGAGTAAAGGATGACTTTACTTCTGATAGAAAATTTAAAAGTACGTATATAAAACCTCTGATGGCTATGTATGAAAATACTGAGTTTTCATTCTTGCTCTGTGATTAAAGAGTCTTCCCTTTGTTTTTGTGTGTTTTTTTGAGACATGATTATTTCTTTAAAAAAAAAAAAAGTTACTAAATGTCTTAGGTGAAGCATTCTTAAATGCCATGAGTCTAACAGTCAAGGCCTGAATCTGAGGTCAGGTCCGGCCAGGGGACAACGGTCGAACCCAGACACAGAGGATCACTTTTTTTTTTTTTAAATTACTGGGATGCTATTTGTATTAAGGTGTTTCCACCACATTTGATGTTCTCAGTGTATTTGTACTTAACAGGAGACTATGAATATTAACTAGCACAACAGCAAAACAATGCCAACAACTTTGGTTTCAAACTGATTAAAATGTAATAACCATTTTATAGTTATAAAATGTACTGGAAATAGAACAAGACATACTAAATACTCTGGAAGTCAAGAGTTCTACAACAAAAACCCCATATGATGAAACCCCCATCTTTGCTGCTCTTTTTGACCGTTGTTCATTTCCAATTTCATCATAAACCTACTTTCCATTTCACAAAACTAGAAAGGGCAATTTTTCCTCAAAAAATGTTCTGCCTCCCTGAATACTCTGCAGAGTTAGAAGGGTTCAACAAAATCCAAACCACTTGGAACAAAGTTGAATGAGCAGTATCATCATTATGTGCCTTTTGCAAAAAGATATTTGCTAAGTTATTAAAGGGAGAATAACAGATTACACATATATTGGTGTAAATGAGGCTCAAAAATCTCAGGTTCCCACTGTTTCCAACAAATGTTAGAGGACTGCGAAGGGTGCTTTATTCAAATAACAATGACAAATAACCTACACTGTGGGCTCTTAAAAAAAAAATTAGGAAAGATTCACCGCTTTAAAATCTGGAGTATACAAAAACCCAACGCCACCTTTAATGTAACATGCTTCCTAGCCACAGTAGCATTTTCAGGGGAGGTCAAGAACTATGGTTAAGGTCCAAGAAACAACCAAAACAACAACAAAAAAACCCAAAAACAAAAACAAAAAAACTGAGATAATTTTCTGCATCACCACCCCAGTGTACCAGGTCACTGCCTCCGAAGGTAGGCTGAACTGGGTAATGGACATTAAGGAGGGCACGAGATGTAATGAGCACTGGGTATACAGAAGACTGATGAATCACCTAACTCCACCTCTGAAACCAGTAATATATTTTATGTTAATTACTTGATTTTAAATAAAAAAATAAAAAATACCCTGCCCCCCAAAACAATGACAAATTCGGAGGCAAAAGATCTAAAATTCTCTGCTGCCAACAAAATCCAAAAGATCCCTTGTTTTGCTCTTGAACAACCTAGAAAAATTGAACTCTGTTTTACATCCCCAAATAAGAGCGGTATCTCCCGGAAGTATCAGTGCCTGGAGCTTGAAACCGTCAATTCATACTCTTGTTCCATCAGTCCCAATCCTGAAGCTACAATTCCTTTGTTAGAGAAAGGGGAAAAAAATCCATTTCAGGACAAAGCTACTCGAGACAAAAGGAAGGTGTGTCTTCAGTGGGAGAACTGCCGGCTGTCAGAGGACTTCTTGCTAATGTGTTTGAAGATTTTGGACTTCTCGACTTTTTTGGCTTTCTGGTAGCCGAAGCCACCACCACCTCCTCTCTTTTTAAGCTTGCCGTCATTGCTGTTCACGTCTAAAGGTGAAGGTTAAGGAAATTAAGCAACACCAAGACAATGAGCTCTCATCTAATACTCACACAGAGAACAAGCCAGCACGACCCCCACCGCTCCACTCCCACAACCCCTTCCCACACTAGGAAAACGGGACCTTAAGCCCACTTGACCCATTTCCAGGAAGTCTGGAGTGGTCACGGGATCACCGACTAAAGTGAGCAGGTGGGACTTTGAAACCCAATGTAAAAGCTGTACTGTTTTCCATGCACAATGAAACTGAAGACCATGATTTATAAGTTTGAGAGGTACATCAGCAAGTCTAGAGAAACACAATAAAAACCACCCTGTCAAATGACTTTCACCTCTGTTCGGAGTGGAGTGGATTCAGGAATGCTTAGCCACCTGAAGGAGTTGCTGCTCTTCCTCACGATTCAGCAAGTATGCATCACAGCAGACACTTACTCACTACCTACAATGAGGACGGGGACCCCTGTCTCGTCCCCTTGGAGTTGGCGCCACAGCGCTCACAGGCCTCACTTTTGCTGTTTGTGCCTTGCTGGGAAACACGAAGATCAAGTACAGATGATCAACTGCAACAGAACCAATTGCAGGCATTCCCTTGGCTTTTACCCTGGGTAGCGCTTACGTGTTGCTGTCTTTTGCTAGTCTTGCAACTTCCTTGCACGAAATCCTTCCACGGCTCTGAGGCGATAAACATTCGGAAGCCCCATCTTCTCCCTTTAGCCCCAGGGTGTGCTGCTCTCCATGACCTCGTAAGGGGAAGCCTCAGAGCGGCCGAGCCCTGCCACTGTACCTCTCTGGCTTCTCTCCGGAACGCACAACTCTCTCGCTCTCCCGGTCTGCCTGACAAGTTCCTAAAGGCCTAAAGCCCAGGTTGTCCTGTGTCTGCAATCCCCACGGCGACAGCTAACCCCTGCCCACGCTGTGCTAGCGCTGACAAGCAGACAGTGACCAGAATGAACTCCCAGGGCTCCAGATAGTTGAAGCACACCCCAAACCAAGTGCTAAGCCCAAGTCGACCTTCTGTCAACCTTCTGTCCCTCAGTTCCCAGATGAATTCCTGCCAACAAAGAAAAGGATACTCAGATCAACAAAAGGAGGCACCTTGAAACCAAAAGAAAGAGCAACCTGAGGCAAATTTAAGTTATTAACATTGAAGATCTGTTTCAGAGAGTGGGAATCATATGCTCGAATGTAGGACTTATATGCTTCCTGGGCTGACTTATGAAGAAAGTAGTTCTTTTCAATCAATTTTTCAAGCTGAAACGAAAAGAGACATTGGTTTCAATAAAATACAAAAGCAGATTTCGTATATATTAGAACAAAAAAAATTTGTTCCAATATACTTATTACAAGTTTTGTAATATTTGCAAAATTAGGATGCAGTAAGAATAATGTCATACCTTATAAGGTATGAACTGGAACAAGGTAGGGAACACAGAAACATGGTAAGCAGCATAGCAAGGACCCTAAAAGATCACAGTCCAAACCTGGTTCATGAAAGGGGAGAGTCAGAGGACACTGATTACCAACTGAGACTCCCTCTTCCTCACAAATGTTTAAATAAAAAACCTCCAAAAAAAAAAAAAAAAAACCATGCAAATAAAAATACCAAACATACCTGAGACTGAATGTCAGAAATTTTGGACCAGGAAAACTGAAATTCACTTAATGGAACCTAGAAAACAAAAGCACGAAGATTAGTAAACCAAGATGGATCAATATTCAGACTTGTAGATGATCCAGCAGTGACAAGCGTCCTGTCCCATGAAGAACCAGAAGGACAGCCAAGCCTGCGGGACTCCCTCAGGACAGAGAGAGCCACTCCTCTGGTCTCCTGCAGCCAGTGGAAAAGTCTTATCTAACCTCTGCTATCTTCACATACACTGTGCTGAGGAACCTTCCTGAAAGGAAAGCCAAGAAACTAGACAGGAACATAAGTCAATGAAGCCCTTTTCTCTACGGATGCAGCACGAGACAGCCTGATGCTTCCAGTCAGGACCACTGGTCCCTCCCTCCATGTCAGGAGAGCTGTCCTACTGCCACCCTGCCCTGTGACTAGGGTCTGTGATACTAGAGCTCATGATGACCACACACCCTCTATGGGAAGGATCTCTCACCAGTCATCACTTATTAGGTAACTGAAAAAATGCCAGATCTCGGAGAAGTGCTAGAAAAACAGCTGTCCAAGTCCCGCCCTCAGAGCCTGCAGTCTTGCAGAGAAGATAGGTTGGGGGTAAGGGTACAGCTGGATGAACACTCGTGCTGTGGGAACTCCCAACAACAGGAGATCAGTGATGGCGTCCCACAACATAGCACAATTCACTGAAACCAGGAGCATTCAGAAGATCCAGAAATGAGCATTCTAGAGCAAGGGCACCAAGGCCATTTCTGGGAACTGCACACACTTTCAGGGTGGAGGAAAATCCTCCCGGTAAGACTGTGCCAAAGGAGGCCAAAGGGGAAGCAAATGTCAAGAGAAGTCCTGACAGGTGCACAGAAGATCGAGCAACAAAGAGGTCAGGTAGGAGTCTAATGAAATCAGGTGTGGTGGATGGAGTTGAGGCCAGAGCCAGATGAGGGTGGGCCAGAGATCAGGCTAAAGGGACAGTAAACAGAGGAAAGAAAAGCCACTTTCCAAAACAGCAGAAGGAAGAAAGACAATCAGCAGCAGCCATGGTAGAGGGAGAAGGAGAATAGATTTAGGGTCGAAGTTGTTTTTTTAGTAGGAGACTTGAGATGTAATAGGAGAGACGGGAGGTAAAAGAGGGTCAAGGACTATGGGACAGGAAGAAGGAGAAGAGGCAGGAGTGAATGGAGTCCTCATGAAAACAAGGCTGCAGCAGTGGGGCACGTGGAGACAATCTGGTGTGAGGGAGCTTAGAAGGGGTGGAAGCGGTTTCACACAGGGCAAGGGAAAGGGACAACACCTGGGGACACCGAGATGCATTGTTGAGCAAGAGGGGTCAAGGGCTGTTCACTTTTCAGGCCAGATGCTCATCTTTTCTCCGCGGCCCAATCTAACTGTTCTAACTGTTCCCAGAGCACTGCAACAACTCCTGACGCCTCAGACCCATCCAGAAATGGTGCGTAAGGCCAGTGGTACCGACGCAATTTCTACCAATGGAAATCTGCCCCCAGCTTACAATTTTCCAAACCAAGATCTTTACCTTGGATTGCTTCAAGTAACGAAGGAAACCCAATTCTTCAGGGCGTAAAATGAGCAAGGCATGCCCTCTCCCATTTAGGCCTCTGGCTGTTCTTCCTACACGATGAATATATTCCTTTGTTGGAGAGAGAAAACCTGAATTAATACACCAACTTCCATGGGTACCTGCCTTTCTAGAACCTGCACCGTAATGGACAGAGCATGTCAGCCCATCCGGATGAGATAAGCGCTCTTCCCCTAGGGCCACGCCACACACATGCTGGCCATGTTCCCTACTTCTGTATGGACCATGACCAAAGAGGTAATGGCCATGATCGAGGCCTGATACCCACTGGATGAGATATTCACATTAATGACTACTAAGTGTGCTTTGTTTTCAAATTACTTTTTGAACATGTTTTTGTGCTAGCTAACAATTTATATCATATACCGCTGTTGACAATATTTAATAAAACTTCTTCTACTACATATCCTGCAGAATCTTACCTATTTTCTGGAAGTGAATTTTATTTTCTTCTAACACCTACCACTCTTCACAGACCATTCAAAGCACATGACATTCCTAACTTCAGCCGCACCGAGGCTTCTCAAATCTTGGCACACCCCCTTTGGATCTTGCTACTGTAGCCCTAGCTACCAGAGAAATACTGCAGTCAGCGTGCAGTACACCAGGACATTGATAAATATGGACCAATCTCTGAATATGAAATACGGTGTGTCTCAGGGAAACCAGAAAGTTCATTCCTTAGCACAGAGCCCTTGGGGAGAAATCCCAAGGATGCCAGTTACCTTGGGATCATCTGGAGGGTCATACTGAACAATCCAGTCGACTTCAGGAATATCCAGCCCTCTCGCTGCCACGTCAGTACATAACAATATCCCTGAATCTGCGTTGCAAAACTGGAAGAATGTGGTTGTACGCTTATTTTGCTTCTGCCTTCCCTAGAATCAAATCAAAGCATCCATTAGAGCTGGAAACTTGAGGTCATTTCTGGGAGGTCTGGATGTACAACCCCCTAGCTGTGGAGTCGTTAACCTGCTTCATTTCCATTTCACTCTCTGCCCTGGATCTCATTTCCCTAGGTGAATGGCATCTCTTATCCTTTTGTGGTCTGCACCCTTCCACACCCAGCAAAACTCCCTCCACATAGGATCATTCTATATTTAGAGAGAGTGATACCGAAAACCCCACAATCCATATACTTGGTAAGTGTTAACTGTTTTTTAATAAACTCATGATGACCACTTACATGAATGGCCAAGACAGGCAAATCGATGTAGTTCAGCAACTCATAGTGGTATTTCACGGACTTACAGGATGAAAAGAAGACCATCAGTTTCTTCTTCCGGTTCTTCTTAAGGAATGTAAAGAGTAGGAGGAATCTCTTTTCCGAGGGACAAACAACATAGCCCTAGAGTCGTTCAAGTGAACAGATAAAAATAATCACACTTTCAGCTTCATGAACCAATATAATTTAATGGAGAGCTCAGATAAATAGTGCGTATATACCAACGTGCCTTACCTAGAGCAAAATTACTGAGTTCATTATAGTAAAGCATCTCTAAGCTGAAGACTAATTGTAGCCCTTCTGACTCCTGTTACTGGGTACAATCACTAAATACTAAATACTTTTTGTATTTCTGAGGTTACAGACTTCTGGTTATCCACAGTTTGTGCAACCATAATAAAGTAACATCTCTACGTGTTGGAACCCTCAAAGCATAGCAACGCTTCATTTTTGAAAAGGTCCCTAGTAGCAAGATCTCAAAAAACTACAGCCTGAAGGCACTGTCTTAAACAAGGTAACAAAGCCTAGTAAATATATTTTAAAAAATATACAACGAACACATTTTTTTTTTTAAGATTTTCTTTATTTATTTGACAGAGACCACAAGTAGGCAGAGAGGCAGGCAGAGAGAGAGGAGGAAGCAGGCTCCCCGCCGAGCAGAGAGCCAGATGCGGGGCTCGATCCCAGGACCCTGGGATCATGACCTGAGCCGAAGGCAGAGGCTTAACCACCGAGCCACCCAGGTGCCCCTACAACGAACACAATTTTTAAGCAAGATCATTATTTGAAATATTTTATTCAGCAAAATACTCAAAAGTTCTGTCTTCAATCCACCTAGTTTGGATCTGTTACCTCATTTCCAATTTTTCACAGCAATGTCCTGAAGCCAGCCTCTCTATCCGCTAACTCACCTTGCATCTTAGAGCAAAAGATCATTAAAAAACTTTCACTTTTTATTGCATTTACACTTGGTAGTGATTAGTGTCTCCTATGCAGCAAGCAGTATTAAGAGACAGAATAAAGAGAGCTGATCAAATTATTCAGAATTCAACATTTGTGATGTCAAGAGCCCATACCCAAATTCACTGTATTTGAATTAAAAGTTCACCAGTCCATCTGCTTTTGGGATGATCCTCCAAACAATTATAAGGACACACCGAAGATGATCCGAAAATGTAAGATCTTGGGGCACCTGGGTGGCTCAGCGGGTTAAGCCTCTGCCTTCAGCTCAGGTCATGATCCCGGAGTCCTGGGATCAAGCCCCGCATCGGGCTCTCAGCAGGGAGCCTGCTTTCTCCTCTCTGCCTACTTGTCATCTCTGTGTCAAATAAATAAAATATTAAAAAAGAAAATGTAAGATCTTGACAAAGAGTACCTGCTCAAGACCATCCACTGTTGCATTAGCTTTATCGTCATCAACACCAACATACAATGGCTCCTTTTTCAAAGAAATCCTTGCCAAGTCCTCAACTTTTCGAGTTTGTGTGGCAGAAAAGAGCATGGTTTGCCTGCGTGCTGAAACAGATACAAATAAAAAGAACCCCAATATTTCAGGGACTTGTTAGCATTGCCTCACTGCTAGAAATACTGAGTAGAACTAGCAAGAATGGGATGTGTGATATCACTACAGATATTAAGATGGGAATATCTCAAACAACTTTACATCTATAAATTTGACA
Source organism: Mustela erminea (assembly GCF_009829155.1). Lineage (NCBI taxonomy): Eukaryota > Metazoa > Chordata > Mammalia > Carnivora > Mustelidae > Mustela > Mustela erminea. The sequence continues at coordinate 101,215,923 of NC_045621.1, read as the reverse complement.
GATAAAACGGACAATTTCCTTGAGAGATAAATGGCTAGCTCGCGTGAGATAAAAGAGAAATCCTGAGGGGCGCCTGGGTGGCTCAGTGGGTTAAAGCCTCTGCCTTCGGCCCAGGTCATGATCCCGGGGTCCTGGGATAGAGCCCCGCATTGGGCTCTCTGCTCAGTGCAGAGCCTGCTTCTCTCTCTCTCTCTCTCTCTGCCTGCCTCTCTGTCTACTTGTGTTCTCTGCCAAATAAATAAATAAAATCTTAAAAAAAAAAAAAAAAGAAGAGAAATCCTGAATAGCTTTGTATCCATTACAGAAACTGTAGTTAAAATTGTCACATAAAGAAAACTCCAGCCCCAAAGATTTCCACTGGTGAACTCTATCATATACTTAAGGAAAAAATATTAATAATTCTGCACAGTCTCTCCAGGATTTGCCGAGTTTTTATTTCCCAACTCATTCTTTGAAGCCAGCCATTACCCTGATACCAAAACCGAACAATGATTCTTAAGCACAGATGCAAAATTTCTAAAAAATTTGAGCAAAGGTGAATGCAGCATATAAAAAGGATAATGCATAATGACCAAGTGGGGTTTACTTCAGGAATGCAGAGCTGTTTAATATTTGAAAATTAAGTGATAAAATTTACTGAGTTAACAAATTTAAAATTTAAAGAAACATTTAATGAAAAAAGCAAACATCTGATCATTTAACAGGCATGGTAAGAGCATTTGATAGAATTTAATATCTATTTCTGATTGTGATGTTACTGTTCCGTTTTATGCTGTTCCTGCATTTTTTTTTTAAAGCTTTTTTAAAAAAAAGGTTTTATTTATTTATTTAACACAGAGAGAGATCACAAGTAGGCAGAGTGGCAGGAAGAGAGAGAGGGAGAAGCAGGCTTCCCGCTGAGCTTGCACTGCAAACTACCTCTAGGGCTGACTACACTACCGCCTGGCTTGGCAAGATTACAATTCGGGGATGAATGGCTTTCCTAGAGGAACCACCCTCATCTCTTCCAACAACCACTTGGCAAACCACATGCAGCTATTAAGCCTACTTACTTGGCAGAAGTTTAATAATTTGTTTTAATTCCTCTTCAAACCCAACATCCAAGATACGATCAGCCTCGTCAATAACCAGACACTGCAGATTTTTATACATAAACCCTGGGGTATTCTAGCAAGACAAAGGCAAAGAAAAACATATTAGCTGTCAGGTTCAGGTTTCACACGAGACAAAAAGATAGGCAGCCCCCTCCAGTGTTGCTCTACCTGCATGTGGTCTAGGAGGCGGCCTGGGGTGGCCACGATGATGTTGATCCCATTACCGAGTTTCTGTGCTTCAGCCGACCTGTTGCTGCCACCCATTATCAAGCCGTATGTGTGAACATGGTACGTCATTAGCTCCTTAAGAACACCGAAAGTCTGCATGGCCAGTTCCCTAGTAGGTGAGAGGATAAGAACTCCCGTTCCTAAAAGGCAAAAAATGACAAAAGGTTAAAGCCTAGCTGTAGTTATTGACATGAGCCCATAACAGCTATGAAAACCTTCTAGGGAGATAGCACCAAAAACCACTAGATCAGAGACTCACCATTCCTAGGCATGAACTTTAACTTGACAATGAGTTCGACTGCAGGGATGAGAAACGCCAGCGTTTTGCCACTGCCTGTTTTTGCAGCTGCTAGAAGATCCCTAAATATTAACAATGGAAAGGAAAAAGAGACATTCAGTCTACTTATTCAACAAGCATTTACTGAACACCTACTATGTACTATCACATTCCAGGCATCAAGGCTAGAATGTGAATAAGAAAAACAAAGTCCCTAGCTTCTTTATCACTGAAATCGATCAGAGGTTACAGATCTAACCCAGAAATAAGAATTATGCTATAAAACAGAAACGAACACTTTTCTTCAAACATTAGTAACTTAAAGCCTTTAATGAAGTGTGGATGTATCAACCCAAAGCACAGTGCAAACATCAACATCTAAATGACTAGCACTAAAAAAGGCACTGATGGGGCACCTGGGTGGCTCAGTGGGTTAAGCCTCTGCCTTCGGCTCAGGTCATGATCTCGGGGTCCTGGGACTGAGCCCCGCATCAGGCTCTCTGCTCAGCAGGGAGCCTACTTCCCCCTCTTTCTCTGCCTGCCTCTCTGCCTACTTGTGATCTCTCTCTCTGTGTCAAATAAAGAAATAAAATCTTACAAAAAAACCCAAAAAACCTAAAAAAACAAAAAACCTAAAAAAAGGTACTAATGCCCAAACATCAATGTTAATCATACCTGCCTTCCAGAAGTGGTCTGATACTTTTATGCTGAATTTCAGTCATGTTTGTAAAACCCATTTCTTTTATTGCCCTGAGAGTGTTCTCATTGACAAGATCAGTAAGAGAAGCAAATGAAGTATCCTCAAAAGCGCCTAAATAAAGGATAGTTTATCATTAGCAAACTTATCTTTAATAGTTAATACTGCAACGGCTATATGAATTAGTTTTGCTGTTTGAAAACATCACCGGGTGGCAATGAAGCTGAAAACAGCTTCTTCCAGTAAGAAAGACTAACCCCCACCATTCCCATATAATAACTAAGAAAAAGAATCTGACTTTTCAGTTTCTCCACTGCTGACAGCTGTGTAGCATCTAGAACCTACCCTGTAACAAAAATAGTAATGGGCAGAGAGGAGATATAGTCCAGGGACTTGTGTGAGATGAGTGTGTCATGCACTGGGGTGGTGCCGAGAGAAATGAAAATGTTTAATAAAAAGTGAAAGCATCTAGTATAGAGAAACTAAGTGCAAAATCAATCAAAAGAGCTGTTAATCTCACGCCAAAAAGACAAGCGAGAAGACCAGATATAGCCACACCCCATTAGACTGTACTCACATGTCAAGCATGCAATGGTTCTTCAACCGGGGAAGAAAACAAAATCCCCTGGGGAGCCCCCACCCATCCTTGCCCAGCTTGTCAGCCAGCTATTGCCCACCTTGGTGCTACTGACATTTTGGGTTGGATAATCCTTCATTGTCAGAGGCTGTCCCATGCATTATTGGATGTTTTGCAGCCTCCCTGACCTCCACCCAGTAAATGACAGTACCAGCCCCCAGTTCTGAAAACCCAGCGTGCTGGCAGTCAACCTTCATGGTTTGCCTGTGACTAGTTTATGCACAGGACTTTGGCTGCTAAAATTGGTCAAGTACTGAGTAAACCGGGATGATGTGATCACCCCTCCAAGGAAGGAGAACTGCCCTGGTTGAGAACCACTGCCATAACCTTTAAAATTTTGATTAAGCAACCCTGGGTTAGAGTTAAATTTAAATATATTTAAAAAAAATTTATTTAAAATTTAAAAACAAATAAATTTAAGTAAAATTTTTATTTTAACAAATAAAAAATGCACACCGAACAACTCAAGGAGCTCCTAGACATTTCTGGTTTGGGCAAGTTATTTTGGCCAAATTCTTGACCTTACGAGGAAACAGGCCAGAGGAAGTCACCCTGGCAAAAGTCGCTCAATAATGTGAATTTCATCCTTCCTTACTACTAAGAGGGTCAGTATTAAACTTCTGGGCTAATGATTTTCCTACTACAAAATGGAATGAACTTTAGAAAACAACAAACCAAAGGAAGAGAGGACCCCAAAAGCTGTTTGTGTGCTAACCAAAATATTTAGTGTCAGAAATGCAGAAAAAAAATAAAACAGAGAAATGACAAGAACTAGGCATATAATGTAGATAAAGCAGCAGTAACTAGATAAAAAATATTTCTTGTCAATACTTTTCCTAGGTAAATTAAAAGTTACAACTGAAACTTCAAATCCTATAGTCCAGAAGGCATGCCATGTTTAAGGTCTCTCTAGAAAACTTCGTAAAATTACCTGTCAGTCCTAGGGGTAGGCTGGGCACTTCATTGTCCTCTTCCTGATCATCTGGCTTCTCCACACTGTTTTCTGTTCCTTCAGGAGCTTGGGCCCCTTCTTCAGAGTCCCCTTTGTCTTCAGTTTTCACTTTTTTGGTATCTTTGGTTTTAAAGGACCCCCCCCCCAATTTTTTGGTTAAAATAAAATACCAAATGCAATCACAAAACAAAAAGATGTGTAATGCAAAGAGGCATGTTTTCAAAAGCTTAACACACTTCCAGTTTTAATATGCTAAGAATGTCTTTTTCATGACTAAAAATTTAATTATATGTAAAAACCCAGGGAGACATGCAGATTTGCCAACAAAACTTCATTTTTCAGGTCTATTCTAGCAGCCTGAGTGATTATATATATATATATATATATATATATATATATATATATATACACTTTAAGATTTTATTTATTTGAGAGAGACACAGTGGGAGAGGGAATACAAGCAGGGGGAGCGGGAGAGGGAGAAGCAGGTTTCCCACTGAGCAGGGAGCCCAATGCAGGGCTTGATCCCAGGACTACGGGATCATGACCTAAGCCGAGGGCAGACGGTAAAGACTGAGCCACCCGGATGCCCCGAATAACCAAGACATATTTGAAAAGTTGAACCATCTAAGTATACTGATTACATCAAGTTCTGTGTATTCCACCGAGGAAAAAAACGACTGTGATTAATAGTTTGTCGAACTCTTAAAAAGCACTAATTTGTCCAACTGTACCATTAAACATAAATCTTCCATTAAAAAGCTAGCTTTGGTTCAAAGATGAGCAGAAACCCTGAAGGCTCTTCATGTTGCTACAGAGACCTCAGTGCAAGTACAATTCCCTTAGTCAGGCGTCGGACACTGGTAGCTTCTGGAAACCAAGTGGTGAGGGGAAGCAGGGGGGAGGCCTCCTGGCATTTCACTTCTACATAGAGCTTTCCTAACAGGGCCCTACGCTATCCTTCCAGCCTTACCTCCCATCACACTCCTGAATGTTCCACTTGGGATCAATGGGTTAACTACCACGCTGGGCTCCTACAAATTCATGGTAGCTAACTATGTGAGTTAGAACAGAACTGACTTGAACCAAAACTCAGGACTCTCTGTGGCCCAGGACGGGCCTCTTCCTTGCACCTGACTACCACCCTTCTGGAAAACAGTCAACCAATGAGCAGCAAAAGCTCCTTTCTAAATGAAACCCTCATTTCAGCTAAGTTAGATGAACAGGAGATTCCAACCCAGGTGTTGAGAAACTTTTTCTATAAAGGCCCAGAGAGTGAACATTATAGGTTTTGCAGGCCTATAGGAATTGTCACAATAAAGACACAGGGATTGTCACAATAAAGACCAAGTAAACAAATGAGCACTGCAGTGTTCCAATAAAGCTTTATTTCCAAAAGTAGGTAGAGGGCTGCATAGTTTGCTGACACCTGTTACATTCTCCCTTGAAATCTCTGCTTGCTTACATCTCAAATAAAATGCCTCTCTTTCACGTAAGCTTATCCAAATCCAACCATCTTCCAAAAGCAAGTGGCCTCTGCCCCATCCTGGCCATTCTACTCATTGGAAATTAACATTCCATTTATACAGAAGTTACCTGCTATTTTTATACACTTTGCACATCCAAATTATTACTAAGTCTCCTTTCAAGAGGAGGAATTTACAGTAGGCCAAGAAAATTGGGACAAAAAAAGGGTAAATAAAAAGAGTCATTAATGCAAAGTCTACTGAAATAAAGGCCCGAGACGACAGGAATGTATTAGCCCAGGTGTCTTTAGCGTAATGCCACAATTCTGTTTGAAAACAGTTAATAAACCTAAAACCCTATGCCATAATATGGTCTGTTTGAAAGCCTAGCCAAGGGGCCCCTGGGTGGCTCAGTGGGTTAAGCCGCTGCCTTTGGCTCGGGTCATGATCTCAGGGTCCTGGGATCGAGTCCCACATTGGGCTCTCTGCTCCACAGGGAGCCTGCTTCCCTCTCCCTCTCTCTCTGCCTGCCTCTCTGCCTACTTGTGATCTCTGTCAAATAAATAAATAAAACCTTAAAAAAAAAAAAAAGCCTAACCAACTATCAAAAAGAGCAAATTTCTAGAATTCAAAGGAGGCTTTCATTGAAACTCAAGGTTTTCTTCAGTCCTTAGGGCGTGTAAAAGCATATGAGACATTTCTCAGTATCTTAATACAAATAAAAATGTCAAACCCCCAGTCTGCACTCTGCTTCTTTTTGCTACTAGGTTATTTTCTGGTATGTTAGTGAGTATAGTGACTCTTGCATGCTGTGTGAATACAACATTAGAAGGAAGGTGAAACTCTGAAAATTGTCTGAATGTCTGAAGTTCAAGGAAACTGAAGTACTTACCAGGCCCAGCATCATCCACCATTTTTCTCTTTTTCTTTTTCTTCTTTTTCGGTTCTGAACTGGGAGGGTGTGTTGCTGCTTCTCCATTGATTTTTATGGTAGATTTCTTTTTTTTTTTTTTAACTTGTACAGTTTCCACTGTTTCTTTGGTTCTCTCTCCATTCTGGGCTTCTGAGGAGCCCACATTCACAGACTGTTTCAGGGATTTTTTAACCTTCCCACTTCCCACTGGTTCTTCAGACATATCCACATTTTGCGTTTCTGATACGCTCACATCCGAGACTCCTGTTTAAAAACAGAACGCAAATTGTGAACAAAGAAGGGGTTTGCTTAAAAACTTTGGAATCCCAGGTAAGAAACCTCATGGTATCCAAGACTGAAATGATTTAGCTTTTAATACCCTTTCATGTACATTATTAAAACCACTTAAATTGGGACGCCTGGGTGGCTCAGTTGGTTAAGCAGCTGCCTTTGGCTCAGGTCATGATCCCAGCGTCCTGGGATCAAGTCCCACATCGGTCTCCTTGCTCGGCAGGGAGCCTGCTTCTCCCTCTGCCTCTGCCTGCCATTCTGTCTGCCTGTGCTTGCGCTCTGTATCTCTCTCTCTCTGACAAATAAACAAAATCTTAAAAAAAAAAAAACCCACTTAAATTTATGGCATTCTACTAAAGGACAAGTAAGTTTCCTTTAATGAAAAATGCTGCAAAAGGGAAAGCTATATTGATTTCTTAACTACAAAAAGCCACATCTCTGTCCATACGGCTTTAAGAATCTGGGACAGCAAAACTTCAGTGAAGTTAAACATTTAAAAGGATGGGGCCAGACACCGGTAGCTACAAATAAACATTTTTGTATCAAGTATTTGATAAATATATGGCTAGCTGACATATCAGAAAAGACTATCATCTATTCACACAACTACTGCTTTTCCTGTAACTTCAAAACTTTCAATCTAACTTTCCTAAGCAGCAGTGAATTGAAAATTCACTTACTGGTCCCAATATTTATCATATATATACAAACGCCTAAGGATGTCTTTAAAAGTTTCCCTGCTTACATATAATAAAAAGTAACAACACTTTAAAACACTTTATTTTTTTAGAATTTTAATGGTCTCTTTAAGTACCAAAATGTAGTTAGTAGTGCCATATAATTCGTAAGAACTGAAAATACAAGGAAGTTCAAAAAACCATTTCTAAAACCCACAAACCTGCCCAGGTCTTCAGGATTCCTCCCAAGCAACTAATCTCTGCTCGAATCCAACAAGGGTCAAGAATTATGCCTCCAACATTGCCCTCGGGAACTGATACCTTATATATGACCCCAAAAAGGATAAGGTAACTTCAAGATCTCTGGCTCATTGTTAGGAACTTAGAACTGCAAACGAGGTGAGTAAGAAAGGTAACGGACATTCAGGTAAGCACCTTTCCAGCGAAGTCTTTATTAAGGATGCAAATACCTGGAAGCGCTCGAGGAATTCATAACCTAAAGTTAGGAGCAACGGGAAGAGAGGGAGGGCACGCGCTGGACACGTGCAGAAGGCATTTCTAGAGCTGAAAACAGAGTACTGTCCAGGAATCGAGAGAGCCGACCTGAGCAGGGGAAGGCGATGGTGAAACGAGCTTGTCTGAAGCAATGCCGGCATTACATAGAGGTGAAAAGGCGGCGCGTGGAGATGACCGGTTCCACGTGTCTGACTGCAAATGGGCCGGCGGGTTTGGGTGGGGGCTGAGGTGGGACCTGAAAGTCGGAGGGACACAGAATAAGGGAGACACAGAAAAGCCGGCTTGGCTGGAAGCCCGGTGGGAGGCCTGGAGAGAAAACTCAGGCGGCCTGCTCCTGCTGTGACTGTACGGAGACACTGAGGCTCGGAAAACCTCAGGAGCGGACCGGGGGCACGCGGAGAGCGGCACCCGAGCAGGACCGACTGGAAACCGCGCCAGGCTGCCTTTCACTCTCAACAAACACACGTGCCGCGGGGGAAGCGGCCGCGCCACCTCAGGGATGCAGGGACTCCGAAGCAGAGCAGCGCCGCGACGCAGGGGCGGGCTCCCGCAGCTCCCGAGGCCCCCAGTCCCCAAGCTCCGCGCATCTCACCCTGAAGCTTTAAGTTTCGCTGGCGCAATTTGAGGTTCCGTTTCTCGATCTTCTTGCGCAGGAGTTTCATGGGTAGATGGGACATGTTGTCGGTAAAGCGCCTCCGCGGCGGCGCCACAACTTGGCTACCGGGTTGACGTTACTTCCTCCCGGTCGCACGTGCGTACCCCGGAAGACCGGAAATACGTCACGGGAACCCTGGAAGACGGCAGCCCGATTAAAAAAAACGAGTCCGGGGTGGAAATGCTTCCGGCGACCGGACTCTGCGCAGCGCCCTCTAGAGGAGTGGAAGTCCGACCCATGTTCACGTTGTGTCCGCCGGTGGCGTGTGTTAGGGGCGGTCGAGGGTCCTGAGAGTACGAGCTTCCGCAGAGGAGGCTGAAGAAACAGCGACGAGCAGGGGGTTTAGGGAGTCTCCAGTTCTATGTGTCCTCTTTGTATCCTGGACTATTCGGGATATTGAATAAAACTTTAAATTTCATCTTTACCTCCGGAAGAAGATTCCGAAGTTAAGCAGTGCCAAGAGAGGGTTGGGAGGATATTGAGAAGAGGGGTCTCTTCACGGCTCCTGTTTCAGCTCTTGGAACACCTTGAGTTCTTGACTTTGGTCAGTTGCAGCCCGTTGGTTGGGACCGCCTGGAACACATTCTTCTACTTCGGACTGAAATAGAGCTAATGTAACTTCTGCAAGCTAGATTGACAATGGCATAATAAATAGTCTTTTTAACTTTGCGGGGGTAATAGTAATTCTTTTGAAACAAGTTATGTAACCTTGTGGCTTTTGCCTTATAAACCTGCTCTCCCTCCTTGCAGTTCAGAGTCTTGACACTTTTAACAGAGCGAGTTTCGAGGTCTAGCAAACAAATCAGTATCATTAGATCAGATCCCAGAAAGCCTCCAGGAGAGTTTGGGGAGGTGGAAATTGATCATGTATGTGCCTCTGAAATTCCTTTTGTCCCTCACTGGTAAAACCCATCTTAGTATCTGTTCAGTGTATGTTTAACTATTTGAAATTTCTGGCTTGGGGTCCCCTCCCAAGTGTCTCTTTTTCCAGAATATATTCATTATCAGTTATTCACTGATTTAGCAATTTTTTAAAGCATATGTATGCTAGTAATATGTGATAGGTGTGTGCTCCGTCCTGGGAATAGAATGGTGGATAAGATGCACACAGTTCACCTTCATGAAACTAACAGAGTTGGCATATGGAGAGGATAGAAAATTAAACAAGGTAAACTACACAGTAACCAGGGAAGCATGTGACAGCTCAGCACCCTCGTGTGGGAATGGGGGATCTGATGGAGTCTTTCATGCCATACCCTCTGTGCATATGCACTGTGCTAGTAGCAAACAGAGGAGAGAATGAAGATGATGTCTTTATTTAAATATTTAAATTTCATAGGGATCATGGCTCACCCATGCAGTTCTTCCAATTTTGTTTTGTCACCTGTGTGCACCCTTGGCCCCCTGAACTCAGGACTGGCTTCCTGAACTCAGGGCTGACCTCCTGAACCCAAGACACTCCTAGAAGCTTATGTTTAATTTTTTAGAAACTAACTAACGAACTGCTGAAGCACAAAAAGAAACATTTGAATAGGAGGTTTTCAAAGATGAATCAGGAAGTGAGGGAAATGACCAAGAGTTAACCTCAGCCTCAGTACAATGTTAAAATTACACTCTGAACATCATTGCAAACCCTATTGAAAGGATCCTGCTTTCCCTTGTTCAGGGAGTCATGCTTTGGAAATTATTTAACAAAATCACCTTGTAAGGCAATCACCTGGTGCAGGTTCTGTGTATAGCTCACCAAGGAGCAGGCTCTATTTGATCCAGTAACAATCTGAGATCCTTAAGCCTTAGACAAGTGTTCATATAGTGAAAAGAAGATTTATGTGTATTATCTTTTCATTCAAATAAGTTAAAAAAGCCTCAGTTTGGAGTACATGGGTGGCTCAGTCAGTTAAGTATCTGACTCTTGATTTCAGCTCAGGTCATGAATTTGGGGTTGTGGGATCGGGTCCCAGTTCCTACTTCTTTATGGGTGTGGAGCTTGCTTGAGATTTTCTCTCTCCTCCCTCTGCCTGACCCTCCCCCCCCCCAACAAAACAAAACAAAAAAGCAGCACTTCATTGGGATAAGAAAACCTGTCTATTTCACAAACTCCCGAATTTTAAAAACAAGTAACTCACTCACTCTCTCCAACCATTGCATTAAGACTCCTACAGTGATTTTCTGGGAACTTTCAAATGCTAGTTGTTACAGGCGAACCACTCTGTAGTGGATAAGAACTTAAAAAGGTCTGCATTACTGTAAATAAGTGGGGTGTTTCTCCCTTCAGGTGGCTTGACTCTGGTTCTCTGGATTGTACTAAGCAGATGGCTGGTGCTTAAGAAATGTCTTCTTCAATGAACGGATGGATGTGAAAAGGAGAGATGATTTCAGGGAGCCCTGCTACAATTCTCCAACGCATCATTGGTGTCGCGCTTCTAGAAAGTGGAGAGGATATAGAAGTACATTACAGAAACCTTTTTCACGAGAACTACATTCACTTATGGTTTTTAAAGAAATCTACTCTGTGCCAGGTGCTATTTTGGGCTCTAGGGTCAGACAGTCAACTAGACAGGCAAGACTTTTGTTTCCAGAGAGCTTACCGCTAGAGACGGAGACAGATATGGATCAGGTAGACAAGTGAGACAACAAGGTAACTTACATGGAGCTAAAATCTGGGAAGACATTAAAACAAGATGATGTAGTGTAATAGAGACGGATGGCGGTGGTGGGGGTGGGCAGGGCAGCACGCTCCTTTGTGTTAGAGGTGTTTTTGTGGAAACAGCCAAGAGAAGACCTGGGGTCAGAGAAAAGACTGGCAAAGACAGCCTTGTATATCATTCAGTAACAATACAGGACCACAGGAGCAGTTGTGCAGGGGGCAGTCCAGGGCTCTGCTGAGCTTGGGGGAGGGTGAGGCTTGAATGTGGAGGGGAGAACTTCAAAAAGACAACTTCCTTTGACCTTCCCACCCCAAGTGCCCCAGTCTGACCGCTAGTGATTGAATTACACACTGACCCTTGCTTCTCCATATATCGTGGAGATAAGACTTCAGAATTGGGATTTATTTTTAATACACTTTTATTTGACATGATTTTAGATTTACAAAAACATTGCAAAAATACTATCCCCCACCCAGTTTGTCCTAATGTTAACAATTCAGCCATGAGACAGTGGTCAAAATTAAGACATTGACTTTGATAAATTATTATAACTATAAACTAGTTACTATTAACTCGAGTTTATTCAGATAATACCAGTTTCTCCACTAACGTCCTTTTTGTGTCCTAGGATCCTAATCAAGATACTACACTGCACGCAGGGAATTTTCTGAAATGTAATTTTACTGTTTCCTGAACAATCCATATGAGGGTGTAAATGAGGGGAGGGGAGAGGCTATCAGCCAGAGGCTGGTTAAGTCCACACTGTAATTCTCAACATGTCGTTTTTACTGGTTCGTTATTTTTATTTTTATATTTTTAGACACTTCATTTATTTGTCTGAGAGAGAGCGCACACAAGCAGGGGGAATGGCAGGCAGAGGAAGAAGCAGGTTCCCTGCTGAGCAGGGAGCCCAGTGTCCTCGATTGCAGGACCCCAATCTCAGGACCCATTTCCTATGCCACCTAGTCTTGGTCCTCCATTGCCTACTCCAGGACCCCAATCTCAGGGGTCAGACGCTTAACCGACTGAGCCATCCAGGTGTTCTGGTTCATTTTTTATACATGTACAGCTCAAGATCTCTCTTCTCCCCATGCTGACTCACCTGATTTCCCAGAGTAGAGTTGGGAGTCACATAACAGTCCATTCAGAGTCATACTAATATCCACCAGGTCAACTTATTTCCATAAATATTTTTGAAAAGGGATTACTTTTGGAGAATGAACTTAGGAAAGCAACTGTCACCCCCCAGGCTTCTACCCACCTATTTTACTAGAGTGAAAACTAAAATGTCCGACTCTTCACCAACGCAATTTATCAAACTATCTGCCTATATTTTGTCTTTTGTCTGGGTCTTAAATTCTCAGCTAAATTTGCCTTCTTGAAAATAGGGCTGTTAGTTCATTCACTTGGGATGAATCCATCTGGGACCGCTCAGATGAAGAACTTTCCATTCATTCTCTCATTCTTTCAAACTAGTATCCATTAATCAATGGTGATGGGCCAGGAAATTGGCGAGGGGCTGGCAATATAAAGTTAAATTATCCAAAGCTCCCACCCTGAAAATACACTTTCGGTGGAAGTCAAAGACATCCAAGTTAGACTTCCAATGCCCAGCATAGTACCTGGAGTTAAGTAGGTCCCCGATAAATATTTGACACCTGTTTGGAGAAGAGCTGTGATGGGAATGGAGAGAACAGTGGTGAGACGATGAATCAGGTGGCTGTTGCAGTGGCTCAGTAGGGATGCTATGAAGGACATGGGGCTAGAACGGAGTATGCTGAGATATGTTTTTTTGGAGAGAATGGACATAACTGAGTGGCCAGATATGGTGTGGGTGTTAAGAGAGAGGAGGGAATAGGGGATGCATCTGAAATTTCCAGCTTGGAATGCATCATATAAAACACAGGAAGAGGAAAACCCGTTTGGAGGAATGAGGGGAAAGAGTACATGAAGTTAGTATGGAACATTTAGCTTGAGAAGAATTATGTAAAACATGTGACTCACAAGTAAGTACCCACTGAATGAGTGAAGTAGGTGGGGGAATGGATGAGTGAGGGGTCCATGAGGTTTTACATGCTACTTGAGTAATGGTGGCCAGATGGAAAGATGGACTAAGGGGAGATAAGGTATAACATTATCATTCTGAGTGTGATCCCAGTTGCCCAGCAGTTTTGGCGGTTGGAGTAGGCAATGGAGGACCAAGACTAGGTGGCATAGGAAATGGGTCCTGAGCATGCATGCATAGGATTGGGTTGGGGGGATGGTAGAACAGCTGTAAGTTATGGTTGAACCTACTGTCAGCAAGAGAATAGACTCATTCAAAGTTTTGGAAGGGATTGATCAATAGTAGTGAAGATAAGGAAATGTGGGAGCAGATCACACATAAGCCCCTTAAATAAGAGGCAGCATTTAGGGGACAATTTTGTAATTTATGCCAATATAGGTTCTTGAGAAGGAGGCAGGGGTGGAGGGTGACCGAAATTATGCTTCTGGAGTACTTATTTGTCAGCAGTGTTCAGGCAGACTTGGATAAACAGCCGGTGGCTCTTTTTTCCCAGTATTTGAGGGAACAAAGTGATGGGACTTCACGGTGCTTGTTTCCTGCCCCCACGTGATCTCTGTGGCCTTGGTGCACCCTCTCCTCCTTCTCTGCCTTCCCTCAGTCTTGCCCAGCTCTCAGCCCCCTTCTCAGCATCCCCCAAGACTCAGTTTTAGTGCACCCCCCCCCCCCCGAAGAACTCCTCCAAACCTCGAGGCTACCTCTGGGGAGCTCCTCCAAAGTAGGCCAGGATTGCTCACTCCCTCTTCGGGGCTGCCTGTGGGTTGTGAACAATTTCTATTGATGTTCCTTTTGCATCAAATGGCAATGTTGTTCTCTTAAATAGCTTTCTTTTTTTGTACCCTGTGAGCTACTTGAGTACAGAGATATCCCTGGTTTCCAGAGTTATGCCTTGTATGTAGTAGGTACTCAGTACACTGATTTTAATCGTGTTGAATACATTAATGACAGAAAGAATGGAAAAAAATATGGATCAAGGGTATATTTGGAAGAAAAAACTGGTAAGATTTATTGATTAAAAAAAGACCAGCTGTCACTATGGAATTGTATTTGTTGTGGGTGTAGTGGGGGTGGTGGGATGTTTGGGAATGACAGATTTGGTCTGGAAGAGGATCATATATATGAATATATAACAGTACATAATATGTAAATATACTTAAAATAATATAGAGTGTTGGGCGCCTGGGTGGCTCAGTGGGTTGAGCCTCTGCCTTCGGCTCGGGTTGTGATCTCAGGGTCCTGGGATCAAGTCCCACATCAGGCTCTCTGCTCAGCAGGGAGCCTGCTTCCTCCTCTTTCTCTCTGCTTGCCTCTCTGCCTACTTGTGATCTCTCTCTGTCAAAAAAAATATATGTATAGAGTGTATGTAATAATACATTGTATGTAAATTATACACACACACACACACACACACATTTACTTTGGAAAACATGGACTGCTAAATGTTTTGATTCCAAGAGAAGAATTAAATTTAGTGGTTAAGGGCTCAGGTTTGGAATAAGACAGGTATAAAATTGAATCTCAGCCCTTCTGTTTACTGGCTATGTTGCTCTGGGCAAATATTTACCCTTTAAGAGCCTCAATTTCTTTATCCATAGCAGACATGTAGTAATGGTTTTTATCCCCTGGAGCTGTGTGAGGGGTCCATGAGGTTTTACATGCTAAGGACATTTAGCTTGATGGTCAGCTGTTAGTATGTGACAACTGTCATTATTATTCATACACATGTGGCAGAATTAAAGCAGTTTGCTCGGAGGAGGGAGAGCCAATGAGAAACCCCGGACTGTGGGGAAGCCCTTGAGCTGAGGTCTAGAATTTCTACCAGCTCGAGAAAATGAGGTGTACGAGAAATGTCTCTCTCATACATTCATGTAATCACTGCTGAGTACGTTTAATTAAACTTGCACCTATATCATGGAAGCATCTCACGAAAGAATCTCTATATTTTATACAGGAAATTTGAATGGAAGTACTAACCACGTTCATGTAACTAATTGGAAGGAATATATATACGCCAGGATCAAATTTCTGCATCAAAAGGAAGAGGTGTTAGCCTTGGGTCTAGGGTTATGATTCTTGAGATGAGATTTCTTGAAGCCCCATGCTGTCTATCCATTTTTAGAAGACAGAAAGAAGATGGTTATCAAAGCCAAAGGAGTGTCTTCATATACCTTAACTGAATATTATTATTATTAAAAGATTTTATTTGTTTATTCTACAGAGAGAGACAGCGAGAGAGGGACCACCAGCGGGGGGGGGGGAGTAAGAGAGGGAGAAGCAGGCTCCCAGACAAGCAGGAAGCCCTGAGGCAGACATGCCCAATGCCTAAGGCCTTGGAGGAAGGCTATGGAAACATGGGCAGGTCACATACATTATTACGCTTTGTTGCCTTCTCTCTAAAGTGAGGATGATGTTACTAACTACCACACTGGTTTGCTGAGAGAATAAAATGAATAAATACATGCCAACTGCTTAGAATAGACTTGTCACATAGGCAAAAAACAAAACAAAACAAAACCCTCGGGGTGCTTGGGTGGCTCAGTCGGTTGGGTGGCTGCCTTCGGCTTGGATCATGATCCCGGGGTCCTGGAATCAAGTCCTGCATCAGGCTCCCTGCTCGGTAGGAAGTCTGCTCCTCCCTCTCCCTCTGACTGCCGCTCTGCCTATTTGTGCTCTCTCTCTATCTCTGTGTCAAATAAATAAATGAATATATCTTAAAAAAAAAAAAAAAGAAAAGAAAAAACCCTCAGTGCTTATTGGCTAATGTCGGTAAAGTGTTCCTCTCATTTGCTATTTTGTGTTTGTAAAGAAAGCCTTGTGCAAAGTGAAAGTAGCCAGAGAGCTCCCCAGAAATGCACTTACTGGGCCCTGGGTTCTCAGTGCCAAAAGTACGTATCTTATTAAAGTTATCTTCCAGCATGAAGCATGGTGCCTGTCCACAGTCAGTACTCAGTAGGAAGTGACTGAAGGAACCTGTTCTCAGTCTGTCTTTAATTCCTCTCACATCTTCTTTGGAACCTACTTGTGAGTCACTTGGTATAGTTCAGATCCCTTGGCTTGAAATTGTCCAGAGGGTAGGGGAAGAGGGAGCCTCTTTCAGGTGCAGAATTTAAGACATGAAGTACCAAGGACCTGTTTTACTAGAATACCTCTCCCCAGAACCTGCCATTTACTTTGAAAGCTTCAAAGAGTCTTGTTCAGAATCTCCTTCCATATTTTTCTACTTGAAGTAATATTAGCCCTGCAGATCGTTCTCTTTGCTGGCAAGGCTAGCAAGTAGGGTCAACTGAATAATGAGTAGATTAATCAAAACTTCAGATGCTGCCTCTAGCTCATAACTTACGGACTGACAGGTTCATAATCCTTAAAATCATAATTTTCCCTAGGGTGCAGGGCTCTTCTAAACTAAGCAATTCTTTTTTTTGTTTGTTTTGTTTTGTTTTTAAAACACATGGAGTTTCTCAATGAAAGGAATACAATCTCTTTTCCATCAAGAGAATGCATTTTGATTCTACCAATTCAGCTAAAAAAATGTTTAAAGAAGTTCTGATGAGAGATGGGTTCACACACACATACGCACACACAAAGAAAAATATGGGCTAAACCTATAGACTTAGCTCACTGTTTTCAGTTCAGAAAGCAACTTACAGCCAGAAGTCATGCAAAAATGCAAGTTGCTATTAAGTCATTATTGTTGTGGGTTTAAAGTTTGTAGTTCACTGTTTGGACCTAAACCAATGTCTGAGCAAATATAGTATAATTGTTCAGGT
Organism: Mustela erminea; assembly: GCF_009829155.1. Classification (NCBI taxonomy): domain Eukaryota; kingdom Metazoa; phylum Chordata; class Mammalia; order Carnivora; family Mustelidae; genus Mustela; species Mustela erminea. The sequence continues at coordinate 101,199,043 of NC_045621.1, read as the reverse complement.
TCTGCATTGTATTGGGAGGTGCTGAGAATTTGGATTTTTGTGACTAAAACAATATATTGAATCATACTATTTTTAACCAGAATGACACAGACACGGAATGGGATAAATATATCTTCTTCTTTTTTTTTTTTTTTAAAGATTTTATTTATTTATTTGACAGACAGAGATCACAAGTAGGCAGAGAGGCAGGCAGAGAGAGAGAGGGGAGGAAGCAGGCTCCCCGCGGAGCAGAGCGCCCAATGCGGGGCTCCATCCCAGGACCCTGGGATAATGACCTGAGCCGAAGGCAGAGGCTTTAACTACACTGAGCCACCCAGGTGCCCCCTTCCTTGACTTTTGATGGAGGTAGATCCTGATAAACTTGTCTTGACTGAAAATGTCTAAGTTGAACGTGAATTTACAACATCTCACCTACCGCCCATCAAGGCTCAGCCTCATCTACCTAAACATGCTCATAACACCGGCATTAGCCTACAGCTGGGCATATCATCAAACAGATAGCCCGTTTTATGATACAGTGTTGAATACCTCATGTCGCTTGACTGCCACATTGAAAGCGAGAAACAAGATGTCTGTCTGGGGACAGAGGGGTGGTCCATGTATTGGTTGGTTGTTCTTGTGAGTGCCTGGCTGACAGGGAGCTGCCCAGCCCAGCATCAGGAGACAGCATGTTGCTAGCCTGGGAAAAGATCCAAATTCAGATACAAAGTATGGTTTCTGCCGAATGCATATCATTTTCACATGATCCTAAAGTCAAAAACCCGTTAAGTCAAACCATCATAAGTTGGGGACTATGTGTTTATAATAAAAATTAAAAAAAGTATGGGACATTAATGATGAAAAATGCCTCTCACTTCAATTTTAATCCCAGTGGCGACTTCTTTTAACTTTCTAAGTTCTTTTAATTCTCGTAGAGATCATATTTCTAAGGAATTTATAGATTGCTATATCTTAGTTTTAGAATTTTAGGCTTTTTTGGTTTTCTGTAAGGATAAGAGCCTTTTGGGGCACCTGAGTGGCTCAGTTGGTTAACCCTATGACTCGTGATCTCAGTTCAGGTCTTTATCTCAGGGTTATAAGTTCAAGCCCCGTGCAGGACTCTATGCTGGGTGTGGAGCCTACTTAAAAAAACAAACAAACAAACTAAAACCAAAACCAAACCAAAACAAAAAATACCCAAAAGGGATAGGATCCTTTTTCTGTTGAAGAGGGTCTCCCTTTCATCCTTCCCGGTACTAATTATTGTTCTTAATTATTAATTCATGTTTACCTCATTATTCACAGGCAAATATTATCGTGACAGAAGCATGAGGTTTTTAAAAATCTTTTTCAGTTACTTTAATAGTCGTATTTTCCACCAAATTTATTATCCACTTATGTTAAATTTTGAAAAGATGTTGTAATATCATGCATGTTTCCTGGCCATGGGATTATCTTTTTTTTTTTTTCCCCCCAGAGCCATCTTTTCTGGAAATCTCTATTCTACTCTTTCAATCTTGTCTGCTTTTTGGACCTGTTACCTGGTGCCAAAATTTTCAATACATTGGGGCAGATTTATACAGCTTGATAAATATCTCCTTCCAAACTGTAAGAAATAGATTGGGAGAAAAGATGCACACATACATCACTTTTAATGAGAATGCTCTTAGGATCTGACACTGAGAAGTATTTATCTTTTTCCCCATGTGTGACTTAGGCTCGAACAAGCCGCTCTTGGCTCCTCTTGATTCCAGCAACGTTTTGGGCTACAAAATGGGCTTTATGATTTGGAACAACCGAGTCCCCCTCTCTGGTCCTGATAATCACATGTAAAATAAAGAAGAGTGAGCTGATCATATTTCCTGGGGTCTAATTCCTCTGGCGCAACAATTAGACCCCGGTGCATCTTATCTGTGAATAACCTGAAGCCCGTGAATTGACTAGAAGCTCTTTTGTGGCCTCTTCCAGATCAGTTTTTATGACAAACTTGTATTTTGTCCCTTTCACCATTATTTGAGGGTCTATTACAAACTGTGTGATTTGGCTCTTAGTTTGGTGCTACTGTAAAGGTGAGTACAAGCTGAACTTGTACTTTTTAAAAATAAGATTTTATTTATTTATTTGAGAGGGCAAGAGAGCATGAGCAGGGGGAGGCATAGGGAGAAGGAGAAGCTGATTCCCCGCTGAGCGGAGACCTGGACACTGGGTGATCCCAGGACCCTGGGTCATGACCTGAGCCCAAGGCAGATGCTTAACTGACTGAGCCACCCAGGTACCCCTAAACTTGGTAGGTCTTAAGGACAAAGGAAATGTATTACCCTTAACAGATGATATGGACAGACGTTTGTGTCTCCCCACCCCCAAACTCAGATGTTGAAACTCTCCCCCACAGCGTGATGGTATTAGGAAGTAGCCTTTGGGAGGTAGGAGGGATTAGATGAGGTCATGTTGTGGAGCCCCCATGAATAGAACTGATACTCTTGTAATTACCTGAACTTGACTGTCCTCTCTTCTCCGCTCCGTGTGAGGCTACAATGGGAAGAGGATCGTCGCCGTGCTGGTATCCTGATATTGGACTTCCAGCCTGCAGAACTATGAGAGATTTCTGCTATTTATAAGCCACCCAGGCTCTGGTATTTTGCTATAGCAGCTGAAACTAAGACAACAGGAAAGACACATAGGAGCTCTCTAATCAAGGTAATATTCCTTGTTATGTCTGAGCTCCCATTCTGCTTCTCCTGTCAGTGGTCACCAGTGCAGAGCCAAGCACGGGGCTGCCTGCTTTTCTAGAACACAGCACCAGAGGACTTGCGTTCAATCATTCACTCGGAGAAGTGACGGAGTGCCCACCTAGGCAAAGCCCTAGGAACGTAAGGACAGACAAAATGCCTATTGAGTCACTCTTCCCCAGGGGCCCCAAGTCTATGAAGGTGTCAGACTGTGAGTATTTACATGAGGATGTTGTATTACAGAGGAAAATCAGGGGCCAGCCAGGGCTTCTGGTATGTGGTCAGTGCTGAAGATCAAAGCTTCTATTACCTGTCACCCAGGAGGAGCTTTCGAAATTTGTGGGGGCACATTTGGTTGCCCCCACAAATGATTGGAGGCATTTGATGGGAGAGGAACAGAGTGTTAGACATACCACAGCTCACAGGGCAGTCCTCTCCAGCAAGTATCGTCTCTATCCATACACGACTTCTTTTCTCTTCTCCCTCTTCTGTTCTGTTCTGTTCTCTTCTTTTCTCTTAAGATTTTATTTATTGTAGAGAGAGAGAGAGAGCGGGCACAAGAGAGCACAGGCAGGGGGAGGAGTAGTGGGAGAGGGAGAAGCAGGCTCCCCGCTGAGCAGGGAGTCTGACGTGGGGTTTGATCCCAGGACGCTGAGATCATGACCTGAGCCAAAGGCAGTCGCTTAATTGACTGAACCACCCAGGTGCCCCTTCACACGTGACTTTCAAATGACTTTCTGGATGCTTATGGGTTTGATTATCTGAGTTTGGAGCTGAACTCAGTTTTCCATAGAAATGCAAAGCATTTTTGCATGATTTTAATGTACCTAGAATTTTCCAAGAATGTAACCTCAGCGTACATGGAGGGAAGATTGTACTTGATTTTGTTTGCAACTTGCCTAAGAGCTGCTCGCCATTTTGGAAAATCACGTCGCTGGTTGCAGAAATGCAGATGGAATTGAGTCACCAACACAGCAAATCTGTGTGAGCCTGTGTTTGGAGCTCTTTCATTCTATATATGGAATCCTATGCAAACATGTGATTACTTTATTGGATCTTTTTATGTGGCCATGACTAATCATTTACACGTTGAAATAGAGATTACTTTTTATTATAGATTACTTTCCTATAATTTCCGCTTTACACTGCAGTTTGGGTGCTATGCTGAGTGTTCTAAAAATTTTATTTATGGGGAGGTTATATGATTCATAAATGTAATTTTAAGACACTAAATAAAACATGACAAAGTATTTTTTGTAAAAAGTGTTGGGTCTCATGGAGTCAAATACAAGTCTAAGACAGGGAACTTTTCAGGACAAGTCACACCTCACCTGAAGACTGAATGATGAGTCAGGATTAACTAGGCAAAGGGAGAGGGGAGGGGGAGTCGTGTGGTATCAGACAGCATGGTAAGTGTCCTTGGAGGATGGAGTCAGATTCAGCGGTTGAAAGCAATTCATGTGGCTGGTACTCAGAGTGAGATGGAGAGTAGCGCGAGGTGAGGATGGTCAGGTGGGTGGACTGGTGCCTTCTCGTACTTGGAAACCAAGTTAAATTAGATTTTTGGTTTTAATTTCAAAGTCAACTTAATTTGAAAGCCACTGAAGGGCAGAGAATGATGCTATCATATTTTCACTAAAACAAAACCAGGGGCACTTGGGTGGCTCAGTGGGTTAAGCCTCTGCCTTCGGCTCAGGTCATGGTCTCAGGGTCCTGGGATCAAGCCCCGCATCAGGCTCTCTGCTCAGCAGGGAGCCTCCCCCACCCCTCACCTGCCTCTCTGCCTACTTGTGATCTCTCTTTCTGTCAAATAAATAAATAAATAAATAAAATCTTAAAAAAACCCCACAAAACCTGAAAAACTGTCCATGGTGTGAAGAAAAAAAATCAGAGGGGGTCGGATGCAGAATGAATGTAGGGAAATGATGGTGCAGGTGAAGGATGACTATATTCTGGGTTGGGGTGGACGTAGGGGTGATGAGAAATATTTAGGAGGTCAACAGATAAACTCTGGAATGAACTGATTGTTTGTTATGGGAAGAAAGGCACCACATAGACAATAGTGTCCATGATGAATCACAGGACCTTGGCTTGTGCATGTGGGCGGTGACATGAGTAATGGAACCTTGGAAGAAGAGGAGGACCTGGCTTGTGTAGGGTCAAGATCACACGTCTGGCCCTGGGACGTTGAGTTGGTGATGCTGTTGAAACCACGAGGTGGCGATGTTGAGTAGGCAGTGGTTGCTTAGAAGGAGCTGACTGGGAAGTCTGGCCAGAGCTAGAGACATAGTCTAAGGGGCAGTCTTGGCGGTAACTGTATAGAAAGGGAGGATAATGTAAAATGAAAAAGAGTCCAGGATAGAACCTGGAGGAACTTCAATATGTAGTATAGGAGGGTGGTTCTTAGAGTATGGTCCCTAGGCCAGCAGCCGCAGCATTGCTTGGGAACTTGCTCTTTAAAATAAATATATGAGGGCTGCCTGGGTGGCTTGGGTGGCTAAGTGCTTGCCTTTGGCTCAGGTCATGATCTTGGGATCCTGGGATCCTGGAATCGAGCTCCGAGTCAGGCTCCCTGCTCAGCTTATAGCCCGATTCTCCCTCTCCCTTTGCTGTTCCCCCTGCTTGTGCTCTCTCTCTCTCTTGCGTCTGTCAAATAAATAAAATCTTAAACTAAAAAAAAAATAATAATAAAATGAATGAATGAATGAATAAAAAATCTCACTAATTTTATAACTCCGAAGTTACTCTGTACAGCTTAGCTTTTATAGTTTCTGTGAGCATGAGATTTAAAAATTTATAATTGGCTGTAACCCGAAATATTAAGTAGTGGGTAGAGTTTATTGGCTATGTCACAATCTTGCATGTAATTACAAGGAGGAGAAATAGTGGAAGAGGGGAATGTGGGTGTAGAAAGCCACCCTTCCTATTCTATAAGTGGACATGGGAGCAGCTCCACTGCGCTGCTTGGAGTCCCTGGGAATAGGGTGGTGGTTCTCAGCCACTATCCTTAAACATTTCATGGGCAGTTTTTACAGAATACCCATGCCTGGGGCTTATTCCAGGCCAAGTAAATCAGAATGTCTGGAAGTAGGGTAGCTTCCTCTTCTTAAAAACACTCGCTCGTTGATGATCATGTTCATTATAATGAACTTTTGAGCAGGTTCTTTGGTGAATTCAGGTTATACTAATTGGGCTGTCCACCTTTGGGGTGGATTTAGAAGAATGGTTTATTAGATTCGTCTCCCGTGGCTAGGGAGAGCCTGGCAAGTTTAATAGACCACCGAGAAGCTCCCTTTTTGGGTTGTAGTTCCTGGTAAAAATCAGTTATATACTCCTTTCCATTTTGTTAAATCCACCACTTCTAGCAACATATTGGCACTTCAGAGATTTAAGCCAACAGTAATTCATTTGGCAGCACGGAGAATAAGTAAATAAATAGATTCCACACAGATTTATGAGTTTGTATTATACGACGCTAACCGCAGTGTTGTACAATATGCTTTTGGATGGAATTATCTGAAGAGGGAGACAAGCAGGGTTATTTGTGTCAAGGCATTAAATGTTCATTTTTTTTTTTTAAGTTGCAGGGAATTGAGAGGTTAAAAAAACAAACACCTCCCCCCCTTTTTAAAAGTAGAGTACACAGGTTGAATCCACTGTGGTCGAGATGGACAGACTGCACACAATGAAAATGCTAAGAATCTTGTAGACAAGATAGCAGTTTGTGGAACCTGGTCGTAGCTCATTTGATTCATGGTCATTTTTATCTGATGGTCAAGGTCCATAAATCACCAGCAGGGGGCCCCTGAAGCATTTTTATCTGATTTCAAGGACAGAAGTGTCTTCCAGGGAGTGGCCCGATAAAATACTCCCAGCTCAAATTGGAGGAGTGCCTTGGTCCTTATTTAAAGTTGGGCTTTTTCCATCAACATTTTCATCTGGAATGGAGCAGCAGCTGCAGAAAGGGCTTGGATATAGTCTGAGTTTTATAAAATTTTTATTGTAATGTTGAATAATCTTTTATGCCTTGACTTCTTTTTGATGAGCTAAGGTTTTGTGTAAATTTGATGTTCATTGCGATAAGGCAAAAAGGTCCATTTCTTCTTAAAGGCCAAAAAAAAAAAAAAAGTTAGCTGTGTTTCTCTACCTTTTTACTGAGCTAGACTAACGAGGGATTTGCAAAGTCCGTGCTGAGTGTGGTAAGGTTTCTTAACACCCTATTCTTTGGACCAGATCTGTCCTGAATTTTCCTCTAGAGAGTCTATTTCAAACCCTGAATTATTTTCAAATGAATAATTAATTGTGGCTCCTACAAGGTAACTCTTAATTGCCCAAAGGGGATAGAATTTGTAGCCATAAAATACTCATATGAATCTGGGCAATTCATTTGAATTTTTGAAGAAATACTTCTCATATTCAGATAGATCCTAACAGGCTATGCATCAGTTTCCAATTGTTATTATTTTAAAAAAATTCTCTCTTTTAAGGATTCACACTACTTAAAACGAGATACAGGAATAGTAAGGCTCTATCATTTTGAAGAAGAGGGAGATCATCGGTTTATTCTGCTTATGTTTTAAATAGCCTTCTGTGGGTTTAACATTTATCTGAAATATGATTATCTTCAAGTATTAGAATTTTGTAGTTTTACTGAAACTTACATTGGATTCAAAATTGAAATTGTACCAACTGCAAATATTTAGTAGTACATGAATATATTCTAGTAAGATTGAATACATATAGAACTGATCCAGGACGTTCTCTGACCCTGTGTTCAATGATAAGCAGAGGAGCACTTGGGGCACTTGGCAGGAAAGATTGAAGCATATGAATCTGGCGAGTAGAGATGCCCTTTAAGATACTGGCCACAGGGGCGCCTGGGTGGCTCAGTGGGTTAAAGCCTCTGCCTTCGGCTCAGGTCATGATCCCAGGGTCCTGGGATCGAGCCCCGCGTTGGGCTCTCTGCTCAGTGGGGAGTCTGCTTCCTCCTTTCTCTCTCTGCCTGCCTCTCTGCCTACTTGTGATCTCTGTCTGTCAAATAAATAAATAAAATCTTTAAAAAAAAAAAAAGATACTGGCCACATTTCACATTTTATACCTATGTGAAATCACATATGACATTCAGTGTGTAAAATTGTGGTTCCCCCAGACTCCATGGTTTCTTTAAACACAGAATGTTTTTGTGATGTGAAATAAACTTGAAGTTTAATTTAAAGGATGTTTAAGGCCCCTAAAGGAATTAAGTCATTCGACTGGCTTTGTTTCTATAACTGGTCATTGGGTGCAACCCATCTATGCACTTCTAAGGTTTATCTGTGCTGTGTCTGTATGTATGCCTTATGAGATGCAGTGACCACATCATCTTAGAACGGGTTTAACAGTTTGTTTCTGGAGATAACTTCTTTCTCTTGATGAACTCCAAGACTTCTGGGTTAAATGACAAAGTCAGGTGTTGTGTTTGTGTATGTGTCTGGGGTGGAGAATATTTTCTTCGCCGGCACTTATGGATACATATTTTATATAAACTTAAGTGGAAAGACACAAGAGTCAATTCAACAATTTGCATTTGAAAGTTAAGTTACTAGTAGATACAGTTATTAGAGTGAGAGATACTAGAAATATTTCCTCAGCTGAGAAAATAGCATCACCATCTACTGTGCTAACTCATTCTTTTTTTTAAAAGATTTTTATTTATTTATTTGACAGACAGAGGTCACAACTAGGCAGAGAGGCAGGCAGAGAGAGAGGGGGAATCAGGCTCCCTGCTGAGCAGAGAGCCCGATGCGATGCGGGACTTGATCCTAGGACCCTGGGATCATGACCTGAGCCGAAGGCAGAGGCTTTAACCCACTGAGCCACCCAGGCGCCCCATGCTAATTCATTCTTGATGGTAGAGAATTTCTTTACCTACCTACAGGTCACTTCGCTTGTAATACAGATTTGGCAATCTGGAAATCTGACAGAAAAACATGTTTGGCTATCAAGATAGATCACTCAAGGTACAGAATGTAAAGCCCATGTCCTTTATTCAAGAAAGAGCTTCTCATGTCCTGCTAGTTTCTGGATTGTTGATTTACCCACACTTCTGTGAAGCCTAATGACTTTGATTTCTCAGTCTACAGAAACCACAGATGTTGGGGGTGCATGGGTGGGTGGAGGAGAGAGCAGATACTGGAGATCACACTGATCAGCCGCAAGAAGTGATTGCTAATGTTGGGAAGCACACATAAAACACATTCAAATTAAAAAAAAAAAAAAAGCAGTTTTGGATCATAATTCGGGATTACTGACTATGGCACAATCTTCTATCTCTTAGCAGCCCTGGAAAGTGTTTCTATGTGACACAAGTATTTTCTGATGACGCTCCCATAGTTAAGGTTATGTATTGTCCCAGAGATACTGAGTGGGTGGGACTATGCTCTACCCCCATCCTTCATTTCTACTCTTCTTTTTATCTGTGTTATATGTTAGAATTCTATCAAAGGGCTTTTCAGCTAAAGTGTATATTTGAAATCCAACATTTTTGAATATGGTTTGGTTCCGTAATAAGGCTGAATCATAAAGAAAAGTTTAAATTATTCTCAGCATTCTTTGTGTACAAGGCAAGGAAAGATACAAAATATTTCAGAAGTATTTGCAGTAACATGGTGAAAATAAAAGTTTTGGCATGGGATGCTGTAAGTAAATATTTACCGAATGGGTGAATTACAAAATGCAAAGAGAGGAACTCAGTGCGTCCAAACACTTGCCTTCCTCCACATACCTGAATAAATAAGGCATTCCTGAATGTGGCTCCTTTGTTGTGTTTATAGATACGGGGTTCAATCTTGTAAGAACAACTCAAAGAGAGAAGTGACAACATTTGGCAAGGCACTTGAAGAAAGTGCCTTCAAGTATCATCCTGCAATCTTTAAAACATCTTTAAGAAATATATCATCAAAGTATTCGGAGCAAAAGTTGATGACCTATTCTTTTACAAATGTAGAAATTGAGACTAAAATCAGCTCTGGAGGCAAGTATTTTGTCTATATAATTGATTTTTTAAAAAATTTTGTTAGTTGACACACAGTGCAATATTGGTTTCTGGAGCAGAATTCAATGATTCGTCACTTACATACAATACCCAGTGCTTATCACAATTAAAGTGCCCTCTTTGTTACCCATCATCCATCATCTATAATTAATATATTTAATTAAAGAAAGGAGTATGTATTTTTTTTTAAAGATTTTATTTATTTATTTGACAGACAGATCACAAGTAGGCAGAGAGGCAGGCAGAGAGAGAGGAGAAAGCAGGCTCCCTGCTGAGCAGAAAGCCCGATGTGGGGCTCGATCCCAGGACCCTGGGATCATGACCTGAGCCAAAGGCAGAGGCTTTAACCCACTGAGCCACCCAGGTGCCCCAGGAGTATGTATTTTTTAAAGGTAATTGGTTTACTTGCTATTTTGTGCATTGAAGGCCTTTGCCAAAAATGAGGAAGAGCTAAACATAGAATTTCATATATATATGAAATATATATAAAGTTATAAAATATAGCATGTATGTATATAAATACAACATATATGACATAATTTACATTGTATATGTATATCGTGTGTAATAGATAATGTAACATATATTATAATATATGTATATTATATGTAATATATGTAATATATACATACAAAAAGAAAACGTACAGCTTGGTGATTTATTATAGGGATTGGCAAACTTTTTGTGTAAGAGGGCAGATGGTAAATATACTCCGATTTTGAAAAAAAATATATTCAGATTTTGGGCTATATGGTCTGTGTTGCAACTACCATTGTTACTGTAAAAGCAGGCACAGGCAATACATAAAGTTATGCGTGCCTGTGTTTCAATAAAGCTTTATTTGCAACAACAGGTGGTAGAGTTGGGATCTGAGTGTCCCTGGGAGAGAGAGGGAAACTGACCATGGCCACCTCCCACCTCCCAGCCCACCAGGCGCCTTGGGCCTGAGTCAACCACAACTGGGGGCAAAACCTGTCTACCACCTAGGATGGCCCACTCCAGTCAAATGTGGTGGGGGTTTGGGGGGTTAGTGTGGAAGGGAACAAACGTTTTCTCTTGTTAGAGAAGTTCTTGGTTAGATAACATCCTCAGTTTTGTCTCTTGACTAAATAGCCTAAAACATTTACTATCTAGCCATTGACAGGAAAAGGTTGCCAAGTTTTTCCTATTCTGCAGTCTCACCAACACTTGGATGTTGTCACAATTTTTTAATATATTCTGATGGGTCTGCAATTATATTGCATTATAATTTAATGTGTATTTCTCTAGTTTCTAGTGACATGTTGATTGGCCATTTGAATATCACCTAAGAGTGTCTTCTCAGGCCTCTTGCCCATTTTTGTTTTGGGCTTTTTCTTATTGATATGTAAGAGTTCTTTATATATTCTGGATATGATGTATGATATATGATATATGATAAATGATAATTTTGCAGTTGTGTTACAAGTTTCTTTTTCTGAGCAGTGATTTGTTGTTTTCTTCATAGTATTATTTGATGAACAGAAGTTCTACCTTTTTATGTCCTCATCTTCTCCTTGGTAGCTGTGCTTTCTTCAGGAAGTCTTCCCTTCCCTGGATCATGCAAATATTCCCCTGAGTTGGCTCTCAGACTTCAATGTGGGTGAGAATCATTTGGAGGGCTTGCCACTCCTCCTGGAGTGAAGGATCTGTATCTGACCCAGCAAGTCCGGGGTGTGAGTGATGGGGGCGGAGCGAGGGGGGGGGTGAGGGAAGGTTGCATAATTTGCATTTCTAGCAAGTTCCTTGGTGCTGCTGGTCTAAGGACTACACTTTAAGAGCTAGTGATCCAGAAGTTTTGTTGCTTTGCCTTCCACATTTCTATTTATAATCCTCCAACAATTATGACATGAGGGTCAGTTTTCATTCCTTTTCTATGGGAATCCAAGTACCACTTGTTGAAAGGCTGTCTTCTCTCCACCCCTTTGTAAACCAAGTGTCCAAACATGCATGAATCTTTTTCCGGACTCTCCAGTCTACTCCACTATCCTCTTTGCTCACTTTGGGCCAGTACCACACTCTCTTCATTACTGTAGCACAGTGATAAGTCTTACTATATATTGAAGCAACCTTCTACATTTCCTTTTCCTTCAATATCCGTTTATGACCAGCTTGTCAGTTCACACACACACACACACACACACACACACTTTCTCTCTCTATCAGAATTTTTATTAGACGTGCACTGGATCCATAAATCAGTTTGGAAGAACTGATATATTAACAATAGTGAATCTTCTAACCCAGTGCTTCTCAGCTTTTCCCCCCTCCTGATATTCCTCCCAAAGAATCTTTTTTAGATGTTCCCCTTAAATAACCCCACTCCCCTGAAATTTTAATGCCACAGATAACTGTATATCTGTGCCTTACACATATTAACAGATTTCTTTACTCCCCGAAGAACCACTTTTTACCTCTGTGGATGGGGGCTTCATCCTCACTGTGACTGTGAATCCCAACCATAGTGTAAGCCTTCCATTTATTTAGATATTCTTTGATTTCTCTTAATAATTTTTTTCTGCACAGTAGTCATTCACACCTCTCTGTGGGTTGATTCCTAGGTCATTAGTGTTTTGGAATGTAGGGATGTAGGGTTCATGTCCTTTTGGATTGGCTGTGCGGCTCCCAGGTGGGCTCAGGGGAACAGCATAGTCACTGCTGTGCAAGTCCCCTTGTCCTCTTGACTCTACACTTAAGGGTCTGTCCGTTGGCTGCCCCCACCTCATCAAGTCCTGATTTGTAGGATCCATTTTTTAAGACATATGCTTGAGGGGTGCCTGGGGAGCTCAGTCGGTTAAGTGACCGACTCTTGATTTTGACTCAGGTCATGATCTCAGGATCTTGAGACCAAGCCCTGAGTTGGGTCCACGCTGGGTGAAGAATCTGCTTCAGATTCTATTTCTCCCTCTCCCTTTGCCCCCTACCCTTCACATTCTCCCTCTGTTAAACAAACAAACAAAAAACAAAAACATATGCTTGAAAGTCCTAGTGTAATTCCAAAATTATTTATCATTTGTGGCTATAAAAGAAAATAATTTATTAGGTTTTAAGTGCAGAACAGACATTTGGGAAGACGGGTCATGTCTTGGAACACGTTCATAATTAAAGGCAAAAACAAGTTAATTTTCTCTCGGTTCACAAGAACAGTGTCAAAATGCATCAGTAGATGGCGCTGTTTCTCAAGAGATAGACAAAGCCCTAACCCCGTGGCAAAGGTTTGAGGAAACCATTTTTCTGCTAAATTGGAATTAAGAGTAGTATAAATAACACTAGCACAAGTTCTGTGTGGAGTCCCTTGTGTACTTCTCTGGTGAGTTTAATTAAAGTCAATGAAAGAACTTAAGCTCCCCCCGCCTCGTGTCCCCCCATCCCTCTTACTTTTGGGGAGCTGGGGCTCTCACTAGGTGTCTCTCCTCAGACCAGGCTGAAGGAAGTGGCAGCATACTGTCCAGCTGGTGTGGCCAGAACACAGTCACCTAGACGGAAGCCCCACATGCTTTCCTGTATGTGGCCCCGTGCTCCAGGGCAATGCTGGTTTTCATTGTGAGACCCATCTTTGTGGTGGGGTGGAGGGGCTCTGCCGCATACTTTGCTATTGGATCTTGGAAAACGGTTTGATCTCTCTGACCTCAGTTTTGTTGCCTGAAAACCGGAGAGATTATTGACATGATACAGGGTGTTGTGAGATTAAATGAGGCAATGCCCGTATAGCATTTAGCCTGGCACCAAGCGGTGACAACGTGCCTTTGCGATTAGTCCTTGCTCTCTGGAGCTTTGAAAGTGCTATAGGAAATAGAGCTCGTGGGCTGTAAGTGGTACCTGTCGTGTGCCCGGAGGACAAGCGTCACTGAACCAGGTTACTTGCCATGTTCCCAGGTTCGAACTCCGCAGCCTGGCATATGGCCCTTACATAGCAGAACCCAGATCTCTTTGCTTCCCGGCTCCCCTGAGGAGCTTGCAAAAAATAGCAATGCCCAACCCTAGAGAATCTGATTTAATTGGTCTGTGGAGGGTCAGGTCCAAGGTGACTATAGGGGACAGCTGTGTTGAGACATCCTGTCTCCAGTATGCTGTGCTTACACGGTGTCACTGACAGAGGTGAGACTGGGTCTCAGGCCTGGAGTGTGGTTGAGGGTTAGTACCTGAGTATCTGTGGGGTATGAATGCTGATCCTTTCTTCCTGGGCACTGGGCAGGTCACTAACAGGTATCTATGACAGCTGATTCTGACTGGGTGGAGGTGTGGTTAAAATGTAAGGGCCATGCTTTCTCCTGAGAGTCTTGACTGAAACAGAGAAATAATGAAAGTTACAAGAAAAAAATAAAGCATCATGAGATACTGTATTTTTTCTCATCTTCTTGCTAAGTTTGTCTGTGTTTCTGCTTCTGTTTGTCTGTGTGCCCGCCCGTTTTCTTTCTGTCTTGTCTGTTTCTATTCCTTCTGCTTCTGTGTTTCTCTATCCGTGTGTCTCTCTGCTCTACACATACTGTCTGTCTGAATCTTTTTCTGTATGTCTCTGTCTCCCTATGTTTGTGTCTCTCTCGACTCCTTTGTTTTGGTGGGGTCTGGTTTATATACCCCAGGGTAACTAAGTGTATCAGTCAGGGTTATCCAGAGAAAGGGAAACAATAGATTACATCTATCTCCTATCTATCTATCTATCATCTAATCAATAATACATATGAAGGGAATTATTACAAGGAGTTGGCTTACATGATTAAGGAGACTGACAAGTCCCAAGTTCTACAGTCAGCAAGCTGGAGACCCCGGAGAGCTTATGGTATAAGTTCTAGTTCGGTCCAAGTCCAAAGGGAGGAGAAAACTGAGGTCCCGGCTCAGTCTCAAATCAGTCAGGCAGACAGCAAATTCTCCCTTACTGAATTTTTTGTTTTATGAATTCAACTTTTCTTCAATGAACTGGATGAGGCCCACCCACATAGGGGTGGACGATCTGCTGTGCTCAGTGTACCAATTCACGTGTTAATCTCCTCCAGAAATACTCTCACAGACACAGCCAGAATGATGTTTGACTGGATACCTGGGCAGCCTGCAGCCCAGTCAAGCTGACACATAAATTTAACCATCATACCATGGAAGTCCCGACGCCTATCATCCTTGAACTTCTGGATCACAGAAATCTTTCTTTTTTTTTTCTTCAGATTTTGTTTATTGATTTCCGAGAGAGATAGAGTGTGTGAGTGTAAGCATGGGCTGAGGAGGGGCAGAGGGAGAAGCAGACACCCCACCGAGCAGGGAGCCTGACCTGAGTCTAAGGCAGACTCTTTACTGACTGAGCCACCCAGGTGCCTCTGGGTTGTCTGTCTTGAGGAGAAAACCCACTTCCTTAGGTACTTATCTGTGGGAAGAAGCAGGCTTCAGGCATTTGTACCCCTGTGTGCTAGGGTGAAGCCCAGGACAAAATTTTGCTGTTTGCTGTTGTCCATCAGGAAAGAGGGTTTCCCCTGACCCCCCATCTCCCCCATCCTGACTTTTCTTTTTAAGGTCACCTAATGCTCCTTCCTTACCGGAATTTTGCAGGACATCCCCTGACAGTTCAAATCTTAATCATGTGGGACACACACCACGGGCTGTTCTGGGTGTAAATGTTAGAGTTTGAAAATATAGGTTTGTCAGGACATAAATTTTATGATTTTAAAACAGAACTTAAAAGGTTTTAAAACAAGCTGCTCTATCTGACAGGAATATGAGAAAAGACAGATTTAGAACTATAGAGGAGGAATCTAAAACACTAAGCTAAAGATGATGTAATTATGCTGGTGTTTTGCATCCTTTTCTGAAAATCTTTGTGACAGATTATCACAATTTCTCTGTCTTTATGTGGTACCTTCGAATGTTTCCAATAGTGTTATGTTTTGGAAAGTGTAGGGCAAGAAGCAGTCTCAAATATTTAACACTCTAAAAATATGTGTCCACTTCTGGGCTCTTGCTGCCTGGCAGGTTGAAGGCGGAGGTAAGGGCTGTCGGGAGGGAGATGAGGGGGGAGCTGGCTGGGGAGAAAGCTGGAGAAGGCGAAGAATGGACAAGGGAGGCCCAGGGCTTTTTTCCCCTCAGGATGTCAGCAGCCACTTCTTGGCAATCCTGGTCGATACTTAAACCATCCCAGAAACACCCTCCACTCTCCGGGAGCAAGTTCAGAATCAGTCTGGGTCCTTTCCAGTCAATCCGGGTCCTTTCCAATCAGTCAACCCAGTGGCATATCCAGGTCTGGAAAGGGAACTGGGATAAACTCTGGCCATCCACTGTGTGGGATTTTCTGAAGCCTCCCAGTCTAGTGAGAGGCAGATTGTTTTTCGTACTTCAAAGGAATCCAGCTTTTAAAGTAAAAACGGAAGCAGGAGGCAAGGATGGTCTCCTGGCATTCGGGCTCCTGGTTTTTGGGTTGGCTGAGCACAAACCATGAATTCGGTTAGTGGCACCAAAGAAATAGATGAGAGGACAAACAAAGGCTGTGTCATGAAGAAATGACAGCTTGGTTTGCTTTGAGGAACCCTGGGGAAGAGGCCTCTAGGCCTCCATGGCTTGACTAGAGGTAGGCCGGGCTGTGTTTGCTTTTTCAGAGTTGCTGTGTGCCAGACATCAGTGGAGGCTGATCGGCGGTTGGATCATCTCCAGGGGCTCCCAGCACTCTCGAAAGCCCTGTCTTATCACCGTGGCATTCCTGGCTGCTCTTCAGCAATGGTGCGCATAGTTCCTCTGGAACGTTCTTCTGCTCCTTTCAAAACCAGAGTAAGTAGACGTAGAGACTTGGGTAAGAAGTCTTACACAAGGTTGAGATTTCTGCAGTGCACTTGCTGACTGCATCTCTTCCTTGAACTGTAAGCTCCTCAGAAACAGGGTGACAAAGACGCTCTCTTGGGCCAAATCAGTCAGCCTCATCGGCGCCGTCTTTTTGACGAGACCCTGACCTTAAGCTCTGCCCTTGGCCCATTTAGTTGGGTTTAAGAAGAATCCTGCTGGACCAATTGAGTGAAACCTCCTACCCTAGATATTGAATCAGATTGCTCATTCCCACAGCCTCAGTGTCTTGTCGCCCTGTCCTGACTTCAGCAAGAATCCTGTTGAATCGGTCTAGCAAGAATTCCCTCTCCCCCCTCATGGTTTTTATTTTTTTTTCTCTTAGAGTAGAAGTTTTAAAATTTTGGTGGTTTTTGTTTGTTTGTTTGTTTTAAAGTTAATTAACAAATGGTATTATATTAGTTTCAGGTGTATATACAGTGACTCAACAATTCTCTACATTACTCAGTGCTCATCAAGATAAGTGTACTCTTAATCCCCTTGATCTATTTTACCTGTCCCCCCCCCCCCCCCCCGCCCTTGGTGACTAGCAGTTTGTTCTCGTAGTTAAGAGTTCTTTTTTTTGAGGGATGCCTGGGTGGTTCAGTTGGTTAAGCAGCTGCTTTCAGCTCAGGACATGATCCCAGCGTCCTGGGATCGAGTCCCACATCGGGCTCCTTGCTTGGCAGGGAGCCTGCTTCTCCCTCTGCCTCTGCCTGCCACTCTGCCTATGCTCGCTCGCTCGATCTCCCTCTCTCTCTCTGACAAATAAATAAATAAAATCTTAAAAAAAAAAAAAAGAGTTCTTCTTTTGTTTACCTTTTTTTTCTTTGCTTGTTTGTTTGTTTTGTTTCTTAAATTCCACAGATGAGTGAAATTATATGGTATTTGTCTTTCTCTGCCTTACTTCATTTAGCAGCATACCCTCTGGGTCTGTCTATGTTGCTGCAAATGGCAAGGTCTCATTCTTTTTTTTTTTTTTTTTAAGATTTTATTTATTTATTTGACAGACAGAGATCACAAGTAGGCAGAGAGGCAGGCAGAGAGAGAGAGAGGAGGAAGCAGGCTCTCCGCGGAGCAGACAGCCCGATGCGGGGCTCGATCCCAGGACCCTGGGATCATGACCCGAGCCCAAGGCAGAGGCTTTAACCCACTGAGCCACCCAGGTGCCATTCTTTTAATGGCCGTGCAATATTCCATCATATATATTTATGAGATCTATCTATCTATCTATCTGATGTCTTTTTCTTAGTAAATTTCTCACCCTTTTCTTTGGCTCTAAATCCCCACTTGTCATTGTTGTAGTCAGAGTTGAGCCTGATCTCCCTCCCAGACTGTGACCCCCTCCTTGTAGGGGCCCCTTGAATAAAGTCTTCCTTACTGTCTCCACAAGTGGCAGAATCATTTTTTCTTTGACAAGGATCAGGTTGACTTTGCATCCCTAAGATCTAACATAGGGCCTGAATCATAGTGGGTGCTCAATTAATACTTTTTCTGAAATGACCAAGGAATGGAAGATAGGAAGAAATAGGAGGTTGGTTTTGGATTACAAAGCCAATGATCTGCCCACAGATCTGTGTTCAAATTCCTGTTCTCATATTTACCCGCTATGGCATCATGGATAAGCTACTGAATTTTCTTGTGCTTGACTTCCTTAGCTGCAAAGAATGAGGACAATATAATTTATTTTACAGAGTTGTTTTGAGGAGCAAATGTGACAACATGAAAAGTCAGGCACTTCATAGTTGACCAATAAATGGCTACCATTGTTATTGATTTTAGTAACAATAATGTCAAGATGACCACCTAGTTTGGGGCTTGTAAGAAAGGTATAATTCCACCTAGAATTTCTCCACTTGTTCTAATCGTTTTTCCATTCTGTTGTGGACTCAGCTGTGTCTCCCAACCTTTGAAGACTTAATGTTCAATGTGACTATTTTTGGAGAGAAGGCCTTTACCGGGACACAATTAAGGGTAAATGAATTCAGTATGGTGGGGCCTAATCTGACAGGAATGTGTCCTTATGAGAAGAGAAGGAGATGTGGGAGACCACTCTCTCCCCGCACTCCTACAGAGGAAAGGCCATGTGAGGACATGGCTCCGGTCAACAAGCCAACAAGAGAGGTCTCATTGGAAACCAATCTTGGTACCTTGATCTTGGTTCCAGAACTGTGAGAAAATAAATGTCTGTTGTATACACCACCCAGTCAGTGGTGTTTGTTAGGTCAGCAGAACTGACTGAGACCCATTTTGAGACCCGGGGCTGTCACTGAGCTCCCCGCTGTATAAAACCTCCTCCCTTCTCACACTGTGATTTCTTCCCTCATCCTTGTATTCTTATCCATTGAATCTGACTTTTTATCAATTCAAGCTGTTACTTCCCAAATTTGGCTCTTTAAAGACTATGATTATCTTCTCATCGAACTATCTTCCAAATGAAAATTGGTATTCAATATTTTGAGTTTATAATTTTGTGTGACCAAGGCACTAATTAATTTTGTAAACAAGGCTTGAGATGGTTAGAAACATTACAGAGAACTGACACAGACTTGGAAGGCTTCATGGAGGCGCTCTACCATGTGTGAAGAAGGGAGGAGAGTTTCATTATCTTGGCCAAAGAGAAGGTGGAAGCCTGCATTTTTCGAGGCACTAAGCTCATTCATGTTTGTAATTCAACTCTTAAAAGAGTAAATCCCTTTTCATGACACCATTTGGATAAGCAGCTGTCCCAGTTATGTGTTGCCTAACAGACCACCACATGATATAGTGGCTTCAAATAATAATAAGGATTTATTTTGTCTGGGAATCTGAAGTCTGGCCAAGGCTTAGCAGGGATAGCATGTCTCTGTTTTATGTGCTGAGAGCTGGGGCAGATCTATTGGGAGCTGGAGGAACCACTTCCAAGATGGCTCATTCACATGGTTGGCGAGTCTGGTTGCTCAACCAGGCTCTGGGTCAGGACCTCAATTTCTTTCCATATGGGCCTCCCACAGGCTGCTTGGGCTTCCTCTCAGCATGGTAGCTGGGTTCAAAGAATGAGGTCTTAGGAGAGAGAAAAAAGTGGAAGCTTCCAGTTGTTAAGGACTGGACCTAGAACATGGCCCAGCGTCTCTTTTGTCTTATAATCTATCAGTCAAGTTGTCATGAAGCCCAGATTGTAGGGAAGTTTCCCTAGACCCCACTTCTTAGTGGGAGGCATGTCAAAGAATTTTGAGTCCAGATTTTAAATCTGGCACAGCAGATGGTATAAATCAGAAGTTCTCAAGCCCTGGCTATTTTTTAGAAACTCTTTGAAGTTAAAAATAAAGCACCAATGCTTGTGAATACCTCAAGAGATCCTGCTTTGATTAAATGGTGAAATAGGTATTTGAAAGAATTTCTAGGTGATTCTGGCAGGCAAAGTGGTCTCTGGGTCAAAGTTCCTATGTCCAAGAATTGGCAAAGATGGGCCATGAGTGTAGGGGTGGGAATGAGGCTCTTCCTGCCATGCTGATCCCAGGAAGAAGGAAACACAGCTCCAGAGGTTGACTCAGGAGTTGTCCCAACACCACTACCTACTGGGGAAACTGCTTCCAAATGAGTATAAGGGAAAGCATTTCCAAGTAAATGGACCTGTCATCATCACACATGCTTTTTCTCATATTACATTTTACCTACAGTTTGTAAATATTACAAGCAAATATCAATAATGCTGCCATATGGCCGTAATCGAATTTGTATTTTCTGATTGTGCAAAGCACGAGTGGGCGTTTGGCATCACATTTCCAGACCTCAGAGAGCGATGTTAAACATTCATAGTGCATTTAATCATCTGTCAGAAATGTACAAAGGCATAATGTCTCATTAATAATTATTAAACCATTGAGTCGCACAGAAGGAGATGTTTCCCTCCTTACTTACATAATGACCAGTAACCACTAAAACGCAGGTCATTTGTGATGCACGTCCAGCGCCTCAGATAGTGGAATCTACTTGAGGAAATTAATAAAAAATCTTATTAAGACACGGGCTTTTAGAATAGAAGGAAACATGCATAGGGATTGCTCACGATATATTCAGACACGGCAAAGTAGATGCTCCCTCCCCGTTCAGAGTCAGGTTGAAATTCAGCCAGGTAATTGCTAGGAATGAAGAGATGTGAAAGGAAATGATCTTATTTGCTCTTGGAGGTTAGATAACTCATTTCAAAATGCCCAGCTTTGGGCTTTTATTCATAAGTATATGTATCATTTTATGAATAAAAGAGATACATAGTTTGATTTGGAATGAGGTTGGGATGGAAGGTACAAGCTGAATTTTTTAGGGCTTGCATTTTATTTCCGATGCTGTTTGTGAGGGTTTTTTTTTTTTTAAATTTTATAAGAACTTTTAATATTGAGCAATGCCATTTTAGGTTCATATAAAACAAGAATTGAATTCCATCTGTTGTAAATTCCATCCCCCATCACCCCATACTCAGCCTAGAGAATTTTAAGTGTTAGCCTTTAACAAATTCGCAGGCTGTATGTGTCTTTAGAGCAAGCTGTTGTGACATCGACGCTTCCTCTTTTTCATTTTTAACCTTAAACTTTCTTTATTCTGGGAAAAAGCAAAGCCTGGCAATCTATACATGTTGACAACGGCATGATGCAGTCAACCCAGGCGGTGGGTCAAGGTTGCGTGGAACAGTTATGGGTGTCCGGAGCTCTCAGTTTTGCTCTGGTGTGATGTTCTGTGCCACTAACCTTCTTCCTTTAGCCAAGCCTTTGGAGTCTTTCACACCTTGCTCCTTCTTGTGCTTGGGCTGGTCTTTGGCAAAAGTAGGACATACACAATATCTGTCTTTGTTGCGCATCCTTCCAGTGCTGGGTCAATAATCAGTAACCACATCCTTCCCTGCCAGTTGTCCGCCTGCCCAGTCCTTAAGCACAGCATTGCCTGTTGATCTTAGAAACCTTGTGGTTTGAAGCACTTTTTGTTGCGTCTTCTGGGAAAAATCATCAGCACACACCTTGTTTGTGTTACCACGTCTGACTCAGGTTTAGGGATGGAGGACCTTGTTTCAAAGGCCTGTCCACAAATGGTAAGATTGGATTTCGTGTTAGTGTGCCTGAACAAACTAATAAATTTATGCTCTTCTCTTGTCCACACATGATTTAAAGCACTTACAAGAATACCTTTGATTTTTCAAAGCTCCATAAAGAGAAGTAGGTGAGAAACGAGAAGACAATTTACTGGTGGAGATATAAGAAGGGGCCAGAAAGGAAGCTAACACAGAAATGCAGATGATACAATCTGTTACTCTTGTAGCAAATGGACCTCAAATTGCTCTGTGAGTATTCTAGAAGTGAAATGAAAAGGGATATTTGATCGGTTATACTACTGAGCTCCTGAGATTAAAAACAAATCCATACGTAAGGAGTGTGTCATTCATTTTGATACCATGGCAAGACCAACATCCCTTCTAAGACTCTCCCTGATGACAGCACTGTGTCCTGCAAAAGTACCCTCCGCTTCCTTGGTGTAGATACGTGGGGTCCGAGGGGGATGTCTCTCATTGAGTTTCTCAGTGTAGACTGATGGGGTCACACCATAGCCTGAGTCAGTGGAAGCCTTTCAATGGGAGGCAGTAGAGGGGGAAAGGGGTCAAAGACTTTCTTAGCTCACAGATTTCTGCTGGTCCTGCTTAAATCGGAAGTGGACTTTAGAATATCTGGATTGGAGGATATGAAGGATAGATTTTATGTATCCTCCCAAATAATTTTTTTCCTCTAAGTTGAGCTTTGGGTACATCCCCAAAGGCAGCAACATGTTTAACGTTATACTTCCAGGCAAATGTTTAATTTAGGGCATGTGCACTTTGTGCTGTCAGTTTAGTGTGGTGCTGGACGCCCTGACTGCTTGATTGGAGTGAGGCTGACATGCCCTGTCAAATCCTCGTGCTGGGAGGGTGCTTCCCTGAGTCGACTGCCATTCGGCTCCACTAGGAGGCGAGCTGTGTGCAAGGGCAGAGGGCTCATGTGTTTTACTGTCCCTGAGCATTTTGGCAATCACTGTCTCAGGAACATGAGTCCAAGAAGATGAGCTGACAAATAATCATAGTTACCGCCAAAGGCAGAGGGAGTGAAGAAGTAAGATGGCTGATCCATCTAGATTCCAAGGTTTGTCTAAATGGAGCTTTCTGGCAAAGCGATGGATTCACTTGTCATTTCATTCTTGCAATGCATACCCTCTGAGCACGGGTAAGCACAGTGCTGAGTGCTGGGCATGCTCCTAGAAAAGGCGCATGGTTTCATTGTCTCTCTCCATTTTTTTCATTCTCATCTTCCACAGAGAGATCGATGTTCCTGTGCCTCCCACCAGAGGTTCTAGATCTTCCAGCTTCTCGGCACCAATGACCTTCAGAAAGCAGAGGGCCAGGTCTACTCCTCTGCTCACGTAAAGACTTCCATTCTGTGTTCTGGTAATGACAGAGGTCTTGGTGTCTAGGAGAATATTGTGTTCATTTTTGTGTTCTTAAATCAAGGGAGAAGATGACAGTTAGGAATTACTGTCAGCAACACAGATCGGAGAGAGGCATTCTAGCTTCCTTGCCAGAGTAATTGTTGGGAAGCCATAGTTTTATGCTGAATGATTTTGAGACCTAATTACTGAATCTGAATGGCTGTGTTTTAAATGTCAGTAATGGTAGAAAAAGAGCCTTTATTCTTAAGGGCCAGCAGGGAATGAGCAGTACAAAATGTTCTCATTAAAATTTCCCTTCCCTTTTTAAAATAGAGGATCAAAGACTTCCCAGAGTTCCCAACATTTAAAGTCAATGTATACATGTATGAGGAACGACACCTACGAAGACTCAGATCTCTACCATGGCACAGAGAAGTCCACAGAATATAAGAGAATTCGAGCTGCAAAGCAACATCTAGCCCTACCTCCTGAGTACAAAGATGAGGAGACAGTTCTAGAATGGGGCATGACTTATAAATGTCACAAAGATAATGACAGAGAAAGTACTGAGCTTCATGCCCATTTGGAATCTAGTGGACTGTCAATAGTGTTTAGTGCACACGGATTGCCTCATTCTTCCTTGCTCCTGGAATACTTGCTTTATCATTGTAATAAATCTTAACGTACCCAGCCTCAGGGGCAGAGATGGTGATTGTCATGGTAATCGTGTTCCCCTTTGAGAGCCCTTGTGCTCTGGAATACAATATGTAACAGGAGCTTTGCTGGTGCCCTTTGGAAAAGCTTTGCATGTGGACAAGAGGGAGGCACTTGAGAACAGACCCTTTTGGTTAATACATCCCTTGCTTTCTCCTTCGGACACTGTTGTAGGAAGACACAAAGCGAGATGTGACAGCTCCCCTCGTGACTCATAAGAAGAAGTAGTTACCATTTCCTTGGAGCCAGCAGAGAGGGGGCCTGGTATGTTCAAGAATAAATGAGGGGCCCTGTGTTTGGAGAGCAGTGAATGAGAGGGAATATAGAAGAAGATGAGGTTAGGAGATAAGGGGAAACCAAATCAGGTAGGATTTTGTAGCATGGTTAAGAATTTTTAGCCTTTACTCAGTGGATGGGAAGCTATTGGAGAGTAATTAGAAGCACGAAGTGTTCCGACTCATGTGTAACTGAATCAGTCTGGCTGGTATGTTGAAAGTAGACTGTGGGAGGTCAAAGGTAGCACCAGGTAGTCTGTTGGGACTCTACTGACATAATCCAGGGGCAAGATGGTGATAGCTTAGACCAGGAGAGTAGTGGTAAAAGGGGAGAGAAGTCATCATGTTCTGGAGACATTCTAGAAGTAAAGAACATTTCTTTTCTCCTTTCGTTTCTTTTCTTTTATTCCTTTCCTTTTTTTCTTTCCTCTCCTCTCTTCCCCTCCCCTTTCTTCCCATTTCTTCTCCTTTCTTTTCTTTCCTAAGAAAGGCAAAGTGTTACCTGCAGTGCCCCATTTGAATGAGTCTGGAATGAGTGTGGAAACTTGGCTACTCTGTGTTTTCCTATCAGTGGACTTTGAGAGCTTGTGTGGAGGTTCTAGAGGGGAGCACAGCTGCCAGATACCCTTGACTGAAGAATGGTCCTCCTCTGTTGAGGAAGGTTGTCCTCCTTGACCAACTGTGCAGCTTTGAGAGGGATGCACATGGAATGGTGAGGGAGGAAGGGGACTCTTGCCTAGCCAGACAGATCGGCCGAATCAACCCTGGGGATCAAAGGGGTAACAGATATTGCTTCCAGGTTACCCTCACATCCAGAACATTTCTTGACATAATATGAGGCTATATCTCTGTCGATTGCTCAACTGCTCAGTCACTCTATCACTCTTTCACTCTATCTATCTATCCATCCATCCATCCATCCATCCATCTAACTATCAGAGAAAGGGAGGATCTAGAATGACTACAAGATTTTTTAAAGATTTTTTAAAAATTTGTTTATTTGACAGAGAGAGAGATCACAGTAGACAGAGAGGCAGGCAGAGAGAGAGAGAGAGAGGGAAGCAGGCTCCCCGCTGAGCAGGGAGCCCGATGCGTGACTCGATCCCAGGACCCTGAGATCACGACCCGAGCCGAAGGCAGCGGCTTAACCCACTGAGCCACCCAGGTGCTCTGACTACAAGATTTTTGACCTAAGCAATGGAAAGATGTAGATGCCATGTACTAGGGGGGGAAGACTGCAGAAGGAACAGTTTCAGGGGGAAATCAGGAGATCTGGACACATTAAGTTTGAGGTGCCCTATGACTTAAAAATAATAATATTAAGTGGGCTGTCAGATCTTGAAGTCTGGAGTTCACAGGAGAAGTCATACCAGAGATATAAGTTTAGGAATTTTTATCACACTGGTTGTATTTAAAGTCATAGTAGGATGTGATCTTTTGGGGGTTGGGGATAGGAAAGAGGAGAAACACAGTGACTGAACTCTGGAGTACTAACACTTAGAGGTAGAGTGAACCCAGAGACTGAGAATGAGCGACCAGGAAGGTAAGAGGAAATGAAGAGAGAAGGTGGTCTTGGAGGCCAAATGAAGATTATTCAAGGAGGAATGAGTAACCAACTGTGCCAACAAATTCAGATCAAATCCCATTTCATGATATAAGGATATGCTCAGGGTTTCCTTCTCCTCCTCTATTCTCCTCCTCCTCCACCTACCCCCTCCCTCCTGTTCCTCTTCTTTTTCTTCTTTTTTTAGTTTGAGAAGGGGGAGAGAGAGAGAGAGAGAGAGAGAGAGAGAGAGATGGCTGTGGGTGGAGGGGCTAAGGCAGAGGGAGAGAGAGAATCCTAAGCGGGCTCCATGTCCATCGAGGAGCCTGATGTGGAGCTCAGTCTCACAACCCCGATATCATGACCTGAGCTGAAATCAAGAGTCAGATGCCCAGCCAACCGAGCCATCCAAGTACCCTTGGATTTCCTTCTAGTATTTCTCCATAGTCTTGGATGGGGGGAGATGCTTGCATTTTTCCAAGTTGCTTTTGACTTCAAGGTCTGCTTGAATAGAGTTCTTAATCTCTACTCTGTATTTTGACTCCTCTGTTCACTGCCCCATTTGTTACCGAACCACTATGCTAGCGACCAATGTACCATCCCTTTCTCCTAGTCCACTGTCTCCAGGGTATGTCAGTAAACCAGTAAATTTAGGAGTACCTAGGAGGATGACATCACAGGCACAACATATGATGGAATTCGTCAACTGGGATAGGCTAGATTATGCTGTGGTAACAAACAACCCCAAACACCAGTGGCTTAAACCAACAAGTATAACTCATCAGGGGCACCTGGGTGGCTGAGTGGGTTAAGCCTCTGCCTTCAGCTCAGGTCATGATCCCAGGGTCCTGGAATCGAGCCCTGCATCAGGCTCTCTGCTCAGCAGGGAGCCTGCTTCCCTTCCTCTCTCTCTGCCTGCCCTTCTGCCTACTTGTGATCTCTGTCTGTCAAATAAATAAATAAAATCTTAAAAAAAACAAGTATAACTCATCAAATGGGCATGTAGAATTTATGCATGTCATCTCATACATTTATACATTTCAAAATATATATGTACATTTTGCCAAAAAAAAGAATACAAATAAATACTGGGATCTCCATAGCAAGATGCATTCGAATGGACTCCTGGGTAGCTCAGTTGGTTAAGCATCTGCCTTGGGCTCAGACCATGGTCTCCAGGTCCTGAGATTGAGTTCCGCATCAAACTCCCTGCTCAGTGGGGAGGTGGCTTTTCTCCTCTCCCCTCTCCCCCTCCGCCCTGCTCATGCGTTCTCTTTCTCTCTCAAATAAATAAAATCTTTAAAAAATATGCATTCATAAGTATTTAGGAATGGACATTATACTGACATCAGCAACTTAACTTTGAAATGTATCCAAAAATAAAATGGACTGATGAGTGGATAGAGGGATGAAAGAATGGATAGCAATGAGGTAAAGCAAATATTGCAAAATGTTAATTGTAGGCTCTAGGTGGTGGATACAGAGATGTTCACTGTAAAATTCTTCTGATTTCTGAGCATTTGAGAATTCCCATAAGAGAATGTTGGAAAAACAACTATAGCTCATGTTATGCACCATCAACGGTCAGCAGGAGGTTCTGCTCACCATGGGTACCCAGGGTCGTAGGTTAGAGTAGCCATCATCTCAAGTGTTTTGGATACCAATGGCAGAGGGCAAGAGAACTCTCAATTAAATGTACTGGACGGGAAGGGACTCATGTCTTTTTAAAGAGAACTAGTCGTATGGCTCTACTCAGTCTCAGGGTCTAGGAATTCCACCTCAACTGTGTGCCCAGAAATGGAAATACCGGAAGTACTGGGTGATTATCTCTAATGACTTCTACATGAATCGCTAGATGTCTTTGTTCTTTAAAGCCCCTTAGCCATTTCCACCTTTGGGAGTTTTTACTGGCAGTATTTCTTATCCAATTTCCACCTTTTGCTGTGTTTGTTGGGGCCCCCTTTTCCACTTCTACTTAGCACACTTCTTACTTCCTTGTTAGTTTCTTTTTAAACCATTTTTTCTATGAGAAAATATTTTATTTAAATTCAGTTGATTAACATATAGTATATTATTAGTTTCAGAGGTAGAGTTCAGTGATTCATCAGCCTTATATAACCCTCAGTGCTCATTATATCACATGCCCTCCTTAAAGTCCCTCACCCAGTTACCCCATACCTCCATCCCCACCCCTCCAGCAATGCTATTAATTTCTTATGATTAAGAGTCTCTTATGGTTTGTCAGTTTCTCATTAATTTCTTATATAAAAAGGTGAACCCTCAGGGATGCCTGGGTGGCTTAGTCGGTTAAGTGTCTGTTTTTGGCTCAGGTCATGATCCCAGGGTCCTGGGATCGAGCCTTGCGTCGGGCTCCCTGCTCTGTGGGAGGTCTGCTTCTCCCTCTCCCTCTGTGTTCCCTCTGCTCCTGCTCTCTCTCTCATAAATATTAAAAAGAAAATCTTTAAAATAACCATAAACAGTGAACTCTCTGTAGCTTTAGTTCTTCCAGACTATGCCTAAAGGGTTTCAAATCCCAATCCCAAAGGTTCATGAAGCACGTTTTATTTATTTAATTTTCCCTGAGAGGCATTTTATGGCTGTTCTCAGAGTAATCACCATCCTCCTTGCCTCCCTGCCCCATGTTGCCTGTAGCTGGGAGAAATTGGCTGTCATCCTATCTCTGTGAGGTGTGATGGCATTCTGTGGCAAGTTGACATGAAGGTCGAGAGCCTGAAGTCTGCAGACACATCTCCTGGTTTAGGCTCCATCTCCCCCAGTTCCTGGCCTCTGTGACTTGGACACATGGCTTCTCTGTGCATTGGAATCTCCATCTTTAAAATAGGGGTGCTTATTATAGTCCCCCATGATTGTTATGAGAACGAAATGAGTTAATCCACCAAAGTGTTTCTCTTAGAAAGTAGCAGCTATTATGCTACTAGCAGCCAGTAACCTTCAGCGGACTGCTTAACTACTCAGAACTCTTTTGTTTTTTCCACGTATAATAAAACTCCCGATGGCACTAGCCACTTCATCAAACGATTTCTCTGTTATAATTTTTTTTGCTCAGGCACTGCTGGGAGAGTTATGTGCACAGCGCGTACTGGGATTCTGTTCTGATTGCAATCCTCCCAGAAGGCAGGGACTCCACTATCTGCCCAGCTCGTCGCTGGGGGCAGACCACCACTTGAAACAGACATGATAATGAGTAAGACTGTAAACGTTGGGCTTAGGATCTCCCTTTTTCCAAATGTCCTCTGGATTCAATTTGAAGTTATAAACAACTGAAGTGTTTGAGAGTTTTAAAAAGGTGACAGCTACACAGTCAAGGAGACTGTTAGAGAGACCAATATTGAATTCTGATACACTTTTCCTTCTGCCTTTTCTTCCTCCACCTCTGAAAAATCCAGTCTATGCCAAGCACTGTGCTAGGCTCTAAGTTTAAAGTGGTAATCAAAATAAAATGGTTCTGGCTCCCATGGGGCTTATAATGAATGGAAATGCAGACAAGTAATCAAGTAACTACAGCCCAGCTGGGCTGGATCAGAGTAGAATGAGTGAAAGTATTGAGTTTATCACCCCAGAACTGTTGTTGATCATAAGCTTCCCTAACCATATCACCATATCATACACATCTTCAGATGAATAACAGACATCATTTTTTCCCCATCTGGTTCTTTCTTTCTTTCTTCTTTTAAGTTTCAGAGGTAGAATTTGGTTATTCATCAGTTGCATACAACACCCTGTCCTCATTACCTCAAGTGCCCTCCTTAATGCCCATCACCCAACTATCCCTTCTCTCCATCCACCTTCCCTCCAGCAACCCTCAGTTTGTTTTCTAGAGTACAGCATGTGACCTCACTTGTGACCCAGGATGTGATCTATTCTGGAGAATGTTCCATGCACATTAGAGAAGAATGTGTATTCTGTTGCTTTGGGATGGAATGTTCTGAGTATATCTGTGATGTCCATCTGGTCCAGTGTGTCATGTAAGGCCTTTATTTCCTTATTGATCGTTTGCTTAGCTGATCTGTCCACTTCAGTGACGGGGGCATGAAAATTCCCTACTATTATTTTATTATTGTCAATGTGTTTCTTTGATTTTGTTATTAATTGGTTTATATAATTGGCTGCTCCCATGTTAGAGATATGGATATTTAAAATTGTTACATCTTCTTGTTGGACATACCTGTTAAGTATGATATAGTGTCCTTCCTCATCTCTTATTGTAGTCATCAGCTTAAAATCTAATTTGATAGAAGGATTGCCACCTCAGCTTTCTTTTGATGTCCATTAGCATGGTAAATGGTTTTCCACCCCCTCACTTTAAATCTGGAGGTGTCTTTGGGTCTAAAATGAGTTTCTTGGAGAAAACATATTGATGGGTCTTTTTTTTTTTTTTAATCCACTCTGAGACCTTGTGTCTTTTGATTGGGGCATTTAGTCCATTTACATTCAAGGAACTATTGAAAGATATGAATTTAGTGCCATTGTGTTGCCTGTAAGGTGACTGTTACTGTATATTGTCTCTGTTCCTTTCTGGTCTGTTACTTTTAGGCTCTCTCTTTGCTTAGAGGACCCCTTTCAATATTTCCTGTCGGGCTGGTTTGGTGTCGGCAAATTCTTTCAGTTTTTGTCTGTCTTGGAAGCTTTTTATCTCTCCTTCTATTTTCAATGAGAGCATAGCTGGCTATAGTATTCTTGATTGCATATTTTTCTTGTTTAGTGCTCTGAATATATCATGCCAGTCCTTTCTGGCCTGCCAGGTCTCTGTGGATGGGTCTGCTGACAATCTAATATTTTTACCATTGTAGGTTACAGATCTCTTGTCCCAAGCTGCTTTCAGGATTTTCTCTTTGTCTGTGAGACTTGTAAGTTTTACTATTTGATGATGGGGTGTTGACCTATTGTTACTGGTTTTGAAGGGGGTTATCTGTGCCTCCTGGATTTTGATGCTTGTTTCCTTCCCCAGATTAGGGAAGTTCTCTGCTAAATTTGCTCCAGCGTACCTTTTGCCTCCTCTTTCTTCTTTTGGGATCCCAGTTATTCTAACATTGTTCATTTTATGGTATCACTTATCTCTTGAATTCTCTCCTCTTGGTCCAGTAGTTGTTTATCTCTCTTTTTCTCAGCTTCTTTATTCTCCATCATTTGGTCTTCTCTATCACTAATTCTCTCTTCTGCCTCATTTATCCTAGCAGTAAGAGCCTCCATTCTTTATTGCACCTCTTTAATAGCTTTTTTGATTTCAACTTGCTTAGATTTTAGTTCTTTTATTTCTCCAGAAAGGGATTCTATTCTTATATGCTTTTTTTTTTCCCAAGCCTAGCTAGTATCTTTATAATCGTCATTCTGAACTCTAGTTCTGACATTTTACTAGGTCCATATTGATTAGTTCCCCAGCTGTTGGTACTGCCTCTTGTTCTTTTTTGGGGGGTGAGTTTTTCCTGCCTTGTCATTTTGTTCAGAGAAGAATAGATGAATGAGAGAACAGAATGCTAGAAGGACAGCAACAACCCCAGAAAAATATACACTAACCACATCAGAAGAGACCTGAAACTGGGGGGGAGAAGAAAAGAAAAAAAAATATGATTAGGCTGGTAAAGAGAACAGAGCCACACCCTTGACTTTGGGTGTATTTTGGTCTGTTAGAAGAAACTGCCTCCCGAAATTTTAAAGCAAGAAAAACATATATATAAATATATATAATGTATATTATATAGAATATATAATATAAATTTATATTATATAAAGAAAGAAAAACATATATATACACACACACATATATATGTATAACAATGAATGGCTATAATATTACTGTAAATATGAAAATTAAAAACAGATTTTAAAAAAGGAATTGGTAAGAAGTTGGTTGAAAAAAGAAAAAAAAAGCAGAGAATGTGATCAGGTGGGAGACTAGAACAAAGTCATATGCTAGATTTAGGGCATATTTTGGTCTGCTAGAAGAAACCGTATCCCAAAATTTTAAAGAAAGAAAGAAAACTTATATGTACACAAAAAATAAAGTTACATACAATGAAGGGATAGAATATGAGTATAAAAATGAAAATTAAAAAAGATTTTTAAAAAGGTATGATGAGATAAAATAGTTAAAATAGGTTAAAATAGGAAGGAGGAAAAATCTAAAAAAAAAAACAGAAAAAGAAGAAAATAACAAAAATTAAAAAAATTTAATTATGAAAGAGCAAAGAATCATGGGGAAAAAAGCCATGAATTCTATGTGCTATATTCCTGGAGTTCTGAAGTTTTGTAGTTCTCATTGATAGGTGAACTTGGTCTTGGCTGGATGTTCTTGCTGATCTTCTGGGGGAGGGGCCTGTTGCAGTGATTCTCAAATGTCTTTAACGGAGGCAGAATTGCACCACCCTTGCCAGGGGCTGGGCCAAGTAATCTGCTCTGGTCGCTCTCTGGAGCTTTTTTTTTTTTTTAAAGATTTTATTTATTTATTTGACAGAGAGAGATCACAAGTAGGCAGAGAGGCAGGCAGAGAGAGAGAGGAGGAAGCAGGCTCCCTGCTGAGCTGAGCAGAGAGCCCGATGCGGGACTCGATCCCAGGACTCTGAGATCATGACCTGAGCCGAAGGCAGCGGCTTAACCCACTGAGCCACCCAGGCACCCTCTCTGGAGCTTTTATGCTTTTGTTCCCTGAATACTTTCTGTAGAGCTCTGGAGTAGAGGAATGAAAATGGCGGCCTCCCAATCTCCAAAGGGAGGAGCAAGAGCTCAGGGCTCTACTCCTCAGTGCACCCTCAGAGTAAAGCAGTCAGTCCCTCTATCTCCCTGGTCTCCGGCTGCACTCTGTGTTCACCTGGCCTGTGACTGAGTGCCTCCATCTCTGGCCTACTCTTTGGAGTCTCCAAACTCCGCCGATTCCTGCAGCACGCTCCAGTGCATTTGCAAAGGCTTATTCACTCTCGTATCTGGCACCTTGCTGGGAAGACACAGCATTGGGGGCTGGAACAGCTGGGGCAATTGGGGACCTTTGGACACCTCTCTGCATCGGTCTGTTTTCTCCATGTAGTCTCTCCTGTTGGATGGCTTCATGGTAAGTGTACTTCTTATTCTTACCTGGTGGCTCCAGGCTCTGAAGGTGTGTGTCTCCAAAGAGGGCACAAAACACAATGTCTCACTGTTGTCACCTACTATAACAGAGACTTGACTCTTTTGCAGCACGGCTTTCATGCGTTCTGTTTGTGGAAGCTATCACAAAGACGTGCTCAATGTCAAGGGAAGCTAGATTCCATCTCTTGATGAGGGGGAGGAATAGCAGTTTACTGGAAAAGCATGTGAGACTACAGATATTGCTGTGGTCAGTTTTAGAATATGTCCCTTGCTGCAAATATTTTTCTTATGGGGAATGTGTGTGAAGCAGTGTCCAGGTGTGGTGCTTGGCCATAGTTTAAGGATGGGTTGGAGTTGGCAGTCTGGATGAGGTAGGTAGACCATGTTTATTATTTCCATTTTGTATATGGGGAAACTGAGGCACAAAGGAGTTGATAAATAAACCTAAGGTCATGAACATTCCTAATGGAAATGCTGGAAATGGTTTCTAGTCTTCTGGACCTCACTGTTGCTCTCAAGACAGCTACAGGAGTGTCATTGGTGTGGGGGGCATTTCCTCACCCCAGCTCCAGGAGGTACAACAAAATCTCCAAGAGTGGGATGTGAGTGCTTTTGTTTACCAAAAGGAAATATGCAGTTAGAAAGGGTAAAGAGTCTGTAGTATTTCTTATTGTTGCTATTATATACTCCTTTGTGAGTTCTTTGATTCTGAGATCTATCATTTAATTAACAAAGAATATTTTATACAAATTCCCAGATATTGGAGATTCTAGGAGGTACACTTGAATTGAAGGAGGAAAGAAGAAAAACCGTAACTTCACAGAGTTCATTTCTTAAAGAGTTACTGAGTGAATTGATGAATTGAGTTAGTAACTTATTGCTTCTCTCCTCCCCCACCGTCTGTTTTCTGTAAAGCTTTGGAGATGATTGAATGATAAGAGTACTGTCTTTCCTTAGGGATCTTCAGGTCAAAAGTGTTTATTGAGAACCTGCTATGTGCCAGAAACTGAGTTATAGGTTGAGAGAAAAAATGCATATGCCATAGTATTTGCTCCCCCGAAGCTTACACATAGTTAATCTGAATGTCAGACCAGAGCTGCTCTGATATGTCATGTGTGTGCGCTTCTATGCTCGTATTGAACTTGGTCGCGGGGGGAGGGCGGTCCCGTAGGACGGGAAGCTAAGCAGGGAAAGGAGGGACACACAGGCATTCCCCAGGCATAAGCTGATGGGAAACAGGCAGAATAAAACATAATCTTTAGGAATTTCATGGAATCCAGGATTAACTGGATTGGTAAGAATAGTGAATAAAATTCATTCGCTTTCCTTCTGGCATGAGAGATTCCATTTGTCTGCACATGGTGGGGGGAGGCTTCCTTCGCCAACGTCTCCCGGCACATTTGTGGATCAGATAGAGGACTAACCTATTTTCTCATTTGCTTCAAAAGAGGAAAAATATTATAAATACATAAAAAGAACATAAAAGCACGGACTACATTTCAAATGCTTGTTGTTTCATTTGTAGAGCTGTAATTCCTTCACTTGACCAATATTAACCTCTCGAGCTGGTTGGGGTTTTGGATGCATGGAGGGCTCAATTTTGAAGGACTTGCTTTGATTGTTCCAAGGAAGATGTAGCTATGCTTTTAACAATTTTGTTTGTTTTGCCTTTTGTTTTCACTGTGTTAAAATATACATAACATAAAATTTGCCACTGTCACCATTTTTGGGTGTCTAGTTCCACGGCCTTGAATGAATTGTCATTGTTATGTAGCTGTCACCATCATCTATCCCCCAAACTCTTTTTGTCTTGGAAAACTGAAACTCTACCTTATGAAACGAGAGGTCCCCGTTCTCCCACCATCACTGGCCCAGCCTCTGACAACCACCATTACACTTTCTGTCTTCATGATTTTTAACTACCCTAAACACCTTATGTAAGGGGAATCACATAGCATTTGTCTTTCTGTGGCTGGCTTGTTTTGCTTAGCACAATGTCCTCAAGAGGCATCCATGTTGTAGCACATTGCAGAGTTCCCTTCCTTTTCAGGGCTGAATAATGTTCCATCGTACGTACATGTGCCATTTTGCTTGCCCATCCATCTGTCTGATGCCTGGGCCTGCAGCTATGTTTTAGCTCCAGTGAATAATGCTGCTATGAGCACAGGTATACAAATACCTCTTTGAGACTCCGTTTCTAATTCTTTTGAGTATGTACAGAATGGTGGACTTGCTGGGTCATAGGTAATTCTATTTTTAAATTTTTGAGGAACCTACATACTGTTTTCCATAGTGACTATTTCATTTTATATCAACTACACTTTTCAATGTGTTTTTTATTTGCAGCCTCCTTTTTAGACTGGGCTTTCATAGGAACTTCTCAGTTTCCAACAGATGTGATTTGTGGCCACTGGAAAAAGCGGGATCAGGGGTCCTGCGGCCATCATCATGGGAGCCTCAGCCTTGGATTATAGGCTCCACATCTCTCTCTCCTCTGGGATGCTTTCTCAGATCATTCTCAGAGGTCTGCCTGTCTTAGGTCCTTAAATGTACCTGGGTCACTACCACATGTCACAGCAAGGCTGTTCTAACAGTAAAAAAGCCAGTCACAGCTTAAATGCCCCACAATGGGAGAATGTCTACATAAGTCACCGCACTGCCAGGCTACTGAATGCATTGTCGTGGTTAAGACAAACAAGATAGCTCTGGGTGCTCTATCTGAGAAAGATCTCGAAGATGTATGGTTGAGTTAAAAAAAAGCAAGGTGCAGAGCAAAACACCATTTCTGTGAGAGTTGCTTCCATAAAACAGTGCTATGTATTTTCATGGGTACCTATATATGAATATGAATGTGAGGAGAAGCTCTGGAAAGAGACATGCCATGCCAAAGAGTAGTGACAGGATAGAAGACAGGATGGGAGTGGTGTTCCAGTAGGAGTTGGAGTTTATCTGTAATAGCTGAGCGTTCTTGTTACTCATGTTTTTGTTTTTTCTAAGGAAGAGACCATGGTCATGTGTTACCTACGCGATTTAAAAACTAAAGAGAAGCCAGGTGGAAGTGGCTTTGTTCTAGGCGATGATTCTGGGCCATAGGAAGTTGGTGGCCATGGGGGTGTTTAATGTAACATCTAATAAATTAGTTGTTTTTAATTAATGTATTAAACAAGGAGGCCATTTGCCTGAGGAGGCTCTGCTGGTGTGGCTGCCCATGTAAGCAAGCCCAAGTCTAAATATGTAAATGCCTCAAGGTCATGAAATCAAAACACAAAGGACAACTGATCACAAACAGCCAAGTAAGCTATAGCCAACCAAATAGTTTCTAGAAATCTCTTTCTGCACCTTCTCTCTCTATAAAGTCTTTCCCCTGGCTCATGTCCATGGAGGGTTCCCAATTGCTTCCTGTTCGACACTGGACCTTCAAATGGATTTTTGCTCAAATGCACTCTTAAAATTTTTTGACATGCCTTGGTTTATCTTTTAAAAAGGGAAAGGCCAAGATTCCCTCAAATGCAGGTTCCGCTGCTCAGAGCTGTGTTGATTTAGTGGATCACTTACCTCCCCAGCCACATAAGAACTGCCTTGGAAGGTTGTTAGGAGAAAGATGTTTGATAATTGATGAAAAGCACCAGCCTCTTCTTCTTGCTCTTGAATTTTGATCCCTGGCTTTGGGGGCCCCAGCCCCACTACTGGCTTTGGCCTTTTCAGGGTTAGACACCCATTCAGAGCCTGCTGTCATTCTTTTGTTTCCTGTTCCCCTCTAGGCACCCAGCATTCTACCTGCAGGGTTGGTGACCTCCCTGGGGTGTAGGGGTGCCCACTGTTGGCACTCTTTGTCATTTGTATTCTCATCCAATCGACACAAAGAGGACCGTTTTCAATTCCTAGCACATTTGGGGGCTGTATTTTCCTCTGGCTGTTCTCTCCAGAAATGGTTCTCTGTGTGGGAAGCGGGCATTTGGAAATCAGTGGGAGTTTTGCCTGAGAGCAAACAACAAAAGGAGTGCCCACCGTGCCTGCAGATTTATTGGGATCCGGTACAGAGAAGGCAGGCTCTCCTGGGGCCAGCTGGCCCCTTTGGTTTCCCACAAGAGCAGAGCTGCTGCTTCCCCTGGGGGAGAGGAGAAACCCGGGTTATTCCATTTGCGGGTCAGCGGAGGACTTGAATGGGACACAAAAGCTTTCGTTCCCTCCTTTATACACAGTTGTGTTGTTTTACAAAATTATGTGCCTTTTGAGTTCTCCAGAGTGTTGGGAAATGTGGCTTTTAATTCCTTCTGTTCTTCCCGCAAGCACATACTGCCAACTGAGAGATTTCACTGCATGCTTATTGGTTTACAGAGTATGTTGGAGACCCAAGTTTCTTGTCAATAGCATGAAGAATGTAGATTTCTCATTCTTGATTCAGATGAGGCTTTGTTGTAGATGTCCTTGGGGAAATGACCACTCAGCCCAAGGAGGTGCTCACACTGACTATGGAAAGGATTGGCTCCACCCACAGATGGTCCAACAGCTGCAGAATGAGGGAGGTTTAGAGAATCTGGCCTCTTCACTCAATTCTCCTTCCTGGTCCTCCTGCCCTGTTGCTGGAAGCTTCCACCACTAGGGTCTTCCCTGGGGGTGGTAGCAGTAAAATGCAAACTTGTCTAGAAAGGGGAGCTGATCAAGACAGGGATTCTCAAATGGTTTTTGTGGATGACTAGCCCCCAAAATACTCTTAAAAAGAAAACATGCCCAAGAGATATGGCATTAACTATCTCTTATCAGATATAAACAGTGTAAGTCGGCACAGTAAAGGTTGAAGATGTTCTCAAGTAAACAAAGCCACTGACATTTTTTAAGCAGGTATTTCCCATAAAACACAATTTTCACGTAAACTCTTTTATTGCCTTGAGGAACCAGTGTTCTCAGAACATATTTTTAGGATATATTGCAACAACCTTGTGGAATCAGTTTGTTATTTTTCCCAGTTCCCTGAGCTGGGTGAGAGCTCAGGACCAGAGAAGGGAAGGCATGAAGAAAGTAGCAAATCCTAAAGTCCACTCCAGGGTCCGTGGGTGTTCAGTGACATCTAAAGGGCATAGAGAGCCCTGGTTAATTGATTAACAGGAAGAGGACCTCATAACATTACATCTTTTATGTGCTGGCCCTAATTGTATTAATTTTAAGAAAACCTGTGTTCAGCCATTGGCAACTATTACATTGTTTCAGGTATTTTTTTTTTTTTTTCAAGATCTGGGTCTTTTTTTGCAAGACCCACAAAGATCTTTGTGGATCTTTATATGATTTATATGGAGTAAATCCAAAATGGGATTATATAGTGAACCAAACCTTTCCTTCCTCCCTTCATCTCTCCCGCCTTCCCCTCCTCTCTTTTTTCTCTCTTTCTGATTTTCTTTTTCTTCTTCTCTTGTTTCCTGCCCCACCTCTGTCCTTTTCTGTTTCCTTCAAAGTGTCGGTCCCTTTGTTATCCTTTTTTAAAACAAATTTGTTCTTAATCTTTTTAAAAATATTTAATTTATTTATTTGAGAGACAGAGAGAGTGAGAGCACAAGTAGTGGGGAGGAGAGGGACAGAGGGAGAGGAAGAAGCAGACTCCTTGCTGAGTAGGGAGTCTGGCAGGGCTCCACCCAGGACATTGAGATCATGACCTGAGTCGAAGGCAGATGCTTAACTAACTGAGCCACCCAGGTGTCCCCCTTTGTCATTCTAGATTCCCATTTGACTCCTTAGGAAGCTTTCTCAATAACCAGTTTGAATATTCTATACATTTTTGAACTTCACTCTTGTAACTTACACTTAACTCCTTTAAAGCTGCATTGGCTGACCCTTAAAAAAATGAAGCAGAGTCTATAGCAGTAATGACTAGGAGAGTAAGTCCCAGCATCAAAAAGACCCAGGTCCGAACCCAGGCTGGCTTGTCCAATCTCCATTCCAACCTCCTACCCTTCATCTTACTCTGTTAGGGAGGCTGTAAATGCTAATAGCCAGAGCAGCTGGGATTGCCCATATGACATTATTCTGATAAATCAGTTATTACTTAAAAATACAGTGGGAGTAAAGGGGAAGAGAGCCTGGGGTGCCAGGTGCATTACTATTTTCATTAGAGCTCTTTCTTCTATTTCCATGGATGCCCCAGTGCAGATTTGTGATTTTTTTTTTAATTTAGATGTTGCTGAAACTTTACTTCCCAAATACAATGTAGCATAAGTTGACGTCCACATACCTTTCTCAGCAAGTCCTTGGGACTGAGAGTCAGAAGGTTCTTGGAAGACGATGTTCTCAGCCATCTGCCTAGAGCTGTGTGCTGTCTGCTTCCCAGGTTGGGGTGGGTCAGGACTGAGTGTGACCCAGGGACCAGATCCAAGAGGAGACCGACTGAGCTGGGAAGGCAGTAGCAGCTGGAGCCATGGATTATCAGGGTTAGTGTATAAAAGAAACAAAGTTATACCTGCAGAGACAGGCGAAGTGTCAAGTCTGAAGAATAAGATGAGGATGGAGAATTGTGAGTTCAGCACACCTGAGAGTAAACACATAGAGAGGGCCAGGAAGCAGCGTATAAGTGGCAACCGTGCATGGCGCTGTTGGTTGGACGGGGCCCTTGTGAGCTGGGTTGAGTGTGAACAATGCACTGACTCATGGGAGGAATGTTGGAGCAGACGATAGCCTGATTCTGATAACCTGGTTTCACTGAGGTGGGTTGTTACCATGGGGCATCCACCAAAAGATTTTCCGTGTAGGTCTCAGTTCACTGATAGCAAAAAGATGTATTGTCCTTTCTCCTTGACTATTTCCCTGGATTCCTTTCCCCAGCTCGGCAGAAGCTGGCATGATCGAATGTACCTTGGCTTCACCGTACACCCTCATCCAGGCATTTGAATGATCTTTTTTATCATCCCAGTTCTCAGAGCCTGGCTCCTTTACACTCTGCCAAAGATCACTCAGTGATCGAAGCCAAGTGCGGTGGTTGTAAGAGCTGTGTTGACTCCTAGTTTTGGAACCACTGCCTGAGCACAATGTATAGAGTGTTTTTCTTGTCACTGGGCCATGGAGACAGCTTGTTCTTGGCTTCGGTGAAAAGCTGGCATTGGAGGGTTGATGACTGCCTTCTGGGGTCTTTTCTCCCAGCGAGGTAAGATCCTACATACTATTAAAGATCAAGAGAAAAGGTGCTTCTTCCCCCCTCTCATCCCCCAACCTGGAGCTCTGTGGTCTGTCTGCATTCTGTATAAATGTATCTCACAGAAAACTGCTTAGTACATTATTCACATTTGGAAACAAGCCCCGTGTGAAATCCATACAGAATGCATACATTGATTAAACACGTTAGAATATGTAGATTCCTTTCCCTTTCGTGCTGGGTTTTATTTTGGATCTTACTTTTTTGCAGTTTGCTCTCTGCTTTCCAAGCCTCCATGTGTAGTTATAAATAAGGCTTATATGTTGTGCAGGTTGTGCATTGCAAAAAGGCACCTCCTCTAAGAGCTCTTTTATACTGTATACATTATGGTTTTGTGTACTTATTATAAAAAAATATAGCAGGTGGCAATAAGTGTTTTGTTCTAACAACTATGGAAAATTTTCTGATGGCAGTGATGTGTCTTGAGGAAGGGGTACATTTTCTTTATCTGGGCAAGTGTCCCAGATGAGCCAGCTTTAGGAAACTTGAAACACTAAGAGGTTTCTTTCCCTTGCTTCATTGATGAAGATGGCCAAGTGTCTTTGGCCCTGCCTAGATATTATCTGGGAAGTGGAAGCTCTACCAACAGATGGGGAGAGGGGGGTTCTTTATAGGAATTGAGGAGGATAGCCCTGGCTTGTGGTCTTCTTGTTCCTTAGAAATTTGGACGGCTTTCTTGGAGTGCGTAGTGATCTCCGTGAGAAGTGGAAGGCCAGGCACTGCACGTCCACAGCATCCTGGATGGAATGCTGGCTGTCTGGAGCCAGGGGAGGATGGATCTTTCTAGAAGTCTTGGCAAGAGTTTCCTGAGGCCCAGCTCGGTACAGGTCAGGGACATCCTATCTCCTAAACTGGTCTTGCCAACTTCGGCACTGAGCATTTTAGCAGCAATTGATAGGGATGTCAGGATATGGATCCCAACCTCAAATTTTCTGGTCTGTGTAAGCCATTCCTCCTTCCCTAGGACTTCTGTATGAATTTACATGATGGTAAGCGTCTCAGCAAATTAAATCTAACATAAAAGTAAAGTAATGTGACATTTCTTCTACTCAAGTCGAATGGAGCATGTTTATATGCTCTACGCCTGAACACAGATGACACTGAACTCAGAATCACAGTATTTCCAAAGCAGGCTTCTACTACCATTGCTGGAAACAAGCATGACTTAGGTAAAGTCTGTCTTCAGCATTTTGTTTCTTTCTTCCACTTCTTCACCCCAGGAAAGGTGCATGTTTGCCACCCCAGGGCCCTTCTCTTGCAGGAGGCACCCCATTCTCCATGCCTCACTCCTGTCCCTATCTAAGATATGTGTCTGGTGACACATCATCCCTTCCAAACTGACTGTCTGGTAACAAATCAGGGGTGACATATTAGCGACTTACAGTGAATTAGTAGGTTACCCTATGGTCAAAGACAAAACCAAGCCAGAGACCCAATTTGCCAAGGCCATTGATTTGTAAGCCTGCAGCTACAAGGGGACTGTCTGCTGTCACTTTCCTTTTAGCAGGCTTTTGAAGGAGCTCGAAAGGTTTTATTGAATAAAAGAGTCCTGAAGATCGTCTCTGATTGGTGAGCGTTCTGTTTGGGTAGGTTTCTGACTGGCCTTTAAGTATATTTGTTAGTCCTTAATTAATTGGCTATGCATATTTACATGACTTAAATTTTCAGGTTGGGCAGAATTGGAAGAGCTTTCCTGCCTTTTCAGGGCTGGCTTAAGATATTTCTTAACTCGGGGCGCCTGGGTGGCTCAGTGGATTAAAGCCTCTGCCTTCGGCTCAGGTCATGATCCCAGGGTCCTGGGATCGAGCCCCACATCGGGCTCTCCGCTCAGTGGCGAGCCTGCTTCCTCGTCTCTCTCTGCCTGCCTCTCTGCCTACTTGTGATCTCTCTCTGTCAAATAGATAAATAAAATCTTAAAAAAAAAGAAAAGAAAAAGATATTTCTTAACTCTAGGGGGCAGAGTGGGATATTGGGACCTGGCAGAGGCCAGGCAAAATTGTTTTGTTTGTGAAAGAATGTGCTGTTCTTACTTCCAAGAATGCTGTTCCTTAAGAAATAGTTTTCATGGGGCACCTGGATGGCTCAGTCGATTAAGCAAACAACTTTTGATTTCGGGTCAGGTCATGATCTCAGGGTTGTGAGATTGAGTCCTGTGATGGGTTCTGCTTTGGATGTGGAGCCTGCTTAAGATTCTCCCCCTCTGGGCACCTGGGTGGCTCAGTTGGTGAAGTATCTGCCTCTGGCTTAGGTCCTCACCCTGGGGTCCTGGGATTGAGCCCCACGTTGGGCTCCCTGCTCGGTGGGGAGCCTGCTTCTCTCCCTTCCTCGGATGCTCCCTCTGCTTGTGTTCTCTCTTCTCTCTCTCTCTGTCAAACAAATGAATAAAATAAAAAAAATGTTCTCCCCCTTCTCTGTCCCCTCCCATGTCTCCCCCACCCCCACTCTCTCTTCAAAGAAAAAAAAATTCTCACTCATGGGACTTCATTCTTCCTCCTATCTTATTTCAACAGCAGCAGAAACAGCAATAATAACAAAAGAAAAAAAAAGATCTATTGTTTACTGAGTACTTACTAAGGACAGACTGTGAAAAGTAAGTGGGATTCCTATTTTCAAAAAGAGAAACTGAGGCTCAGAGAGATTGGGTGAATTAACCAAAGTCCTTCAGCTGTTCAGCTTGTAAGAGTCAGAATTGAGACTGTGGCCTGTTTGGTTCTGAATAACTATGATCTCTTAACAGCCCCATCTCCTCGTTAGGTAAAACCAAGGAGGGGAATGACGGCAGCCATTCAGACCTTTAGGCAGGGCTGGTGGGGGACCAGTCTTAAGTAAGGAACCTCATTGGTGTTTTCTAGCTCAAACCTTTTGTTTGGGTCAAGCTTTAACAAGGCTGCGTGTAGCTCCAGCTTTGCATGGGGAAACTGTCCACTGGGAAGTTCAGCACTTTTCAGTTTCAGGCGTGGTTGCATTAGGGAAAATGGCCAAGGAAGAGATGGAGGTAGCAAGAGGGCTGTAGGATCTGGAAGGGACAATTAGACTGGGGTGACCCAACTGTTCTCAAGTGCCTTTGCTACTGACATCTGCCACCGAAACCTTACATCTTTGGCAGAGGGTAGAAAAAAATTTGTTATTAAACTCTCAAAAGGGAAAAATAAAATGCAGCAGAGATGAGTATTTAAGTTCTAGACATTTTCTCCCTTAACGTACAACAGTGTGCTTTTCTTCTGAAATTTTCAGCTCAGTCACATGACTCCACACACTCCTTTTATGGACTTACTGCTTCAGTAATTTGACATTAAGGTAGGATGATCGGGCA
Organism: Mustela erminea; assembly: GCF_009829155.1. Taxonomy (NCBI): domain Eukaryota; kingdom Metazoa; phylum Chordata; class Mammalia; order Carnivora; family Mustelidae; genus Mustela; species Mustela erminea. The sequence goes on along the minus strand of NC_045621.1, from coordinate 101,155,964 downwards.
CAGTGTTGAAACAGCCTCCCCGGAGTGAAGAGAAGTGATAGCAACCATCCAAGAGAAGATAATGTTCTCTCGAAGTGTGTGTCTGATGGGGCTTTATTGCATTTTGTGGTGTATCGTAAAAATCTCTCCTTCTGTCACTCTCACATCATTAGGGACCTGATACCCTTGGATCCCAGGTGTGAAAGACTTACATAAAATTTCCTTCCCTGTGCCCTTGAGCATGCATACTTGGCAGGGAGGAAGGGGTAGACATTGGGGGATATTTCCAGGACCTCACTGTCTTCCTTTTCACCACCAGGATGATTCCATCTGAAAATGGGGTACATTCATAGTACTTGAAAACCACCCAAGGAAACTGGTTTTAGTTACAGCTTAGGAAGGGGCCCCTCTGGGTGTAGCAAGGGAACTGGAATCAGATGTTGTCAGGGGAGGCATAGATGAGTTAGAACTTTTTGCCACCCCCACCCAGATGCCTAATGAATGCAGATGGGAGGCAGGAGACCCATAAACAGATGTTTCTGTTGTTTGTGAATTTTATTGTGGAGGAGAAAAAAGGTTACCATGTAAATCAGAGCAGAAAGCAGTGTGAATTACTCATTACTTTCTAACTGCCAACAATTAATGTCCTTTTCCCAAACAGTGTTTTTCCCCATCTTCATTACTTAGAAACTTCTGCTTTCCTTCCCCAGAGCTGCTAAGTCATACTGGAAAGGTATAAATGGTATTCCTTCTAGAAGCATGAGGACTCCCAAACTCCTGCTTGTGAGTCATATCTGAAAGGATATTAAAAGTGTACAGAGATCTAGGAACGTCCATGTTTTGGGGCACCTGTGAAAGGTGAGGCAGAAAGGAGGGAGCTGTTGAGAACTATCTGGTGGTTTCCAACCTAGAAAGCCAAATTCTCTTTGTGTCTGCAAACTACTCAGAGCAGTTTGGTATTAACCAGATGTCAGCTGAGGTCCCCTGACCACAGAGATATAGATGAAGCTGGTTCTGATCCCATTCCAAATTCAGTAGGAAGTCTGAATCATTCCCATTCTCTCTAGGCATTCTGGGAGGGGGTGGCTTACATTTCTGCCGGTCATTCCTGCCTGTGAGCCTCTGTCTCTGAGTCACTCAATTCAGAGCATGCTACTGTTCCCACATATTGTCATGTTCCCCAATGCACCATCTCAGCTGCAGCAGTCTCTGTATTTGCTTTATTACCTTTTCCCTGCACCCCCACCAGAAGGCCTCCTCCTGGTGTTGAGTTTGCTGAAGATTTGGCAGATAGAGAGGAAAAATGCAAACAACCCAAGACTGAACAATAATCCTATAAGTCCTTTACCATCTTTACCAACCCAAATTCCAGCTTCCCACAAGCTGATCAGCAGCTCTCCTCATTCCTTCTTCTGGTTTCATTCTGTTTATTTCCCCTCCGTCCTCTACGCCTATTCCCTCCCCATTAAGGAGCAACAACAATAAAAAGCTCATAGCACTCAGATCAGCTCCAGGTCTCCTTGTAGATCCAAGGGCTCACAAAAGAGTTTTGTGGCTCAGCGGACCATGACAATGGCCTCTGCCTTTTCCCCTCCCCACCAATGTCTGCTGAAAGAGAAAAGGAGTAGTGGAGAGATTTTAGTCCTCACTGATGTGGTTTATGACACTCCTCCTGGCCCCCTCCTTCGAAGCCAGTTTGGGGTTTAGTTATTTCTCCTTTTTCATTACTAATGTTTCCCTGCATTCCAGGTCTCACACAGTCCAGCTAAGCAGACTTAGGTTTGAAGATGTGGCTACTACTGTTGTTTTCCAAGTATTATTCCTGGGCCAACAATACCATCTGGGAACTGCTGGAGATGCACATTTCCAGGCCTCACCCTAGACCTACTCAGTCAGAGACTTTGGGGGTGGCACCTAGCAGTCTCGTTTAACATGTCCTCCAGCTGATTTTGAGAACTGCTGAGCTAACAGATGGGCGTAAAAGACATCTGGGCAGAGAACACTGGCCATGAATGCCAACAAACAAGTAACTAAAGTACATCAAGATACTACATTCTTCTTCCAAGGTTGGTGGTTGTAGAGGGACCAAGGGACTTGTGGGTTGTGGCAAGTGAGGTCAAGGATGAGAATTAATGAAGTTTAACATTTACTAGGAACTTCCTAGGAGTGGGTGAACCTTAAATTGTTACATGGTAACTCATTTATTCTCCCTCAAAAATGCTGTGATGTAAGTATTATTATCATCCTCACCTTACAAATGGGGAAAGTGAGGCACAAGGGATAAGTAGCTTGCTCAAAGACATACAGCCAGGAAAGGACAGTGCCCACACTAGAGCTTTGGTGGTTACAGTCCCTCCCTTCCTCTGTCAGCACATCACCATACCCTTTCCTTTGCAACTATCTGTTCTGAAAGGACGCTTTTAAGCTCCTGCTTAGCCTCTTCCCACTGGTAGTGGAAGAAATGCATTAAGAAGACTGTTGGCTACTCTGCTTGGAAAGAAAGGAAACCAAGACAACAGACAGTCATTTCTGTGGCTTTCTTTTCTTATTTGTAAATAGGGAAAAGAACTTTGAGAGGTAATATACCACTAAAGGGAAATCCAAACTTCAAAACTTCAAACTTCAAAGATGAGCATGGCCATGCTCAAAGCATTGCTCACTGCTGGCTGGATTTGTGGGCAAGTTGCTTACCTCGTCTGTAAGATGGGTGTGGTAATATACATTTCAGGATGGTTGTGAGAAGCCCGAAAGCCTACATATGTAAAGTTCCAGAATGAACGATCTAAGAATGTGAGCCCCTTGCTTGCCACTTCCTTTCTCCTGCTTAGAATGATTTCCATGGAAAAGTAGAGTTTAAGAATAGGTTATAAATTTATGGGGGATCTCTAGATTTAAACAAATAAAAACAAAATGTTTCTTTTTTAAAGATTGTATTTACTTATTTGATGCAGAGAGAGAGCACAAGCAGGGGTGGGGGTGGGTAAGGGAGAAGTAGACTCCCCACTGAGCAGGGAGCCCAACATGGGGCTCAGTCCCAGGACACGTGCATGATGACCTGAGCCAAAGGTTGACATTCAATCGACTGAGCCACCCACATGCCCCGAAAAGCCACTGATCTTGAGCATGGTTCCCAGGAAGTGGGGGGAGTTACTTGCCTGTACCCTGGTATGTGGGCTGCTGCTTACCTCCAGGACTGGTATATGGAACTGCACTTGGGATCAGCTGGATCCTGGTTAAAATCTTCCACAGAAGACCAAATATTTCCTGCTCCTCTGGGGCCTCCTCAGTGGTGTACTTAGAATCTGTGCCTTCCAAACATCGCAAGACCTCTCAGCTGCAAAGAGCAGGGACAAGTATTCTTGAGCTTTCTGAAATGTGTGAGGGAGATAAATGCACCATGCAATGTTTAATTTTCTTCAATAATATCCCTTCCAAATCCCTCCTGACCTTAAAATGATTAAGATAATAAAAAAGCTTCGTCATTTCGTTGACCTACCATTGGCCCTCATAAAAAAGTCATCAAGAACTTCAAATGTTAGTGCGTGGTGACTAATATCATTTTAACTTTCCATATTCTTTACTTTCTCTAGTAATTATGTTCCTTCGAGTAATCTTTTCTCAATGACTATCGAGTGTACATTATATGCAATTCCAAAGTTTCAAAGAAACTTTCTGCTGGCCTGAAAGATGATGATACTGGTATGGGGAAGGTGTGCGGCTTCTGTGCCCAACACGAATGTTCTTTTTTTTTTTTTTTTTTTTTTGTGGAAAGTGTGCCCTGATCCTCCATTGTCAGCCCATGTGCTTTGAGGAAATGCATCCACTCTGGGTGTCAGGGTGTGTCACATGATGTAAGTCAGTCAGTCAGTCAGTCAGTCAGTCAGCGCATTCTATCTTTCTGGCTGTAGTGACTGATTTAGGAATAGGTCCAAGATCCAAGTCAGGTCCATTGGGTTCAATTAGACCTTATTTAGTGATGGTGGGTACAGTCTTATGGGAAATGGAGTCTCTCTCTCCTCCTCTGGACTTCCTCATATTACATCAATGGGAATATAGGAGGCTGGGCCCAATCCGGAGGGTCCTGAGGATGAAGCCGTCAAAGAGAACACTGAGTAGAGGGCTGATTTCTGATGATACTATCGGCTGTCTTAGTCTGCTTGGGCTGCTGTAACAAATTACCACAGACTTGATGGCTTAAATAACACACATCTATTTCTCATAGCTCTGGAGGCTGGGAAGTCAAAGATCAAAGTGCTGGCAGATCCAGTGTCTGATGAGAAATTGCGTCCTGGCTTATGGATGATCATATCGTTGCATCTTCACCCGTTAGAGAGCAGAGAGGAAGCAAACACTCTCCTGACCCTTACAGCAGCACTAATCCTCATGAGGTCTCTACCTTCACGACCCCATTTAATCCTAATTACCTCCCAAAGGCTCTGCCTCCTGTACCATCATATTAGAGCATAGGGTTTTAACATATTTAACATTTAAAGGGGTTATAGTTATTCTGTCCATAAGATCGGGGCTCTGAACTAGGCCCCAAATTAACTTAATTTTACCTATACACTTTTTAGCTTATATAAGCGATAACAGCTTCCTCCTCCTCCTCCACCGCCTCCTCCTCCTAATCCCCATCCTCCTCCTCCCCTTCCTCTTCCACTTCCTTCTCCCCTCCCCCTTCCCTTCTCCTCCTCCCCCTCCCCCCCTCCTTCTTCTTCTCCTCCCCAGCTGGGTCAAATGATCTGCAGTTTGCAGCCACTAATAGTACTGACTTATACTATTATTTATAAACATTAGAAAGCAGCTGTATACAGTATATAAATGAATGGACATGGCTTATTCTAATAAAACTTTACTTACAAAAATGTGTGGTGGGCACACAGGCTATAGTTTACCAACCACTGATCCAACTGAATCCTTCTCATTCACGTAATAAGGAACCAAGGCCTGTAGAAGTCAGGTGGTCTGCCAACAGTGGGCCATTCAGTTCCAGGTCATGCTGACAGAAGACACGTACTTTCTAACTTTCCTAGTACTCCATATTGCCAGCTTGTCTGGCTTGATGTAAGTGTGAGGTTAAATGAGCTTTGGAATAATGCAATAGCCTGACCTGCTTTCTTGAAACTTCTCCCCATGAGGCTGGACGACATAAAACCTGAGCTATGTTTAGTCAGTGTGAACAAGTTGGACCAGACTTTTAGACATTGCTGGATCTTCTCTGCTTACCAGCCAGGTTTTTGTTGTTGTTTTCTTCTTTCCAGTTTGTTTTTGAAATTTTTATTATTTTTTTCAGTTTTATTGAGGTAAAATTGACAAATGAAGTTGTCATAGAGTTGAAGTATTAATAGGATGGTTTGCTACACATATACATTGTAAAAAGATTCCCGCCATCAAGTTAATTAACACATGCATCACCTCTGGTATTTTCTTTGTGTGTGCGTGTGCACACGTGTGTGTGTTTGTGTGAGAGAGAGAACAGTTAAGTTCTCCTCTCTTAGTAAATTTCAGCATACAATGCAGTGTTACTACTGTAGTCGTCATGTTATACATTAGATCCTTAGAACTTACTCATTTTGTAACTCAACAACATTTGTACCCTCTAACCAGCCTCTCTCCACTTCCCCACTCTCTAGCCCCTGACAACTACCATTCTGTTCTCTGTTTCTATGAGTTTAACTTTTGTTTGTTTGTTTTTATATTTAAGTGATACGGTACAGAAATCCCAGTCTCTGTATATCTCTGGGATGTTCTACATAACATAATGCTTTCCAGGCTCATGCATGTTGTTGCCAATAGTAGGCTTTTCTTCTTTTCTAAAATGGGTTAGTGTTCACTATATGTGAATAAGATACGTATATGTATATATATATATATATATATACACACACAAACATGTATATACAAATAAATATACATATAATTATATTTATAGTATACATATAACACACACATATCACACTTTCTTTTTTTCACACTTTGGTTATGCATTCCTCTATTGGTGGACATATAGTTGGTTTCTATACTCTGGCTATTGTGAATAATATTGCAACAAACATGGCAGTACAGATGTCTTTTCAAGATAGTGATTTTAGGGGCACCTGGGTGGCTCAGTTGGTAAAGCATCTGACTCTGGATTTTGGCTCGGATCATGATCTCAGGCTTGTGAGTTTAAGCCCCACATCAGGCTCCCTGCTGGTTGTGGAGCCTGCTTGAGATTCCCTCCCTCTCTTGCCCTCTGCCCCTCCCTGCATAAGCTTTCTCTTTCTCTCTCTCTCTCAAAAGAAAAATAATGATTTCTTTTTCCTTAAATCCATACCCAGAAGTGAGATCACTGGATCACAGGGTACTTCCGTGTTTAATTTCCCAAGGAACCTCTATAATGTTTTCCATAGTCGCTGCACATTTACATTTCCACCAACAGTGCACGAGGGTTCTCTTTTCTCCAAATCCTCGCCAGCCAACATTTGTTATCTCTTGTCTTTTTGGTAATAGGCATCCTAACAGATGTTAAGTGATATCTCATCGTGGCTTTGATTTGCCCTTCCCTGATGATTAATGATGTTGAGCCCCTTTTCATGTTCCTGTTGGAAATTCATGCATCTTCTTTGGAAAAGTGTCTAGTCAGTTCCTTCGCCAATTTTTTAATTGGGTTATTTGGATTTTTGAGTTATATGAGTTCCTTGTATATTTCAGATATTAACCCCTCATTGGGTATGTGGTTTGCACATATCTTCTGTTCAGTAGGTTGCCTTTTCATTTTGTTGAAAATGAAAAGGTTGCTGGACAGAAGCTTTTCAGTGCAATGTAGTCCCACTTGTTTACTTGTACTTTTGTTGCCTTTGCTTTTGGTGTCAAATCCAAAAAACAATTGCCAAGACCAATACTAAGGAGTTTATCTCTTACGTTTTCTTCTAGGAGTTTTATGGTTTCAGGTCCCATGTTCAAGTGTTTAATCCATTTTGAATTGATTTTTGTGTACAGTGTAAGATGGGGTCCAGTTGCATCTGTTTGCACGTGGCTGTCTGATTTTCCCAGCACCATTTATTGAACACTTGCACACATTTAAAACTGCTTCTTTGTTTGCTATAGTCCTTTGGAACTCATGCATGCAAATCTCACTGGCTATTAGAATTAGGAGACTTGGGGACCTATTCCTTGACATGCTGGGGCACTAGATGTGTGGACAGTCTCCTTCCAGGGTGATACTGGTGACTTGATCTTATTGTTGGAGTGAACTAGAAGCAGAAGGCAGGATAAATATCCATCAGCTCCAGAGGAAGTCAACACCTAGCCATGTACTAATTAGAAGCTGAGCACTGAGGCAGCAGATTGTAGAGCACATGGTCAAACCTCTTCCAGGAGAGACTGCTAGATGGGTGTTTTTGCTTCTTTCCTCTGCACTAGGCCCTGGGGATAGCTGCAGTGAGTGCTTATGTATTTGCCTATTAACAACTGCCTCTCCTCCGGTACATTCCTATGAGACTTAGAAATGCAAGCTCTGTTGGTTCTCAGAGTCAGTTGATCTGGGGTTCTGTCCCTCCTGTGGAGGCTGCAAAAGGTAGGGCACCAGATGTTGGTCCAAACACTTTGGTTATCAGGAAGAAGCTAGCTGAGCATAGGAAGTTCCCTCCCTACTGTGTAGCACTGTGCTGGGAGGTATGGTTTATGACTGGGTGTGTCTTTGCCTTTCCTACCTGATTTTATGTGGGTATTTTCTCATTTGCTCAATGTATAGGAGAAACTGAACTAGTTTCTGGACTTCTCTCTGAGAAAAGTTTCTGGATTCCTGTCTGGATTTCAGCTCTGTGTGTAGCTACCTGCACATTTGGTGTATCTGTGACAAGAGAGAAATTCAAGAGCCTCTGTCGTCACCATCTTGGTCTATGATTCCCAGAGAAGTTTACTGGAGAAAGGAGAGTTTTCTAAAGGTCAGCTTGGACTCCAAGCTTTTTCTGAGGTAAAGTTGTTTTCATATGGTGAGAGTTATTTGAATCTCTTTGTCAACTTTGTATTGCTGAATGACAGGAGGAAGGCTACCATCTAGCTCATCTGGCTCATTAGTTCCATGCATTTAAACTTTTTAATATCTATTTTTCTCCCAAATCTTCTCTTCCAATTACTGTTCTTCACTTACTTTGTCACTGGACTCAAAGTTCACATTTCCCATGAAATCTTCTGTTGCTGATCTAGTTGATTCATTGGTCAGTTGTCTCTGATTAGGTGTGTCCTGGGGGTATACCATAACAATTTGCTCTTGTTGACATGTTCTTTTGTACTGTTTCTTTCACGAGTGGTTATGTGCTCACTTGCAGGAAAAGTCTGTCTATCCCTACACCAAAACAAGGTTGACTTCTATTTGTTTAGTTTGCCTCCCCTAGATCCAGGTTCTACTTAGGGAAGTGGGTCTGTAAAGTGTGTCTGATAACCCACAGGTTCTTGATGTGATATGAAAGTCACAGTTTCGAGTGTGGAGTGGTGATTGCGGAACATACCTCAGTACCATTTCTGATTGGGAGAGGAAGGATATCAGATGGTGCCACACTGGAATTATCATGGTCCTCAGCATTGGAACATCAGCTTCATGATGGATTCCAAATAGAAAGTGCCCATTTCATTATCACTGCCTGCGGAGAAGCTCACAACTCAGACAAAATGCAACTTCTAAGAAGAATGAAGATCATGTAGTTGAGAAAGACAGAGAGCTGCTCTATTGTACAGCTATTCCTGAGATGAGCAAACAAGCAAGGGAGGCTGCCAAATGTTTGCAGATGTGTGAGATGAGAGTTGGTAATTTTGAACACGGCTGAACAAATTCTCAGAGTGCCTCATGATTCCTCAAAAGGAATCAGAGCAAGAAATCAACCCCTACACAGAGGGGATAGGTGGATCTGTGTGGGATTCAGAGAAGGATCCTAGGACCTGAAGGAATATAATCCAGATCAGAATAATTCCTTTAGACATTAGTTTTGTTAACTATTTGCCAACTAATTATTATTATTATTATTATTATTTTTTAAAGATTTTATTTATTTATTTGACAGAGAGAGATCACAAGTAGGCAGAGAGGCAGGCAGACAGAGAGGGAGGGGAAGCAGGCTCCCCGCTGAGCAGAGAGCCCAATGTGGGGCTCGATCCCAGGACCCTGAGATCATGACCAGAGCTGAAGGCAGAGGCTTAACCCACTGAGCCACCCAGGCGCCCCCCAACTAATTATTATTGATTGACTGCTTTGTTCTAGAGTCATTATGAGTTTCTCCGTAAGAGTGAAATGGGAATGGGTAGCAGAACCCGTTCTTCTTTGTGGTCTATTAGATATTTGAGTGTATGGTAAATTGTATTTGTTTTCACTATAGAGTATAGGCTCAGCGATTCAACAAATTCTTTTATGGTCTTTGTAATATTATTTATCAATGAGGATCTCTAGGCATTATATATGTGGCTATATCCAGGCGCCTTGATTAGGTGGACTGTACCTGATTTTTTATAGTTCATGATTTTGGTGTCCAGACAGCCGATAAGCAAGCTTCCTGCAGGATTCTATCTTAACAAGACTTATTCCTGCCTAGGCCTGCTATACATTATACTAGCACATGAACAAACTGCTATCTTGACATATATTTTCGTGGCTTTCTATGGAGAAACTCCTGTTGACAATCTTTACTGCTAAAGAGTTATTTCTTGTGTCTATGGAAGGCTAGAGGACAATTCTTCCAGCTCCAGTCCTTCCCTAAATAACACCATCCAGTTCTTCACTTTTCAAAATAGCTTCCTTTTTTTCCAGCTGGTTTTGAGAAACTGTGATCTGCTTCTCCCATGAATTTAGTCCTTGCTCTGCGTTAATCCAGATTATGAATTTCCCCAATAGGCTGACCCTGGGTAAAGCATAGTTTTTATATCCTTCACTCCTTTCCCAGCTGTTATGACCGCCTCCCCCCCCGCCCCCCCGCCCCGGCACAATGGTGGAGGCAGACTGTTCATGTCTTCCACATGTCCCCGATCACCATTGTGGCACCATGGATCCAAGGTCACCTTCTTCAGAAAGGACACCTTTTGGGGAACCAACATTAATGGAGTGGCTATGATGTGCCAGACACTGTAGAACCTCTGCACTTGACATTCAAGGCCTTGAGGTAGGCATCCTTAAATCCAATTAAAAAAAAAAAAAAAGGAGGGACTCCCTGGGTGACTCAGTTGGTTAAGCATCTGCCTTCGGCTCAGATCATGATCCCAGAGTCCTAGGATCGAGTCTCATATCAAGCTCCCTGCTCAACAGGCAGCCTGCTTCTCCCTTTGCCTGCTGTTCCCCTTGCTTGTTCTCTCTCTCTGAAAAATAAATAAATAAAATCTTTAAAAAAATTTTAAAAAAGGAAACCAAGGCTGAGAAATTTGGAATAACTAGTTCAACTCAGTCTGATTCCCAGGTCCTCATTTCTTCTGGTATACCCAAGAGCTCCCTGCTTTATCCTTTCTCCTTTACACACAATAAAATTTGCCTGGATCCCTGACCAGTTACTTTCCATCTTCCAAGCCCCTAATGTTGGATGTTAGTGCTATGGTTTTTGCTAAGATGTTAATGCCCGACTTAGGTATATTTGCATTTTAAGAGTTCACCTAACCAAAAAATATTTGCTAATATTTAATGTTTAAATATTTATAAAGAGAGGCCACAGAGCCTAGCTATTAGGTGTGGGCTCTGTGGTGCTAAACCAGGTTTAAATTTTCACTAGCTGTGTAACTTGGCTAAGTTGCTTAACTACCATGCTTCATTTTCACAGTATAATGATTCTGAGAATTAAGTAATTAAAATTACATGACACTCTTAGAACAGGGCCTGGCACATAGTAAGTGCTTAAAATATTCTTCTTCTTCTTCTTCTTCTTTTTTTTTTTTGTTTAAAGACTTATTTCTTTATTCTAGGAGATGGGGGGTGGGCAGAGGAAGAGAATCCTCCAGCAGACACCCCACTGAGCTTAGAGCCCAAGATGGGGCTCACCCCAGGACCCTGAGATCATGACCTGAGCAGAAATCAGGAGTCGGAGGCTTAACCAACTGAGCCACCCAGGTGCCCCCCTCAAAATATTCTTGAGACAGGTATGTACTCTGTGTCAGGCACAGGTGTGCCCAGACCTCTATGCAATATCGTTAGACAGCTGAGTTGAGCTCAACTTTGCTCAACTCAGCTGTCTAACGATATTGCATAGGCTACTTCAGAAATGAATTTTTGGGCAATAACAAACTGCCGTGAAATAGCTGAACTGGTCTGAGCATTTATTATATGCCAGGCTCTAAGCTCAGGGCTTTACTTGGATTATCTCATATAACCTGCAACAGTCCTATGAGGAGCCACGATCTCCATTTCACAAGGAGAATGTCTGAGGGGCGGAGCAGGGATCTGACCTCGCCAACCAGTCTGACTGCAGAATCTTCCTGTACTGAATGTCCACTCCTTCCTGGGATGCTTACGCTTGACTCCAGTTTGATGTGGTCTCTCATATGTCTCTCTGTTAAAAATCCCTCGGTCTCCCCTGTGTGCCTTAGTCTTACTTCCCATATTAGTTCACAGTGTTGTATTGACAACTAGAAATACACTTTTTTTCTCTTTCTTTTTTTTTTTTTAACCAGTGAGGTCTGTATTTTATGAGCTTTGTGCAGGTAAGCCATGAGACACCTGGCCGGGGCTGCTGTTTGCAGAAAAGACACCGAGGGAGGAGGAAGGAAGAATTCGGCCAAATGTGAATATTTATATTTTTCCAGATAATTAAGTATGGCAGCTTGTAAGTGAAATATTTGCCAGTGCTCATGAACGTTACCCAGTGTAATGTTATCTTTTGATTAAACAACATATGTTCTCTAATAATGCATATGTCTGAAGGATAAAGAGAAAGGTGCCAAGATGCTCGGAATTCTGGATTCCTTAGATTCCGTGGAAGTCGGCCAGATACGTAGGCAGTTCAGGACTTCCCAGGGAAAAAGGGAGACTAGGATTCCGCTGATTATGTATTGTTTTTCTAATCCACCTACAGACAATATTGTCAGCGTGATAATGTGAATAACACTGCACACAAAGGGCGCTGGATTAAGTTCTGATAGTAGCAGAGAAAATGAGCAATTTCATGAATTAGGCTTTGGTTTAATTTCTCACTGAAACTCATTTTCTAGGTCAGTGGGTCTCAAACTTTAGTTGCATCAGCTCTTGTTAAATAGATTTCTAGGCCCCAACAGAGTCCCTGCTTCAGCAGGCCTTGGGTAGGGCCCGAGGATCTTCATTTCTAGCGAGCTCCCAGTTGCTGCTGGGGCTGCGGGCCTCGGGGACCACACTTTGAGACCAGAGACCTCGCTTGGGGTTTAGATTGTGTGAAGCTGTACGTGAGCATATGCTGATTGACAAGGGGGTACCACTGAGATATTCAAACCACACTTATTCTCACCCGCACTGAGAGATTTGAGTCACACACATTTCCATTTATCAAACATACCAGGCGTTGGGTGAAATGGCACTCTGCGTAAAACCAACCGGTGGCTAGCCAAAATTGTAAACTAGACTCCAAGTATAAACACTTAAGTTATTTTTCTTGCTGTAGCCATCAGCAGATCTTCAGAAATACAGTGACAAGGAAATGGCATGAATGGAAAAGCGCCCATCTGCAGACAGCAGGGTACCTATTGGGCACTCAGGCCGTCAGTCTCTGGTTGATCCATGGGGTGGGGCTAGCGTCTCCATTTAGGGCTTCTCTCGGTATCCTCTCCTTTCCTGGTAGCTTAAATTCTCAGGACATACACTTCAGAAGGTTGGGACCTTTATATGATATTTTGGGTTATTCTGAGTGCTTTTAATGTCCCAGCACAGTTCCAAATATTAGAAAATAATCGAACTGAATCCAAACCAAATGGAAACTATGGCAGCCAGATTGTCTGTACCATGGCTCACTGCATGGCTTTCCATGATCAACAAATATCTGTAGACTATGAAGACTCAGACCCCAAGTTTAAGTGAGTGTCAGAAGTATAGCATGTCAGATCCAGCATGGTCAGAAAAAGAACTCCCCTAAAATTCAGGGACTCCTTCTCTTATTTCAGTCTCAGGTGAGTGACTCAGTCATTGTCCTGGCTTCTCACATCCCCTCATGAACTTGATACTCCTTTGCTGGTCTAGAGCACCATGAAGAATATCTTAACTTTAATCAGCAGGTGACTTGTCCAGGTTGTTGAATTCTGAAGTGAGGATTTTTGAACAGCTGTGGAACAACACGGGGACACTGAGGTAGATAATTAATATATCTGTCCAAGCCAGAGGTTCTTTACCAGGGACATGTGGTGTCTGGAGATCTTTAGGGTTATCACCACTGGAGAATTCCTCCTGGTATCTAGTGGATAGAGGCCAGAAAAAGCTGCCAAATAGCCTACAGTGCCCAGGATAGCACCTTACAACAAAGAACTGTCCAGCTCTAAATGACTGTTGGGCCAAGTTTGAGAAAACCTGGGTCTGGGGGACAGGGAGAGAGCTGTGGCATCCTCAGCTCATGAGGTGCCTTGGAGAAAGGAAGCGTCTGCGGCTGGCTCAGGTTCCAGGCAGAGGATCCGCAAGGGCATACAGCGACTCAGGAGCAGTTGGGAATGTCAAGCCAGCCGGGACGAGGACGTGGACAGACCCGAGCATCCACTTGAGGCCTCCTGGGAAGCAAGGCCATGGATCACATCCGTCAGTGTGAAATCCAATGCTTTGAAGAGCGTGGCATTCACTTCAAGTCCAAGAAACAAATAGGCCCTTTCCTGTTATCCTCGAGCAGGGCTGCAGAAGTCATTAAATGGCATTTTGAAGGCAGAACGATGATTTCTTTCCCTTCAAACACAACACTCAGTTAATTTATTCCGACGGGATGTGGAGCGAGCCGGTGCTGGACAGTGTGTGGAAATACATGCCTATACCTCATTATCTCTGATGGGAGTTTCAAAGGCGCTCGCAGATTTAGTGTCCTGTTTGGTCTGACTTGTATAACACCTGTCAGTAGGCTGCTTTCCTGCTATGTCATTAATATTTAAATAATGCGATTTAAAGGTCAAGCTGCGCCTACGGCAGTATTAAAATACATCATTTAGTTTTTCTAGATGGTAATGCAAAGACTAGGAGCAAGAGCTCACAGGAGACAGTGAAAAGATAATAGCCTTACTACTTAGGAAAGAGAAGCAGCCCCATCTATTTTCATTGTATTAATATAATTAATAAATTAAGGAGGTTGCTTTTTCTAAAAAAAAGCAAACACAAACCAAAATCTGGACCAGAAACTTACATTGTTGGGTTGAATTGTTACAAAACCCAACTAAAGGGTATGAGTTCTACGTAGACTAACCCTGACTGAACAGGAGAGGCTGGGGGACCTGCTTTCCCTCTGTTGTGTCTCTCTTGGGGTTTCCATTCCCCTCACCTCGATGGTCTACTCAGGTCCCCTCTCCTGGAAACGCCCGGCTGGGTCCACTTATTCTCAGCAGAAGGAGCTAGTCTCCACCATTGCTGCTTTGGGAAGGAGCTCATTAACAAGTTTACCATGTTAATCGAGAGGTAGTGGTAAACATCTGGCAGTTTGGAGGCACTCGGCATCCACCTGGCAGCCCCTCCCTCTCCCTGGTGTTGGTGTGACAGTGAACAGGTGCCTGGCTCCCACCATGGGTGTTGGAAACTCCAGTCCTTCCTCTTCCTTTGAGGAGACTCAGCAGGGAGGATAAATTGACCTCAGTGGCCTTACATTGAGCGGAATGTTTCTGCTCTTTGGGGCATTGAGGTTTTCTTGGTTCTCTCTGTGACTAGCCCAGGTTCCAGAGTGGTCCCCGGACTCTGAGCTTCCTAATGCCATCCTCCCAAGAACTACCTTTTGCAGAATGAAAAATGCACTTTGGTGAGACTTCTCTTGTTATTGGAGAGTTTGGTCTGAAGACCAGTGCTGAGAACTGATACGTGACAAACGCTCTGCAAAGCCAAACTGGTTTTGTGAACTTGAGCCCTCCTACCACTTCTCGCCTTGGTAAAAATGGTGGTACTGGCTTCTTACACTAAATTTGCACATAGGTCTCTTATTCCCAAATAGGTCTTTTTGGGTCCCAGTCATGGTGTCAGGCTGGCCATGTTTCTTCCTGAGGCTCTAAAAGAGAATCCGTTTCCGCTTCCGCATTCTGCCCATAATCCTTGGGTTGGGACTCCTTCCATCTTTAAAGTCAACAACCGCATCATTCCGGCCTCTGCTTTTGTCATAACATCTCATGTGACTCTGGTTTTATGACCTTCCCCTTTCACTTATGAGGACCCTTGATTATAGCAGATCCACCCAAATAATCAAGGATAATCTCCCTCTGACAAGACCCATAACTCATCTCTTAGGGTATGTAAAGGAACCAAGTCAGGGGTTCTGGGTGTTATGATGTGAATATCTTTGGGGCCATTATTCTCTCTACCACAAAAGGGAGAGGAACTTTTTTTCTTTCCAGATTTGTTTCCTATATAATATTTCTTTTCTTTTTGCGGCCTACTTTTCATTTTAAAATAAAGCACACAGGTGTTTTATTTTAGGAGAAAGGGAGGAAGAGTACACTAACGTGATGAGCGCTGAGGAATGTAAAGACAAAATCGAAACAAGACAGATCCAGGGGCCCCAAACTTTTAGCTGAGCGAATTATTATAAGGTATAATAAGGAATAAGGCATAGGGTCTAAACACCCATTTAAACAGCATCCAGACTGAGCAATAGGACTTTGCTAGCTGCCGCAGAAGTCCTCTGTATGACCCGTCTTGAAGGCTGTCCCCTCCTTCTACAGAGAGCCTAACTCTATAGTAATTAGGGGCTTGCACTTCTTACGGTTTTATCAGCTAAGTGTGCGTCTCTAGACACCATGGTTTAGTCTTTTTTTTTTTTTTTGACACCATGGTTTAGTCTTGCACATTAAAATTTAATATGTCTTTGACGTCTTTTAATGTACAGTTTTCCTCTCCACCCCTTTCTTTTGCTCGCCGCTTATCTGTGGAGCTTGCAGACTTGTAGGTCCATATCGCAGTACGGAAGGTGTTGATGGCACCTTCACGGCACAGTTCAGTATGCTCCTCTGTCCCCTGTGTCTTCTGCAAGGGTGCAGCTCCGTCCAGAGGCTTGATCAGATATGGCTTTGACCCCTTTGGAAAGACTGTGAGTGATGCTGTGTTCTTTCACCAAGAGCCCCACAATGTCTGCTTTTTGCTCTTTTTTGATGACAACACTATTAGTGCTCGATTCCCAGGCTAATTAATTCATCAAGGGCAGGAGGATGGTGAAGTCCTAATGACATCATTTTAAAAAAAGAGGTAACTAGTTTTGGAGAGGGAAGGATTTGTGGGTCATGGGCATTTGTGGATGTGAAGCTTCCCAACCCCTGTGCCTCCTGCCTGCGAAGTCACAGGAGGAGGGCTTCAAGATAAACCCCTTTAGATGCATCCAGAGTGTAGGATGTCATAGGCCTTCCCCTTGCTATTACAGAGTGAGGTCACAGAGGCATCCTCAGGAGAACCTGAGGCATCTCTTAGGATTTGTGTAAGTGTAGGTGATGAAGATAGAGGCTGGTTGCCGCTGCAGTCAGCAGGGTGAGGAGAGAGGGCTCCATGGGGCAAGTCATGGTTTCAGGGCACCTTTTGGACCTTGTGGCCAGTGGCTAGGCTAGAGCCTTCCCGGACTTCCTCTACCTTACAGGGCTGCCTGCTTAGACCAGGAGACCCACCAGAATCCAGGTTAGCTGGAATAGGAGCTGAGAGGCAGATGGAGCTAGCCAGGGTCACCTGGGTCATGGGATGGTGCTTCTTGGACGTACCCATGAGGGGGTCATCAAGGAATCCTCGAGACTCCCTCACAAAGAAGAGCCACCTTTGGCTATTTGCCACGTGGCCCTTTGCTGCTTTACTCTTTGTCCTTTCTTGCTGTGCTTGCCGGGAGAACCAGGGAGGGAAGGGGTGTAAAAGGTGTCTGGAAGGTGGTCCCCCACCATCGGACCCTCCCACTGCTGTCTGTAAGTTTGTGGGTCTGCCCTGAGCCGAGCGTGAGGCCAGAGCTTAAGAAGGGCTGAGAGATTATGGTCCCGACTCTAGCAGATGGGACCAGGAATTAAACATTTATGCCTGAAAATGACACTGTCCGTGAACATGGGAAGAAGACAGAAAAGCTGTAGAATCTGATCTGCCCCTGTTGTTGCCAGGGACCAGGAAGGGGTGGCCCTGTTATAGGATGTCTGCAAGGTAGCAGAAGAGAGGGAACAATGCTTTTTTTTTTTTTTTCCCTGAAGGTATCTTGCAGATGATGACACTGATTTCACTTAAGGGACCGGGAGTCAGTTATGAGTTAGTTTCCCACACTTGAAACGAAGCACAGTGTGTGTTACGCCTCTCAGAGGTATTTGCATTGCGAGACAGGATTTTTTTTTAAGTTCAAGGTTAGACGTTTCTGGCATCCTTCACGGGGTAGGATTGTGGGGGGACAAGATGGTTCCATTCTCTCCCTAAATGAAATCCAGTGAGCTCCCCCTCTGCCCCAGCTTCCGCATCCCTGTCTCATGTCGTGGGCTGTTGGGCAGAAGAACTGCGGGGCAGGTTCTGGTGGTCGCCCCGTCTTTATGGCTTTTACTAGTGATCTCCTCCCAGGTCACTTAATGACTCCAGCCTAGTTTCCTTATCTGTGAAGCGGGAATAATAACAATTTGTAGGATTGTGAGAATTCAATGAGGTGACACTTGTGAAATCGGGTTTTAAACTGTGAGGGGTGAACAGACGGGAGAGATTTTTCTTTTCAATTTAATTTTTGAGTACATAACACATTTGCATAGCTTACGGTATTTTAAAAGGTGAAAAGAGAAAGTTCCCACTCATGCCTATTCCTTAGTGAGCACCCTAAGGAATGGGAAGTTCCTCCCTCTTCTTCAGGGAGGAACTGTTCTGTGAATAGGTGTAATTTTGTGTGTTCTGTGGGGGAGATGAGTTTGGGGTCTTCCTATGGCGCCATCTTGGACTGGAACAGAACTGGAGCACCCAATTCTCATCCCACCCTCCTACAGGGATCCACTGTGATCCGTCTCTTTATGCGTGTACAAATACCAACGTATATTCTCATTTTTTTCCTTCTTTTTACTCAAAGGTGTTATACTAATATACTATTCTTCTGTCACTTGCCTTTTTGTCTTCTACTTAATAATATATCTTGAATATGCTTCTATGTCAATATATAGCTTATCCTTTTAAAAAAAATAGCTGGTTTAATAAGTCCTCTCTAGATATACAGGTAGATCATTTCTACTCACTATTTTTTATTTGGATAAGTCTGTAAAGAAGCCTTGTTTGTGTGTGCCTGTGTGTGTTTGCATACTGAAATTGTTCTGTCAAAGGGCGAAGAGTTTGTCTTTATTTGCTAGTACAGGTGTCCTGGTTGGAGTGAGAGATTTTAGGCAGCTCTCCCCTTCTGAAGCTTTCACCAAGTTATGATTATTTACTCCTGGACAGGCCTGACCCATGCCAGAGGCCAATTCATTGTAACTTTTAAATTGAGGAAAGAGAAGGCAAATGGGAAGGCTTGGTCTAGGATTGAATTTCTCTCCTTGGGACACGACGAGCCTGCCTCTAGAGAAAAGGGGCCACTCTTGCTTTCTTTCCATATTTTATTTTATTTTTTAAAAAAGATTTTATGTATTTATTTATTTGAAGAAGAGATCAAGAGAGAGGCTGAGTGGGTGGAGGGGCAGAGGGACAAGTAGATTCCCTGCTGAGCAGAAAGCCCAACTCGCCCAACTCAGGACTTGATTCCAACACCCTGAGATCATGACCTGAGCCAAAGACTGATGCTTAACGAACTGAGCAGTCTAGGCGCCCTCTTTTCCATATTTTAGAGCAGCTTTCTCATCCGAAGAATGGAGATAATAACACCTACCCACAGAGTAGCCGTAAGGCTGAAGTGAACACACACACACACACACAATACACACTATACACATTGAACACATGGCTGTTATGTTAGCGGGGATACCTGAGGGCCCTTGTTCAACTTAGTTCCCTCTGATGAAGTGAAATATGCCAAGTGCCAGAGGAAGGTAGCTGAATACAACCATATGTGTGTGGCCGTCGTTCATAGCTTGTGGTCTCAGCGGCCCAAAGACCTCACCTCTTGGTTCTCTCAGCGGGTGTCACGTAAACATGCCCGATGCCCCAGCGTGGCTCATCGGCCCCCCTGCAGCTGACACAAACTGAACAGACATGGGCAGGTAGGTCGGTTGTACAAAGGTAGCCCCTGTGTTCAGGGCAATGCTAAGCAGTCACTGTGCAAGGCAACGGATGGTTACAGACAGGGGCAGAGGTAGTGGCTAAGAAGTGAGGTGGAGAGCCATGCCGAGAGTGGACCATGACAGTGTTGGTCACAAAGTTCAAGCTTTTTTTTTTTTAATATTTAAAAAAAAATTATTTGAGAGAGAGAAGATGTACGAGAGAGTATGACCAGGGGGAGGGGCAGAGGGAGAGGGACAAACAGACTTCCTCCTGAGCAGGGAGCTGGGAGCCCAGTGCGGGACTCAATCCCAGGACCCTGAGATCATAACCTGAACCTAAGGCAAATGTCCAACCAACTGAGCCACTCAGGCACCCGGGGTTCAGGCTTTCAAACAATACCAAGAGCTATGGGTCCCAACTGAGGATTTTCAGTAAGAGTGTAACTTGCTATGTACCTGTCTCTGTATGTAGGAAAAGCACTCTGGCAATGTGTGGAGAAGGGTTGAAGGGAAGGATGCTGGGCAGGGCTCAGGGAGAGGGGCCGTCGGATGGAGGCCATGATTCATTAAGAGAGTGCAGACTGAGGGAACTGGTGATGAGGAGGAAGAGGGCCGAGGCCAGAGTCTGGGGTGACTTCTGGGTTTCTGACTTCAGCGCCATATGGATGGTGGTGCCACCTCTTGAGCTGAATGCACAGGAAAAGCTGGTGTCACAGGAGGCCTGGAGAACTCTGCTTGGCAGTAAGCCTGAGTGGCTGGAGGACATGTAGTTGGGGACCTCCAGCAGGCAGGTGATATGTGAGCG
The DNA here is from genome assembly GCF_009829155.1 of Mustela erminea. NCBI lineage: Eukaryota > Metazoa > Chordata > Mammalia > Carnivora > Mustelidae > Mustela > Mustela erminea. The sequence continues at coordinate 101,135,926 of NC_045621.1, read as the reverse complement.
AGATGAGGCTAGGAAGTGACACAGACCAGTCTCTACATCCTTGTGCCATTCTCATTTTTTCTTTTGGGAATGTACTTTTCTTTCCTTCATGTCTGCATCCTCTCCCACCTCCCTCAAAGCCACCTTTCCCCTACAGCAGAGCCCCCCACCAACCTCCAACACCCCTAGGATGCTGTTCCTCCACTCGTGGGCTCTTGTTGACTATGGCCACCTGCTGGCTGAAGCAGAGCCTGGACCTCGCACCTGCATGTAAGAACTCAAGTGTTTCTAGCCCCTGATGGATGCTGTGTCCACTGGCCACAATCACGGGTAATGAAAAGATTGATTCAATGTTTCCGTCTTTGGTTACAGGAATAATGATCGTTCATGCTGCTGTTTGTTTTATCAGCCGATCAGCAGGTCTCCTGACTGAAGTTCTTAAACGTTGTCCTTTCCCAACATCAGTGGCAACTTGGTGCCTCCCCTTCTCTCGCACACACCCCTGTTTCTTCCTCTAATGGAATTAATTAACGGTTGCTCCTTCCCTACCCTATGGATGTCTACAAGCCCACAGGCAAATGGCCTAGGAAGAAACCCAGTGGTGGAGAAGAAAGCAAAAGCCCCTTCCGCGTCTCTTTTTGAACACTGTAGAACAAGCATTGCGACTGAAAACACCCCAAATCCATCAGCTCTGGCGTATCATCAAAGAAGAAGAAAGACTTCTAATGGGGTGGGCGACTCTTTGTAAATCCAGTAGCTCCTTTGAAAAAAAAAAAAAACCCTCGTATTTTCTGCTGCCATAGAAACCATCTCTTTCAAGTGGATTATAAATAAAAACAGGGTCCTCCGGTTTCATGTTTATATTAATATGTGTATTCTGTTTTCAATATGGAGAAATATGCCTTATTTCTCTCTGAGGTGTCCGGTCTGCTGATCTTAGTCTCATTGCGCTGGATGATAGACATTGGGAAAACTTCAGTCCGTCTTTCTGGGGTTAAGAGATAAGAAACGGATGCAACCGAAAGGTGCCAATGTTCATTTCAATGCAGGCAGAGGTTTCATGTTCCTGAGAGCCGGTGAATCATGGAAAGGGATTTTTAAAAAATCTCTCCCTCGGCATGGCTCAAAGTGTCGTGGATCTGTGTGGAATTGCTCAGGGGACGCCTGCGACACAGGGGCCAGTGGCTGTCTTGAGACATTTCATCTGTTTATCCCAATTCACTTTGTGAGAAGAATCGGGGATTTCAGGAGGGCGGTGGAGGGTTGCCTTTTGCTGGAGGTTTGCCCTCTGCGCAGCCCTTCTTGGGTTTTGATTGGCAGTCCTGTTGAATAGCACCACGAGCGAGAGTCTGAATCGGAATGGGAGCAGAGTGGCCCGGATAGCTCCTGCCTCAGCTGCACCTGCCAAACGCCGATAGTGGCAGTGGGGCATTCTAGGCGACCTGGGGCTTGAAAGCTTTCTCTCCTAACCTGGAATTGAAGCATCGCTGGTTTTGCACATTTAAAATTCACACCAGGAGAAGTCTCCTTAAAAAGGCTGCCTCTTTACCCTTGATTTAGCTAAGTATTCCTCTTTTGCATTCCCATAGACTCTGTCTTGTCACTCAAAGAATATGGCATTTGTGCTTATGTTTCTGTGTTTCCCGACGAACTGTCCACTTTTTTTAAAAGTGAGAATATATTTTTTATTTTTTATTTTTTTTGAAATTATTTATCTTTTTTTCTTTATTTTTATTTTTAAAAATTTTTTAATTAAATTTATTTATTTATTTTTAGAAAAACAGTATTCATTATTTTGAACTGTCCACTTTTAAAGATAGGGACAGAGCCTTGTTCATTCTTTTTCTTTAAAGATTTATTTATTTATTTGAAAGAGAGAGAGAGAGAGCTTGCAAGAAGGGGGGAGGCTCAGAGGGAGAGAGAGAATCCCAAGTAGACTCCTCGATGAACTTAGAGCCCGATGTCGGGCTCGATCCTAAGATCCCAGGATAATGACCTGAGCTGAAATCAAAGAGTCAGATGCTTAACTGTTTGAGCCACCCAGACATCCCAGCCTCATTCATACTTTACTACAGTGTTCAGTTCAGCGCCCTGCACATAGTAGGTTCTTAATAAATATCTTTCGACAGAGCTGAAATGGGTTAATTCTGTAAGATCCATTCTATTATTGTCCCCATTTTTTGGGTAATGAAAATGAGTCAGAAGGGTACTTTGAGCTTGTGTTGCTGGTAAGTGGTGGATCTGGGATTTTCACACAGCCCCACTAATTCCAGTGCACATGGCCAATCTCTTGTTTAGAGAAGACATTAATAGATGTTTGTTGAATGAATAAATCTCACAGAAACCCTGAGAGCTCAGAGTCATTAAATATGTCCCGCTTGCTTTGTAGAAGTAGCCAACACTGATTTCTCAGGGGCCTGCTGAAGACAGTTGTGGTGATTAATCCTGAGAGTTGTTCATAAATATTTTGTTTCTCATTCTTCCAAACAGGGAGTACAATTCACTTCCCTGTTAATTTCTGTTCGTCATAGACATGTGACTTGCCTGAGATCATTAAATATGAGCAGAAGTGGTATGTGTCATGTAAGGACAGAAGCTTTGAGGGCCAGTGTGTGCTTCGGCATTCACTCTTTCCCTGCAGAGATGAATGTGGACATGAGTGCTGGAATGGTCCATTTCTCAGCTTGAGTCCCTGAGTGACCTCACTAGCAGAGTCCCGTGACAATCCTTCATGTCCATGTGTAGTGTGAGGGAGAAAGCTGTTTTTGTTCTTGGCCACTGGGGCTTGGTTGTTACTATAGCATAACTGTATGCATCTTGACTGGTACAAATATCAAATGATTGTTTTCCTTTCCTTTCAACTATCTGGGCATCTTTTGAAGTGGTGAGGAGTCAAGGTACAAGCAGTTCTCAGAAGATCCCTGGTCATTCAGCAAGTTTTAATTATTTCTCCTACTGTCCCCTTTAGATTTCAAGGGCAAGCAGTCTTGTCTTAACTAGAAGAACATTTTTTAAAAAGATTTTATTCATTTATTTGACAGACAGACATCACAAGTAGGCAGAGAGGCAGGCAGAGATTTTTGGTGGGGGGAAGTGGCTCCCCGCTGAGCAGAGACCCACCCCCCCCCAACCTGGGGCTTGATCCCAGGACCCTGAGATCATGACCTGAGCTGATGGCAGACGCTTAACCCACTGAGCCACCCAGGTGCCCCTTAACTGGAACACTCTTGATGGCCCCTACTAGATATTATGCCTTTTGAGAAAATTGCTCTTATGATTCCGTTTCTGGGTTTGGTGTGTCTTAGGTTCGGTTCCCCAGGAGTAGACTCAGAGATGAGAATGTTTTATTCAAGAAGGGCTCTCAGAGTGGACTAGGGAGGGAGCTTGGGAGCAGGACAGGGAAGGGGAGGAAGCCCAGTCAGCATGTGGCTCAGGTCAGGTCTTTAGTAAGATCCCTGGGAACTCTGGTAATTTACACTGGCATATCCTCACCTGCAGCAAAGGAGTTGGGCATCCTCTCTCTCTTGTTTAATAGCTGTTGGCTGGTGGTTGCCCCACGAGGGTGGGATGTACAGTCTCAGGAGCTGGTCTTCTGGAAGGTTGAGGGCATCTTCAAAGAAGATATGCAGGTGCTGCTTTTGGAAAGCACAGTGAAGGAGGGAGGAAGGGTTTCATAGAAAGAGTTAATGTGGGGAGATCTCTTACTTTTGGCCTATTTGAAATTACCTTTTGTCTAGGCATTTGGCAAGGAAAAACGGAAGACTAGCCTCCCCATTTCCACGTAACAATGAAAGACAGACAGACATGGAGGCACAGAATGACCCTGCTGTCATCAGAGAGGGTGTAGTGACAAAAGACAAAGTTGTCACTTAGGACTTATGAGTCTGGCATCAGAGGACCATGCACCAGGCTTTGGGCACTCTTGGTGTTAGTATCGCATGTATCAAACCCTTAAGTGGGCTTTTCTTTAATAAAATCCGACGTGCAGAAATCTAAATGGACCGCAAAGACAAATTAGAGGATGTCCATTCGCATTATGAAAGCGTTTACTGAAGCTGAATGGGTAAATGCCAACATTCCCGTAAACAGTTTCCAAGACATTAAAAATAAGAATCTTACTGTGTAGACTGTTTAAAAAAAAAAAAAAAGGTTTACTAAAAGAGGTTGGAGACTTTTCTTTTCTTTCTTTCTTTTTTTTTTTTTTTTTTTTTTTTTTTATGTTTTTAACAATGACTTATGTGGGGGGCTGAGATGACTATCTCAGATAGGATGTGAAGGAAATGACCTTTCAAAGTCACTCAGATGTTGTCATCACATTGCAACAAAATTGGGATTCCACCTAAGTGTGATCAGAGTTGCTGATGCATGACACCAGGCAATGTGTGAACATATGGAGGGAACGCAGACACTGACAAATGTATAGGTTGGATTGTTATGTTTGTGTGACTTCTGTTTTACGCATCTGTCACAAGAAAAGAATGAAGCCTGTGATTATCTCTATCTTAGACCGGCAAATGAATGTGTAAAAGTTGGAGGCTAGACAGACATTGTATTTACCAGAAACTCATAAACTACCAGAAGCTGTAAGTAAATGTGTGAGAATCAATTTCTTAGTGCTTGAGAACGTTATCAACATTTCAGTAGTAACTGCAAATAATGTGAGACTTAAAAACAAATACCAAATACGTTCCTGTTTGGCAATGTTTTAAACTTTGGTCTTTATCAATAAATCCGAGTCTCTTTGTTCCACAAAAAGCTCTGAGATTTTATTTTCAAAATGTTGTCTTTTTCCTCCTGGCCCACGACTCTTCCACTCCCTTATCCCTTCTATAATGAAAAATCATACGAATAAAGAAAGAAAAGTCATCCCAAACTTTAAGAGTTTGTTGTGTTGGGCTCCAACTTAAACGTTGTCTGAACTTCTTAGAATCATTTTAAACATGCTTTGTTTTACTGTCTGGGTATTATACTTAGCTCTTTTTTTTTTCTTTTGAGAAAGGAAATAGAAATAAAATACCCCATTTATTAGATACATTTTTTTCTAATTAGTAAGAAAATATGGCTGTGCAACTCCCCTTCTCCTCCTACTCTTCCTTCTCTTTCTTCTTCTTCTTCTTCTTGCATTCTTGGATTCCCTCCATCTTTGTGGAGTCTTACTGGGTAAACGCCAAGGCACCTACTACAGTAGAATTGTGTCTCTTGTCTCTCAGTGCAGAAGAGCCTATAAAATATGATCCCGGACAGGCAGGGTTAGCAAGAAGGAGAACGCTAAAGCTAATGGGTACGGGCAGATGTGAGTGTGGTGGTTTAAAATGTCTGCGTTGGGTGGGGGGGATGGGTGAGCCTGGTGGTGGGTATTATGGAGGGCAAGTACTGCGTGGAGCACTGGGTGTGGTACATAAACAATGAATTCTGGAACACTGAAAAGAAATTAAAAAAAATAAATAAAAATTAAAAAAAATATGTGCACAAATTTTTCAGCTCTCCTCCCTTCAGGAGGTGGAGCCTAATCTTCATCTTCCCCTCTTCTCCTGAGTGTGGGCTATTCTTGATGACCTGCTTATAGAGAACAGAATAAGGCAGGAGAGAAAGTGCCAGAATATGGTTCCAGAAACCAGGTCATAAAAGGTATTGTGTCTTGGTCTTTGCTCTCTCTGTCTGTGTCTCGCAGATTGCTCCCCCCATGAGATGCCAGCTGACATACCACACGAAGATACTCTAGGAGCCCTGTGGCGAGAGGTCCATCGCCAACGTTCATGCGAACAAGCCATTTTGGAAGTAGATTCTCCAGACTTATCAAGTCCTCAGATGACGACAGCCATGGCTAACACTGTGACGTAACCTCATGGCAGAATCTGAGTCAGAACTAGCCTTCTACGTTGTTCCCTAATTCCTGACCCTTGGAAAATACGAGATAATGAAGGTATGCTGTTTACAGCTGCTAAGTTTGGGGGGTAATCTGTTATGCAGCAAAAGATACTTGAGTGAGTGAATATTCAGGGAATCAGCAGAAGGATTCTGCATCCTTGTTTCTACCCACCTGCCAGCCATTAGGCATGGAGCCTTAGACTTCTTCATGGGGGATGTTAGCATAGCACACTTGCATGAAAAATGAGGGAAAGTGGATTCTCAGCAGAGGGGATATGAATGGAACATGCAGAAGCTTCTCTGTTAGCCGAGACTGCACTTTCTTCCATTTCCACCATACCCAGTGTCCTCCTGCAAGCCTGGCCTCTGTGGATGGCCCCAGCTGGGTTCCCTTGTTCTCCAGTTTCTGTTGGATTTGGCCAGCAGGAAAGGCCCGCAGGGGATAGATAGAAGCCAGGGAGTTTATTGCCGGCGCTCCCTCCTTGTTGGCTAACGGGCTGGCCATCACTGCCTTCTTTTACCCAAGGGGGTTGGGCTGGGGGCCTTCATCCACAGCCTTCTGCAGCCCGACTCAGCTGCTCTCTCCAATGGCCGAGACCTAGTCAGCGCCTTCTAGAGCCTGGCCCAGAAGCTCCCTCTAATGGCCTCTTCAGGTGTAGGAGTGGTGAGGGTTCCCCACAATGGCTAGCCTTGGAATGCTTCACTGCATGTTTGTAGGTTCCCCAAACTCTGGACACCTCTGAAAATACTTCTCAATCACCCCTTTTGTGTATTTCTTCTGTTTCTTGCTGGGTCTCACCCGGACACATCCAGCTGGTCTTTCTTTGGTGTTGTCTGTTGCATGGAGAGCACTCAGCAGGAAGAATTACTTTGGCCTTGAAGGTTGCACATTTATTACTATTACTTCTACTGCTACTTCTTCTGCTTTTACTACTACTATTGCTTTGTTTCCTTCTTCTTCCACTTTTTCCTCTTTCCCCTTCTTTTAGCATTAAAAACCTCTTTCTGAATGGAATTTTATGTTGACTTCCAAAATACATGTATATAATGTATGAAATCATAAAGTGAGGTCTGCTTGGGTTGAAATGGGGGAGGAGGGCAGGCCTCTCACCCATAGGGGACTTCTGTCCCTCTTCTCTAATTTTACTCCCTCAAAGCATTGCCTAACTGAAAACTCAGGACCTTAACAGCCACCTTCTAGAACCCTCATATTCTCCCTGAATCTGATTTTATCCTTATCATGGCCCAGAACCTTGGTTTTTCCCTATTCTCTTTCCTTCTTTGTTTGGATTCTCTTATCTGGAAACCCCTATTTGACTATACGTTTACAGGCACCCATAGTTTTCTCATTCCCCCAGTGATTCAACCATGCCCAATGTGACAATCCCTAACCACACACGACTCCCCAGTGTCTGCATTCCATTTCCCAGTATTTGCTTCCAGTATCTATTTACATGTGTGCCTTGTTGTGGAAACTGAGATGAGATTGTCTGAGTCTGATAAGTATTCGCGCCTGCCTTTTTCAACCGGGGACCCCATTCCATAGGCGACTCCTTCTAGTTTTAGTCTCTTGATTCTCTGTTATGTCCCCTTGGGACCCACTCTGCCCTTAGGCCACATCTATTCCTCGTTTTTTCCTCCTAGCTAACAATAGTGCCTTCTGCTTTGCTGAGAAGACAGGCCTTTTAGGGACAGCCCTCCCAAGTGATTAACTTCCTTACCCCTGTGTTTGTTAGGAAACATCACCTGCCTCCCCTCCCCCCCAGTATGGCAGTGGCTCAAATGATATAAAGTCTATTTTTCTCTTATGGATAGTTAGGAAGTAGAAGGTTCCAGGCTTTCTGCTGTCTTCATGATCCTCAGGAACCCAGACACTTTCCAACAAAATGTTCCCCTGCACCTCGGGTGTGGCCTCCCTTGTCCTGATTCACTTGATGACTCACATGATTCACTTGATGGCTGCTTGATATCCAACTGTCATTTCACATTCCTAAAAGGAGGATGAGGAAAAAGGAGAAAACAGGCCCATTCCTGTTTTAAGGACACATCCTGGGAATCATATGTAAGACCTCACCTCACAGTTCACAAAGGAGTCAATCCCATGGCTTTAGCGAGCCTGCAGGATGCAACCTTCTCTGGATGGCCATTTGTCCGACTATGATGTCAGAGCCTCCTTTTCTAGGGAAGGAAGGCAGCACACTGGTGGTCTGCTGTGTCCCTTCATGCTAGCTCTGTATGGTCACCCAGCCTCTGCTTTTGTTCCTCTACCCTGGAATCTTCCTCCTTACTGAGGAGACCACTTGCCACAAGTGTTTGGGATCATACTCGCTTTATAATCATGCAAAACGGCACACCTGTCACAATTAGGCAAAGTGTGTTCATCTCTCTTTGTCTGACAACGGACCTCTTCCCTGGATCTGCAGTTTATCACATTGGATTTTTGTGAAGCTGAAGGTATTCCACAAGGGCTTACTCATCGTGTTTAATAAATAACATAAAGTTACTCTTCCGCTACCCTTTTGGATCTTTTGAACTTGCTTTAATTAAAAAAAAAAAGTAGCTCATTTTTAAAGTGCTCTATTAATGTTGCTATTTAAAAATCAATATATTGATGAGGAATACATGATTAGTCTCTGGAGATAGTAAACTTGTTCTTCATTTTGGCCAGGCTCTTCAGATCTAAGAGATTATCTGTAGTCTTATACCAGAGAGGCTGCTTTGGAGGTAAATTTTCATTTCAAGATAAAATGTTATCTGGGCCCATGATCTGTACCCTGGTCTTAATTTATAAAGGGGGCTGAATGATGACATAGAGGCCAGTGTCACTGAAGGAAGAACTTTTCTTCCATTCCTGAGAACAGGAGTCATGCCATGCCCTGCACGGCCACGTGGGGACATCCCAGGTTTGACTGGGAGGCAGAAGCAGGAGCAAGGGGAAAACCTAGGCCACAGCCTCATTCTTAGGTTTCCAAAGGTCAGGGCAAGGTAAATATCTTAGGAAAAGCTAATTTGAATAACTTTGGTGGGCTCTGGAGCACCAGGATTTTCCCCAGCTGTCTGGTTGGTACCGGGCCCTGGGTTGATCAGGCCAGTATTAAATTGCCTCCTGGAGTCTGAAACCAGATAGAAGATGTGGTTTTATAGAGGGCACGGATTGCATGAAGCACTGGGTGTGGTGAAAAAATAATGATACTGTTATGCTGAAAATAAATAAATTAAAAAAAATGTATAAAAGAAAAAAAAGAAGAAGAGGTGGTTTGGAGTGTACCTCCTGGATTAGTTAATTTGCATATGAAAAGTATGTTCCGGGCTGAGCCCTTTATTATCTTTAGGAATTGGCTAACCCTGAGAGGGGCAGTCTTTTCCTGGCCACAAAGTTTTTTAAGATGTCAACACCTGAGGGGCCCCTGGGTGGCTCAGGCGGTTAGGTGTCTGCCTTCGGTTCAGGTCACGATCTCAGGGTTCTGGGAGGGAGGACCACATTGGGCTCTCTGCTCAGCGGGGAGCCTGCTTCTCCCTCTCCTGCTTGTCGCTCCCCCGGCTTGTGCTTTCTCTTTCTCTGCCTTGTCAAATAAACAAATAAAATCTTTAAAAGGAAAAAAGATGTCGACATATCATATAATACAGAAAATCATCGTAATAGAAAAGGTTAGCAGAGCCTCTCATCATTTTCTTCTCTTCTCAATACCCTAGGTCTTTGTTCCTCTGCTGCCAGCTCGTGCTCTCTCCTACGGGTCAGACCACAGCCCTCCGCTCCTCTTTCTCTACCTGCTTTCAATCTGCTGCTGACACGTGCCCTTCCAGGCCCTACCCAGTGCCCCTGTCTGTCGAGCTCAGGTGCACGGTCTTGTCAGAAAGACGGGTGAATTCCACTGACTGAGCTCACTTTTAATTTTTTTCAAGTTTTCTTGATATTTTTACCATGCTGACGATTCATCCACAGCTGCAGACAAGTGAAAACACACAGGATTTATCTTCAATGACAGACGGTATCTCTCTCTGGGCATCCGCGTCCTCATCTGTAAAATGGGAAAAGGTGGGGGTGGAGGACTTCATTTCCCCTGACCTGCACCTTTCATCTCTGAGTCTGGGGCAGCACCTGTGAAGGGACCTCGTTCTGAGGTAAGGGGGGAAGACATTCTCTATCACCAGAGTGCTGATCTTGGAGAAGAGAGGAGGGAAGGTGGACTATCTCTGGGTTGGATAGGGAAGGAAGGGGAAGAAACCTTGGAAACCCTGCCATCCAGCTGGGAATATTCTCATCTTGCTTGTGCATGACTCCTGTGGGCATGGCTTTTAGGCCCCCTGATATTAATGCCTGCTCGTTCCCAACACAAACCTAGCAGGTGCTTGTTCTCTGTCTGGCTTATTTCTATCCATGTGTTTTTCCTCATCTGTCCCCTCTGCCTTGTATACTCCCCCCCCTTCTTCTCTTTTATGCTGCATCTCCATGGCCTAGCATTTCTACTCTGGATTTTCTCCTCTGATTTTTCTGGCCTGCCCTGAGCTCTACTTCTGGGCTTAGAGTCGGCACCAAGCAATGACTCCTTAACTAATCCTGATTTTACGTATGCCTTTGCTTTTCAGACTGAACTCTAAGTTTTGGGTCATCAGAGGCCACTTCTTGGATGCCCTGCCAATGTTAGATGTCTGTGGTCAGAGTTTATATGACACGTTTTCTCCATAGATCTTGCAAGGACATGCCTTCTTCCTCCTGTACCCTCTGAGAAAAGTTTTCTGAATGCCTCGCTGCTTATAATCCGAGGCTTCTACTCACCCAAATGCCTTTTGTTTGTGCAAACCCTCCACCCCCACTGCTGTTTTACTGGCCTCACTATTTCTATAAAACATGATCAGTTCTCTAAGCCTTGGTTGACTTACTGACCCTCCCTCAGCCGTGAACCCATTGAGGAACACAACCTGAAGTTCTTATTTATTTATTTATTTTTTTAAAGATTTTATTTATTTATTTGGCAGAGATTACAAGGAGGCAGAGGGGCAGGCGGGGGGTGGGGCAGGAGCAGGCTCACCGCTGAGCAGAGAGCCTGATGTGGGGCTCGGTCCCAGGACCCTGGAATAATGACCTGAGCCAAAGGCAGAAGCTCTAACCCACTGAGCCACCCAGGTGCCCCACACAACCTGAAGTTCTTGGCACACAGTAGGTACTCAAGAGTTGCTTTATTTGAACAAAAGGCCCAGCTGACTTTTTCCCATTTTACAGTCCCCTCCATCCAGCACTCACCACCTCCAATTTACCTTGAAGGCTGAGTTTTCGCCAGCACGGAGAGGGACCGTGTGAGCCATGAATCACAGCTTCCATCTGACCCTGTAGAGAAAAATCTGAATATTTTCCCTGTGGGTGCTTGAGTGAACCAAATTAGTCCCATGCTTGTCAGGTTCTTCCCTCTCTTTGTGCTGCGGATGAAAGTAGAAGAAATGAAAACTGCAACTCTCTTAACCTTTTCAAGTCTTCAAGTAATGATTTTCTGGACAGATAAGACTAAATTGGTATTGGATCTCTGCTCCGGAGCAGGAAGGGCGGCTGTTTACCGGCTGCCTGCAGGTCGCTCGCGGCTTCGTTGTCTTCTTTGCTGCTCCGTGGAGGAAATTAAAGCTCCGATGGCCAGATTAGGTGGTTCTAAGCCTCTGCCCCTTGCCTACTGCTGCAGATGGGAGAATTAAGCTTATCTACCAGTTCAGATGAGGTGGTCGATAATTTGAACACTTGAAGAAATAACCAAGGTAATAAGATCCTTAAACTAAAGGGCCTGTAAATTTTTTTTTTTTTTTTTTTTTTTTTTTTTTTTTTTTAAGTCCACAACCCAAAGGAAACAAACAGCCCTCACCCTGGTCTTTCCACCACAGAGCAGAGGGTCACCTACCTAGAGTAAAGTAGAGGGCCCTGTCAAAGTCATCCACCTCCTAGGACTGCCTTCCTGTCTGCACTGCTGCTTTGAGTCCTTCCTTTGGGTTAGGGATCTGTCTAGCGTGAAGCCATGCATTACGCCGGGAGACACCTGCTGTGTGAATACCAGTCAATCCTGGGTGTTCAGCTGGGCTTCGGAGAGCTGGACTGTAGGCCAGGGAGATCATCAAAAAGAGAGTTGGCTGGCAGTGTTTCAGAGGTCAGGGGCTATTACTAAAGGCCCGTTATTTAGGGGGAGAGGCAGAGAGAGAGAGAGGGAGAGAATCTTTTTTTTTTTTTTTTTGAAGTTTTGTAGCCCCTTTTATTTATTTTTTATTTTTTAAAAATTTATTTATTTATTTTTTAATAAACATATAATTTTTTTTATCTCCAGGGGTACAGGTCTGTGAATCGCCAGGTTTACACATTTCACAGCACTCATCATAGCACACACCCTCCCCAGTGTCCATATCCCCACCACCCTCTCCCATTCCCCCTCCCCGCAGCAACCCTCAGTCTGTTTTTTGAGACTGAGTCTTTTATGGTTTGTCTCCCTCCCAATCGCACCTTCTTTCATTTTTTCTTTTCCTACCCCCAAGCCCCCCACATTGCATCTCCACTTCTTCATATCAGGGAGATCATATGATAGTTGTCTTTCTCTGATTGACTTACTTCGCTAAGCATAATACCCTCTAGTTCTATCCACGTCGTCGCAAATGGCAAGATTTCATTTCTTTTGATGGCTGCGTAGTATTCCATTGTGTATATATACCACATCTTCTTTATCCATTCATCTGTTCATGGACATCTCGGTTCTTTCCATAGTTTGGCTACTGTGGACTTTGCTGCTATAAACACTCAGGTGCACGTGCCCCTTCAGAGGACAACGTTTGTATTTTTAGGATATATACCCAGTAGTGCAGTCGCTGGGTCATAGGGTAGCTCTATTTTCAGTTTTCTGAGGAACCTCCACACGGTTTTCCAGAGTGGTTGCACCAGCTTGCATTACCAACAACAGTGTAGGAGGGTTCTGAGAGGGAGAGAATCTTAGGCAGCCTTCACACCCAGCATGGAGCCCAATGCAGGATTTGATCTCAAGACCCTGAGTTCATGACCTGAGTGGAAATCAAGTGTTGGAGGCTTAACTGACTGAGCCATCCAGACTTTCCCAGAGGCCCATTTTGATTGCATTTACACAGGGAAAGTAACCAGAGAACATGGGCTGATGTCCTGAAAAAGAAAGATCCATGGTTGGGAAGAGAACACATGTGACTTACTTCGCATCATTGCTAACACCAGCCTCGGCCTCTTCCAAGCATCTTTATCCAGGGCTATTAGTTAATCCTTAGTTATTGGGTATTTAACTCATGGGTGAGTGAAAATTATAAGGCCACATAGAAAACTGAAGTCATCAGACTTCATTCAGTTTAGTGGTAGGCATCATTATGAGATAGACTTCGGTAATGTTCTTCTGTTACTACTCAGGGAGTGGCTTTTAACTTCAAATTATCTAATTCAGCACTATCTGGGATAAAGTCTTCGGAGAAATAGGCCCTGGATATTCTATATCTATAGCAGAAATCAAACTTCATTTTTCTTTCATGCTCTTCAGTTAAAAGATGCAGACTATCATTATATCAGATCCTCAGAACATTGTGACTTTTCTTCAAGACCCCGTGGAGCAGGGGCGGGTTTTTACCACCACATAAATGAGGATTCTGAGGCTCACAGTGGATCACCAGAAAAAGCCTAAATCACACTGCACAAGAAAAAGTACTGATAAGATGCTGGCATTTTTTTCTCTCCATCTCTTAACCTCTTGATCTTTCTCCCTCCCTCTCTCTCTCTTTCTTTCTTTGTCTCTGTCTCCCTCCCTCTGTGTGTCTGTAGAAGGAAGGGGGCTCTCTAGATAGCACGTGGTCACTTTCCCCTGTGACCCTTTCATTTCACCGAAGTCTCTCTGCTGGGCAAGATTAGGTTCGGAGGAGCCGTTGATCTTCAGTGCACTTGATGAAAGAGGAAGTAGTTACTTACGTGGGGTTTAGTGAATTTTTACAGCCCCTAAACTGAATATTATAAAATGGTGTGAATCCTTTCTTTAAACAAAAAGCTGGCTAGTTCTAGCCTGTAGGGTGTCCAGATGGTGAAAGCTCCCAGCCCTCTGTCTGCAGAATCCCTCAGGGTTAATTCTGAGCCACACTTTTTTTTTTTTTTAAGGTTTATTTACTTATTTATTTAGAGAGAGAAAGAGTGGGGTGGAAGGGGCAAAGGGAGAGTGAGGATCGCAAGCAGACTCCCTGCTGAGCACGGAGCCCCATGTGGGGCTCGAACTCACAACCCTGAGGTCATGACCTGAGCTGAAACCAAGAATTAGATGCTTAACCAGCTTAGATACCAAGGAGGCCCCTAAGCCACACTTTCTACAAGGCCACTGATGAGGCCTAGGATAACTCCTACTGAGAAAAGGTGTCTTCCAAGCAGTAGTGACGGAGCTCGGGGATCTAGGAAACAAGGAAGGAGAGAATGCATTTGCTGTCCTGAGATAAAGTGTTGCCCAACTGCCAAGAGGCAGACTTTGTCTAGATGTTGGCCTGACATCTAGAAGTTCTAGGCAGAGACATGTGAGCTAATTAGAAAAAGGAACTATTCCGTCAGAATTACCAGGTGAAGTAGTGAGTCCTCTGTCACGTGAGAGATTCAAGCAGACGCTGGACGCTCAGTCATGAGATTGTCGTGGCTTGGTTAGCCTGGTTATCTTGTGCGCCTGCATCTCAAGTGAAGTTTCCCCAGAATTCATTCTCAAAAGAGCCAGAATTCTTTTATGTGAGTCCTTAAGCCAGAAATACAGCCAATCTCTACTCGGGGAAGACACGTAGCTTGCAGTACTTTAAATCCTTTAGTCGGTGCTACTCTGAAGGTACTACGGATTCAAAGAATAGAATCAGGGAGAGATGAGGCAAGGGAGTTTCTAACAATCTTAGTTATAGTTTCTGGGTATGTGACGTTACAATTCAAAATATTGGGGTTGTTGTGAACAAATTATTGTAAAATCATGTCATATAGCGGTAAGAGGTCATTCCGGCAATGGTTCTTATCTGGGGGTGATGTCCCCCTGGAGGCCATTTAAAAATTTCTGGAGACATTTTGGCTGTCACGACTGATAGGGGTGGGATGTGCTGCCACAACTCGTGGGCAGAGGTCAGGGATGCTGCCAGCCCTCCTCAGCCCGCAAGGCGCGTCCTCACCACAATCATTTGGTCCCATGTCAGTAGCACTACAGCCGAGAATTTTTGCTTTGTGGTCCTTGTGACTATAACGACAAGACTAACAAAAATGGTCTAGTGACAACATCATGTTGATTCAAAAAAAGGACATGTCTTTTTTTTTTTTTTTAAAGATTTTATTTATTTGACAGACAGAGATCACAAGTAGGCAGAGAGGCAGGCAGAGAGAGAGAGAGAGGAGGAAGCAGGCTCCCTGCTGAGCAGAGAGCCCGATGTGGGACTCGATCCCAGGACCCTGAGATCATGACCCGAGCCGAAGGCAGCGGCTTAACCCACTGAGCCACCCAGGCGCCCTCTTTTTTTTTTTTTTTTTTTAAGATTTTATTTATTCGTTGGAGATAGAGATATAGAGAGCGAGAGCATGAGCAACAGGAGAGGCAGAGGGAGAGGGAGAAGCCGACTCTGCTGCTGAGCCTAGAGCCCAGTGCGGAGCTTGATCCCGGGATCCCAGGATCATGACCTGAGCTGAATGTAGACACTTAACCATCTGAGCCACCCAGGCACCCCCTAGAAAAGGACATTTCTTAAATGACAATTATGGGAGAGGAGATGGTATGTGTGGAAAAACCATGTTTTGTGTTTTGTGACTCAAAAATTGACTCTGGTGACAGCTAACCCTCTGTTGTCAGCAATGTGTGTAAAGAGTTCCAGGGAAAAAGCTGGTTCGTAAAATGTGGGAGTAAAGAAAGCAGTATTTCTAAATCAGCACGTTACTGTATATAATAGGTGGTTTTATGTATTTGTAACCAATTACATAAAACAAATCCACTCTAATAGTTGACATATTTAAGTGATTTGGAAATTGGGGCACCTGGGTGGCTCAGTAGGTTAAGCCTCTGCCTTCTGCTCAGATCATGATCCCAGGGTCCTGGGATCGAGCCCCGTGTCGAGCTCCTCACTTAGTGGGGAGTCTGCTTCTCCCTCTGCCCTATTCTGCTCTCTTTCTCTCTCTCAAATAAATAAATAAAATCTTTTTAAAAAGTGGGTCAGAAATCATTTTTTGGTTTATCATTGGGTAAAATGGCCGCATGCCTCCCATCCAGGCTAATCTTGTCTTTGCAGAAAAATCGAGTTGCAGGGTCCTAAGCTCTGTGTTTGTGTGTGTATGCGTTTGGTCACGAAATACATTTTTTGGTCATGCTATGAAATTCCTTCAATCTTACAAATCTGGAAGTAACTTCCAAAGGCAATCAAGTCTTTCTTCCTTTTATTTGCTTTAAAAAATTACACACTGTAAAAGTCAGCACATTCTATGAGTTTTAACAAATGCGTACAATCGTGTAACTACTGCTCATTCAAGATGTAAATCCATTCTACCGTCCTCCAAATTCTCTCATGCTGTCCCTTTGTTATCAATCCCTTTCCTCCACATTTCTGCTTTTCAGGATTAATATTCACATTTTATAAGTAGAATGCTTATTTTCAAAGTGAACTTTTATGCAAAAAGCCAGCATCTAAATCAGACCCATGCGGATCTTTGGGCAAAGTGCGGCATGGATTCCCGGGTTCACCTGCTGTGTCTGCCTGTCTCCCTCTGGCCCCCACCAGGGCCCCGGGGACTTTTCTGGGAAACTGAAGCTCTGCAAAGCAGTCTATTCCACTGATTAAATCTCTCCACTGATCAAATGTTAGGTGAGCCCCTACAGTGTGCCAGGCTAGCAGCTGGAGAGAAAAGGATGAACCAGTTAGATAGGGTTCCTGCCCTTAGCAAGCTTAGAGTCCAGACAACAGACATGAGTCAAACACGCATACAAATAAAATGTGTAACTGACGTTTTGCTAAGTTAGAAAGGAAAACCGCTGGGGATGCCTGGCTGGCTCGGTCTGTTAAGCCTCTGTCTTCAGCTCAGGTCATGATCCCAGGGTTTGCTGGCATTGTTAGGGCGTTCAGCCCCCATCTCAGCAGGGATCCTGCTTCTCCCTCGCCCTCTGCCCCTCCCCCACTCATGCTCTCTCTCACTCTCTCAAATAAATAAATAAAATCTTAAAAAGAAAAAAGAAAGGAAAACTGCATGGTGCTTTGGGAGGAAGAGTTAATTACACTGAGGCAAGAGTAGTGTCCTCTTTGAAGGGATTGTCCCTTCTCAGCAGGTTCTAAGCAGAGGAAGCTTCAGGAAAGTCCAGAGGTGGAAGGCATAATAACCAGGCGAAATCTGCTATGACCAGACTTCTAGAGAAGTCTGCAGGGGCTCGACGGAGCAGGCTTTGCGTGCCATTGGAAAAAAAAAAAATAGAAAAAGAGCAAAATTGACCTTCTTCTCAAGATTTGGAGCCACCGAAGGGCATTAAAGAGAAGGGTATATTACATAGGAGAGATGATCCTATCTCTCTTACTCCCTAATTATAGCGGCTGCTGTTTGCAGAATGGATTGGAGTGTGAGGTGGGCAAATATGGATGTGGATGAAGCAGCTCCAAACTGTTTCCGTGGTACAGGAAGAGATGATGGTGGCTGCTTCCGGGAGGTGCCCGTGAGCGTAGAGACAAGCAAATGGTGGGTGCCTGTTGGAGGCGAAAAAATGCGGCGTGATCTACACGAGGAGAAGAGGACAGGGGCATCGGCCAGGTTCCTGGCTCCAGGAGAGCATTACAGAGGGGCAGCCTTCGGGATACAGACCAGCTTCAGGAGGAGAATCCAGAGGCCCCTTCTGAACATGTAGGACTGTGGACCATGGGAGATATCCAGAAGGAAATGCCGAGGAGGCAGGCACATTCTCAAGGTCTGGAGCTCCTGGTTTACCTTCCAATCATCATTTACTTCTTCTTTGGAAAGGCTCACCATGCCCCAGTCCCTGAGCCAGGGGTGGGGGACAAAATAGAGCTGAAATGTGGTCCCTGCTTTGGAAACACTGGAGAAGGAAGTAGGATATAAATGGGTTAATACTGTAAAAGAAACAGGTTCGCAGGGATGTGGGGGCTCAGCAGAGGATACGATTTCTTTTGCCTAAGGGAGTCAGTTATTTTCCAGCCTTGCTAGATGGAGGGAAAGGCAGGGAGAAACAACAACCCACTCCAGGGGAAGAAAGAAGTCATGCAGTGTTTGAAAATGTGCAGGGCATGAAAATTGATGGCGTCTGTGGGCACTTTCAGGGAGTTACTGTAGAGTCTGTGTGCTATGGGAAATGGTTAGCAATGGGGTCTTCAGGGGGCAAATGTTGACCTTATAAAATGCCTTCTAAGGGAAAAGCCCTGGCAGCGGCAGAGGGAGCGGGGGAGGGAGGAGACATGGTAGGACTGGTGGTGGCAGAGCGCAGCCTGGGCTGGGCAGGGAGGGAGTGGGCTCTGGGCGGAGGCTGGCGGGGGGGGGGGGACACACAGGGAGCCGGCAACCCTGCCAGTGGGAGGGAGGGTCTGGAAGCCATGGCAATAGGGATGAGAGAGATAGATGATTTGGGGATTTAGGAGGCAGCATCTACTGGTCTTGACGACAGGAGAGATGAAGGGACAGGAGCTGATACTACCTCCATTGTGAACAAACAGGTGGAGGGATGGGGTTAGCTACAGCAGCAGGGCTAGGGCTGAGAAGCGGTTCTGCGGCCAGTGCAGCCGATCTGTGTGCACACGTCGTTTGTGAGCTCCTGAGGGGCCTCTGTGGACCTCCGGGGACAGTAGGGATGATGTGAGCCCAGCCCGTCCCCTGGGGTGCTCTGGCAGATCATAGCCGACCCAGCCCAGGCTACATGGCATCCCAGGGGCTTGTTACGAGTCTCTCTTTAGATTATGGGTATTCCCAAAGACAGGAGCAGGGCTATATTTTCTCTTGCTCTCCAGGGGGGTGTGTTGTAGGAATATTTTGTGTTTCAAAATATTTTTTACTTCGACTGCAGTAAGAAATAAATTTTATATCCTGTGCAGACACGTATCGAAAACATACCTGTAGCATCTGTGGGGAAGTTCGTCACCCTCCTCCTCCCCTCTCCTCCCGCCATCTCTCCTTTCCTTTTCTCATTCCTTTTTTTCACTTGCTACTCTCATTTATTCTGTAAGAGTTGCTCCTTCCTATAGTCTCTCTGGGACTCGTAGGGGGCGGGCTGCGGTGTCTATGCCGCTGACACAGAGCATGGGACACAGCGAAGATCTTGGGTTCTGAAGTCAGACAGACTCTGGTTTGAATCTTACTTTGTCACTGAATAGCCATGTGGTCTTGGGCAGGTCATTTAACCCCTGTGAGCTTCATTTTTTTTTTAAGATTATTTATTTATTTATTTGAGAGAGAAAGAGCAAGGCAAGCGAAGACATGAGTGGGCGGGGAGGGGCAGAGGGAGAGACGCAGACTCCCTGCTGAGCAGGGAGCCATATGAGGGGCTCAGTCACAGGACCCCAGGATCATGACCTGAGCCCAAGGCAGACGCTTAAGTGACTGAGCCACCCAGGTGCCCCCTCAGTTGTTTTTTCTTCGTAAAGTGGAGATAAATCACAGGGTCAGTGAGGATCAAATAAGGAAGTGAAGGTATAAACAAAATGAATTGTATTTGTGTTTTTACAAGCTACCACAAAATTGGTGGCTTAAGGTTTTTTAGTCTTATCGTTCTGGAGGTCAGAATAGATCTATCTCACTGGCTTAAAATCACGGTATAGGCAGGGCTGTGTTCCTTCTGAAGTCTCTGTGGGAGGATCTGTTTTCTTAGCTTTTCTAGTTCCCAGAGGATACCTGCACTTTTTGGTTCATGGACACTACCTCAATTTTCTTTTTGAAAGATTTCATTTATTTATTTATTTTAGAGAGAGAGAAAGAGAACGAACTTAGTAGGGGAAGCGGCAGAGGGAGAGGGAGAGAGAGACTTGACGCTGAGCACCAAGCCCGAGCTGGGGTTTGAACCCATGATCCTTGGATCATGACCTGAGCCGAAAGCAAGAGTCAGACCCTTAACCAATTGAGCCACCCAGGTGCCCCTACTTCCCCAATTTTCAAAGCCAGCGGCATAACAATTTTGAATCATTCTCAGACTCTGACCTTCTGCCTTCCTCCACATTTCAAGGGCCTTGTGTACATTTAGCTTACCCAAATAATCCAGGACAATTTCTTTAAGGTTAGCTGATAAGCAACTTAATTCTCTCCTGCCATTTAGCATAGCATGTTCGCAGGCTCTGCTGGTTAGGATGTGGACATCTTTAGGGGCTACTCTTCTGCCTACCTACTATTTAGAACAGTAAATAGAACCTCATGGGTGTTCCACAAGAGTTGATTTTTAATTGTGACATGCTGTGAAAAAAAAAAAAAAAGAAAAGAAAAAATATGTAATTTGAGCCAATGCGACAAAACACGAAAATCTGACTTTTAAATACATACTCAACTTTAAGCCAGATTCCCATTTTACCTGTAGAGAACTGCTGTTTGAATCAAAGTACAGGACTTTGCATTCTAACACAGGCATCCCCCTCAAAGCTGCTTCTTGAAATGCTTTGTTTCAATGGAGAATTTGCTGAGCATGCTTTCAGTGGCACAGCTCAAGTCCACTCTAAAAATGTTGAGCAAGTCCAGTTGGTTGAGTGTCAGCTTTCGGCTCAGGTCACGATCCTGGCGTCCTGGGATGGAGCCCCATGTCATGCTCCCTGCTCAGCCGGGAGTCTGCTTGTCCCTCTGTCTCTGCTTCTCCCCTCGCTCAGGCCCTCACTCTCTTTCTCTCAAATAAATAAATGAAATCTTTAAAAAAAAATGTTGAGCAAGTCAAGCCTCAGGCTGGGGTCTTGCTTGGGAAGTTCTTCCTCCTAGAGGCTTCTCTTGACTCTGAAACTGACCAGTAAGACACCCCTGTGATCTGAGAGAGAGGAGGAGCGGAAGGAACACAGGGACAGGAGAAGAGAGAATGAATCAGGGCCTGCTGCTTTTCTGGGAATACGACACAAATAGATGCTTTTTCTGGGAATCGGTGTCCCCCGGGGAGAAAAAAAAAAAAAAAACAAGCGGAGTTGTCATAGGGCCGGCTTTCAATAAATATTAGCTATCATTATTATTCTACATATTTCCGGCACTGCTCCTAGGCTACACCTGGAGCCATGCGCAAGGTTTTTGCTGTTTCAGGGCTGGAAAGTTCGCCTCCCCTGCCGATGAGATTGAAGAGCTAAATCCCTGGATTGTGAGCTAACCTCTGCAAGCCTCAAGTCAAGGAGACGCTTATTAATTCCCGGGCACCTGGACTACTAGAGATTTGGAAGCAGGGGCGACAATAGCACATAGGGATCCCTGGGGAGCCCCTGAGGCATCTTCAGCAGCAAGAGTAGTGTGACCCTAGGCTAGGGGTTAGGATTCACAAGGGTGTTTCTGGCAGCTCTGCCTCCTCGGAAGAAGAGAGATAAAGGGAGGTGGAGCTCAGCAGTCACCAGGTAAAATCAGGCAAAGGGCATCAGTGCTCATTTTAACTTTGGGCCCACGTGGCAGAAACCATGAGGGCTTCTGCAACCATTCGAATGATGGATTGACTTTTTCTTTTCAGGCCCCATTTGTCCTTCCAGGCTCACCAGGAATCACAGTGTTTTGTTTTCCAGATATTTTGCCTCCAGATGTTTGACTGAAGCATGTAGTTGCCAGCTGAGGTCGGACATCATATTGATTCCGGTGAAGGCTGTTCTAGAACGTGAGGTTGGTTGGTCTTCTGAAACCGTGAGCAGGGGGCTTGTTGAGTTCTTTTCTGTAACTCAGTACCCAAACCAGACCAGACCCTCCATCTGTTTTTGTCGAGTTTAAGAGAGAAGAGATTCAAATTGCTTCCCAACAGACTTTCATATCCATTTTCTTGACTCTTGGTCATTAAGGGAATAATTTTCGGGGAATGGGCTCTGCCTTTTTTTGGGTAATAAGATTTCATAGTGGTAAGAGAACAAACTTTAGAATTAAGCCTGTGATCAAATCTCCATTTGGGCATCTACTTATATTCTGTGTGACTTTGAGACAATAAATTAAATTGTCTGAGTCTCAGTTTACTCACCTATAAAATGGGAGTAATAGTATTACTCACCTTACAAAATACTGTAAGAAGTACTTAAGACTTTTTTTGCCCCACAGAGGTCAGGATGCTTTTGCCTACAGGTAACAACCCTCAATGAACACTGGCTTGATTTATGAAGATGTTCCTTGTTAACTTACAAAGCAATTTATAAGTAGGCATTTCTAAGGTCTTTCAATGGCTCAAAAATTTCAGCTAGGACCCAGAATTTTTTTTTTTTAAGATTTTAAAATTTATTTTAGTGAGAGAGAGAGAGAGAGAGAGAGAGAGTGAGTGTCAATGCACAAGTGGGAGGGGCAGGAGGAGAGGGAGAGAATCTCAAGCAGACTCCATGCTGGGCACGGAGCCTGATGGCGGCTCTCATTTCCAGGATCCTGAGATCATGACCTGAGCTGAAACTAAGAGTTGGATGCTTAACTGACTGCACCACCCAGGTGCTCCTGTGACCCAGATTCTTTATGTACTTGTGCTTCACCATTTTGTGTTGGTTCTTCTTTGCTTTAAACCTATGGCCATCACGAGATGGCTGCTCCAGCATCAGGATACTGTGTGCTCGGAGTGTTGCCACGAGAAGACGGGCACCAGAAAGCTTTCTTCTTAGAGGGTCTGTCCTTTTATTGTACAAGTGAAAGTCTCCCATGGACTTTACCTTATGAATCATTGGTCAGCACGGCGCCCACCTTACCACCAGTGTCTGGTAAAGAGAAATGGATTCGGCACTGACTTAGTAGCATCATGATTTGTATTCTGGGAGGAGGGGTGGAGGTAGTTCCTTCCTTCTCCGTGATCAAGGAGTTTCTGCACGAAGATGGAGAGGACTGTGCGCTGGGCGGACTATGAGCAATGTCTGCCCTACGTCTCCCATGTTCTCCTCCCAACTTCTTCACCCTGCCTGCCTGTCCGGGTTCCAAATCCATAACCCACTCTCTGACCTTTGCCTTTTTTCAGAGGTCAAAATCCCCAGTAGACTGGTAGCTTTAAAGAGTTGAGAAGTAACCCTCTGCCACTTTTTTTTTTGTTTGTAGGCCTGTCACCCCAATACAGCATGTAGCCTTTAAGGATAAAGATCACAATCATATTCATTTTTGTCTCTGTGTTGCTGAGTCATGCAGAGTCTCCAATGGTCTGTGATCTCTGCCTTCTGCCTAGTGCCCTGTTTATCTGTCCAGCCCTACTCTTAGGCCTTGGCCTTGTTGGTGTATGATTCCTCCAGCCCCAACATGCATGCAGGCAAGGTTAATGTCACGTTCATGACTGCATTCTGTGAAATGAGAATGTTGTGCCATTGCATACATAGGACAGCTCAGTAAGTGTTTGTGACATTAACTGGACTTCCTCAAGAGGGGAGGAAAACATGGGTGGCTTCCAGGCTGACACTAGGCCCTGCCTGCAGGGGGATTCTGCAGCCACCTTTTGGAGACGTCATTCAGCAGTGCTTGAAACTTTACTCCTATTATGTAGTTCTTCTTCGTTTTGTTCTGTCTCTCCTACTATCTACACTGCGAATTTCTTAAGCACTCCAGAGTCTCTGGACTCATAAACATTGTCTCATAAACAATGATTCTTGTGTAGGATTGGGGAATCCTTTAAAAAGAGTTTTTATTACCCCTCAACAGCTGTGAGGGGTCTGACAACTGGTTGAGCCTGGAGACTGTGTCCTCAATTTTTCTTTCCTTTTTTAAAGATTTTATTTATTTATTTGACAAGGAGAGCAGGGAGTACAAGCAGGGGAGCAGCAGTGGGAGAGGGAGAAGCAGACTGCCTGCTCAGCAGGGAGCCTGATGTGTGGCTTAATCTCATGGGATCATGACCTGAGCCAAAGGCAGGCACTTAACCGAGGGAACCACCCTGGCACCCCCGTTGCCGCACTTTGAGTTGCTATATGGACATGCTTTTGAAGATGACCTGTCTTCTACACATTCAAAACCATATACTGTACTTTCAGTCCAATTCATTAGATTTTCTCCAGCTTAGAGTTCTTATGTACCTGTACATAAATAAGTCATACAGGTCTCCCAAGCATGAAGAAGACTGGAACCATGGTATGACACACTTACTTGATTTATGCATGAACATCTTATAAATTGCATGAACCTTTGGTATTTGTGGATGAAATTATTGTAGGTGTACAAGAAGGGGATGTCTAACTAACAGATGGAGGCCAAGATGGAGGTGAGAGCAGTAGGCAAGTGGGAAGGTGTCAAGCATGGCTTGGCAAACTTATTCATGCATTGCCCTCACCATCCCCTTTAGGTTTCTTCTACCTACCAAGGGTGCATAAAGCTGAGGGCATAGCTATGGCAAGATCCCAGGGAAGGCATGACTCTTAGGAGTGCATAATGAAATTGAAAACAATTCGACAGACGGAAATGCAATAAATGATTATTAGATCTGTCATTACTTGGAACCTAGTGATGGCTTTACATTTCTAAAATCCAGTGAAAATCATCAATTATGATCATGATCCTAATATTAACCCCAAATTCATATTATAGCTTTCTGAATATGTAGATGCCAAGAGAATGGATTCCTGCATTGAGTGTATTTTGTTTGAGATGGAAAAATGTGAACCACATGGAAGAGAAGGCTATTGTAAAATGCAACTCTGGATGCTAAACCTGACCCCTTCAATAGGATGAACTGAACTTGGCCCATGTATTTAGTCTCCGGGACTCCGTTTCCATCTTATGATAGACTGGGGCATTACCACCTATGTTTCCGCATTCCTGTCCTCGAGGTCCATGCAGGTAAACAACATGAAACAGTGCCTGGTACCTAGGAGGCGCTCCATACATGCTAAGTTTCTTCATTGTATGCTGTAAGCTTTCCAAGTTTTAACTCAAGTATAATAGGACTCTTTTTGTCTCTATTTAGGCTGATACCCAACATAAGGTGCCAGAAACTACCATATAACAAAGTGAGATGCTCTAGTGTTGAAGACAGACATGTAAAGTAAATTAAAAGCTTATTTTGGTCCATAAGCCCCTCATTCATTTGGGGGCTTGCAGGTGGGCTAGGAATGCTCACTGAAACTTTTTCTGTTCTCCTACATTTCCTGACCTGCTTGCGGTTAGGTGGGGCCACAATGGCCAGTCCTGGTTAGCGGGTTGCCAACGGATGGGACACATGTCACTTTCAGGCCAAAGCATACAAGGGTGGGTGTGGCTTTGACACACGCTCTTTTCCCTGAGCTTGGGTGGTTGCTGCTGAGCCACAAAGCTGAGGTGGCTTGGCACACTGCGTACCCTGATGAAGCAGCAGCCCTTGCAAGACATCCAGCTTCTCAGCAGGATTTCTTCAAGGCAGTTGTCCCAATATTGTAGCATGTGCCTTCCCTTGCTCCGATGGGGGGTGAGTGGGTGGGTGCTTCCTTTTCCTTCTACTCATTGAGAATGTCTCTGAAGAGACCACGAAGAGAGCTGGACCTAGTCATCTCAGGACCATGAGGCATAGAGACGATGGAATGCAGAGCAGGAAGTCTGAAGGTGGGATCCTGTGTCCATCTGGACAGCTGGCTGCTTTGGGAATAGGCTGCACTTCTAGAGCTGACCTGGTGGTCCCTTAAAGGGACTTGATCCAAGACGGCCACTTGGAGGCCCTTTAGGATACAACAGGGCCGTGCTGTGTCTGGAGGGCTGCAGGGGGCAGGGGCGGAGGAGGGACCCCATAGCAGCCAGTTGGAGGAGATAGTGCCTACCATTGGGATCTGAAATGCCCCTGCAAAAAGGGCCCTGAGATAGAGAGTTGACCTTAGCCTTCTGCTACAGCTGGAGGTAATCCTTTCCTGTCCTGAATTCTCCTCGGTCCCATCTCTGGAGGAAGAAGAGTTACGTTCTTGAGGTGAGGACAGGGAGGTGCTCTCCAGGGGGAAATGCAGAACGTGGCCTTGACCCTTCTCCTGGATGAAGAAGAAGCTCTCCTGTGAAATGAATGGACATTTTTGACTCTGACTTGGGACTGAATAGTTTTAGTACAGAAGAAGATTGGGGACCTAAAAGTACAGGGCATTTTTTTTTTTTTAAAGATTTTATTTTTTTGACAGACAGAGATCACAAGCAGGCAGAGAGGCAGGCACAGAGAGAGGGAAGCAGGCTCCCTGCTGAGCAGAAAGCCCGATGCGGGGCTCGATCCCAGGACCCTGGGACCATGACCTGAGCTGAAAGCAGAGGCTTTAACCCACTGAGCCACCCAGGTGCTCCAGTACAGGGCATTTTAAAAAATATAACATTAACAGGAAAAGTAGAAAAATACCTTTTTAATATACGGAAGAATTAGTCCCACAAAAGAGGCTTGAAAGATCAGAGGGGAGAAAAATACTTCTTTTATTGTCGTTATTGTTTTGCTACATTCCCTCCCTCCAAGATAGGGTTTCACAAGCACCACATAATCCATACTATTGATTACCTTAACACCAAAGTACTCCAAACAGAACAGTAACTTGAAAAAGATAATAGAGAGATGTCTTTTCTTGAATTATGTCATAGAATATAAAAGAGTTATATGTCATTCTCCTAATATGATCTTCTAGTATGGAACAGGATACTGGAAGCCACGGGCCCATGAGCCTTATATACAGTGTTTTAAGCTTCTTAAAACAGGGTCTTATAAAAAAATCAATTAATTGGAATGCAAAACGGCTTGATAGAGCTCAGAGAAAAATTTAACAATAATTTTCCTAAATGTCTTTTATTGTTTGCAGCAATAGAAACAGCAAAACTAGAGATTATATTCTGCAACTACGTTCTATGAAGAAACAAGTAATTACATTTTTATCAACTACATTTCCTGCCTTTTTTAAATGGTTGTGTTTTATCCTGCTCTCAAGTGTTTTACCTTATCTTCCATTGCCCTGCAAGAGCAGCAAATAGTGTGGTGATAAGCACAATAATTATGGACACTGTAGGTTCTGGAAGATTTTCGTGGCTGGAGTCGATGGGCAGCATTATTATCTGAGGCCATCACACTGGGTTAAGTGTCTTCCAGGATGAATTTTCAGGGGATCTCGGTGTGCGTTCCATCTCATCAGTGGAGCCCTGCGGGAGGCAGTGTTGGATAATGAGTAAATGAAGAGGTTGGAAGAATGACCACCCCCAGCCAAGTCCCTAGTCTTCTCTCTGACCACACTGCAAATGTGGGCAGCTCACTTTGCTTCCATAAGCCCCAAGTTTCTTTTGTATAATAGTATTTTTACCTCCTGAGTGTTGTTCTGAGGGTTAAATGTCATTCAATGCAAAATTGTTAGGGGCCAATCATTTCAGCAGAAGTATTTCCTTGGGACCAAAGAGTTGCAGTTTGGGATATAACAGATTTGGGTAGCAACCAAATAGTTTCCCATGAGGGAGCAAGAGTCAGGGGTTTTTAAAGACAAAAAAGGAAAGCTTGTATATGGTGTGTATAAAGGATTTGGATTGGTGTTGGTGGTAGAGAAGGAAACGTGCCTAAACAGAATTGGTTGCTAAGGCTATCGGTGGGCAAGAGTTCATTCCCACAGTAAGCTGCGGGTGTTTAAGCAGAATCCTTGGAGTTTTGTGGTTTGGTCCAGTTCCAAAGTTCATGGTACCACCCAGTGAGGACCTGAGGGAGGCCATTTCCTAAATGACCTCCAGGCTCCATTTAAAACACCTTGACACGGGCACCTGGGTGGCTCAGTGGGTTAAAGCCACTGCCTTCGGCTCAGGTCATGATGCCAGGGTCCTGGGATCGAGCCCCGCATCGGGCTCTCTGCTTAGCAGGGAGCCTGCTTCCTCCGCTCTCTCTCTGCCTCTCTCCCTACTCGTGATCTCTGTCAAATAAATAAATAAAATAAAATAAAAAAATAAAATACCTTGACAGAAGTGACTCCATTTCACCTTTGGCAGTAATAATCTGTGTCAAGCACTAACATAGTGTTAGGTAAATGGCATGAAGAAAAGAGTAATAAAGAAAATTATTTCAGAATGATGAGATAATGATATTGACCAGAGTTAAAAAAGAACAGATGTTATGAAAAGGATAAAAAAAATGATGACAAATGATAATTGGGAAACTGTCAAAGGACACAATGATAAAACACAATGTAAAATTTATAGAATTATAATGATAACAAAATGGGCTTATGTTCAAATATATACACTTTTCCTCTTTTGAATTTGTTTTGTATCAGTGATAAGGCTGGCATTCCTTTTTAAAATTCAGGAAAAAGGGGTGCCTCTGTGGCTCAGTGGGTTGGGACCTCTGCCTTCGGCTCTGGTCGTGCTGGGATTGAGCCCCACATAGGGATCTCTGCTCAGTGGGGAGCCTGCTTCCTCCTCCTCCTCTCTCTCTCTGCTTGTCTCTCTGACTACTTGTGATCTGTCAAATAAATAAAAATCTAAAAAAATTCAGGAAAGAAAATACTTTAAAACCATTTCAGACTACTCCTTTTACAATAATGTACATAAAGCACTTCACCCATTAGAAGAGTCAACAGAATTTGTGTCCATCTCATTCATTGCTGTGGTCTGGTTGGCCCAACACAGAGGGTTCTCACCAATGGCTTAGCCCACACTCCTTTTCCAGCTGTGCTCTTGGTGCTTGAGCTGAATCTGAATTCCCTTAATAAGGCGTGGGCATGCTTCTCTGAATAGGGAACTGATTGCTCCATAGGGACTTCTTTATCTGGAAATACAGGTACATTTATTAATCTCTCTTTTGCTTGCATACAAAGATAACAGGTGATCTCTCCTTGCCAAGGAATAGGAATAGGGTTTTGAAGTACTTTTTGGCAGGGATGGGAGGTGGGAGTGAGGGGGGTGGGGAGTAAGAGTGCGGGTGCAGGAGCTCCATCTCCAGACCCTGAGATCCTGACCTGAGCGGAAATCAAGAGTCAGACACTTAACCGACTGAACCACAGGGTGTTTGAACTTAATGGAAAGACTGCAAAATCTTAGGACTATCCAACTTGCAGCTCGCTCCCTACTGAGCAAGCGTGTCCTGGGTTGGCCTTTGTGGCTGTTACTTGCAGAATAGGACTTGGTCTGCAAGCTTTGAACTGGCTGAGATTTGGCCCCAGGCTCAATGCTCTGAGCACCTCCTGGGGCAGTGCGGTGTGTGGGGAGGGGCTAGGGCTGCTAAAGGGAAGGGATTGCCGGGCTTCCGCCCGCCCTTTCTCCCTCTCTGCCTGCTTGTCTTCTCCCTCCCTCTCTTTCTTCCTTCTTTCCATCCTTCCTCCCCCCCCCCCCCCCCCCCCCCCCGCCTCTCTTTCTTTTTTTTTCTCCTATTGGTTATTCTATTGAGGCTGTCCAGGCATTCCCTAGAGGAGGGTCAAGGTGGAAGAGAAAAAACGCCAAGCTCCCGGTGACCCAGCATGCTGACTTCCGTTTGTGCCCAGGCGGTGCCCATCCAGGTGTTTTCTGGCTTACAGATTATTTAGAATTTCTCTTTTTTTCTGTCCTCCATAGCAGGGGTGCCATCTGGCCTTCCCCTATGGGTGTTATTTTTCAGACAGCGACAGTGATAAATAATAAACAGAAACCACTCATTTTCGTCCTGCCAGACCCTTTCTAGAGCCCGTAAAGGCACATGTGTGGTCACATAGCTGTGGTACCTTTCTCTGCTTTAGCTTTTATTTTACTGCTCTGTGTTTACAGCATTAGTAACCTGCCAGAGAGCACAGGGCTCATGGATTTTTCTTTTGTTTTACTCCCATTATAAAAGCAATATGCCAATTTCAGACTATGTGAAACGTTTGAAAACAAGTAAGATAGAACGCTATGTTGAAATCTCCCCACTGAGGGATGCTAGCTGTTTCTGTTTTGTTGTGTTTCCATTTGAGTTTGACCTTGTTTATACATATAGTTGAGATCATGCTACATATTGAGTTTTACGTCTCATTTTATTTCACTTAACATTATCTTATGAGCATTTCCTTATACCAATAACCATTTTTCAAAACTTTAACGGCCAATAATATGCCATTGTATAGATATTTCTGATTTGTTTAACCTTTCCCTTTGGTTGTATCTAATTTTTCAGTGTCATAGATAATGCTGCAGTGAACATCTTCCCCCCATAAATCTTTGTTGGCCCCGCAGAGTTTGGGATGCACAGTGCTAAACGCTTTCCGGAAAGCTCGTATGCATTTACAGTCCCTTTAGTGGTGTACCAGGGTTCCTGTTCTCTCCAACTCCCTCTATCGCCACGACATCTCTCTTACAGAACATTTTAGGAAAAAAAGAAACGGTATTGCACTGTCATTTTAATATACATTTCGTTGGTGATGACAGGTTTCCCCCACTTTTCAAAATTTTGTATTATGTGATGTCACTTTTATGAAAGACCCATGTTAGTAGCTGTTTTTAGGAGCTGAAAGAAATCCGAAGTGGGGGGCGCCTGGGTGACTCATTGGGTTAAAGCCTCTGCCTTCAGCTCAGGTCATGATCTCTGGGTCCTGGGATCGAGCCCCACATTGGGCTCGCTGCTCAGCAGGGAGCCTTCTTCCCTCTCTCTCTGCCTGCCTCTCTGCCTACTTGTGATCTCTGTCTGTCAAATGAATAAATAAAATCTTAAAAAAAAAAAAAAAGAAATCCGAGGGGATTTTTGCTTTAATGGAAGAAGCTGAAAGCAGAAACAGTGTTCAGCATTTGTTTTGCAGTGAGCGGAGCTGTTGTGGAGACGGTGTGCACCCCAAGAAGGTGAGAGTGCCCCGAAGCTCATCCCAGGGGCTACACACGGGATCTCAGTGTCAAGCTGCTGGAGCTGTGAACATGGTCGTGAGCATCTGTACTGGATCGAGATTTGTTTTCAGTACTCGATCTAGATTTGTTTTGTGGATCCATTATCGAGATGTGTCCTAAGGTATCAGAAAGGTTTTTGGGTCTGGGAATACTCAAAATTGTTTCCTATAAATTAGTGGTATTGCCTCTTCCCTTAACACCATTTTGGCTTCTGGAGGGCTTCATAGGAACACTCTAGGTGCAGATAGCAAGGAAAACCTATAGTATAATCTGTATGACCTGCTTTACTTACTCAGGATACAAAAGTGATGACATTGCTCTAAGTACCACAAAGGATTATTGAAGCACTTGCAGCCATTATTAATAGAAGTTTGATATGAGCTTCCTGAAGCCTCCCAGCATCACCCCCATCTCTGCTTGATCTGAGAATCACCCCATGAGAATCCATAGGGTGCAATTTGTCTGACTTCCAAATACTCGGGAATAAGATAACTGGATGCTTTGCTTAGCACCTTCTGCTGGGAGCTATCAGGGGTGTCGCTGTTGGAGATCGGCCCTGTCTAGTTCAGGTCCTTATCTGTGCCCCACACATGCTTGTGGCTCATTTCCAAGCTTAGCCATTGAGCTAGGTTGACTGGGTTGGGGGCAAGGGTCATGCGATGGCACTGTCTCATGCTACCCCAGATCTGGCCCCCCATTTGTGCTTGGGCCACTTGATGCCTCCTGCTTTCCTCTGAGGTTCCTTTGGGCCCTGCATGTCCTTTCTTCTTGCTGACCATAAGAGCCTTGAATGCCTGGTCCAGCCAAAGTCCTGGTTTGGAATCTGGGAACAGGAGCGGGGCTGTGATCTCCTGGGCTCCGAATGCAAACAGACCCATTCCTTCCAGGAGATCTGCCTACCAGGGAGTGGTAGCTCTTACGGCAAGAGGGGTAGCTCTTGCAACACACACACACACACACACACACACACACACACACACACACACACACACGCAGGAGTGTGAGTGTCCTTGGGGGGTCTGACTGCCTGATTTGGAATCCTGGTTTTTATCATTTTTGAGCTGTGGAATCTTGTGCAATTTGCTTAATCTTAAAACTCAATTTCCTCATCTGTGAAAAAGGGTTTATTTGAGGATCCTGGTGAGGACAATGAGAGGATCCAAGTGAAGCATATAGCGTAGTTGCCAGAACAGAGATATTCAGTAGAAGTTAGCCACGATGTTATTATGCTACATAAAACTCTGATGGTCCTATTATACCACAGTGGAAGTTTTACCACAAGGGGCTTCCCTCCCCATTATGTGAAAAACTGCTGGAAACTTCTTGTTTAAAAAAATTAAAAATAAATAAACTTGTCTTAACCTCATTAATTAGTAAGGTTAGCCCCTTTTCCTCCCAACCAGATATGCTATGTTTGTTTGCTCTTTGGGGAATTGTGAGTCTTCATATTTCCTGTTTCCTGTGCTCTGTTTCCTTTTTTATTTTTAATTAAACTTTTTTATTTTGAGATAACTGTAGCCACATGCAATAATAAGAAATAGTAGAGAGAGATTCTCTGTAACTGTTACCCCAGTTTTCTGAGTGTGTGTGTGTGTGTGTGTTCCTCCTCTCCTTCTCTCCATTGTTCAGAATGTATCATTTCCACTGGTTACTAATTCTTCTGTCCTCAGCATCTTGCTTGTGAGTTGGTAGGTTATTGCAGTTTTCAGTTCTCAAGTTTCCTTTTGGTTTTTTTAATCTTCTCTTTCTTTGCTGAGATTTTATTAAGACTTCCTATTTTTCCATTTGTTTCAAACACGTTCTCAGTTGCTTACTGAAGTATTATTTGATGGCGGATTTAACACCTTTGTCAGATAATCCTAATTTCCCTGTATTGTTTGTTTTCTTTCTCTTTCTTTCTTTCTTTCTTTCTTTCTTTCTTTCTTTCTTTCCTTCCTTCCTTCCTTCCTTCCTTCCTTCCTTCCATTCTTTCTCTTTTCTTTCTTTCTTCCTTTCTGTCTTTCTTTCTGTCTTTCTTTCTTTCTTTCTTTCTTTCTTTCTTTCTTTATTTCTTTCTTTCTTTATTTCTTTATATTTCCTTTTTTTCCACTCAAGTTGAGGTTCACTTAGTTCTTTGTATGATGAATGATTTTTGATTAAAGCCTGGACATTTGGGTATTATGTTATGAGACTCAGGGTGTTAGTCAGACCTTCTGCTTCTCTTTTAGCTGGCGTTTGCAACACAGCTCCGTCAGAGGAAGAGGGGCCACTCCTCATCACTGCGCTGCAAGGGTAGGAATCCCAGTTCCTCACTCAGGTTCTGTTGACCCCTGGGGAGGGGTGAGAGAGCTCGCTCTTCAGAATGTCTTTATCCCTCCCTTGTCTGGGAGGGCAGGGGTGCCTTATCACTGCTCTCATATGGCCTCCAGGAGGGTGGTGGTGTGCAGCGTGGCCTCATTAACACTGGGTATGATGAAAGCCCTGACTCTTGGGCGCATGGGTGGCTCAGTTGGTTGTGCATCTGCAATTGCTCAGGTCCTGATCCCAGAGGGCTGGATCGAACCCCACATTGGGCTCACCGCTCAGCGAGGAGCCTGCTTCTCCCTCTCGCTCTGCCTGCTGTTCCCTCTGCTTGTGCGCACACTCACTCACTCTCTGTCAAATAAATAAACAAAATCTTTTTTTTTTTTTTTAAGCCCTGACTCTCTGTGAGGCCCCCTCTGATCCCCCAGCATGGAGGGAGGGCTGGTTACGTGATGCTATGAGTCTGCAGCAACCCTGCACGGTCTCCATAAGGTTGGAACCGGGAATCTCCTTACTGCCCACTGCTTACCGGTCATTGCTCAGGTGAAGGTCCGACTCCCTACTTTGCTTTTTCTGACATCACTCTGGTGGAAGATTTTAGGGCACCTTGTTAGCATCCACAAAGAGTGGAAGTCTAATCTCCTCACCTGGACTTCGCTGGCAAGGGTGTGGTTGAGCCAGAGTTTTAGCTCTGATGACGTTTGGGGAGAATAATTATTATCCAATAGCTATCTGTCCTGCTAGGCTGCTCTGGCCTTGGTCTTTTTATTAGAGAAAATAGGCTTTCTAGGAAGCTTTTTTGGGTCCACATTAATTGACATTTCCAGGTTGCTGGCTTTCTCAGTTCAGTCTCAGAAAGCCCAGGGAACTGACCACCACATTGTTGCTCCCGTCTCCAGGGTCCTAGCTGGTTGGCTGACTTCTCTCCACCTTTCATAGTCTTCTTGTTTGTTTTATGTGTAAGGTGCAGGCATTTTAGTTGTACTCAGTGGGGGGATGAGGGAAAAGTGCATCTATTACATCTTCCCAGAGGTAGAAGTTTATCTTTGCTGCCTTAAAAAAAAAAATAAGATCTTACTGTTTTTCTCACCAACCTTTCATAAGTCTATATTAAGGATAACAGCATCCTGAGTGTCAGAAGTATAAGAATTTTTTTTTTTCCATTTGTGGTTACCTGTACACCTTCTCAAGACCCATGCCACATTCTGTTGGATACTTAAAAAGATCATATTGATAATGGTGGTGATGGCGATGGTAGTGAAGCAGGAAGCATGGGCTACAGTGAAGTGCTTAGACCTTTGGCCAAATTGAGCTATCCAAGCTGTGTCCTGCTGCCATGGATAACTGAGCCTTGGTTTCTGGGGAATGAAGCCCCAGGAGTGGATTTAAGGCCGCTTGTCCCTGGCCTTGGAAAGGAAGTGGAGCTTTCAGGGGATTGGGCAGGCAGCTGCTGGCAGCTGGACTGAAGGGCCTTCCTGAGGCTTTAAGGCCATGGTCATTTAGAGCTGCAACAAACGGCTTGTCCCCTTGACAAAATGCTGGAGCCCTGTCGTTTATGGCTCAAATATTGCAAAGCTGAGATTCTCCTGGGACTCAGCGACTCTGGGGTCATGATGTACATGGTACTTCCAGATAGCTGATGGACCTTCTGGTATCCATAATCGGGGAGACCCTCAGGAGAAGTACGATCCTGGGGGTGTTGGTTCTGGGTGATTCTACTCCATTTTTGCCCTTCATTCACTTGTTTGTTCACTGAATCATCTATTTCATAGTTCATGCGCTTGTTAAGTTACTACATTATTTTTGAGAGGCGTGGGAAAGACGTGTAGGAAAATCATTCTTTTTCATGACAGAATGACAGTCAGTAGGGGAGACAATGACCATTACATTTAGCATCATGATGGAGAGACAGAAGCACACGATCATCCTGGAGCTGAGTCTTGTTGGGGGAAAGGAGTTAGCTAAGTAAAGACAGAGCAGGGCAGGAGGGGAGGGGGACCCTACAGCAGAGGGATGTGGTTACAGGATTGAGGACTGCAGTGTGGGGACCTCAGGTGTGGGAGGTGGGACTGGAGAGGCCAAGAGGTTTGGTCATGGGCTCCCCAGCCCAAATCTCATGTCTAAAAGACAATGGGCACGCATAAAGGATTTTTACGCAGAATTGAGGTGCAATCTTCCAGAAAGCTCATTTGGACAGTCCTGTGGAAGAGGAGTGGACTGGGCAAGGATGCACTTTTGTCTTGGGTGTGCTCACTATTTCAACCCTCGAGGAGCTCAGTATGTTCATTTGTATTAAGATATTAGTGACTTCCTCGACCAGAAGAACAGGATTTGGATGGTGTTGTGTTTGTTGTAAATGAGGACTGGGGGAAAAGAAGATAGCTTGAGTTTTGTTTACCACAAAAACCCTCAAACCATGCCACATAGGTAAACATACATTTGCGGAGGTTTAGGTCCTGCTAGCCTTTCTTTCTCATAACCCACAGGTAACTGAGAGCTCTTATCACATAAATTCTTTTCCATCCATTTATGTAAATAACAGAAGGGCCTTTCCTGTGAGTTGTGAAGATTGTTCTGAATGTGAAAATAGATGCTTTTCAACGTTTTGAAAAAAAAAAAAGTGATAGGAGCTGATGGTAAAAGAGGGGGAAAAACCAAGGCCACTTCCTATTCATTTCCTCCCTTTGGATCAGAAACTATTAAAATGTAAATCAAACCTTGAAGCTCTCAGATAAGCAGATGCGTTGAGGGGTAGAGAACAAAGGACAAAAGGTATTGGAAACTTAACTGGTAAATTTGGGCAGGAGTGGGAGGTACAGGGAATATTTGCTGTCCCCAGGAAATGATATTGCTTTCATCAAAAGGAAGAAAAAAGAAGTTCTCTGGTTTCCTATGTCCTGAGGCTGAGTTTAATTAAGGCAAGAAAGGGCAGAGTGAAGTGATAAATAAAACAAAACCTAGATCTGTAGGAAACTGCCCTAGAGAAGTTAGAGGAGAGCGGGGCTGGTAATCATCATTACATGAGGGATGAGTATGTCAAGGATAGGGGATGTCATGTGGACAGTATAATGAAGCACCATATGGGAAGAGATAGTAAAATCCAAACACCTTTTATGAGAGCAGAACTAAGATGCAGGGGGCATGCGTGAGCGTGGGTTCTTTGTAGTTTGACAAAACGGATCCTGGATGTCTTCCTTTTTATCAACCTGGGGGATAGAACAAGTGGTCCCTGCAAGGTGACGTCCTTGGCGGAGTGCCACTTAGAAGTTTTACTGGAGACATGGAAGGGAGCACGGAGTGATGGATGATATGTATAATAAGGATCGCATTTCACATGACCTTGGGGAAAAGAGAAATGTGGGCAGAAACAGAACTAAAGGCAATGAGGATACTTGGAGCAAATAAACAGTCACGTTGTCAAGTGCAGGATGGGAAACCCAGGTTTGCCACTTGTGGGCTGAGTGACTGTGCCAAGACACAGCTTTCTTACTTAGCAGGAGTCCACAAATGGGCCTCAAGGGCACCTCCCTTGTTTTCCATATTGTTAAAAGGCTTAAATGAATTACTATGTCTAAGGCATTTAAACAGCACCTGACACACAGAAAATGCAATATATATATAAATAAATCTTGGGGCACCTGGGTGGCTCAGTGGGTTAAGCCTCTGCCTTTGGCTCAGGTCATGATCTCAGGGTCCTGGGATCAAGCCCCGCATCGGGCTCTCTGCTCACCAGGAGCCCGCTTCCCTCCCTCTCTCTCTGCATGCCTCTCTGCCTACTTGTGATCTCTGTCTGTCAAATAAATAAGTAAAATCTTTAAAAAAAATCTTAAAAATGATTGTGCTGAGGTTTGCCTGCCCAAGAATTGGAGTGTCTGGGGACATAGAGATCTTATAAAAAATAAGGAAGTGTCATCGGGTAGTTATGAGTCAACTTGCAGAGGAGTCTAGAGCCAAGGTGAGGGGTGAGAATCAATATTCCACTGGAGGGTGGAAAGGATCAGGGTCAGAGATGGGAGTCTGAGCCGTGAGTCAGGGTGGGCTGGAGAAGGAAGGCATGGATCAGCATCAAGCAGGGGCCAGCTGAAGGTGGTATGGAAGCTCTGAGTAGGTGGGGATTTCTATCACTTTTGTGTGATGCTATGAGCCCAGTGCCTGGAACACTGCCTGGCACATAGCTTGTCCTCTGAGTATTTGTTGAGTCAGTGGTTAAAGTGTTGAGTGGGCAAATGACCAGTGGACCTGGTAGAAGGGAATGGAATCAAGATGAACAACTGTTGCAGGGAGGTTGCCTCGAAGGCCAAGGCAATCCCGTAGTGAAAGGACAGGTTCTCTAGGGTGTTTGGAATTAGTAAATCCTAAAGTTAAGATGGTGGAAGCAACCGAAGATAGGATTAAAGCAATGGAAAATGACATTTCTGGAAAAATGAAGAATGATCTGAGCACCCAGAATTATTGACCTAAAGTAAGGAAAGTCAGGAGTATCAATTGCTGTCTTTCTCTTTCTTCCTCTTCCCTTCCTCCTTCCATTTGACTCTCTCTGTCTTTCATCTACCCTGATGCAAAGGAATTAGTGGGCACCTAATTTTTCTTTCTTCTATGGACAGAGCAAGGACACAGTCAAGAGTGTTTGAGGAAGATCTTAGAGATTTCTGTTATTTTCAGATTTTGGTAGCTTTAAAGAAACTTTTGTGATTAGTAAAAAATGCTTAATCCTGGGGCACCTGGGTGGCACAGGCAGTTAAGCCTCTGACTCTGGGTTTCAGCTCAGGTCTGATCTCAGGGTCATGGAATCGAGGTCTGCGTCTGGCTCCACACTCAGCTCAGAGTCTGCTTGAGTTTCTCTCTCCCTTTACCTCTCCCCACCGCACCCTCTCTCTCTAAAATAAATAAATAAATCTTAAAAAAAAGGTGCTTAATCCTGAAAACTCTTAGTTACTGAGGCAGGTGGGGAAAAACCTTCTGGTCTGAGACCTTTGCCAATAGCATGACTTTAGTCTCTGCAATACCCTGTGATCTCACATGAAAGAAAAAGAGAAAAACTCATGAGGACCCTCTGTCTGGAAGGATGTGCAAATAAAAATGCCTCAAATATAGGTGTTTGAGGGCTTGTAACATGGACACAGGTGATGGGAGGAAGAAAAAGTTCAAAGATGAGGTCAAGGCACATGGCAGCTTTTTCTTTTCAGCAGATCAAAGAACAGAGATATGAATCCTTGGCCTATTTATCATTAGGTACTTGTTTTGCATTTTGAGTTTGGGATATTGTGATAAAGATGCATAGGACAGTGATGGTGGTGGTGGTTGTAAGGGCCTACTTAGCCAGAGAGAGCCATTTTGTTGTTTATGCAGTAAACTTAGATTGACCCTGCCCCTCCCAGAGGAACTTACTTAAAAGCAAGTCCAGGAAACTAGTCCCAGGTAGCAAAGCCCAGATACAAGGGCGGGTCAGGCCAGGTGGAGACATCCAATCAGTGGGGCGCACATACTGTCTCCCTAGCTACTAAGGAGAGTAGCCCCGCCTTTTGGGCACCAATTCTGACCAAGGTGATAGGCTAGTTCAAATATCTATAGGGTAAATTGAAATTCAATTGGCCACCCATGTGTGACCTAGCATGACTGTGCAATTTTCTCTGTGTGTTGAAATCTCATTGGCCACCTGTATGTGGCCAGGCTCAACCACATGGCCTTTGCTCTATAAAAGTTAGTCTGTGAGACTGGGAGGGGTTGCCTCTTTGTAAGAGACGGCCCCGACCAGTTGGTTTGATTCTTGATGTTTGGCACAAAATAAAGCTTTGCGTGACCTTCGCTTTGTATCAGTCTCGCTCCTTTGATCATGGACCCATTATTGGGGGACCTATCAGTGGTGGTCATCTGTGTGTAGGTGTGAGTGTGTATATGAATATGTGTGTTGTGCGCGTGCACGTGCGTGTGTGTGTGTGTAGCCAAGAATAAAAAGAGAGGTCTATATTTTCAAAGGCTGCTAACGTGCTTGGAGATCCTCCGTTCTGGGTTTCCATGGAAACATGAGAGGCTGTCTCAGAAACAAATGGCAGGATATTGGAGAAAAGGGCACAAATAGTCACGGTTAATATCTTTTTGTAATCTACCTAATTTTGTACATTCATGAGGACAAGTGAGCTAAGAGAGTGATCAAAATACTCAGAAATATTTTGATGGTTACTAGAAAATTGAGACATTGGTCATTGGGCTTTTGTTTTTCAAAGCTCTCACACAACACAGAGGTTACTTCCAAGATTCCTTCTTTGATTTCTTACTTTACTTTAGCTTGTGTACCAAGCAATTCTTATTAAATATTTATGGACAAGATTAAAGACTTTATAAAACTTAGCAGCTGGCAGCTGTCCTCGCCTAAAGGATAAAGCAGAGAGTTTTCATTTTAATTGGATAACTATGTGACCAAAATATCTAACCCTCAAGGGGAATACAAGAATTAAAATATGTAAAGCAAATTTTAAAAGAGAAAACCACCTTTTACATTTGGTAGTTTTTATTTCCTTGGGTAGTTCTGTGTGAAGGTGAAGTTACAACGTTGCCTTTCACCAGTTCGGAAGGTTGAAGACACATTGCAATGTTTCTGAATGTTTCCAAAGGAAATTCACGTGGTAAACACACAGTTTTGGTCCTGGTTGTGACACCCAAAAAATCACTCATCCGATTTCACTTCTAAGGATCTTTAACACAGATCTCTCAAGCCCGGGTTAGAAAATGACAGAGTAAATGAAGAAAATCAAGGGGGTGGGAAGAATCTGTTGAATTTAACCTCTTACACTGAATGTAGTCAACAGCAGTTGAAAAAAAATGACTTTTCTGTTTTCAAGCCAATAAGTGCCTGGTGTTTATCAGCCATACTCTTTCTGTTGAGCTTTTTTTCCCCTTAATTTTAAAATTTTTAATTTTTTTAAGTTTTATTATGCTATGTTACTGATCACACAGTACATCATTAGTTTTTGATGTAGTGCTCTATGATTCATTGTTTGTGTAAAACACTCAGTGCTTTATACAATATGTGCCCCCCTTAATACCCATCGCCAGGCTCACCCATCTCCTCAGCCCCCTCCACTCTATTACCCTCAGTTTGTTCCCCAGAGTCTATAGTCTTTCATTGTTCATCTCCCTTTTTAAATCCCCCCATTCATTTTCCCCTTCCATGCTATTCTTTGTGTTCCACAAATAAGTGAAATCATATGATAATTGATTTTGCTTGATTTATTTCACTCCACAAAATCTCCTCCAGGCCTGTCCATGTTGATGCAAAGATTGGGTATTCATCCTTTCTGATGGCTGAGTAATATTCCATTGTATATATGGACCACATCTTCTTTAACCATCCATTTTTTAAAGGACATCTCAGCTCTTTTCACAGTTTGGTTATTGTGGACATTGCTTCTATGAACATTGGGGTGCATGTGGCCCTTCTTTTCACTACTTCTGTATCTTTGGGGTAAATACCCAGTAGTGCAATTGCACCTGTATACAGAAGAATGAAATTTGACCATTCTCCTACACCATACACAAAGATAAACTCTAAATGGATGAAAGACCTCAATGTGAGACAGGAATCCATCAAAATCCTAGAGGAGTACATAAGCAGTAACCTCTTCGACATCGGCTACAACAACTTCTTTGGAGACGCGTCTCCAAAAGCGAAAATGAGCTTTTGGGACTTCATCAAGATAACATTTCTGCACAGCAAAGGAAAGAGTCAACAAAACAAAGAGGCAACCCATGGAATGGGAGAAGGTATTTGCAAATGACACTACAGATAAAAGGCTGGTATCCAAATTATAAAGAACTTCTCAAACTCACCACCCAAAAACAAATAATCCAGTCAAAAAATGAGCAGAAGGCATGAACAGACACTTCTCCAAAGAAGACATATGAATGGCTAACAGACACATGAAAAAACGTTCATCATCACTAGCCATCAGGGAGATTCAAATCAAAACCACATTGAGATACCACCTTACACCAGTTAGAATGGCAAAAATTGACAAGGTAAGAAACAACAAATGTTGGAGAGGATGTGGAGAAAAGAGAACCCTCTGTTGAGCTTCTTACATGGATCTGAGAGACTCAGCTGGCCTGGACAAGTCACTTTCCCTCTATGGCTCTGACACTGAGCTGCAAATATAGGGGTTGGACAAGAGATTTCCTGAGATTTTTTTGAAGGCCCAAGGGGTCCTTGTCAGGGTTGGCAAGCAAATGACCCTGAACCAAATCTTGCCCCCTTCCTGTTTCTGTACACCCCTGCAAGCTAAGAATGACTTCTTACATTTTTTTTCTTTTTTAAAGATTTTATTTATTTATTTATTTGACAGACAGAGATCGCAAGTCGGCAGAGAGGCAGACAGAGGGAGAGGGGGGACCCTGAGATCATGACCTGAGCTGAAGACAGAGGTTTAAACCCACTGATACATCCAGGTGCCCCGACTTCTTACATTTTTAAATGGTTGTTGTTGTTGGTTTTTTTTGAATTTAATTTTTAATTTTAATTCCAGTGTAGTTAACCTACAGTGTTACGTTAGTTTCAGGTGTACAATAGAGTGATTGAACAATTCTATACATTACTCAGTGCTCATCATGGTAAGTGTACTCTTAATCCCCATCACCTATCCCCCCACACCTCCCGCCATGTCCCCTCATGTAACCAATAGTTTGTTCCCTAGAGTTAAGAATCTGTTTCTTGGTTTGTCTCTCTCTCTCTTTTTTTCTTTTTCCCTCCTTTTGTGTCTTAAATTCCACATAGGAGGGAAATCATGTCATTTGGCAGAAAAATCAAAAGGTATTTGGTGTTACACGATAATGATCCCATTATCAAATTTCAGTGCCTATAAATAAAGTTTTACTGCAACACATTTAAGCTCATTCATTCCTATCTTGTCTGTGGCCACTTTCCTCCCACCATGGCACAGCAGCATACTTGTGACCAGGTCTCTAAGGCCCACAAAGCCTAAAACATTTACTACTGGTCTTTACAGAAAAAAGGCTCCCAGCCTCCATCTAAAGGATTCTGAATCAATTTGAAAAATTCAGTCAAATCACCTTTTCATTTGTTTGTTTGAAAGGTAATGTTCTTCACAGGCTTGAGTGTGTTTGTACAAGGTCTTTGTCAATTTTTTTCTTTGTTATTAAAGGGGAAACAGGCAGTTTCCTCAAAGCTACCAGAGAGCTGATGCCTCTGGGTAATTCTTCCTTCCTAGCAGCATTTCTCAAGAAGGGAGGTAGATGGATGAACGTAACGGATGGAACAAAGGTTTCAAGACTCCATGCCCTCGAGTCTCCTTGTTGACAAGGTCTCATCGCTGAGTCCTGGCAAAAACTCTTGCTTGGCTGAAGGGCAAATGAAACCAGTTATTAGCAGAACTGGAGAGTTAATATTTATTGATTCCCTGCTTTGTGCCAGCCTCTGTGTTAGGCATCTTCATGGATTTTTATTTTTTTAATCTATTCCTCATAATGACCTCATCTTCCAGGAAGGAGAGCTGGGGACACAGAGAGATTAGGATGGCTAGTAAGTACAGAAGGGCAGAATTGAGGGGCACCTGGGTGGCTCAGTGGGTTAAGCCTCTGCCTTCAGCTCAGGTCATGATCTCAGGGTCCTAGGATTGAGCCCCGCATTGGGCTCTCTGCTCAGCAGGGAGCCTGCTTCCTCCTCTCTCTCTGCCTGCCTCTCTGCCTACTTGTGATCTCTGTCTGTCAAATAAATAAATAAAATCTTTAAAAAAAAAAAAAAAGAAGGGCAGAATTGAACCTAGGTCTGTCTGACTTCAGGGCTCATGTTCTTACAGAATCAGTTTAAGATTTACAAGGAAGATTCTCTCTTCTCATAAGGAAGTCGCCCAAAGAAACTAAAGATAAATCCAGAAGATCTATATTTAGATCACACACAAGTCCAAGAACCTCCATCAGTCTCTCTGGATGTGTCTACTAAAGCCAATGCTGGCAAAACTCACCCAAAGCTTCTTCCGGTCTCTGTTTTCAATCATCAGAACTCTCTTTCAGGTTATTCTGTTTGATTCTTCATGCTATCACTTTGGTTATTGACATCCCACCTGGCTGTAAGGGTTACTACCAGAAAGCAGAATGGAGCTAGGAGCCGTCATATTTTTGCTGGTCATCACTGAGTGCCACCTCCTCCAGCTAATTTTAGGAACCTTCCTATCCCAGTGAATTACATCTTCCTTGGAACCCCCAGTCTGTATGTTCCTTAGACTTGACATTCTGCCATGGGACCACTGGACTGCAAGCTTTTTGAGGTCAAGGATGATGTTTTAGACCTTCCTGTCCTTCCTGTCAGTGTAGTACTGAGCATGTCTTGTGAAGACAATGAACATTAAAAAAATTGTTTTTGGGATGTATTTATTTATTTATCTGAGAGAGAGAGAGAGAGAGAGAGAGAGAGAAAGAGCAGGAGTGTAAGCAGGGGGAGGGACAGAGGGAGAGGGAGAGGGAGATAATCTTAAGCAGATTCCTTGATGAACACGGAGACCAACTCAGGGCTCGATCCCATGACCCAGAGATTATGACCTGAGTTGAAATCAGGAGTAGGATGCTTACGTGACTGTGCCACCCAGGATCCCCAAGGCAAAGAACATTTGTTAAGAAGGATTACATGGAAAAGAGTTTTATTCTAGAAGCTTACTATGTGACCTGTTTTCTGAGAGCCCACTATATACTCAAGCCAAATGAACATACTGAATGTATGCAAAAGCTCTTTGTGCTTATTTCAGCAGAAAAGGGGTTGGTTTGAGCTAAGAGGTAACATGTAGGCACAGCATTTTTGGAGGAGAGCCTTGTGTTTACTGAGAGGAAAGCCTCTCTGTGTCATTTGGGAAGGTCTTCTTTCCATGCTTCATCCCAGGACGCACTGGCCCTTCCTGCTAGAATGATAGAAGCACTACTCCTCACTCAGTCCGTTCCAACTTTCCAATCCTGGTCTTGATACCCGTGCACCCACTAGGAAGCTCCAAGGAAACAGCGCCTTGTGGGGAAGAGTTATGTGCTCTGTGGACAATAGGTTTGGGTTTGCAGCTGCCATTCTTTTTTTTTTTTAAAGATTTTATTTATTTATCAGAGAGAGAGGGGGGGAGGGAGCGAGCACAGGCAGACAGAATGGCAGGCAGAGGCAGAGGGAGAAGCAGGCTCCCTGCTGAGCAAGGAGCCCGATGTGGGACTCGATCCCAGGACGCTGGGATCATGACCTGAGCCGAAGGCAGCTGCTTAACCAACTGAGCCACCCAGGTGTCCCTGCAGCTGCCATTCTGTCAGAAAAAAATGGGGTGCCCTCAGACATTTACTTGCCTCTGGACCTTGGTTTCCTCATTTATAAAAGAAAAGTAATACTAGCATTTACCTCAGAGAGTTGTCTTGGGAAAACCACCTCATGCACTTCTATGGCAGCAGTCATACTTATGATGCTCAGGTAACATGAGTGTTCCCCAAATGGATTGCTGTTTGGTAAGAGGAAGTGCTCGGCAGCTCAGGAGTTGGGATTTTGATTTTCTCCTCAGGTGTTTGGTGAAGACATTTGAGAGGGAAGAGATAAAGGAGAAAATGCGAGAAGTCCTATTTCCTCTCCTAGCTCTCCCCTCTTCACTGCCCCCACTTCTGCCCCTACCTTGTGGGCAGTGACATAGTATCTTCTATTTGTTTCATCGGCAAAGACTTTGCCATATTGAAGAGAGCCATTTTGGGGATCCATCTGTGGCAATCTGTGCCAGTTCTGAGTGGATGGACGACATGTTCATGAG
The DNA here is from genome assembly GCF_009829155.1 of Mustela erminea. NCBI lineage: Eukaryota > Metazoa > Chordata > Mammalia > Carnivora > Mustelidae > Mustela > Mustela erminea. Next base: position 101,091,202 of record NC_045621.1, on the reverse strand, counting down.
CCTTCCAAGCTGCCGTGGGTGGGGCTCGGGGTTCTGTCACAATTCGGGGAGCAGATCTCCACCGATGTTTGGGGTGGGCTGGGAGTCTGAGCTGGGGATGCCTTTTCTCTCCAGTTGGACTCTAGGCATAGAATAATCATGCAAATAGTTTGGAAGATTTGCTATGTCCCAAACATTGTTCCAAGAACTTTTTAGATATTATCTCTTTTAACACTCACCACCATGCCCATTGTAGAGATAAGAAAATGAATTAAACAGTTGGCAGTGCCAAGAATTAAGCCCAAGCCATCTGATTCCATAAGCCAAGGCAAGCCGAACCCGAGTGCCTTGGTGTTTTTTAGCTACTGACAGACTGACAGTTTGTTCCAAGATCTCTGGAAAAAAAAAAAAGAAAAAAATTTAGCCTTCAATGATTTTTTTTTTCCTTGACTCAGGTGCTGTAGTTCAGATCCCTGGCTTTGTTTTCTTAGGGGAAAAATCCCAGCTGAGAAAAGATCATACTTGGGAGTCATTTAAAAATGAATTTGATAGCCGTAACGGCGCTTTAGAAACAAAGCCCTTTCTCACTCTGTGCTTCTAGAGACTTTACCTCTGAGTGTGGGATGGTGGAGGAGGTGGGGGGCTGGAGGTGGGAAATTGGATGAGCTATGAAAATAAGTGGATTTTCTCTGATGTCTAATCCACTAATTATGCAGAGTAAAATTGGAACACGTTTGTAATTTAGTCTTTACTGTTTGCATTAAGAAATGCTGTTGGCAGAGTTGTGAGCCGGAGAAGGGAGAAGGACACTGCAAATCATTACTTAATGTGAGCAGAGTGTACGGTGGTTTTATTTGGGGGGTGGGCAAGGTGTTGCATTTGGGCTGCTCAATTTAGCTAATGTAGCTGCGGCGCTAATGACTACAGTGACAGCAGAGAACATTAAGGAAAGTAGTGTGGTCAGGGATTTGAATATAAGTCATTATGACCGCCCTGTGTTTGCACACAGCATGAGGAGTGAAAGGCAGTGCGTGAGTTCTTTTTCATTGCGTTTAAGGGAACTTTAACACTCAAATTGACTCTAATGGTAGAAATTTCAGGAAAGGTGATAAACTGTCAGCTCGAAAACAGGGCTAGCCAGCACTGGGACCTTCCTTTATGCCTTCCTATCCATCCTTCTTTCTCTCCTTCCTTCCTTCCATAATGAAATAACATTTTTTTTTTTCTTTAAGTTTGCTTGGAGCCCCAGGCTACCACCTCTTCCTCCATGTGTGACAGTGCTCCACTTTATCAGGGAGTCACTTTTATGTTCCCCAACATCTTGAAGCCACTTGGGAACATTTTGCCCTCCAGTCCCGGGGGCAGGGCAAATCCCAGCAAATGCTAACCCTCCGAGGGAGACACGAGAGGGTGAATTTCTTCTGACTTGAAAAGAGAAAGACCAAAAAAAAAAAAAAAAGAAGAAGAGAGAAAGACTGGGAATGGAATAAACACAACGCTGGGGGGAATGTGTGTGGGAGAAGTAAAGTTGTCCGAAAAGCTTTCATGGTGTAGGGCTGGGTTTGTCTCTGTTCAACACTTTTGCTCACATTTTGTCTCTCTTCCTCTTTCTAGAATTTCTCACTAGCTTTATAAAATTGTCTTTCAGAAAAAGACTTTGCTTAAAGCCTGTGGTTCAGTAGTTCAGAGTGGGGCCCAGCAGACACTGTTCTCCATTTGGGACAGTGTATTTCTGTCTGTCATCTACCCACTAAGCAGGGAGCCAAACAGACCTCTAACCTGACCCAGCCATGAGAGACTGTGAAGTCATGAAGTTCTTTTATCCAGCCCAAGCCCTGAGCTCACCTCCACCTTTTCAACTGGGCAATTTTCTTTCAGTCCCAGATGGAGTTGAAGCCATGCATCATTTCAACAACTTAAAGAGTACAATTTATTGTATACTCACAGACTCGCCCAACCATCACCAAAATCTATTTAGAACATTCTCATCTTTTCCCCCAAATCCTACGCTCCTGGTAGTCGGTCCTCATTTCCCCCCTCCCTCAGTCCTGGCTACCACTAATATATTTTCTATTTTATTCAATTAATTAGCATATAGTGTATTATTAGTTTCATAGGTAGAGTTTAGTGATTCATCAGTTTCATTTAACACCCAGTGCTCATTACATCCCATGGCCTCCTTAATGCCCATTGATCACCCAGTTACCCTGTCTGCGCACCCCCGCACCCGGCCCCCAGCAACTCTGTTTGTTTGCTATGATTGAGAATCTCTTACGGTTTGTCTCCCTCTACCACTAATCTATTTTCTGTCTCTCTGGATTTGCCCATTCTGGACAATTCTTATATGCCGAAACATGCAGTATGTCCTCTTTGTGATTTGCTTCTTCGACTTAGCATACTGCTTTTAAGGTTCATACCAGTCATGGCCTGGGTCAGTTCTTCAACCCTGTTTATTGCCAAATATTGATTTCCACTGTAAGGATAGAGCACATTTTGTGTGCCGAATCATTAGCTGATGGACCTTTGGGTTATTCCCATTTTTTGACTTTTCTCAGTGATGCTGCATGGACATTTGTGCACAAGCTTCAGTGTGATCATATGTTTTCATTTCTCCTAGATGCATTCTTAGGAGTGGAATTGCTGGGTCCTAGGGTAACTCTATATTAATTTTTTGAGGAACTTCCTGGCTCTTTTCCAAAGCAGTTGCCCTGGTCAGCACGGGGTTTGCTGAAGTGATTTCCTGTGTTCCCTTGTCTCATGCCTGTTCCTTCAGAACTGGTGTCAACTCAGGGATGCCTTAGTCAACCTCAAGTCTACATCAGGACTTTTTGTGGCAGGTGCTCATCACCATAAATTCTCTTGGTGCATGAATATTTAACTAATTTTGTACAAATATTTAATTAACTTGTGACTTTCTGCACCTCCATTTATTGATCTGTTCATGCATTTGTTTGTAAGATAGGGGTCACTGTATCTAAATTACACACAAGAATATTCAACTGTCCAATGTCTCAAGGCCTAGAGCATAGTAGGGCTAAAAATGGCAGTGAGTATTTTAGTATTCTCTGTCTGGAATGCAAAACCAGGACTGTGATTACACATTCAGTAAGCATGAACCAAATGTAACTGCCTTTTCCTGAAGTTTTCTATTAATAGCTAGTTGATAGAGCTTTATGTGTTTTGTTGCTTAGTAGAATTTACTAGCAAACAAGCAGACAACCAAGATTTAAGAAAATATAATGGAAAGGAGATATAAATAGTGAAATATCTGTTAATTTAGTTTATTTGAATCTGGCAATTTATTTGAACTGTGAAAATGGCTAATATTCTGTTTTGGAAGGAGAGACTTTGGTATATCTCCAAGAATCCCAGGACAGGTGGGGCATACTTTATGAATGATGATACCTAATAATATATCTGAAGAATTTTTTGTGTGGGGGGGTTCATTTATACATCCATTAGTCACTGAGAATTCTGTTTCTTCTGTCTTGTTGTTGGTGTAGAGAAATGCAACTGATTTCTGTGCATTGATTTTATATCCTGACACTTTACTGAATTCCTGTACAAGTTCTAGCAGTTTTAGAGTGGAGTCTTTTGGGTTTTCCACATATAGTATCATATCATCTGCGAAGAGTGATAATTTGACTTCTTCTTTGCTGATTTGGATGCCTTTAATTTCCTTTTGTTGTCTGATTGCTGAGGCTAGGACTTCTAGTACTGTGTTGAATAGTAGTGGTGATAATGGACATCCCTGCCGTGTTCCTGACCTTAGCGGAAAAGCTTTCAGTTTTTCTCCATTGAGAATGATATTTGCGGTGGGTTTTTCATAGATGGCTTTGATGATATTAAGGTATGTGCCCTCTGTCCCTACACTTTGAAGAGTTTTGATCAGGAAGGGATGCTGTACTTTGTCAAATGCTTTTTCAGCATCTATTGAGAGTATCATATGGTTCTTGTTCTTTCTTTTATTGATGTGTTGTATCACATTGACTGATTTGCGGATGTTGAACCAACCTTGCAGCCCTGGAATAAATCCCACTTGGTAGTCACTGAGAATTCTGAAAAGTCAATGCCCACATTTGTTTTGGCTTCCCCCCACACCCCATGTTTAAGGCCAAGGGCAATTTCCCAGCGTGGCTGTGATAGTTTCTGGCTGAGAACTGGGCTGTGGATTTGTTTCTCCACCGCAACCTAAGGCTGGCTCCACTGAGGAGAAAACAGAAGACCATCTGGAGGTGAGTGCTGGCAACATCTCACCCTGACCATATTTGCAACTTCGTGTAAATGCCATGTTCTAGGTAGTACTAGCATTTCTAGAGAGTCAAGGGAAAATGGCTGTCAGGGGCTAGTAGTGGATGCCGAGACTGCCGACAGCACTTCGTGACCTGGAGAACCAGGAGTTGGGGTCTTGTCATCACAGTTGAAAGAAAGCACATCAGGACTTTGGGACTGTAAGGGCCTACTTAGCCAGAGGGAGCCATTTTGTTGTTTATGCAGTAAACTTAGATTGACCCTGCCCCTCCCAAAGGAACTTACTTAAAAGCAAGTCCGGGAAACTAGTCCCAGGTAGCAAAGCCCAGATACAAGAGTGGGTCAGGCCAGGTGTTGCAATCTCATTGGCAACCTGTGTGTGGTCAGGCTCAACCACATGGCCTTTGCTCAAAAAAGTTAGTCTGTGAGGCTGGGAGAGGTTGCCTCTTTGTAAGAGACGGCTCTGACCAGTTGGTTTGATTCTTGATGCCTGGCACGAAATAAAGCTTTGTTTGACCTTTGCTTTGTATCAGTCTTGCTCCTTTGATCAAGGACCCATTATTGGGGGACCTATCAGGGACACTTCCCACAGCTAGATTCTAAAGCCTATCAAGGCTGAGCACTGGACAAGTGCAGAACGAGGTGGGAGAAACACTCCCTTCCCTCAGGGTGATGCCAGAGTGGGAATGGAGAGTTCATTAGGAATTATTAGGATTCTCTCAGGTTGATGGGAAAGTCATCACATGTGTGCATGTATGAATATACAGGCGTGCACACTCATACACACACACACACACACACACACACGCTAGCACCTTTATGCAATGTTCCCTTTCCTTTTCTGAACCTCATTCCCTTTATTCTTCCAAGCCTTCCAGGCTCCCTGCTGGACCCTGGCCTGTAGTGGATATAGTTGATGCCCACCCACCTTTGTTTGGGGGTGTGCAATCCCTGCTTGGAGTAGGGGCTGACAACCACCCACTGCCAGTGGGATCCTCCTCAGTCAGATGGTGGTCCTGCACTATCCCTTCCTCTGTTTCTTCTTGTCTTATGGTGGAACTGATCCTGAATAAGACCAAAATTCATATCTCCTGAGATCACCTCCTTGCTTAGCTGGTTTCCCTAGCCTATCCTGCTTCCCTTGCTCTCTTCTGAGAGCACAATTTCAGAAACCACTTGAATAAGAATCCTGGACTCAGATCCTACTTCCAAGGAAGCCAAGATAGTGCCTGTGTGCAAGCCATCTTTTTGTTTTCCCTTCAATTATGAGCTGGCCCTCCTTCAAACTCGCAATTGCTAGTAGGTAGAGATGGGTCATATTAATAATTAATCATAAATAAATCCCTCTAGTGTATTTGTAGGCTAATGTGTTACTCTTTCCTGATAACATAATACCTCTACAAGTTTATTTTTAAGGCTTGCCTAAGTAGCAATCCCAGGGGGAAAATGGCATTGAAGTTTTATGAGTATGGTTAATGGTGCCTGCGGGGAGGAGAAGGAGGGGTGCTCTTGGTTAGGTGGGCCTTTTAGCATCCATTCTGGAAAGACTTCCTGAATCACTCTCACCATCTTCAATGGACTGTTTTCGTGTCTCCACAATTCATACGTTGAAATCCTAGCCTCCAATGGGGTGGTATTTGGAGGTGGAGCTTTAGGGAGATGATTAGGTCACAAGTGTGGAGCCTTTCTGAAAGGGATTAGTGACCTTATAAAAGGGGCTACAGAGAGTTTTGTCTGTTCTTCAGCAGAGGAGGATACGAGGAGAACCTGGAGGAGGGTCTCCACCAAGACTTACCCATGATAACACTCTCATCTTGGACTTCCAGACTTCTGAACTGTGAGAAATAAATTTCTGTTGTTTATAAGCCACCCAGTCTATGTGGTACTTTGTTACAGCAGCCAAACTGACTGGGACACCTTGCCCACCCACCAGTGAATTAAACTCTCCCTCCTTGGTCTGATGAGTACATATTCATTGCACTTACATATTGCATTGCAATTATTTGTTTTTTTGGTTTTCTCCCCCACTAGATTGGGAATGCCTAGAGACCAGAGGCCTTGTTCTATTCATCTCTGTCTTTCCAGAGCCTCAGGATGCCTGGGACCCAGCTGGAACTCCAAGGGTCATGTGTATGATAAAAGGAATTAGTAACATTGTTTCTTCCACTTTCATTTATATTGGGATCTGGACACAAATGACATTTATGGTGAGATCAAATGTTTAGAATAGTGATCAACTTTTTCCCTCCCTGGTAGTTTCCAAATTTTGAGGCTGGAAAATAATATCCTAGATTGAGGAAAGAGAATAAGGAAGCAGGTGATGAGAAATGGGAAGACAGTGGGTCTCTAAAATAGATTTGGGAAGTGATGGTCAGGGCAGAACCCAAGATAGAGTCCCCAAGAGGAGAGAAGACCTGTGTTGCCTCTCTCGCATGGATCCTCTATAAGAAGATAAGACCCAGGGGTGCCTGGGTGGCTTGGTTGTTAAGTGTCTGCCTTTGGCTCGGGTCATGATTCTAGGGTCCTGGGATCAAGCCCCGCATCGGGCTCCCTGCTCAGCAGAAGGCCTGCTTCTCCCTCTGCCTGCTACTCCCCCTACTTGTGTATGTGCTCTCTCTCTCTCTTTCTCACTATCAAACAAATAAATAAAATATTTAAAAAAAAAAAAAAAAGGAAGGTAAGACCCAGAGAAGAGGCAGATGTGTTGTGTTTGAGCAGAAGGGTCTTACATGGAAATTCAGGGTTTCCTGGGAACCAACCCAGCCAGCAGGCAACAGTTTCCCCTATACCTGAGAGCCCAGTAGGTGGGATAAGATAGACCCTATAGACTGAGGGCTAACCAGATGGAATTACCTGCTCTAAGAGGTTACTCTTAGCTCATGGAAATTGTTTTGTTACTCCATTTTAGGAATAGCAAGTTTAGGAATAAAGTTGCACTATGGAAAAAATTTTAAAGGTTTCATTTAGTGCACTGCTCAACTTCCGACTAAGACTTTTATTTACTTTAGGTTACAGAGTAAGAGGGAAAACTTGGGGCAAATGAGTGAACATTGTTAAGTCGACAATGGACATGGGGATCAGAGAGATGGAGGCTAAAGGGAGCCTGGGGTCTGGGATCTGAGGCCTGGCTCACAGGCTCTCAAGGACCAATGGAATCAGAGGTGACCCCTGGGATAGATACTGGCTGTCAAGAGGATACAAAGAAAGGAAATTGAGAGTCTTGTCTCTTGGCCCCCCACGCCCCCGGTTTCAAACACACCATCCATGAGCATCTTATAATCCTAACAGGGGAGGCCCACACAATTAAAAAGGCCAATGAGAAGAACTCTGACAAACATGTATCCCCAGGCTCTGTCATGGGAGATGTGTTGAGACTGCTCTGCTGTGAAAACTGAAAACCAGGCCCCAGTACTCACTCCCCTTGAGTCAGGAAGGCAGCCTGGGAAACTTTGCTTGACAAATCTTATCATTGTTTTCTTCCCCTGAATACTTGCGGGCAGATTCAAGACTGCTTGGAGAAATGGAGATTAACACAGAGAGATAAATATCCATCTGCCGACATGAATGCGTGTGGATAAACACTTGTGCAGACATAAACATACAGACACTCTCATTTACTGAATACTTACTATTTTAGAAGTTCTATATATGATTTCACATGTTATCTCATTTTTTTCTCCCTTCAATGATAAAAGGGACGTGATATTATTCTGTTTTTACTCAAGAGATAATTGAGGCAGAGAGGTTAAACAAGTTGCCCAGGCAGTAGGAAGGAAGAGGTCTCCTGACCCTTCTCCAGGTAATTATGATGGATGGATGCTTTTGGATGACTCCTGGCCATAGCTCCTCAACCCTCATTATTTAGCTCATTTAAATTCCTTTATTAATGTTATTGGCAAGAGCTCTATGGGGATAATCCTAATTGTATGAAACAGAGCGGCTCCAGAGAAAAGTTGTGTATACACACACACATGCACACACACACATACAGGCATGCATGCATATGTTTCACACGTGGAAATAGAAGCTCAGAGAAGAGAATGACTTGCCCAAAGGTCCATGAACCAAGTCGAAAAAGAGCCTCATGTGCTTCTGCCTGAGAGATGGAGCTGACAGTCTCCAGCTCATTTCTGCACAGGGGAGGCTGCCCAGTGGGAGGGCTGGGAGCTGCCCGCTTGCAAACTCTTCCTTAAACCAGCACTCCATTTCAGAATTTGACTGCAGTGTGACTTCTCAGAACATCAGATATCTCTGCCTTACCATGAACGCATGGATATATTTTCTTAAGCTAAATTGAAATGGATTTTGGATTATCTTCCATTATTCAGAAAGATCTTCTCTGCATTGGTTGCTTTGAAGTTTCCTGGCCTCCCAGAATCCTGAGTCTCTTTTGGGAGTTGTGTTTGAGAATGTTCTAAAAGCCTTCTTTCCATCTCTGGCAAGGTCGGTCCACAGGGCCCCCGTCCGGCAAGTGCTGACCTCTTTCTCCAGGTACAGATGCAACCCACTCACCACCCTTGGAAGCTCAACCTGGCCTTTGTTTCTCTCAAAAGAGTAAAACATGGAGGTATTAATATAAATTTTTGTTACATAAAAATTTCAAAATTAAAGAAATAGTAGAAATAGAAATATAACACTGATGTACCTTCTCCCCAGATTTATTTATCCTTTAAGAAATAAAACATTATAAATATAATTAAAGTTTCTTCTGTAGCCCTCCCAGATCCAGTCTTCTCCCAGAGGTGAGTGCGACAGCAATGTTTATAACTATTCTATGTGTACTTCACATTCTTATTATATATTCATATGCACATAAAATGTTATAAACTTAAAAGACATAACTTCATACTGAATGTGAATTAAATTTTATACTTAATATAAATACAATCTATACATACTACACACAATTGCATAAAATTATACACTGCATAAACTTCAAGCTTAAATATATTAATCCAGTGAAAAATGCGATTATATATTTATAGAAATATAAACATATTTTAGATGGTATGTAAACGCTGTATATACATTACATTTTGTACTGTATGTATTGTATGGAAATTAAAACATACACAATTGGCATTAAACTCTTCACCTGGTGTAATTCCATTTTTCATTTAATACTGTATTTTCTATCTATTTTGATGCATATCACTTCCCTTTCTTCCTCTGAACTGCTATGGAATCTTCCACTATAGGAATATGCCATGATGAATTGATGACTGCCCCGTGATTTGCAACGTACCGTTGTTTGAAATGTCAGACGATTACAAACCCCCTGCCACATACATTCTTGTGGATGTCTCCTTCTGCAACCGTGTGAGTGATTCGAGGACCCGTTACTGTGTGTGGGATTGCTGGGTGTAAGGCTGTGGATGCTTTAACCATAGTAGGAATTGTCAAATTGTTCTCCAAAGAGGTTGTGTTTTTTCTGCCGTGCACCCACGCCCTGCCCCCATCAGGATATGAGGCTCCCATCTCCTTGCCTCCTTGCAGGCACCAGGGCTTGTGAGTCTTGAACTCTCTTGCTCATTGGATGGGTGTGAACAGTTTATCATTGGTGTTTGATTTCCCTTTTCCCAACTACTCATAAAGCGGGCAGTCTTTTCATATGCTTATTGACCCAGTGGATCTCCTCTTCCAAAAACACATTTTCTTTGGCTTTGTCTGTTTTTCCCTTGGGTTATTAATTTCTAGTAATTTTTTTAAATTTCAAATTTAAGTTTTTAATCCTTTGTTGGTTTTCAGCACTACTGAGGCTTCTTCTGGTCTGTAACTTATCTCTGAATTTTGTTTCTGATGTTTATTGTTATGGACAAGTGTTATATTGTCAAATATATCGATATAGTCGAATTTATTGGCTGGTATTTTCCTGATGTGTATTTTGTGTGTCCTGTTTAAGAAATCTATCACCCGACATTGCTTTATTAGCAAGGGGACATCTGTGAGTATACATGGGAGAGGGGAGGCAGCTTTTCTTTCGCTTTTTCATATTTACAATGACAATCCAATGATTAGGCAAGTTCAGGTCTGCTGTAATGGTTCCAGGTGATTTCCCACTACAGGCTGTGTTGTGGTGCTTAAAGGTGTGAGTTCTGGGGCATGACTGCCTGGGTTTCGATCACTTACTTTGGGCATTACTGAAACTCACTTTGGGGATGAGACTGTAATCTCTACCTTGTAGTGTCGCTATGGAGATTTACTTAGTTTTATATACACAGAGCACTTAGAATATGTTCTGGTATATGGTAAGAGTCAATTGTTATTATCTACTATTTCTGTTGTTGTTAGCTTTATGTTCTCATTATACTATTCAGTTCACCTCTGGACTGGATTTCTAGGGGCTGTCATTCTCCATATGCTTCCCTGTGTCTAGACTGAATTTAGCCACCTTGATCTGCTTGGTCACATGCCATCTTGGAAGACTTATCCACTGGAAGTTCAAAGTCTGAGAATCTTAATGGTCTAATAATTACATCTCCTGCCCCACTTTGCTGGTACCTGATGTTTCATCTCAAAGAGTGCTCAGAAAAAGTAGAGAATTAAAGGCTGCAAGGGGTCAAGTCAAGTCCTGTCTAAGTTCAGACAGTCATCTTCTTTTTAAACTTCCAAGGTGAGAAATGCTTTTACAGAGGTAACTTGAAAGGACTTCATAATGTTTATCTATTGCGGTTGTTTGCTCAGTGTCCCTTTCCCTTCCTCTGGCTTAGTTTCCTCTCATTCTTATGCTACTCAAGCAAGCTGCCAATCAAGGAAATCATCAGCTGTCTTCCACACACAGGGGTTGCCATCTTAGTCACAGTTTGATTATTCCTCTGGCTGTGCTCATTTTTCTAAGGGGTAGACATGTGACTCATTCTTGGCCAATCAGAGACCATCCCTGTTTTTTTTTTTTTTTTGGACACAAGTAACTGGCAAATTGGAAGGATGAGTCTGTGAGACACTGACTAGTTTAATGTGTTATGAACCCTATATTTGCGTGGCTAGTACCAGATTTTTCATTTCATATATCCAGTCTCATGGAGAAGCCCACCGGAGGGGAGAAAGCTGGTGTTAGAGAGAAGTGAAGAAAAGAGACAGACATAGTCCTGGGGGTATTTGAGTCCTCTTAAGTTTCCTTAGACATTGAATCGAGAGTAGAGCTGGAGGGGGATTAGATGTCAGGGTTGTGCTTTCCAAACCCGGTTGTTTCTCAAAATCAAAGCTCTTGTTTTGATTTTGAGAGCTTTTGTGGTACCTTTAGAACCTCCTGGGTTATAGCTTGTCAGATTTGCAGGTTCCCACCACGTGCAACGGAAGGAGTTCTATTATAGATATATAAATTAAGAGGTATAATGGAAAGAAAGACTGACTTTTTTTAAGACTTTCTTAACAAAATTTTATTTGTCAGAGTGAGAGAGAGCACACAAGCAGGGAGATGGGGGTGGTGCAGAGAGAGAAGCAGGCTCCCTGCTGAGAAGGGAGCTGGATGTGGAATTCAATCCCAGGACCCTGGGATCATGACCTGAGCTGAAGCAGACGCTTAACCAACTGAACCACCCAGACATCCCTAAATTTTTGTTGTTGTTGTTGGATTAATGGCTTTTGAATCAGACCTGGGTACACATCCTGCTTTTGCCCCTTATGGGTTATGTGGCTTTTACTGATAGTTCAATTTCCTTATCTATAAACAACGAAAAATCTTTTGTAGGTTATGGGAACTTAATGAGGTAATAAATGTAAATTGTCTGGCATAGGACTTTGCACACAGTAGGCACTTGCATTTTAGCTTTTGCCATTGTTTTTATAACCACTTACTACTACGAATAGTATTATTACTAATTACTAAGTATTTGACTCTTCAAGTGTTGCATGCCAAGGATCTCTATAAACCTCCCAAACTTTTCCCTGGATTGCTGTGTCTGAAAAAAAACATAGCTAAAATATATAAAAGTGATATTGCATACTTTGCCCGTGTAGAGGTTATAATGAAGTGGCAAGGAAGAGTCTCAGTTGGATTCCTGATAGGAAACAGCACAGGTCCGAGGTTTAATTAAAGATAGCTCCATGACAAGACTTTATGGGTGAGTGGGCAAAATTAAGGGGAGTGACAGAAAATGGTGACAGACTGAAGGACAAGTGAAAGTGGGAGGCTATTCCTGCCATCACCCCAGACCTGAAAAGGGAGGTGCAGGTGACAGTTACAGAGTTACATGAGCACTGTAGCCTAGGGAAGAGGTCACCCATAGCACCAAGGCTTTAGAGGAACAGCCATTGTCAAGACTGTGGCCAAGTGGAAAGGCAGGAAATACCTACTCAAACCTTCCTTTTTTTCTTCCTATTCTCCCATCTTTTTCTGGGGCCCTCTGTTGGCTAGATCTAATCAGAAGCTGTAGGGCAAAGAACCTGGGTGTTGCAGTCTGGAGGGCAGGCCTGCTGGGCAGAGATCAGTTGTAGTGTGGCAGAGAATGTTTGCTGGAGGGGAATCCACAGAACGACTAGCACAGAGACTCATGGAAGTCACATGGTGAGGTAAGACAGAACAAAGGTGTGTGTATATGCGTGTGTCTGTGTATGTGTTTATGGTTATGGGTGTATACACACCCATATCACATTAACATCATCTCAGCTAACATGTTCTCATATGTCCGCCTCTTGATTTTTAATACTCAAACTCATATAACCTACATATTTCTAAGTATGATGATTTTGGTCAATGTAAAATTTATATAAGAAAATTTTATAATCGTATCCCCTAAAACTCAATACAATACAATTTTTAGATGAACTTATGCATTAAGTCTCAAGTTGTAGTGTATTCCAGACCAGGTGGTAGAATCCCAGGTGGATGTCTTGCTGAGCAGACCAGATATCAATAGAAGGGTGAGGGGTAACCGCACACACATCTTCCAGTTGGCTCTACGACAATCGCTGAGTCATCAAGGATGTCATGAGCATTTAACCACAAAATCTCATAGTTTTTAATATATCTTAGTAAATTGATGGGAGGCTTGGATTGATATCCTCTGAATATTTTAAAGCCAGATGTTTCATTTTCAGGGGTTCTGACGGGAGATGGGAGCTGCCTGGTATACTCCTAATATAATCAGACTTAACCAGTTTAGACCAATGTGAGAAGGCAAGCCTGAGTCGCTGATTCTGTTTGGAAAGATGGATTTTTATTATTTGAAAGCTCATATGGAATTGCACTTCAGGTTGACAACCTAGTGCCTGGAGGAGATCCCTGCGGGGTCCACAGTAGTAAGTACAGAAAAACTGTTTATGGGGAGCATATGCAGAGCCAGAAGTAGTGAACTGAGCAGTGTTTTCTTGAGGGAGTTAGCCACTCCCTCTTCCCTGTCCCTGCATAGCCAGACACTTGTTTAGCAAATTCTTTCTTCCGGACGCCATAATGCTGCATATTCTGTAACCTGCAGCTCTGCACTTGCCCTTTTACACTTTTCAGTTTTTTAGTTACCAGTCTCCCCTGTTAGAATCTGAGTCCTTGGGGTCTGGGATGATGTCCTTCTTGCTTACTGCTTTCTCTCTTGCATCAGAGAACCTGGGGCCTGAGCACATGATAAAAGGAGCATAACAAATAGCATGGAGGACATGGGGAGGTAGAGAGGAGAAGGGAGTTGGGGGAAATTGGAAGGGGAGGTGAATCACGAGAGACTATGGACTCTGAAAAACAATCTGAGGGTTTTGAAGTGGCGGGGGTGGGGTGGGAGGTTGAGGTACCAGGTGGTGGGTATTACAGAGGGCACGGATTGCATGGAGCGCTGGGTGTGGTGAAAAAATAATGAATACTGTTATGCTGAAAATAAATAAATTTAATTAAAAAAAAAAAGGTAGCTGAATGAAACAAGATGGGTTGGGTGGGGGGAGACAAACCATAAGAGACTCTTAATCTCACAAAACAAACTGAGGGTTGCCGGGGGTAGGAGGGTAGGGAGAGGGTGGTGGAGTTATGGACACTGAGGAGAGTATGTGCTATGGTGAGTGCTGTGAAGTGTGTGAGCCTGACGATTCACAGACCTGTACCCCTGGGGCAAATAATACATTCTATGTTAATAAAAATAATTAATAAAAAGCATATGACACTGTATGTTAACTCTACTGAAACTTAAAATAAAATTACATAAAAAAAAAAGTAGTTGAATAGCACAGTGCTTTACTTTCAGAAAGCTACCAAGCCACGTTCCACTTAACTATGCTTGTTGAAACTCAGTCTGTACTTCCCTGGGTCATCTGGTTTTTGTTGTTGTTGTTTGTTTGTTTGTTTGTTTATAAAATCCATCAAAGTAAGGGCTAGGGACAAACAGGTGGGAGAAGAGAGTAACTGAATAGGAACCTGGTAATATCAGGAGTGAGAAGGGCATTTAGGAGTGCAGTTAGCCCAGGCAAGCTCTGATGACTCAACTTCTTTCCAGATGTTTTGACTCTACATGAACCACTGGCTCTCTCTGAGCATTTGTTTTCATTTAGACAGTGAGAGAATGTCAGCATCAGGGCCTACGAGAGGAACAAAATGAATTTAGTTACATGTGCTTGTGCTTTTGAAAAAAAAATAGTTTCTACAGGAATATTTGTCATGAATTTAATTTTTTAATTTTTATTTTTTGAAGATTTTATTTATTTATTTAAGAGAGATGGAGAGAGCATGAGCAGAGAGAGGGAGAAACAGACTCCCTGCTGAGCACAGAGCCGGACCTGGGGCTCAATCCTAGGACCCTGAGATCATGACCTGAGCCAAAGGCAGACGCTTAAGGGACAGGGCTACCTAGGCGACCCGTTGTCATGACTTTCATACTACCATACACTTACTTCATCTATTCCAGGGTTCTCATCCTTGGCACTATTGACATTTCGCATCATACAGTTACTCGTGGGGGGCTGTCTTGTGCACTGGGGCATATGGAGCCCAGCCCCAGCTTTACCCACTAGACGACAATCACATTTTCCCACCTCAGTTGTCAAAAGCCAAGATGACTCCATTGTCAAATGTCCTCTGGGGGGCAAATTGCCCCCTCTTCAAACCACAGTTGTGTTCTATCTTTAATCCATATGGTATTCGTGCAATTGTCCTCACTGAAAAGACAGGGAGGGAGAAATCTCACATTTGGGAAGCATCTGTTCTATTCCTGGCACTGTGTTGATGCTGCCTTACCGGTGCACTTTGAGGCTACCCGCTATGGTACCAGAACGGATGCTAGAGGCAGGCGGAGCTAGATACAAACCCCGACAGCCCCCAGGCCCGGCCTTGGGTGAGTTACATAATCACCACGAGTTCCTGTTTTTTTCCGCTGTTTCCCCTGTAAACAGGAGCGGACCTTTCAGGGTGGCTGCAAGGAATAACAGAGGTGATTTATGGCACACATTATCAGTGATTATTATGCAGAATTTGCCTGTGGGTGGGGATGTGCCCTTTCTTTTCCTTCCAGCACACCTGTTCCAATCTTGTCATCTACGACTTCCATGATGTCACGTCCAATCTTTCCTTCCTGTCTTCCTTGTGAAGAGACAGTAGACCAGAAGGAAAGGACCATGCCTTTAAGGGCAAAGGGGAAAATGAGGAATGCAAAAAATCTGGCACTTCTAAGTAGCTGGGTTTTCCTTCTCCTTGACAGGGCTGCTGACAGGCCCTTTAGCAATACAGAGGCTAATTACTTGCCAGGAGTAAAAGAAAATGTGTCATTTGGTTGTTCTGGCTTTTCCCAGTGCAATAAATCACCACCATGGGATCCCAGCTTCATTTGATTTAATAAAGATTTTAAAGAAAAAAGAAGTTTCTTTGCTTTTATTAAGAACTACTGGTCATTGGTGTCTGTTTCATTTGGGCTCTTAACTGGATGTGACCTCTCCAAGTGGCGCCACTTTTGGCCCTTCAGACTTCAGCTGTCTGCATTCATATGTCTGTGACACCCTCCCTCTTGTCTGTTGGGCCCATAGCCCTTTGCCCTCATCTTCCTGGCCCCCCAAGTCCTCCACTCAGTTCATCAGCTTCTGATATCCCCAAGGTTGTTCTCCTTGTTTTGACAATTTGGCCTTTTGGCCCTGTTTGGTCTGTAACCTTCACATTGTCCCCTGAAATAACCTTTCAACAGTTTGCTGGGCCTCACCCAACTGTGGGTGGCAGGTGCTTCTGCCCCCATATCTCATTGTCCCTTCCTCGTGTCAGGTCTACACTGCCTGCGTCATTGGACATTCCCACCATGGAAGGGGTGTCAGAGTTTGAGTGTAGCAGCGAAACGATGGGGGTAAAATCAAAATAAAAAACATCAGAGGTAGATCTTTGCTTCTCTTGAGAGTCCAAGAGCTCTTGGTTAAGAGCATCTGTGCAATGGACCTAATTTCTCCTCTCTCCCTGGCTGATACTTATTTTGTCTTGTTTATGGAAGGCCTGGCTCCATTTTCTTGCTTTTCTTTTTGTCTTACTTTTAATCACTGATTCACAGTGATTGGAAGTCTCACAGCTGACATGAGACCCCTGACTACCCCAGACCAAAGGGAGGTGACTTCTCATCACAGCGATGTTTCAGGAACTAGGGACGAGGTTGGAAGGACGAGGTTGAGGGATTGGTTTGACAGGCCCATGAGATGTAACCAAACAGGCCCATGAGAGAGAGGGTGGTGTGCCAAGGGGTGAATGGGCAGACTCGGGAGCATAATCACCTTCCTGAGAATAGCAGAATGCCAGAACCTGGAAATGCCTTTGAGACTGGCCTCCTATTCTTCTTCCTTCAAGACCAGTGAGGTCCAGAGAAATTGAATGACTTGCCCAAGGGCCTCCAGTGACTGATTTAAGTCAGGGAGGCTGGAAGCCAAAGGTCAACTCTGTTTTTTTTTCAAGCTCTCATAGATCTGAAGCTAAGGTGTTATTCCCTGTAAGGCAATGTTTTCTTTGTTTTGAAACAGATGTGTGAGTCTCTACCTGGGTCTCCTCTCCACCTGTGTAATGGGGTTTCTATATAACTGTGTTGACTTTTTTTTTTTTTTTAATTTTAAAGATTTTATTCATTTATTTGACAGAAAGAGAGCAAGAGAACACAAGCATGGGGAGTGGCAGAGGGAGAGGGAGAAGGTTCCCTGTGTAGGGAACCTGACACAGGGGTCTGTCCTAGGACCTTGAGATCATGACCTGAGTCAAAGAAGTCAGACTCTTAACCTACTCAGCCACCCAGGGGCCCCAGTGGTGTTGCCTTTTGATTCTAGCCCTCTGTCTGGTTGAACACGGTGGGCAGATGAATTTCTCCTTCATCCTGGGAGACAGCGCTTTCTGGCCTATGGGTGAGCTAACCGCAAGTGTGAACTTGGACAGGACTATCTTCCTGGGACTCCCTCCTACCTTACCCTGACACCCAGCACCTTGCAGTCCTCCCCAGTTCCCCCATCTTCTCACTCCTGGTCTTCTATGGATGCTGCCTTCATACTCAGAAGTCCCCTGCCTGCTCCAGCTAATGAGCCAGCTTTGAAATTATTTCAAAAATTAATTCATTCTAGGGGTGTTGATGACTGGTAATTGTTTTATTTTTTTTTTCTCTCAAAATTTTTGCCTTTTAGCGGGGAATTTCTGGGACTACAAAGCTTTGACAGAGTAGCTCTCAACTCTGGTCGCATGCTAGAATTAGCTGGAGAGTTTTAACAAACTCCCGAAGCCTGGGGTCCTCATCCTCACATATTCTAATTAAATTGGTCCTGAAGGAGCCCTGGGAAATAATAATTTTTTAAAAGCTCTCTAGGTGGTTCTAAAGTACAGCTACTGTTGAAAACCTTTGCCTAAGTATGAAGGATGACATCTCCAAAGGTTTCTAGCTTCCTCTGGCTGCCAAGGGAATTTGCTGTGGTAAATGTCCCAGTTCCTTCCCAAGGCAGATGCTCTTTCCACCGTATCTCTGTGTGGGGTCCCAGGAAGTCTCTGAGGAAGTGGGGTGACCAGCACTTAACCAAGGTGCCAAGAAAACTGCCTGGAATGGAACCTTTTCGGTCAATACAGCCTAGTTTTGTCTTAGTTGGGATGTTCAGTTTGATCTAAATATACAGTGGAAAAAAGACAGTCTCTTCAATAAATGGTGCTGGGAAAACTGGACAGCTATATGTAGAAGAATGAAACTCGACCATTCTCTTATACCGTACACAAAGATAAACTCAAAATGGATAAAAGACCTCAACGTGAGACAGGAATCCATCAGAATCCTAGAGAAGAACATAAGCAGTAATCTCTTCGATATCAGCCACAGCCAGAGATGGAATCAGAGGTTGGAAGCCAACAGTTCCTGAGACAGTTCTGGCCCACATGTGGAATTTTTTCACTTACATAATGTTTTTCGATTTTAAAAACTGAACTAAAAACCAAGAGACTATGTAAAATCCAGGCTTCTGCCTTTCTTCCCCTGCCCCTGGTTTTGAGAAATAGTCAGCATACATCACTATTTAAGTTTAAGTGTATGGAATGATGGTTTAATTTACATACATTGTGAAAGGACTACCACAATGGGCTTAGTTAACCTATCATCTCACATAGATTCAATACAAAGAAGAGAAAAACAATTTCTCCTTGTGATGAGAACTCTTAGGATCTATTTTCTTAACAACCTCCCAGTACATCCTGTACAGCTGTGTTGGTTATGGTCACCATATTGAACATACATCCCTAGGACTTATTTATCTTATTATTAGAAGTTTGTACCTTTTGACCACTTTGTTCCAATACCCCTTCCTTCCACCCACGTCTCTGATGACAAATCTGATCTCTTTCCCTATGAGTTTGGTGGGATTTATTTCCTGTCATTTGACTCTTTTTCTTAGATTGCATGTAGAAGTGAGATTGCATAGTACTTGTTCTTCTCTGTCTGTCTTATTTCACGTAACATACATAATGCCTTCCAGGTCCATACGTGTTGCTGCAAGTGTAGGATGTCCTTTTTAAAAAATGGGTGAATAATATTGCATTACATGCATACACACACACAATGGAATATCTATTTCACAACTTTTTTATCCATTCATCCATCAATGGACACTTAGGTCCCATGTCATGGTTACTGTGAATAATCTTGCTATAAACATAGAGGTGCAGAGATCTTTTTGATTTCTTTTTGTTTTCATTTCCTTTGGATATATTCCAAGAAGTGAAGAGCAGTGGAGTTTCTAGATAGTACGGTAGCTCTATTTTTAATATTCTGAGAAATCTCCATATAGTTTCCCATAGAGGCTGCACCAGTTTACAATCTCACCACCAAGGCACAAGTGTTCCCTTTCCACCATACCCATGCCAGCATTTATTATCTCTTGTCTTTTTGATGATAGCCTTTCTAATAAGTGTGAGGTGCATTCCCTAGTGACTAGTGATGTTGAGCATCTTTCCATATACCTGTTGGCCTTTTGTGTATCTTCTTTGGAAAAATGTCCATTCAAGTCCTTCACCTAGTTTTTAACTAGATGATGATGATGATGATGGTTTTGTTTTTTGTTTTTTTACTGTTGAGTTGTATGAGTTCTTTAGATATTTTGAATATTTATTCCTTATCAGATATATGGTTTGCAAATTTTTTTCCCTTTCTGTTTACACTTCATGCAGAAGCCTTTTATTTACTTTTTTATTATTTTTAAAAACATTTTATTCATTTTGTAAATTTCAGTGTTTCAGAATTCATTGTTTATGCACCACACCCTATGGAGGGCATGTATTGCATGGAGCACTGGGTATGGTGCAAAAGCCTTTTAGTTTGATGTAGTTCCACTTGTTTATTTTTGTTTTTGTTGCTTCTGCTTTTGGCATTATATCCCTTGTCAAACATGAGTTGACCATATATTCGAGGGTTTATTTTTGGGGTTTCAATTGTTTTCCATTGTTCTATGTGTCTCTTTTCATGTCAGTACCACGTGGTTTTAATTACTATAGCTTTATAATTTAGCTTGAAATCAGGAAGTGTGATGCTGCCTGCTTTGTTCTTCTTCGTCAGGATTGCTTTGGCTATTTGGGGTCTTCAAAAATCTTAAGATTTTTTTTCTATTTCTGTATAAAATACCATTAGAATTTTAATATAGATTACATTGAATCTATAGATGGCTTTGGGTAGTATGAGTATTTTTAATAATATTCTGATCCATGACGTGGAATATTTCCCATTTTTCGGTACCTCCTTCACTTTCTTTATTCATTGTCTCACGTTTCTTGGGATACAGATGTTTCATTTTCTTGGTTAAATTTATTCCTTAGTATTTTATTATTTTTAATGCTATTGTGAACAGGATTATTTTGCTTATTTCTTTTTAAGATAGTTTATTTTAGTGTATAGAAATGCAACTGATTTTTCATGTTAATTTTTTACCCTGAAACTTTTTAGGAGTCATTTATTAGATCTAACAAGTTGTTTTTTGTTTTTGTTTTTCTTTTTTTGTGTGTGATTTCTTTAGGATTTTCTGTATATGATCATGTCATTAGCAAACAGAAACTGTTTTACATCTTTTCCAATTTGGATGCCTTTTATTTCTTTTTCTTTTTTCCTTTTCTTCTTTCTTTCTTTTTTCTCTTATTTTCTGTAAACTCCTTTAATGTTATCTCCACTGATATCACCTTATATGCTTTTCCCCCCACATGCCCCAATATTCAAAAAAGCTTTCATATTAGATCAGGTTTTCCTGATTGAAAGTTGCTGTTGATCCTGTACCCCAAGTTTCCTAGAATTCTGGGATATTTTCCTTGTCCAAAGTGGTTTTTTTTTTTTTAATTTTATTTTGGTTTTTCAGTGTTCCAGAGTTATTTTTTATGCATCACACCCAGTGCTCCATGCAATATGTGCCCTCCTTAATACCCACCACTGGGCTCACACAATCTCCTATCCCCCTCCCTTCCAAAATCCTCAGTTTGTTTCTCAGAGTCCACAGTCTCTCATGGTTTGTCTCCCACTCTGATATTCCCCAATTCACTTTTCCTTTCCTTCTTCTAATGTCCTCCATGTTATTCCTTATGTTCCACAAGTAAGTGAAATCATATGATAATTGACTTTCTCTGCTTGACTTATTTCACTCAGCATAATCTCCTCCCATCCCGTCCATGTTGACACAAAAGTTGGGTATTCATCCTTTCTGATGGAGGCGTAATATTCCATTGTATATATGGACCACATCTTCTTTATCCATTCGTTTGTTGAAGGTCATCTTGGCTCTTTCCACAGTCTGGCAATTGTGGCAATTGTTACTATAACAATGGAGGTACATATGGCCTTTCTTTTCACTATATCTGTATCTTTGGGGTAAATACCCCATAGTGCAATTGCAGGGTCATAGGGTAGCTCTATTGTTAATTTCTTAAGGAATCTCCACAGTCTTTTCCAAACTGGCTGCACCAACTTGCATTCCCACCACAGTGTAAGAGGGTTCCCCTCTCTCCACATCCTCTCCAACACTTGTTGTTTACTGTCTTATTGATTTTGGCCATTCTAACTGGTGGTATCTCAATGTGGTTTTGATTTGAATTTCCCTGATGGCTAATGATGATGAACATTTTTCATGTGTCTCTTAACATTTGCATGTCTTCTTTGGAAAAGTGTCAGTTCATGTCTTCTGCCCATTTTTTGATGTGATTATCTGTTATTTTGGGTGTTTGGTTTGAGGAGTTCTTTATAGATCTTGGATATTAGCCCTTTGTCTGTAGTGTCATTTGTGTTTTGCTTTCTCCTCCTCTGGAATTCTGCTGCTCTCCTTGGTATTGAACCTGCACTCCTTGGTAGGTGAACTTGGTCTTGGCTGGGTTTCTTGTTGATGTTCTGGGGGAGGGGCCTATTGTAGTGATTCTCAAGTGTCTTTGCCCCAAGCGGAATTGCACAGTCCTTTCCAGGGGCTGGGTTGAGTAATCCACTCGGGTTTGCTTTCGGGAGAATTGTTCCCTGAGCACTTTCTGTAAAGTTCCGGAGGACGGGAATGAAGATGGCGGCCTCCCAATCTCCGGCCGAGAACTTGGGGCCCCACTACTCAGTGCGCCCTCAGAGAATAGCACCCAATCACTCCCTTCTCCCTGGCCTCTGGCCATGCTCCAAGCTCACCCAGCCTGCAACCGTTTCAAGGTAACCCTGAGCTGAGAGCTCACTCCTCAGCTCTGTCTCTGTATCTGGCTTCCCTGTTCTAATACCTGCAAGCTCTGTGACACTCAGACACTCCCAATCCTTCTGTGACCCTGCGGGACCTGGGACCATGCTGACCCCACGTGGGCTTCACTCTGGTTTAGCCTCTGGAGCGATGTACCCCAGCGGAACAGATTTTTAAAAGTCCTGATTTTGTGCTCCGTTGCTCTGCCGCTTGCCTGGAGCCGGCCCCTCCCCCCGCGGTCTGTCTTCCTGTTGCTTTGGATTCACTTCTCCGCCAGTCCTACCTTTCAGAAAGTGGTTGTTTTTCTGTTTCTAGAATTGCTGTTCTTCTTCTCTTTGAGCTCCCATTGGATTTGTAGGTGTTTGCAATCTTTAGATAAGCTATCTAGCTGATCTCCTGCTACCTGATGTAGTCTCAGCCTGCTACTTCTCCGCCATCTTGACTCCTCCCCAAAAGTAGTTTCTAATATAGTCCATCTATGGCAAGAGTGGCAAGAATTTACTATGGGGAAAAGACAATCTCTTTAACAAACGATGTTGGGAAAACTGAACAGCTACGTGAAAAAGAATGAAACTGGATCACTGTCTTACACCACACAGAAAATAAACTCAAAATGGATTAAAGACCTAAATGTGAGACATGAAACCATAAAACTCCTGTAAGAAAACCTTCAATATATTTTTAAATTTATCTTTTGTTCCATTGATTGTTCAAGAGTGTGTTGTTAATTTTCACATATTTATGAATTTTCCAGTTTTCATCCTGTTATTGATTGATTTCTAGTTTTATGCTTTTTTAGCCAGAAAAGATACTTGGAATAATTTCAATATTTTAAAATTTTCTGAGACTTGTTTTGTCACCTAACATGTGATCTATCCTGGAAAATGTTCCATGCGTGCTTGAGAAGAATGTGCATTCTGTTGCTGTTGATGGAATGTTCTGCACATGTCATTAGGTCCTTTTGGTCTAAAGTATAGTTCAAGTTCAGTATTTCCTTATTGATTTTCTGTCTGGATGATCTATCCATTGTTGAAATTGGGACATTAAGTTTCCCTTCTTGTGTTGTATTGATGTCTATTTCTCACTTCAGATCTGTTTGTATTTGCTTTTTATATTTAGCTCCTCTGATGTTGGGTGCATATATATTGAACATTGTTATAACCTCTTGATGAACTGACCCCTTTATCATTATATAATGACCTTCTTTTTCTCTTGTTACAGTTTTGCACTTAAAGTATTTTTTTGTCTGATAGAACTACAGCTATTCCTGTTCTTTTTTGGGTTTCACTTGTGCAGAATATATTTTCCCATCCTTTCCCTCTGAGCCTGTGTGTGTCCTTGAAGCTGAACCAAATCTTGCAGGCGGCATATATCACATTTAAAGAAATCTATTTAGCCACTTTATGTCTTTTGATTGGAACACTTAATCTACTTAGGTTTCAAGTAATAATTTCTATATGAAGACTTGCTGTCTTGTTAATTGTTGTCTGGCTATTTTGTAGTTCTTTTGTTTCCTTCTTCCTCTTTTGCTTTCTCCCTTTGTGATTTGAGGGGTCTCCAGAGTGGTATACTTTGATTTATCTTTCATGTATAAACTTCTTCATCTTTCATGTATATACTATAAGTTTTTGTTTTGTGGTTATGCTGAGGCTTACTTGAAACACTTTATAGGCATTACAGTCCATTTTAAGCTAATAACTTTGATCCCATACAAAAAAGCTGCCCTTTACTTCCCCTCACCCACGTTTTATATTTTTGTAGTCACACTTTGCATTTTTTTTATATTGTGTATCCATTAACAAATTGTTGTAGCTATAGCTCTTCTTAATACTATTGTCTTTTATCTTTATACTAGAATTAAATGATTAACATAACTTCATATGACGGTATTAGAGTCTTCTGAATGTGATGACACACAGATAGACTTTGTTTAATTACTCTTAGCTTTATTGTGCTTCACAGATACTGTATTTTTTGGCAATTGGAAGGTTTGTGGTAACCTTGCTTCAGGCAAATTTATCAGTGCCATTTTTCCATAGCATTTGCTCACTCCGTGTCTTTGTGTCACATTTTGGTAATTCTCACAATATTTCAAATTTTTCATTATTCTTATATCTCTTATGATGATTGTGATCAGTGAGTACAACTTGCTGAAAGCTGAGATGATGGTTAGCATTTTTAGCAGTATTTTTAGATTAAGATATATATTTATATATATATATATCTATCTTAATATATATCTTATATATATATAGTGTTTTTAGACATGAAGCTATTGCATTTAATGGACCACAGTATAGTGGGGGCATAGCTTATATGCACTGGGAAACCAAATCATTCATTTGACTTGTTTTATTGCAGTAGTCTGGAACTAAGCCTGCACTAACTCTAAGTTTTGCCTATGCTTGCCTTTACCAATGTGTTATTTACTCCTGTGTGTTTAGGTTACTAGTTAGTGTCCATTCATTTCAGCTTAAAGAACACCCTTCAGCATTTCTCGTGAGGCAGGTCTAGTGTTCATAAACTCCATGTGTGGTTTGGGGAATTCTCTATCCTGTCTTCATTTCTGAAGGACAACTTTGCTGGGTAAAACACTTTTGGTTGACAGTTTCTTTCTTTCAGTACTTTTTTTTTTTTTTTTTAAGGAGTTTTTATTTTTAAGTCATCTCTACACCCAATGTGGGGTTCAAACTCACAGCTGTGAGATCAAGAGTCGCATGCTCCACCAACTGAGTCAGCCAGGTGCTCCATGTTTTAGCACTTGGAATGTATCCTGCCACTCCCTCCTGGCTGGCAAGGTCTGTGCTGAGAAATCTGATAATAGTCTTATGGAGTTCCCTTATATGAAAAAAGAAAACTTTTTTCTCATGTTGCTTTAAAAATTTTCTGTTTGACTCTGATTTTAAACAATGTTATTCTAATGTGTCTTTCAGAATATTGTTTTGGATTGAGATTCTGGGGATGACTTATTAGCTTCGATGAGCTTAGATGTCCCAATCTCTCCCCACATTTGGGAAGTTCTCAGCCATTATTGCTTTAAATATGTTTTCTATCCCTTCTTCCTTCTCTTCTCATTCAGAGACTCCAGTGATGTGTATATTGTTTCTTTTAGTCATGGCCCCTAAGACCTGTAGGCTTTCTTCATTGCTTTTCGTTCTTTTTTCTTTTTGCTCCTCTGACTGGATAATTTGAAAAGATGTGTCTTTGAGCTCATGGATTCTTTCTTCTGCTTAGTTCAGTTTGCACTGAAGCTCTCTATTTAATTCTTCCATTCAATTAGTGTATTCTTCAGGTGCAAAATTTCTGTTTGATTCTTTTTTATGTTTCCTATCTCTTCATTGAACTTATTTTGTTCTTGTATTGTTTTCCTGCTCTTGTTACATTGTTTATCTGTGTTCTCCAGCAGCTCTCTGAGCATCCTTTTTATAATGATTTTGAATTCTCTGTTGGGCAATTCCTGTACTTCCCTATCTTTGGGCAAGTTACTGTATTCTTTTGATGGGTTTACATTTCCCTGACTTTTTGTAATCTTTGTAGGCTTTTGTAGCTGTCTATACATTTGAAGAAGGAGTCACCTCTTCTAGACTTTATGGGTTGACTTCAGGAAGGGCTGACTTTCAGCTGTGGGTAGGGGCGTGGCAGAGCATGCTGTGACCCTAAGTCTAGTGTTTCAAGGTGTCCAGAACAGATGTGTGTGGCAACACCAGATCTGGAGGAGATTGGCTGCTCATTTACTCCAGCTACTGGGGTCTCTAGCATCAACAACCACGTGGTTCTTGGCGAGCTCTGCCGAGGGTTCTCACAGGCAAAAAATGTTGAGTTTCTCAATAGCACCTCCAGGTCCACTGAGGATGGCTACTGGGGTACTTCCCAGGCGATGGTAGGGAAAAAGTGGGGGAGAAAACAGAGGGATTCACATAGTTGGCATTTGTGATCTGAATACCTGGGGAGCAAAAGCCAGTGAAATCTGCTGGGGATCTGTTGCAGTTCTTCTGCTGTTGGTCTCCTCAGGTTTCAAAGCTGGTGGGCCAGTATACTAAGCAGGTTCCTGGGAACTGTGATTTCTCTTGTCATGTGGCTCCTACTGGGAGCTGCTGCTTTTCTTCCTTATTCCTAGCTGCTTCTATGTATCTCAGCTTGGTCAGTCTCTGGGTGGGGGAAACCTAGCTTCCCAGGGATATCATTATCAGCCTCACAACTATTTTTGTGGAACTGGTCTGGAGCAGCCCCGTGTTCCACTGAGAAGTTAAAGCTATCATGCTGGTATAGAGCCATTGTGTCTCCATTTTGAACAAAGAGAAATTTTTGTTCCTTGACTATAGACTACATTTCCAGAAGCATCACAACCAGCTGAATTACCTCCTTTAATTAAACACCTCCTAGGTATCAAGTACTACAAAGACATTTAAATGTGTGGTTTTATTTAATCCATGCAACAATTTATTTAACCCACATATTTTATAGATAAAAGTCTCCAAGAGGTTGAGAAAATCATAAAAAGCCATATAGTTTACTAGACAATATGCTGCCATACTGATATCCTAGTAGTGATCAGTCAATACCTTAACATTATTATTCAATAAGACCAAATATTTTAAAATTATTACTATTTAAAAATTTCTGAAAGTAGTATGTTTATGGTTGGGCTTTTTGTCAACTCAACAAAATCAAAGAAGACAAGAAAAGAACTTTACCTCTCAGAGACACTGTATCATTTTGGTGTACTTTTCTATACCATTTTGTTATCTTAGGGGGTGTGTGTGTGATTGTGTGCGTGTAACATATAAAGTGTACTTGTTTCAAAAGTATTTGATAATCAAAAAATTCTTGAATGTTGGCAGCGCTATGTTAAACTTCTAAAAAAGACACTTTAGGTTGCCTAGGTGGCTCAGTGGGTTTAGCCTCTGCCTTCGGCTCAGGTCATGATCTCAGGGTCCTGGGATTGAGTCCCCCATCGGGCTCTCTGCTTGGAAGGAAGCCTGATTCCTCCTCTCTCTCTCTCTCTGCCTACCTCTCTGCATACTTGTGATCTCTTTCTGTCAAATAAATAAATAAAATCTTTTTTAAAAAAGGACACTTTAGTGAACTGGAGATTAATTGCCCAGCTATTTATTGAATATTTACTGTGTGTTAAACATTGAAGTTTCAGGGATGAAAAAACCGTTGGGGAACACATAAAGTGCAATGTGTGTATGCATGTATGCATGTGTGTGTGTGTGTGTGTGTGAAATAGACTAGTAAATGCAAAATTATAATGTAGTGTGACAAATGCTTTGGTAGTGATAAGTCTCCAGGGAGGGGGCTTATAGAAGAAACTACAGTTCTCATCAAGGGAGAGTGTGCTGGTGATGCCTTCACTATTTGGAATAGGAGGCTTATGAATAAAGTATAGTAAAAAGAGTTGAAGATACCTCGATGAACAGGTAAGGTGTGTATGTGTGTTGGGGGGGAAGGACAGCATGTGCAAAGTCTCTGATGTTGAAGGCTGTTTATGAATTCAGTTCTCTCACCTCCATCTCGTCCAGGAGGAATAGTGCACTGCATACATTTTCTTTTACACTGGTAGAAACCACAAGTTATGGACCCATCAGCATAAGGGCTTTTTCTTCTGCCTGTCCCACTGAGTCACTTAGAATTCTAGGCTCACAGTTCTGGGATAGACTTACAGGGAAATGCTGTATCCTGTGGGAAATATATTTTTTACTCATGGCAGAAAATCTGTTTAATCATTTGCACATAATAGACCATATGCTGGCACAGGGGCTGAGAGGTGACGCGATAAAGGCAGAGAAAATCACTTGCCACGGGTACGGGTGATTAATGTATCAGGCAGGGCTTCGCCCCAGGAAAGAACATAGATTCAAGTGTGCTCAGGTAGGGTGAAATCCTCCCCTTGCGAGTGCCTTGGCGGTTATTACAGAGGTTGTGTAGGGCAGGCACACATCTTGCTTAATGAAACATTTAAAAGGGCAAAGTCCCTGCTCTCGTTTCTTCTAAAATAGAATACGGAAAGAACCAGTTATCTTTATCTGACCAGATCACTTAAAAAAATCATGAAGTCATAAAAAAATCTCTTTGGTACGTGGAAATTTCCTGTATTCACAGACAGTAATACCCTTTCCCACTCTGGCTGCCATGCTGCACTTGGAAAGCCTGCTCTGAGAAATGCATGTGAAGAAGAGTAATTAATGATCGCCGCAGCGAACCCTGCACTGCAATGTACTGGGGGCTTTTGCACACGTGTCTTTGATTTTCATCTCAGTCATCCCAAGGGGCAGTTATACCACCGAGCTGGCTTGGGGAGGCTAAGCACTCATCTGAGGACACAGCCAGTTAGTGGCGGAGCAGGGATTCAAACCCAAGTCTTTGTCTGCCAAGCTGTGTGGATTTGGTGTGTGATTGTTGGCACAGTGGATGTTCTGGAAAGGGAGAGAGGAGTATGTACTGGAGTGTTCCACCTGTGTATCAGATGTATAGAAGAATTTAGCAATAGAGGCAGAGGGAGAGGGAGATCTACCTCTTTGCCAAGCATGGACGTCTTATCCTTTGCTCCTGTATCATTCTGACCATCATCCAAAACATGGGAATCTTAAAATTAACCTTCTCTGATCCCATAGTCTTTCTCCACCTCATGCCCCCTTTATTGCCTTCCTTAATGGCTAAACCCAAGAGTTGTCTGTGCCCACATTCTCTGTTCTTATTGTTTCTTTTTCTCCCCCCCCCTTCTTCTTTCTTTCTCTTTTTCAGGGTTTATTTATTTATTTTTATTTTAGAGAGAGAGAGGGAGAGCAAGCACAAGCAGGGAAAGGAGCAGAAAAAGAGGACGAGAGAGAGAAACCATTCCCATCCTGAGCACAGAGCCTGATGCGGGGGTCAATTCTAGGACCTCAAGATCAGGACCTGAGCCAAAATTAAGAGTGGGCCACTCAAGCAACTGAGTGTCACCCAGGCGACACTATT
The DNA here is from genome assembly GCF_009829155.1 of Mustela erminea. Taxonomy (NCBI): domain Eukaryota; kingdom Metazoa; phylum Chordata; class Mammalia; order Carnivora; family Mustelidae; genus Mustela; species Mustela erminea. The sequence continues at coordinate 101,061,943 of NC_045621.1, read as the reverse complement.
TTTATTTTCTCTTGAGTCTTCTCTAGTGAGAATTTTACTATCACCTCTCAGCAAGCTCATTCTTGCCAAGCTCACCAATAGCCTTTGTGTCACCAGAGCTAACGGTGAGATCTTTGTCCTCTGCTTACTCAGACCACTAGCAGGATTTGACCCACTTTCCCTTGTGAAAACACGTTTTTCTCCACTAAGTCTTTAGGGCCCCACTCTTTCTCTATTCTTCTACCCTTTGTCAATGTACTTCACTGACCTATCCTCATATCAGTTAGGGGTTATGTTTGGCTGCTAAAAAGAGAGTTCATAAACACAGTGGCTTAAATGATGTAAGTGTTTCTCTGTCATGTAACATAAGCCCCCAGGAAGACAATCCAGGGCTGGTGAGTGGCTTCATGTATTAGCAACATCCTAGCCTCTTTCTGTCAGCTCCACCTTCCTGGACACAACTTCTATTCCCTGTACTTCCCAATAGATTTAAAATGGCTCTTGCAGCTCTGTTCATCTCTGCTTCTAGATAGGGAGGAAGGGAAAGGGGAAGCACAAAATGGTTTCCAATAGTTTCCAGCTGAGTCAACTTTGCCAAGGTGACTTTCATTCATAAGTCATACCTCCTACCTTTCTATGAGGGGATCTGGGACATGTATTCTGTTTTTGTTTTAATCTTGAAGTGTTGCTGCTTCCCCATAGTTTCAAGTTTCTTTTAAAAAATTCTTTATTTAAATTCAGTTTGGTTAACATATAGTGTATTATTAGTTTCAGGGATAGAATTTAGTGATTCTTCAGTTGCATTATAATGCCCAGTGCTCATTACATCATGTGCCCTCCTTAATGCCCATCACCAAGTTACCCCATCCCCCTACCTGTCTCCCCTCCCTCCGACAACCCTCAGTTTGTTTCTTAGAGTTTGGTGTCTCTTATGGTTTGTCTACCTTTCTGCTTTCATCTTACTTTATTTTTCCTTCCCTTCCCTTATATTCATTTGTTTTGTTTCTTAAACTCCACATATGAGTGAGATCATATGGTATTTGATTTTTTTTCCTTCCTCTGACTCACTTACTTTGCTTAGCTTAATACTCTCTAGTTTCATCCATATTGTTGCAAAGCACAAGATTTCATTCTTTTTGATGGCCAAGTAATATTCCATTGTATATACATACTACATCTTCTTTTTCCATTCACCTGTCGATGAACATCTGGGCTCTTTCTATATTTTGGCTATTGTGGACGTTGCTGCTGTAAACATTGGGGAGAAAGGTTCTTTTATTAGGAAGAAGGATAAAGTGATATGGGAAGGTGACTACAAGTCTGCCACATTCATCATTACTATGACCTCTGAAACTGAGTCTTCAAATTGCTTCTCTTCTCTATCTTATCAGCTCCCTGCCTGTTCTCATCCACTAGAGGTGCTTTCCTGACTCATTAAACCATCTGTCCAGTCCTAATCTTTCCTCTGAACTCCAAGTTGAGTATTTGGTTATCTACTTCTTGTCTCCACTTGGATGTCTGCTCATTGTCTCAAATGTAACATATTTAAAACTGAACATGTGGTCTCACCTTTAAGCTGGCTACATTCTCACTACACTTCCCTTTCCCTTTCTTCACTCAGCTCCAAGTGCCAGACTGGCCATCTTCGTCTTCCTTGAACATACTGGACCAGTTTCAGGTTTAGGGTCTTAGAACCATGTCTTTCTTTTCTCAATGCATTGTTATCTCAAATATCTTCATGCAGTTATTGCCTCAATGTCATCTTTTAAAGACAACCACCTTATATGAAACTGCACCTTTCTCTCTCCATAGGTTCTTATTTTTCTTCTCTGCATAATTTTCTTCATAGGATTTACTGGCGCCTGACACACTTTTTATGTATTCATTTATTAACTCTCCCTCCCTTCTTCCAATAGTGTAAGCTTCCTGAGAACAGAGATTATGTCTATTTTGCTTCCTGCTCTGTCTCTAGCTCCTACAACAGTACATGGCCCAGGGAAGATACTCAGTCAATATTTATTCAACTAATAATTGAATAACTGTTTTGCCAATGGCATTGTGGAATGGGGGCAGGGTTCATCTCCTCTATAGAGAAGGGGACTGTCCATCTGTTCTACCTTCAACGGAATGCTTCCCCATTCTTGGAGCTGTCGCTGATAGTGCAACAGGGTACCAGAGCCAGTCAGTTTCAACAGAGCTGTTGAGTTGAGATGTTGCTCTCTATTTACCTTGACTGATGGTTTGGTTCAAGTTATGCTTTGCGGGAAACTTATTCCCTCCCAGAGTTTCTTCTACTAACAGAGGGAAGACAATCATTTCTTCTTGGCATGATTTCCAGCTCAATCTTCTGTCTTCAAGAGCTCAATTGCAACCACACAACCGTTCCAAATCTCCTCGTGGTTAAATCAAATGCTGCACTTGTAATTTAACCATCCTTCCCCTACTGCCTCTTGTTCTTCTTAATTTCTTAGTGCCATTATGGAAGATTGATTTGCTTTGCTTTTCAGTTAGATGCTTAAGTCCATGGCTTTAGAGTTCCAGTTAGGAGACATTTTATTTCCTCATGGGGTATGTGTTCATGTGTGTCTTAAATTCACATACACGGAATAGCTAGAACAGGGATTTTTGTAGTTAGATATAAAATACTTGGAATAAAAAATCAGATGTACTTCAACATGTATGATTTACATTTTCATCCTGGTTCTGGATCTAATGGGTTAACTGACTATAATCTAAAAAAACTTGCTTTCAATGAGCCTTATAAAAATGACCCATAAGAAACCTTCCAATAATTAGATCACTTAATACTTTTAAAAAGCACCACTTATAGGCAACATAAAATTGATCATTCTTACTTTGTAGAAAATTGTACAGTGTTAGTAGAGTAAACCCTTTTTTTTTTTTTTAAGGATTTATTTATTTGAGAGAGAGAGAACGTGTGTGTATGTGTGTGTGTGTGTGTGTGTGTGTGTGAGAGAGCAGGGGGTGGGGTGAAGGGAGGGAGAGGATAAACAGACTTCCCCCTGAGTGCAGAGCCTGACAAGAGGCTCGGTCTCAAGATCCTGAGACCTTAACCTGAGCCGAAAACAAGAGTCAGACACTTAAGCGAGTGTACCACACAAGTGCCCCACAGAAACAACTTTTGAGTAACTGGAAGTAACCATAGAGGTTTATTTCTTTTTACCACTTTCAAGAGAAAAATCAAATGACTTCTCCAGTCCAACAAAAATAATTCTTGCTTATTTATTCATTTACCTCATTACCAAACACAGCCATTTCCTGTTCATGACAAAACTTCCACCAAAAATGTGCAATTTTAGGATCTGGAGTTGGAAGTGACTGGAAGTATTTAGGTTTAGATTCGGATGTGATGAAGAACCAAACACGAGCTTAAACAAGACAGAGATTTATTCACCCCTCACATATTGTTCCCAAGAGAAGCAGCATGGACAGCTTTGGCATTCTGTCCTCTTGGAGACCGAGGTCCCTCCTCTTTTATTGCCACACCAATGCTAGGATATTGTGCTGGTCTGGGTAGCCCAGCACTTTTTGCCTTCATCTCTGCCTTCCAGTTCTCGAGAAGAAGTGAAGGGATCAAGAATGTGACTGGACGTTGTGTCGTCACTTCTGCTCCATCCCATTGGTAATTATGTAGTCTTGGGTCTTTGTCACATGGCCGCAGCCAGCTGCAAGGGACCAAGGGAAATACCACATTTATGCCACGTACCTAGCTAAAAATTGGAGTTCTAACACAATGGAAAAAAGTGAGGGGCAATGAATAGTTTCTGCTACAGACAGCAACACTCTAATTTTATAGATTCATGAACAAAGGCCACTAGAGCTAAAATATGTGGTCCCAGGCCTGATAGCCCCAGTGATGTTGGAACTAGGTGTACAGCCCAGGTCACAGCAGTATGACAGAAAGGGCATGAGTTTCGAGTTGGGCAGACCTGAGTCAGAAGCTCAGTTTTGTCAATTACTGGCTGTGTGATTTTGGAGAACATTTATTAACCTTTCTGAACTATGGTTTTCTTATTTGTAAATATTTCTCTCAAAGATTTCCTGGAATGGTAAATGAGTTAAAGTATGAAGGAGCTTTTCAAGGGACCCAGCAAGCACATAATAAATACCCAGTAAATGGTAGGTTCTCCCTTACCCTGACCTTCCATATATAATTTCATAGTACATGGTGTGGTTATATTTAAACATAGACAGGTATCACTCTACAGAAGAAAATCTTGCTCATCCCAAACCTTCTATACTTCCTTTATTTCTGTACAGTCTGAGTTAATATTTACTTACAATTTCAAGATACTTTAAGAGATGGGCATAAGCTGAAGAAAGAGATTTTTAGGGAATGTCCCGATTATCTAAATAATCGAAAATTGAAGCTAACTAGAACCTCTCATGTCCTGAGCATTCCAGGTAACTAACTGAATATTTATCATTATTTCAATAACATCATACTCCACTCATAGGCTTGGTACTAACGGTTTTTGTCACTTTCACTTTTAATTTGTTTTCTGTGTTTACATCCCCAAATTCCAATTTTAGCATCTGAGTTTTATCTTTCTTTTAATGATTCTGAGGTTTGAGTGAATTGATGTCCAAAGTTTGGAAACCATTGGGTTGGTTATTTAAAAAACACCTGAGAAAGCAGAAAAACGTTCAGATCTAGTTCAAATTTATTTTCTTGGGTTACTTTAAGAAGTTCTTCCTAAACTTCTTTTTTTTAAGTGAAAATATCTAAAAGAACACACATAGATTCACTTGAGAGAAATCCCTCTAGTCTGGGGAGAAATCATTCAAATCCAAACCATATGTGATATGTAAAGTAGCATTTTGAATATTCATATTGTGATGTGGAAATCAGATTCTCGGAACGGTAAGTCTCACAGAATGAATTGAAATGAAGACAACAGTATGAATGTCACTTCCCTAATGCACAACACTGCAGTTCTCTCCAGCATCTTTTTTTCCTAGATCGGATCACTGGAGAACAATCATGCTTACAGACACGGCAAACATGCCCTCATTCTAACTGTAAAGGCACTTTGGAAGGAAAACAAATTTTTGCTCAGTATCTTGCTGAATGGATTCTAATTCTGGTAACATGACATGATTACTCTGGCCCATTCCTCTTGCTTAGGTGGCTTTTGCAACATCAGCGTTTCATGTCGTTTCCACAAATTTTTGAGTCCGGTTTGGAATTGCCTCGAAATGGACAGGATGTTTGTTTGTTTGCAGCTTGCGAATTCACACTTCCTTTTTAAGCTCCTGCTGTGAGACCAAATACTTTTTTCTCTACTTTCAGTTCATCCTGTTAGAATCCCTGTCAACAGATTTATCTCAGAATGATCTAAATTACCTTCACTGTCTTTTATTGGAGGACAGAAAAAGTTGGACAGCTTTACAGGAAGTACTTTTCCTCACTTTCAGAATGTATTTCAATCCCTGTTTTGGCACACCTGCTCAGTCCATGTTGGCAATATTCATCTCCATTTGTGCTGTTAATGGATTTTCAATTGCAAATTAGCTACAGAACATGCATCAGAATACTTTTTACAGCTGTATGAATTGATTCATACACCCGTGGTATTCAATCAGCCTTTGGCTTGTATCAACAAGTTGTCTAATGTAAGGACTCTTTTCCCCTCTGGAAGCAGTTAGCTAATAGGGAGCCCCAACAGACTGGTGTTTAATTGTGATTCCAGAATGTTCTCTGTATAGATACAGCTAGAGCATTCTTTCATCACCTTTAAGAGTTATACTTGAGTGAGAGAATTAGAAGCTGGAGAACGTAGGGATTTTAAGAGGTTGGTCTTAAGAGGAAAGCTTCATAAATATTTTAGTGTTCATAAAATGAAAGAATGGATCCAGCAGATAAAATTAAGAGAATGTCAATGATCTTGTTATTATTATGTGGTTAAAGACTAAATGTCAGTTCCAAAGAGAAACTAAGAGCGTGTTCCCTTTCTTTGAACCAGTGCTACTAAAAATGTGTCAGTGGACTATTGTGTGAACTCTTTGTTCACATGAGAAGAGAAATTCTCCATTGAGGTGGAGAAAAAAAGAAGATAGGGAGCCCCTAGTCCGGGGTAGGGCAAGGGTTATAGATCTCACAGATCCAGACCGTGGATGGCAAATCCTGACGGTAGAGGGGGATCGGTCAGCATTGTTTCGGCTTCCATGAGCCCCTGAGTTGCTTTGGGTCTGTCAGCTCCATTTGGTGAGAAAAGAACATAAGAGACACTGAACTCTAGGAAATAAACTGAGGGTTGCTAGAAGGGAGGAGGTGGGGGAACGAGGTAACTGGGTCATGGGCATTAGAGAGGGCACGTGATGTAATGAGCACTGGGTCTTGTATGCAACTGATGAATCACTAAATTATACCCCTGAAACTAATAATTCACTATATGTTAATTAAGTTAAATTTAAATAGAGAAAAAATACAAAAAAAGAGAGAAAAGAAGAGCAGGTCTGGCTTCAGATTCTAGCAGGTGTGACCACCACTGCGTGGGTCAAAGCATCCATCCTGTCATTTCAGGCTGCCCTGAAGAGCACCATGGAGAAAACTTCTGGAAGCATCCTGGTGGGGAGGGGTGGGTAGCTTTACTTTCATGGCAACCCAAGTGTGGCCATGGATCTCACCAAGAACAGCAGGCAAGCATTGATGTTAGCTCATTCATCTTTTCCAGTGTGTATTGCGAAAAACCAATGGCTCTTCTTACAATTAAAACATATTTGCAGGGGCGCCTGGGTGGCTCAGTGGGTTAAAGCCTCTGCCTTCGGCTCAGGTCATGATCCCAGGGTCCTGGAATGGAGCCCCGCATTGGGCTCTCTGCTCAGCGGGGAGCCTGCTTCCTCCTCTCTCTCTGCCTGCCTCTCTGCTTACTTATGATCTCTGTCTGTCAAATAAATAAATAAATAAATAGAATCTTAAAAAAAAATATTTGCAGCTAAATTCTAACTGCAATACAAGAGTACGTTTACCTTCCGAGGCTTAAAGTTAGTACTCACAGGCTTCAATTAAGTTAGGATATAGAGTCTAATCATGACAGAAGGTTGTGTATGAGTGATATTAGTTGGTAATGTGCTGTAAGTTCCATTTGCTTCTCCTTTCTCTCTAGAAACTTTACAGGAGCCTCCTTTTTGGAAATTTCTTCAAGAAGCTACTTAATTTTTGTTCCAGGGTTAATGTGTACATCCATAAATTTAGTAAATTTTTTTTCCTTATGTATCATCTTTTCTACAAATTCCATACTCTGGGATCCTACTTTTTCCCCAAAGATATTCAGTAACTTGAATGTTTGCAATAGAAAATGTCTTATAACCTTTTTTTAAACACCTTAGCCAACCGTGGGTGAATAGGTGTTTCTCAAAAATTTATCCTAATGTTTTTATTTTACTTATGAGAACTGTGACTGATACTGATAAGCGGCTCTTTCCAACACATTATCTCCCCCATTCTCCCTTGGTACTTCTCAATATGGAGCCTGCACGTGGAAATACTTATTTACCTTGGGGCTTCTTTGCAGCTATGGATGGCCATGGGGCCCAGTTATGGCCACAGACTTGCCTAGAATTCTGCCTTGGGCACTTCTGGGCAATCATTTGCTTTTCTGAAGGAATGGGTTGGCTAGTACAACCCTTTGCTCTTCTTCTGCTGTGAGAAAGGACATGATGGCAGGGTTTATAGGGGTCACCTGACATCCATGTGCAGAGAGAACAAGAAATCCCAATGTGTTAACATCATTGTGGCACAATTTCTGTTACTTGTTTGTGATTGGCCTCCTAAAAGCTTATCCTCAGAATAGAAGGTTTCCGTAGAGCTTTTCTCCAAATGCATACCAGAATGCATTTGAATATGGTAGATCATGTGGACCTGGTCCTATTAGATCCTAATGTGTCTTTTATTCCAGCCAATCTAAAAAGTACCAAAGTGAAACTCAATGGTTCTAGAATCTTCGGATTCTTCCAAGGCTATTATATAAAGATTTCTGTATTAGTCGTGCTATTCATTTTACTTTGCTCAGTGTTCACTTCTAGGGTCCCTAATCCCCATTTCTCATTCTTCCCATTTGAAAATCTGAGATTTGAGTTGAATTCAGTCAGAATTCTCATCATTGTAGAAATGTTACACAGAAGTCATTTATACTAGAATTTTATGTAAAAGGTATTTGTGTATGGCAAAGATGGTTATCCTTTTTATAAGTTCTTAGTCCCCTATTAAGGGATAAGTTATCAGAGAAAGCATTTGAAGGCATAACACCGTTTTTGAGGTGACTCAAAGCAACAGAGTGGAAAATAAGACAGAAGGTGACAAAGCCATGACCCGTGAATTTGGTTGTTTCAGTCAATACTTTCGAGCTGGTTCAGTGGCGTCTACTATATCACTCTGCAGCAGATAGGCTTCTCTTCCCCTCCGCTCCAAGGTGCTCTGAGTGTTTTCCCACTCTAGAACATGCCGCACCATGCTGTGATTCATTTGCCCACATGTAGTCTTTCCTACTTGGCTGTGAGGCCCTTATGGGGCAGAAGCACCATCTTGGTACCCTTAGAGCCAGTAGCAAGTCTGGAATCTCAAAAAAGATTTACTGATGTGGAAAGAAAGAAGGAAGACATAAGAACAGTAAAAATGAAGCAATGTTCCTCTGGAGTAAGCTTGGCTCCAGCAAGTTCATAGGTCATAGAAGTACATCTGTCTGCAAGAAGCAAGTACCTTCTTTTCTTTGACTACCCTCCTTTTTTGGCTACAAATGAAGATATGTAATATGTAATAAAAAGACTTAAAGCTTGTTACAAATCTTGCCACATTGGACAGCTTTCCATCCCCTACTCTCTCTCTCTCTCCCTCCACTTTCTCTCATTCTTCCACTGCTTCTTCTTTCTGAGAACCTTGAGCTCTTACCGCATCCTCTGGCCACGGGGTTGCCCAGGCTGGAGTACCTTAAAGGTGGCCTTGCAGGATCCATAATGTGTCTCATCTCTCTCCTTACTCAAATTTGCCAGATCTATCTCCTATTTCTTAGTTCTTCACTCTTTTCTGGATTTAATCCCTCACACCACTGCGATCTGGGGTGTTATGGTTATTAATCTGCAAGTCTCTCTCTTTGTTGCACTTGGAAAAATATCCTGAATGTCTTAAAGCAAAGGATGGTGTTGTGGAAGGATAGTGTGCCATATATATCCCCCTTCTGCGCTGAGGAGCTCATTCCGCCCTGGGGAATTCCTCTGCTCTGGCCACTCATCCCCTCTGGGGGCTGCATTCCTCCCCCAAAGCCACAGAAGCTACCCTGCCCAAGTTTGTGCCCCAGGCACATTCAATGAGCGATGACCCAGAAATACAAAGACCAGTCTGCCTTTCCACATGGAGGGGCAAGTGTGAAGGGCTCTCCTCCTTGTCAAGCTTGAGCTCCATCTGGGCTTGGCTGACATTTGCATTACCAAGGCAGGGCAATTCAACTGCTCTCTGCTCCCCTGACTTCCCTCTTTCATTTCTACAGGGGGTTTGTTGCTGAGCACACCCTTCCATTAAGACAGCTGCATGCAAATCTTTTACCTGAGCCAGGTGATAGCTGACAAGGTCCTAGGAAGCAGTCTCTTAAGTGCTACTTTGGAACCAGACCACTCATTGGCTGGCTAGCAAGGAGGAGCCCAGGGCAAGCAATAGTTAAAAGGATTAAAACTGGGATGAGGTGTCATGAGCTAGGAATGTACTAGCTGCTGCCCTAGCTCCGATGTTTGGAAGGTACTGGAGAAGCAGTGAATGCAAGCAATAGAGAATCAGGTGGACGTTGGTTAAGTGCTGTCAGTGCACTGAGGGACAACAAAAGGCTGAAGGTGACTCATCACCAATTTGGGGCCACATAGGACAGCAAGAAGGCCTCACTGGTAGATTAAGAGACCCTGAGTCTCTGGTAGCTGGAGAACAGACAAAGTGGAGGTGCAGGCCTGGCCTGGGACTTCAGAGAAAGTGAAATTCAAAAGTTGGCAAGTCTTTAATGCCAAAGTCAGGACCCTGGTTTGGCTAGAGTGGGACTTTGAGACTTGAGACAGTGGTATCTGGGTTAGTGCATTTGAGAAACTTGAAACTGTCCTTCCCCCAGCACCCTCCGGCTTGCAGAGGTGACACACTTCTTCCTTTGAAAGGCAAGCGGGGAATTTGGGTGGCTCAGTTGGTTAAGTGTCCAAGTTGTGATTTGGGCTCAGGTCATGATCTCAGGGCCATGAGATTGAGCCCCACATTGGCTTTTTGTGCTTAGCACGGGGAGTCCGCTTGAGATTCTTTCTCTTCCTCTGTCCCTCCACCCTCTTCATGTGCCTGGTCTTTTTTCTCTAAAAAACCCAAAAAACAAAAAAACAAAGAAAAGTGCTCTTTTGCTCTAAGACAATGCAGTGACTGCCAGACACCACGTGAGATCCTCAGGATAAAACTCCATCCCTTACTTGGCTACCAGACCCATAGCTATTGTCAAATTACTACATAACTTGGCCAGTGAGATGCTTGGTCTGCTGAGGGGGAAAAAAAGGCACTGCAGGTCCTGGCTATTTACATACCTGGGGAGCCCAGATAGCATGCACGGAATTGGATCCTGAGGGTGTTCAATCAGGGGGTGATAAAACATGAAGTTGGATAAGTGAGAATTGATCAAAATGAGAGCATTCGCCTGTGATCCAGGATTTATGTCTCCCATGATACAGAAGAGGACCCTGGGAGACTGTGCTAACAAGCCGCCGTGATGACTCTTGGATGCTTGGACTAGGCAATGGGAAGCAGAAACGTTGGAGCTGCTGTGGCAGACAATAAAAGAAAGGATCACAAGGTGCGGAGAAAGGGGACATGTTAGCATGGATATGTTATGAAAAGAAGGAAGGCTGCCTGCGTGTATTAAGAGGGACTGCAGGGACACTCCATTTAGCAAAGCAATTAGGACCACCCTGTTGAGAGGGGACCAGCAGCACCAAGATCAGGCCAGGGCAGATGGTAGGGGCTGCTGTTATAGAACCAGCCTCCCTGACTGCAATGGGGTTGATCGGATCCTAAATAATAGAGGCTGGGTGGAGACACTTAATCAGAAGCAAAGTGAGCAAAATTGTAATGAGTGGCAAGGTCAGCGTGGCACAGCCCAAAGAGAGTTCTAGAGATGGTTAATGAACATGGTGTTCCTAGAGGCAAGAGGTACAAGTTGAAAATGAACTTAATGCTACCCTTCAGCCCCATTTGAGGCATTCCCTGAAAAACAGAGCAATGGGGAAACTTTTTAGGAACAAAGATTTGGGTGCTGCACCAGATCAACTGCCTTGTTTAGAAATAGAATTGACCTAGGTAAGAGCATACATAAACTCTTGGGTGAATATCTTGGTTCCTTGGTCAGGGATCTGGAATGAGAAAGATGGCAATGTGAGGAGGGTGAAGTCATGTGGATGGACCTATGGGAGTGGGCACAAAGTGTGATCTTAAAAGCCTTATTAAAGTCATCAGTGAGTATCCACTCTTTGGTGGAAAAGCCACCAAAGAGCCAAAGAAAGAGGTAGTCTTGGCTAGTTCATGTCAGCCAGCCTCTGTCATTAGCCACTCTAATGTAGGCACAATGGACTCACTAGTGCGTGGCATGATGGGAGGGAAAGGTTGTGTGTAAGGCCAGCATCCCATAATCTTTCTTGTACCAAAGCTGATTGAACTATGCTGCTGCCAAGTGTTCAGCCTTCCTGCAACAGAGACGGGTCCTGAGCCCCTGCTGTAACAACATTTCTCAAGGGCAGTGAGCAGCCACTTGGTGCTGACTGATTATGTTGGAACCCCTTCACCCTAGAAGGACAGTGATTTTTCTTGGGGTGGGGGCGGGGGGCTGTCATTGTATATTCTGGATATGGTTTTTCTTTCTCTGTACCCTGTGCTTCAGCCAAAACTAGAACTCAAGGAATTAGAATGTGTTATCCATTGACAGGGGATCTACATAAGATTACCCAAGGTGAAGGGACCCACATTACAGCAAAGGAGATGAAGCAGTAGGCACGCAGTCCTGGGATCCTCCAGGCATGTCACATAGCACACTATCCAGAAGTTGTCAGTTTGGTAGAAGGATGAAATGGACTTTGAAGGGAGCAGCTGAGCATTAGAGAATATACTCTAAAACAAAACAAAACGAAAAAAAAAAAAAAAAAACCCACTCTTGAAAAGATTGCATGGGTTGAGAAATAAGGGTAGAAGTAGAAATGGTGACCCTGTTGGGGAGTTTGTGTTTCTTGTCTTTTTCCTTTAGGTCATAAGTCTATTGTCCATGGTTGCAGAGAGAGAATGCCTCTAGCAGGGGAAATGCAGTTAAGAGACCATTAAGCTTTAGTCTAAGGTTGCTACTTATCTACTTAGGACTCTTCATGCCAAGAGGTTAGCAGGTAAATAAAGAATCATGACCAGGCAGGGATCATTGACCCTGATGGTCAGGAGGAGGCAGGGCTGCTGTTCCACAGTGTGGACAGGGGAGAGAGTTTGTCACACAGGTGATCCACTGGGGCATCTCTTGGCAATCTCTTGCCCAACTTGACATAAATGTATGTACACAGAGCTTGAGAAAGGTATAGTGACTAGGGGCTCAGATCTCTCAGGGGTGAGGGTCTATCAGTCCGCTATATAAGCCACCCAGACCAGTGGGGTGCTAACCAATGATGACAGAAATCTAGAATGAGTAATAGAAAACTGAGACAATGAATTTCACGTGTGGCATGGAGAGCAGGTATAACAGTAGGGCATATGGCTCATCCCACAAGCCTCCTTCCCAAAGTTTCCCCAGGAAACAGAACCTGCCTGAATCCTGGAGGAGCTATTCCCAACTAGGGTGAACTTGTAAGAAGAAGCAGGTAGGTCCACATGTAATGACGGAATGAAAGCTACACTCCCCAGTCCTTCTCTCATGATGGACATGCTCACTACTCAAATGCTGAGAATCTCAGCTGTTGATAGCTTTAAACCGTGTCCTTTTGGCCCTGTATTTGCCCTTTTGGAGTTGCCTTAACTAAATTCATGCCCCTTGAAGGGCGCTGTTTGATTCTCATACTGGTTGAGGCTGGGGTATAAATGTTTAGCCTTCTTACCTCAACTGGGAACAACTTGGAAGGGCTATGCTATATAGCTCTAGAGCTCCCTGTAGAATCTGCTGAGGTCTTTCTCCAAACTGTATCATGGTTAACTCTTCCCTCTGGTCAACTAATCCCTCATTGCCTTACAGGTGCTGTTCCCAAACATACTTCCCCCAGTCCTCCAACATCCAAACTATCACCTCAGAATCTGTTTCTAAAGACCTGAGCTAAGACAGAGTGGTTAGGGATATTCTGAGAACAAGTAGAAGTTTCTTTAAAATCTTACTACGTATGTAGGGGGTGGTTCCTTTTTGCCTCACATGGGGTTGAAAATCTTACTTTAATGAAAGATTTTCCTTAACAAAAAAATGAAGTTCAAGGGGAAGAAGATACCTCAGTAGATATGACTGATTTAATTCCTCAGCAAATGGGCACAGTCTTGATGAATTGTATGTTTACTTTGTGGCATCTAATAAAGTTGAGAAGTTCTAAGAACTAATGTTTATTTTAACAAAACCAATGCTATATGCTTGAGTCTACTAATATTAATTCTAATTCATAGACTATATAAAAACTGGTGAAAAATAGTAGTAAAATGAATAGAACTTGACTCTGGAATTAGAGAAGTCAGGATTTAAATTTCAGCTGTCCATTTACAAGATGTATGTTGTACGAAAGATCTTTTCTGAGCCTTGGCTTTGTTAGTCTTTAAAAAGAAAATAGTACTTACTTCTGTGTGTTTGTGTTTGTAAGAATTAAAGAAGATCATCCTTAGGTCTGTAGACTTCAGGCATGATACAAAGATTCATCCTTTTGTTCAGCAAACATCCAGCATAGACCTTCATTAAGCAAAAAATATTTATTATGTGCCAGGTCTTGTTTTAGGCCCTTGGAGTAGAGAGATGGGTCATCACAATCCCTATTTTGAAGAAATAGATACTTCAGGTCAAGAGACATATTTATAAAGAAGAGGGAGCTGTATTAAAGATGGTCATAGTCCACTTGGGATGCTGTAACAAGAGTACTAGAGCCTGGGTGGTTTACAAACAACAACAATAGAAATTTGCTTCCCACAGTTTTAGAGGTTAGGAAGCCCAAAGTCAAGGTGCTGGCAGATTTGGTGTCTGGTGAGAGTCTACTTCCTGTTCAGAGACAACTGTTTTCTTACTGTCCTTACATGTGAAGGGGGAGGGAAGCTCTCTGGGGTCTCTCTCCCTCTTTTTTTTTTTTTTTTAAAGAGATAGGGAGAGAGGGAGAGATAGAGTTGGGGGCAGAGGGCAGAGGGATAAGGAGAGAGAGAATCCAAAGCAGGTTCCATGCCCAGTGCAGAACCCAACGTGGGGCTGGATCTCACGACCCCGAGATCACTACTCAAGCTGAAATCAAGAGTCTGGCGCTTAACCCATTGAGCCATCCAGTCACCCCTCTGGGGTCTGTCTTACAAAGAAATGAATCCCATTCATGAGGACTCCACACTCATGACCTAATCATCTCCCAAGGGCTTCACCTCCAAATACCCTCACCGTGGGGCTTAGGTTTCAACAAGTGAATTTTGGAGGAACCCAAACATTCAGTTTGTAACAGTTTGTTCAGCTTGATGGATGGTAAGGCAAAGGATCTTCCAAATATTTTTTTGAAGTAGGCAGTCTGGATTAAGGATATGGTACTTGGATGGGTTTCCAGGGAGCCAATTTGTAAAGGTATTACAACATCCCTGGGTGAGATGGAAAATATTGTATTTTCCAGTCCTCCTTCTAGGAAGAGTGGGTTACACATGCTTCGGACCAGAGCTGAATTGCTGGAGATCGTGGTGAGAGTGAGCCCTGCTGCCCCCCCCCCCCCATATTGGGGCTTCTGCTTGGTGGTGGTCTCTAGCCACTCATCCAACCACACCTCAGAAGAACATTTAAAAAACACTGTTTTGAAGGAGTAGCTATTTATAAGCCTACTGTGGGTGCCTGCGTGTCACAAACCAGGCCACTAGGTCATCAGTTCCAGAAAATAAACTGAGGTTTAAAGTCAAGGGCACAGCTGGTGTGCAGGAGGTAGAACCATGCCAGGGCCTCAGTCCTCTCAGATCCCAGCTCAGTCCCTCCACAGATAAGCACGTGACTCTGAAACACTGGCACCAAAAGAGGAGGCGTATGACAGTGGCGTAAGCTCTTAAGCATTGGTTTTACTTAAACAGTCTTCGTACTGGTCATTTTCTTGTCAGTTGTCCCAATCAGTGAGATGGATATAGGTGTTGGGCTGCAGCTGTTGGTCTGCTCATTTAACCTCCGGAAGCAGATTTTATTAAAGTGTTCCTGTTGCTGAAAATGAATTACAAAGCTTTCCTTTTTCTGTAGGAAATCAGAGTGCCCAGATGAGATTACATGGCTTCCTATGATATCTAAATAAGATTAGTTTGCTGAAGATCACATTAAAATCCCATTAAGGAGACGGTTCCGCTCCTGCCCCCCTTCTCCTCAGGCAAGATCTGAGCAAGTTGATGAAAATTGTTCAGGGATGACACACAGACATTGAGCACCCTGTGGAGACAGGGGAGTGGGGGCAGAAACAGGCCCCCAACTCTGTTCACTGAAAGAATAGGATCTGTGTACATGGCCCATTACTTACAGATGACAGTTCTGGCTCTAAGGAGGGAAGACTTCAGGGAGGAAATATAATAAGATAAAAGGATCAGGGGACGGAGGCATTGAGGTCATCCCCAGAGACAGTCCAGGAAATCATTAATTCATTTTGTTTCTGTGACAAGGATAATAATATTAATGCTTAAGTATGTATAGCCTTCCTTCCAGCCCGCTTCTGAGGGGGAGGGATCCCTTGCTCTCAGGAGGCTACTAAGCCTGCATTTTTTGTTGTGTTCACCCAAGTGTCAGTTAACTTTGATTGGTGCTGAGCAAAGTTAAGGAGATTTTCAGGATGTTGGTAACTCCTGCGAGGCCCAGATGGGGCCAGCCGGTGGAGGCTGGAGTTTTGAGAGAGCAAAGGAGAGAACTGGGAGAGGAAAGGAAGGGGAACAGAGAGAAGATATTGTGATCGTGGGGCCTCTCAGGGAGTCAGGCAAATGAGATCTGCAATGCAATTACCCTCTTCATCTCTTCAAGGGGCTTCTTTGAAGATCCGCAGTGCTTTCCAGTGATTTTTTTTGAGTGCGGAACCGAGATTTATTGACTGGTCATCTGGTGGCCTTGAAATGGCCAAA
Organism: Mustela erminea; assembly: GCF_009829155.1. Classification (NCBI taxonomy): domain Eukaryota; kingdom Metazoa; phylum Chordata; class Mammalia; order Carnivora; family Mustelidae; genus Mustela; species Mustela erminea. The sequence continues at coordinate 101,045,676 of NC_045621.1, read as the reverse complement.
TTTCATTTGTTCATTAATTTAACCACCAGCTTTGCTTCAGTGGTAGGTGTTTATTAGCGATGCAAAGAAGATGGATATGGACCCTGCTGCTTTAGGGGTTCATAGACAAGTTCTGGGATAGGTAAACAAATAGATACAATTTGGTTCACTAGGCGCCTCCATGGAAGCAAGCGCAGGGAGCAGAGGGAATATTGGAAAGGGGTACCTTTACGGGACATGCGGAGACGGCTTCACAGAGTTGTCCTGGGTCATGACAAACCCTGAGGCGTCAATCTGCCTAAGGTTTTACTAGAGCTTAACTTTGGGGGTTTCCAACTGGCTTCAAAAGCACTTCATGCTCTTCTGATTCCTTCTCGCATCCTGTGGGGACCTGATGCTCAAACTTTCTATGATCTTCTCTAATGGTGGGAGATGGTGACTTTTATCAAAAAGTAAAAGTAATAAAGAACAATCTTGAACATTTACGGTCCCTAATGACCTTTCTTCTGAAGGTCTTCATGAGCGGGGCACTGACAGAGCCACTTCTTAGGTCTTATGAGACACACATTTCGCTTCTCAGCAAACTGCTTTATTAACAGCATGTAGTTTTGTTTTGTTGTTGCTAAGTGGGAAATGGATCTCGATTCAGACATTGGGAATCCTTTGCCTTTTTGCTTCTTTTTATTTTGAAATGTCTATAATCAGCATGTTAGGGATTTCATTGAAACACTTCAGGCCGCTTCTTTTTTATAGCTGCATGAAGATAATTTAGTGAAACATAACAATAGACAGGATGGGTTAATCAATAAATGACCTCTTTAAAAATATATATAATTCTTGGGGTTACTGGTTGGCTCATTTGGTTAAGCATTTGCCTTTGGCTTGGATCATGATCCCAGGCTCCTGGGGTTGAGCCCCACATCGGGCTCCCTGCTCAAGTGTGGAGTCTGCTTCTCCTTCTCTCTATGTGCTCTCTCTCTCTTTCTCAAAATAAATGAATAAATAAATCTTTAAAAAATATATGATTCTTACTGAAAGAAAACAGACTTCACAAAAATAAAAAAATATATTACTAAAAATGGCAATTTGCTAATGGCATTTTTTTTTTTTTTGATGGGGGCAGTGCTATCAGTTAGAGTGGGGATGAATTTTCTTCTTTCTTTTTTTGAAAGTTTCCAAATTTACTAAAAATAAACATCTTACTACTTTGGTACTCAGAAAAAAAAAATTAAGTCTTACTTAATATGGATTGTGTACAGAGGTCAACCGGAGAAGTTGATGTATGTGCTCTTAGAACAATTCTAGCTCGTCACCCCCAATTTTGTTATTGTTAATTTTTTTGTAGATTACTTTTGAAAGATGAAATTGGCCCTAGATCTTTGACATTTGTGTTCAATTAAATAACAGTGACCCTAGTTTTGGAAGCAGACTGACACCATGCTTTCTCTAACAGCAGTCGCGATAGTGTATATGATGGACAGGATGACAATGAAGATCATGACTTCAAAAGGCTGTGGATCCTTGCAGAGTTACATGAGGTCAGCTCTGAGCTCTTACAGGTAAGGAAATAAAAATTTAGAGCTTTATTCAAAGACACTCATTTTCTCCAAGGTCATCCACCACAGATGGAAATGAACCAGAACCCAAGTCTTCAGATTTCTAGTTAATTTCTCTCTCCACTACCCCATGCTATCATTGTTATATTATTGTTAATGTTTCTTTGCCTGCCAGGAACTACATTGATTAGTTTTCAGTGTGTTTGTTCCAGCCTTTTTAGACTTTAATGTTTTTGCATGCTCATGCATGAACTTAAGTGGTTAATCCTGGGAAACGAATTCCATTTTTTTTCCCCCACCTGGGGTGGCACCTGATAGTAGCACTTTAGTTTTTCTTTTTTAGCTTTGATTTTGATCACTTTCAATGTAGACTGGATTTTGAAATTTTTTAAAGGTCTTATTAGGATACATGTTTCACTGCTCTGCATACTTCTTTATTAGTAACATGTAGGTTTTTTTTTTTTTTTTTTTGCTGTTGTTACTAAGATGGAAATTCAATTCAGTAGAAACTACTGTTTGAACTTGTATTTTCAGCTAATTGTACAGTCATACAGACACTGTGTATGGGTATAACTCTGGTCCTGTTTGCACTGTGGGGTTGGGTATGTCGCGGGTATGATGTGGGAAGTGAATGCCATTTACTTAGTCACAAAAGAGCTCTGAACAGAAAGGATAAACATAATCAGATTTATTCAGAGAACTTAAGATTCCCAGATTTTGTTTTTGGACCACCTGAGAAGAGGGCTAATATAAAATTAATCAGTTTTCTATGTTGTGATTCAGTTGAATAGGTCCTTATGATTTGAGTAACAAAGTGTAAGCAGTTGAGCATGCAATCTTCACCTTGCTTATCCTCATTAAAATGATTCTGGTTTTGGAGAGGCTGTACGTCAGGCATCTTCTATTTTCCCTAACACCTTGCAATTGTCACTAGATTGATGAATTTGTTTCATCCTCAATTTTCTTTACTGTGTTTATCTTAAGGCGGATTAGCTTTGGTCAGACAGTCTATCCTTCCTACATTCAAGTGGACAAACAGTGAATCATCTCCTGCTATTTGTTTTATTTATGAAAATGAGTTTAACCCAAATGTAAATGCATGATGGCCTTTGACTTTCTGGAATATTTTAAAGTTAATTTCAGAAAAAAAATCCAAACTTCAGCTAGATTAAATAAGGGCAAATTGATAATCAGTACATGACTTAAACAGTCAAAGTACAATAGGAATGCTTTCTTTGGAATTGAAAAAAGAGCTTAGTTGGGTTCTCTACCAGTGAGATGACAAACACATTTCTTAATTCATCTATAGGTGTCACTGTTGAGATATATTATTGAAATAAGTTCTGCACAGATTTGAATCTGAGAAAGGGCTTCCGGGATATATTTTATATAGTGCTTTTGAATAACTTTTGTAAGATATATATATTTCTGATATGAGCATAGTACTTGAGTCTGATTTCCTGGCACAATTAAAGCAACTAATTGAACAAATGGAATGTTCTATTCTTTTGGAGCAAAGAAATCACTTTGGACAAGGGCAAATAGGTAGAGTGGAATAGAGTATAGAAATTATTCCTTAAATTTTGCCTCAATGTTCCTCGGTTAATAGTTTGCAAAAATTAATGTTTTCACACTTCCTTTATTCTTCTTCTCACTGTCAACACAGACCAGTAGGAATCTGTGCTCAAGTCAGACCTTCTGCGTGCGAGGTTCACTTCCAGATGGTATGTTTTCTTCATTGGGAATCAAAACAGTGTTTAGCTGATATCCCTGATTTTCCGAAGGAGTTCCCAGTTCCCAGAACTGGGATAAATTTCAACGTTTCAGGATTCTAGCTTCCAACTTTATAGTACTTCTCCTCTTACTGTTTTGGTTCATCAAGTGATTTGAGAATCTGGGGAGAACTCCTGGTAGGACCAGACCTCAGGGAATTGTTAAGGGGTGAACTAGCATTGTGCATACATGTGTGATTCTTAAGTTCTCAATTTTTCTTCCTCTCCCAACCAATACTTGAGTTAATTAAATCATTGAGTGTTCTTGCTCTCCTTTTCTGTATGTTTCATTCTTCTAGAGGTTAGTGATATAAAGGAGCACCAGGAACAATCCTTGCCTTTCAGAATCTTAGCGTTCAATAGCAAGGAGACACGAGTGGAGTGAATAGTAAGGAAGCTGAGGGTAAATTAGTTCATGTGGAATCTAAAGAGGAGAACTGCCAGATTTGCCTGGGAGTCTGGAAATATTTCAAAGACAATTTTGTTGAGTCAAGCTGAATAGAGTTTACTGTGGGTACAGGATGGCGGGGAGTGATAGGACTGTTTGAGGCAGATGGAGCTTTGCTTATGGGGACACGAAACACCAGATACATTGGGAGACAGTGAGTAATTTGGGTGTGGATGAGAGTGAGGTGGGGTAGACAGTGCTTTCTTGGTATCCCTTCTATGAGACACTCTGTGTTTCACTGAAAGAGCTGACCTCAGAGGTTAGTACCAGAGATATGCTTTTTTTTTTTTTTTTAAGATTTTATTTATTTATTTGAGAGAGGGAACATGATCCAGGGAGGGACAGAGGGAGAGGGAGAAGCAGACTCCCCACTGACTGGAGCTCCCAACACAGGACTCCATCCCAGGACCCTGAAACATGACCTGAGCCAAAGGCAGACGCTTAACCAATTGAGCCACCCAGGTGCCTGTCAGAGATATACTTTTGACTCTCTTTTTCCCCCAACAGACAGCTGCTTGCATTCAACTCCTTCAAAGAGAATAAGGCAGGTTTCTGAATGAACAGTTTCTATGTCAGAGTTGACACGTCATTAAGTTATTTTAGATAGTCATTGTCTTGACTACTTATTGGTCTTGGCAGATGAGGAGGTCAAATGGAAGGACTGTGTTGCTGGATATTTTGTGACTGATGTGGTTTAACTAAATGATTTCTGTTACAGATGGGTATCAGAAGTCTTGCTTTGTATTAAACTTTAGCCAGCCTTTTGTGGCTTGTAGAAAAGTGTTTATTACTTATATAGACCTTACTTTGTGCCAGGCACTGTTCTTGATGCTTTAAGCATAGTACCTAACTACCCTGTGATGTAGGTAATCGTATCATCCTAATTTTATACACCCAGAAATGAAGCACAGAGGATTAGAGGACTTGTTCAAGGTCATCCAAGTAATGACGAAAAGAGTTGGGATTTGAACTTGGGTAGTTTGGTTATGGGGACCCATTATCTCATAACAGGATATTGCGTATTAGCAGAGTTGTACTGTATAGAAAGATAAGCTACTTTTAGTAATGTTTATTTTATGGGAAATAGGGACAAGTCTAAATCTTTCATTTGGATGAGTTTCTGGGAAAGCAACTGAGAGAGATTCCTGTCCAGAGAAAGTAGAGATGGACAACTGATAGCACCTGTGATCAATTCAGCAAGGCTCCCTGGATGAATGATTTCTTTATTCCTGGGGCATGACTGAAACAACAAACTCTGGGAAAAAAAAAAAAAAAGAACTTTCTGTGATCTTCTTAGAAATTATTTTCTAAGTAGCTGCTAGGAAGAGTCCCAACTGGATGCATCCGACTCAGGAGGTTTTAAGAAATGTACATGGCAAACTATGAATATTACTATTTTATTTCATGTTTATAGGGCAAGAACGGTGTCCTTGGGGCTGTACAGATTCAAAAAGACATCATTCCTGCCTTCAGGGTTTACAATTCAAACAGTCAGATTTGAAATATTTTACCAGATCCAAATGTTTGAATGTTGCACATCACTTGCCCCTCTCTGCTTCCCTCCGCTTAAAATTAACGCGTACTCCCTGGGAAGTCGACACTCCGATACAACCACACTGATTTTACTCAGTGCTTTAGTCAGGGGAAAAGTCGAATGTGCTTAAAATATTCTTTTTTTTTTTTTTTTTTTTTTTTGCTTTAGAGCAGTTCTACATCAGAAATGATATTCACCAACTTTTATGTATGTGGCAATCAGCAATTCCATTAGCTTTCCCTATGAAGCTGAAATGTCAGATCAAGAAGTGAAAAGATGAGAAAGAAGTGCTAGGAAAATCCATTTACCAATAAATACTCCACTTGCAGTGCTGGCTATATGTGTGAGCACAGTAGGTGATTTAAACATCTCTGGCAATTTTCTGAGAGCCTGTCATAGATGTTTCGGTGTGGAGGAAGGAGCTGAAGATTGGTGAATGTCTGAATGCGGGTCAAGACACAAGCTCATCTCCCTGCACATTTTATGTCACTTAATCCTCTCAGCTAATATGGAAGGCAGGCACTCTTTTATATTTATAGTCAAGGAATCTTAGGCTTGGAGAGATTACATGACTGGCTCAAGGTCACACAGCCAGGAGAGATGGGACTGTGACTAGAAATCTTGTGGCTCCAAGGTCCTATGTTGTCTAATGTGGACGGTGCATGCCATTCAGAGTCAAATAATATATTCCTCTTACAACATTCCATTGGTTACTCTTTTTTTTTTTTTTTAAAGATTTTATTTATTTATTTGTCAGAGATCACAAGTAGACAGAGAGGCAGGCAGAGAGAGAGGAGGAAGCAGGCTCCCCCCTGAGCAGAGAGTCTGATTCAGGGCTCGATCCCAGGACCCTGGGATCATGACCTGAGCCAAAGGCAGAGGCTTTAACCCACTGAGCCACCCAGGCGCCCCCACTGGTTACTCTTACTACTTGTCCTGTTATATCTACCTTCTTTTTTAGAGGCAAGATGTCAAGATTATTCTTCCAGCTTTCCCTTACTTATGAATATTACCCATGGCAACTGCAACATTATCATTGAGATTTTCACTTAAATCTGATGTGATTTGATTCTCTATTTCTGTCCTTTTTCAAGAGCAATTGAGAAGATGGCAACACAAGTTGTTCCCAATTTCAGTCCCCCTCATAAGAAGACTGACTGACTAGCAACCATACATAGATAAGACACCAGGGTGAAAACTCTAGAAGCTGAGCTGGAGCCAAAGCACCCACCTGGAATCACAGAGACTGAGAAAGAATGCATTAGAAGAGTAAGAGGAGAGATTTCACACTGACCGCATTGCTCCTTCCCCAGGCCATCACTACCACAGAGAGGGCCGCCATGGGCCTATGGTTTCTCCAGTGGGAAAAAGAGAGCCCAAGGTGGAATCCAGGTGCCTCAATGTTATGGATTCTTCCTAGAAGGCCCCCTACCACCGGTCGTGCCTCTTGGGGATCATTGAGGGAACATGCATGGCTTGACACCTGGGGATCAGATGGGGACAGAAAAGGGAGGCAGAGATTACAGCAAACAGTGCTCAGATCTAGGCAGACTGCATTCCTGCTTGTAGTGGTATCTGAAGAGAGATCCTAGCTGGCTGCTCTGCCAAGCCGGCAGCTCTATCTATCCAGGGAGCTTGGTCATCAGTTCTGCCTGATTTGAGTCCCTGGACAATGGAGATAGGCTGTGGAGTCTGTTTGACAGCCCTTCCTGGGAAAGGAAGCAAATTTACAGTCCTGCATAACAACTGAGCATAGCCACCAGTCCTGTCTGACTAGGAAACTGGGCCATGGAGCCTGGACAGCCAGGGAGCCCAACTGACAGACCCATTCATGCAGGAAGTCAAACTTGCAACCCTGCTCAACTGTTGCATGAAGCATGTGGTCCCACACAACAAGGGAACACGAGCACTGACCTGGGAAGCTCTGGAGCCCAGCCTATGGCCCTGCCTGATTGCTGAACACAGTCTGTAACCTCACCCAGGCAGTGAGACCACCCAGTGAACATGCCCAATTTCAGAGCAGAGCTGTGGCTTCACCTGACCAGGGATCCTGGAGAGTGACCCTGTTCAACCACAGAGCATAGTCTTCAGACACACCTAACTTTAGGAGATAGCTTGAGGTCCTGCCCAATCAGAGACACTGGGCCTAACCTTGCCCAACAGTGGAGTTCAGCCAGTGGTCTATTTGATTGCAAAGTCCAGCTTGTGATTCTACCCTTCCATATGACGCTACGTGCAGGCCTACTGAATACAGAATCCACCCAGAGACACCGTCTGGTGAGGAAGCAAAGCCTGAGACTCTACCCAATAAGGAGTGTTTGTGTGACACAGCCTAAAGTTCTGCCCAATGGTGGTGTTGAAGCATAGGCATGGCTTTGCCAACAAACATAGCCTGTGACCTACCCTGACCAGAGGTGTTTGCAGAGCCCAGATAGTGGCCCCACCTGACTGCAGAGGCCAACCAGCAGGCTCACCCGACATGGAACCCAGCCAGCAGCACAGTCCCCTCCCGAAATCATGGGCAGTGGCCTTGCCCAACTGGGACCCCAGTAGAGAGTCCCATCTGTCCACAGACATTGCCAGATAACCCATCCAGCACCCCAAAATGAACTGAGCAGTGAAGGTCTTTCCAGGCTTAGGTGAACCTATAATATCTGGGAGAAGTGTGTTTACTCATACACAGAGATACCAGTGCAAGGAATCAAGGTTCACAAAGAATCAGGTAAACATGACACCAGTAAAGGAAATTAATAGAGCTCCAGTAACTAACCCTAAATAAATGGGGATATATGAACTGTCTGACAAAGAATTCAGAATAATCCTTTTAAGGAATTTCAGTGAACTAAAAACCATGTAGATAACTAAATGAAATTGAGAAAAAAGTACATGAACAAAATGAGAAATTTATTTCAACAAAGAAATAGAAACCATCAAAAAAGCCAACCAACCAACCAACCAAATAAAAATCTAGGGACTGAGGAATATAATGACTAAACTGAAGAATTCAATTGGAAGCTTCAACCAACCAGAAGACTCAACCAGTGCTCCATGCAAGACTCAACCAACCAGAAGAAAGAATGAGTGAGCTCCCTGATAGGTCATTTGAAATTATCTGGTCAGAGGAGCAAAAAGAAAAAAGAATGAAAGAGATGGAAGAAAGCCTACAGAACTTACAGAGTGGAATCAGAAGAAACAATATATGCATTATGGGAATTGCAGAAGTAGAAGAGAAAGAGAAAGGGACAGAAAGTCTATTTAAAATAATACTGGCTAAAAAGTTCCCAAACTTAGGAAGAGAAATGGCCATCCAGATTCATGAGGCCAAAGACTCCAAGTAGGTTGAACTGAGAAACATTATAATTAAATTCTTTTAAAAAATATTTATTTATTTTTAAAATTTCTTTTCAGTGTTCCAGAATTCATTGTTTATGCACCATACCCAGTGCTCCATGCAATACGTGCCCTCCACAATATCCACCACAAGGCTCACCCAACCTCCCACTCCCTCCCCTCCAAAACCCTCAGTTCTTCAGAGTCCACAGTCCCTCAAGGTTCTTCTCCTCTCCATCTTCCCATGTCCTCCATGTTATTCCTTATGCTCCACAAATAAGTGAGACCATGTGATAATTGACTTTAATCTGCTTGACTTATTTCATTCATTATAAACTCCAAAGACAAAGAGAATTTTGAAAGCATCAAGGGAAAGACCACTTGTCATAAGCAAGGGAGTTCCCATAAAACTATAGGTGAATTTCTAGGAGAAGCTTTGAGGCCCAGAGAAAGTAGGGTGATAAAACTACTGAAAGGGGGAGAAAAAGTCTGACAACCAAAAAAATTATACCCATTAAAGTTGTTTTTCTGAAATAAAAGAGAGGTAGCAAGAAAACAAATAAAAGCTAAGGCAATTCATCACTGCTAGATCAGTCTTACTAGAAATGCTAAAAGCCATTCTCCAAGCTGAAATAAAGGGGTGTTAATTAACTTTACAAAAGTATTTGAATGTTTAAAACTCACCAGGACAGGTAAATATATAGTAAAAGTCAGGTTCTTTGTTTTTGTAATAGTCGTGCATAAAGCACTTACAACTTGAATTTAAAAGTTCAAAATTGTCTTTAAATTACTATAATTATTGTAGTTTGTTATTGGATACACAATACAAGAAATATGTAAATGTAACAATAATCTTAAGTGTGAGGCGTGTGTGTGAGGTATAAAAGTATAAAGTTGTTATATGCTATCATGTTAAGTTCTTACCATTTTAAAATAAAACATTATAAATATAAGGTATGTCATGTAAGGCTTGTGGTGACCACAAAGAAAAAAACCTATAGATGTTACATAAAACATGGGAAATGAGATCAAAGCGTACCTCCACAAATAGTCATCTAATCACAAAGGAAGGTAACAAGAAGTAAGGAACAAAGGATCTACAAAACAGTCAGAAAATGGTCGGAAGAAATCAAAAGAGATATAAAAAAATAACTTGATAGGGTGCCTGGGTGGCTCAGTCAGTGAAGTGCCTGCCTTCTGCTCAGGTCATTGTCCCAGCATCTGGGGACTGAGCCCTGCATCAGGCTCCCTGCCTCAGTGGGGAGTCGCTTCTCCCTCTGCCCCTCCTGTCCTCCTGCACTCTCTTTCCCTCAAATAAATAAATAAAATCTTAAAAAAAATACCTTGAGACAATTGGAAATGGAAGCACAACATACCAAATTTATGAAATATAGCAAAAGCAGTTCTAAGAAGGAAGTCTATAACTATAAACACATACACCAAGAAAAAACAAAGATCTCAAAAAAATAACACAACATTACAGCTCGAGGAGCTAGGAAAAGAAGAATAAACTAAACCCAAAGGTAAGAGGAAGAAGGAAATAATAAAGATTAGAACAGGAATAAATAAAATAGAGAATATAAAAACAATAGAAAAGATTAACAAAACTAAAAGTTGTTTTTTGAAAAGATAAAATCAACAAAGCTTTAGCTAGACTAATCAAAAAAAAGACAACTCAAGTAAATTAAATTATAAGTAAAAGAGGAGGCATTAAAACCAATGTCACAGAAATTCAAATAGAGTACTATGAACAATTTTGCACCAATAAATTCGACAACCTATTAGTAATAGACAAATTCCTAGAAACATACAACCTGTTAGGACTGAATCATTGGAGCACCTGGGTGGCTCAGTGGGTTAAGTGACTGACTCTTGGTTTCAGCTCAGGTTATGATTTCAGGGTTGTGAGATTGAGCCCTAGGTTGGGCTCAGTGCTTACTTAGTGTGGAGTATGCTTGGGACTCTCTCCCTCTCCCTCTGCCCCTTTCCCCTGCTCTCTCTTTAAAATAAAAAAAAAATAAATCCTAAAAGAAAAAGACTGAATCATGAAGAAATAGAAGACCTGAATAGATTGATAAAGAATAAAAAGATTGAATTAATAATAAAAAACCTTCTGACAAAGAAAACCCCAGAACCAGATAGTTTCACTGATGAATTCTAACAAACAGTTAAAGAAGGATGAACATCAATTTCTTTTTTTTTTTCTTAACTTTTATTATTGAAGTATAGTTGACATATATTTTCGGATGTACAATGTAATGATTTGACAATTCTATACATTATCAATGCTCATCACAGAAAGTGGTGGTTACCTTCTGTTACCATCCAATGTTATTACAATATATTTTTTTATTATTACAAATCTTAGTTTATTAAGGTAATCTAAATGCAAATGTAATTTTATTTATTTATTTATTTTGATGTATTTCTCTTTTTAAAAAATTTTTTAAATTTTTAAAATTTATTTTCAGCATAACAGTATTCATTGTTTTTGTACCACACCCAGTGCTCCATGCAATCCGTGCCCTCTATAATACCCACCACCTGGTTTCTCCAACCTCCCACGCCCCCACCAGTTAAAACCCCTCAGATTGTTTTTCAGAGTCCATAGTCTCTCATGGTTCACCTCCCCTTCCAATTTCCCCCAACTCCCTTCTCCTCTCTAACTCCCCATGTCCACCATGCTATTTGTTATACTCCACAAATAAGTGAAACCATATGATAATTGACTCTCTCTGCTTGACTTATTTCACTCAGCATAATCTCTTCCAGTCCCGTCCATGTTGCTACAAAAGTTGGGTATTCATCCTTTCTGATGGAGGCATAATACTCCATAGTGTATATGGACCACATCTTCCTTATCCATTCGTCCGTTGAAGGGCATCTTGGTTCTTTCCACAGTTTGGCGACCGTGGCCATTGCTGCTATAAACATTGGGGTACAGATGGCCCTTCTTTTCACTACATCGTATCGTTGGGGTAAATACCCAGTAGTGCAATTGCAGGGTCATACAGTGGAAAAAAGACAGTCTCTTCAATAAATGGTGCTGGGAAAACTGGGCAGCTATATGTAGAAGAATGATATTCGATTATTCTCTTACACTGTACACAAAGATAAACTCAAAATGGATAAAAGACCTCAGCGTGAGAAAGGAATCCATCAGAATCCTATAGGAGCACATAGGCAGTAATCTCTTCGATATCAGCCACGGCAACTTCTTTCAAGATATGTCTCCAAAGCAAAAGAAACAAAAGCCAAAATAAACTTCTGGGACTTTATCAAAACCAAAAGCTTCTGCACAGCAAAGGAAACAGTCAAGAAAACAAAGAGGCAACTCACAGAATGGGAGAAGATACTTGCAAATGACAGTACAGACAAAAGGTTGATATCCAGGATCTATAAAGAACTCCTCAAATTCAACACACACAAAACAGATGATCATATCAAAAAATAGGCAGAAGATATGAACAGACACTTCTCCAATGAAGACATACAAATGGCTATCAGACATATGAAAAAATGTTCATCATCACTAGCCATCAGGCAGATTCAAATTAAAACCACATTGAGATATCACCTTACACCAATTAGAATGACCAAAATTAGCAAGATGGGAAACAACATGTGTTGGAGGGGATGTGGAGAAAGGGGAACGCTCTTCCTCTGTTGGTGGGATTGCAAGTTGGTGCAGCCTCTTTGGACAACAGTGTGGAGATTCCTCAAGAAATTAAAAATAGAACTTCCCTATGACCCTGCAATTGAACATCAATTTCATTCAAATTTCTTCAAAGGAAGAAGTAAGTATGCCTCTGCTTGCTGATGATAGTATCTCTTACATATAGAAAATCCCCCAAACTCCACCAAATTCTGCTAGAACTAATAAGCAAATTTGTTAAAGTTGCAGGCTAAAAAATCAATATATAAAAAATATTCTTAATAGCCAAAGAAATCCTGAGGAAATAGAAGAAATGTGGAGGCATCACACTTCTTGATGTCTCACTATATTACAAAATATACTAATCAAAACATACAGTACTGCATAAAAAGAGACAAAAAGATCAATGGAAGAGAATCGAGAACACAGAAACCCAGTGCATATATTGTTAACTAATATTCATCAAGGAAACCAAGAATATTCAATGGAGAAAAGATAGTGTTTTCAGTAAATGGTGTTGGAAAAGCTAGATATTTATATGCAAAAGAGTAAAACTGGATTATCTTACAATGTCCATAAAAATGAACTCAAATGGATTAAAGATGTAAATATAAGACTTGAAACAATTAAACTCCTAGAAGAACGCATAAAGAAATAGCTCCTTGACAAGAGTCTTGGCAGTGATTGTTTTGGATATGATACCAAAAGCACAAGGAACAAATGCAAAAATAAATAAGTGGAATTATAACAAACTAAAAAACTTCTACCTAGCAAAAGAAGAGATCAACACAATGAAAAGGCAACCTCCAGAAGGGGAGAAACTATTGCAAATCACATATCTTACAAGAGGTATATATCCAAAACACAGAAGGAACTCATATAAATCTGTACGGAAAAATAATAATCTGATTAAAAATGGGCAAAGGGCAAGAATAGACTATTTTTTCCCCAAATAAGGCATTCAAATGGCTAATAGATACATGAGAAGATGCTCAGCATTGCTAAATATCAGAAAAAGGCAAATCAAATCCACAACGAGACAATACCTCATGCCTGATAGAAAGGCTATTTATCAAAAAAATCAAGAATTAAGTATTGCAGAGATGTAGAGAAAAGGAAACAGTTGAACACTATTGGTGTAATTGTAAATTGGTTCAGTTAGTATGGAAAACACTATGGAAGTTCTTCAAAAAATTAAAAATAGAACTACCATATGATCCAGCAATTTCACCTCTGGGTCTATAACCAAAGGGAATGAATTCATCATGTCTAAGAGCTATCTGACTGCATGTTTATTACAGCATTTTTTTTTCAATAGCCAAGACATGGAGATGATGTGTTTATCAACAGACAAAAGAATAAAGAAAATGTGATGTATGTAATGAAAAATTATTCACTCCTACAAAAGGAAATTCTGCCACTTACAACAACATGGATGGACTTTGAGGGAGTTAAGTTAATTGAAGTTAATTAGAGAAGAGAAATACTGTATGATCTCACTTATATGTAGAATCTAAAAAAAACGGAACTCATAGAAAGTGTAAATTGATGGTTGCCAGGAGTGTGTAGGGAGAGTGGGACAAAGTTGGTTGAAGAGAACAAACTTCTAGTTATAAGATGAATAAGTTCTGGAGACGTAATAAAGCACATAATGGCTACAGTTAACAATACTGTATTGTACACTTGGAAATTGCAAAGAGGGTAGATCTTAAGTATTTTCATCTCACATACAAAAATGATAACCATGTGAGATGATGGACATGTTTATTAACCTTACTGTGGTAATCATTTTGCAACATATCAAATCATCACATTGTACACCTTGAACTTACATAATGTTATTTGTCAGTTATATCTCAATAAAGCTGGAGTAAGAAAAAAAATTCACACGAGAGCCTCTCCTTTGCCCTGGACATCGCCCCATGCTCTGTGCAAGGGATGAAGTTGACGTTCTTCCAAATTCCTGAGAAATGAAGGGCTGCCTACATCAGGGAAGGCTGACAGAGTTCATGGCTTGATAATCAATTACAACAGTAGCAGAGACTGGTGGGTCACCTTCTGAGGTTAAGAATGGCTCAGGACTTGTTAGCAGGACAGAGATCAGAAGGTGACCAGCTGACTTCCCCATCTGGCTGGTCTCTTCTGTGATGAGCAGGAGTCCCTTGGGTGCCTTGTGAAGCTTGCATGTCACAGACCTCTTACCCTTGGTCTTTGCGATATTCTGGCTTCATTATCTTGGGGTTAAATTGATTGTTTTCTGATAATAAAATAGCAGTTAACCCTTATTGCTAAGGCCGAGCACCAATCCTCGGACCTAAGTAATTTGAAATGATCTACTCATGCATTCACAAGACATTGTTCAAATTTCATGCTACAAACAAATGTGAAAAGAACTCACCCTTAGGTAAGTTGATTCCACAGCTGGAACTTCAGAATCAGTCTTGAGAAAGAATTGGCTTAGCTTCAGAAATTCTAACTTGTAGTACAAATGCTTCACTGATTTATTCGATAGATTTCAACAAATATCCATCGTGGGCAGGGCACTGTCCTGGTCACTGCAGTCTGAAGTCAGGGCTCATTTGACCCCATTGTAAAGAAATGCTATGTGGATCCAGTGGATTCTGTGTTTTTATTTTTTAATTTTTTAAATTTATATACTTCTTCCTTTGGCATGGTCAGTGGGGGTGGGGGTGAGGGTTAAAATCTCTGTAGGTAGACATTCAGGGCACAATTCCAAACTTCTCATTACGTTAGTACTTGGCAGATGACCAAAGATTTCAAGGGAAATTCAGACCACTAAGGGGAAAAAAACACACACACACAACAGCAATCCACAAAACCCCCAAACAACAACCACCGTGAAACTGTAAGGGAGAACTTAGTGGGGGTACAGAAACAGGAGCAAATATCTTCTAGTGAGCTGATCCTCAGTAGCATAACTTCATGGGGATTTGGGAGTGATTTTGCCAATAACTAGTTCTGCCATTAACAAGAGATTTCATTAGGAAATCTCTTCATGTCTAGGGACTTTGATTTCCTTATCAGAAGAGATTCCTGGTAAGTAAGTCCCCTGACCCACATTTGCTGCCCGTTGTGCTGGTCTCCTGTCTTCTGCTGCCTCGAGTGCAGGTGAAACTGGCCTCTGTCCCTCGTCTCCAGCTCCATCCATTCACCCCTACCCAAGGGCATTGCTTCAGCGCTAATCCCCTCTAACACTTTTTTTTTCTCTTTCTCCTGGATCATAGCCATGGGCCTGCAACCTGCTATCCTATCTCCCATCTTAAATAACTCCCATATCTTTCCTCTCTTCTGGCTCTCACTCTTTTCACCTTACAGCACCACTTCTCAAAGTATGCTTAACACTTCTTCAGCCCCTCCTTTCTCATAAGTTATAACAGGTTTTCACCTCTGATGCAGCAAGGAACTTCTCTCTACTCAAGGGCACAACGCTCAAACTTTCTCAAGTACTTTGTTTGATTTTCTTTCCTCACCTTATTTAACCAATTTCTCAGCACCGTGTGAAATAGTCCTTCACAGTTTCTATCTTAAAGCATCTTTTTCTCATGGCTTGTAGGTCACCCCCTTCCCTAGATCCCTGCCCATCCCATTGGCTCTCTTCTTCCTCTGCTGTAGAGGACGTGGATCCTCTTTCTGAACTTTAAAGAAGGTGGCTTAGTCCACGATCTTTGTCTCTTTCTGTTCCCTAGGTGAGTACTCTGTTCCACCCAAGAAGGTGGCTTAGTCCACGATCTTTGTCTCTTTCTGTTCCCTAGGTGAGTACTCTGTTCCACCCACCCTGAAGTGTCCTCCAAACCTTGAGGTCCTGACTGACTATCCCTTTCTCATTATCCCTTCCTCAGCTGAATGCATCAGCAAGTCTTGATGGCTCCTACTCTTTGACATGTATAGAAACTGACTTATTATTCCCATTACTTTGACCATCGAGTGCACCTCATGTTCATACCTCATCTGGATTGCTTGCAAAGTCTTCCATCTGATCTCTGTGTTTCCACTTTTCATTCTCTCATTGTCTTTTCTCTCCATGGCTGCCTGAGAGATCTTTCAAAAGGTGAATCTGATCACGTCACTCTCTTGTCTAGAACCTTCTAGTGACTTCCTAGCACACTTAGAAGGAAATCCTATGCCTCACTATGTTCTATAACGCTCTGTATTATCTGCCTTCTGGCTACGTCCCTCATTTGATCTCCTTTATTTGAACCTGACAGGGTTGCAAGAAACTGCACTGAATGTCTTTCGCACAGAGGGTTTTCTCCCTTTGGAACACATATCCCACATCATGGATGCAACTCACTTTCTAACTTCATTTAAGTCTGCGCTCTAATGTCACCTAATCAGGCCTTCTGTGGTCCTTCTATGTGATACCGCCTGTACTCTCTATCTGCTTATCATGCTTTATTTGTCTTCCCACATGAATCACTCACATATCCTATATTTGTTTATTGTTTCCCCCAGTAAGATATAAGCTCCATGGAATCAGGAACTTTGTCTCCCTTAATTCAACCCTGTATCTTCATTACTTAGAACTTTTCCTGGCATATAAGCCATGCTCAATAAATCTTGACTGACTGAATGAATGATATAATTAATCAATGAAGGGATTAATGAGCAATTGACTTCAAGAGACTTGGTTGCTGGAGAATGAAGTAATATATTTGTTGTACCCTTTTGGATCGTAATTTCTGGGACTGGGTAAGTAAGCTGATACAGAGAATCTCAGAGGCAGCCTTTCATATTAGCACTGATTCATTGATAATAGTTACAATAGTTAACAATTCTCTGTTGCTTACTGCTGGCTGGATGTTCCAAACATTTAAATATATTACTCTTCACAGCAAAGTGATAAAAATAGTTTTATTATTATTATATTTTCCATTTAATAGATGAAGAAACTGGGGCATAGGGAGGTAAGTCACTGTTCAAGCTTGCATAGCTTCTAGGGTAGATATTTGAATTCATGTGCCCTGATTTCAGAGGTCACTCTCTTAACCACTGTACTGTGTGGCATTTTGGGACTAATAGAAAGTGGCCACACAATGAAGAATCTTCATTAAGGTCAGATACTACTGACATGAGGAACCAAGTGGTGGCTTCAAACCTGTGCTTTCTAGCCCACAGTGGAATCTTCACTGGATTTTTTTTTTTTTTTTTTTTTACAGAACTATCAGGACCATCTTGGCTGAATCAAAGGTGGGGTTGGGCTTCCCTTTGTACCCCCTGGTGGGCCCTGGAACGTCTTTTTGGTTAATTGGACTCTGGAGAATCATGGTGGCAGGGGGTGGAAAGAGCATGGATTTGGAGTCACATAGACCTAATCGTGAACTTGCCATTCCTTGGCTCTGTGACCTTGGCAGGAATCTTCCTTCTGAATCTCAGTGTCCTCTTCTGTAAAATGGACTTAGTAATATTGACTTTGCCCAGCAGTTGTGAGGTTTAGAACTCATGGATGAAATGTATATGCCTGGGACATGGTTGGTACTCAAACAATCACAGATCTATTATTACTTACAATAATAATCCTTGAAAAAAACTGTCATTATGACCAAAAGTTATTTCCTTTTGCTTCAAGCCTGTTCCTCTGGTAGGGCCTCACTGCTTTGAAGGTTTCCCCTGGTGGTCTGGAATCCACCACTCTTCCAGATCTTTTCCTGGATGGGGATCTGTTACTGACCTTGTCCCCTTTTCATGAGAAGCTCCACCTAAGTGTCCTCTGAACTTTGTAACTATTATCCAACCATCCTGTAGTTCTCCCTAATGGAGTCTTATATCATAATCCTTTGCACTAATGTATTATCTTTTCTGTTCCTTTTAAAAAATTTAAATTAAACTTGCCAACATAGAGTACATCATTAGTTTTGATATAATGTTCAGTGATTCATGAGTTGTGAATAACACCCCATGCTCATCACATCATGTGCCCTCTTTAATGCCCATCACCTGTTTACCCCAACCTCCCTTTCCCTTTCCACAGCCCTGTTTGTTTCCCCATGTCAAGAGTATCTCATGGTTTGTCTCCCTCTCTGATTTCTTCCCATTCAGTTTTCTCTCTCTTTTCCTACTGTCCTCTGCACTATTACTTATATTCCACACATGAGTGAAACCCTGTGATAATTATCTTTCTCTGACTGACTTATTTCACTTAGTATAATACCCTCCAGTTCCATCCATGTAGATATAAATGATAGGTATTTATCCTTTTTGATTGCTTAGTAATATTCCATTGTATATATGAACCATATCTTTTAAATCCATTCATCTGTTGAAAGACATCTCAGTTTCTTCCACAGTTTGGCTATTGTGGACACTGCTGCTGTGAACATTGGGGTGCATGTGCCTCTTCTTTTCACTACATCTGTGTCTTTGCTGTAAATATCCAGCCGTGCAATTGCTCAGTCAATAGGGTAGCTCTATTCTTAACATCTTGAGGAATCTCCATACTGTTTTCCAGAGTGGCTGTACCAGCCTTCATTCCCACCAACAGTGTAAGAGAAAAAGACTTTATTTTTATTTATTTATTTGAGAGAGCAAGAGAGAGCACAAGTGAAGGAAGGAGCAGAAAGAGAGGGACAAATAGACTCCATGCTGAGCCTGGAGCCCCATGGGGGCTAATTCTTGGGGACCTTGAGATCATGACCTGAGCTGAAAACAAGAGTCAAGCACTAACTGACTGAGCCACCAGGCACCCCTTATCTTTTCAACTAAAATACATATTTAGCACTCGACATAGAGAAGGCAGTTACTAAATACTGTTAGGTAATGAAGATACAACCTTGAACAGTGGGCTTATCCCAGAACTTGCTTCCATTTATTGACATGCAATAAATAAATGCACATGGTAGATCAGATCCCATTATTTCAAATTTTCACAATGAGGATTGTACCATTTTATCTTCTTTATAAGATGGAAAAACTGAGGTTAAGGTATCAAGTAGTCTTGGGGTGCCTGGGTAGCTCAGTGGGTTAAAGCCTCTGCCTTCGGCTCAGGTCATGACCCCAGAGTCCTGGGATTGAGCCCCACATCGTGCTCTCTGCTCTGTGGGGAGCCTGCTTCCTCTTCTCTCCCTGCGTGCCTCTCTGCCTACTTGTGATTTCTGTCTGTCAAATAAATAAATTAAATATTAAAAAAAAAAAAAAGAAACCAAATTTTCTTCTAAAATTATCCATGTGGTAAGTGGTGAGAGGTTGAGTGACTGTCCAACTCTTAAGTCAGTTACACGGCCCTCCATCTCATCAGGATTAAAAGCACCCATGGGATTTGGGAAGCCTTACCCTGTAGGCCATGGTCATATGCCCCACAGTATTGTGTCCTCAGGGCCCAGTTGCTGTGTGTGTGTGGGGGGTAGAGCAGTGCTTGTGGTCGGAGGGGTGTGTACCAGCATGTGGGAAGGATTTAATGGAAATACAGATGTGCACGGGAGGTGTGCAGGCCTGAAGAAAACCATCTGAGGACATAGTCTGATTTGGGCTGGAGGCAAATCTCTCCCAAGTGGTAGAGGCCAGGAAGGAAAAGGCCAACACACTTTGATTCTTTCATACCTCTGCAAGCTGGGAATATTGTCATTAAGGACAGTAAGAAGTGCACGGGCAGGGTGGTGGGGAGGGGCTCTGAGTGGTCTGCAGGAAGGTGACAGGGGCACACAGCAGTGTTCAGCACATTAAGGTCTGACAAAGTGGACTCTAGCAGACTTTCCCTCTTTACTCCCACTGCTTTGAAACAGAACGCTCCATTGCAAGTCTTATCTGAAATACAGCGTGGGGAGCTCTCTTGTTTAGGTTGGTGTTTCTCAGAGTGTGGGTCCCTAACCAGCAGCAAAGGAATCAGCTGGCAATTGGTCAGGAATGCAGCTTCTTGGGTCCCACCCCAGGCTTGCTGAATCAGAACCTGGGGGTGGGACTCAGCTGTCTGGGCCTTCACAAGCCCTCTGGGTGATTCTCATGCTCAAATTTGAGAACCCTAAGAATCTGCCAGTCTGCTGAGATTGTAATTCTCTCCTTCCTGTGCTCTAAGTTATTATCTGTTCTCCTATATCTTTCCCCACATGTTAAAATTGTCTCTATTCCTCAAAGCCCAATTTAAGTCCCTTCACCTTCCTGCTGCTTTCTCTGGACCCCAGCTCCCAGATCAAAGTATTGCCTCCATCAGTGACCATGCATTCTGGATGATTTTTCCTTCCTGTGCGATTGTCGTCTGTGTCTGGGCTCCACTGGCAGTTTCTTGCTGTTTGTTACATGTATTTGTAGTCCCTACAATTCCTTGCACATAAGAAGTACACAGTAAATGCCTTGCGGTGACTGATGGAACACTGAGCCTAAATATTTTATTTCTGACTATCCATCATTTTACGTGCCTGTGTGTAACATAAAAGTGGAAGAATTCTTCTGGTAACAAAGGAGAAATCTGTTTTTACTTTGTTATATTGCTTCTTGGTCCAGAAAGGATTTAAGGAGGCTTAAAATGCAGCAAAATAACATATATTAGAAATAAGAAATGGGGGGAGGGAAGGCAAAGCAAGGTTAGGGACATAAAATGGATCCAGGAGCGAGACTAATTCAAAAAAGCTGCTACTTAGTATACTATCCTGACTATAGACCAACCAAAAATAGCTCTTAGCTTCCTTATCAGGGATTTGGAAAATAATAGCTTTTAAGCTGCAAACAGAAGTCAGAATAGATTTGCCTTTCATGAAGTCATATAAACCCCAAAGTTATTTCCTAGCTCCTTTGCCTGCCTTTGGATTGGCCAAACAAATTCAAGTTGCCAAGAAGCCATTCTACATCTTTTTTTTTTTTTTTTAAAGATTTTATTTATTTATTTGACAGAGAGAGATCACAAGTAGGCAGAGAGGCAGGCAGAGAGAGAGAGAGAGGAGGAAGCAGGCTCCCTGCTGAGCAGAGAGCCCGATGCGGGACTCGATCCTAGGACCCCGAGATCATGACCTGAGCTGAAGGCAGCGGCTTAACCCACTGAGCCACCCAGGCGCCCCTCTACATCTTTTTGAAAGAAGATTCCAGAACATGATGGTCCTCATCACTGCAGATGGCAAGTGGTCATCATTGTGAAGAAAGACAACAGAACATTTCGCCTTCTCTGCCTCTCGGGGCCAGGTGGGAGACAACCCGAGGGAAGAAATCCTGTGGAAGGAGGGGCCTCCCTCTGTGGTGCTGCTGCCAAGCAAGGACACCTGGCCTCTGTCTTGGATACTGTCTCCATTGTCAGCAAAAGCACTTATTAAAATGACTGGGTACCTGTGTTTTTTTAGAGCTATTTTTGGATGACGGTAGCAGAAACTCACTTGAACTAGTTGGGACACAAAATGGGAATTGATTAGAAGGATGGTGGAGTGTTTCCAGAAATGCACAAAGGTTCAGGACTGGACCAGTTGGCTTTGTCAGCTCCTCAGTCTACAAGGCAGGGGACAGTAGCCACATTAGTCACCATATCATGAATTCCAGTCACTTGAAGAAACGGTTAATTGGTCTTCCCGCCAAGTCTGCTTTCCTCTGGAAGGGACTCTGGATCAAGGGTCCACTCTTGGTCCACTAGGTAGAAATAGATAGAAATGCTCTGCCCAGGAATCTGTTTGAAAGTTGAGACTCTAACTTCTGGAGAAATTCTGGGCCCTACATTTAAAACAATAGCATCTCCTATTTATATACGAAGTGTCTAGTTCTTTTCCCACATATCAGCTCATGTCATTCTTGCCATGCTTCCTTAGGACTGAGGAGACTGGAGTCTTCTGTCCTTTTGACATACAGAGAAATGAAGGTCCTGAGAATCGAAGTGACTTTTCCACTCTCACACAGCTGGTCACCTGCAAGGCAGATTGAGAGGCCAAGAAATGATTCTAGGTCTGCCTCTGCTGGTCACTGATTTGTCATTTTATTAAACCTCACCTGTCCTCACTTTCCTCATCTATGAAATGGATTCATGATCTCATATGAAGCCAGCACACCGAGTGATTGCAAGAATCAAATGAGGGGGCCTTGAACTTGATTGAACATTAGAGATATAGAGGGATTTTTTTTTTAAAGATTTTATTTATTTATTTGACAGATAGAGATCATGTCGCAGATCTGTCGTAGGCAGAGAGGCAGGTAGAGAGAGGAGGAAGCAGGTTCCCTGCTGAGAAGAGAGCCTGACGTGGGGCTCAGTCCCAGGATGCTGGGATCATGACCTGAGCCAAAGGCAGAGGCTAAACCACTGAGCCACCCAGGTGTCCCTAGAGGGATCTTTAAAAAAAATATCAATCCCTGGACCCCAGCTCTGTGTATTCTGGTCTAGTAGCTCCATGATAGGACCCAAGTATGAGTCCTCATGAAAGTGCCCAGGAACTTGTGGGGATCCAGCTGGATTTGTTAGCCCTTCAACAACTTCAGAAAGTATTCCATAATTTGCATAGTCTGGTGCAGAAGACATTATGACCAAAGAGATAGAGGGAGCATAGCCTCCTCTGAAGTACATTCTCTCCTAAGTGCAAATTGCTTTCTCCTTCAAGATTACTTAGAGAGATTACTAAAGAACTGTAGGGTAAAACAGGCCCCCATCCTAGGAGAGGTCCATGTGTTTGAGTGTGTGTGTGTTGTGTCTATGTGTGTATGTGTAAGAATGTGTATGTGTATATGTGGATCTGAGTGTGTTCATGTGTGTGCATGGGTACAGGTATGAGTGTGCATGTGTGACTGTGTGTATTCATGTGCATATGTGTATGAGTGTGTGCGTGTATATGAATGTGTGTGTGTGGAGTGGGCAACGGTCATGTATAGAATGTGCTCTTTTGCAGGACATGCTTTTGCCCTAGGTCGAAGAGACTTGAATACATTCTAAGTTCAAAGGGACAACATATCTCAATTATTTAAGCTGCCCTTCCTGCAACTAGGGCATTTAAGACACATTACACTGAACTTCTCAAATAAGTACATGGTTTACTTACAATCTATATCTTATAGAATGAGAAGCTGAAATGGTTTTTCTTTTGTCTGAAGTTGGATAGACAGGAGGCAGCAGACGTGGGATTCAAGTTTATCCCATGGTTGGTTTGATTTGGAGAATTCTTCTGGTGACACAGCTTAGGAAGGAGACCTAAGTAAGTAGAGGGTATTGACAGAAAAGACTTGACATCACCATGAGGATCCCAAAATAAACTTTTGAGGGCCACTCCTTTCTGTTGCTACCATATTTGCCTTTGCCTTGGTCTGATGTTGACTGTCCTGGATACAAAATAATAATGGGGTATTGTCAAATTAGGCTGACATTGTAGCCAGAGTAGTGATATATGACTAGTAGTTGTAAATGTGTTGGGAGTGGTATCTGCCATTTGTTGCCAAATGTTATGAATCAGGCATTGGAAGAATATAGCTATTACAGACTCTGGAAGGTAGATACCACACTCTCATTTCACAGATGAAACAGGCACAAAAAAAAAATGAGTCAACAGCCTAAGACCACGATTTTGCCAAGTGCCAGAGCGAAGATTTATTAGAACTCAGGTGTGTTTGGCTCTTGGTGCCCCATGGAGCTGCCTCTGTGTTCTGCAGCTTCCACGGCTCCCTGGGGGATGGGCCTTCCTTTAATGGATTCTGTCTGCTTTTCCTCACCTCAGCAAGACCCGTTCTTCCCTGGCTGGTATTTTTGTTCCTCAATTCAGAAAGTGAAAGGGACATGAGCTGTACTTGTGTGAGCCCTCTATAAGCAGATAATTTCAGAATTTAATAAGTGTCTTTTGGAGTTAGTCAAGGAAGTAATTAACACCAGGGCACCGAGGGCATCCTCGGCCTCCAACGTCTGGCATCAAGATAGTCGACTCTTCATCATTAGCACATGATTAAGTAGTTTGTCACGGGAAGGCGCTGGCTTGTGGAGTGAACACACTTATTTGTATTTATTTGATTTCGGTCGCTTTTTTCTCACAAGGCCTGGAGAGGCTGGGGAAGGGGCTGTCTCCAAGGGCAGGCATGGGACAGATAGTATCAGTGATAAAGAACAATGACATGAGGAGGCAGTTGCATCCTCATTTTTGCCCTGGTGAGAGGTAAAGATCAGAAACATGAAACGATTTGCCCAAGATTGGGTAACTAGCAAGAAAGAGACAGGGTTTTGCTTCTGTCTGACCCCAAATTCAAGCTGTTATGCCTAAAAGCTACTGGCAGGTAACTGAGGCAAAGATCGAGACTTGGGAATAACTAGGCTGCCATCAAAATGGAAATGGAACCAGAAGAGAGGTCCACAGGTCGACCAAAGAAGAAAGGATGGTGTGGCTGATTGTATTTTCTGGAGATGGCCATACTCTATTCCATCCCACTTTCTCTTCTTACTATGTATTATTGAAAAGTTTACCATCAAGAAGTTAGGGTCTATTTCTGTTCCCTTGAACTGTGGTGTATTCATTCTCGGAATGTGTATCTTGGGAGTCCTGAGTCAACAGGTATGAAATCTGACTACCCTAAAGCTTCCTTGCTCCATGAGGAGAGAGCATGTAGAGAGAGAAATTCTTGAAAAGCTTCAGCTCTTCCAGACCCTGGCTATTTGACCCTTCCCAGCCTAGACCCCAGACAAGGGAGTAAGTGAGCTTTCGAAAGATGATTCTAGCTCCTGCCTGGGAACTGTCCCATCTGTTACAGAGTAGAATGGGACAAATTATCCCTGCAGAGTCTGACCCTATTTGCAGATTTGTGAGCAAAATAAATGTTGTCATTGTTTAAGCCACTAAATTTTGGTGTAATTTATTACACAGTCATTGTAATTGCTAAAGTAATTGGTGAAGCAGATATTTCAGACTCTAAGTGTATGCGATCTGAATAGCAATCTGGGTGTCCCTTCTATGCAGACTCAGGCACAAAGTCTTAAATGAGCCAAGAACGCCATGTGGCTTTTTGATCCTCTTCTGAGGAGCATTCAGACATGGCTGCCTTCATGTGACCCTCGGGAGTATCCTAGCTCTGTGTGGTTTTACACTTGTACACATGAAAGTATCCCTGATAACACCGGACAATGAAGTCCAAAGACAAACTCAGAGGAACCTCCATGGCTGTGGGCTGGGCATGTGGGGAAGCCTGCCAGAGCAGGCTGCCAGAGCAGTTAAGATTTGGGTTAAGTTCAAAGGATTTTGTTTGGCATGGGATCAACAGGGCATCCCGGTCAAGAGACTGATCTGTGCAGGGGCATAGAGTGGGCAAGCTTGTGGTCTGAAAGACCAACCTGGCCAGAGTAAAGGGTCTACATTTGGGGAGAGACCAGGGATTGTTGTGGAAGGTTAAATTAACTGAGAGAAGTCCGGAGAAGGACCTCAAGAGCTGGGTCTATGGGAGAAGGCAAGGTCAAGGTCTCCTGAAGAAGGAACATGAATTCCAATTCATTCATTCACTCATTTGTTCATTCAACAAACATTCCCTAGGATCACAAGGTTCCCAGGGCCTGCTCTGGAATCATGGGGGATACCATTTTACTTCCAATCTTAGCAGAGCAGGCAAAGGAAGGTCTGAGGGCCACTGTAACTTCTACCCTTAATCCCCAGAGGGTGCTTCTTCAAGTGTCTTCCAGACTCTTGCTCTCAAAATTTTATCTTTCTCCTCTGGCCCATTTAATCTCTCCTCCACTGCCTTTAAACTCAGACAGCATAACCACAGCTAGTATCTTACTTTTTTTTTTTTTTAATTGGCATTCTTGTTGAACAAATGCATCTACTGATTTAATTTACTCTTAAAGTAGTTTTCCTTAGCTGTCTTTAGTCCAGCACCAACCACCAAGCATTTCCACTACCAATTATTTCCTATGGCCATTTGATCGTTAGTGGTGTTCCTTCTCTCTATTGAGTTTGAGGGTGCCAGCCCCCTTCTATGAAGAAGCCTCATTCCAAACCAGCTTTCTACTATTGCTGCCAACTGCAGCCTGTTGTCTTGTGCTTGCCTATGTCTTTGTGTTTCTTTCTTCTCTTCCCAAATGCAAGAATTTTCTAAGGTTGTTGAAAGACCCCTGCTCTCCTTTTTACCTTCTCCCTAATGCATTATCCATCACTTGTCATCCCCTAACCCATTCACACTTACTGGTTTCAACTATCACTTCCACGTGAACATCTCGATAACTGTGACCACAGCCACCTCCATGGTCCATACATATGGTGCCTTAGCATGTGCTGGCTCCAAAGCTGAATACTTCATACCCAGTTAGTAAGTTCCTGTAGGATTGCTGTTATAACAACCACTAACACTGGGCAAACTGAGGCTCAAAGAAGTCAAATAACTGTGATCGGTCAGAACACAGTTTTGCCTGCCTTTGAAGCCAGTGCTCTTAATCCTTGGACTGAGCTGACTTTTTCTTCACTCTCCTGAGCACCCTCCTATCAACTGTCATGGGATATTTTCACTTGGACGGCTTTCTGTCATGTTTAGCTTATTTGTTCAAAACCAAATATCCCCTCTCAGAACTGCCTCTAGCCTTCTTAAACTACCTTTGTCAACCCTTCTGCTATGTTACCAACAAAATGGCTTCCTGTACCATCAGGATGAGGACAGACAGGTCAATGTGGAAAACAGTGATCACCATAGGGAGGAGCAGCATCCTGCCCCCTCAGGAAGGTGGCTACCACATGAGTCTGTGAATCAGAGCACAGGTTGTAAACACCACAGGACAATTTTGCCCATGTAACCATGAGAATGCATATTCACTGGCTGAATCAGTGTAGAGGATTGGAGTATGAAATCTGCATCCATCGTTAATGGGTTTCTCAGATCAATGCCCTCAAAAGTCCCAAGCATCCTCTTCTTCCGGTTCTTATAATAGACCAGAAAAGAGGAGCCCATCTGTTCTGGATCATTGATGGTGCAATGATGGTACAATGTTGGACCTTGGGTACAACCTTAGTTAATTTAGGCCAATCTCTTCCTTTTACAGATGGGAAAACAGGAACTCAGGAGGGTAGGCATCCCCACCTCCATGAGGTCCACTGGGACCATTCTATTAAAAATAGCTACAAGTTTCCCTCCCCACCCACACTCCAGACTCTCCTCACTCAGGCCTTCTTCTTCTTTGCTTGTGGCTAGTGTGACCATGCATCCCCATTTGTCCAGGATAGTTCCAATTTGCCACTACTATTTTAGTATAATATTCAATAGTGTTTTCTTTTACTCTCAAGCACTGTAGTTTGGAGGACAAATCACCTGGTGAGCCCATCCATAACCCTTAACACCTTCTAACATGCCATAGCATTTACTTGTTTTCACTCAATGTCTATCTATTGTTAATTGTCTTGCCCTCCCTCCCCTTGAATTGAGGGTCCCATGGGCAGGGATCTTTGTTTTGTTGATTGCTGTATGCCCCATAGTCAGAGTAGTGAAACCACATAGTTGATAAAATTGAGAGGTGGACTTCTCACCTCTCCCTTCCCTCCCTCCATCTCTTCCCAAAGATTTGGGGCTGGTGTGGGGTGGCTGGGAGTCAAAGTAAGTAAGTGGGATCCAGTCATACAAAAGAGGCTGTACCTGCAAAATTCTCAAGGGTGAAGGGTGGGGATGGGTGCGTGGCTGCCAGGACTGCGAAATCCATTTATTTTCCAGCTCTGTGTGGGATGTTGAGGGAGTCAGGGATGTGAGGCACTGAAAGAGCAACCTCCTAAGAAAACCATACTTCATCTTGTTCATTTTATTCTCCCATCCTCTGACTTCTCACACGGTTTCCTTGTCCACACTTGACCTTGTACTTGCCCTCTGATTTCTTAGTTATACTTAATTTCTTGAATTTGGTGTGATGTAGGGTCTTTAGTGAATCACAAAAAAAATATTAAAAAATATTTTTTAAGAAGATGCTTTAAAATCATTTTAAGCCCAAAGAAGACTGTAATTTATTAAAGTAGGCTTTTTGAGTTTTTGTTTTTATTTTGTTTTATTTTGCTTTAGGAAAAATGAGCAAGGGCGACTCTGTGTTTCCCCTCCTGTCCCCATCTCTTCCAGCACTATCTCCAGAAGACTACTGTCTCTCCTGGACAGGAGGAACGGTAGGTTATTTTTACCAGGAACTTATTTTTGTCTTTACTCTTCTATCTCTGCAGATCAAATGCTGAAGCCCCGGCAGATTACCAGTGTGTCTCAGGCTTGTAGCCTCCCACCCACGAGATCATACTTTTTCATTTACAGTCAAATCATGGAGAGAATCAGGAAGGATTATATTGTCAGAGGTAGAGGAAGGAAGTAAACAGATGTCTCATTAAACAGCCTCTGTGGAGCCTCCAGGTGTGGGATGATTTCCCTATTGGAGGAGGGATATAAAATCCCTGGCATTTTCCACAGGGCCCTGGAGACCCGGGCCGTTCAGTTGTCTGTTTGCGCTTTTGCCCTGCCTGGGCCTGGTGTCAGCATTATTGACAGGTATATGATTCATGTGCAGCCCAGGCCTTCCGACAATTCCAGAGGTCCACAGTGGGTGGATGGAGATGAGGGGGCTGCCAGCCGGCCACCTGAGGCCCTGAGGAAAGAGTCGCTAGGCACAGCTTCCAGCTCCAGGGACTTACTGGATCCCAGGCATCACAGTGGCCATGGAACAGTTTCTGTGAGGAATGAGGCAGGGGATGGTGGGGTTGGAGAGGAGAGTTTCTTTATCAGACTTAGTGTGTTACTAATTATCACCCAATGCCCTGTGTGTTCTCAACCCCATGCTGCTTCTAGAAAGTCATTTTCTGTCCTTAGCTTGTCTGATTCATTCCTTCATGGTGCAGTTGAAAGCCACCTCATCTCAGGACACAGAAGTCTCTCCTTTATTGTTCTGCTCATACAGCTTAGTTGTTGGTGATGGGGTGGGGTGTTGGACTCTGAACCTGGAAGGGGTCGTAGAGACCATTTGGGGTCACCTCTTCTTTTACAGAGTTGAGATTCAAGAACCAGATGGATAAAATAGTGTGTTAAGAACTGAAAAGTGGATTGTGGCAGAATAAGAAATAACTCATAGTTTCTGTCTTCCCTGAAGTCTTCCTTCATTAGGCCACTCTGGACAATACTAAAAGTGCTACGTTTTTTCAGAGATGCAGGCTCATAATACACAGAAGTACTCTGTGTGCCTTGCTCTGTGTGACTCTTACTGATGTTAAATTTTTTTTTACCCTTAATGTGCATTGTGGTGCTTTATGTTTGTGTCTGTGTTTTTCTTTTGTTCTGGCATTTTCAACTGTTCTGCAGCCAATGGAGGTAGAGGGGTGATGTAGCAGGAGATCTTTGGCAAATGAGGTCAAGAAGTTGAGACATTCTGGAGATATGGCATCTGTATGAATGGAAAAGTCATATAGGGTCATGTCAGGACTCCTCTGGTGAGTGACCCTCAGCTGGAAGACTAGTGAAGTTAGACCACAATGGATGATATGTGGATTGAAGTTGGCTACAAGGATGTTTTGGATCTGACTAAGGTTGTTTTACCATTGGTTTCTCCAGAACCAAGAAAGGATATATGTGAATTTGAAGGTGCCCGTGAGGGGCTGGGCATTGTTTAAGTCTTCCTCATTTCCCATGGAGTTTTGGTAGAAGCATGGTTGTCTGCACAGCCTGAACAGAGTGAGGATCAGCAAAACTCAGATTTTTCTGCCTTTTATATTAGTGCCTTAGCACCATTCAACTAAATCGTGCTGCCATAGTTATATTCTTCTACTTTCTGTTTCTCCTCAGGTGCCAGCAAGGCTGCAGAGATGACAGTGGTAAAGAGGGAAATTGGATTGTTTAAGCAAATGCCATACATTTCAAAGGAGGAGAAGTGACTAGAAAGGCAGTGGGGAGAAGAGAGAACAGTTAGAGCTGGAACAGGAAAGAAACAATCACTTTTCAGGCAAGAAAGGTGCTACCTTCAGTTAAAAGCCATGTTACAATGAAAGATTAAATAAGTGGAGGGATTTCTCTGGGAAGATGTTGAGGAACTGGAGAATCTGCTGTACACGGAGGCCATAGCAAGTGTGGTTAAAATGTGCAGGGGTTCTGGAATAAGATTGCTTGATTCAAATTTCTATTCTGTCATTTGGTATTTGTGTGCCCTTGGGCACTTCATTTAATATCTTTGGGGACAGTTCCTGAGGGCATAGAGAGAGGGTATGGGAAGTGAGGGAGGAGGAGGAGCTGGGTAAAGTCAAGGAGGACCACTGGGGATGATGGTACCCTGGGAAGATGGCCAGGTGGAGCTTGGGCCTCAGCCATGAACTGGTAAAAAGAGTTGAGAAGTGGCTCTGAGCTCATGGTCTTAATAGTCTCTTTAAGAAGGGGAGGCGTCGCTGGGACTGTTGCCTAGGGGACTCAGTGCACAAATCCACAGATTGACTCCATTCGCGCAGCTGTGGTCTAAAAAGAATCAAGAGGAGATGTCTGGGTCAAGGGGGACAGACATAATGATAAAAAAAAAAATCATGCTGATAGAGAAGAAGGAAGTCAGGGATTGATTTCATGCATTCGTTGCACAAAGGCCATGCTCAAGACAGCTCTGAAAACAAAGATAAGGCCCATTTACAACCACCTAGACAAAAAGGTTGCTTTTGTTAGAATTGTTCACAAAGTATTACATATCTAACTCAAAATTTAAAACTACAGTTAATCTCAAACTCTTCGATATTTCTCATTACCAGTGGGGGAAAAAATCTCAGTTTGCTGCTTTGCAATATAAAGAGTGTGATATTTAATTTCACAGCAAATGGGTTTTCTATTTTCAGATACTGTTCTAGTTCTTTTTTTGAGATTTTCCTACTAAAGACTTTATAAAGCCATGTTGCAGCATTTTCCCCCGCATTACTCATGAAATATGTTTCTTAAACTTTGTCCATGGTTGTGATGGAATTATGAGGGATGGAGTCTCTCTGGTTCACACAGTGGATGTTGAATGGTCCCTCAGAATGCACAGCATTTCTGGTTCAGCAACTTTACTATTATACTATATGTTGGTCTAAATGATGGCTTTCATGGAGGGAAATATCTGTGCCCACTAAAATTTGGTTCATTGGAATACTAATTACCAGAATTGTTAGCATCTTTGTACATCTACAGATTACCTGTAGTAACTTTTAACAGTATTAACTGACATTTACAATGACCTTTGGATTTTCAAAATGGTAACATGTATTATGTTTTATTTGATCCTCAGAAAATCTTGTGACATGGGTGGGTTTACCTTGCTAGTTTTACAGTGTTCTGAGTCATCTATTTCAATTGGCCTGTCCTGTCACATTGCTAGTTAGTAGGGGGTGGGATCCCATTTCTAAGTTTCAAATTTCATTATCTAGTTTCTTTACAAATAGTATGGGGATGAATGGGGTATAATTTTAGTATTATGTGTACTATCTTAGGAATTGTTTTGATATGACAATATGAACAGTAATTATTAAACCAAAATATTCTATCATCCATTCTCTACCAGGTAACATTTGCTATGTGATTACATATTTGTTCAAGTCACTTTTGTGACGGAAGGAAAAAAATGTCAGGCTGTTGTGGGCAAGCAATTGACCTTTGGCTATTTCCTCTTGACCAAGAGCTAGGGAAACCAAAGCAAAGCAAACCAAAACCAAAACCAAGACGATTTAGCTCCTTGTGGAAATTATTTAACAGGGCATTTATCCAGTATAATAAGTGAATCAATGCTCTCATTATATTTGGGGGAAAGTTTCAACAAGCTTATTCACCCAACAAAGACTTTTATTTCCTTCATATTGGGAGGAATAAAACCACTAACATAGGCTGCCTTCAGCAAAATTCCTAATAAAACATAATTTGGTTATTTAAAATGATAGACTAAGGGAAGAGACAAAATATTACAGTATCCAAATACACACACACAACTGCACACACACAGACATGCACTCTAACACCTTCCCATACAAACTCTTGTATGTTACCCTATACAGCGCACACAATCCCACCCAACAAATGCAGGGTGTCTCCAAGATGCTATTCTATCACTTCCCACATATAAAAAGATATACCTAGGGGCACCTGGGTGCCTCAGCTGGTTAAGAGGCTGCCTTCGGTTCAGGTCAAGATCCCAGCATCCTGGGATCGAGTCTTGCATCGGGCTCCTTGCTCAGCGGGGAGCCTGCTTCTCCCTCTGCCTCTGCCTGCCACTCTGTCTGCCTGTGCTCACTCTGAGAAATAGATAAATAAGATCTTAAAAAAAAAAAAAGATGTACCTAGACACAGACACACAGATGTACACACCTCCACTACACACCTATATTTTAAAACATTCATTAACATACATACCCCTGATGCTCACTCATTTCCACCTGCTAATGTTGGATTGCAATCCTTGGGGTATGAACCACTGCAGTTCCCACACACATATCACAACCACCTTCACACACAGCATATTCAACGACTAATACAAAGAGATGAAATGAGACTCCTGTCTCCCTCCCCCATACCCAGATACGACAGGGTTTTTAATTCCTGTGTCTGTGAAATCGTCCTCTGCCTAGAAGCTGCTGGTGCTTGATAATGCATTTCATGTAGGTAATTTTCTATTTTGCAAGCACAAATCTCACTTGATCCCTGCTAATCTAGAGGATGCTGTTATCAGGTAAGAAGAAAAAAAAGTATAACTAAATGAATCTCTTCTATTTTCCATTCATGAGGTTAGCCCATGTTCCTGGGTAAATAGATAAAGTGAAGGAGTTCAGAAGAGTCTTCAAGGAGAATTCGGACACCAGAGGGTTCGTTCTCTGTGTTGTGCACTAGAAACCAAAACACGTCCTCAGTGATGCTTTTTTTTTTTCTTAAATTAGTTTTTGATGACTTCCAAAGAAGGTATGTGACACACACACACACACACACACACACACACACACACATATATATATATATATGCATAAGCAATAACTCTCCATCCAACCTAAGTTCTAGAACATAACCAGCACTAATGCTTGCTTTTCTTGATCCATGTGGTTTTCAAATTACTTTGGTACAAGAACTTGAGAACATTTTACTTCTGATCACATACCCACTCTTAGCTGATTTTTTGTCCAGTACTTTAGTTGTTTCTTTAAGCCCACAAATTCAATATTATTATTTTTAATATTTTATAAGATAATGTTTGATTAGATTTATATATATGTTAACCATTTGATTTGGTCATCATTTTTGTTCTCTTATCTCTCCGATCATTTTCTTTATGTAGAAGCTTTTTCTTGGTAGTCTGGTGATGCAATTCTAAGTTTGGTGATTTTTTTTTTTTTCTCAGTCCTTGCAAGATGTCACTCCACTGCCTTCTGTTGTTGCTTCCAGCTTTGTATTATCTACCCCCCAACCCCCACCCCTGGCTCCTTTGCTTTCTCTTTGGTCATGGTATAGTGTTTTCACTAGATACTGTGTATCTAGAGAAAGATTGATTTATTTATCTTGCTTGGGATACATTATGATTCATGTTTATCAACACTCTTATTTTCTCTTTTGAGGAATCTCATTAGATGGCTGTAAGACCATCTCATTCTATTTCCCGTGTCTTAACTCCTAGCTCCTGCTCCCCATCTCTATGTCAGTGTCATATTCTTGGCCCCTTCTTTTACTGTGCTGTTTTAATTTACTCTTCCCTATGTGTAAGCTGATATTTAACTTAAACTCCGGTTTTTTAAATGACTTTTTTCCCCATTTCTGGAAGCAATTACAAATTATGTGTTATGCTCATAATTGTTTTATGGTCTATCTTTGCTCATTTCAGAATTCAAAGTCCTTAGAGAGCTAACCCTGTTGTTTGTTG
The DNA here is from genome assembly GCF_009829155.1 of Mustela erminea. Classification (NCBI taxonomy): domain Eukaryota; kingdom Metazoa; phylum Chordata; class Mammalia; order Carnivora; family Mustelidae; genus Mustela; species Mustela erminea. Next base: position 101,011,684 of record NC_045621.1, on the reverse strand, counting down.
CTTCTGTTGAGTGTCACTCATGATGGTTTGTTTCCGTGTCTGTTCTGTGAAATTTATATTGAATTTGTTTGACTTTAATTTCTGGGAATCCTCTAAGTCTAAATTGCAGAGGACTTCCTTCAGAGAAGATTTGTGTTGGCTTCTTTTGGGGGATTCTCACAATTTAGGGTTATATTGGCTTCCTTTGATGGTCTCTGGCTTTATTGTGAGCATTTCATTCCTGGCACCCAGTTGCTGCTGTCGCAAACAGGGTCTTTGGATTTCAGTGTCACTGTTCTCAGGTCAACCCCACCTTTAAATTTGCTCATGACTTCTGGATCCACTTTCAGCTCTGGTAGAAGGGTAAGGGCCTTGGAGATTTCTGTTCTTGGAGACCTAGCAATGTATTAAAAAGAATATTCTATGAGATGTAGATGTCTTAACATAATAGTCCTTTGGATTATGTAGTCTGTGACTCCACCAAAAATGGATTTTCAAACTTCGATTTTCATTGGTAATCTGCTCACTCTACTGATATTGAAAATCTCTCAGTAGGTTCTCTGCTTCTAAAAAAGACTTTGATAAATATTTCAGGAGATATGACCATGGGAGCTTAGAGACTAATGTCTCTAAGGATATAGGCCAGGCATATTTAAAATATGTAGCCAACAAAGATAGAGCCAACACTGCTGAAGACTGAAGCTGGCTTTTGTCTGCAGCTAGGAGGGGGAGATGCCCAATTTGTGATAGAGGTTGTTTTACACTTTTGTTATCAAGGTATTATTATAATCTCTTTAACGAAGACTTCTCTGACTTCTCCCAAGAACTAATCTCCTGCCAGCCTGGACTCGGCCCAATTGCATTTTGTCTCTTTCTATGAATGTATTAGGGGTTCCTAGGATACTCAGTAAACTCTCTCAGTCCAGTGGGGGGCTCCAAACATTTGTCACATCCTCCAAGTATTTGGTATAGTGGCTGGCAAATTGTGGGAGGTCAAAGCATATTTACTGCATGTGTTAGTTCCATTTATATTGTGGGTCCCTGGACTGGGTCTTACTTCTCTTTGTATTCTTGCAATACTTGGCACAGAGTCTTGAATAAGATAGCCATTGGAGATTATAAGTAACTGAACTGAGAAAATGTTAAATAAATATGGCTTTGAGTGTTGAATAACTATATTTTGAGTCCCAATGCTTTTATTAAAGGTATTAGAGCTTTTAAGTAAGTGAGAACAAAGTTTGCATTTCTGTAAGTATATGTGATCATCTCATTCCACATTATCTGGCGAAGACTCATGTCGGGCCATTCTCTCCTGTGTTGACCCTTGTATTTCGTACCAAAATTGCTTATTTTCCAAAATATAAGAGTAAATAGAATTTAGAAGTCTAGGTTTCCTGTTTTTCTTGCATTTAATCATTATAGGTAATGTAAAATGTCACAATAATTTATTCCTCATTTTTTATCAATGTCTGAGTGATTGGAGAGTCAATAGAAGGGAACAACAGGTATGTAGGATACCTCTTGAGAAATCTCTACTTTCAGCAAGTTTTAAAGAAAGCTAAAAATGTGGTTTATTTGAGGGGGGCATGTTAGGTTAGAAAGGAATACAAAACTAAGGGTAAAATCGCTCATTTAGACATTAAGAAAAATTATAGACTTCCTTCTGGTGCTAAGCATACGGGCCCAGTTTTGGTGAAAGAAACTACAGATGAAATTCTGAGAACATTGGAGATCCATTGGTCCCACTTGAGGAGATGAAGTCACCTGCCTGGGTATGTGCAGCACACTTATTAATCTCCTTAACTACTTTGGGTTGAGGAGGGTGCATGGAGAGGAAACCATCCCACAATGTATTTTTATTATTTTCCTGTGTTTTTAAGCCCTTGTTTGGGATGACGTGCTTAATTAAGAATTGCAACCAACCTGTAAAGTTTTTCTCTGTGTCACCTTGTTTCATGGTCATCCTTGTTTTTGTGAATGGATGAGGATTGACCTTAGACAGCTGGATAAATTTCACATGGGGCTATCTCTTGAAACAATAAATTGCTTTCTTCTCTGAACCAAAGTATAATGCTTTCCCTGACAAATGAAGCCCACCAACTCCCACCTATCTGAAATTGAAAAAGAAAGAGCATCAGATTACTCCTGAGCTCCTTTTGAGAAGGATCTTAGAGATGGACCTTCAGCATGTATGAAACTTAATAACTATACCTAATAGCCAGTACAGTCCATCAAATGGTTTGCAGAGAAAAGCTGTTATGTTGTCATTGATCTTTCCTAGGTATAGTTACAAAGGAACAGCGTTGGACCATGAAATAATCATGTGTCCTATATTATTACTCTCTTTCAGATTGCAGAAAAGCAAGGCTGCTGGCTTTTTTTGAGATTTAAATAAGGCAAAAGATTTTATTTCCATCTAGGAGGAAAAGAACAATAGTTGTCCTGCATTTAGTTGTCTTGGATCCAAATTTGAACTCACTTGATACTGACATTTGCTTCTGGGACTGATTCGACACCTATTTCAGAAAGATTTAGAGAGCCCTCTCTGGTTCTGAGATTACAGGAGGCACTGTGAGAAAGGTAGTGCAGGTGTCCAACATTGTCTCTGCCCCCTGCAGCTCTTCTCTGTGGTTCTAGGCAGAAGAAACAGATACAACTAAGTGCTAATGTTATCTGGTTCTGGAAATTTTGGAGTGCTTTCTGTGGTATAGATGATAGTGTTGGGCTATAAGGTGGACTTCTTTGGGAGGAAAAACTGACCTTGACAATACTCTTTCAAATGCTGTCTGATTGTAAAGAGGACATAGCGTGGTTGAACCAGGAACATGATCTCAGAAGCAAACAAAGGCTGCGTTTATTGAAGTCATTGTCTGTTTCTGATGGTTGGCTTCGCTTTTGATGGAGCCCTGTGAACACCTTGGAGCAACATGCCGTGGCTACAAATAAGAATTCTTATTGCTTTTTATCACCACAAAGGGAGACTTTTTTTTTTTTTTGGGGGGTAGAAAATTGATGAAATACAGAAAAGGAGAAAATTAATAAAAATCACATGAAATTCCACTCTCCAGGGACAAAAATTCACTTTTCAGTTATTTGCATTTTTATTCTAAACATGAATAGTTGTGACTAAAATGTATCTTTCGTTGTTTATTTTGTTCTATTGTCTTTTCAGGGAACACTAATTACCTGCATTTTGTATCTCTCTCTCTCTCTTTTTTTAATATCTTTGATCCTGTCCTTGCCAGTTTCTTTAGCACTGTGTGTGGTATACTGTTGCTTCTAATTCAGTTTAAATCTCTGCAATTATATTATTTTTCTCCTCAGTTTTTCTCCTCAGCTCCTCACACTCCATTTCCTTTACTTACAGTCTCTCATGTTTTATCCTTTTTAAAGTGAAGTTTCAATGTTCTTCATTTTTTTTGAAAGTTCAATGCAGTTGTTTGCCTAAGACTGTCTTCATCTTCTAGAGATGTTTTGTTTGCCTTTTCTTATTGTGTTTTCCCTCGATTTGTTTCATGATTTTTGTGACATGCAGTTAATATTTTTTTTAAATGTGTTTTCCTTTGTCTGTAGGCAATTTTTTTTTTTCTCCCAGTGGAACTTTTGTTTGCTGGTGTTTTATCCTATTCAAGACAATTGTTTCTAGATTATGCCTGATCCTTCTTCTGCTCACAGTGGCGAATTTGGTTGGGTTTTCTTTCCGGACTACAGAGTGCTCTTTATACTCAGTTGGAGAAAAAATATTCAAGTGCGTTCTGCATCTATCTCTCCTTGTCCACCTTGCCCTCCCCACCCCCCGCCGCCCCTGCCACATCTCCATGTTATAGAGAAAGTAACTGAGGCACAGAGAAGTCTTTGTTTATAGTCAGTGACAGGATAAGGACTTGGGTGTTTTCCCAATAGACTCTATTTCCAGAGTTTATGCTACAAAATCAACTGTGTCAAACACTTACAGGGACTTTGACCCTCTTGTTAAGCTAGTCAACCATTCAGGTTGGAAGGCAGTTTTGCGCAGGTATCTCATTCTAGACCCGATGCTATTTATATGAGCTCTGTCTCTGATTGGGTTTATTTATAAATGCAATGGTTTGGTCAAAGGCTATGAGGTTCTCAATGGTGGCACCACAAGTAACAGGGATCATCATTTTTTTGGCTTTGGCTTCTTAGAGCAGATCTCTTGTCATCTTTCTAGGCTTGTCTAACACTTTCTCATGAATTTTTTCAGGCTTCTAAAGCAGTTTCCTCAGTATTTTCTGGTTTTCTGTCTTAGTTTAAAGGGCTGTAACAAAGTGCTGTGGCTGGATGCTTTATAAACAATAGAACTCTCTCACAGTTCTGGAGGCCAGAAGTCCAAGGTCAAGATTTTTGTCCGGCGAGGACTTGCGTCCTGGTTCACAGATGGTGGTCTTCTCCACGAAGCTTCATGAGGTGGAAAGAGAGAGTGAGGTTCTCTCTGGATTCTTTTTTATAAGGGCACCGATTCTTTTGACCAGATCTCCACCCTCAAGTCCTGATTACCTCAAAGGGCCCAACTACTAATATCACCACCTTGAGGGCAGGATTTCAACATACCAGTTTCGGAAGGACACACGCATTCAGTCTATAATATCTTTTATAGCAATTTCCTTGCTGCCTGCTGTCTTGTTCCCCAAATTAATTCCATGTACTTTAGGTTATTGTTCTACCAGAGCTCACTTTCAGCCTCAGTGTTTGTATCAGCTGCATATAGCATTGCATGACAAACAAGGCATCAGATAGTGGATGATCTGTGGTAGAAAATTTAGCCCTAGCTGGTTACTTCAAGGGTCAACATATACTGAGCATCTCCTAATCTTGAGTATTGTTTTAGATCCTGATCTTGTCCTTTGAAGAAAATTGATGACAACAGCTGTCCTGGAGGGGTAAAAGGGGCAATGCAGTGGGAGGTGGAAAAAACGTAGATAATCGCAACTTGCCAAAGAAAGCATGGTCATAAAACTCAGATGATTGTTCCTCAGGGACACTCCACAATACTGTAGACCTTGTCTACCTTTCTTTACAGAGAGTAACATGACAAATGTTCACATGGGAGACTTTCCCATGCATGCCTTGGTCTTGTTATGACTACTTCTTGGCATACTGCGTGTAATGTCCTTTCTTTTGCTGCAACTCAAGAAAACATATCACAAAGTGAGTAACTAAGAGTTATGGAGATCATGATGGGATGAACTTTGAATTTATAGTTTATAAAAGTAATCGAGTGAAAACTTTCATTATTGAAGCTTTTATTAGTCGTCTCTCACTTATGAACTCTCTCTCTCTCTCCTGGTTGTCAAATACCAGTTTGTTTCTTGTCTGCCCAGCACAATGACGGGAAAATGTCTAATAAGACAGAGTCCAGATGCACTTTCATTTAGTGATGTAAGGCCCTCCTCCACGTCTTCTCTGCTTTAAACCCCCACCAGCCAATCTAACTGGTTTACCCTTGTTATAGGAGCAACATGGTACACAATATCTTGTTTCTAGTTTATGTCCAGGTTTTCATGCTCAGCTGTGTGTCTGGAATGACCTACTCTTCCTTCCTCCTACCTCCTCCTTGAACTGGTTAATTTTATCTTTTTTTTTTTTTTAAGATTTTATTTATTTATTTGACACAGAGAGAGAGATCACAAGTAGGCAGAGAGGCAGGCAGAGAGAGAGAGAGAAGCAGGCTCCCTGCTGAGCAGAGAGCTCGATGCGGGGCTTGATCCCAGGACCTTGAGATCACGACCTGAGCTGAAGGCAGAGGCTTACCCCACTGAGCCACCCAGGCGCCCCTGGTTAATTTTTATCTTTAAATGACTGATTGATGGGGCGCCTGGGTGGCTCAGTGGGTTAAGCCTCTGCCTTCGGCTCAGGTCATGATCCCAGGGTCCTGGGATCGAGCCCCACATCCGGCTCTCTGCTCAGCAGGGAGCCTGCTTCCCTTCCTCTCTCTCTCTCTGCCTGCCTCTCTGCCGACTTGTGATCTCTGTCTGTCAAATAAATAAACAAAATCTTTAAAAAAAAAAAAAAATGACTGATTGAACCACCACTTCCAGGAGGTCTGATCTTGTCTCTCTTTGTATGATTTCCCCAAATCCTCTGAGCTCTCACAGGATACTATGCATACCTCTATCCTTCCCACATGGCATACTTTATATGTTGGACTAAGGATAGACTCAGTCATCCTTCTCATTCTTGAACTCTCAGGAAGACAGAAGACACTTCTCTCTAGAAGTCTCGATTCTTTACCTTTCCAGTCAAGGGTGCTGCTGATTTGATTGTCTTCTAATCCTCCTGCCACCCTTTTTCTTTTTCACATAATTAAAAATGCTTAGCACATAACTATTAAATTGTTAATAAGCAGGAATAAGTATGTCATTAATTTTGAAATACTTTATTCAGAGGATGGACTTGCTGTGAGATTTGGTGGTGGTTACACAATAATTAATGAATTTAATTTCCAGTGCTAAATACATCATCATTCGAGGCTGAGTTTATGAGTTAATTGCAATTAGGCCCGGAAGACAGGATATTTTCTTGCACTGCCATCATCTATTTATTTATATTTGTTCTTCTTTTTGAAAAGCATGTCTCCTAAGATGGGAACTTCTAGAAGGTAGAGTTGGCTGGAAAGCTGCACACTGGGCCTCAGAATGACCGGGGTTTGTGTCTGCCAAGAATTTCAACAGTTGGCTCTGATGTGATCATGCAGGTTGGCCTGAGTCTTGAGGGCCACCTTTGGCTCTTGCTCCCCGTATAACTTTGAGCCAGATTTCGCCCCCTGAGCCCTCCTTTCCTCATCCAATAGAATACTGAAGTCACAATTAAATGATGTATGTTTAAAGAACTGGCACACAGGGGTGTTCGGTATGCTTGGTGCTAATATTATAATCTTGACTACAACGGAGTTGAGGATCTCTGTACCAGTGGCAGGTGGAGTGCTGAATACATTGAGATTCAGGCCCTCCTCTCCAACTCCCTCCTGACCCACAGCCTGGCTCGGATGCTTCAACTTTGAACTGTTATTCTTATAGCAACTTGTCACTCTCTACCCTTTCGATCCATCACCTGCTGCTCCCTGGGTGTGCAATGAGAGGAGCTGTCATCTGCAAAGGCTGATCACCGAAGGAGGGGACCCTTCTGGCCCCGAGGCCCTGGCCTTCACTCCTGTGACCTCCCTGGGGCTCTCAGATGCCCTGGCTTCCCATTAGGAGAGCCTATTTTCAAAACTCCAGAATAAAGGCAGACATTGTGTATTGCTTTCGTTTTTTTTTAAATGTATTTTTCTTCTGCTGCCTGGAATTGCATTCGATGCTGGAAAATGAAGAAGAAAGGGGACATGGTCGGGGGTGGGAGCTCTGTGATGTTTGAGTCCCAGAGCTGTGCGCTGCAAACAAATTGCTCAGCAATGTGTCTGCTAATTACACACCACATCCACCAGAGGAGCCTCAGTGCATCCAAAACCAGACCTAGCAAGCAGCCTCCACCTTCCCAAGTAATTGAAAGGCCGTTGAGGGGATAGGCTGTTCATGCTACCAGCCATAAAAGGCTCCTGGGGTTTGTGTTTGCAGTTCGCCCTGAGGGAGCCATTGTCTCAGTTCAGGCCGCTGCAAGCTTGGGTTTAATTAATTCAATGTTTCTTATCAAGTTGAAGCCAGGAGGGTTTTCAGGTCAGCTTCCATGGGAGGCCATTTTTGGTTTGTTGGGTAATGAGTTTCGTAAATAAGAAAAAGATGGCGACCCTGTTAGCTATGGATCACAGGAAAGGCCCAAACTAAGGAAAACACCATTTAACTGGATTCCTCAGTTGACTAAGTTGTTTTGTTTTCAGTTTCAGTGGGAAAGGTCAGACAGGACTGTTGCAGTTTAATACTGTGGTTTTCCTCCAAAGAGGAACTTCCCAGCTATGAACTAGACTTAGTATACAGTCTCCATTTCCCTTTAATAATCTCTAATGAGTGATCATTTTAAGACTCTGATTAATTAAAGGAAGATTGAGTTATTTTCCATAGGTGGAGTTGGGACCAGCTTTAGCAGTAGACAGAGTAGTCTTTGGTGATTGGTGACTTCAGTGGTGCTAGTAATATACTTCTCTTTCATTTCCTCTGTGTTTATTGTCTCTAACTTGTACTCCTCATCTGAGGTAAAGCTTAGAACAAGGTTTTCTAACAAAAGAAGTAACCCTAGACTCACACTCTGCTGTCAATGACCTTCTATGGGTTTTTCCTGAGGGCAGAAAGGAGGTCCCGTAGAAGGCACTGGTCGCCCGAGGTGGACACAGCGCCACCTAGAGGGGGGACCTGCGAGGTTGCAGAAGGGAGATAGGCTCAATCCAGGTTCATTCTCTAAACTGCCCTCAGCTTTTCCATAAATATCCAGGTGTCTTTGGTTTTTCTTCCTCTTGCCACAATCAATCAGATGGTAGCATAAGTAGATAAAACTTCAGAATTGGTACTTTCAGAAATAGCTGTTGTTTTTGTTTGTTCTTTCGTTTTGTGAGGGAAATAAACAAGGTGACTGCCTCATGTTACAAATGGTTTGGGAACAAAATCAGATGTCATATACCTTGAATACCTTTAGGAAAGTCGTCGGACTAATCGTACATGAATCATGTATGATTAAATCCTATAGCTGAGATTTAGAAAGGTTAAATAAGTTTTCCCAGGATCACATAGCTACAGAGCAGAAACTGTGGGGTTATTTACTTTGCTAACTGCCTCTAGAGTCAGTTACAGTACATGGTTCTCAAGTCCTGTCCAGTTTACTCAGGGATACCACAGAACACTATCCTTGAGTTTCTTAGGTTTCAGGGGATTCTGGGTTCCCCTTAAGGCTATTGGTGTACAGGACTTAGTCTTGCTCTGCACAGTTAGCTAAATGAAATCTGTTCCTGTTTTATTCCTGGTCACTCTGCATTTTCCCAACCTGATGCTCCCACTCCTGCCTCAAAGAATGTAATTATTTGTGTGACATAGCTTGATATTTAACACTCCTACTGTTCTTTGTTTCTCCAAAGCCATTATCTTGACATGGCCATTTCGAGATTTCTATCATTCTAGATCCTGGGTTGGACAGTGGGAATGGTTTACCCACTCTGTGCTGACTTTCCTATACGTTTCTGCAATTTTCCTTTCATTTCTCTTATTGTCTCTTGCTGTATCTCCTTCTTCTTTACACTTATACCAGCCCTGTCCTGGTGTTAGAAGGCACCTTGGTATCAAAGTACTTCACTGCAAGAAATACAGATTTCGAAGAACATTGGATGAAGTAAAATTTTCAATTCATTTATAATCTATTTTATCAAAAGTTGCTTTCCATTCTCTATGTACTCCAATCAATTGGAGCTTTGCTCTAAATGCGAAAAATATTGGATCAAAGAAAGGAACAAAATGTAGCCTTCTTGAGATGATTAAGCAGTGTTTTTGATCCTGGAAATCTGCGTATTCACTGAAAGGAGTAGTAGAGTTGGGCTAAGTTCTGGTATTATGAAATATCACAAACCAGTGTTAGCTTTTTGGAGGAGACGAGGAATATCTCACTAATGGTACCAGACACTTGAAGCTCTGTTGAGCAAGGCATGAAATATTTACCATCTCTTTTTAGGTGAGAAAGAAGTACCCTCATTAAAATTTCATATTTACATTTCCATCCATCAACCAGCTTTCCAGTTTGTGCCATGTTCTCAAATTGTTCAAAGAACTCATGCCTTCAGGGGACGAATTGTGTAGGAGCCTCTACTATCCGTATGCTGAATTTTCCTTCGACTGGGATGGCTGGGAAAAGCTTGAATATTTTTTTTTGGACAGGGCAGGCAGCTTCAGTTCGGCTTTTATAAGGAGGCTGCCTCTTGGGAGGATCACATACTAGTGGCCACTCAAGTTACTGCTTACAAGGGTAGCTCCTTCCTCCACAACTCAGAAGAGTTGAATCACCAAGGATAAACGGTAGTGAATGCTGACTTCATCTGTCTTAATCTCTGAGCGCACGGCAACGTGCTGACTATTTTTCTGCATATGCTGACATATTTTTAGGTGGCAACTGCACTTTGTATACAAGAAGATTATCTGAGTTAGTCCCCTGCACTCAGACAAGGGCTTCCCTGATTACACAATGTTCCCCGGGATGTGCAATCTGCAGTGCTTTCATGTGCAGTTTACACCTTTTATCATCATTTTCACAGGTTAGTCACTAATTATTCTATTTGTTCCGGGGATGCTTGACTCATATTTTTGCTAGAATTTGAATTTTATGCAATTATTAAGCACTTACATATTTATTTATATTTTAAAAACTTTTTACAAAGATTTTATTTATTTATTTGAGAGAGAGAGAGTGAGAGAGAGAGCGCATGAATAGGGGCTGTGGGGCAAAGGGAGAGGGAGAAGCAGACTCCCTGCTGAGCAGGGAGCCAGATGTGGGGCTCTATTTCCAGGACCTTGAGATCATGAACTAAGCTGAAGGCAGATGCTTAACTTACTGAGCCACTCAGATGTCCCTATAAGGCATTTATTAAACATTCATTTGACAAATGGGTTAAGTACTTCCTAGGTATCAGGCATGATGCTGAGTGTTGGGGATAGGAAAATAATAGCATAGGTCTTGTCTTTAAGGTTCTCTTTAAAATGTTGCATAAATAAATAGAAGGTCACAAATGTGTGTGTGTGTGTGTGTGTACACATACTTGTGTGCCGATGCCTGGAGTGCCGAAAAAGAGCCTCACCTGCATTGCACAAATGCACCTGTCCTCAGAGGAGAGACAAGAACAAAGGGAAGTCATTTTCAGTCATGGCCCCATGACATGCCTTCTAGGAGACCTAGTAAAGATGCTGGAGGAGGGCCCGAGGAAAACTCTGAATGCCCATATACAGAGAAATAGAGGCAGAAAACAGGGGACAAAAGAGACAGTGATAGTAATTTAGACAGAGAAAGGAGAAGGGAAAGAGAGAATGAGAAACCCAGATTCAGTCCCTATCACCAAGGAGCTCACAATCTAAGAGTGAAAAACCAACCAGCTGAGCCAGACAAAAGACAGGCAGCATAGTAATGGGAGCACCATGGTAGGGAGAACTCCGGAAAGGAGGACAGAGGAAATCGAACTTCCAAGTGTCATCACTTCTAACTCTTCTTAAGGAGTCAGTGGCACGTGACCTGGTGAAGGAATCTGGCCTGGGGAAGCGGTGGGTAGGGCTGAGGTGGCTTCCGCTTCCCTATGCAGCCCTCTCCTTCACGCACCTCAGCGCCAAGGCTGTGGATCGGGCAGCATGGCCTCACCTGAGGGCCCTTTCTGTCCAGGAGGGCCCTAAATCAGGAAACCTGCACTTTTATTACTTTTGCTCAGGCACTGGAAGGCCTACTTGAAAGACCTGAGGGTTCATTTTGTATACCTTTAGTTCATGTCATTTTTATTTTTGAAAATGATTTGTAATCTTCCCTCCAATTATGGTTTTAAAGGCTTATTTTGATGATTTAGGGACAAGCCTCATTCTGATTACCACATTCATTCAGAGAATGTTAACCTCACCTGGAAACCAGAAACTTGGGTTGATTCTTCCTTTTTTAAAAATTTTTTTAAAGATTTTGTTTATTTACTTGACAGACAGAGATCACAAGTAGGCAGAGAGGCAGGCAGAGAGAGAGGGGGAAGCAGGCTCCCCGCTGAGCAGAGAGCCTGATACGGGGCTTGATCCCAGGACCCTGAGATCATGACCTGAGCCGAAGGCAGAGTCTTTTTTTTTTTTTTTTTTAAGATTTTATGTATTTATTTGACAGAGAGAGATCATAAGTAGGCAGAGAGGCAGGCAGAGAGAGGAGGAAGCAGACTCCCTGCTGAGCAGAGAGCCTGATGCGGGACTCGATCCCAGGACCCTGAGATCATGACCTGAGCCGAAGGCAGCGGCTTAACCCACTGAGCCACCCGGGTGCCCCTGATTCTTCTTTCTTAGTGCCTGTTGAATCCATCTGTGTCTTTGAAACCTTATTGGCTTGCCTTGCTTAAGGACCCCCTTTCTCCCTTCCTTCCCCGCTCCTCCTTTCCCTCCTCTACCCCTTCCCTTTTCCTCCCACCTCTCCTTTCCTCTCTTCTACTCTTACCACCCCCTGTCCCCTCCTCTTTTCCTGGATGAGAGCATCAGCATCCGTCTTCGTTGTCTTCTTGCCATTTCTTACCATTTCCTCATCTTCAGCCCACTTTCTATTCAGTGGCTTTTCTGACGTCCAAGACAAAACTAACTCAGAAAAAATTAATGTAGACTCACAGGCTCTTTTTTCAGAAACTTGTGAGGAGGGACCGATTTGATGTCCCTTTTGTTTCAGCAATCCTTGGCTGCAAGGGAACGAGCAAGCAGTTTGGGGACACTTTGAAAGTCCAAGTACTGTTCAATAGAATGCGTGGAGGGTTTTCTGGAGGCTGTTTCCTGGACCAAGGGGGAGTTGGTGGGGAGTTTTTCAGGGTCGTGGTCCATGTGGAAAGCCGACTGCCTTGGTGGGCAGTTTCTCACTGGTCTTGTCATTCATGGGCTTTTTCTTCTTCAATGGCTTCCTTTCACCTTCAGTAAAATGCAAATTACCTCGGCCTGATAGACAGGGACGTCTTTAATTCTTGAGTTTTATAAAGTAACTTATTTGCTGTTGTCCAAATACATGTCCTTGGGACTTTCCTCTTCCTTTTTCTTTCCTTCTTTCTTTTGAAAGATTTTATTTATTTGAGAGAGAGGAAGAGAGAGTGAGCACACAAGGCGGGGTGGGGGGGAGCTGTAGAAAGAGAGGGAGAAGTAGACTTCCCACTGAGCAGAGAGTCTGACTTCGGGCTTAATCCCAGCACCCTGGGATCATGACCTCAGTGGAAGGCAGATGCTTAAGGGACTGAGCCACCAAGGTGCTTCTGCCTAGTCCCCCTATTTCTACACCAGCATACATGTGTGTGCACATACGTATACACACTACCTTCACCTAGCTAATTCTGACTTCTTCTTTAGGAATCAGCTCAAATGTCTTTTCCTGTGGGAACCTTCTTGTCTAAGCTGCAAACTTCTGCTGCCCCAACAGCACCCTGTGGATTCTTGGCATTATCACATTATATCTTCATCCTCATCATTATTCTTAGTTGTGTACTGTGGGTCTCACTTTACTGTATATTCTCTCTCTCTCTCTCTCTTTTTTTTAACATTTTATTTATTTATTTGACAGAGAAAGACACAGTGAGACAGGGAACACAAGCAGGGGGAGTGGGAGAGGGCATGGGAGAGGGAGAAGCAGGCTTCCCGCTGAGCAGGGAGCCTGATGCGGGGCTCGATCTCAGGACCCTGGGATCAGGACCTGAGCCGAAGGCAGACGCTTAATGACTGAGCCACCCAGGCGCCCCTTACTGTGTATCCGTAAGAGTAGGGGCTTAGTGATTCTGTGTCATCAGCCTGTGTCAGGCTCCTTCAGAGCCCCACAGATCAGCCTTAGCAGGAGCTCACTAAATATGGATGAGTTGATGAAACCATTCATCAGTTCTTGCTTGGTGCTCTCCCTTCGCACTACAAGCTTGCTCAAAGGAAATGAGGATTCAGGGCTGTGGGCCTGGATCCCTGCTTTCTGCTCAACACTACCCATAACTTCTACAGCAACCCACCCTGAAGCTTCTCACTAGGTACCTTCTAGAGCATAAACATCCCCTAAGCTCTGGTGTCCTGCATTTAGCAGTCACTAAATGTCCATGCAATTGGTTTTGTTTTCTCGTGATTGAGGACCCTCCTTTTATTTGCAAAGGTAGGCTCTTGCAGAAACAATGGGAGCTTCTCCTAGGGGAGGTGGCAATAGATGCAGGGCTGAAAGGGTTTCAAACAGACTTCTTTTCTGATTCTTTTGTACTTCCAACTTCACAATCCTGCAGCTCATAGATCATAGGGATGGAAGCTGTCTACTGGGTTTCTGCCAGGATTGTCTGCCATCATCAGAGCATTAGTTCAAAGGTACTTCTTGTTTGGAATTCTTTTTTTCTAACTTTTAGAGTAGTGAGTGAATGCTTAAAATCATTTATTTTTTCCCTAGCAGGTGCTAATGTGATTCTCTTCTCAACAATCTCTACTTAAATATTTAAGAGCAAGTTTTCCTCAGTCCACAGTAGCTGGCGGAAACTACCACATGCAAGAAAGCGAACACGGAAGAAAGGAAAGGACTTGTGTTCTCAGGCTTTTCTCTTGTGACTACCTACGAGTCAACTTCTAAATCAAACATACTCACATAAACTTTGTATTTACTTTTTGCCTTCATACATCAGAAAATGCTATTTTATAAACTTCTCAAGTCCAAAATGAAATATTAGCTTACCAAATTCAACATCATATTAAAAAATAAATCAAGTGGATTTTAGAAATGTAAGAGAGCTTTATCCTTAGAATAATCTATCAATAGAACTCATTACCTTAATGGACTGCATGGAAAAAAAAGGTGTGATTATCTCACGAGATGAGAAACAAAAGAGCATTTGATAAAGTTCAACACTTAATTGTGATAAAGCCACTTAAAAAACAATGATCAGAAGGCAGTTTCCTTAACTTGACAAAGTCATACATAAACATCTTATATAATGGAGAAACACAATATATTGCTCTAAAGACTGGGTTAAAAAATAAGAAAAGAACGCATGCTGTCTATATGGATATTTAACATAGCATTAAAAGTCCTAGGTAAATTAATAAGAGATTAAAAAATATAAGATAAAAGATTGAAGGAGAGGACACACAATCTATTCCTTAAAGGTGATATGTATTTATTTACATTAGTAACTCAATAGATTCTACAGATATTATTAGAACAGAACAGAATTCTGAAAGACTGCCAGATCCAAGATGTATTAATAATCAATGGCATCCCTCCACCCCAGCAAACTTCATCTTCAAAAAATAGCAGTCACAAAATAATGTTTCCAATAGAGAACAAATGCAACAGTAACTATAGATTCATAATTTTTCTTTGCAGAAAAAAATCAAAGAGTACTTAATAAGCTTAATAAACAGGATTTCTATTGGATTGATGATGGCAAGACCTAACCTTGTAAAGATGTTGTCTCTCAGAATTAATTTATGAATCCAATGCAACTACAGTAAAAATTCCTGGAAGAATTTTTGTATAATAATAAATGTTCTAAACTTATATGCAAGCGTTAGTGTTCACCAAGAGCTAGGTCCATTTTGAAAGAGAAGAGCAAAGTATGGGTCTTGTTATATCTGATATGAAGGCATATTATAAGTTACTATGATGAAAACAGTGGGATACTAGTGCAGAGGCAGAAACATGAATTAATGGGAAAATCGACATGATAAGAATAGACTCACATATACAGATGTGATATTCAGATGATTAATATGGCACTCAAAATCAGAGGTAGTTTGGTGTGATACTGTGATTTATATATTTCTTGAATATATTTGGTCTTCATCAATGGTTCCTGGCTCACAGCTCCCCAAACCTTTGGGATTTCCTAAGAGAAAGGTAAAGTTGTATTTTGTTATGTAAATCATGTGAATTTTTTTAAAAAAATTATTTATTTGTTGGTCAGAGAGAGCGAGCGAGCAAGCAAAGGAGGGGGAGCAGCAGGGCAGAGGGAGAAGCAGGCTCCCCACTGAACAGGGAACCTGATGCAGGACTCAATCCCATACCCTGGGATCATGACATGAGCAGAAGGCAGGCGCTTAAACAATGGAGCCACCCAGGTGTCCCTGATGTGGAGAGAGCCAGAGGGAGAGGGAGAGAGAGAGAAAATTGTAAGCAGGCTCCATGCCCGGTATAAAGCCCAACATGCCCTTGATCTCATGGCCCCGAGATCATGACCTGAGCTGAAATCAAGAGGTGGATGCTTAAGTGACTGAGCCACCCAGTTGCCCCAATGATGAGACTTTTGAAAACATTTAAAAGTAGGGGCTGGTTGCCAGAGATCCAAGCACTAGGATTAGAGGGTTGGAACTTTCAGTCTCCTCTGCCTGACCTCTGGGGAGAGGGGAGAGACTGGAGATTCAATCAGTCATCAATAGTCAATAATTTAATCAATCACACCTATGTAATGAAGCTCCAATAAAATCCCAAAAGGTTGGGTTCAGAGTTCAGGGTTGGTGAACAAATGGAAATTTGGGGAAAATGGTGGCCCTGGAGAGAGCATGGGGGATCTGCACAATTTTCCCACACCTTGCCCTATGCATCTTTTCTGTCTGGTGGTTCCTGAGTCATAACCTTTTATAATAAACTGTTAATCCAGTAAATAAAATATTTCTCTGAGTTCTACTGAGCAGCTCTAGCAAATTAATTGAATCTGAGAAGGTCCTGGGAACCTCTGATTTACAGATAATTGGTCAGATGTACTGGTAATTACCTGGACTTGAGCTGGCATGTGAACACCAAGAAGGAGGTTGTGGGAATCTTCAATGTGCAGCCAGTTGGTCAGAAACACAGGTAACAACTTGATTCTTGCAAATGCCATCTAAAGTGGGGTGGGTGCAGTCTTGTAGAAGTGAACCCTTAACCTGTGGGGTCAGATACTATCTCTTTGTGGATTGTGTCAGAATTTAGTTGAAGTCTTAGATATTCTGCCAATGTCCTGAGACTATATGGGAACCCCTCTTCTACACATTGAAATTGGTGATCAGAATACCCAAGGATTTGGGCTGGGAAAAATGGGCTCACACAATACAGGGAAACACTTGCTTTATATACCATGGTGAGCTACACAGATTAAAGCCCAAATGTGAAAGGCAAAACTACAGAATTAAGAAGGAAAAAAAAAATAAAAAAAGAAAGATGTTTTCTCCATGATATTGGCAAGACCTTCGAAGTACATGGAAACCATACTGTGAAAAATCTGAGGATATGTCTGTATCAATAGTAAGATTTCTGTTTAATGAAACGCACCTCAGACACTTAACAGAAGGACAGCAGGCTGGGAGAAGACGTTTGCATGATCTGAAAACAAGACAGAATCCAACCTAGAAAATATAAAGAATGGCTGCAAATTAAAAAGGAAAAGATGGGAAACTCACTAGGAAAAAATAAGCGGAGGATATGAGTCAGTGAGTTAATAAAGGAGAAATCTGGAATGATAACATGAAAATAAGTGGATACTCAACCATATTAGTAATCAATGGAATGCAAATCAAGATATGAAGCAAAATACCACTTTGCCTTCCTCAGATTGCTAAAAATTAGAAATGTGGAGAATTCCAAGTGATGTAAGAATGTGGGGAAGCAGCAGGATCTCTCACACACAGCTAGCAAGAGGGTATAATGATATAGTCCTTGTGGAGTACAAAATGACAGCAATTAGTGGGTGTAAGGAGGTAGTCTATGAGCCAGCAGTCCCACTTCAGAGTAACTCACACAGTTCCCTGGAGGCAGGCTTGGAGGTGTTCCTTACACGGCTCTTGGTGGAGGCAGAGAGTTGGAGGCAACCCAGCTGTCCATTACCAGGAAATGGATTGGTAAAATATGATGAATACAAGTGATAGATTATTTTGCAAGAGTATTTTGTGAACTACATGCACTTATAATAACATAAAAACACTCAGAAGCAGAACTGAACAACAAAAGTAAGAAACCAAATAAGATTCACATAAAACAGCATTTCACATTTCTCAAGGAGACAAATGCATCCAATGACCTATATGCCTATATACGTTGGGTTGGAACACAGAGGAGGTTTACAGGTGGTGATCCAAAATTAATGAAAAAGTTGCTTAAAAGTAGGACGTAAAATTGTTTTGCATGACCTAAAGGTGATGGTGTGCCATAACTTGACTAAAATAAAATCTGAATGGAATTTATACATGACTCTGAATATGTTTGTTGTTTATTTAGGGAAATCTTCCAGGGATCCCAAAAACACTTTTAAGGGAAATAACTTTGTTGGAGTCTTAGAAGGGATACAATGTTGGGATATTGAAAGACCTTAAGTGTAGTCTAATAAATATTCATGCAACACAGTCTCATACTTGGATCAGTTTTTAAGCTATATTTGTTTCTAATACTGTGTTAGTGGTATTTTTCTAAAGAATACTGTAAAATATATTTTTATTATTTTCAATTTTATAAATAGTTTTTCTTGCAGTGTTATTGAAACTTACACTTTCTGGCTAATAAAACTGAAATTGGCAACATCTTCATTTGACTTTATTATAGATCATAATACAATTGAGAAAATTCTTTTTCTAAGGTACCAATTAATCAGATCAGCACAAATGGGAAATAGTCTCAAATCTATTTTTAAGTTTTGAAACAGGTGAGTATTTTGGCTCAACTATATTCATAGATACTGCTTTTTTTCCATTCAGACTTACTTCAACAAATATTTTTATAGAACTATCAATTAACTTATCACCATTTTTCTTTGATGTTGTATAATTTCATTCCCTTCAACTAAAAATAAGTGCCATAACAAAAGACCCTTCTTACACATGGAGATACTCCTAAGTTCAATGACATAATACAGGAGCTATTATCATGCCACCCCAAAATGTTCCAGTTGGGTATATTGATTATTAATTTTTTAATTTTTAAAAAGATTTATTTATTTTAGAGCATAAGCGGTGAGGGGAGGAGCAGAGGAGAAGGAGAGAGAATCTCAAGCAGACTCCTTGCTGAGTGTGGGGACAGATATGGGGCTCAATATCAGCACCCTGAGATCATGACCTGAGCTGAAATCAAGAGTCAGCCACTTATGGTGAGTGCTGTGAAGTGTATAAACCTGGCAATTCACAGACCCGTACCCCTGGGGATAAAAATGCATTATATGTTTATATAAAAAAAAAAAGTCAGCCACTTAACCAACTGAGCCACCCAGGCACCCCTGATTGTTTTAAATAAAAATTACTTAAAAATATAGCCTTGGGTATTCGTCCTTTCTCATGGAGGCATAATACTCCATAGTGTATATGGACCACATCTTCCTTATCCATTCGTCTGTTGAAGAGCATCTTGGTTCTTTCCATAGTTTGGCAACCGTGGCCATTGCTGCTATAAACATTGGGGTACAGATGGCCCTTCTTTTCACTACATCTGTATCTTTGGGGTAAACCCCAGGAGTGCAATTGCAGGGTCATAGGGAAGTTCTATTTTTAATTTCTTGAGGAATCTCCACACTGTTCTCCAAAGAGGCTGCACCAACTTGCATTCCCACCAACAGTGTAAGAGGGTTCCCCTTTCTCCACATCCTCTCCATCACATGTTGTTTCCTGTTTTGTTAATTTTGGCCATTCTAACTGGTGTAAGGTGATATCTCAATGTGGTTTTAATTTGAATCTCCCTGAGGGCTAGTGATGAACATTTTTTCAAGTGTCTGATAGCCTTTTGTATGTCTTGATTGGAGAAGTGTCTGTTCATATTTTCTTCCCATTTTTTGATATGTTTGCCTATTTCGTGTGTGTTGAGATTATGCTGAGTGAAATAAATCAAGCAGAGAGAGTCAATTATCATATGGTTTCACTTATTTGTGGAGCATAACAAATATCATGGGGGACAAGGGGTGTTAGAGAGGAGAAGTGAGTTGGGGTAAATTGGAAGGGGAGGTGAATCATGAGAGACTATGGACTCTGAAAAACAATCTGAGGGGTTTGAAGTGGCGGGGGGTGGGAGGTTGGGGTACCAGGTGGTGGGTATTATAGAGGGCACAGATTGCATGGAGCACTGGGTGTGGTGAAAAAATAATGAATACTGTTTTTCTGAAAATAAATAAATTAATAATAAATAAATAAATAAATAAATAAATAAATAAAAATATATAGCCTTGGAAAGAACACTTTGACCCCTCTCCCCTTTGTCTACAGAAATCAAGAAAACATCTCCCTTGTACTATTCAAACTATTACCTCCCTGTAGTAGGAAGTAAAGAGACATTTTCATCACCAGAGATAGGAAATTCAGGGCCTATAAGGGTATATAAACAACATTTGTTAGTTTTTACTAATTTGCTACTGCAGGCCAAATTGTATTTAGAATTCCTTACTAATTGAGAGTACTAAAGTTTTCTTTGTCCTGTTAATTCCTTGCAAACATATTGATTCTTTGTCCAAAAATAATAAAAATAACTGCCTGCTTTGGTCATTTCTTTGGGTCTCAATTTCATTATCAGGCCCCTGTGAGCAGGTAATAAAACTTTTTTTTTTCCTTCTATTCATCTGTCCGATGTCAATTTAATTCTTAGTCCATCTCGAAGACTTTTGAGAGGTAGGAGGAAAATTTTTTCCACCCCTACAAATATTTCAAGATTAAATCATGTTCATCATCTGAGATTTCATCATTTAATTGGTTGAGTCCCTTTCTTATATCCGTAAGGGTAAATTTTAATGTCTTCTTATTACAATTTTTTAAAAGAAATAATCTTAATCCACAAGAAGCTTTGAAAACTGAGGAATTTTGGTTTTCCGTTTGTTGAATAGCGTGGTTAAAGATTTCCAAAAAAAGTAAATATTTTCAAATGATTCTTAATTAAAAAAAAAGCCCACATTTAGATAATTTGTTAATAAAAAATCAATATATTGCAGGACACTTAGGCTCATTTACAAAGAAGCTCTTCAAACGTTCAAAGATTTCTAAAATCTGTTGTTGGGTGGGTAAAGAGAGACAGTGGTGTGCTGCATATTTTTAGATATTCAACTTAAACACCATTACAAACATTTTACAGTTCAGTTACTCTAATAGAGTTTGGGTGAGATTATGAATAATTTGTGTACCACAACTATTTGCAAGTACATTTTTTTTGTACCACGTATGCTTTAGATTTTGTGTTCACAACAGGGTGTTCCACCAAAATTTGCATCTTTATTATTACACCACAAAACCAGTAATTTTATTCTCAAGTTTGACCATTTTAACTTACATTATAATAACATTTTTCAATGATGGCAGGTGTTACTCTTTCAGTGGAATGAACTTCAAAAAGTTTAGTTTGTTCTCAAAAATTAAATAAAAAATGGAACCACGACTGGAATTAGCTGCTTGTTAGTTGTAGTAGCTGATGACATGGATATAATATAGGCATCAGGAGCGCCGGGGTGGCTCAGTCATTAAGCATCTGCCTTTGGTTCAGGTCATGATCCCAGGGTCCTGGGATGGAGCCCTGCATCAGGCTCCCTGCTTGGTGGAAGTCTGCTTCTTCATCTCCCACTCCTCCTGCTTCTGTTACTTCTCTGGCTGTGTCTCTCTCTGTCAAATAAATAAATAAAATCTTATAAAAAATAATATAGACATCAGTAGGCAGTTTGATTGTTATTGATGTTTTGCAAAACAAGTCATCTCTTCATATCTGCATAAGACGATTCAAAATTGAAAATAAAATTGAAAAGAGCAATTATTTGATCTGAATGAAAAGTCATGCTTCAGAGTGATGAGTGAATGCATGTCTGCTTCTACATCTGTTACATAGTTGTCTTCGGGTATAGTCTTCTTGAACCCTTAATTAGAAGCTTTTCAGATAATGTTTTTTTCACAAAAATGTTTTTGTGTTTCTGTGTGGGTGTGATATCACTGCATGCCCCTCCTCCTCCTGTAGATATATGTTAAAAAATGTTCTGTGCAAATCACATCTTCATCATCAATTTATAGAACAGATTGCAAATTTGGCCAAATTTCTGAATTTAGTTTATGTATTAAAAATGCACATTTCAGTTCATGGCTGCCAATAGTGTTTATTGAAAAATAAAAAGAAAAAATCATAAAATAAGTAAACACTCTAGAAGGATGCCATGTAAAGAATGGCAAAGTCATCAAACAAACCAAAGTACCAAAGGTGTGCCAACTCTAAGTCCCAAATCTGTGTACTAAACAACAAGAGTGCTCAGTGGCCATTTCCTGTACATATGTTACGTGTTATAACTCATAATTTTGCAACTTATAATGTACCATGTTTCTCAAGGACCCCACTGACTGGTGGCATTTTGAGACCATGTCCCACATCATGACCGAACCCTCTGGTCCACGAACAGCAGTTTTGTATACTTTTCTCTCACCAAGACTTTGGCTGTTCCAGTTGCTAGTGTCTGAGCACACTTCATTTTAATTACTGAGCATCCTAAATAATGTCCTCAAAAGGGAGGTGTTCAAGATATTATTTCTAGAAAGGTCCAGGAAAAGTCACATGGGTTATAACTAGTCATCTTAGATTTAACTATGTGTCCAGGTCAGAAAGTTCACATCCTACCAGATGAGATGATGGCAGAAGCTGGAATGCAGAATAGAGGTCTATCAAACTGCCTTATTTTAACACAATCATTAATAATAATATTTCATAAATAAAGCGAAACTACAGATGCAGTAGGACAGTGAGGTAATAGGAGCAAACAAGGACTGTCCTGGGGAAGTTGGAAGGAATGGACATCGTCTGTATCAGTAATCTTTTGAGTAAAAAGAATTATTTTCTGAGAGGAAGTATGCATTAGCTTATATATTTAGACAACTGTCATACCTGAGCTAATCCAGATGGGTCTTGGGAAGGGTAAGACTAAATTGCCAGCAATATCCCAATCTTCACTGTCATGGTCACATGATCTAATCTTTAAAAGATTAGATGTCTAGGAGTTTATTCATAATGGATTCAATAAGCTTTTACTTAACATATATTTGTGTGATGGTTGTCATCCGGTTCTGGGAGAGAGACCCAAACTCTCTTCCCTCCCTGACTCTTCAATTCTTCTTATAAGAGCATGTGTTCCCTATCTGGCACCTGGGGATAAGCACAAGATATTTGGGGCAACAAACACATATGTGAATCACATAATAAAAATAACAGTGATCAAAAGGCAGCATTTGAAGAAACTTAAGTCATGGAATCTGATAGTAATGGAAACAAGAATGGAAGAAACCCTTCCAACAGGCTTTGCAGGACAGAATTTGTATGATTGGTCCAGACAAAACATGGAAGCCCTTGTGATCTCTAGATACCAGAAATATTTTATTTACACACACACACACACACACACACACACACCCCATGGGAATTCCAAAGAAGGATTCCAGCCCTTTTATGGGGATTCCAGGCAAGTGTCACAAAGACAGTTAAATTGATGGAGCAAGAGGGCCATGACAGATGAACAAAGGAAGAGATGTTCTGTACAGAGAGAGAAGTGTATGCAAAAGCAAAGCAATGTGAAAGCCCTTGTTCCCTAGAGATAAGTTAAAAAAGCAGAAGTGGAAATTTTTTCAGTGCCTCAATTATAAACACTGAAGGATAGGACCAGACAAGAATATGCAAAAATGGAAATTGTTTGGTTTTAGGATTGTGGAACTTCTCTTTTTTGTTACTGCTAATAAAATATAATTGTGATAATAGTCTGAAGAAATTATTTTGGTTGAATTGAATTCTTAAAAAGAATAATTTTTCAATTGGATTTTCCTCTGTTTCAGTCCTTGTGCTCATAATAAATCAGCACGCTGACACAATTATAATATGATTATAATAATTGAGGTTAACACATTTTTTAGCCAACTATTGTTATTCGGAAGGCAAGTAGGACTTCTCTCGAAATGTGGAAAGTATGAACTCTTATTAATTATCTGCTTTCTCATGATTTCATCACCTTCATTCCTACTGAGTGCCTTGAGAGCATTCATCAGTGTGAGGTTTAATTTTAGTCCGACCAAGCTGAGTGCCTGTATGTTTACCACTGATAAGTGCTATGCAAAAATAGATAGAAATCAGTAGGAGTTGTCACTATTATTTAAAAATGTCTGAGTTTATTTGTCTTTCACAGAAAAGGAAACTGTCCCTGGCTGTGACAGGTAGCATTGGATCCAAAATTATTGAATCTCTTGCTTTCCAGCCTGTTCTTTCTGGCTCTGCGTGGGCAAAGTCTGGACATCTTCCTCCATGAGAAGTACAAACCACAAGTCAGGGGTGGGGGCCAAGGGTACTCTTAGTAATTTAAAACATTTCTAACTGAATTGCCCTGGATAATTTTAATCACCTTTAATTCTTGTACAGCAAGAAGAATTTAATCATGCCATTTTCTTGTCCTTATCGGTGGCAATTAAGACAGTGATGTTCTTTCCAGGGTGCCTGGGTGGCTCAGGTCTTTGAGGGTCTGGCTGTTGATCTCAGGTCTTGATATCAGGGTCATTATTTCAAGCTCACCGTTGGACATGGAGCTTACTTAAAAAACAAGCAAGCATGGGAAAACTGGGTAGATCAGTCAGTTAAGCATCTGCCTTTGGCTCCAGCCATGATCATCCGGTCCTGGGATTGAGTCCAACATCGGACTCCCTGCTCAGCGGGAAGCCTGCTTCTCCCTCTCCATCTGCTGTTCCCCCTGCTTGTTCTCTCTCACTCTCTCAAATAAATAAATAAAATCTTTAAGAAATAAAACAAAACAAAAGAAAACAAAGAAAAACAAACAACAAAACAAAAACTCCCTCAAAAATATTCAATGTCCTTTTCAATTTCAGAGCTGAGGTTTGAAGAGTGGATGAGGATCTGACAAATCTGGAGTTAATCTCAGATTATCTATCAATTTGACATACTATCTGCAATGAGCTGCGGAGGGCTCTCTTTTTGAAAACAAGATAGTACTCCCAGGGTTGTGCCGAGTTCAAATACAATGATGCTTAAGAACTACTTTAGAAAAGTATCAAGTACTAGACAAGTTTGGGTTAGCTTCTATATTTATCAAGAAGCTAATTCATACACAGAGATATAAAACTGATGCATTTAAACATGTTGTTAGTTTTGAGCAGTGGTTTCTTCCATGATTAAATTAAATTTAATTAATTTTCTTCAAGGTAAAAACATAGTATGAGAGCTGCTACCATTGTGATAGAAATATAAATCTTTTTTATTGTCTTTTTATTATCTGAATCAAGCTAGTGTCAACATTTTATAACAAATATGTATATATTCATTTAAACGGCAAACACTTGGGAGCCAGAATGATATGCCTAATGAGAGTAATAGGTATTATTTATAGTACTCATTGTGCATCACTGTAATAAATGCTGTATATGAATTTGCTTATTGAATATTCAGAGTAACTTCATGAGATAAATTTAACTTAGATCCACTTTATACATGAATAAACTAAGATTTAGAGAGGTTCAGTTGGTTATTATTCAACACTGGCTCACCTATCCTCCTTGGAGGTGCAGTGTTGCATTGGACCTTGGACCTGAGTTTGAATCTTGTCTTTACTATCAATTAGCTAAGTGACTCTGTGTGAGTTACTTCGAATGTATAAGGTTCAATTTCCACTTTTGTAATGAAATAAGTAAATGTGAAAATAAATATACACTAATAGATTGTGGTGAAGAGATTTGTGGAGTATTTTTGTATGGGGTTTAGCATGCTCTAAGTACCCAATGAAGGGTAATTGTCATTAGGATTATTATGATTGTCATTCTTACTTTAATGATGCCTTTTTGTATTTGGTAGCATTATAAAAGTAAGACAGGTCTCTGGCTGCAAGGTGTTTAGAGCAAATTTTTCAGTGGGTTTTCCTTTAATCTACCATCATTATTGCTGAGCATAATCTAAAAAATGTCAATAGCCTTGGTTGTAAATCCTTAGGCTTGTTTCGCCTTACCAGTGACCAGACTGTTTATACCCATTTCCACACTCAACTTCTCTTCCGGCCCTGATGTAAGCTCTGATGCAAGCTCTTTGCAGGACTGAGGCTTTGGCTCTCCCTTCGTGATTTTGGGTCTTCTTCAAGGTGAAGCCACATGGGGCTGCTCTGGCAGATAGTTCTTGCTCTTACTTGGGCAGATCTCCATCCTCCTTCCCCTGTGTTCCACTTTGCTTTCCCAAGGAACCCTCTAATGTGATGTGGGATAGTTAGAGAAAAGCAGGATAGATCTCTCAAAGAGTTCTCTTTCAGTTTTAGAATTGGTGGGTTCACTGTGTACCAGGCTCAGTGGAGTAGGCCATGCCTTCCTTGTGATCCAGAGAATGAAAGAGTCCTTGGAGCATCACTGATGCTCATTAAATATTTGCTGAATGCATGGATTTTCCAATTTCATCTACACAACCACTCCACCCAAGAGGTCGGTGGTGTCATCCACACTGCACTGAAAAGGGCAAACTGAAGCTCCGAGGATTTGTCATGTCCCCAAGGCCACCTGGTGGCTGCTAAAGGTTTGAGGCAGGATTCTAATCTGAGCTGTCTGACTCTGGTGTCTGCCCTTTAATCACTATGCAGCGTGGTCTCTGATGCTTTGGGTCTCCAGGAAAATCTGTGCCTTCTGAGAGTGACAGAATTAAAAGTCACACTGCACGTTTTTTACTCCCTGTCTTATACTGGTTTCTCCTGGTGCTTTGGTTATAACATTACATAACATTACATTAATTAGAGATCATTTTGTTGACAAATCATCTCCATCCCTAAAGTATGAATATGAAATGAAGGTGGACATTCTTCACTTCGGATGGTCCTAGAACTCCATTTAAAAACTTGGATGTGGGGCCTTAGGCCACATGGACTATTTAAATGTCTTGCCCTGTTTCTTGTTTCTCCGCTGGGCCAGCCTATTACAATGTGACTGAAAGTCAAGGAAAACAACCATAAGATTCAAGACCTTATTTTACATGTGGCCTTGAGCCTTTTAGTTCTTCTCTGGCTCTCTTTCCAAACTCTATAGCATTTTGGATCTATTTCCTGCTTTTGATGATAAATGTGGCTTGTCTGTTTTTTCAAGCTCAGCATTCCTCAGGATATGGCTGTAAGGGCCTGCCCCTCCCAGAGGTACTTACTTGCAAACCCCGGATATAGGGGCGGGTCAGGCCGGATGGAGACATCCAATCAGTGGGGCGCACATATATTTACTGTGGTGAGTTGAAATCTCATTGGCCACCTGTGTGTGGGCCAGGTTCAACCACCTCTATAAAGGTTAGTCTGTGAGACTGGGGTGGGGGGAGTAGTGGGAGGAGTTAGAATAGCCGTTAGAATAGCTGTTGGGATAGCCGTTAGGGTAGTCCTCCGGAGCGTCGTGGTCCTCCTGGTCGTCGTAGTCATTGACAGTGGTGTGGTGGCAAACAGCCTGGAGCCTGGCCGCCAGCAGCCTCGCCACCCCAGCGGCCTCTCCACTATGGAGCCGTGGCCCCGCCGCCCCAGGCCCTGGCCCCGCCGCCCCAGGCCCCGGCCCCGCTGTGAGCGGCCTCCCTGCCTTGGGCCTCGGCCCGGTTGGCATGCACCCTCGTCTGGAGAGGCCTCGTCCAGAACGCCTCGGGTGGCCCTTTCCATGAGTGGCCTCGCTGGAGCCGCCTCGCCAGAGTGGCGTCATTCCCGGGAGCCGCCTCGTCAGCAAGCGGCCTTGTCCAGAGTGGCCTCTTCTTGGGAGCGGCCCCGTCAGGGAAGTGGCCTCGCTGGAGCAGCCTCATTCCGGGGAGCGGCCCTGTCCGGGGAGCCGGGTCGCCTGTGGAGCAGCCTTGTCCAGAGCGGCCTCCTCCAGAGCAGCCTCATCCAGAGCGGCCTCATCCGGAGCGGCCTTCTTGGGAGCGGCCTTGTCGGGGTCATCGTCCTCGTCGTCTCTTCATAAGAGATGGCCCCTACCAGTCAGTTTGATTTTCGATGCTTGGCGGAAATAAAGGTTTGATTTTCGCTCTGTGTCAGTCTCATTCCTTTGATCACGGACCCTAACAATGGCTTCTCTTAATTCTTGGCTTCTCATATTTTTTTCATTCACTCACTCCTTCATTCACATGTGTAGACTCTAGAAAATCCAATTTCTCAGACTTGAATCTTCATCCTGCCACTTGTCTGACTAATGGGAAGTTCCTTAGTCTCTCTGGACTTAGCTTCTTTATTTTTCACGTGGCAGTAATGGTAATATCTGTCATATAGGGTTATCATGAGGATGAAATGAATTAATGTGCAAAAAAATTCTTGGAACACTACCAGTCATCTAGTGAGAGCTATATAGGTTTGCTATTCTTTTTCTTATTATAATTTCTTATTATAATTCATTTCTTCATTATTTATTGGGTATACTGTATGCCAGACACTATGCTATGCTATATACTGGATATAGAACACATACTTTCTGGGACCTCATAGTTTATGGGAGAAACAGACATATAATTAAATAAGAATTGATAGTAAAAAATGTTATAGGACAAGGAATTACAGGAAATATGAAAGCACAAATCAGAGGTATCCACTAAAAGCAAAATTAGGGGATCAAGAAAGGCTCTGCAAAGAAAAGATATTTAAGCAGAGACCTCAAAGTTCAGCAGAAGATAAGCAAATAGAACACATAGGTCTCCCTTCACATTTGCAATGGTCCAGAAAAAGTGCATAAATACATATCACAGGCTTCTTTGAAATTTTAAATTAAACTAACAAACTATTAAGTCAACTAAGTTTTATCTTTCTTACACTGAAAAACATACCTTCACAACAGCTAGAAGACAAGATTCAAAAGACACTCTGAATTCCATGTCACAATGCAGCAGCATAGGGACAGCTGTCCCTGGCCCCTCCCTGGTCACAGGCAAGCTCTTTTTGCTCTATGACCTCAGATCTGCCAGCCCCATGTAGGGCCTTGTGTGCACAAGTGTGGGTGACCAGCCTTATCCACATGGTCCATTGGGAGCTTAACCAGCTCCCTCTTGAACAACTCTCAGACTTATGAATGTGCACACTTGTGGCAGGGCCAACCTTCAGGACAGACCCAGAAAGACAGACCCTGGGAGCATGCTTGAGGGCACATAGAAAATTCTGGTTAGAGGTACTAAGAATGAGGTCTAGAAAGAGAAAATATGGCATCCAGGACTCCCATTCTGTGAAGAGGGCCATTGCTAAATGGGGACCAGACCAGTGCCCTGAAAGAAGTGGTTCTCAAACTTTAAGATAAAATAGAATCATCTAGAGGGTTTAAAACAGAAACCTGGGTTCCACCTTGTTGAGTTTCCGATTCAGTAGGTTGGGGTGGTTGTTCAAGAATTTGTGTTTCTATAATGTCCCTAGGTAACGTTGATGCTGCTAGTTTGGGAACTATTTGAGAACCACTGTTGTCAGCGTAAGGCCAGAAAACAGCCCCTCTTATTGAAGTCTGGAGGAGAGGGGTGTATTGAATCTAGTACTCTTTCTGGCAGAAGGGATAGCATATAAGTGACTCAGAGACAAGTGAAGCCAATGGCACATACATGTACATGGAACTGATCCCCATATCTTCTCAAGCTCCAGCATTGGGAAATTACCCTGGTACAGGCCATTGTGTTCCGTCGGCTGGCCTCCATGTGTCCATATGGGGAGATTGCCACATAAAATGATATCTGGCCAGAACACCAGGGTCAAATGCCAGAACTCTGAGGTGAGGAATCTTCTCTTCTTGCTATCTTTATGTAGCGGCAGGGAGCATGAATCAGAAATCTTCCAGAACCTAGACGGTGTCTCATGTACAACTTTTTTCCTCCCTTCGAGTTTCTTAAACTGTCATTGCTATTCGGTGCCTATTCGGAGCTCAGCTCCAGGTGGCCATGGTAAGCCTCCAAGCTGGTACCTTTTGTAATGAAAAACCCAATGGACCAGGTTGCCTCGTAATCTATAAGGAACTCATCTGATGAGTAAAAAATAACATGTTTAGCTCCTTCCAGGAACTATCTGTTTACTCTGCTTTGATGGTAAGAATTACATTAAGGCTGAAACTTAGCTGTGGAGATCAATACCAAATGGATTTATTTTGCACGTGCAGGAGAAAATGGCAGAAGTGTCTGTTAACCTGATGACATTTTGTGCTGTTATCGATAGTTCATTATTTAACTGATGTTGCTGCACGGGAAGGCAGAACTTTGAGTTATTATTAGATACACTGACTGAAGCAAAGACTGTAACACACGAGTCTGAACATCCCCCCGCCCCAAGTCTAGCATGTCCCCAGATAGTGATGCTATGTTTTTTTTAGCATTGGGGATACACAGAATTTTTTTTCCTTTGCCTCTCTTAATTTCTTAGAATGACTATCTTTTTTATGGAATTCAGGGCCAACAGGCAGTGTTTGCCAAGTTACAAAGACTGGATCCGTGTGGAGTCCAGGACAGGGTGAGAGCAGGATAGGCAGAATTTATAGAAGCAGATGTAGTCTGATCAAATAGGTAGCAGGATCATGCAACAGATCTAAGAGAGGAGAGGTAAATGACAGGGTATGACACAGGAAGAACAGAACGAAGAAGAACTGCCATGTCATAGACCAGCCGATATGTCCAGGTATAGCCATGGGGCTGGTCAGTTAGTTGGACTGGTCTCACTAGTTACATATACTAGTGCTATACACATCAGTCATTTTTAATATTCTGATAAACTTACTTTGGTCTTTTCTTTTTTTTTTTTAAAAAGATTTTCTTTATTTATTTGACAGAGAGAGATCACAAGTAGGCAGAGAGGCAAGCAGAGAAGCAGGGGAAGCAGGCTCCCTGCTGAGCAGAGAGTCTGATGTGGGGCTCGATCCCAGGACCTGAGATCATGACCTGAGCCAAAGGCAGAGGCTTAACCCACTGAGCCATCCAGGTGCCCCTACTTTGGTCTTTTTCAACACTTGAATGGATTAACTGGCTCCAGTTAAGGTATTTGGAAATAACTGAAATTCTTTGTAGTCACATGATTTTCCTTGAATCAAATGAAAAACAACAAGACAAACCCCACAAACCTCCAAAAACTTTAAAGGCATTCACCCAGATTATAGTCTTTGTGGTGAAGGTTCTAAGGGCCTTCAAGAAGAAAGTATATTCTGCTGTTATAGGATGGATTCTTCTCTAAGTATCTATATTAGACCAGGTTGCTTGATGGTGCTGTTTAGTTCTTCTGTATCCTTAGATCTTCTGTGTGCTTATTCTATGTATTACTGAGAGAAATACTGAAATCTCCTACTGTAATTTGGATTTGTCTATTTTTTTTTCACTTCTTTAAATTTTTGCTTGGTGCATTTTGTGCTCAGTATACATTTAGGATTGTAGTGTATTTTAGCTAATAAACACTTTTATCATTATGTAATGTCTTTTTTTATCCCAGGTAATTTTTTTTTGTTTTGAAGTTAGCTCTGTGTGTTATAAATAATCACTCTAGTTTTTTTAAAATTAGTGTTTGCATTATATATCTTTGTAAATTCTATTATTTTTTAAACTATATCATTATGTTTCAAGTGGGTTTTCTGCAGAGAGCATATAGTTGGATTTTTTTGTTGTTGTTTTATTCAATCCAAGTCTTTTTAAAAAAATTTTTAAATTTTTTATTTTTTATAAACATATATTTTTATCCCCAGGGGTACAGGTCTGTGAATCACCCAATTTACACACTTCACAGCATTCACCAAAGCACATACCCTCCCCAATGTCCATAATCCCACCCCCCTTCTCCCAACCCCCCTCGCAACCCTCAGTTTGTTTTGTGAGATTAAGAGTCACTTATGGTTTGTCTCCCTCCTAGTCCCATCTTGTTTCATTTATTCTTCTCCTACCCCCTTAAGCCCCCATGTTGCATCACCACTTCCTCATATCAGGGAGATCATATATAGTTGTCTTTCTCTGCTTGACTTATTTCGCTAGGCATGATATGCTCTAGTTCCATCTACGTTGTCGCAAATGGCAAGATTTCATTTCTTTTGATGGCTGCATAGTATTCCATTGTGTATATATACGACATCTTCTTTATCCATTCATCTGTTGATGGACATCTAGATTCTTTCCATAGTTTGGCTATTGTGGACATTGCTGCTATAAACATTTGGGTGCATGTGCCCCTTTGGATCACTATGTTTGTATCTTTAGGGTAAATACCCAGTAGTGCAATTGCTGGGTGATAGGGTAGCTCTATTTTCAACATTTTGAGGAACCTCCATGTTGTTTTCCAGAGAGGTTGTACCAGCTTGCATTCCCACCAACAGTGTAGGAGGGTTCCCCTTTCTCCACATCCTCGCCAGCATCTGTCATTTCCTGACTTGTTAATTTTAGCCATTCTGACTGGTGTGAGGTGATATCTCATTGTGGTAACAGTCTGTCTTTTGATTGATGTATTTTAACTACTTACATATAATATAGTTATTGTATGATTGGATTTAAGGCAGTCATTTTACAACTTATCTTCCGTTTGTCCCTTCTATTTTTCAGTTTGATTTTTCCTCTTTTGTTGAATTCGTTGAATATTTTCAAATTTCCAATTTCAGATTTTGACTTTGGATATATATTTATATGGCTTTTTTTTTACTGGCTAAACTGAGCATTATAATAAGACACCAAGCTTTATACATCCTACTTATAAATAATATTTTATCATTTCAAGGAACATACAGAAATTTTATGACCATATAGGTCTTTACCAGCCTCCCTTTATGAAGAGGCTGTCATATGTATTACATCTACATATGTTGAAAACTCCATCAGACAGTGGGATACATAATTTTAATAAATTTAAGAGATGATTCATAGTGTCTCCTCTTTACACACATGCTTACCATTTCTATTGCTCTAACTTCATTCTATGATTTCTGTGGCTATCATTTACATTTCACTTGAGCTACCTTTCTGCATCTCTTTCAAGGTCAGGATGTTTACATCCATCTGAGAATGTCTGCATTTTTCTTTTATTCCTATGAGAAAATTTCAGTTTTTATTTGATTCTGGGTGGACAGGTCTTGTCTTTGACCACTTCAAAAATATGATCCCATTTTCTTTTGGACTCCCTGGTCTCTGATGACAACTTGCAGTCATTTGAATCTTTGTCCTCTGATATGTGGTGTGTCATTTTCCTTTGTCTGCTTTCGAGATTTTTCATAAAACTTTATTTTTCAGAAGAAATTTGATTATAATGTGGGGGCATAGTTTTCTTTAAGTTTACCTGGTTTGGAGCCTCTCGGATCTGTCAATTTATATCTTTCACCAAATATAGGCAGTCTTCTGGGGTGTCTGGGTGGCTCAGTGGGTTAAGACTCTGCCTTCAGCTCAGGTCATGATTCCAGGGTCCTGGTATTGAGCCGCATATCAGGCTCTCTGCTCAGTGGGGAGCCTGCTTTCCCCACCCCACCGCCTGCCTCTCTGACTACTTGTGATCTCTGTCTGTTAAATAAATAAATATAATCTTTAAAAAAATAGAAGCACTCTTCAGGCATGCAGAGAAAATATCTTTCTTCTGCTTCAGTCTCTTTCTTCTCTCATTCTGTGACTCCTGTGGTAATAGACCTTTGATGGTTGGTCCCACACATCCTTGATTCTTTTTAACTTTTTATTATATACTTTGTTCCCCCCACCTTTGTTGCTCAGATTAGATAATTCCTATCACTCTCTTTATGTTATGGGCTCTCTTGTTTTCTCAGTTCTACTATTGGGTCTCTCCAGTGAAATTTGTATATCTAATATTAAATTTTTGTCTTAAAATTTCCATTTAGTCCTTGGTCCTATTTTATTTAATTTTTTTATTATTTATTTATTTATTTTTAAAGATTTTATTTATTTAATTTAGAGGGAGAGAGCAAACATGAGCTGGGGGAAGTGGTAGAGAAAGAAAGGGAGAGAGAATCTGAGGAAGGCTCCATCTGAGCATGGAGTCTGACACAGTGTTCTAACCCACAAACATAAGATCATGACCTGAGCCAAAACCTAGAGTTGGATGCTTAACCAACGGAGCCACCCAGGTGTCCCTGTTTTTTTTTTTTTTTTAAAGTACCTTATAATTTCTTTTAAAAAAGATTTTGCTTATTTATTTAAGAGAAAGGGAGAGACAGAGAGTGAGTGAGGGAGAGGGGAGAAGCAGGGTGAGATGGACAAGCAGACTGGGTTGAGTGCAGACCCTGAGGTGGGGCTTGAGCCCATTACCCTGTGATCATGACTTGAACTGAAATCAAGAGTCATTTGCCTAACCAGTTGAGCCACCCAGGCACTCCAGTTCGTTCGTTCGTTCTTTCTTTCTTTCTTTCTTTCTTTCTTTCTTTCTTTCTTTTTTAAGAATTTATTTATTTATTTGATGTATAGAGAGAGATCACAAGTAGGCAGAGAGGCAGGCAGAGAGAGAGGGGGAAGCAGGCTTCCTGCTGAGCACAGAACCTGATGTGGGGCTTGATCCCAGGACCCTGAGATCATGACATGAACCAAAGGCAGAGGCTTAACCCACTGGGCCACCCAGGTGTCCCGGCACTCCAGTTCTCAATCCTCTTTCAAAGTTTCTGTTATTTTTTCATGAGAACTTTTATTTTTCCATTTGTTAGAATAGTAAATTTAAAGTTGTTGCATGATCATTCTAACATTTGTCTAATCTCAGGGAATGCATCTTTTGATTGCTTTTCCCCTTGAGAGTTGTTTAGGTTTTTCTGGTTCATTGTGCATTAAGAAAATATGGGAATACTGCCTGTTTTAAATATTATGGTACAACACTCTGTTTTCTGTTTAAATCATCTATGCAATGTCGATTATTTTTTGTTATAACCTTTATACTTTATATGACTTTACTTTCAAAATCCTTTTCTGGTCCACTGATTTTATTAACCTCTCAGAATCTCCTGATAGTTGAATTATGTGTGTTTAAGCTAAGGTTTTTTTGTTTGTTTGTTTGTTTGTTTTGTTTTTGGTTTTGTTTTATTTATTTATTTATTTGACAGAGAGAGAGAGAGAGATTGAGATCACAAGTAGGCATAGAGGCAAGCAGAGAGAGAGAGGGAAGCAGGCTCCCTGCTGCGCAGGGAGCCCGATGTAGGACTCGATCCCAGGACTCTGAGATCATGACCCAAGCTAAAGGCAGAGACTTAACCCACTGAGCCACCCAGGTGCCCTGCTAAGGTTTTTAATAGCAGCTAGTGGAAAAGATAGAATTGAATATGTTTCATTCTGTTTAGAACCAGACATTACAAACCTCTAGCAAGGGTAGACTCTAGTAGCTGAGTTCATTTTTTGTCCACTCACTGTTCAAACCACTCCAAGCAATATTCAGTCTCATTACCCCACCAACCTCTCCGCAAGATGTCTAGAATTTCCATACTGCTAAAGTCAGGCAGATTTAGTCTTTCAGTAGAATTGTCATTCTTGTTCTTGACACAATCTCTGTTTGATTTTCATGATACAATAATCTCTTAGTTTGTATTCTACTTATGTGGTTGCTCTTCCTCTAGCTTCCTGGAGGATCACAATCCTTTGCCTAGCAACTAACCATTTTCATTCTTCGAGACTCACTATTAGACATTCTTTTATTTTTTTCTCCTCTTGTTCCCTATGCAATTTCATCTGTGCCTGAAGACTGTTAATTAGTCTATATGTAGATGGCTTATCAACTTATATCATCTACTCATATTTCTCTTCTGAACTCCAGATATTAATGTCCATCAGCCTCTTAGATGTCTCAATTTTAAACTCTCCATGTCTGGAATGGTTTTATGACCTTGCATGCAAACTCTGGTGACTTCCAGTGTCCCTTACCTATCCTGTTCTGTGGTCATATCTGACACCTTCCTTCCCCTCATTTATTAATACCCAATGTTTTATAATTAATTTCACCTCTTAAATATCTCCAAGTATGCTCATATATCTTTATCTTCCTGGTCATGATCCAAGTTTAAGCCTGTATCATCTGTCACCAGGATTATCACAATCTTCTTTCAGCATATTGCCTTACATTTCATATTTTCTCTTCCAGTCAGGATGAGCTCTTTAATAAACTGATCTAATTATGTCAGCCTGTCTGCTTAAAAGCAATTTTCTTTTAGGATAATTTTTTATCTTAGAGCACAAGTCCCCTTCTGATTTAGTCCCTGCCTAAATCTCCAGCTTGATCAATTAATTCATTCCTGCACTTATCCAGTAGGTATTTATTCAGTGTATACCATGTATCAGCACATGTTCTTATTGCTGGGTATATAGCAGTAAACAAAAAGAAGTCCTTGTTTCCACTACTATATTCTAGTGGGAGGGATAAGTACACAACATACACATATGGATGTTATGGCATTTACCGATGAGTGAGAACAGGCAAACTTGTTGATGTAAGGGTGGTGGTAGTGAATGTATTATTTTAATATGGTTGACAGGGACATTCTCTCCAAGAAGGTAATGGGATGACTGAACAAGCTATGCCAATACCTGAGGGAAGAACATTTCAGGTTTAGGAAAAGTCTTCCTCCACATCATCTCCACCCTTCACCATTTCCATGCACTGATTCGTGGCCTGCTCTTGCTCCCAACAGTCAGCACCTGTGTATCCATCAGAGGGCTGCCCAGGCTGCCAGAGCCTGCTTTCCCGAAATGCTTGGTAATTTATATCTCTCCAGAGACATCCTTCAACTGGGGACTGATGGATGTGGTGGGTGCGTGAATGTAGATATTTAAGCTTCCCAGTCCCTAGTCAGGAGAACCCTGGGTGTGACCTACCCTCAACCCAGAAATTCCCTGCACATTAAGTCAGTTATCCTCTGCAAGAACTTTTCTTGGCCTCAGGCTCTCATTTGGGTTCTCTCCTTTGCTCATCTCATTTGTCCATTTCCCTACATTTTTTTTTTTCTTTTTTTCCGAGAACATTTCTTAGTAAATTCCATTCATTAGGCTCCTTGTCTTAGGGATTGTCTCTGGAAAACCCAAATGAAGGCAGATGCTGTATGACATATAATAAAAATTTTGCATTATTTTGAAAAAAGAATTGCAAAAATAGAATCGAATCATCATATAAAATACAGTAGTAAGAACTGAGGAGCTAAAAGGGCTAATGACACGTATCTTGTCATTCAGCGCCAGGTCTGTGTGTGAATTAAAGATTTGTATGGATTAGGTCATGGTGCATATCAGATCATAATGGATCATTAGCAGCAAGAATATAGTAGTAAATATATGAGAAATTTTTATGTCCGTAAGTTCAGCAATAACTGCATTAAGTAACTGTTTGATCCCAATTTCAATAATGTCACAATTCTCTTGGAATGCACAAGAAACTTGCTTCACAAGGATACTAGAAAACATCTTATTAAAACTACCATTAGTAGTACTCACTGGCAGACTTTTGATTAAGTATAAGATTAGGAACAGAGCCTGGAAGTTATTAATATCATTTTGTAAAACATACTTATGCATACAGGCATTCCTTACATAAGTATTACAAAAAGAAATTAAAAATAAAATTGGTTTTGTGGTTATATGTCTTTTTCTCTTAAATGTAACAGTGGTCCTTTAATTCCAGCAGAACTACATAATATGTCAAGTTAAAGTTAATCTTAATTTGAATTTTATTAATTTTGTACTTTGTATTTAGTTTAAATATGGTTTATATTTTATTGTTGTATATGAGCTATCAGCATAAGGAGTTTATACCTAATCTGTATATTTTTAAGTAATATTCTAAGAAGAATAGAGGAGAGGTATTGGTAGACTCAATAATGTATAACATTAAAAGGGGTCCATATATTACTGATGTTTGAGAAACACTTCTTTAATCCATTTAATTGTAATCCATTTAATTCATTTAATTTAAAATGTGGTCCCTGAGCCAGTTACAAAATCTTGGGCCCCAGCCAGACATGCTGAATCAGAAACTGCAGTGAGAGCTCCAGCCCTCTGGGCGGTTCTGATCAGCCTTGAAGTTCCCGAACAACTGCCCTAAACCCTTTCCCTCCTCCTCTCTTTGGGCTCTCACCCTCTCCTGGGTTTCTCTGACTACAGTCCCACACAGCTGGGAAGGGAATCTTTCTACAGCATATTTATCACCCCTTTCTCCTTGAAGGACCTTAGTGGGTTAACCTCTCGAGGACAGCTATTTGTAACATGGGAAAATAATGCCCTCTATC
This sequence comes from Mustela erminea, assembly GCF_009829155.1. NCBI lineage: Eukaryota > Metazoa > Chordata > Mammalia > Carnivora > Mustelidae > Mustela > Mustela erminea. Next base: position 100,974,011 of record NC_045621.1, on the reverse strand, counting down.
AAGTTGTTGAGAGTAACCATACAGTAAGCATCAATTAAGTATGAGGGGCACTTTTCATTCTTCTCTCCCCTTGCTTTTGCCATCCGCTGTAGCACTCCCATTGCCCAAGGAATTAATTATATGTGTTTTGCAAGTTTGGGAACTTAGAACCATATGAGTCTTCATAAAAAATGATCACCAACTTTCCATCCTTCTTCGTACTGATGCTGGCTCTCACATGAGCCTGCCACTGGCTCGGAGTTGGGAGTTGAAGGACTTGAAGCAGCAGAGAAGGACCTGTGTTGAGCTGGGCATGTGGCAGTGGCAATGGTTTCTGGGAGTAGCAATGACAGAGTTTCAAATGGTGTCCAGTGTCCAGCACTCGAAGTGTCTGTAGGAGAAGTAATGGGGACAATGGTGTCATCCTAGAACTAATTTTGGGGATGATTTTGGCAGTAGCTCTGGCTGCTTAGCTTCCTTTTTCTTGTCTGTCTTCTGTATGTGATTTTCAGGGTTTGAGGAGATTCTGTGAGCTGTTCCTAATCTGTTTAAACCTTTACTTACTTTTTGGGCATAAATTACCCAGTCACAGGATCTCTTGCTTCTTTATTTGTGCCTATGATGTTCCCTCTGCCTGGGAAATTCTTTCTCCTCTTTTGCCTGGAAAAATCTTATATATCCTTTAAGATCCATTAATTCTTGCTAGTATTAGTTTCTCACCATTGATGATTGCGTATCTACTAGGTGGTCTACTTATATTCTGAAAAAGAAAACTGAAATAAAATACTGAGACGTTTAGAAAAGCAATTAATAAAAATAACAAAACTTCCTTTAGCTGGTAGACCAGTAGGACCCTCCATCTATCATTTCTGTAATTTGCACTGTCTGCTTTCCTCCTGGGGATTTATGTAATTAAGGCAATTGTTACAATAATGGAAGACAATACAGTTTAGCATTATGACATACCTAGCTTAAAATATAATCATGAACCTGGAATATGATGAAGATTACTGATAAAGGGAAACAATGTATAAATAAAGTCAAGAGGTCAAACTATCTCATAAAGTACTCAGGCCCAGTTCTGGACACTGTGCTTGACTTCCAAAATCTTTTCCACCCTCTCTCATTTGTATGAGCTGTGGGGTTTAAGGTACTGGCCCTGGCTCCTAAGGCAGACCCTGTTTAGTCTGAGGCAGCCTGATCATCCATGATTTAGGAACCTAATCTTAGGCCAGTAACACCTGATATTATACTTATCTAAATGAATAAGTTGACCCAATCAGACTAAAGGACTTGATTATTTGTTCCCTCCCCACTTTGACCCTCTGTCTGTTTGTCTGTCTATCTATCTATCTACGGTTTATCTGTGTGTCATCCATCTATCTTCCTGGACAGGAAGCATAAGGCTTCAATGACCATGATGGACAAACTGCAACCCCACGTTTGAAGCCAACACTGTAGATAGCAGAAAGGAAAGACAGAAAAATACCTACTAATACTACTAATCCACCAGCCTTGAATCCTACCCAAAGCAGGTCCCCGACATAGAGCCATGTAACAATTTTATTTGTTTTATAAAACATAAACATAACAGAAACATAAACATGCAGTTTATTTTTAGTTTATGCACTTTAATTTACATAGAACAAAATGTGGCTGGTGAACTTGAGGTCCTTAGTCTGAACTTACTGATATTAAAAACAATATATCACCTTTAATGCTTAAGGCAGTTAGACAGTTTGAACTTTGTTTCATACATATATATATACATATATGTATATATATATATTTTTTTTTGAGAGAGCAGGGGTGGAGGGGATACACATACACACTCACACACATATATATATATTTGAGAGAGGGAGAGGGCAGTGGGTGGAGGAGTAGAGAGAGAGAATCTTAAGCAGACTCCTCATTGAATGTAGAGCCCAACATAGGGCTCAATCCCACAACCCATGAGATCATGACCTGAGCCGAAACTAGTAAGAGTCAGATAATTAACCAACTGAGCCACCCAGGTGCCCCATAGGTAGTTTGCACTTTGAATTTCAAAGCTATTACTCAAACAAAAATAGTCTGATTACCTATATAACATACGTACCTTATTTTGTCACTACAAATTACTTATGGTCCCCTGTATTGAACTGACACCTGCTTGAGAGTAGATTATATATATGTTATTTTTGTATACTTAGATATGACCTGATACAAAAGAAGGATTCATTAATTTGATCAAATTCTTACATTTATGTTATAGTTTTCTGACTGCATTTAACAGTATTTGGGAAAAAGACAATGTATGATAACTCTTTTTTTTTTTTCAATTTAATTTTTTTTTTAATTAATTTTTTATTTTTTATAAACATATATTTTTATCCCCAGGGGTACAGGTCTGTGAATCACCAGGTTTACACACTTCACAGCACTCACCAAAGCACATACCCTCCCCAATGTCCATAATCCCACCCCCTTCTCCCAAACCCCCTCCCCCCAGCAACCCTCAGTTTGTTTTGTGAGATTAAAGTCACTTATGGTTTGTCTCCCTCCCAATCCCATCTTGTTTCATTTATTCTTCTCCTACCCACTTAAGCCCCCATGTTGCATCACCACTTCCTCATATCAGGGAGATCATATGATAGTTGTCTTTCTCTGCTTGACTTATTTCGCTAAGCATGATACGCTCTAGTTCCATCCATGTTGTCGCAAATGGCAAGATTTCATTTCTTTTGATGGCTGCATAGTATTCCATTGTGTATATATACCACATCTTCTTGATCCATTCATCTGTTGATGGACATCTAGGTTCTTTCCATAGTTTGGCTATTGTGGACATTGCTGCTATAAACATTCGGGTGCATGTGCCCCTTTGGATCACTACGTTTGTATCCTTAGGGTAAATACCCAATAGTGCAATTGCTGGGTCATAGGGCAGTTCTATTTTCAACATTTTGAGGAACCTCCATGCTGTTTTCCAGAGTGGCTGCACCAGCTTGCATTCCCACCAACAGTGTAGGAGGGTTCCCCTTTCTCCGCATCCTCGCCAGCATCTGTCATTTCCTGACTTGTTGATTTTAGCCATTCTGACTGGTGTGAGGTGATATCTCATTGTGGTTTTGATTTGTATTTCCCTGATGCCGAGTGATATGGAGCACTTTTTCATGTGTCTGTTGGCCATCTGGATGTCTTCTTTGCAGAAATGTCTGTTCATGTCCTCTGCCCATTTCTTGATTGGATTATTTGTTCTTTGGGTGTTGAGTTTGCTAAGTTCTTTATAGATTCTGGACACTAGTCCTTTATCTGATATGTCATTTGCAAATATCTTCTCCCATTCTGTCAGTTGTCTTTTGATTTTGTTAACTGTTTCCTTTGCTGTGCAAAAGCTTTTGATCTTGATGAAATCCCAATAGTTCATTTTTGCCCTTGCTTCCCTTGCCTTTTGCGTTGTTCCTAGGAAGATGTTGCTGCGGTTGAGGTCAAAGAGGTTGCTGCCTGTGTTCTCCTCAAGGATTTTGATGGATTCCTTTCGCACATTGAGGTCCTTCATCCATTTTGAGTCTATTTTTGTGTGTGGTGTAAGGAAATGGTCCAATTTCATTTTTCTGCATGTGGCTGTCCAATTTTCCCAGCACCATTTATTGAAGAGGCTGTCTTTTTGCCATTGGACATTCTTTCCTGCTTTGTCGAAGATTAGTTGACCATAGAGTTGAGGGTCTATTTCTGGGCTCTCGATTCTGTTCCATTGATCTATGTGTCTGTTTTTGTGCCAGTACCATGCTGTCTTGATGACGACAGCTTTGTAATAGAGCTTGAAGTCCGGAATTGTGATGCCACCAACGTTGGCTTTCTTTTTCAATATCCCTTTGGCTATTCGAGGTCTTTTCTGGTTCCATATAAATTTTAGCATTATTTGTTCCATTTCTTTGAAAAAGATGGATGGTACTTTGATAGGAATTGCATTAAATGTGTAGATTGCTTTAGGTAGCATAGACATTTTCACAATATTTATTCTTCCAATCCAGGAGCATGGAACATTTTTCCATTTCTTTGTGTCTTCCTCAATTTCTTTCATGAGTACTTTATAGTTTTCTGAGTATAGATTCTGTGTCTCTTTGGTTAGGTTTATTCCTAGGTATCTTATGGTTTTGGGTGCAATTGTAAATGGGATTGACTCCTTAATTTCTCTTTCTTCTGTCTTGCTGTTGGTGTAGAGAAATGCAACTGATTTCTGTGCATTGATTTTATATCCTGACACTTTACTGAATTCCTGTATAAGTTCTAGCAGTTTTGGAGTGGAGTCTTTTGGGTTTTCCACATATAGTATCATATCATCTGCGAAGAGTGATAATTTGACTTCTTCTTTGCCGATTTGGATGCCTTTAATTTCCTTTTGTTGTCTGATTGCTGAGGCTAGGACCTCTAGTACTATGTTGAATAGCAGTGGTGATAATGGACATCCCTGCCGTGTTCCTGACCTTAGCGGAAAAGCTTTCAGTTTTTCTCCATTGAGAATGATATTTGCGGTGGGTTTTTCATAGATGGCTTTGATGATATTGAGGTATGTGCCCTCTATCCCTACACTTTGAAGAGTTTTGATCAGGAAGGGATGCTGTACTTTGTCAAATGCTTTTTCAGCATCTATTGAGAGTATCATATGGTTCTTGTTCTTTCTTTTATTGATGTGTTGTATCACATTGACTGATTTGCGGATGTTGAACCAACCTTGCAGCCCTGGAATAAATCCCACTTGGTCGTGGTGAATAATCTTTTTAATGTACTGTTGAATCCTATTGGCTAGTATTTTGTTGAGTATTTTCGCATCTGTGTTCATCAAGGATATCGGTCTATAGCTCTCTTTTTTGGTGGGATCCTTGTCTGGTTTTAGGATCAAGGTGATGCTGGCCTCATAAAATGAGTTTGGAAGTTTTCCTTCCATTTCTATTTTTTGGAACAGTTTCAGGAGAATAGGAATTAGTTCTTCTTTAAATGTTTGGTAGAATTCCCCCGGGAAGCCGTCTGGCCCTGGGCTTTTGTTTGTTTGGAGATTTTTAATGACTGTTTCAATCTCCTTACTGGTTATGGGTCTGTTCAGGCTTTCTATTTCTTCCTGGTTCAGTTGTGGTAGTTTATATGTTTCTAGGAATGCATCCATTTCTTCCAGATTGTCAAATTTATTGGCGTAGAGTTGCTCATAGTATGTTCTTATAATAGTTTGTATTTCTTTGGTGTTAGTTGTGATCTCTCCTCTTTCATTCATGATTTTATTTATTTGGGTCCTTTCTCTTTTCTTTTTGATAAGTCGGGCCAGGGGTTTATCAATTTTATTAATTCTTTCAAAGAACCAGCTCCTAGTTTCGTTGATTTGTTCTATTGTTTTTTTGGTTTCTATTTCATTGATTTCTGCTCTGATCTTTATGATTTCTCTTCTCCTGCTGGGCTAGGGTTTCTTTCTTGTTCTTTCTCCAGCTCCTTTAGGTGTAGGGTTAGGTTGTGTACCTGAGACCTTTCTTGTTTCTTGAGAAAGGCTTGTACCGCTATATATTTTCCTCTCAGGACTGCCTTTGTTGTGTCCCACAGATTTTGAACCGTTGTATTTTCATTATCATTTGTTTCCATGATTTTTTTCAATTCTTCTTTAATTTCCCGGTTGACCCATTCATTCTTTAGAAGGATGCTGTTTAGTCTCCATGTATTTGGGTTCTTTCCAAACTTCCTTTTGTGGTTGAGTTCTAGCTTTAGAGCATTGTGGTCTGAAAATATGCAGGGAATGATCCCAATCTTTTGATACCGGTTGAGTCCTGATTTAGGACCGAGGATGTGATCTATTCTGGAGAATGTTCCATGTGCACTAGAGAAGAATGTGTATTCTGTTGCTTTGGGATGAAATATTCTGAATATATCTGTGATGTCCATCTGGTCCAGTGTGTCGTTTAAGGCCTTTATTTCCTTGCTGATCTTTTGCTTGGATGATCTGTCCATTTCAGTGAGGGGAGTGTTAAAGTCCCCTACTATTATTGTATTATTGTTGATGTGTTTCTTTGATTTTGTTATTAATTGGTTTATATAGTTGGCTGCTCCCACGTTGGGGGCATAGATATTTAAAATTGTTAAATCTTCTTGTTGGACAGACCCTTTGAGTATGATATAGTGTCCTTCCTCATCTCTTATTATAGTCTTTGGCTTAAAATCTAATTGATCTGATATAAGGATTGCCACTCCTGCTTTCTTCTGATGTCCATTAGCATGGTAAATTCTTTTCCACCCCCTCACTTTAAATCTGGAGGTGTCTTCGGGCTTAAAATGAGTTTCTTGGAGGCAACATATAGATGGGTTTTGTTTTTTTATCCATTCTGATACCCTGTGTCTTTTGACAGGGGCATTTAGCCCATTAACATTCAGGGTAACTATTGAGAGATATGAATTTAGTGCCATTGTATTGCCTGTAAGGTGACTGTTACTGTATATGGTCTCTGTTCCTTTCTGATCTACCACTTGTAGGCTCTCTCTTTGCTTAGAGGACCCCTTTCAATATTTCCTGTAGAGCTGGTTTGGTATTTGCAAATTCTTTCAGTTTTTGTTTGTCCTGGAAGCTTTTAATCTCTCCTTCTATTTTCAATGATAGCCTAGCTGGATATAGTATTCTTGGCTGCATGTTTTTCTCGTTTAGTGCTCTGAAAATATCATGCCAGCTCTTTCTGGCCTGCCAGGTCTCTGTGGATAAGTCAGCTGCCAATCTAATATTTTTACCATTGTATGTTACAGACTTCTTTTCCCGGGCTGCTTTCAGGATTTTCTCTTTGTCACTGAGACTTGTAAATTTTACTATTAGGTGACGGGGTGTGGGCCTATTCCTATTGATTTTGAGGGGCGTTCTCTGAACCTCCTGAATTTTGATGCTCGTTCCCTTTGCCATATTGGGGAAATTCTCCCCAATAATTCTCTCCAGTATACCTTCTGCTCCCCTCTCTCTTTCTTCTTCTTCTGGAATCCCAATTATTCTAATGTTGTTTCGTCTTATGGTGTCACTTATCTCTCGAATTCTCCCCTCGTGGTCCAGTAGCTGTTTGTCCCTCTTTTGCTCAGCTTCTTTATTCTCTGTCATTTGGTCTTCTATATCACTAATTCTTTCTTCTGCCTCATTTATCCTAGCAGTGAGAGCCTCCATTTTTGATTGCACTTCATTAATAGCTTTTTTGATTTCAACTTGGTTAGATTTTAGTTCTTTTATTTCTCCAGAAAGGGCTTTTATATCTCTCGAGAGGGTTTCTCTAATATCTTCCATGCCTTTTTCGAGCCCGGCTAGAACCTTGAGAATTGTCATTCTGAACTCTAGATCTGACATATTACCAATGTCTGTATTGATTAGGTCCCTAGCCTTCGGTACTGCCTCTTGTTCTTTTTTTTGTGTTGAATTTTTCCGTCTTGTCATTTTGTCCAGATAAGAGTATATGAAGGGGCAAGTAAAATACTAAAAGGGTGGCAACAACCCCAGGAAAAAATGCTTTAACCAAATTAGAAGAGATCCAAAATCGTGAGGGGGGAGAAAGGGGATAAAAAGAGGTTCAAAAAGGAAGAAAGAAAAAAAAGAAAAAGAAAAAAAAAAAGAAAATAAAAGAATTAAAAAAAAAGGAAAACACCTAAGAAAAATGTAAAAAAGAAAAAATATATATATTAGATAAACTAGTAAAAATCGTTAAAAAAGAAAAAGGTAACAGTTAAAAAAAAAAAATTTTACCCGAAGGCGAGAAAAAAAAAAACAAAAATGAAAAAGAAAAAAATTAAATTAACTGCAAGACTAAAAAAAAATCACAGGGAAAAAGCCATGAGTTCCGTGCTTGGCTTTCTCCTCCTCTGGAATTCTGCTGCTCTCCTTGGTATTGAAACCGCACTCCTTGGTAGGTGAACTTGGTCTCGGCTGGATTTCTTGTTGATCTTCTGGGGGAGGGGCCTGTTGTAGTGATTCTCAAGTGTCTTTGCCCCAGGCGGAATTACACCGCCCTTACCCGGGGCCGGGGTGAGTAATCCGCTCGGGTTTGCTTTCAGGAGCTTTTGTTCCCTGAGCGCTTTCCGTAGAGTTCCGGAGGACGGGAATACAAATGGCGGCCTCCTGGTCTCCGGCCCGGAGGAGCCGAGAGCCCAGGGCCGCACTCCTCAGTGCGCCCTCAGAGAACAGCGCCCAGTTACTCCCGTCTGCCTGACCTCCGGCCGCGCTCCGAGCTCTCCGAGCCTGCGACCAGTTCAAGGTAACACCGAGCTGTGAGCTTACTGTCGGCTCTGTCTCTGTAGCCGGCTTTCCCGTTCCAATACCCGCAAGGTCTGCGACACTCAGACACCCCTGATCCTTCTGTGACCCTGCGGGACCTGAGGCCACGCTGAACCCGCGTGGGCTTCGCCCCGGTTTAGCCTCTGGAGCGATGTCCCTCAGCGGAACAGACTTTTAAAAGTCCTGATTTTGTGCGCCGTTGCTCCGCCGCTTGCCGGGAGCCGGCCCCTCCCCCCGGGGTCTATCTTCCCGTCGCTTTGGATTCACTTCTCCGCCAGTCCTACCTTTCAGAAAGTGGTTGTTTTTCTGTTTCCAGAATTGCTGTTCTTCTTCTCTTCGATCTGCCGATGGATTTTCAGGTGTTTGCAATCTTTAGATAAGCTATCTAGCTGATCTCTGGCTAGCTGAAGTAGTCTCAGCCTGCTACTTCTCCGCCATCTTGACTCCTCCCCTATGATAACTCTTTTATATCTCTGGAAGAACCTATTACAAGGAATAAACTTGACATAATTACTTGTTTGATACTACTAATTGATAGTAAAGTCATCCTTTATTAAGTACCTGCTATATGTCACTTGTGACTCCCAAAACTTCATATATATTAATTCACTTAATTTTCACTAGCAACTTTCTAAGAAAGAAATGATACCTTCAATTTGCAGTTGAGGAAACAGAGTCTTAAAAAAGTTACAGACTTGTCCATGTTCACATAGTTACCATAAATATAAGACCATGATTTAAAGCAAGTTCCTCTGGCTCATTGATAAAGATTATAGTGATAATAATGTAATAAAAATGTTCCCTCTTATGACGTTATATAATTATATAACTTTATTCCAAAAAACCCACAAATCTAGGCTTCAGGGAATTTATGCTCAGAATTGAAAATGACCCCAATGATTTCATTCTTGCCTCAGGGCACCACACTCCTACTCAGAAAGTCAGCAAGTGGATCAAACCACCTACTCTCTGGGATAGTCTAAAAACCCAGTCAGCAGGGGTAGACACCAGAGGGGCAAGAATCAGTGAGAGCCAATGTTCTGAGGAATATGCTTATGTGTGCTGGGAAGCCATTTATTGGGAGCTTCTGCTCTGCTCCCATATCCCAATAAAAATGAAGCATGAGGCAATCACACCAAGATACCAACGTCAGATCATCAGTAGCTCAGTCATGCAACAATCCTTACCAGCTTTATATATCCAACAGTGGGCCAGGCCCAGCAGGAGGCTGAGGAGAAGTAAATGGGCTTGCAATGCAACTGGGGAGATGAATAAAATATTCAATGAAAAGATGACTAAAAAAATGCTAAATGCTAAATGAATAACATGGGGACAAAATATGAACTAAGATGGCTGTGGATGGAGGTGATTAGTAAAAGCTTAAAAAAATGGTGGAGCTTGACCTGGGCCTTGTCCAGCAAGGAAGATACAGAGAGGCAGAGAGAAGACATACCAAAGCACATGACAGAGATCACTACATGGCCAAAGTGTTGTTTGGGGAATGGAATGAGAAGATCATTGAGTTAGATGGGGGCAAAATTAATGACATGGGATTCCAAGATAAGGTGTTTGGAGTTTATCCTCTTAAGAGTGAGGTTTCCAACAGGCTCTGGGCAAAGAGATGACAAAAAGAAAGAGGTAAGACTAACTTGCTAATGGCCTTCACAGACTTTTGTGTTCTTGTGTGACTAAAACTTTATCAGTATTTGAATAAATATGGGGTCTCATTAGACTAATACCCCAAATCTGCTGGTATCCCTCCCAGAACCTCGTTCCTCTGTGATCTTTCTGAGTCTTCTGGATTCAAGGTTATTTGCTTTGCTTTTCTCCCTGATGAGCAGAGGCTATAAAAGGGTAGCATCTCATGACTTCCATTGCTAATAGGGCCAGGACAACACAGATGCCTCTGACATAGGGCTTGTCCCAGTGTTGAGCTCTGCTGACACTGTTGTTTTTGCCATGTGAAAGCCACTCATAAAAGTGGGCGTGTTACCACCTCCTCCACCCACCAAATCTTGTCCTCTGAATTCCTTCTTTTCACTGAGTGCCTTATGACAACAGGATGGGTAGCTTCTGTTCCTGGGCTCAGATATAGGACTAGACCAGCCTTGGATCTAGTATCTCATGTAAACATAATCTGGCCTTCCAACTGTAATCCTTTCCCAGACCATCTGGGCAAAAAACCTAAAGTGAAAAGCACAAAAATCTTGTGCAGGTTGGCTCCTGGCACCTTTTCACTAGTCCATCAATGTGCTTAGACACAGGTATTTGCAGATTGTGCCTTCAGGATTAGGCATGTTCAATAGTGCTGGACTGGAGACACAGCACTTATATTTGGTCACCCTTCTTACCAGGCTCCACCTAGCCTGAACATGATCTCACTCTCTTTGCTGTGGCACCCCACATTTTGCAAGCATGGAGCCTTCCCCTTCCCTGTTATGCAATATCATGGTAGTGCCTACATCTAGTGGCTCCATGGATGATTGCCCTCAAACGCCCTCCTTAGCCAGCCTTACCCATAGAGGATGTGCCGATCTAAGAGGCAGCCAATCACTGACAACATCATCTCATCATTTCTCAAAACTCATTTTTCATCAAACTCCAGACGAATAGATTATGCTTAGCTTATAGGGAGAGGATACTCTATGGAAATGAGGCTCTAGGAAACGATACTCTAAGAAATGAGGCTACTTAAAAGGAATGTGGAGAAGAAAAAAAAACCCACATAAAGATAAACATTGGGGGTGCCTGGGTGGCTCAGTTGGTGAAGCATCTGCCTTCGGCTCAGGTCATGGTCCCAGGGTCCTGGGATCAAGCCCCATTGCGGGCTCCCTGCTCAGTGGGGAGTCTGTTTCTCTCTCTTCCTCTGCCCCTCCACCCACTTGTGCTCTCTCTTTCTCTTAAATAAATAAGCAAATTAATTAATTAATATTTTTTTAAAAACGATGCACATTGATCTCTGATATATGTTTCTTATCAAAACTAACTGTTAACTTTGACTTTACAATAAAGATTTCCCCAGTGTCTGGAGTTAACCTCATACCTGATCCATAGAGGTTCACACCTGCTCTGTGTTATCTGCAAACACTTCCTTCAGGCCCTAGAACACAATTGCCCTCGGCCTTTCAAATGCAGGATCATAAATGCAAAATGACTGGAGTTCTATTATCTGCTTGTATCAAGGGTGCCATTAGGTTTTATAGACCTCTCACTGGCTTCAACTAAGCATCTAGCACCAGTATGATGAGGTTGTTTATATTCAACAGGACACTGGAGTCAAAACTCTCTTAGTATTGATTTTACCAGGAAAATGCTCTGATTTATTTCTGAAGTTGGTTCTCAATGGCTTAGGGTTCTTTTGGGGGAGAGAATAGGAATCATAGTTGCAGTAAGCAAAGGTCTTCAGGGATCACAATACTTCGTAAGTATCCATGCTCTTCAATGCCGTCGCTCCGAGGCCTGACAATGCAGAGATGACTGTGTGAGGTCAGTCTCTGCTTTTCAGGACTGCTCTACCAGATATCCGTCGTGCTGTAGCAGGAGACATGCCACCATGCTGTGGAATGCGATCCGTCTGCTGCTAACATTGGCAATTTCAGTTTCCACAGACTCTGAACCTGGGTCTAACCAATGAGAAATTTTTATCAATGGACAGGTTAGCCATCTGGAATTCAAGTAACTACAAACAGGGAAGCAGGGATTCAGAATCAGGATGGGAGGTCTGTCTGTCCTCAACTCCAAAGGTGCCTGGAGGAGGAGGCGGCAGATAAGTCCCAAGTGTAGACATGTCAGGAGGGCAGCTAGACTGTTAAAGTCCTTGTGTTATGCTTTTGTTAATTTGGAGCGATTTCTTTTAAGCCAAAGAATCAAGGGTCCTAAATTTCACACCTTTCTTAACTGGGTTTGGTACAGCCTGAATATTTGAGTAGCCAAAACTCATCAATTTTTGAAGTGCTGAGGCTATAGACTTCTGCATATGTTTCTATGCTTATACACATTATATAGATATGTGTGTGAGTGTATGTGTGTGTGTGTGTATGTGTGTGTGTGTGTGTGTGTAACCATAAATAATAAATATATATATAAAAGAGGGCTGTGTACCCATCCCTCTTGTAACCCTGTTGGCTGATGAAGAGCAGGAAGGTAAGAGCTGTTTCATTTGCAGAGAAAAAGAAAACGAGCAATTCAGTGATCCTGCCAGCATCCTAGAATCAGGACTGGAGTCCTTTTTCTGTGCTACATATTCCCATCACATCTTTCATCCTTCATCTGTTCAGGAGACATGTCCAAGTGTGTATTACATTCAGGTTACTCTTCTAGATATTACAGGTCTAATTCTGAACAAAATGTAGTCCTTACTCGCCAAGAACATAGTGTCTCCTGGAGGAACATTCAGGTGGACAGGAACAGGACTGGTACAAAGTGGAGCCTGGAATGGGGTAGGAGACAGTGCCAAGGGGACAGTTAAGCAGCTGATTCAGTCATTGTAGAGTCAGGGAGTCTGCCAGTAGTAGAAGTTTGAATACACCTTTCTCTTCCTGCTCCCCATTCTTTTTCTTTTTCTTCTAAAGGTTTTATTTACTTATTTGATGGGGAGAGAGAGAGAGCACACAAGCAGGGGGAGTGGCCGACAGAAGGTGAGGGGAAAAGCTGGCCCCCCACTAAGCAGGGAGCTGGACATGGGACTCCATCCCAGGAACCCAGGATCATGACCTGAGCCGAAGGCAGACACTCAACCAAATGAGTCACCCAGGTGCCCCCCGCTCCCCATTTTGACCACCAGTTTAGGGAGGATGGTTGTGTACCCTTCAGAAATTACATGCTTTAAATAGGCCAAAAAGGGAGACAGAACAGTATTATAGGAAAGCACGGGGGCTGTGGAGTCAGACCCCTTAGGTTTTTGTTTTGTTTTGCTTTGCTTTAAGATTTTATTTATTTATTTGTCAGAGAGAGAGAGAGAGAGAGAGAGAGAGAGCGCACAAGCACAAACAGGCAGAACAGTAGGCAGAGGGAGAAGTAGGTTCCCCCTGAGAAAGGAGCCTGATGCAGACCTCGATCCTAGGACCCTGTGATCCTGACCTGAGCTGAAGGCAGATGCTTAACTGACTGAGCCACCCAGGTATCTCCAGACCCCTTAGGTTTAAATCGAGCTCTGGCCACGTTCCACATGTCACACTGGGGAGTCACTCATCCTCTCTGTGATCTGCTTTCCTCACCTGAGAAATATTGATGATCATACCACATAACGATGTGCAGATTCACTGAAAAAAAAAAAAAAAGTGGAAAAAAAATAAGCAAGCGCAGAGTAAACCCTGAATAAGTGTCCATTTTCCATGCTGTTTTCCTTACCGTTAGTACTACCACTGCCCTGCCTAGGGCAGAAAAGACCTCTGTCATGGGAAAAATGGTCTATGGATCCGAGTCCTTCCTCTCCACGGCGTTCCTTATTCATCTCAACCTGGTTGTCACCAACATTGGCATTGTCACCATCCCCCAATCCCCTAAATAATAATTAACAGACATCACAGCTCAAAAAAATTACTTCTTCAAGAACATTAAATTATTCCCAGTTATACAAAAATTGATTCTTATGCCTTTAGGGAGACAGAAATAAAATATAGCTGAAAGAACTTTGAGGAAAAAGTCTCTTGACCAAAGTGTGTGTTATTTTGATATTAACAACAGGACTGTCACACTTTAGATAGGCAGAATACATTCGAAGTACTTTTATTTCTTTCAAAGAGCAGCAGGACTGTAAGAGAGAAACTGAGGAGGAAAACAGCTTCACCCAACCTGATAGAAATTGGACACAGAGGAGCTGTGAGAGGGGATTTTTTCCTGACCCACAGGAGAGCAAAGAGCAAGAACACCTGAGGTTCCAGAGGCCACACTTTTATCAAATAAACTTCTAACAACATTCTGGATAATGGCTTTCCTGAGAATCACAGCTAACGGAGCTTGGGACGTTAAAAATAACATCAGGACTCCAGCAGCACAAGCTTTGATCACTAACGAATCCGGCGTTCCTGCCATCCAAGGGACTAAGGTGGCCGTCCTTTGAGCCTTCATGTTTTCAAGAACAGACAGTTATGGAATGAACCCGCCACGGTCTGAGGGACATGTCCTTGAAATGAATTCATTCTATAGGAGAAAGGACCTGGCTGATACTGCTAATGCATTGGCCTTCGCTGCTTTTGGCATTTCATAGGCCTGGCTATAGCTGATTTTCTAGGAATTCAACAATGGTTTCATTCCATTATCAATGATTTTAATTTTGTTGAAGAATAACCCCCTTTTTAATTGCAACTCTGTGGACTGCAGAAGAGTGAATGAGGGAAACAGAAGGGTGAAAGTCGGGCATCCTTACCCTTTCTCTTCTTGGAGCCAGGAAGGAAAAGCCCCAAAGGAAATCTGTCCATTGCAAGCTGGTTGCTTTAGAAGGTCAGGTATTTAGTCCAATGATGGGGCCATTGCTCAAAACAGTAGTCTCCTGTCTTCGTGAACTGCCTTCTGAGTTGGTTTGCAGCACTCACAAGTAAACCAGTCTATGTCTGTACTAAACTCATTCCTTATTTATGATTCAAAGCCCTTTAAATCATCACCTGCCAACTCCAGCTCCAAACTGCCTTACGTTGACTGCACGAGTCAAATGTTCCCTAAAATAAGATGATTCAGCATCATTTAAATATACTGAAAAGAAATTCTTTAAAGGTAAGTGCAGAAGAGTAGTTCACAAAGTGTCCAGTCAATGTCAACATCACTGGGATAAATATATAATATATATTCTACCAAGGTGGCTATTTTGAAGAGGGGAGCCCGCATTGTTGATGTATATGTTCTCATGTGTTTGGTTAAACAATATTATATCATATGGTCACACCTTACATGTTAATTTGTCTTCATCTACAATACAAGGTGACGTAAATCTTTATATTCTGTTTGCCATGTGTGTTTCTTGAATTTTGGGGAGTTATTGACTTGTAGTCTTATATTTTGTAAGTCTTAAGAATGTACTTGTTTCAAAGCTATACTATCCCTTTGATGCTAAAAAGATGTTACCATCCAGCAGTAGTGCAATTTGATTCATCATGTATTTGAGGGAAATTTTGGGATAAAAGGATAAGTTAGGGTACATGATTAAGATGTTTTACTTATCTATATTCCAATTTATTTACTTATATTTATATTTCTCTGGAAACCAAATTAAAGTCTGCCATGATCACTTTATCTTAGAGCATGGAAATCTGATCTCTAATAAAAGTGGCTTTTACACTTCAGGGTTGGAGTTTCAGAAAGATCCCAAATTATCTATATTATCTATGAGCTTTACAGAAAAAGAATTTGCCCCATTATTCCATCTTCTCTGAGAAAATATATTAGACATTTCAAACGTAACACATGGTTAATAAAGGGAAATGCAAATATAAATGCAAATATAACATGCTCTACCAAGAATTCAGAGTTTCAAAGTCGGTAGGAAAACCGCTAATGGAATTAATCATCAGCCAAAAATACTTACTGAATGCCTGCTCTCCTTATGCTATAGAGTCTATGCAACTGCACATGCCCAGCATCACACCCCAAACCCAATTCAATTACCCATAATGGCACCACTAATCTCAAGGATTCCATCTCAGAACACTTTCTATCTTTCTAGAATATTCTCCAACCATCCTTCTGTCTATTGGCCTGACCATCTTTTCAGTGTCCATCACCATTATGCCATGTCTTCCTACCCAGTTTCTATTTCATGGCTCTTCACATTTCTTTCTCCTTTCCCTTCCTTGCCTTATACTTCCTGGTAAAAGCTCAGCTGTTGAAATACGGCTCTCCTACCACTGGGTTCCTAATTGCAAGCAGCTACACATGGATACCAAAAATACACAATCATGCTAACTGGTCTAATGTTAAATAATCACCACTAATTTTGAGTTGGTCATTATTAGTCTCACTATATTTCCTTAGTCAATTGACTTTCCTATTCTCCAATCTAACTATTTTATACCATTTTATACCTCTCCTCATTTTAGATATTCAAAACCAGCTCTCCAGTACCTTATTCTTAGCTAATATGCTGCCCTTTTTTTTTTTTCCCCACCAAAAAAATAGATTATATATTCTATTGAGTTGGAGATTGCTTGCCCTTTGGTTTGTTACTAGCCAGTACACAAATCACGTGAAGGGTAGATGGGCCCAAGACTGCAAGTGAATAAATGTGACTGTCCAATTACCTCTGAGATCCTCCCAGAGATACTCAGAACAACCTGCACAGAGGGAGGCATCGATCAAGTCAGGGGATCCCAGAAATATAAAGGTTCACTGCCCTTCAGACTTTTAGCCAGGGGCAGCCTCAGAAACACTCGAGTGTCTACTCTACCAAGATATAAGGAATTTCTCTCACATTTCATCAGACTCTACCTTCAAAACACTTTCAAATCTATCACCTCCCTGGCACCTGCCTTACTCCAAGCCACCATCACTAGTGAACTGGATTATTGCAGAAGCCCCTATATCTATCCATGTCTGGCACCCAAAATACTCCTTGGAAAGCAGAAATCAGAGCATGGACCTCTATTGCTCATGACCTTGCAATAGTTTCCCATCACACTCGAAAGAACATCCTAAGATGTTATGATGGCCACACACATGATTCACCCCGGTTGTGTTTCCAATCTCATTCCTTACTCCTCTTCTCTCTCTGCTCCAGGCCCACTAGTGTTCTTGCTATCGCTCAAACACATCAGATATGTTTGCGTCTCCATTCCTTGTACGTGTTTTTCCTTTCATTGTTAATTCTTGTGCCCCCAGGTCCTCACATGGCTCATCTCCGATGGAATTAAGATCTCTCTTCAGAAAAGTTATCATTGACAACTTGTCCAGAAGCATTTCTGTACACAAATACAATCACTCCCTATTTTATTCCCTTAGCATTGTCAATTGTTATATATTTATTAGTTAATTTATTGATGTCTTTCTCCTCCTCTAAGATATAAGATCACAGGGCAAGAATTTTGATTAACCATGAATTCCTTGCATATATAGTAGTGACCTTAATATCTTAGGCCCTTAGTGAAACATTTGTTGAATAAGTGAACAAGTTATTAGCATTTTACTCATTCTGTCATGCTGTAACCAAAACACCTTAAAAGCAATTATCTTCCATTATTCTTCCCACCAATTTATGAGGTAAGTAGCACAGAGTATATTTTGATCCTTCTTTAGATAAGTAGAAATATGTCTCAAGATTGAGTACCCTGCCAGAATCACCCAGCTCGTAGTGGCAAATCTGGATGCCCATCTCCAGAGTCCTAGTTCAGTTACCATGTTTGCTACTCTGAGCAAGGCTTCACTCCATACTGTATTTTAATGAGCAACTCCAGGTCACTTTGTAGAACAAATGTTCTAGAGTGCTACTTGAATTACAAACATACTTCTTCACTCCATATGGCTTTTAAATATTTATGGTTTTCTAGGGGCACCTGGGTGGCTCAGTCAATTAAGTATCTGCCTTCAGCTTAGGTCATGATCCCAGGGTCCTGGGATTGAGTCCCGCATCAGGTTCCTTGCTCAGCGGGAAGCCTGCTTCTCCCTCTGCCACTCCTCCTGCTTGTGTTCCCTCTCTGTCTGTGTCTCTCTCTGTCAAATAAAAAATTCTTTAAAAAAAAGTTTATGGTTTTCTAGACAAAATATGATTACAATTCCCACTGGATAAAAGGAAAGTGAAAGAAGTCTTACTGTTTTGTCTTTTAACTTATTAATTTGTTTTTTTAAACAATTTTATTTATTTTGAGAGAGAGCAAGTGAGAGAGAGAGAAAGCAGGAGCAGAGGGGAGGGGTACAGGGAGAGGGAGAAGCAGACTCCCCGCTGAGCAGGGAGTCAATGCTGGACTCCATCCCAGGACCCTGAGACCATGACCTGAACCTAAGGCAGATGCTTAACAACTGAGCCACAAAAAACCACTGCCCTTGTTTTTTAAAAAAATAATATAAATTTTATAGTATGAAAGAGCATTTTTAGCATGATAAAGGATCTCTTCTTCCAAAACAGGATCTCTGCTTTAGCCCCTCTTCTTTTCTGTCATGGAGATTTAGTTTGAGAATATTTATACTCCTTATTTTATTTGTCCATGGCCTTTACCATGTACCAAGTTCATAAACACTACTAATTGTTGTAAAGTACTGTCTACAATTTAATGCCACTTAACCACATATTGCCGGCAGTTTCCATAGCAAACTTTCGCTTAGAATTTCCTTTCAACTGCAGGATGCATGAACAATGAGCTGTTTTCCATCTTGCTGAATGCAGACATGGGAATGCGTTTCAAACAACAATTTCAGCTCAACAATTGGCGATAATTCTGAGACCACCAGCAGCCTTTGCCTGCCTGCCTTGGTGTCCTAGAGATTTCCAAAGCATCATGGCAGTAGGTGGTAGGCCGTGTGCCTTTCAGTTCTCCCAATAAAACTTTGACAAAGACAAGGCAGGTTCTCATCGCTCATGGCCCAAGTCACAGATAATGACACTTGAAGGCTGAAATAGTTAAGAACCATAAAATCCTGTGACTTTGCTTCTCACACAACTTGCTGCTGTACTCATGTTCACGAACAAGTTGTCCTTCCCTTGTACTCGTTTTACTTATAGCTCCCAGTGGGGAGCAACAGAAATCACATTTCATATTTATACTTCCTGCAGCATCATGAATATTTACATCTTTTTTGCATTTCTCTACCATTAGCATTCACTGTCTAACTGGTTAATGGATAACAGTTAATGTCACAGAACAAATGCTGAGTGCATTCGCAATTCCAAATTTTATAATATTAAAAGATGCTCTTTTGTCCTGTAAGGGGACTTATCTAGGTAATCGCCTGTCATTTGAGTGCATCTATAATTAGTGTTTGATTTTATGTTTTATAACAAGGGAGGATGTTTAGTATTTAGAAATGGAAGCTATCAAGGTAAAAACAGATAGGTTTTTCCTATCACACACATATCTGGACATCTAGAGAGACTCATGCTGGTGTGAGGAGAATGTAGTCTTTGTCCCTGCTCTATATGATAAGGGAATAAATACGATGGAAGGACATTACTTTCTTTTACCAGGGAATAAGGCTATGAAAGTATTGGCAAATATTTTGTAATATCAAAACAATGAATATTCTTGCCTCTTTTTGCAATCCTGGATGCCTCTACATCTACTGATACCTTAAGAATGATGTACTTATCTTGAAAGACTTTTTACTCTCCTTCTTCCTCCTTCCTATCCTTCTTCCCCGTTCCTTTCTCTCTCCTTCTTTTGAAATGTATAGTACATGGAAAGATTCCCAGCTTCAGAAGAGACATAAGTAGAATTCCAACCTCCAATATTTCAGGAGCAGTCCAACAACTGGAAGCTATGGATCCTCAAGTAAATCTGTTCCCCTCTTTCTTTTCATAAGAGAGAACACTGGGTCCTGGACTTTGTTGAGGGCAATGTTGCAAGTGAGTAGATGCAGCTGCCCATTTGCTCCCTAGCTCCCCCAACAGGTAGTAGTAAGTTTAGTTAAAAAACAAAACAAAACAAAACAAAACAAAAACCCTGCATGGATGGAGGCATCTACAAGGTCAGAGGAGTCCAGAAGTCCAAAGGCTCACTGCCCTTCAGACTTCTAACCAGGGAGCAACCACAGCAAAAATTGCTGAAATATTGTTCAAATTATTCCAGGGAATCGAAAGAGGTGGAAAATTTCTAATATTTTTTCTCTGAAATGATTCTTGTGCTGATAATATTGCCCCATAAAAGCTATAAACCAATCTCACTTATGAATATTTATATGAGATTTTGAAATGAAATATTACATTAGCAAATGGAATTCAGCAACATGTTAAAGAAGACTTTGCTACAATTAAGTGCAATTACATTAGGAATGCAAGGATGGTTCAACTTCAGTAAATCTATTAATAAAATTTGCTGTTAATAAGGCTCAAAGGAGAAAAGTCATACGATCCTTTCACTATCTGTGAAAGGTATCCTAAAATAGTATTTGATAAAATTTAATAGGCATGTGGCATAAAAATGCTTAGTCAAATGTTCATAGAAATAAATTAATACTTCCTTTATTTCAAACCAGAAACCAAAATCTTGGTTAACAGTGAAATATTACTTTTGTAAGTACTAGGTGATGTAACTAGATATAAGGAGGAAGAAGAGGTATAAAAATGTAAGAGATAGAGACAGCATCATGATTATAGAAATTGGTATGAGCATGTATTTGAGAACACCATGAAATTAAATAAAATTATTAACAGAAATAAATTATTTATTATTTTACAAAGTTAATATTCAAAGGTAGTAAGACTCCAAATTAGAAAACATAACAGAAGGAACAAAAATCTCATTATAATGGTCATGATATTTACAAAATATTTATAAAATGCCTAGGAATAAAATTAATAAAAATACATAAAACTTATATAAAAGAAAAACTTTAAATGTCACCTGAAAAACATCAAGGATTTTTATAAGGTTAAACTTTTGTATTCCAGAAGAGGAGGATAGGAAAATTCAATAGTGTAAAGGTATTATCTTTAAATTGTGCTGTGAATGTAATTCAATACACATTTCTAAAATGGCAGTAGTGGTTTGGAAAAAAGATGTGATTTTTGTATTTTTACCTAAAAATTAAGATAGGAGAACAGCTAAAGAATTTCTGAAAAACAGAGAATAACGATCTTGTCATGTATTTTTAAGTCATTAGTTGAACTTTGGTACGGATATGCATCATTCATCCATCTGTTGCCTATTTGGTTAAATTAAATGAAACTGCTAATTTTCATCCCTTTCTGACCTATGAAAATGGCAGTGTCATATGGCTCAAGATTATGTGTTGGTGGCTTTATGGGGCACCTGGCTAGAGGTAGAGCATGTGACTCTTGAACTTGGGGGTGTGAATTCAAGCCCCATGTTGGGTATAAAGCTTGCTTAATTAAAAAAAAAATAGGTAGGCAGCATTTCAAATCAATGGGAAATAGATGACAATTCATAAAAAAGGCCCTGAATTTCATGGAAACCAACTCGGCCTTACTTAAAATTAATAAAAGTTGTGTTTAAAGATAACCTATGAAATGAACAAAGTAAAGTACATTTAATATGCTTTATGTTGACAAATGTATGGGGAAATAGACAATATTACACATTATTGGTATTTAGCTTGGTACTGACCGTTAGAAACTACTGTCAGTAGTTTCTGTCAAAAAATGCAGTTTTTTCTTTTATAATTTTCCATTTGAGGAATGTATCATGCAGATACATTTAAACACATGCAAACAATCTGTTTAAGAATATTAAGTATTAAAGTATTATTTAAAATAGTAAAAGTAGAAAATAATAGTAAAAATAGTAAAAAGTATAAAACAATCTAAATGTCAATCAATAGGGGATAGGATAAGTAAACTTTGGAATGATGTATATTATGGAATGATACGTAGGCATTGTAAATAAGGTAAGCATATATGTGCCTTTATATAAATATTTCTAAGAAATAGTTAAATGGAAAAAAGGAAGATGTAGAACAGCAAGAATAGTAGGTCGTCAGTTGCACACAAAATGGAAAAGAATAAATATGTAATATATATTCCATATATACATACATGTATTATATACATATGCATATGCATGTATCTACATAGTATGCATTATATATACACATATGCATATTATAGAAACATACACATATGTATATATTTACATATTAAATATTACATATATAATACTTCATAATACTTCATAACTATTATATGAAGACTTATTTTTAGAAAAAAATGTTGAACTCAGGGACAGTGGTTATTTCTGAGAGAGAGAATGAGGAAATGAGATTTAAAGTGGGAAGGAGACAAACTTTTCATGTGACACCCTTGTATAATTTGGATTTTTATTTTATTAAATGAAAACACCAATATTTAAAACAAAAACAAAAACAGAACATATTTGTCATATAAAATTTTGGGAGAAATGTTCACTTTCTTTTGGCCATTAGAAAAGTTTGATGTATACATAGAGAGCTGTTTTTATTTCTATTACAGAATAAAAGGAGTTGACAAATGATCTCAGTATGGAAAGTTAATGTTGGTCAATAAATATAACCACTAAAAAGATATGTATCTTCTCTCATGATTACCCCTTCTTGAGTTGAGGGGACAAGGACAATGTCCTAATGTCCTCTATGAATGTCCTTTAATGAATCATGGGAAAATTATCTGGCCTATTTTCTTGGCAAAAACCTGCTGGCCACAGCATGCCTATTTTCCTGTACCCCACAAAATGCTTCTGTGAATGGGGGTGTACTGTCCCAGGCACATTCCCAAACCCACATATACAGTTTGTATCTGGCCTTGAAAAGAGCATATCAGGAAGAAGTCTGAATGAGGAGAAATCCCTTTTTACATTTCCTTCTCACTCTGCACTAGTAGCACCAGCAGGACTGGAAAATAATGTTCGAGTCTGAAGGCACATACGGTAACTACAGAAACCTCCTTTGATACTTCTGAAGTCATTTTAAATGGGCCGTCCATTTGTCTGAGTCGTACAACTCATCCAGAACCTAGTACAGTCATCTATCATCGCCCGCTGATCACCTGTTCCTCCCATGATCTTTGTGTTTGATCTTGGCGACATTAAGCAGCATGGAGAGCAAAAGCATCATTGGGTACCCTGCCACCTGCCCTCGTCAATCGACTTGATGGAGAGAACCTTTTTATTTGCCATTTACCCACTGCCAGAGAGGGTATGCTGGGGTGAGTAGTGTATGTCTGAAGAGTTCAGCAGGGGGTTCAGCCTGCAAAAAGATAACCAAGTTAAAACACAGAAAATGGTAATGCTTTTAAGCAAGGAAGTGATGTCAAGCACCAGGTGATCCATTTAAAGAATGGAGTTCCACTAAGAGGCTTGTACAATTGCTTCATGGGACATCTTCCCTCTTTCCTTGAAGGGTCAGCTTGGTCTGGAAGCTCCTCTCAAAAGACTCAGCAGGTAGCACCAACAACTCCCTCGCTAATAAAGAGCTTTTTCTCTTTCTTTTTTTTTTTTGTTTCCATCTGGACTCTGATACTTAAGTAACTGCCCGGTGAAAAGCAGACTGTGCCAGGGCACTATTATCTGCCCATGCAGCCAAGGTCAACAGCAAAGGAACTGATGCCTAGAGGAGTCGATAGCCGGGGTTGGACACACTGCTCGATGATGGAAAGCTAGACTGTGTTCAGGCGACACGAGGAGTGGTCTACAGGGGAGAGCCACATGGGTGACAACTGGAGAGAACTGGGACATTCAAGAGTCTCCAGCTTTCTCACAGTGGAGCACTGTGGTCCAGAGCACGAGACTACTGGAGAAGTCAGGGGCAGGCCCTTAAGGACATGGCCCATGAGTTGTAATTAACATTCGCCAGCCCTGTTTTCTTCCACAGGTTCAAATGAGAACTAACGAACTTGTGCAGGAAATGGCATCTGTCTTCAAGGTCCTGACTCAAACTCAATAAATATAAATTTATTGGAAAAAATTTCCACTTGAAAAACAAGGTTGGATTCATCCCAGTGATACCAAATCAGTCTTTGTAGAATAATAAATATATATTTCTTATATCAACATAGATATTATTTTTGGCCTATAATATTATACAAAAGATCTAAAATTTAAACAGTTTTATGTTTAGTTAATTAAAGGGAATGTGTGTTTCTGCTGTAGCAGTGAAACAAACTAACGAAGAAGACCAGATCATCCATTTTGCAATATAGTCCAAGCTACATGGAGATGGTGGTCCAGGTTTTGTCTCTCATCTCTGGATTCGTCTTTTATTAAAACCTCAGCTCATACATCGTGTAGAGGGAGATGGGCATTGAACTCTGTAATTGGACCAATGAAGTGAATGTCCTATGCAATCATTCTAAAAAAGAAGGTAATGAGGGGAATTCTCCTTCATCCTTGGCTTAGATACATTATAAGTCTGTTAAGTGTGGACATTTTCCCATCCTCTCATTTGGCTATCATCCTAATTGAGACTTCATCAATGCTTCATTAAGAGCATCCAATCTTATTGCTTTGATTTGGGGGAATAATATAAAATGTCTTGCACTTTAAATTAAAATATGCTACCCAGAAATTTCTTTATGGATTTTCTAATGAGAAACTCAGCAACGATTTTCACATACCATCATTTCTGTCCCAGAATGTCTGGTATGAAGAAATGGCTGTCTTGTGAAGCTATAGATATAAATATACATATTTATTTTGTAAATACACATATATATATGATCTATTTTATGTATATGTGTATACACAAGCACACATATGTGAAGTAGTCACTGAAAAGAGCAGCCCCTGGTTCAAAATACAAACAAAATTTCTGTCTCCAGAATATCTTCCATAGATGGTCCATAATCTTGACTCACCTCCCATTACGCTCCCCTTTTTTACTCTGGCTCAAGCATAAACAGAGAATTTTTTTCCTTGGTTCTGCTAAGCAGAACTGTGACATCATAACATTTCTGATAGGAATTTTACCAACAAAGAAAAAAGCCACAGTGAAAATTTAAGAGCATCTTCTTTCCTATGGGCGGTCTTCCACTCTCTAACTCAAAGCTGCTGGTCCAACCTTATGAGATTCTTTCTTAGAAGCTACCTTTTTTGGTTGTTTGTAAGAAACAGGTGCCTCTTTCCTCCTACCACAAGGGAGCAGCATTTAAATAGCAAGTTTCTGCTCCCAGCTACCTAACATCCATCTCCAGTCCCAACCTCACCTGTGAGCACATGTGATATCTTCATTTAGAGACCCATCGTTCTTACAAGCTCCTATTCCTTTCTCCCCACACTCTGCAGTCTACCCACTAGTTAATGAGGACACTGCCTGGTTTCTCAGGACAGAAACCAGACCTCATCCCCCACTACCCCCTTTATTCGTCGCTCACTTCAATGGTGAATACACTTGTTCACGCGTGCCCATAGACGCGCACACCTCATTTGTCATCAGGTCCTGGGGATTCTACTTCAAACGCAGGTTCTGAGCCTGCCTCTTGGCAAATTCTCTGCTCCTTTGTCTGTCACTGGGTTACTGAATTCATTTCCTAACTGTAGTCACTCTCCCCATTTGGCCTCTATGCCTTGTGCTCCACCTGACACGGAAGCCTCCTCTTCCTAACTTAAAACAGTGGTTCATAGCATTCTTTTCCTTCTCATTTGGAAATAACTCTAGGCTTGCAAAAGAGTTGCAAAGATAGTATAGAGAGTTCCCGTAAAACCTCAGCCAGCCCTCACGAATGTTCACACCTTACATAACAGAAGCATGATTACTAAAATGAAGAAATCCGCATTGGCACAACGCTGTTAACAAAGCTGAAGACATTTTTTTGAATTTCTCCAGTTTTCTTACTAATGCCCTTATTCTGTTTCAGAATCCCATCCTCAGTAGCACGCTTCTGCTTAAAAGCTTACAAGGATTCCCTACTGCACTTAGAATAAAACCCCCCTCCCCTTTTTTTAGTCATAAAACCCTGCATGCTGTCTGCTTGGCCTGTCTTTACAACCCCATTTTTTGAAATTTTGCCCTTTGTTACATTTGACCTTACTGGACATCTTTTGGTTTCTTGAATACCCTGAGCTGTTCCACACCTCAGTGCCTTTGCATGTCTGTTCCCTCAGCACGGGATGCTCTTATTCTGGTTCTTTGAGCGGCCAGCTCCTTCCCTTCCTATCAGCTTAAATATCACTTTTACCAACAGCTCTTATTATACAGGTCCCCTAGGGCCTTCTCCATTTCATCTGTTTGTTTATTTCTCACTCAGCAGTTATTTTACCTTCCGCGACTGTTTTTTGTTTTTTGTTTTTTAAGCTTATTTCATTGTTACCCAACCCACTAGAATGCAAACTCCAGGAGTGAAGGGATTGGATCTATGTTCATTTTCTATTGCTGCTCTAACAAATTGGTCATAAACCTTGCAGCTTATAATGACATGAATTTATTAGCTCACAGTTTTGCTTGCTAGAAATCTAGTGGGTTCAGCTTTTTTCTCTGCTCCAAGGTCCACAAGCCGAAATGGAGAATCTGATGGAGCTGTATTCCTTGCCAGAGGCTCCAGGAAAGAATCTGCTCCCAGACTCATTGAGGTTGTTGGTAGAACTCAGGGCCACGACTCTGTAGGACTGAGTTCCTGCTTGCTTGCTGGGGGTCAGCTGGGTATCAAGCAGTGTTACCTTGTAAAAGCCACTTGCATTCTCCGGCTGGTGGCTCCACCCGCTGTCAAAGCCAACAGCAGCAGGCGTGAGCCCCTCTGGTGCTGGGAATCTCTTCTGCCTCTTTTCTATCCCATTTCTGTGACTTCAGCCAGGACAGCCTCTGTGTTCAAGCATTCATGTGATCACATTGAGCCCACCAGGCTAATTCCAGGGACCATTTGTTCTGTTTCTTGAACTGGTAACAAGCGACCCAGGGGATTTTCATTAAGTGTATTTCTGTAGCTTTAGCTCTTTCTTCTTTCAACATAAGAACGTGTGCGTTAATGAAAAACTAGAAATCTACTTTTTCAAATGTAAATATTCTCCCCTACCTACTCTCTCATTCTCTGTGCTATTTGACCTTCTGAGCATAACACAGAAAACCATTCCCCTCCCCCCCACCCCCTAGAAATTCTTGGTGAACTTTTGTTCAAGAAAAGCTTTCTAGGCATTCTTTACTTTTAAATGACTCCCTTTGACTTGGTCTTAACATTTCTTCTCTCCCTTCTGACTTCATTTCAGCAGCTAGTGTCAGTGTGGGGATTAAGCCCAGGAAGGGTATAGACTTTGCCAGTGCGGATTCTTTGGCATTTACATGTGCATGGGAAGGCTCCTGAGGGTTGCTTTTCCCTTGAACTATGCTCATTTACTTGCTCAGCTATTTAACTTTGTGTATGCATCTTTGGAGACCATATGATGATTTGAAAAGAATGACCTTTTGCCATCAGCAAACTTAAATTTGAATTATGACTCCAAACGTGAACAGCTACGTGTTCCTTAAACTGCCCAAGACTGAATCGCCTCACAATAATGGTTCTCTCACAAAGATTAGTCCACGTCAGAGTTCCTCAGCAACTCAAAAACCATCTGGGAATAGGAGTTTTTCTGTACATTTTTGAATCCCAGAATCCAACAAACACACACTCTGAACTGTACATAAAGCTGAGATCAATAGAAGTTATTGTTTGCTTTGGTCATGGGAGAAGACATCCACTCAGCAATAAGAATCAGAAAGATTAGGTAGATAGAATGAGCAAAAGAAGGATAGGAACTTGTACAAATCACTGAGTCCAGAGGCCCAGAAGTGACTGAGATCAGATCCTTGGAAAGATTTTTATTTAACCAGTTCCTCTCTTGCTGAGGGCAGGGGGTGCCAATTTTTAAAACTAGGGTTCAGACCCTTCCTTGGCATCTCCATACAAGAGATAAATAGATTTTAGAAAAGGGAGTACTGTAGGGTGTGTGTGTGTGTGTGTGTGTGTGTGTGTGTGTGTGGGCTGAGGTGGAAAACCAGAGAGTGAGAAAGAGAAGGACTGGGGGTGGGGGGGTATCTAACATTTTTGTCATTCCTTTCTGTACCTGTCCACACTCCTACAATTTCCCCTCAGAGAGCACCCCGCTTTTCATCCAGCCTCATATTGTTAACTTTTATGAGGCAACAGGAGTCTCTGAAGCACTCCTCACCCTTTGCTGAAAGAAGCGTAAGCGTCCAAAGGCCGCCGTTATCAGGCCTCTTCACAAAGGCACAGTGAGCACATGTAGCAGGAGGCGCCCAGAGGAGCCCCTCCGTCACCCACGTGAACGGAGTTGGCCTCAGCAGGCCCAGAGACGCCTCCTCATCAGCGGTGGGTGCAGAAAGCTGTGTGGGCCTGTGAGAGAGCTAGCAGGTTAAAAATGTCTGGTTTTCTCCAGACGGGTTTTTTGTAATGGAGGAAGAGATTATGCAGTTTTGAATAATAAGGCCTGCTGGGGTAAAGCTGAGGCAGAGTCAGGGGAGGCGAGGGAATCTGCACTCAGAGAAAATGAGCAGAAACCCTGGCAGCTAAGATACACTGGCATGTACTTTTGTTTTCCAAAAGCAAGCCCGTGTCTTTGCTGAAGATCAACACCACAGGAATCAAAGCTCACTGCTGACAGATAAGTATGTTTAGAACAATAGCAGGCTTGTTGAAAATCTTGACTGGGGAAAAGAACACGGATGATCTCTTGAAAACAAAAAGAGAGATGTATAGATTCAGTTGTTTTTCCTAGACTCATCCAACCTGGAGAGCTAACATTATGCCTATGCAAGGACTGACCCAGAGTAGCATTTGGATGCTATCACTACGTCTGCATATGTTTCAATCTGAAAAATTAAAAATATGGTTATTTGCGGGATCCTTAAAAGATACCGGTTTTCAGCGATAGGTTCAGACCTCTGGTATCCATCCCTTTCTCAGATATCACCTTCGTCGGCAACCTTAGCACCTGGGAACCCTTTTCATTTATGTCTTCTCGTTGGCAAGAAAGGAAGGGATGTTACAAAGCGCAGCCATTAGGCCACTGAGTAGGCTAAAAAGTAATTTATCTTGATTG
Source organism: Mustela erminea (assembly GCF_009829155.1). Lineage (NCBI taxonomy): Eukaryota > Metazoa > Chordata > Mammalia > Carnivora > Mustelidae > Mustela > Mustela erminea. Next base: position 100,945,178 of record NC_045621.1, on the reverse strand, counting down.
TTAAACAGAAGATCTAGATGAAAAGGTCAAGAAAATATCATATGTAGGAGTCCGGGTCCACCTTCAGCTATCCCCCATGGCTGCCATTTACATGCGTCTCGGGAGCATCAGCTGATACACACATGTGAATTCAGGACCACTAGGGCCTTGGATTGGAGTCTGCATCAGCAGAAAAATAGAAACAGCGATGAAAGCCCAAAATTCAAGTTCCAATATTCCCTTACTTGTTGTTTCTTGTTTTACCTATGATTATCTTGAATAGGCACCTGAAACGCCAGAAACCAGGGACTGAGTATGTACAGTAACAACTCCTCATTGGCTCCAGAATTACTCCCCCTATACTTCTTTCCCTGGCCCCCTAGGCTTTCTGGCGGGCTCCCATTTGAACTTGTCCCTACTTTAAGCTGGCTTCTTTCAGATTTGGGAAACTGGCTAGTAGATTTTCTCCCGGTGTGCACTTGACTTAATTTCTGGACTGACCCTTGGCTTCAGTGACTCTGCCTTATATCACAACTGTGGATAAAATGCATGAATACTCTAGATCCCTCGCCCTCTCTGTGGCATACTCCTGGGATGGGGTCCTTCCTTAGTCTTTTTTTTTTTTTTAAAGATTTTTTTTTTTTTTTTTTACTTGGCAGACCGGGATCCCAAGTAGGCAGAGAGGCAGGCAGAGAGAGAGAGAGAGAGGAGGAAGCAGGCTCCTTGCTGAGCAGAGAGCTGGATGCAGGGCTCGATCCCAGGACCCTGGGATCATCACCTTAGCCGAAGGCAGAGGCTTTAACCCCCTTAGCCAGCCAGATGCGCCCCTCCTTAGTCTTTTTAAGAAGGAAAACACAGGGAGAGTGAATAGCTGAGTGCCCACCAGTGTCCAAAGGTGTTGGTGTGAGTGGATCAAGTGTTCAGTTTCAGTCTTTTGTTTGCTGTTAGGATCTAGAAGCTCAAACATGTTTATCAGCAGAGGAAAATTGCCAGGAAGGGAAGGAAACATATAATGTGCAAAAAAAAGGGAACTATTAATAGGAAAAACTCCTAGAGAAAGCAGATGGGAAGGAATGTCAGGACAGAATACCCTTCTTAAAAGAAGAAACACACCTCTCCTCTAATAGAAATATAGAAGATGACAATGTATGAAGACACAGAGAAATGGAGTAGGAAAGGAGTACAGTAGATGATACTTATTTTGACTGGTTTTAATATTTCTTAAGGACAGTGATTTCAGAATGATATACATGGGGCTGCTCTAGAATTCAGAATAATCCTGGACAAGGTTTGGAATATGTCAACTAGTATATCCCAAGTTTGATCCATTAGTGAATAAAATGTTCCACAAAATCTGAATGTCACAAACACCCAACTGTTCCAGCATCATGAAGTTCAATCTTTTTCTGTAACATCTGCAGAACTTATTTTTACCAAAGACACTTGGGAGGGTCATGCAATTACATAATGAGGGTAGAGGTGGGGGGCAAGAATACCTTCTCACATGAGTCAAGATGGCAGGGCAGTGGCTCCAAGGCTGTCTTGTCCACACCCCTTATTTCTAGGCTCTCCTACCTCTCTATATGCTTCTGTTTTCATTGCCAGCTTTTGCAGGGGGTGGTATGGCAAACCACAGCAAAGCTGCTAGGCCTTTCTGAAGTGGTTCTTTCCAGCCACTGATGTCTGCTTCTCATGGCACCCTCACTCTAGTGTGGGGAGGGGAGAAGAGTAGATCAACCGAAACCAGACAACTGGGGCCAGCTCATGCCAGACCTAGAACTACCAGCTACTTTATCTTCTATCCTGGTTACTAAATCCACCCATTCTGCCAAACTTCTTGTCTCAAAATGATTTTCCTTGGGAGTCTTATTGTCTTGTTTTTGGTTTGTCCTTCAAGAACTCTTTTTTTTTTTTTTTTAAAGATTTTATTTATTTGACAGAGAGAGATCACAAGTAGGCAGAGAGGCAGGCAGAGAGAGAGAGAGAGGAGGAAGCAGGCTCCCTGCTAAGCAGAGAGCCCGATGTGGGACTCGATCCCAGGACCCTGAGATCATGACCTGAGCCGAAGGCAGCAGCTTAACCCACTGAGCCACCCAGGCACCCCAAGAACTCTTAATCTAACATCAGTATATACTCAAAGGACAGCCTAGATTCTTATCCACCAGACTGCTTGACTCATGACAATGGAAGGATGTGGAAGGATATCTATCTTAGTGACTCAGCTCCAGGCATGAAACAGAGTCCTAAAAGACCACCCTTGATTTGACTGAAGAATTTGCTGACAATGCTAATTCCCAAACGAGCATAATGAACTCACGCAGTCTGGTGGGTGGGAGTAAAATGAAATGTTGCTGGGATCATTCTGATCCCTCTTGAGAAATTAATCAAGCTTTATAAGGGTTAGAAATGAGGCACTTTCTTTTGAATTAAATGGATGTTTCAGTCCTATGGCAATGATTATCAAAGCACTCCACGATTGTCCATAAGAGTCAGGAAAGGAGCATGGAAGAACACTGCGATTCCAAGATTTAGGCCTACACAGTTTGGGGGCTAAAATGTGCACTTCTGGGAAATTCCAACAAAGAAATTGACATGCCCTCAAACTATGCCGCCTCACATTTTTGTAGAAAAAAGAACCCATCCCCCCAAATGCATAATTCAGTATTTTGCAGTGCATGATAAAGTGAGCCACAACACAATACGATGTATTAAAACACATGATGGAACAACCATAGTGAGTGAGTCAACTCATAAAACAAACAAAAAAAAAATGAAATGAGATTCAGAGGAACTTGTGGTAATAGAATTATCATACAATATATGAAATAAATCTCTTTTAGAAATAAAGAACAGGGGCACCGGGGTGGCTCAGTGGTTAAGCCTCTGCCTTCAGCTCAGGTCATGATCTCAGGGTCATCATTGCCATCGAGCCCTGCATCGGGCTCTCTGCTCAGCGGGGAGCCTGCTCCCCGCCCCCCGCCCCCCGCCTGCCTCTCTGACTACCTCTGATCTCTGTCAAATAAATAAATAAATAAATCTTTAATTAAAAAAAAAAAAGAAATAAAGAACAGAGGAGAAGATGTGAGAAAGAAATAACAGATTCTAAAAATGGTGTGAGTGCATTTGAAGAGAGACCTGGTAGATAGCCAAATGGAAATCACCATCATTGACAAAAACTTGGTGGATTAGTTTATGGAAACTAAAGAAAGAAGCAACAACCTAAATCTGGAGTTACGAAGAATGGAGCACGGAGAGCCAAATTATAAGAAATGTGAAAAGAAATTAAGAGACACAGAGAATGGAATGAAGACAAATACAAATTCATGTAAACAACTGAAAATTTTCAGAATTAATGGAAGACATTAGTTATTGCATTCAGGAAGTTAGAAATCTCCAGTGTAATTATTGTAGATTTATTGTACTACACTATGGAACATCGAAGACAAAAGAAGCTCTTAAGAGCAGTCAGAAAGAAAGACTGATTACCTGCGATAGAAGAATAACTAAAATTTTAGCAAACTTGTCAAAGTAACAATAGAAGGCAGAACAGTGTGGTTATATCTTCAACTTATAGGGAAGTAATTGTCAATACACATCTCTGTGCCTTAACAAATTGTTGTTTCAGAACAAGTGAAAAATAGAAATATTTTCAGAAGAAAGTGAATTTTCCTTGAGTTAATCTTTGGCATTGCAACTTTCAAGGGAGCTACTGAGATAAACTGAGTCCAAAAGGAATAACTGGAGAGTGAAAAAAGAAACTGATGAAACATGGGAAATTCAATAAGCAAAGACCATAAGGTAATAGAAGCAGTCATGATTTAAAAAAAAGAATAATATTTAATAAAAGAATTAAAAAGCAATATTATAACAAAATGTATCACTGGACAACTGTGACTGGTATGAAGAAAAGATTGATCAGAGTTGAAATATTCTGGTGTCCCTAAACTATACGGTGGAAGGATGGAGTGATTGATTTGATTCAGATTCTGTTGGGTTAAACATGTGTGGCAGACCGTCAGAGTGCTCTGAAATATCTCAGCTCTTCTTCCAAAACATCTTACCTCCCAATTTCCTTCTAGTTTGGAAGGACCATGTGGTTATTTCTGGGCAAGGAAATGTGACTGAGAGTGGCAGGTATCCATCACTTCAGGGCTGAGGACATGGCAAGACACTTGCACACCCTTTTGCCTCCTGTGCCTCCTGATGTCCTCATAGTAGCCTGACTTATTGAGAACCACTACCTGTAGTGGTATCTGCATAGCAAGAAATGAATTTTGATGGGTTAAGTCACTGAGATTGAAGATTGCTTACATTGTAGCATTGCTAATTTTATCCTGACTTGTATAGGATGACTGTTTAACCATAATTGTTAAAGTAATCTAAACATATGACACAACTTCAAAAGAATATGGGTACAAATTTTGAGATGAAGATGGAAAGGAGGGAATAAAACTGCAAAGAAATCAGGGTAACATGGATAAGCTTGAAAATATTGTAAATTCAAGTATTTATGTATGCGAAAAAATGAAAACATGTTAACATGTTAACATGTTTTCACATGTTAACACTGCCAAAGCAGTCCAGTTAAGAGATAGTGGTTATCAAATGGCTGTTAAAATTTTTTAAATTTAATCTGCTGTTTATATGACACTAACCCAAAATATAAAGAGGTAGATAAATGAAATTAAGATACAAAAAAATGCCATATTGTCATAAACAAATAACTGGTGTAGCTCTGTTAATATCAGAAAAAATAAAATTTAAGGTAAAAAAAGTTATTAAGGATAAAACGGCTCCTACAAAATGATTAACAGTTTCATTTCAAAAAGATACAGAATTCTAAACTTTAATACCATGGCAATAAAAACAAATGCTGTAAGTATGATAAAATTATGAAAATATGAAAAATTGATCAACTTGTTAGGATCTTTTATTTATTATTATTTTTTTGAGAGAGAGAGAGAGAGAGAGAGAGAGCGCATGGAAGGGAGGGCAGAGGGAGAAGGAGAGAGAGAATCCTAAGCAGGCTCCATGTCTATTGCGGAGTCTGATATGGGGCTTGATCTCACCATCCTGAGATCATGACCTGAGCTGAAATGAAGGGTAGTATACGTAATCAACTGAGCCACTTAGGGGCCCCTGTAAGGAGCTTGTAATACATCTCTCCCAGGAAAGGTTAGATTAGATGAACAAAGGTTTATTTTTGGAGAGAGGGAACGGGGACAGACAACAAAAAGGTTTGAATCACCCAATTAACAGACTTGATGTAATGGATATGTACAAAATTTGATACAGAACAATTAGAGAATATTCACTTTTCTTAAGTGCTCATGAAACATATATGCAATTTGCCTTTTAAAGCCTTAATATGGCTCTCTAAAAATTAATTCCTGGTTTTCTACAGACTGGCTATGCTAACTAAAATAAAACTGAGTCCGGTATCAAAAATAAACTATAACTTAAAAAGAGATCTAAAAATTTTAAAAGCACACACACCTAAATAATTCATGGCCCATAGAAAAATTCATATTAGAAAAAGAAAATGAAACAGAACAGTAATGAAAGCAATACATTATAAAACTGATGAGAAATGTGTAGATGCAGTTTTTGAAGGGAACCATACGGAATTATGTGTTTGTGTTAAATAACATTTCATTACTTAGGAAAAAAGAAATATTGAAATTTAATTAGAAAATCATCCTAATGAAGTTTTATAATGAAAGAACAAAAAATAATACAAATATTGTAGAAAAAATGTAATACAAAAATAAGCAGAAATTAACAAATTAGGAAGAAAAATTAACATCAAAATGTTAAAAGGTAATTCCTCCAAATCACTAATAAGATAAGCATCTTTGTGACAAACTTGATAAAAAATTAAATGGACTTTAAAGAAAACATATGTTTACAATAAGAGTAATGAAGGGGGGACATAAGTATAGGTAGAGTAGTGGTTCAAAGAGATTAGAGGATGTTAGTGAACAACTCAGCCCGATAAATGAAAATGTACACTGGACAGTTTCCAAAAAAAGTCACCAAAACTGACTCAAGAAGAAAAAATGTAGTTAAAATTTTTCCAATATTTTATTTGTTTATTTTTTAAGAGAGAGAGACAGAGAACAAGGGGAGGAGCAGAGTGGGAGAGAGAGGAAAGAGAAAAAAATCCCAAGCAACTGATGCTGATTGGGGAGCCTCATGTGGACTTGATTTCACGACCCTGAGATCATGACCTGAGCCAAGACCAAGAGTCAGCTGCTCAACTGATTGAGCTACACAGGTGCACCAATGTAATTATTTAAAAAAAAATATATATAGCAATTATATTTAGAATTACACCAAAAACTAATGATGTACTTACTATATATTGGCTAATTGAATCGAAATAAAAAAAAATCTACCACACTAAAAAGCTTAAAAATAACAATTCAGACAGTTTTACCAGTAAGTTCTTCCAAACATTCAAGGAAGAAATAATACCAGATCATAGGGGAAAAAAAAGATCAATTTATTTGATAAGATTTCTTAAGCTTCATAGCAGATCTAGAAAATGACAGATTTAGAACTCCAAGAAACTGGACCAACAATTTTATTAACATTAAGCTCATATTATTTTATGAGTAGGTGCAAACACAAGTCAACAACGTAGCAAATATTCAATCAACATCAGATGCTGCCATTTATCTCTCAGGTTCTCCATTCAAGACTAAGGCTCCATTTTCCCAACTATCTGGAACGTTAGCTTTTGAGAACTCACAGCTGAGTCCTTTGGACAAAGGGAGATGCTTCACCCTAGGTTATGAACCCTCCCTCTAATGTCAGCCCATTTCCAATGACTGGTCAATGCTGGCGTATAAGGGCCCTTACCTCAACTGGGGAAAATTCTTGAGGGTTATCCTGGCTTCAGCTCCATCTACAGTCAGCTTCAGTGTTGGCAGATGAGTGACGGAACGCAATCAGATCAGTACCTATAGGGTTTCCAAATGTATTTTAAATTCCATTTCTTAAACAAAGTGGCCAGTACTGAGATATTCATTATATTGTGTGCTATATCTCTGTGTGTTTCTGAAATAGCCAATGATAAACAAAATAATTTAAAAATAAATATGGGCGCCTGCGCAGCTCAGTGGGTTAAGCCTCTGCCTTCAGCTCAGGTCATGATCTCAGGGTCCTGGGATCGAGGCCAGCATCTGGCTCTCTGCTTGGCGTGGAGCCTGCTTCTCCCTCTCTCTCTACCTATTTGTGATCTCTCTCTATCAAATAAATAAATAAAGTCTTTAAAAAAATAAATAAATAAACTGATATCAAGAGCTTGTGTTTTCAGCCAAATAGATATGTGTTCTCATTCTACTGGTTCATCTCATGTACTTGAGAAATCACACCTCACAGAGCCTCTGTCTCCTTACCTATCATTAAGAGTGAGAATTCTATTGTGCCTCATTAGAGTGTTCATCCTGGTACCCAGCTCTTTAAAGATGCTCAATGTGTGTTAAGTTAAAAAAAAAAAATTGGGGGGAAGAGAAGATTAGTAGAATACAATGTTGAGAGGACGGGAACACTTATAAAACCATCTGGTGCACAAGTTAAAGCAGAGATGTTCCCGGAGAGACAAGAGCTCTGTAGTAATTATCCGAAAAATTCAGAGAAGAGCAATAAGTATATGAACTGGGTGAGGATAGGAGTAGTGGTCTCCTTTGGAGATTTTTTAAAAGAAAATTGGTTATTTTGTTTCTTTACTTCCACATGTGAGTGAAATCACAAGGTATTTGTCTTTCTCTAACACTTCACTTAGCATTTATCCACTCTAGGTCCACCTTTGTTGTCTCAAATGGAAAGAGATCTCATTCTTTTTTTACCAGCTGAGACTTTAAAAATTAAAAAAAAAATAAATTTTTTTAGTTTAAATAAATTGAAAAAAAAAAAGGATGGGTGCTATCACAATAACAATACATGAAAAATGGAGTATACTTTAACTAAAAAGACTTTGCAGAGAAGTGGTTGAGAGAGAAATGATCTGCGGAAGGAAGATAGAGGTTCTTCACAGATAAGTTTGGGGACCCAGGAGGAGTCCCAGGAGGACAGAAGTGGGTGAGGGTAGTAGGGGAGATTAGGGACGTGTTAGTGTTAGTGTTGACAGAATGGTAGGATCAGCATGGATAGCACTGGGGAGGGTGTTGGCTTTCCACCCCTTTTTCCTCAGAGTCTAGAGTGGGGAATTTCCTGTCTTAAGATGCTTATCCTGTTAGGACACTACAGACATTCTAAGTCACAAACTTTAGTTCTATTATTTAGTTACCTTCTGCTTCCATGTCCTATGATACTAACAAAAGAGAAACTTAGACTGTTAAATACCTTTCAGAACACTGACATTGTATCCTTTACCTTGAAGAGATCTCTTTAGGCTACAGAGGTTCTCAAGCCTGGTTGCACATCAAAATCCCTGGATGCTTTAAAAAAATAGCTATGCCTGGGCCCTGGCCTTAAAGATTCTCAAATGCTTGGTCTGGAGGGAGCCCATGTACAGTTCTATTTAAAAACTTGGCAGGTGATTCTAATTATCAACACCACTGGGGAGACATTGGTCCAGGATTTTTCAAATCTCAGTCCACCTGCATATAGCTTCCCACATCTGATCCTGAAACCATCCAATCAAAAACTGGAAATCTGGGGCAGGACCTTAGAATTGTAGTATTCTAATATGCTCCTCATGGACTCAAAGCTTAAGAACCATTGCCTTAGGACTGAAGCAGCCAGTTAATTCAGGAGAAAGTATTTTAGTCTTAACCCTTAAAGAGTTGAGATGGATTCTCCAAGAGGGAACAGAATGAAGCCCAGCCTCATTTTATTTGACTCCCACCCAACAAATTCCATGAAATCAGTAAGCTCCTTTGGGATTTAACACGGGTAGCCCACTCTTCAGTTGAACTGAAGGATGCTCCTTGGAGAATCTGTTTTCAGAGATCTTTGAGCTTTGTTACAATAAAGGACACTGGCTTTAACTGGCTTCCTGTTTTCTGATTTCTTTTCTCAAACAAACATTTGGCTTCATGCAGAGCCTTTACTGTTGATCACAAAAATCCTCTGCTTTGTTGGTTGGCTGCCTAATTGAGTCTCTCTTCTCCTCTGACAATCAGCTACTTCCTAAAGAGTGAGACTTTTGAAACACATACATGACAAGAGCAATTGCCTTTTCCTTTGGAGTCCTTGGATGTGTAAGCTCAACAAGCAAGACAAGACTTGTCTTTCCCAAAATGACACACTCCAGCAATAAACTTCAGTCTAGCAATGGAATCACTGAATGACTTGTTACACACTCCAGCAATAAATGCCAATCTAATAAATAAAATTGTTGAAGCACCCTCAATAATATTTTAAACTGTATATTTACAACAGCTCATGCAGGAAAGTAGGCTTGAACGTTTTTCTCCTTGGCAAATCAAGAGTGTGAAGTTTGGAGAGCTAAACTGATTTAGCCACATCAGCTCAGACACATAGCTATGTAGCTGAGACTTGAACCTAGTTCATACTGGAACCAGCTCTTTTTACGATAACACACTGCCCTTTGCAATTTAGTAAGAATTCCATCCTGAAACTCACGTGCTGAGTTTCTTTGTATAAATTCTCAAGAGTTTCAGTTATCCTACCTTACAAATGCAGATGTGTGTCTGGACAAAGGATTGCAAACTGAAGATTTTCAGAGTACATCCAAATTAAAAACTGATTTTATTTGGAAAACTCTGGTTATGTATGCCCTTCAGAAGGGAGTGGTAGTCCATACTACCATCAGCCAAACACGTCTACACATCCTCCTCTAACACATAATTAGATTGCTCTTCTTCACTCCGTTGTATTTATTTAATCTGTTGCTTTCGCCAATTAAGCATACAACAAAGGTGAGAGCCAATGCACAATTTGATACATTCTTATTTTCCTCCTGTCAAGGCAAGTGACAGCATTTGAGATGGTGACTGCTTCATTAGTCTGGGGCCAGGAGCGAGGAACATGGAAGAGAGCCCATAGCCAACTCACAGCAGTCAGCATCAGTAGGAAATGGTCCTATCTTATTACAAGTTTCTAAAATTGTGGAGGGTGTTTGTTGCAGTAGCAAATGCTAGGCTATCCTGACTGCTCTAGATGGAAGCTGGCGCCTGGTAGTGAGTTATGCAACACCACCAAAAATAACAACGATCATAACTGAATATATGTTGCATTTCCCAAGGGGTTATTTGGCAGGTGGTAAGTAAATTTATATCAAAAGCTAGTGCACTGGTTTTCCATCTTACTCAGTGGGGATCATTTGGTAAAAATATCATCTGCAGTATCTGGAGGAAGAGGTCAGAAAACAGAATACAAGTTCCAAGCTATCACATGAAAGAAATAAGCTCTAAAAACACTCAAGTAGTTTGCAAAAAGAAATAAAAGTGTATAGAAAGAATTATGAAATTCAATGATTTGTAGCTTTGGAAGAGGGAGCTGATTCTTCACCCAAAACAACAGAAGCATAAAACTAAAAAGGCTTTGGAAAAACGATTGGGTAAAACACAGCCTTACAACAAGGATCAAATCAAGAGCATGACTGGACTAAGCTAATTTGGTGGTACCCAGTAGATCTCTCAACTGGACAAGCTGGCTCGGAAAAGGGTCAACAAGGAGGGCTTATTGAAGCCTGCTGTGCTTGAGGTCCCCACAAATAAATCAAGAATGCAAGGGTGAGAATCATGAGGCTGAGAAAGTGAACACACATAGACTACAAACATGCGTGTATATACATAACCTAGGAAGTATAACTAGGGAAAAAAAACCAAATAGGACTGAATAAGTGACTCTTAATCTCACAAAACAAACTGAGGGTTGCTGGGGGGAGGGGGGTTGGGAGAAGGGGGTGGGATTATGGACATTGGGGAGGGTATGCGCTTTGGTGAGTGCTGTGAAGTGTGTAAACGTGGTGATTCACAGACCTGTACCCCTGGGGATAAAAATATATGTTTATAAAAAAATAAAAAATTTAAAAAAAAAGAGTACACTTATCATGATGAGCACTGAGTAATGTATAGACTTGTTGAATCACTACATTGTATACCTGAGACGAATATAAGACTGTATATTAACTATATTGGAATTAAGAACTTAAAAAAATTAAAATAAAAAAACTAAAAATTTTAAACAAAAACAAAACAAAAAACAAACAAACAAACAAAAGAATATAATGTATCACTGGCTCATCTGACTCCCACCTTTGTGTTTGTAGATCTTAGTATTTCTCAGTCTCCATTATTGCGTGATATAACCTTTGTTCTTTCTCTATATAGACATCTTATTGGTTCTGTTTCTCTAGAGAACCCTAACACGTCTTATAAGTTTTTATCAGAGTTATACAGCCAAACTTTCAGCATGTACGAAGCAATGTGTGATCATATTTATGGGAAAATGCTGTGTAAATGTAAGCTGATTTTGAAAACATTATCATAAATTATATTTTTGTTACTTAAGAATGCCAGCCAGTCTGTGAGTGCTTCCTCCTTTCTTGGGTCATTCCAAGTGTTTTTTTTTTTTTTTTTTTTGGTAATATTAGCAAATAATATTGGTGTTTGTTTTTTTTGTAATATTAGCAAATATTATTACTTAACTAGTTGCATTGAAGATTTGTCTTCTAATTGCTTTGCTAATATCTGTCTTAGTTCTATTTAGTAAATAAAACAATAAAGTCATTTTTTCCATTTTTCTGGTGATACGTCAAAAACAGTATCAGAAAAATCACCACTTTTAAATGTGTACCCTGTACATCTAGTAATGACTTCTACATCCCATCTGAGTTGTGCAGAATATGTATTAAGGCGATGTCAAACAACAAAAATGTACTTTCCTGAGGAAGAAATTAGTTTACAGTGGTTCTTGACCAGTGGTTTAAATCAACTCAATTTAAATCAAAATCAGCTGCCACATATTCTTAAGTCTATGAATAAAATATTGGATAGTGTACAGAGTGATGTCAATTAAAATTTCTTTTGTTCTTTGCCTCAAACGTCTCTGAAAATCTGCCAACCTCTCTCTTTTTTTCTTTTTTCATTACTTAGTGCAATATAATGTCATTTATTCCATATAACCAGATAGTGAGGCTTGATCCCTGGTAAGCCATGTTTCTAAATAAGGTCAACTAGCATCTTTATATACTAGAGTTTTATTTTTTAATTCTTTTTTTTTTTTCGATAGGACTCTTTATAACTACATAGCACTCTAGCATTCTTTAAGTACTGAAAATACATAAGCACTGAAATGCTTGAGCATGTTCTTGCTAGTTCAAGGTCAACCCTGACCAATTCTCACTTTCATACTCCACAGAATTATGATGGAGGAACTCGAGGTATATGCAGATCTGCTTGCCTTTCTCTAAATAATCCCATTTGTTGAATGTTTGCATTTCTCTTATTAGATTCATTGTTCCTACTGTAAGCAATCCTAATTCTTCTTCCTCTTCTTCTCCTCCTCCTCCTTTTTTTGGAGAAGAGAGAGAGAGAGAGAGTGTGTGTGTGTGTGTGTGTGTGAGAGAGAGAGAGAGAGGGGGGGGAGGGGACAGAGAGAGAGAGAGGGAGAGGGAAAGGGAGAGTAAACATTTTATTTTAAGCAGGCTCCACGCCCAGCATGGAGCCCAATATGGGGCTCGATCTCACAACCCTGAGATCATGATTTGAGCCAAAATCAAGAGTCAGATGGTCAACTGACTGAGCTACCCAGGCACTGCTCTACTATACACAATTCTATCCACAAGCCGTAAGTTCATCCATATTTTAGTCATGGTTAGAAATCAGTATGTTTACTCTGGAGAAAGAAAGTAGAAAACTCAGTGAGAAAGTGGTGAGAAAATTTTTCTTAAAAATTCCACCTCACAGGAGACTATTACTCTCAGGAAACAAACTGAGGTTTGCTGGAGGGGAGGGCTGTGACTGGGATGAGGTGGCTGGGTGATGGACTTTGGGGAGGGTATGTGTTGTGGTGAGTGCTGTGAACTGTGTTAGACTGATGAATTACAGACCTGTACCCCTGAACCAAATAATACATTACATGTTAATTTAAAGCAAAGCAAAACAAAATTCCGCCTCATTACTTATTCGTCAGATTGTTGCAGAAGCTAGAAGTGTGGTAATTTTGTGTTAGTTCAGGATGACTTTTGTTGTCATCATTATTATAGGGGTGGCTTAGCTTTTTTGTTACTGTAAAGTTGTAAGAATGTAGGTTACCTGTGCCCAAAATGTTTGAGAATTGTTGGTCTAACACATGTACTTCCTACAGTAGATTTTAAAAGATGCTAGTTTTAAAGGATATTACTAGAGTATATATGAAAATAAAGGTTTGTGGTCAAAGAAATTGGGGAAATAGAAAGTTAAAGTGATTTTATTACAGGACACACATAATATGATATATGATAATGATATGAATAATGATATATAATTATGGACTACACATTTCTATTATAGAGTCATGAATATGATGCTGTACATCGTAGATTACCAAGGGGGATCACTGCTAGGATGCCCATGTCTTGTTGGCTGAAGATAGTCTTGGGTCATATCTGCTATCAATAATAAAAGCCCTTTTTCACTCTTTAAAAATTTTTGTATTAATTTTATATCCCTTTCACTCATTTCTCCCACTCCCAGACCCCCACCTCTGGAAACCAACAATCTGTTCTCTGTATCTATGAGTTGTCTTTTAAAATTTAATTACTATTATTATTTAGATTATACATATAAGAGAGATGATACCATATTTGTCTTTCTCTGTCTGACTTCTTTCACCCAAGCATAGTATCTTTGAGGTCTATCTATGCTGTCACAAATGGCAAGATTTTATTCCTTTTTGATGGCTGAATCACATTCTTCTCTGTGTGTTTATCTCATAGTATTTTTAATCCATTCATCAGTGGACACTTAGGTTGTCTCCACATCTTGGCTATTTCCACATCTTGGCTATTGTAAACAATGCTGCCGTAAACATGGAAGCACATGTATTTTTTCAAGTTAGTGTTTCTGTTTTTTTCAAAAAATAGCCAAATTGGAATTGCTGGATCATAGGGTACTTCTATTTTTAGTTTTTGAGGGCCCTCCATACTATTTTCCATAGTGGCTGCACCAATTTACATTCTCACCAACAGTGCATAAGGGTTTCCTTTTCTCCACATTCTCCCTAACACTTACTATTTTTGTCTTTTTGGTGCTGGCTATTCTAACAGGTGTGAGATGATAGCTCATTGTAGTTTTGATATGCATTTCCCTGAGGATTAGTGATGTTGAGCATCTCTTCATGTGTCTGTTGGCCAGATCCATATCTTCTTTGGAAAAAATGTCTGTTTAGACTTCTGCACATTTTTAAATTAAAAAAATTTTTTTTTAAAACACATAATGTGTTATTAGCCCCATGGGTACAGGTCTGTGAATCGTCAGGTTTACACACTTCCCAGCACTCACCATAGCACGTACCCTCCCCAATGTCCATAACCCCACCACCCTCTCTCTACCCCCCTCCCCCTGGGCACCCTCAGTTTGTTTTGTGAGATTAAGAGTCTCTTATGGTTTGTCTCCCTCCCAAACCCATCTTGTATCATTTATTCTTTTCCTACCCCCCAAACCCCCCACGTTGCATCTCCACTTCCTCATATCAGGGAGATCATATGATAGTTGTCTTTCTCCGATTGACTTATTTTGCTAAGCATAATACCCTCTAGTTCCATCCATGTCATCGCAAATGGCAAGATTTCATCTCTTTTGATGGCTGCATAGTATTCCATTGTGTATATATACCACATCTTCTTTATCCATTCATCTGTTGATGGACATCTAGGCTCTTTCCATAGTTTGGCAATTGTGGACATTGCTGCTATAAACATTCGGGTGCATGTGTTCCTTCGGATCACTACGTTTGTATCTTTAGGGTAAATACCCAGTAGTAGACTTCTGCACATTTTTTAATTGGATTTTTTCTTTTTCTTTCTTTCTTCCCCCTCTTTCTTCGTTCTTTCCTCATTTCTTCTTCCTTCTCCTCCTTTCTTCCCTCCCTTCCTTCCTTTCTTTTGCTGTTGAGTTTTGTGAGTTCTTTATATACTGTGGATAATTAGCTCCTTATCAAATATATGACCTGCAAATATTTTCTCCCATCTAGTAGGTTGGCTTTCCATTTTGTTGACAGTTTCCTTCACTGTGCAGAGGTTTTTAGTATGATGTACTCCCGTTATTTACTTTCTGCTTTTGTTGTTTTTGCTTTTGGTGTCAGATTAAAAAAATCATTGCTAAGATCTATATCAAGGCACTTATCATGTGTTTTCTTCTAGGTGTTTACGGTTTTTGGGTCTTACGTTCCTATCTGTAATCCATTTTGAATTAATTTTTGTGTATGGTTTAAGAGAGTGGTCAATTTTCATTCTTTTGCACATAGCTGTCCAGTTTTCCTGACACCATTTATTGAAGAGACTGTCTTTACTCATTGTATAGTCTTGACTCCTTTCTTGTGAACTAAGTGACCATATATGTATCATTTTATTTATGGCTGTCCATTTTGTTCCATTGATCGATGTGTCTGTTTTTATGCCAAGATGATATTGTTTTAAACACTATAGTTTTGTAATAGGGATTGAGATAAGAGAACCTCCAGCTTTGTTCTTCTTTCTCAAGACTGCTTTGGCTATATGGAATTCTTTTGTAGTTCCTACAAATTTTAGAATTATTTGGTTTATTTCTTTGAAAAATGCTATTGGAATTTTGATAGGGATTGCATCAAATCTATAGATTGCTTTGGGTAGTATGGACATTTTAACAATATTAACTCTTCCAATCCCTAAGCATGTAATGTCCTTCCATTTATTTGTGTTTTACAATTTCTTTTATTAATTTCTTGTAGTTTATAATATACAAGTTTTTCACCTCCTTGGTTAAATTTATTCCTAGGAATTTAATTTTTGTGATGCATTTGAAAATGGGATTGTTTTCTTTATTTCTCTTTTTGATAGTTTACTATTAGTGTTTAGAAACACAACAGGTTTTTTGTGTGTGTGTGTATTGACACAAGTCCTGCATCTTCACTGAATTTTTTTGTTAGTTCTAGCAGTTCTTCGATAGAGCCTTTAGGATTTTCTATCTGTATCATGTCATTTGCAAATAGAGACTGTTCCATTTCTTCCCTTCCAACTTGGATGTCCTTTGTTTCTTTTCCTTGTCTAGGAATACAATGTTTTATGGAGATGGTAAGAGTGGGTATCCTTGTCTTGTTCCTAATCTTAGGAGAAAGGTTTTCAGCTTTTCATAATTGAGTATGATGTTAGCTGTGGGCTTGTCACACATGGTCTTGATCATATTCACATATGTTCCTTTTATGCCCATTTATTTTAAGGTTTATTTATTTATTTGAGTGGAGCTGGGCAGAGGGAGAGAGAATCTCAAGCAGACTCCACATTGAGCACAGGGCCTGGTGTGGGGCTCGATCTCAAGACTCCAAGATCATAACCTGAAATGAAACCAAAAGTCGGATGCCTAACTGACTGAGCCACCAGATGCTCCTATAACCACTATTTTGAGAGTTTTTATTACACATGGGTGTTGAATTTTGTAAGGTGTTTTCTCCCTGTATCTATTGAGATGATCACATAATTTTTATCCTTCATTTTGTAATGCAATATATCACATTGACTGATTTATTGATTTTGGACTGCCCTATATTTCTGAAATAAATACCATTTAATCATGGTGTATGATTCTTGGAATGCATAGTTGCATTCAGTTTACAAATATTATGTTGGGGATCTTTGCATCCATGTTCATCAGTGATATTGGTCTGTAATTTTCTTTTTTTGTGGCATCTTTGTTTAGTTTTGGTTTGAGGTAATGCTGGCCTCACAAAATGAACTTGGAAAAGTTATCTCTTCTATCTTTTGGAACAGTTTGAGAAGGATTGGTACTAATACTTTTTTGACTGTTTGGCAGAATTTACTAGTGAAGCCATCTGTTCCTGGGTATTTTTTTGGGGAGGAGTAGTTTTTGATTATTGATTCAATGTCCATACTTTGTATTACTCTATTATAATATTGGTTCAAGATGAATTTTTGTTGTTGTTATTATAGGGATTGGTTAGGTTTGTCCTTTTTAAAAATCATACTAAAATATGATAAAATTATCTAATGTCAAATTTAAAATTTTAACCATTTATGAGTGTACAATCTAGTGGTATTAAGCACATTCATGTTGTGGTGCACCCATTACCACTATCCACCTCCATACCTTTTCATCATCTCAAACGTAGAACTCTATACCCATTAAACAGTAACTCCTCACTACCCTTCCCTCTGCTCCCTGGTAATCATTATTCTACTTTCTATCTCTGTGAGTGTGACCATAATAGGTGCTTCATATGAGTTAGGACAGAGTGGTTATTTCTCTTAGCATAATGTTTTCAAGGTTCATCCATATTGTAGCATGTTTCAGAATTTCACTCCTTTTTAAGATTAAACAATATTCCATTGTATATGTATACCAGACTTTGCTTAGCCACTTATCCATTGGAACTTTGGGTAGTTTCCACCTTTGGTTGTATGAATAATGCTGTTAGTAACTTCAGGGTACAAGCCCCACTTTCAGCTTTTTTGGGTCTATACCCCAAAGTGGAATATCTGGATCATATGGTGATTCTATGTTTATCTTTTTGAGAAACTGCCAAACTGATTTTCACAGCTGCCGTATCATTTTACATTTCCACCTGCAATGTCTAAAGATTCCAATTTCTCATCCTCTTCGATTCTTTATTTATTTTTTAAGTTTTTATTTAATTTCCAGTTAGTTAACATACAGTGTAATATTAGTTTCAGGTACACAATATAGTGATTCAATCAATACTTATTGTTTAAATTTAAAAAATAACAGCTATCTTAATGGGTGTGGAGTGATAGTTTAGATGAACTTTGAGTAACATCGTTTTTTTTTGAGATAGTATTTTTTTTTCATTTATTTATTTTCAGCGTAACAGTATCATTATTTTTTCACCACACCCAGTGCTCCATGCAATCCGTGCCCTCTGTAATACCCACCACTTGGTACCCCGACCTCCCACCCCCCTCCGCCACTTCAAACCCCTTAGATTGTTTTTCAGAGTCCATAGTCTCTCATACTTTTTGTTATGCTCCACAAATAAGTGAAACCATAGGATAATTGACTCTGTCTGCTTGACTTATTTCACTTAGCATAATCTCTTCCAGTCCCGTCCATGTTGCTACAAAAGTTGGGTATTCGTCCTTTCTGAGGGAGGCATAATACTCCATAGTGTATATGGACCACATCTTCCTTATCCATTCATCCGTTGAAGGGCATCTTGGTTCTTTCCCCAGTTTGGTATAGTTTTAAAATGATAATTGATTAGGCTAAGAGTTATGAAGATAGACAGCATTCGAACAATGTTCCAATTCAATGTTCAAGTTTACCCAACTCTGGCTAAAATTACCCAGATGTAAAATTAAACTAAGATGTATTCATTAACTGCATAAATATTGTTCCATTCATTGTGTTCAGCATCCTACTAGGCATAAGAGTACTGTCAAATGCTCATGATGAATTCCAGTATATCTGAGAAATTAGACCAAATGGCTCTTTAGATGAGATGTGCAGGCAGTGATATTATCTTATGTTTAATTCATTTTTCAGAACCTTTAGGGTAGTTTGACATGTACTATCACATTTGGTAGTCTTTGTCCTTGTGTGAAAATAGTGATATTTATTCTGAGAGGAGTCAGTTTGAACAGCTGAGAAGTTCATCAGCTATTGCTGATGGCTCCATCCAGCTCACAAAAACCCTTCAAGCTTCAGGACATCTGACCACTCTATTTGGTATGGATATGCTCTTTGGATCTGAATGGTCTTCAGGTGTAGCATCCTCAATGTTACAACTCCTGTGCTCACCTTTCCCTCTCTCTTACAGTAAGAATGAAGAAATCTAACTTGGTCTATTGTCTGTCTTCATTAATTAATAGGACTCTTCTGCGGGGCCTGTGAATCACACCCCCCTCCTTCTCAGGACAAACTTCAGCAGCCATTAGCAATGGCTTCTATTTTCGCTCTCAAGCTACCTGCCAACGCACCCTGGATTAATATAATTATCTCCCATTACAAAGGCTCAGAAATTTGGTCTTTCCATCTGTGCTCCTGTTATGAGTCTCCTTTCAAAAACTGAGTAATCTGAGGTCAGTAAGAGCTGAACTACTTGGTTAAAATTTCAGGTTTCCTGAATCTTAGGCCAGGGCTCCTCCTACAATTATAGGAAATTTCTTACAAAGGTAGAGTTTATCCTTTTTTCTGGGCCAAGACTAAAAGCAAGAAAACTATGCTAAAACTGTTTTCTCATTGCTTCTATAAGGCAGATGTCTATATTAAGAGAGTAAAAGACAAAAGTTCTGACTATAAATTTACATTTTTTTTCTGACTTCATATTTGCTCAGGACAAGTTTATCCTGAGATTTTGCTACTAATATTGTGCTTTTAAGCCTCATTATTTTCCCACGTATCTTTTATTTAAGCAAATAAATTAAGAGGATAGATAGACTTAAGAGCTGAAGCTTGAAATGTAATCCCCCATAACTTAAATATATTGCAGTCTGGCCATGTCTCTCAAACTCCAAATATTTATCTTTGGGAAAATCTTTCTTTGCCTAGCAAATCAAGGCCAAGCTTTAATTTGGCAGGCAACCAAACTCTCCCAGGTGACTTTGATCCCTGAAAGAATGACTGCCTTTAAAAGGCTCATGTTTTATTAGAGGGTGTGATTAAAACATGAAAGCAAGTGGTGAAATCATGGCCAGGGAGACTGTCTAAATATATGGTCCACTCTCTAGAGAGGACTGATTTGAGGTCTATTAAAATGCAATTATGCTGGGCCATAATGCAAGGCAGCTGTGCTACAAGCTGAGTTACAAGCATTTCCATATGCATTGCATCACTGTGTCTCTGAGTGACACGTTGGCAGATTCATATGGGTCAGTCCATCTACCTGAAGATGGTTGCTTCTGGAAAGGTTGCTTCTGCCCATTGAATTGTTTCCTACCCAGCCTTTAAGAAACAATCTTTTGTCTCTACTTTCAGCCTTCTCTGGTCCTTAAGCTGGATATACTATCTTCCTTTCACTGTCCTCTATGAATATCTTTGCCAAGACCCTTACCATGCTTGAATGTAAATGCTAATATTCTTGTATGTCACACTTGGGAGATAGTGAGCTCCTTATGAACAGGAAATGAGTTTCATATGGTTTTATATCCTCAGTCGCTAACATAACAGATGGAACTCAATAAATATTTGCTGAAGGAATAAGCATAAACTGTGGGCAAAATTCCATGAGTTGATTTGCTTAGTGGGTCTCCTGTCTATGCCTATCTCTATCATGGTATTTAGCATATATGTCTTTGTGAATATTTTTTAGTGACTTACTTATCACCCTGCCATGCTGTAAACACTTCTGGGCAGGAATGGTAAGATATTCATCCACATGCTCCACATAACTCTGGATAATAAGGGCTCAGCCTGTGTTCGTTGAAGGACCTGCTGCCACCTCTCCTCCAGCATGATTTTGTATCACTTGTCCCCTCTCCTCCTATGTCAGGTTACACAAAATATCTTCTAGGTGGCTCTCTTTTGCCTCTGTATATTTGTACTTGCTATTCCCTCTTCTACCCTAAACACTCACTACTCTTGTCTCCTCATCACCTAACTCCTAATTTTCGTTTAGGTCTAGCTTAAACATCCCATCTTTCATCCAAATTTGCCTGACAGGACTCCCAGGTTGAGCTAGATGGTCCTATGACAACCTCTCATGTCCCTGGTGTTTGAACTATCATCGTCTTTATTCTACTATGTCATCCCCCTTTGGAATGGAGCATCTTCCTTTCTGAACTACAGTCCATGGACCTTGCTTTCCAATGATTGTCCAGCCCCCATCACAGTTCCTAGCATGTATTACATATGAAAGAAACGTTTTTTGAAGAAATAACATTTAAGGGTATCAGGGTGACTCAGTTGATTGAATGTCTGACTCCTGGTTTTGGTTTAGGTCATGATCTCAAGGTCATTGGTTTGAGCCCTGCTTGGAGCTCCATGCTCATTGTGGAGTCTGCTGGAGATTCTCTCCCTCTACCCCTTCCCCTTACTCCTACTCTCTCTCTCTCTCAAAATAAATAAACAAATCTTAAAAAAAGAAATAACATTCAAAATTTCCCACAAACTGGCCCCACTCTCCCATTTACTGCATTTTCTACTGTTCTCCAACTCAATGGCTGCATCCCATGATGTTTATAGTTCAGTTCCTTCCTTACGATTCTGCCTAGAATATCTTGTTCCTTCCTGCTAACTCTGCATAAAGGCCATGTCTCTAATAAATTTTCCTTGACTTCATCAGTACCCATTTACTACCCGACCTTCAGAAATCTGTTGTATCACCACCTGTACCCCATGGATTATTTCCTGAGAAAATTCCACCTGCTGCTGCTTGTTGGTGTGGCATTTGTCTCCTCCACCAGAACATATGCTCTGGTAGCTTCCATGCAGCATTGGCTTTTCTCTATGGCTCCCTCTTCACACACCAGTTAGTTCAAGCTGGGCAAGACCAGACTCCATAAACACATACAAATCTGGTATTAACAAGGAATGTGTGAAGGGAAATAGAAGGCTTAAAAACACCTTGTGAAAAATTGTTTTTGATGTTGCAAAAGAAGCATCAGAGTTGTTGTCATGGACACAAAAGAAACAAAAACTTCAGGATTTTATTGGACTTCCCTGCTCTTGTTTTATGGTTTTGTATTTTGTACTTTTTACTTTTTTTCCCCTTATAATATCTTTTGTTTGTTTCTTTGAGACCTTTAGGTTTCTCAGCCTAGTCCAGAGACAGGTTTAAACAAGTTATCTTTGACATCAATTTCAGACTAGTTCATCCTAGACTGGGAAGCAAGAGACCTGAATTCTAGTCCCAGAAATGTGTCTGTAAGCATCACTGGCATCTGCTGCAAGTCACATATTCTCTCTGTGCCTCCAAAATGACAAGATATGTGGATGATGCTAAATGGCTGGAGGAAAGAAGGCACATCTCTCCAAGCCTTCCCTCCACTACTCTACTCTCCCACATTTATCCTCCCATGAAGCAAGGCAGGCCAATTTCATTACCACTCAGCAGACATTACCCCCATCAGGAAAGCCATCTTGATTGTTTTCCACTAACTGATCTTCACTTCTCTTGTCTGCTGTGACCCTTGTCAGCTTCTTTAAGACATAATTAAGTACCCCACAGAGATGTCAGTTCTCTCTTCATGCATAGTTCAGTTGAAAGAGTCTTTACTTTCCTAGTATTCCTTAGTAATGTGCTATAGACCTCTTTTAAATTACCCCAAAATTGTAATCTCAAATTTTGCTCAGAGTTTTGTCTTCTAATGCATTGTAACCTATGCAGCATATAACAAAATTCTTTCCCAACAGTAAGAAGCAGAACCCCTGAGGCTCAGAAAAAATAACAATATGGCAAAAAGAGCTTTGTTTAAGCTTTGGTCAGAGAAGGGATATGGACAAGAAAAGGACTGGCCTCTAGCTTAGGGAGGAGAATGTCATATTAAGAATGACAAAATGCAGGGGCACCTGGTGGCTTAGTCACTTAAGCGACGGACTCTTAATTTCTGCTCAGATCAGGATCTCTGGGTCCTGAGATTCAGCCCCACATCTGGCTCTGTTCTGGGTGTGAAGCTTCTTTACGATTCTCTCACTCATTTCCCTTTGACCCTTCCCCCATTGCTCGCATCCACACACACACACCACACACACACACTATCTCCCTTTCTCTCTCTCTCTCTCAAAAACAAACAGAAACCCAAATCAAACAAACAAAAAACCCCAAGCAGATATGTCCAACTCCTTTTCCCTGTTCCTTATTTAAGAAGCAGCTGAGAAATCATGAACTAGAAGAGAGCTATGGGAAGGAAGGAGAGGCTGGCAGAGAACAGAAATGTGAGTGCATTCAGAGACAACAGTGCACGAAGAGTCCAGGAAAAGTAGGGTGCAGTGACCAGGAAGAAGCATTTTGGCACCAGTTAGTCTCAATTGCATCCTGGTTCTACCCCTTTTCAGCTGTGTAGCCTTAGGCAAGAACCTTACCTCTGTGCCTTGGTTTCCTGACCATAAGAAAGATAGTAATTATCTTTTGTTGACTGATGTGAGGACTAAGTTCATTAATGTTGCCAAGCATGTGGACTGGAGTTCACCAATGGGTGAACACTCAAGGGGTGTTGACGAACCTTTCTATTGACATGGTTCTTCTTCAAAATTCTTGACAGAGTAATAAATAGGCTGCACTTCAGTGAAAAGAAAACATTGATTTCTAGGCAAGCACATGGTTTCCTGAGAAACCATGTTCATGGTCAAGCCTGACTAATCTCATAATTTATTTGATAATATACAAGATGGCAGATTGGTGGAACTCTAAAGTGAGTGTCTGTCTACATTCAACCAGGCATGAAATGGATCTTCTCACAATGACAGTTTAGACATACAGAAAACACCCGAAAATCTTATTACAATGTGATGTGGAGATAGAACAAATTTCCAAAGCTTTTGGTTAGTGAAGTGCCATCAAGCTGCAGGAGAATCTTTTTGTGTAAGACACAGATTCTGTTCTTAGTCTTCTCCTTCTCAAAGTCCTTACCCCAACCTGTGTGAAACACAGAAGACAAGGTGATTGGGTCTGTTTCTTTCATCCAAAGGAGAAAGTTGTCAGATCAAGGAAAATAACTAAAAGATTCTGGTTATTTGCAATGTTAGGGCAACAACACCAAGATATTGTTCTTTTTTCTTTCTTTCTTTCTTTCTTTCTTTTTTTTTTTTTTTTTTAGTCAACCAGGAAAGAATAATTCATTAGAGTCCCTAGAGATCTTGGTTTCAAAAGCCAGGCTATATAACTCAGAGTTAAGTTGGGGTTACATGTGAAATGTAAAAGGCTACATGTAGATTGAAAGATGTGAGAGATACGGGTTGGCACCAATTCTTTTTTTCCCACAAAGTCTAATACTAGGAAATGATATCACATACCAGGACATTAACAGAAAAATGTTCTCCAGATGAAGGAAGGATATACTTATCCTGTGTTCTCCAGATGTGGTTAGGACATGTATGCAGCAGAAGTAGGCAAGGCATTGTTTGGACCAATGTATTGCTGGACATACATTGGTAAATTGGGGTCTGGATCGAGCGTTTGATGAGACATTTTAAAATTGAGGTTGAGAAATCAGACAGAGCCCAGAGGAGGTAACCATGATGTTAGATGTCTCACAAGGAAAGTGAAGATGAAGAGGCTATGATCACCTGGATTTTGTTTTTAAATATCACCTTGGAAAAGAGAGCTAGTATCAAAAGACAGATTGTCAAAGTGAGGTATGACTTAACCTTTTAATTAATTACAAAGGTATGACTTAACCTTTAAATTACACTAGAGAGAGCTCTCTGACCCCCAAGGGCCCTGGGCCAAGCTGGAGTTTCTCTAGTGGAAGGGCCTGTGGGATAGACAATGAGCAGATGACTCGTAGGAGCCCTTTCAATTCCACATCCTGTGGGTCACTATTAACAAATAATGCTTGAATACTATTTTTAAATGAAAAGAAATAAGATTTAGTGATTTATGACATTCTATCTAAGCCATAAAATCACTTCTCACTCCCTAACACTTCACCAGGCTCCCAAACCACAAATACGGCTATTAAGATAAATCACAATTTTAGATGAAAGTGAAGTAAAATAATGACCTAAAAAGGTAATATATCCAGGAAAATGTTCCTGATAACCACTCTCTCTCTGTCTTTTTTCTTCTTCCAAGTCCACGAAGAAAGGAGACTTCAGTTCTACCTGTGTCTCTCATCTGATTCCATAAATACTCTGTCCCTGGGAGCTGAAATGAGGAGCTGTCATAAGATCCCTTCCCCTTGTTTTTCTCTTTCATCTTCACAGAGGCGGGTTAGTGAAGGAAGGTGATTTTGTGCCATCAAGCACTTCTGGAATATCAAAATATGGCCCTCCTTAAAAGTCCTTTTCCCTCTTTAAGGATACAACTCGCAAAATTGTCTTTTGAGGTATGGCTCTGCTACCAACTTTTCTCTTCCCCTACTATGTTCTTACAGACCCAGGGTAGAGCCATACGTTTTCAACTGGCTTTCCATACATTTCCGCTGTTATCTGTCACTTCAGGCTCCAGAGAAAAATGTTTGCTTCCAATGTCTTTTTTTTTTTTTTTAAGATTTTATTTATTTATTTGACAGAGAGAGAGAGAGATCACAAGTAGGCAGAGAGGCAGGCAGAGAGGAAGAGGGGAAGCAGGCTCCCCGCTGAGCAGAGAGCCCGATGCGGGGCTCGATCCCAGGACCCTGAGATCATGACCTGAGCTGAAGGCAGAGGCTTTAACCCACTGAGCCACCCAGGCGCCCCTTCCAATGTTTTTAAGATAATACGCTGCCTAAACTGTACCTGTTCCAAAAATTATTAAATAATTCTTCACTGTACATTTTTTCCCCTTTGGAAGTAAATAGCTTGTTGCAACCAATGAAAGTCTGATTCTATTTATAAGAGGGAGGCTGCTCCTCTTCCAGAAGATTTTATGATCCTTTGGCATGAAAACAGACCTTGTTTTATTGGCTCAAGAGGATTTTCAACAAAATTGTGTTTGCATAACTGCAGAAGTAATTAAACTCACACTGGAGCTCTCTCTCCCACTGTCAGGGACTGGGGGACAGTCCATGGCCCGATTTAACATGGGAATTGTTAGCATTAGTCCTGGGGATAGGCTAGATTGTGGGAGTCATTCTTCCTCTGGTAGGAAGTTGGGGTTAATTTGGAACAGAGCAAAGTACAATGAATTCAGGCAGAAACCAAAGCTGCCAAAAGTCTGTGTTCACAGATCAAGAGAAATCAGAGGAACCATGATAACATGGTTCATATTTGGCAGCCCTTCCAAGCAGGAGGCCTAGAGGATAGCGGAAAGAGTGTGGGCTATGGGTCAGCCTGCCCAAGTTTAATTGCTGCCTCTGCACTGAGTTTCAGGTCTCCATGCTGTTAATGTTTGTGTTGTGTCCACCACATTGAGCTGCCTGTTTCTGCATCTTATACTTACCCGAGAACCCCGAATGTACTAAGTTTTCATCAGTCTGTGTGGAATAAATGAAGAGGCCAAGATGTTGCATGGCCTGTTTTAAAGACAGAAGTTTAATTAAAGATCTTGTGCTCTACCTTCGCTGGTAACTTTGTGTGGCCTCCGACAAGTCACTTTGGCTGTCTGGCCCCCCTTATTTTGTGATCTGCAAAGTGGGGCTAACACTGCTAGCTCTAATGCATGGTGTTCTATGAGCATAACATGGAAGCAGGGTGGGGTGGTGGAGGTACCTTTGATCATGCTTTTATTCCAACAAAGGCAGCAAAAGCTATCGAGTAAGATTCCCAGGTATGGTTAGATGTGGATAACAGCCTGGGTTGTCCATCTTCATGATCTGACTCTGCCCAGGACAGATTAATCACACCTGCATGTGTCCCCTGCCCTGTACATGAAATTTTCTGCCAAAACAGTAGATGTCTTTGCATTAGAGGCATCTTCTTTTTGATGCTTTGTATCTGATTCATGGACCAAAATTTCCAGCAAAAACACAATAATATAAACACATCTAATATCACTAGCATTTCAAGCTTCCAAGAGGAAGCATATTTGGAGGGATTGAGGAGGCAGGGTATTTTTTTCGTACCCAGTGGAGGGAGGTGAGAAGAGCAGATGGCACATAGTGTGTGCCTCATCCAGCCTAGTTATGTGGTGCAGACAACTTCTGATTAGCCAACGTCACGGTCAAAGCAGATTGCGTGTCGACTTAGGCATAGACCTGCCAGGATGAAAGTTAGATCTATGCAATTTTTGTTCACTCACTCATTGGTTAAATAATTGAGTCATACATTCAGGAAATATTTTCATTGCCTGTTTATATGCCAGGCACCATTTTAGGCACTGGATATGAGCTACTGAAGAAAACAGCAGGATCCTCTCTCAGGCTGAACTTGCCTTAGAGTAAGGCAAATAAGCAGCAAAGTAAACCCACAAACAGAAAAATGTATCTCATATATTGGTAAGTGCTCTGTTAAAAAATAAAACCAAAAAAAGTCACTTAATTTCTTTCAATCTCAGATTCTTGAAAGCATTTTGAAATAAAATCTGAAAGAGAAAACATCTTAGAAGAGTAGTGAATAATCTGAAAGATACCATGCAAAGGACAAAGAGTGGTTAAATTCATTTGACCTGCTGCTTTATGGGATGGAGTGATACAGTTGATTGCCTGTACATGAGTGTTAAGGAGGAGGTTAAGTGGGGGGGTACCTGGGTGGCTTAGTCAGTTAAGCATTTGACTCTTGATTTCAGCTCAAGGTCGTGATCTCAGGGTTGTGGGATCAAGCATTGTGTCAGGCTCCACGTGGGACATGGTGGTTCCTGCATAAGGGTCTCCCTCTCCCTCTGCCCCTCCCACCCTACCCCCATTCTTACTTTATTCTTACACTTTCCTCTCTCCCAAGGAAGAAAAAAAGGGAGCTTAAGTGGAAGCTGGCAACATTACCTTTTGTTCCCTTTTTAGAAGTTTCCCTGAGTCCTCCCCAGTTACCAGTAATGAAGGCTAGGGCCCCACCGTTTTTTTTTTTTTTTTAAATCTCCAAGGATTATAGGTGTGTATGTATGTATGTATTTATTTATTTTTTAATTTTTTTAAAAAAATTCTTTTCAGTGTTCCAGACAATTTCATTAATTCTTAAAAGAGCACTACAAAAGATATGCAATCCTCTCTTTATAATGGATTAAGAACTTGAGAGTTTAAGATATGTCACCTATTAAGGAGGTAGCAAAGGCATTATGTGACTCAGTCTAGGAATTACCATGATGATATTATTTCAGTTTGTCATCTTTTTCTAGACTGACTTGGCTCCAGACCCTCCTTTTTTTTTAGGATTTTATTTTTAAGTAATCTCTACACCAATCATGGGGCTCAAACTCACAACCCCAAAATCAAGAGCTGCATGCTCTACCAACTGAACTAGCCAGGCACCTCCGATCCTGGTTCTTGATCTCAAGTTGGGCTTCTGCTTTTATCTCCTAGCATCCCTTGGCTCTGTAAGTTTTAAGTCAGCTCTATCTAAGTATCCACTTCCTTCCTACATCCCTGGTGTGGGCAGATTTAAGCAAGGTCAAATTTGTTCTAACCTTGTCTAAGGTGACTAGGTAGACGCAACGAGGCCAGTGTGTGATGTTAGGGAGTATTGGAGACTGTGGCATGGGAGGTTCACATGCCATCTAAGTGGGGCAGCTGTTACTCAGCTCCAGTGTTTTAGTGTCTTGTGAGAAAGCAGATGTTGTTAGTGATGCTGAAACTTGGGTTTCCATATATGAAATTTCCTTAGTTTTAAGACATGAGGCGGTCCAATCAAACACATCTGTACAGTGATAGGCTTCCAGATTTTGAGTTCTGAACTTGAGAATTCAAATGTCAAAACATTACCAGGGGGTGGGAGAGCTCAGGTATAGAGTTCACATGCTTGTTATAGTGGGTGTCTTGGTATGCTTATAATATAAAGAGGGAAAGAACTATCTATGGTCCCGTAACTGGTCAGTGGTGGCAGAGCTGGGAGGTCGGGCCCATCTCTTAGCTGTCAGACCAGTGGTCTCCCTGCAGCACATGCCACTCTCAGTCACAGATTGTGCCAGTGCGTGACTAACCAGAAATAGGCTTCCACACTTCTGATTGGATTTGGAGGTTAAGGAGGCAGGGTAAAAAGTATTGGATTTAGAGGGATTACATGATTGATTCAACTTAGTATTTCCTAAGCCACTGTGTAATTGAAATCATCTTTATAATGTATTTGCTCCTTCAGAGGTACTCAACCTTTGAGGGCCATCACCATTCCTGTAAAAATAAAAAAAAAACAAACATTTTTTTTAAATTACAGAGTTAAGAAAAAGTTAGCTGTGAGATCCAACAGTGCTAAAAATTTGAGTAGTGTAGAGTAAAACTTCTTCATTTCCACTAATTCCAATGCAGAGATCCCTAGTTGAGTGGCATTTCTCCAGGATCTCAGGAACCTAGACTCGGTCTACCCTGGATTACTACTTTCTTCACATGTGGCCAGCAAAGTGGGAGAGTCACATCTGGGGGCTTTTTGTGTGAGGTCAGCTTGGGAAAGGAGTACAGCACTTCTCCCACATTTTATTGGTCAAAATTAGTTATATAGCCCACACTTAGATACAAGGAAGATGGGAAATAGAATTTTCTTATGTTCCCAGGAATAAAAGGAAATGGATTGACAAGCATATAATACTGTCTCTATGAAGGAATAATATGTAAAGAATAGGAGAAAAGAAAAGTCAGCATAATTTCACAAACCTGATTTTTTTCCCCCATTGGAAAGTTGGTTCTCTATGACTGAATTATAAGGATCGAGTTCTATTGCTGGGAACAGACTTATTACTGTAAACCTTGCTCAGCAGGAGGTAAAATGCAAGGGTCAGAGGTTGAGGACATAGAAAGCCTCTGTTAGCTTTCAGAAGGACATTCACAGGCATGGTGGGCCCAAACATTGCAGTGTGGTCTTCTGGAGGTTGATTTTAGTGGAAATGTTCTAGAACCCAATGGGCCAACAAATCAGAAGCCCTTTTGTTTCTGTCTCAGGTCCTTATAGAAGCAAGGTGTGGGAAAAAGTTGGCCATTTCCAGAGAATGGACAAATGTCTCCTGCCTGACATTCTCAATTTCTAAAGACACAATACTTTGCCATACCTTGGGGTGGGGGTGGGGCGTGGCTGAGGGTTTATTTCACACTTACGGAAATATCCCCCTCACCAATTTTTGCAGGAAAATACTGATGTTTCTTCTCAGGCTGACAAAGAAAAATTAGTTGAGAAGTAAAGGAAATGAAGTGCCCTTTGTGCAAAAAAAAGAGACTATAACCAGAGGGAAAACATCAGACATACAGTGGTCTTTAATTAAAGAAAAGAACAACTAAGCAGCCTTGTACAAGAATGTCATCTTTGCAATTAATATTTAGATTAAGTCTTGAGACTCAGGACATCCTCTAAATTGAATTATTTCCTACAAAATTAAAGTATCTGTAGTTCGGCTTATTTTCAGAAATAGTAAACTGAATTTACTCCGATCCACCTCTATGTCAGGATTTAAGGCACATGATGAACATTTCTCCTCCCATCATGTCTTGGTGCCCAGACAGAAATTCTCTCAGTAATAGTCAGCCCAAGTGCTGAGAATTCTGAAATTCAGAATCAAGCATTAGAGAGCATGTAGGAATCTGTTAGGGTTGCTGTAATAGGTACCACAGATTGTGTGGCATAAGTAACAGAAATTCATTTTCACATGTCTGAAGTCCAAGATCAAGGTGCCAATAGGGTTGATTTCTTCTGATACCTCTTTCCTTGGCTTGTAGATGGTTGCCTTCCCTGTGTGTCCTCACATATCTTCCCTCCGTCCACATGTGTGTCTGAATTTCCTCTTCTTAGAAGGACACCAATGGTATTGGGTTTGGGCCCATCATAATGACCTTATTTTAACATAATTATGTCTTTTTTTTTTAACTTATTTATTGGACTGAGGGAGAGAGATCAGAAGTAAGCACGGAGACAGGCAGAGAGAGAGAGGGAAGCAGGCTCCCTGGGGAGCAGAAAGTCCAAAGCAGGGCTCGATCCCAGGACCCAGAGACCAAGACCTGAGCCGAAGGCAGAGGCCCAACCCACTGAGCCACCCAGGTGCCCCCACAATGTTGTTATTTGTAGACATAAACTCTGCCCTCTTTCAAATTTTTGTTCCAAGTCTAATCCCATCTCTGATGACCAAATGATGCTGTCAGGCAAAATCACACTTAGTAGTAATGTGTATGGCACAAAAGTCACTTGAAGTCAAATAGGCAGACACTCATGCTACCTTCTGGTTCCTCTTCATCCTGTGTATTCCCTGCATCCTCTCAAAACCAGATTGGCTTGGCCAAATTGCCTTTGATTATATGTGGAGGTGGGACATTAGAGGAAAACTTTGTGCTCAGTATTACATCGTCATTGCAATGAGCTCTCACTCTCTTCTTTCTGACTGGTGTTTCAGTTTTCTTGTTCAGAACTTGCTACTGAGGCACCTGTATGGCTCAGTTGGTTGAGTGTCTGCCTTTGGCTCAAGTTATGTTCCTGGAGACACAGGGTCGAATCTAGCATTGGGATCTCTGCTCAGCGGGGAGTCTGCTTCTCCCTCAGCCCTTCACCCCACTCTCTCTTGCTCTCTCTCTCAAATAAATAAATAAAACCTTAAAAAGAAAAAGAAAAAGAAAAAGAACTTGCTGCTACCCTTCATCTGTGGTGCTCAGGCTTTATTTTTCTCCTTCGACTCTCATCTTCTCAGACAACTTTGGTTCACACCTCTTACGTATTTTGGACCAGACTGAGGCTCTCTGTTTCCTAGAAGAGTTAACCTAATGTTACTCATTGTAAGAGCACTATTCCTACAACTATTACCTGATGGCTATTACTCTCTCCGTTGAAAAATATATCACACAGTCACTGGTTTATCTATATTCATTGTCGGCCTCATTGCTGCCTAAATAGGCATTATTCTGTTTTACAGATGAAAGCACTGAGGATGGAAAGTTAACTTGTCCAAGGTCATGCCATCAGTCCTGCATAAGTGGCCAGGCTGGTGTCTAAACCGAGGCTGGGCTATCTCTCAAACCTACCTGTCTTTTTGCCTCTCATCCCTGCTCACGGATGGCGACAAGACAAACCCAGCACATCCACCCCTGAAGATGGTTCAGGCACCACTGTACCATCCAGCCTTTCCTTGATTCCTTTAGGGCTTTCAAAGGCCCCTGAAAATGACCTGGTGCTGCCAAACCTCCTGAATTTGGCTGAGTTAAACAAAAGTTAAATTATTGAAGAGCAGGCTGTTGTTTTTAAGAATCCAAATGGTTAGCTGGCTCTTGTTTTCAGCAAGCTTAAGATTAATAAAGGGCAAATTGCAAGGCATATTTTACATGGCCCATTAAACTGGTGGGATTAAGTGTGCACAAAAAGTAATTGCCTTTTGATGTGAATAAAGCACAAAAAGCCCAGACAGAGGAAGCCAGTCCCTAATTTACGACCCAATAGGAGACTTTCTCGGCAATTATCATCTTAAAGTCAGAGAGCATAATATACAGTAATTCTAAAAGGTAGACAGCACGAAAGTCACTGCATCTTTTGACTCTTCCAGGAGGGCAAATGGTTCTTCCTTCCGGTCAGGCCCTGCGGCTTCTCCGTAGTGCGACAGCATTCACAGCAACAGAAATCTGTGGGTCGTGGTGAGGTTGTCGGCTTATGGATGCTTTCAGGCATGGAAGCCAGGGAAAGCCTGGACTGCTTTCTCAGCATCTCATTTCCAGCAGAGCATCCAGGGCTCCTTCTGAACAGATATGACTAATCATATCCACGTAGACCAATGTTTCCAATTACTTGGAAATCATAGCGGTAAGTCAGGGTCTTGTAAATGACTGAACACTTGGATTTCTCCCCCACGGTCTTAATAACTTGAATTTGCCTGGAGAGATCCTAAGGGATTAGTGCAAAGGGATGAATAATAGCCCAAAGAAATCCTTTAAAAAGGAATGATCTCTGGAACATTTTAAAGTGCAGTAAGAACTCTATAAAAGGAAGTTCCTCAAGAAAGAGAAATCTGAAGGGTAAGATAAATTCAGTCAGCACGTTTTGACCAGAGTGTTGTTTGGGTTTCAATCATTGTTACTGGAAATTTTGGTGTTCTTCATAAAAATACAGCTGGAGTTATTAGCCATTATATCACTGGACATCCTCATTCAAGGATTTGGATAATAAATTTCTGCTTAATTTGTCCTCTCCTTTCCCTCAGGTTTCCCCAAAGCATTTTTTGACATAAGAATAAAAAGATTGAAGACACATTTACAGCTCAACAGTTTCAAAATACTCAGTCCTGAGGCTTAGAAAGACCCACTTCTGTCAAATGGACTATCATTCTTTTTTTTTTCATTTTCTTAAAATTAAACAATAATTTTCAGAACAAATAAAGCAAAATACTGCTGCACAAGGGCCAGAAAAAGTACGTGGGGCATGTGGCATGATGTATGCTAGTTTGGAAATATAAACACTTTTGAATGTCCTATTGCACTGTCTCTAATCTATACAGTGACACAAGTCCTTTAAGAAGTTGACAGAGTACAAATCTTAAATTCAGTTTTCTGTTAAGAATCTATTCATCAGCAGAAATCGTGGAAATAAAAGGATTAGAATGGGCTCAAAATGTCACCTAATCTAACCCCAACAGAATCCTGAAGTCCTTCTATGCATTGCCAACAACCTGCTCCCTCTGTCTGAATAGTGAGTACACCCCTCTCACCCATTCTGTTTTGTGTTGCACTTGGACTTTTATTGGTCTATTTTATAAGTGTCTTGATGGCAGGGAGTCAAATGCCATGGAGTCAAATGCCAAGTCTCCTGACCAATTCAAATAATAATCATTGAATTATTCTTCATGGGTAATTGTGGCAGGCAGAAGACTGGCCCCAATGATATACATACCCTAATCCTGGGCACCTATGAATATTATCTGATGTGGCAGAAGGGACCATGCTGATGTGACTGAGTGAACAATCTCAAGATAGGGAGATTGTTATGAATTATCTGGGTGGGCGGAGTCTAATCACCAGGATCCTCATAAAAGGAAAACAGGAAGGTCAGAGTCAGATAGAAGATATGATGATGGATGCAGAGTTCAGAGAGGAGAGATTTGCAGATGCTATGCTACTGGGTTTGAAAGTGGAAAGGGGCTACAACCTAAAAAAATGAAAAAGCTGGAAAAGATAAGGGAATAGATTTCCTTCTAGAGGTTCCAGGAGGAATATAGTTCTTCAACATGTTTCTGATGTCTGACCTGTAGAGACCTCTAGAATAGCAATATATTAAATAAATTTACATTGTGTTAAGCCACTAAATTGTGTTAGTATGTTACAATGACAATAAGAAATTGATAAAATAATCTTTTCCAGCCCCAGGTCATCATTCTTTAACTGTGTGCTGGCTGTAGAGTCCTAGGCAAAGAGAAAAAATGAAGGAAAGGGAATGAAAATGGTACTAACCAGAGGCCATAGGTGGAATATTTTTAGTTCTTCTCTAGAAACTTCTTAATATTTAAAAAAAATTTTTTCCCTCTTTTTCTTAACAGAATATAAGAAAGCTTCAGGTTTTTGAATATTCTAATTGAATCAGTCATTCTAGACTTTAATATACTTTTTCATAACTTCTCAGCGTATGTATATAATACATATTCTATGTATATACATACAGTCAATGCTAGACAGTAAAAGCTATTTATCTATAAACATTGCAAATTTCTAAGACTGAAAGGAAAAGTGGCAATGCCTTTTAAAATTCTAATTAGTATTGTTAAGTCATTTGCCATCTGTAACTATATATTATCAGATAGAAGATGTGGGTATAAAAATAACTGCCTCAGAAAACTTGTTATTCTACATTTCAAAGTATATCATTTAGTTAACAAAATTAATTTCTCAAAAATGATATATTATTTTACATTTTTTATCAAAATCAGTAACATTGAGGAGAACTATTTACAAATGGATGGACAGTAGGGCGTGAGGTGGCAGCTACTGAAGGTGACAAGTTTGAGTTGATCTTCAACATCGGAATGTGGTTAAGCTGAAACGTTATGTCTACATTCAATTCTACTAAGAAGAAGATGTGAAATATGGAACAATCTGGAAATAATTCAAAGCCAGACTTATAATTAGTCTTGTTTCTCTTAATACAATCTTTGAAGAACAGAATACAAGGAAAAGACATTGATGAGATGATGCTTTAC
This sequence comes from Mustela erminea, assembly GCF_009829155.1. Lineage (NCBI taxonomy): Eukaryota > Metazoa > Chordata > Mammalia > Carnivora > Mustelidae > Mustela > Mustela erminea. The sequence continues at coordinate 100,910,267 of NC_045621.1, read as the reverse complement.
GTCATTACATAGGCTGCTCTGTTTCAGTGGTCGAGAAACTTGTATTAAACCTTATAATGTGAGGTAGAAAAGGATTTGAGAGAAGAAGGAATTATCCATAGAATGTGGAGTGACTGGTCTGAGGTTGTTTAGACGCAGTAACAGGGAACCAGCTCTCTTGTCATTTGCCCTTTCTGATATATCATGATGCTTCCAAGGAAAGAAAGTATATCAAACAAGATATCAAACAACACAATCTTTCCTGTCAAAAAGAAAGTATGTATTATACAGATGACTTTGAAAGGAGGAAGAAAATCTTATGCTCTTCTGCTTTTTGGTACTCCCTTCCATAATATTTTAGATACAGTCCAACTATCTTCCTCCCCTCACTCAATACCTCTACATGGTTCCTCCCCACTAGTATCCATGTTTTTTCTCTGTCTGGAATCTTCCAACTCTGTCTCTATCAGGCCAGATTTCCCATCTTCCAAGAACTAGTCCAGGTTACTTGTCCTCCAGGAAGCTTTCTGTGCTCTTTGCCTTCTTTGTTTTCCTATGGAGCCTAGGCTTTGGACTGCACCCTTTGGAGATTGTTGTAGCTTGTTGGGATCCCATCACCACCAGAGAACTCTCCCTGCCTACAGTGCATGTTGAAGGGTCAGGCCCAAGTAGTCATGGAAGGACAGTCAGGTATCTTTCCTAGGAAGTTGGACTGGGAGGCTAGTATTAAGGTCAATCAGTGATAAGGGGTTCAGATGAAAACTCTTCTAGACTCAGTAATGGCTAAACCACACACTTTTCTAAGAGCAAGATAAAGAAATGCAGGGATGAAGGAGAGAGAAGAATATTTTGAAGATTCAATCAAAGATATTCTATAAGAGAGCAGGAATCTGAGAGGAGGAATCTGAGAAGTTGATGCGAGAGGGATGGTGAAACACATTCAGTTCCTTGTTGTCCATTGCCCATTTCTGTCTCTGCAGGCTCTGGCTACACATCCTGCCCTTAGACAATGCTTTGACATGAAACAAACTAGGTTTGCATCCCAGCTCCATCTTTCCCTGTCTGTGTAAATGTGGACAAGCCCTTTAGTAATTATAGAGCTCAGTTTTCTTATTTACAGAATGGGGATATTAGTAGAACATGCCTCATAAGTTGCTTATTAAGATTAAATGAGAATATAAATGAAGTGTTGAGCACAGTGCATGACTCATATTAAGCACTCAAAAATAGTAGGAACAACTATTGATATTTTTATTATGATTTCATCCCCATCTCTTCTCTGAATTTCTCTTTTACTTGCTGGGCCTTGTCGACTACTTTTTCTTGCAACCAAAGGAGGTTGAAGACACATGAACTTACACTGGTCTCTAATTATTATATTTGAGTTTCTAGACAGAGTTTCTCTGTAAATGCTTCAGTGGCAGATGCTGTGTTTCTAATTCCCTCAAAACCTTGAGCTGTTAAGGTGAAATTGCAGTGTTTCTGAAATCAACATCGAATGGACATCCTGACATAAAGTAAATAATACAGTTTTACAGTTTTCAAGAAATACCTGGTTAAAATTGACATGTGAGAATAATTTGCCATCTCTATCTTTCCCCTTATGATTTTGTTTAAGATTTTATTTATTTATTTGATAGAAAGAGAGAGAGAGAGAGGAAGACAGAGGAAGAGGGAGAAGCAGACTCCCTGCTGAGCAGGGAGCCCAATTTGGGTATCAATCCCAGGACTCCAGGATCATGAGCTGAGCTGAAGGCAGATGCTCAAATAACTGAGCCACTCAGCTGTCCCTCATGATTGTTTTTTTATCTGTAAATGACAAATACAATAACTATGATTTTACACATGAAATAATGTATCTATAAAACTGGCTTTAAAAAAAAACGTTGAGTACTGGTATGCTCAAAACAGTTGGAAAAGATAAGAAAACAATCTGTTTAAGTCTTACGTTACTTAAGTTATTTTGCAATATGTAAATTTTTAGATGCAGTTTAAAAAATGATCCCATCAAGAAAGTCTGACATAGAAATTGGGGTGTAGTAAGAAATAAGTAAATCACTAGTGAAGTTCGCTGAAACCCTCGGTCCTATAGTCTGTCATGCTTGCCGACACTGGTGTGTCATCCAATACTCATTGCTTCCTGTTCCCACTTCTCATCCCAACAGAAAAAATGCCCTTAAACTGAGGAAGAGTGCCTGATTTACCAACACCATTGTTCTTAAAAGACCTTAGTTTAAGGCCAGACTCTCTAATTTTGACCTAAGATCAAGACACTCTCTTCCACAGACCCCTTACTTAGAAGAGGGTTTTCCTTTTCAGCATGCCTTTGTGTCATCCACAAATGGGAAATTAAGTGGGACCTTCTGACTCAGTTTGGGAAATGCCCAGTGAGAGCATTCATCTCCAAAAATTTGCCATGTAGACAGACAAAGCAATTCTAAATGCATGGGCATGTCTTCCTCATCACCCTTCCCTACTATCCTCAATCTACAGTTGCCTGAAACCTATGTAGTCAGGATCCTTATTGTTAAATATAAGAAAAGCCTAGTTCACAGCTAGCAGAAAGGAGATACCCCTGAATAGATCAGGTATGGCTGAATCCAGGTGTTCAAATAATCTCTCCAGCAATCTCTTTCTTAAGTTAATTCTATTTTCCTCTAGGTTGGATTTATTTTTCAGCATGCCCCCATAGGTAATATCAAGAGGAGTCACCAGCAACTTTAAGCCTATTCTCTACCAGCTTAACCCTCCAGTGAAAGACTAGAACTTTTTATTTCCAGGAAAAATCCTTGGGATGACTCTCACCAGCTTACTTTGGGATTGCATGTCCACTTTGAGCTCTAACTCCAACCCTGGCCTGCCAATCCCAGAGGGTGAGATCAATCCTCCTGCACCATGTGAGCTGAGGCTGGGAGAACACTGGTTCCTGAAGACAGATCAGAGTGCTGCCCCACAGAGGAGGGGAAGGAAGACAAAAACAAGGGTTCAATATGCACCTTCCCATCCCTCCTCCTCCCTGGCACTGACTTCACCTTGACCCTTGTTATGCCTCATTTACTTCTTGGTTGCTCAGCTTCTTTTGCATTCTGCCTATTTTTTTCTTTGCTTGTACTTTCTCTTTTTCCTGCTTCTCTGGTTTCTTCAGTGCCTGCTTCTTGGTTCCTAAATTTCTGTACCTATACCATTCCACCACCTTTTCCTTTTACCAAACAGTTTAGAAATTGAGTCTACTTCAGACTGCAGCCCTCAGCTTCTATATATACTATATATTCCTACAGCACTCTATACTTCAACTTTTCTATTCTCTTTTTGTTGGTCTTCAATATTTTTGGTTGGTCTTTTTTTTCTTTTTTCTTTCTTTCTTTTTTTTTTTTTTCTAAACTGGAAGCTCTATGAATAGTGAAGAGACCATCTCTTGGTCATTCACCCTTGAATCACCAGAACATTTCAGGACACCAAGCACATAGAAGGGTCTAAATATTCTTTGATGAATAAATAAATGAGTAGCCCATAGAGAAATTTTATATGAGTTTGATATCACACAATTTGCTTTTCAAAATATATTCACCTAAGGAGCCCCAGAAGGGGAAAATGAGTCACTGGGGGGTCAAGACCAATGAATTCTTACAGCCATCCTAGTGATTTCATGATTTTGGGGGAAAGAATAAATCAACAGGCATCTTATGGAACTGTAAATTTCTAAACAAACATAGAGGTTGAAAAACCAAATGTAAGTTGACTGCTAAAGATGTGATAGAAAAACATAGCTCTTCGGGAATGCCCCCATGCAAGTGCCCATGGTAATCAGTAAGATTCTATGTAAAATCAAGATATATGGCTATCTATTAATTAACATTTGTCAGCCACTGCACATTAATAAGTTTGACATAAAAACAGAGAGGCCAGGCAAAAGCAACTCACGACATCATGTAGTTTCAGCAATGCTTTCATCCAGGAATTTGCAAAGATGATTATTTCAAGTGGATTCAGGTTCTAAGTTCATTTTCATTTAATAAGACTTGAAGGTTTTCTGGTGAGTCACCCCTATAAATTCAAGTATTTAGACCACAGTGCCTTTAAAATTACCTCCTTAGTCACTCTACTAGAAGAAACTAAGTACATAAAACCTGAGGTTCATTTAAAATTTAACCCAGCTTCTGCAATATGCTGGACAAAATAAGCCTTGGGTTATTTATCCTGCCCACCAGAAAGCTCACTTCACTCTTCTGGGGAGTGCCAAGGAGATGCAATGACCTTTGCAGCATATGTACACACACGCTTGCAAGCAGGGATCACTTGTAAATATCTGAGCAATGGTTGAAGCTAATTAGAATAGGCTTACTGGCTCTGCAGTGCTTCTTAAATTCTTAGTGGTCTACATGGTGCTCATAAGCATGAAGCAACACACTGTGCACAATGTCCTCATCAGCTGGTTTGGGGTAGAGCATTTAGAGATTGGGTTTTGAAAGAGAGAGAAAGAGAGAGAGAGAGAGAGAGAGAGAAAGAGAGATAGAAATAACCTCTCTTTTGAGATGCAGATATATGTATATATGTATAAATATATGTGTGTACATGTATAAATACACATATATATATATGATTTGCGTGTGTGCCTTAAGACAGGCCACTAACAGTTCAATTTAAAAAGAAATCTAGGGGCACCTGGGTGACTGAGTCAGCTAAGCGTCTGATTCTTGATTTCAGTCATGAACCTGGGGTCACGGGTTCAGCTTGCATTGGGCTCCACACAGGGCTCTGTTCTGGGATGATACTGCTTAGGAGTCTCTCTCCCTCTCCCTCTGCTCCTCCCCACTGCTCACATGTGTACTCTCTCTCTCTAAAAATAAGTAAGTAAGTAAGTAAGTAAGTAAGTAAATAAATAGCTAAAACCCTTTGGAAAGGAAAAAAAATAAGCCAATTATGCACAAATTTCCAATTTATTCTAATCAGACTGAAACTAAGATGAAGTTTAAAAAAAAGTAAAGTGAAGGAAATTCAGAAAACCTGGATCCAAGTTCCTACTATGCTATCAACTATACCTATTTTTCTAAGCCTCAATTTCTTCATCTGGAGAAATAAGTGGAGAAAATCTCATGAAAATATTAGGAAATATTTATTAAGCTTAATGTCCTATTCAAATACTAGTAATTAGTCTCAATGGAAGGATGGATTTGGAAAACGAAAGATTCATTATCTTTGAAATAGAAATTTGTCATAAACAAGCACAGAAGATGAAATTAAATTCAAATATTTTAAAACTTTTTGTGAACAACAGTGGTGTATCTATATCTGTATCCATATATCTATATGAAGAAAGATATCTTTATCCAATATTTGTAACTGGGATTCACTACCCATGTTAACTAGCCAACTAACTAAATTTAACATATCACTTATAATAAAAGCAATGATGCTGTGCTTGTCCATGATTACACATCTCAAGCCTGATGATAAATCCAGGTAGGATTCATGAAAACCCAGTAGTTGCATCAACAAGATCACTTAGTCTGATAGAAAAGGCATTGAGCTATAGATCCAAAACAATAATTTGAGTTTCATTGCTGTCCCACCACATAACTACCAGTATGACTTGAAGCCAGTAACTTAACCTCTGAACTTGAATTTCTTGATTTGTAGAATCTGCTTTGCTTATTTTGAGGCAAAGATTATCTACAGGAAGGAAGGAAGAGTCAAATATGATAAGAACAAAAACGTTCTTATCATATTTTTCACATTTTTTCAATTTTCAATTTTTTTCAATTTTTCAAGAGTGAAAGAAAATTCAACTTGAAAATTCAAATGTTCGTGGAGAAGAAACTGGAACAGAGAAACTAAACCATAGATAAAAAAGATACTTGAGAAAGACATAGGAAAGTTGGAAAAAAAAATGAGTTACTGATGACATGTGCCCACAGTTTTAAAAGCAGAATTAATGTAAAGGGACCTACCTATCCACATATTGATAATTTTTTAAAATTCTGGATAATGGCAAAGAAATGATATACATTTATTCATAAACCATCTATAAAAACAGGTATTTAATAAAATGGGAAATATGAATCAGAATTAAAACCTATCATACAGGTTGGCAGATGCAAATTAATGTAAGCAACATGGTTGCAAGATTTTATTTATTTGTGTGAGAGAGAGAATGAGCAGTGGAGGGGATGCTGTGGGGAGAGGTAGATGGAGAAGAAGACTCCCTGCTGAGCAGGGAGCCCAATGCAGGGCTCGATGCCAGGACCCTGGGATCATGACCTGAGCAGATGGCAGATACTTAACCAACTGAGCCACCCAGGTTCCCCTTGCTAAATGTTTTTAATAAGAGGATTTATAAAGGTAAAATTATGCCTTTAGATGAAGTAAAATACAAAGCAAAAGAAAGAAAGAGAGAAGGAAAAGAAAGAAAAGAAAAGAAATAAGAAAAGAAGACCAAGACAAAGAGCACCTCCTTATATTGCTATGGAAGACAAGCATCTTGAGTCTTATGAGCACCTAAAAGCCATTTTTAAATCAGGCAGTAAAAACAAACTTCATTGAACTCTTTATATGCCCAACATGTCACTATTTACTTTACATGCCCCAAAATATACCATAAAAGGAAAACAAATGGCTATCCTGTCCAAAATGAAAGAATACATAGTAGTGTAAGTGATTCTAAGTATTCTTATATATGTTATCTCTTAATTGTCACAATAATTTGTTGAGATTTGACCAAATATGGGGGAACATGAGTGTAAACTATATAAACAGACCGATGTGCTCTCTTTGGGATGCAACACAATGGAGAAATAGACCTTAGCAGATCAAGTGGAACCCAAGTATTAGTTTTATTGTTGGGCCGAGCTGTTCCTAAAGAGCAAGTCCTCTGCTCTAGCTAACTGGAGGACATGACTGGGAAATGAGGACAAGATGAAAGTCTCTTCTTGCTCTTTCACCTAATGTTGGGGGTCCATCTACAACAATACTGGGTCTGCACAGTAGACTCTGACCTTCCCACCCAGCTCTGAGTGGAGCAGGTACACCTTGCAAACTCGCATGAAAGTGCACATAACAACCTCTTCATGCACTAACCTTGTCCAGCTGTGCCTGTGACTTGGTAGTAAGCAATGGAGGTGCAGCTTCCACTTCATCTTTGCAATCCTGGTCTAGGAGGAGACAACATGACTAAAGAGTTGCTCTCAATATGCTAACTCTCCCCAAGGGTGAAGCATGACCTGATGTAGCTGTATTTCTCAGCTATAGAAAGAGACTCTCCCTTGGTAATGACAAAAAGTAGACAGAGAACTAAATAGAAGAGACTTCCTGAGCATTTTGGATCAAGAAAAAAGGAGAAAGAAGGGAGAAAAGACTGAATTTCATTTCTCTGGAGACCAACGTAGGAATATGACTCAAAGAAGAGAGGTCTTCTCATAGAACCCATCAAAATTAATAGAATTACTTCCACTTTCCACAGCAGGAAATAGAAGCTAAGAACAATTAAGGGATTTGCCCAAAGTAATGTGTCTTGTAAGCTATGGTATGTGTATGCATGATACAATTATAAAGCAAGTAAAACCTAAACTGCTTGAAATTGACTAGAAGTAAAAACTTTGCAAAAAAAAAAATTAGTGTGGGTTCATTGAACAGGAAGGAAAAGTTAAGTTGGCAGTGAAGCCAAGATAAAAGAAAAAAAGAAGGTGCTATACAGTATTAAGTCCAGCAAGAATGAATGGGATGGATACTGTGTTATCAGTACAAACATTTAGAATGCTTCCAGGTAAGCAAATACTCCAAATACCTTGGACCTATAGACATCCCAGAAAATTCAAGAGCTAGAAGTGGTCATAACAAATGGTCATAACAAATATACAAATGGTAGCTATTGACCACATAGGTCAGTGGAAGGAGTTTAAGAAAGAAGAGTAGATATAAAAAGGTCTCAGGCATACTCTGACATTGATCTATTTCACACTGAAGGAGTCACTACGTTTTTTTTTTTTTTTCCTTTTGTTCTCTGTGTAAGACAAAATCAAGGTTTTCTTTCCTTAAGTGGGTATGAGCTTTTCAGAGGCTCTTTATAGCACTGGCTAATCAGACCCATCGAAATGTGGAAATGATCTTTGTATAATTGGTAGACTCAAAGACATCAGAGCATATAAGAAACAACAGAAAAAGAAAAGAAAATGAAAGAAGTGCTCTATTAAACTTCCCTCTATTACTTTATACATTGAAATAAAGGAATCCACTTAAAAATTTAACATACAAATGATAGTACCCTTTACAATAAGAAAAGCAGTCCCCAATATTGTCATGGGAGAAAGGTAATATTTCTATAATGGTCACTTATATCATTTTTAATACATACAAGTGGTACATTCATTACAGGAACATCACAGCAAAATATGCCATAATGAGGAAACACAGGCACATTACGCCCACAATCCATTTCATTATTATGATTGCTTTGCAACTCTTCCATATTTAGAGGAAGCATCTCTTTTCCTAATGTGCAGTCTTTCAGCTTTAAGACAAGATAGTCCATGGATGGCAGCAAAACAAAAATAGTAAAACTAGCCGAAGGAGGAGGAGGAGGAGGAAGAGGAAGAGGAGGAGGAGAAGATGTGGTTATCAAAATTTGGTTATGTGTGTAATATCAAATTCTGAAAGGAGTAACACCTCATTCCAGGGGCTTCTAGAGGCCAACAAGAATCTGTATCCACAGCTCTCATCTTGACGTCCAGCAAAGAGTCAAGTGAACACAATCACTGAGGAATTAAAATGTGACGTGAGCCTGATGTCACAACAGAGTCCAGAATAACATTCAGAAGTTCTGCAAAATGGTTGGTGGTTAGTCAAAGTCTGTTACTAATTAGACATTTGATCCCTGAAAGTAGATCCAGGTGGTACACATCAGCCCCTTTCCAAAGTCTTTGCCCAATGGATGTTGAGATGCTGACTTGAAACTAAAATTCACACAGAACTGTGGGAACCAGTGGGCAGAAGACTATGCTTGGGTCTGGAAGCAGAGCAGGCGCCATGCCAAAATGAGGGTTGGAAGTGGGAGGGTGGAATAGGGCTCGTCAAGCAGGGCAGCAGCTATTATACTGTTAAGACAGTGGGATTTAGGTCAATAAAAGGTCAGAAAGGACTGAGAAGTACCATGAGTACCATGGCTGCAGGCAGACACCTTCTGGAATCTGTTGAATCCAGTAAAAATGGACTATGCCCTGTTCAGCTCAAAATAGGAACTTTTATGTTGTGTATTTACTAATTATAAAGTATTACTTCAACTAGAATACACAAAGATAAATCTAGAATGGATCTTTCTGTCCTTAAGAGTTATCAAAACTTCTGGTTGGATAGGGCTTTAATTATTGACCTTGCCACAGGAAAATTGAGATGTGTTCTTAAAGTAAAGATTGATTCATTTTTGGCCTGGGAAATATACAGTGTCCCTAAGACAGTTATAGCGTTAGCCAGGCCTTAAAAAATATGAATATACAACATTACCTAAAGATGGTGATAGGAAAAGAATCCCTAGAAGCTGAGGGAATAATGTAATGGTTTTCAACTTCTTGGGAGTCACTGGCCCCTTCAAGAAGTAACTAAATGCACATGGAAACTTCCATATAATTGACATAAAAGTACCAAAATTCCTGGGTTCCATGAAGTCCATCCTTGGATGCCTAGCTCCCCAGACCCTGGATGCAGAAATCTTTGGAAGAATATGAGTGGACAACCAAATACAAGGCTCTGAAAACACAGGAGACTGAGTATAGAGCCTCATGAAGCTTGAGGGAGTGTGGGACCTGGTCAAGGATTGTCTTGAACATCATACTAATGGTAAATGAAGACAAAATCAAATTTAGATTTGCTAATAATAGCATCACAAAGCAATCACCAATTAATCATCCCTAGATGAAAAGAACTTCAGTGTTAACAGATCTATTCACTTGACTTGATCTCAAATCAGCATTCTAGATTGAATGAAATCAATGAGATATGAGTATAGAAAAAGATATAGAGATTTATTTTTTTAATTTTTAATTTTTTAAAAAAAGATTTTATTTATTTATTTGACAGAGAAAGACAACAGAGAAGGAACATAAGCTGGGGAAGTGGAAGAAGGAGCCACCCAGTGCCCGGAGATTTCTTTTTTTAAAATTTAAATTCAATTAATTAGCGTAACAGTATATTATTGATTTCAGAGGTAGGGTTCATTGATTCATCCATCAGTCTTATACAACACCCAGTGCTCATTACATCACTTGCTCTCCTTAATGTCCATCACCCAGTTACCCCATCCCCTTGCCCCCCTCCCTTCCAGCAGCCCTCAGTTTGTTTCTTAAGATTAAGGGTCTCCTATGGTTTGTCTCCCTCTCTGATTTCATCTTGTTTTATTTTTTTCCTCCCTTCCCCTATACCCCTCTGTTTTGTTTCTTAAATTCCACATATGAGTGATAGCATATCAAAGGGAAAAGCCAAACACCTCTCTTCCTGACTCTGTTGTTCCCATCACATTTTAAATGAATCTGATTGCGGTTTGGAATAAGAAATCTCTCTCTCTTTTTTTTTTTTTCTTTAAATTTTTTTATTTTTTATAAACATATATTTTTATGCCCGGGGGTACAGGTCTGTGAATCACCAGGTTTACACACTTCACAGCACTCACCAAAGCACACACCCTCCCCAATGTCCATAATCCCACCCCCTTCTCCCAAACCCCCTCCCCCCAGCAACCCTCAGTTTGTTTTGTGAGATTAAGAGTCACTTATGGTTTGTCTCCCTCCCAATCCCATCTTGTTTCATTTATTCTTCTCCTACCCACTCTCTTCTTGATCTTTCATTTCCAGGTTGGTAGATTTGAACAAATCACCTTTCTTACCTGTAAGGGGGTCTGGTGATAATTCCTCATGGGTTGTATAAGAGGCACCTGAGTTAGTGCAAGTACAAGAAAGATCTCTGTACAATGCCTGGCATATTATAAGCACTCATTAAATATTATTATTATTAATCTCTGCTGAGACTACTTCTCATTATATCTGCGATCCTTTTAACTTTCTTAAATACCCCAAGGCTGTGGCACATGTGGGTTATAGAGACTAAAATAAGCTTTAGAAAACAAAACAAAACAACACAAATGTTTTGCCACTGCCTACGAAGCCCTATGTGATCTGGCTCTTTCCCTCAGCCCACTACAAATCATTCTTTTCTATCCACTCAATTCCAGCCACCATCGTCTTGCATTTCCTTGGAAAGCTCAAGCACCCTCCTTTCTCCGAGTCTGGGCACTTGTGGCTCACTTTGCCTGGAGCTCTCTGCCTCCTCCTCTTACCGCGATTCTCTCTTTCCCTAAGCACCTGATCTGTAGCCCCTTCATGCCTCTCGCTCCCTACCCCTTGCTCTTCTTTATTACATTCATGTTTTACTCTGTGTATGTAGCACTATCACTCCCTGAATGTTTTATCATTTATCGTTATTTTTTTTAAAGATTTTATTTTTTGTTTGAGAGATAGAGCGAGCGAGCACAAGAAGGGGGGGAAGCAGACCCCTGGCTGAGCAGTCCACGTGGGACTCAATCCCAGGATCCTGAGATCATGACCTGAGCTGAAGGCAGACGCTTAACTGACTGAGCCACTCTGGCTCCCCTTATCACTTATCGTTCAATCTTTGTTTGCCTGTTCCTTGCCACTTCCCACTCTCATGTAAGCCCCATGCGCACAGAGGCCTTGCCTCTGTTAGTTGCCCTGCATGTCAAGACGGGTGCCTGTCAGAGATTATGCCAAAAAAATTGTTGAATGAACAGATATATGAACAATGGATAAATAAATAAATGACTACATAAGCATTTTTGGGGGAAAGAAGCTGATAATTATTTTGACCCTATTCTCAGCCCAGCATGTTGTGATTGTGATATTTTCTATCAACAGTATATGTGGGACTATCCTACAGATAAATGTTAATTGTTCCTTTTGTTTTTCTGTTCGCTTTCTCTTCCTTTTGGACCTTGTCTTGCCATCATTTACTTATTTTACTTGTCCATTTACTTATTTTGCAGAAAGCATGGATGTTTTTGGAACAACCATGTGAAGACATCGTGGTAAAATATAAAATGGAAAATACTTAGGTGATTTTTTCCAAAGATGACAGAAACTATCAGCTTGGCACCTCAGCTCTTTAAAAAACATAAAATTTGGGGAAGGTCAGCTGTTACTCATTTAATCACACTTTTTTAAAAATTTTTAAACAGTCATGGAATGTTGCCCTTAAAAATTCCTCTGAGGTTATCTAATGCAGATTGCTCATTTAGCAGGTGAGCAAGCTGCAGTCCAGAAAGGTCAGAGATTGCCAACAACGGCATGTCTGCTAGCGGTGGCGACAATTCCAGAACACTGGCCTCCTGACTCAGAGGCCAAGGCTGCATTTGCCCTGTGCCACCAAATGAGGAAATGATATTATCTTTGTTTTACTGCCTAAGGAGATAAGGTTAAGGGACCAGCTGATGCTAGCTAGAGACCTAGAACAACAGTGACTGAAAATTATAACCAAACGAAGGATTGAACCCTGACAGATCCTGATAAATATTCAGACCTTCATGGGCCATGACTACTCAACAAACATCCATGTATATAGTATCCATGATTTTCAAATGCACTATGAAGAACTCTGTCTTTATTTCTAGCACTTAGATAACAAAGGATAATAAGAAATCTCACTTGTGTAATTTGCAACAGATTTGCTTTCATCAGCAGGTGAGGGGAAAAAAAAAGGCCAGATTTCTCATGAAATACCAATCAACATTTAGAAACTCAGTGCTGTTATCAGTGAAAAAAAACTACTGTGCGTGTTCTGCTTCAAAGACAAGTTGATTTTTAAAAAGGGTTTTTCAGGAGCAGAAAATTGCTAAAAATTAGACCATTAAATGGGTAGGAAGCCATAAAAATTAGTCCACTTTCAACCCTGCCTTTGTGTAAATTTCTATAATTATATCTCACATACATTATTTATTATTGACAGTTGAGCTGCAAGCAAAAAATTGGTACAGACCAAGCAAAACCTATTCTATTCGAAAATCAGAAATGGAAAGGCAATTTATATTCCCCTTTCTAAAAGTGGAGGGGTGGGAAGCTTAAGTTGAAATATTTTGTGTACTAAAGTTTCAGTTAGTGGGAATTAGGATAGCTGAGTTATAACCTTACCTTGCAGGGTGCAGAATGAAATGTCACCAAGCCTTCAGGAAGCTGAGTGCTCCAGGAGGTGGTATAACACATCGGGGGGAGGTAGTTCTTATCAATCTATCTAATTGAGCTTTTGTATTCAGTTACCGGTTCCCTCCGCCTCCTGAATATTTTACAGCGTTGTGAGAAGACACTTGGTCTTTTAATCAAAATGCCAGCTTGAAGAAGCAGTACCAACTTAGTAGACGTCTCATTTTAGTTTGTGAAAGTAAAAACCAAATGAACCAACATTACACTGACCTTCAGTTCTTTATTTAAGATGCAGACTGGAGACTTAGATAGTTTTGATTTTTGTTCTACTCTCTTCTCCACCGAAGTAATGTCAACTCTCTAATCAGGGATGAGACCACCATTTTCTTTATCCTTAATCATTTTTTTCTTCATCCCTCCTCCTTTGGCCATTTCCTTTTTCTTTTACATGTTTACTCAGAGAATTTCTAAGAAGTATTTTTTCCCTTTTTCTGAGAGATGGAATATGCCAATCAACAGTGGGTCTTAGCCATACTGTTTGCAACTCCCCATCCAGAAAGTCAAAACCACAGCACCAGCTGTGGTTGCCAGGGACAGTCAGGGCCTTACCAATGGCTGCCACCTTCCTTATTTTTTGCCATGACTTCCACCTCAGGGTTGACCATGGGAAGCTGACTATGTTCCCCAAACCATCAAATAAGAAGTCTGTCTTAGTTAACCCACCTTCAGCTTCCCAGTGTCCAACAGCCTGCTCTCAGGGCATATCCAAGGCCTCCCCTGTCTTTTTCACCATAAAACTTTCCCACTCCTCCACCCAGCTTTGGGATTTTCCCAATCCAAGGCGTTGGCTGACTCCCTTGCTACAGCAAGCTCTTCACAACTAGCCTCTGTTCTTCTGTGTGTAGTCTGTTAATTTACACACCTCCCTGAGACTGAATTTCTCACTCTGTACCTTTGCTCTTCCACATAGGCAATGTATTCTTTTTTTTACCTCCAGATTTGTGGGATAATAACTTGTTCATTTATTTATTTATTAACAGATAATGTATTATTTGTTTCAGGGGTACAAGTCTGTGATTCATCAATCTCGCACAGTGCACAGCATTCACCATAGCACATTAATTCTCCAATGTCCATCACCCAGCCTCCCCGATGTATTCTAACAGAAGGAAGCCTGATGTTCCCCCCATGCCAAAATTAGAAATAGAACTACCATATGATCCATCAGTTCCATTCCTGGATCTTCATCTGAAGAAACAAAAACATGAATTTGAAAAGATACATGCACTCTCATGTTCTATACAACATTTTTTACAATAGCCAAACAACCTAAATGTCCATTGATGGATGAACGGATGTGATATACATATATATATGTGTGTGTGTGTATATGTATATATACATGTGATATACATACATATGTGATAAATGATATATATAGATATATACACACACACACACACACACACACACGCACAGCAACTATGTGTTGGCTAACAACACAAGGTCTTAGTTAAGACTCTTTTTAGTTAAAACTCTTTTGTTGACAAGAAAAAAGAAAAGCTACACAATTGGGTTCAAGGCAAAAAGAAAGAGAAGCAGGTTCAGAATGTGTTGGAAAAAATCTGGAATAGTTCACCAAACCCAGGAGAAAAAGATCATCGGGTCTCTCTAAGACCTGAAACCTGAAAGTGGAAATGGCCAGAAACCCCACATGGGGTTCTGCCACATCACTGTCCTTTGCTTGTCTGATCGTCGTGCTCTGTTTCTGTGCAATGGCTTTCTCTGTTTCAGGAGAAGAAGTGAGTCTGAGACACTGTCCTCTCCCCGCTGAGTATTTGTCTCCTTGAGTCAAGAAGCAGAATGGCTGGCTTTCCTTTTAATTTCATGCTCTCAAGGGGTAAAATTTGCTTGGTTTGGCCTGGGTTGGTTTCTCTTTCCTGATGCAGTCATTGGGCTTTGGAGCAGAGCTCAGGTAGCCTATCTCTGACTGCTGGGTTAGGAAGGAACAGAGACTAGAAAATGGAGCTCACTGAGTGCTGGGCCTAAAGTTCTCAAGTGAGGCCCTTTTGTCCCCTAGGGGAAATTTAGCATATCTGAAGGCCTATTTGATGTCACAGCTGTGGGGTTGCACTGTCATTTAGTGGGGAGAGGTCAGAGTTGCTGCTAAATATCTAAAAATGCATCAGATAGCTCCAAAAACAAAAAATTATCTGGCCCCAAATATCAATACTGTCAAGGTTGAGAAACCATGAGCTGAGCTAACTTCCCAAAGTGAGAATGGTGAGGACCAGCCTAGCACTGGCTATGGGAGAGAACATGAAAGAAGAGGGAAAAGGAACACAAATAAGTGATAATTGCAACATTAGTGAGGATTTTCTGTGTTCCGAACACTATAGTAAGTATTTGACCAACATCTTTTTTTTTTTTTTTTTTTTTTTGACACTTCTTGAAAATCCTACAAGGCAAGGGAGTGGCATCTTGGGTTTATGGCAAACAAAACAAGGACTCACTCCCTCCAAAACTGATGTTCTTAAGTAGTAACTAAAAAGTGAGAAGGGAAAATCACCCTATCTTATGGGTTTGTACCTCTTTTCACCTGGGGTAGTTAAAAACATATGAACAGATTCTTAAGTTCTGAGCTTGTGAGTCTAACAAAAGACAGTAAACAAAAACATCATGGCCATTAGCTGCTAGGAGACAATATGGCTATGACAGTCAGATCATGCTGTCTATCAAAGGTCTTTGAATGTAATATACACAGCTATGCAAATATGCAGGCTGACATGAAGAGGAAACAGGGTAGAAATCCTAGGCATGAGGCATGTTGAAGCAAGACAAAGGGCCCCAGGACTGATGTTCTCATGCTTCCTCTGCTCCCAGGCTTGTTGGCCCTGTGCTCAGTTCATACTGTGTCCATTTCCACACCTTCAAACAGGAATGAACACATTAGATTTGTAGGACTGTGGTAATTAAACTCAGAAATGCATATAAAGCAGGGGCTGACAATTGTGTGCATCATTTTGATTTTGCCTAACTTCTTTTTCTTTTTTAAGATTTTATTTATTTGACAGACAGAGATCACAAGTAGGCAGAGAGGCAGACAGAGAGAGAGGGGGAAGCAGGCTCCCTGCAGAGCAGAGAACATGATGTGAGGCTTGATCCCAGAACCCTGGGATCATGACCTGAACTGAAGGCAGAGGCTTAACCCACGGAGCCATTCAAGTGCCCCTGATTCTGCCTAACTTCTTGGCTTGGGCAATACACTTAAATTTTCAGTGCCTTAGATCCCTTATCTCCAACATAGATTTGATAATAATAGTACATCTCTCAAAGGGTTCTTGTAAGGATTAAATTTGTTATTATAAGCAAAGTACTCAGAACAGAACAAAATGTATAGAAAACTTAAATAACATTTGTAAGTAACATTTTAAAACAAATTTTTAAAATTTATTTTATTTTATTTTTATTTATTTATTTATTTTACTTTCTTTTTTTAAAAATTTTTTTAAAATTTATTTTCAGCTGAACAGTATTCATTATTTTTGCACCACACCCAGTGCTCCATGCAATCCGTGCCCTCTCTAATACCCACCACCTGGTTCCTCCAACCTCCCATCCCCCGCCCCTTCAAAACTCTCAGATTATTTTTCAGAGTCCATAGTCTCTCATGGTTCATCTCCCCTTCCAATTTCCCTCAACTCCCTTCTCCTCTCTAGCTCCCCTTGTCCTCCATGCTATTTGTTATGCTCCGCAAATAAGTGAAACCATATGATAATTGACTCTCTCTGCTTGACTTATTTCACTCAGCATAATCTCTTCCAGTCCCATGCATGTTGCTACAAAAGTTGGGTATTCATCTTTCTGATGGAGGCATAATACTCCATAGTGTATATGGACCACATCTTCCTTATCCATTCATCCGTTGAAGGGCATCTTGGTTCTTTCCACAGTTTGACGACCGTGGCCATTGCTGCTACAAACATTGGGGTACAGATGGTCCTTCTTTTCACTACATCTGTATCTTTGGGGTAAATACCCAGTAGAACAATTGCAGGGTCATAGGGAAGCTCTATTTTTAGTTTCTTGAGGAATCTCCACACTGTTCTCCAAAGTGGCTGCACCAACTTGCCTTCCCACCAATAGTGTAAGAGGGTTCCCCTTTCTCCACATCCTCTCCAACACACATTGCTTCCTGTCTTGCTAATTTTGGCCATTCTAACTGATATAAGGTGGTATCTCAATGTGGTTTTAATTTGAACCTCCCTGATGACTAGTGATGATGAACATTTTTTCATGTGTCTGATAGCCATTTGTATGTCTTCATTGGAGAAGTGTCTGTTCATATCTTCTGCCTATTTTTTATATGATTATCTGTTTTGTGTGTGTTGAGTTTGAGAGTTCTTTTAGATCCTGGATATCAACCTTTTGTCTGTACTGTCATTTGCAAATATCTTCTTCCATTCTGTGGGTTGCCTCTTTGTTTTCTTGACTGTTTCCTTTGCTGTGCAGAAGCTTTTGATTTTGATGAAGTCCCAAAAGTTCATTTTCACTTTTGTTTCCTTTGCCTTTGGAGACATATCTTGAAAGAAGTTGCTGTGGGTGATATCGAAGAGATTACTGCCTATGTTCTCCTCTAGGATTCTGATGGATTCCTGTCTCACGTTATTTTATTTTTTTACAGATTTATTTATTTATTTGAGAGAGAGTGTGTGCACATTGCATCATGATGGGGGGGTGCAGACAGACAGGGAGAGAGAGAGACTCCTCAAGCAGACTCCCCACTGAGCATGGAATCCAATGTGGGGCTCCATCCCAGGACCTTGAGATCATGACCTGAGACGAAATCAAGGATTTGCTGCTTCCCCAAGTGGGTCACTCAGGCACCCTGAAATACATTTTAAATAACATTTTATTGGGATACTGTCATGCCTTTTCTTCGTGTATTGTCTATGGCTGCTTTTGTGCTACAATAGTAGAGCTGAGTGGTCACAACAGAGATTGGGGTATGGTCTGCAAATCCAAAAATACTTATTTTCTTCTTGTTCCCAGGAAATGTATGCTAACACCTGGTATAATGTGGTGTTTCTGGCAGAGGTGCAGTACCCTCCCTGCCTTCCCTTACCCAAGGGCTCACTAGATCCTTCTATCCACACTGGGATAATTTCCTCAGCATCTGTTTGCTCACAGACTTGTTTAAGGTGTTCCAGCCAAACTGGCCTCTGTCGGTTTCCAGATCATGGCTGAACACACTGAATTAAATGACATGGTGAGGGGCACCTGGGTGGCTAAATGGGTTAAGCTTCTGCCTTTGGCTCAGGTCATGATCTCAGGGTCCTGGGATCGAGTCCCACATCAGGCTCTCCGCTAGGCAGGGAGCCTGTTTCCCCCCTCTCTCTCTGCCTGCCTCTACGTCTACTTGTGATCTCTGTCTGTCAAATAAGTAAATAAAATCTTTAAAAAAAAATGACATGGTGAAAGACAACCAGATAAGACCATGTTTACCCACAGGAGATCAGGAGATGCAGACAGTTTGCTTTTGTTTTGGAGTGAGATGTGGGAAGGAGAGGAAGTTTGGGGTTGACAGTACTATTTACAAGGCAAGGTAATGAGATGGGGGGGAGGGAAGAGTTTCAAATCTTAGTTGTGCTGCACATTAGTTGTCCAACACTTTTGTCAAATGGTAAAATCCCTGGTCATTAGTCTTCTCATCTCTAAAATGGAAAATCTCTAAAATCTCTAAAAAATATTACTTTTTTTTGGTAGATTAAATAAAATAACTTCTATGAGAACTAAATGAACATTAAAATGTGGAAAATAAATGTTATATTAATCATTTTTATGTTCCACAGATATTTACTGAGTACCTATTATAAAGGTACTGTAGGATAAGTCTGCCCTCACGCCCTTAACTTCCATGGTACTCTAATGACAGTGATAAGTAGAATTTACTGGACATTTTCTATATAGTCTATCCTATTCTAACTACTTTCTTTATTTTGTAATAACAAATTGAATCCTTACAACAATCCTTTGAGGTATGTAGTGTTGTTGTGAAATCTGGGTTGAAGATAAGGGAACTAAGGCATAATCTAGTTAAGTACATCACTCAATGTCACCAAGCTAAGGAGTTGGGCAGATAGGATGAGGCTCTCAGCGGGTCTGGCTGCAGAGCCCAAAGTTTTTTTTTTTTTTTTTTTTGAATTTTAATTATTTTTTATTTTTTATAAACATATATTTTTATCCCCAGGGGTACAGGTCTGTGAATCACCAGGTTTACACACTTCACAGCACTTACCAAAGCACATACCCTCCCCAATGTCCATAATCCCACCCCCTTCTCCCAAACCCCCTCCCCCCAGCAACCCTCAGTTTGTTTTGTGAGATTAAGAGTCACTTATGGTTTGTCTCCCTCCCAATCCCATCTTGTTTCATTTATTCTTCTCCTACCCACTTAAGCCCCCATGTTGCATCACCACTTCCTCATATCAGGGAGCCCAAAGTTTTTAACAGTGCTCTGAGCATCAGCTCTGTAGCATGTTTAGTCATGATTCATTTTAAGTCTGGCTGGTCTTCACTGTTGATGGTCCTGGTATATGAGCCAAACTCACGTGGCACCAGGTACAACTTTTTGCATGGGGTCTGGGGGAGGGGGTCTCTGGGAAAAAGAAGCTGCTGTGGACAAAGGAGAAACACAGTCCTACCTCTCAGAGGTGTGCAGGAGTTCTCAGTGGCCTGTGGAGGGGATCACCAGACACAAGCTTTCGGGACGAATGGCTGTACCATAGAAAGGGAGAGAAAGTGAAAGAATACCTTCTCTGTGATCTGAATTGCATGGGTACTTGTTATAAACTAAATTAGGTCCCCCTAAGATTTATATGTTGAAATCTTAACCCCAGTCCCTTCAGATATTTGGAGGCAGATCCTTTAAAGAGATGGTTAAGGTAAATGAGGCATCTAGGGTGGGTCTTCATCCAGTCTGATTGGTGTCCTGTAAGAAGAGGACATGAGGACATTGGGAGAGACACCAGGGACATATGCGGACAAAGAGAAGACCATGTGAGGACACAGTGAGAAAGTGGCCATCTACAAGCCAGAGAGGCCTCAGGAGAAACCAACCCTGCTGACACCTTCATCTTGCTGTTCCAGCTTCCAAACCATGAGATAGTGAATTTCCGTTGTTTAAACCACCCAGTCTGTGGTACTCTGTTATCGCAGCCCTAGCAAAGGAATCTGGGGTGGAAGAGCCCTCACCTTTCCTGGAATCCAGAACAAAGAGTAGGAAGTCTTTCTCTGTCACCCTGACACATGCCCCAGAGCAGATTTGACTTTTGGGGTGTTCAGAAGGGTGCCAGCAGCCAAGAAACGCTGAGCCTGGGGGTCCGCGAAAGAGGGACTGGGCACTCAGAGGAGGAACGCGATGTAGTGAGAGGGCCTACTGTGCCCAGTGGAGCGGCGGCAGTCATTTTCAGGGAATTGCTGCCCCATAAACAATAGTGCAGAGACAGAGCCAGCAGAGCAGCAGGAGGAAGTGGCTGTGACCAGCGGCGTGGCACAGAATTCAGGAGAGGGCAGCGTATGTCACACATGCCTCTGGAGATTCTAAAATTTCTTAAGAGGGAAGCTGGGATTCATACATCAACAGTTTGGGGAAATGAGCCAGAAAAATTAGGTATTAATATTAGTGCTCCCACATATGTACCCAGAGGGTGGTGAGGTTTGGGGAAATTACAGTTCCACACAGTTGACCCCAGAGCAGCTGTCGATGAAGATCTATAAGAACAGCGATAGAAGGTACATGGAAGAAATAGACTGATAGGCAAGTAATGGCAAAATGGGACAAAAAAAAGAATGGGAAGATTTGTGTATAAGAACCCAGGGAGGCAAATAAACCAACCAACCACTTCACAGGGTTATTCAAGAAACCCTAATTAAAAGGACTTGGTAGGGGCACCTGGGTGGCTCAGTGTGTTAAGCCTCTGCCTTCGGCTCAGGTCATGGTCTCAGGGTCGTGGGATCAAGCCCCACATCTGGTTCTCTGCTCAGTTGGGAGCCTGCTTTCCCCTCTCTCTCTGCCTGCCTCTCTGCCTACTTGCGATTTCTCACTCTGTCAAATAAATAAAACAATAAAAAAAAAGACTTCGTACATACAATATGTTATATAGGTGGTTTATTCAGTAAAAAAGCTCAACTCTATTCGAGATGACCACAAGCAGGAATTCAATGGCATGAATAAATAGGGATCATTTCGGACAACACAGCCATTGGAATATGACAGGGCAGGGTTCCAGAAAAATATAGAAGAAATAATAAAATCATGGAAAATATGCAGGTAAATTGGAAGTCACAAAAGGGGAGACAAATAATACTGAAGAAATGAAGACAAAGGTTAATTTAAACAAATAAAATAATATGCATTTTATCTTCTCAAGTCAAATTAATGAAGATGCTATTTAGCCTTCCTGGGAATGATTTAAGTTCTTCGTTATTGAAGTCCTGTGCTGTCCTGTAGAAGTAACTTAGAATGTCTTCAGTGGCCATTAGGATTTTTAGCTGAATGCTCTAGGGTGCTATCTCTTTGCTATTTACTTTGATTTAGGTTTTCTCACTCATCGCCATCATCAAACTGTACCCTATGGGGTGTTTTGTTTTATTTTGTTTTGCTTTGTTTTCTACATATCTGCTTCTTGTAGTTTCTCCTCTACATATTTTCAGTATTTCTTAATACTCTGTTAAAATGCCATATAACCAGATATAACCACTATATGATGAATAAAAGTTGATAATGATTTAGTAAGTGCTTTCATCCCTAGTTTGTTTGTTTAAATTGCAGAGAAGTTGGCATATGATATTTGTCACAGCAAAGGGCTTTTCAGGAGCCCCTTTTTGCTTGAGATGATGTCTTAGTTGGCTGACCTGTCAAGAAAACTGATCTTCTGAAAAACGAAGTATTGTTTTCTCATGAACATGTTTATCAACACAAATTTTTCAGTTTGTGATTCTCTTCATAGTTTTTCATTGTTTTTGCTTGTCTCTTTGCTTTTTTTTTTGTAAGAGTATACCTTACTCTGAAATCACTGGGCTGATTTGTGTCAAATTTATAGAGTGAATCTTTAGAGGAACTCTAATGTAATTAACTGCTTGACATGGGGCTGCATAAAATACAACTTGGAACAGGGCTGAATAATATTGTGGTCATATATAAAAGTTTGAGACCCAAGCTGTCTGGAGTCAAGTTCTGGTTCTACTAGTTATTAGCAGGAAGACCTAGGGTAAATAATTAAATACCTCTAGTTTTCAGTTTCCCCATCTAAGTAAGAGGTAATAGAGATGTCTACCTCAGAGGTTTGATTATGGACCCTAACTGCTGATGCGTGGTTAGCACTGAGAATGGTCTGCTGTGTAGTGACAGGAAGTGATAAATTCTAACAGTAAGTATTCAAATACTACAGTCTAACTAAAATTCGTAATGCTGGGACACCTGGTTGGCCCAGTTGTTAAACGTCTGCCTTCAGCTTGGGTCATAATCCCGGGGTCCTGCGATTGAGCCCCGCATTGGGTTCCCCGATTGGCAGGAAGCCTGCTTCTCCCTCTCCCTCTGCACCTGCTTGTGTTCCCTCTCTTGCTGTGTCTCTCTCTGTCAAATAAATAAACTCTTTAAAAGAATAAAATTCATAATGCTAATGTGAAATAAAAAGAAAACCATGTTGTGAAGGCTGATCAGTAGGTGAAAAGTTTGCATCCAGAAGAGTTAACGGTCCCCAAGTTAGAATCGTAAAGCTGTACTGGAGAAAGCTAGGGCAAAACTTTCAGTTCTGGTCTTGGGTCTTGGAATATGATTACTGTCCTTTAAGCACAAAATCTTTAGGAAGAAATGGAACAGTGGGTGAGTTCAAAACAGTGAGCTTTCTTATTTGTTCTAAGGGCAGCCTTTTTATCTGTTTTCCTCTTGATTGATAGAAGAGATGAAAGGAATGGAAATAAAATGAATCCCAATAATATCTCGGAAGAGAAAGCAGCTTAATAACAAGCAAGTCTAACTGAGGAGTGAGAGCAAGGGAAAAAGAGAAAACCCTTCAAGATGATAGCTTTGTGTCTGACAAGATGAGGAGAGAGGAGAGCGCTTATATAATGTGTTTTGCATCAGAGGCTTTCAACAGGCAGCTGAGCTGTGCTATTGCCGCCTCGTAGTGGGAAAAGAGCTGATTCAGACTTGGCTGGCTGAGAGGGCCAGAGACTAGAGCATCTACTTCCAGTGCTCACTTTTTTAAAAAAACACCTGAAGAGAAAGCAGAGACTTGAAGAGTGTTAAGTTTAATCTTCTTGAACATAATTCCCAGGTAGTAAGGCAGGATATCAGCCCTCTGGGTGGGATGGGGGAAATGTAGGGGTGGGAATCTAAAGAGCTCCATCAGCAGTTGCTGCTGACATTTATTTATTTCTCACTTTATTGACTTATTCATTGATTTTTAAGTAGGTTCCACACCCAGCATAGAGCCCAATACAGGCCTTGAACTCATGACCTTGAGATCAAGCTCTGAGCTGAGCTCAAAAGTCTGACACTTAACCAGTTGCTGCTGACATTTATTTATTTTGCACGTTATTGACTTATTCATTGATTTTTAAGTAGGCTCCACACCCAGCATAGAGCCCAATGCAGGTCTTGAACTCATGACCCTGAGATCAAGATCTGAGCTAAGCTCAAAAGTCTGACACTTAACCGACTGAGCCACCAAGGTGCCCCTATTTTGCATTTTAAAAACCTTGAGGCAAGGGAGACAATGAGAACTAATCTCATTAGTTTGTGTATAGTCTCCCCAACTAGCCATGTAATAAACTCTTTCATTTTCCCCCCCTACACTGGGCGACAAAACTCTGAAGTGAGAACCCCGTATTTCCAAGGCCAACAAATTGTGTAACACTCTGTAACTTTGTGCTCTTCGCTTCTTCCCCCTGGCCTCAGTTTCTCTGTAAAGGTTGTCCTGTAAGATCTCTAAGTCCCTTTTGAACTAAAAAATCCAGTCATACATTGTAATGTCAAGGGAATCAATCTGTGCTCCCATCGTTTGGTCCACATTGTTTTAGCTGCCATCTTATCTCATTGTTCTTTTTCTGACCGTCTCTGTTACTGGCAAACACAGTTCGCTTTAACCTCCCCGCACTTGACTGATTTGTGCCCTTCACCTTCACTGCTTCTGCTTTAACATGTAAATACAGTTGTCTTTGGGACTCAACTCAAGTGTCTGTTGACATAAATTTCTAGGCACAAAATGGAGCTGCTCCTGCCCAGGGTTCCATGTCAACAAACAGAACTTTCCTGTTCCTGTAAATGTTTTCATGACCAGAATCATGGATTAGCCAGCCAACCAGTTCTCAAACTCTAAGCCAACCCTTAGTTCCTTGTTTTTTAATCTTTCTAAATAAAGTCAGATACCCATCCCCAGTCAATCAGGCCCCGTCTCCACTTTTCTGCTTCTAAGACTCAATTAAACTCACTCTTACCCCAAGTATCTTGGTAAGAGTGTGCCACTGCTTGTGAGACCCTGTACTCCCCAATGCCTAGAGGGTCTTCCCTAGAGTCAAGGACATAGACAGTGTCTTATTATGTCATTTGTCATACTTATCCTCCTCTCCAAAAGAAGAGATCTTCACTTCCCTGAATTTCCATAAAACTTCCCTGTGCCCTCTTGAGGAACTCATTATATTCCACATGATATTGTAATCATTATTTTGTGTATTGTCTTTCCAATTAGCAAGTGTAATAAACTCTCTCATTCTTGAGACCACTGGGGATAGTGACACACAAGTTCTCACAATATTGAAACATGTCTATGACATTTGGTAAATAGTCACTATCCCATGCCCTCCACAGAGAATGCCCTTGCTCCAGGTTTTTTCTCACTCCTTCCCACAGGATACCTCATGTCCCCTCATTCAAATAACTAAAAGGTGGGTACCTGGCACAGCAGTGTCTCCAGGGTCCAGTCTAGGCTATGGCTTTGTTTTTTCAAATAGGTCAGATGTTGTACAAATTGTTAAATATTTTGAATGTCATCCTGCTCTGTATCTCTCCTGGCCATAGTCTTCTGCATCGTGGCTTGCACATAATAAATGTTGGTAAATAAAAGGACCCTGACTTGTTCAGTGCCACAAAAATTCCAGGAAACATTTTAGAGATGGGTCAGGTTCAAAGATGGCATGGTTTGATGAGTCAGTGTTTAAGCTCGTCTCTTGACTTCAAAAAGACACCCAAGAATGGGCATTAAGGAGGGCACGTGTTGTGATGAGCCCTGGGTGTTGTATGCAACTGATGAATTATTGACACTACATCTGAATCTAATGATGTACTGTAGGTTGGGTAATTGAATTCAAATTAAAAAAAAGAAACCTAAGAATTTTGAAGAGAAGGCAATGAGTACAGGAACTAAAATAAAGATATTAAACAAAATTGAAGGGAAACAAATGCTTAATTGAGTAATGCACTGGGTAATAGATTTGAGCTTTTCAAGAGTTTGGTTTAAGGCTGCTTGAATTAGAGGAGTATTAAATGTACTGCTTTCTCCTAGTTATCCTTCATGCACCTCAACTCTTTTTCTGTCTCTCTCAGGGCTGCTTTTTTTCCTTCTGTTTCCAAGTAAGATCCCTCCCTAAACTCTGGCCCCTTTGCCTTTTTCATTGTACATTCTTTTGCTATAATGGATAAACAAGTTTAGCAAAGCTGCACAACATACAGAGAATATACAACAATCAGTTGGAATTCTATAAACTAACAATGAATAATTGAAAAATTAAAAGTAAAAAAAAATACCATTCAAGTGTTGAGAAAATTGGAAGGCCATGTGCGAAACAATGAAACTGGACAACTTTCTCACACTGTATAAACAACAACAACCTTAGGGTCCTGCTATAAAGCCTTGTGTTGGGCTCCCTGCTCAGTGAGGGAGTTTTCTTCTCCTCTGACTCTCCCCCCGACTCATGCTTGCTCTCTGTCTCAAATAAATAAGTAAAATCTTAAAGAAAAATAAAGGTAAAACCTGAAACCACAGAAATCCTAAAAGAAAACAGGCAATAAAGTCTTGGACATTAGAATTAGCAATTTTTTGAGGGGCATGTCTCCCTAGACTAGGGTAACAAAAGCAAAAATAAACAGTTAGGACTACATTAACTAAAAAGCTTCTCACAGAGAAGGAAACCATCAACAAAACAAAAAATTAACCTAGGGAATGGGAGAAGATATTCACAAGGAGATCTTGCATGACTATAACGGAGTAGCACAAGGTGGTTCTTTGTGGTGATCGAATAATTTTGTCTCTTAACTGCCGTGGTTGTTACATGAATCCACTTATTTTAAAATAACATAGAACTATAAACACACACTGTACCATGTCAGTTTCCTGGCTTTGGATATTGTACTATAATTATGTAAAATGTAATTATTGAGGGAAACTGGGTAAAGACTACAGGGAATATCTCTGTTAAAAATATTTTTTTTCCAGAATTTTTCAGTTTTGGTCTTTGAAAATGTTCCAACAGATCAAGGCTAATCTGTGATTCAAACATCCAAACGCTAACTAAACAAAATAATCTCTGAGAAGTCAATGAATTAATAAAGTCATCCAGAAGACCCTTTAAAAAGTACCATTTAAGATATCACAAAAGAAAATAAAATACTTAGGCATAAGTCTAATGATACTGGTACAAAATCTCTAACCTGAAAATTATAAAAGACTGATGGGAGTCATCAATTAAGACGTGAGTAAACAGAAAGATATATTGTGTTCATGGATTGGGAGATGCAAGGTTTAAGATTTTACTTCTCACAAATTGATCTACAGATCCAATGCAATTAAAATCCTGTCAGATGTTTTTGTAAATACCAATAAACTGGTTTTAAAATTTATTGGAAAAAGGAAAGAGCCTAGTACAGTCAAGATAATTTGGGAAAAGAAGAATAAAGATGGAGCACTTACATTACCTGATTTTAAGACTTACAATAAAGCAGTAATAATAAAGACAGTGCAATATCGGAGAAAGAATATATATACAGATAAATGGAACAGAATAGAATCCAGAAAGAGACATGCAGAAATATGACCAATTGATTTTTGACATTAGTGCAAAGGAAATTCAATGGAGAAAGGATAGTATTTTTTTTTCTTTTAACAAACTGTACTAGAACGATGGGATATCTGTATATAAAAAAAGAATTTCAGCCTATAATTGACACTGAATGTAAAAATTAATTCAAAATGGATTGTAGAACTAAGTGTAAGATATAAAACTATGTCATTTTTTAAAATAAACATAAGAGAAAAATCTTTGTCACCTTAAGTTAGGTAGAGTTTGTAGATAGATACATCAAGAGTATAATCCATAAATGAGAAACTGATAAAACATGTCTTCATCAAAATGAGGTGTTTTTAGTTTGCAAAAGACATCTGTAAAAAGAATCGAAAGGCTAGTCACAGACTGGATGAAAATATATGCAAATCATACATCTGATAGAAGTGCCTGGGTGGCTCAGTTGGTCAAGTCCAACTGAGGGATCGAATCCCTCATTGGGCTCCCTGCTCAGTGGGGAGCCTGCTTCTCCCTCTGCCTGCTGCTCTCCCTGCTTGTGCTCTTTCCCTTTCTATCCAATAAAGAAATAAAATCTTTTTTAAAAAAGTCATACATCTGATAACTCTCAAAACTCAACGACAAGAAAGCCAATAACCCAATGAAAAATGGACCAAAGATTGGAGCAGACACTTCATCAAAGAAGGTATACAGACAGGAAATAAACACATGAACAGATGCCAATATCATTAGTCACTAGGGAAATGCAAATTAAAACCTCAAGGAGCTGTCGCTGCACACCTCTTAGCAAAAACAAAGAAAACAAAGCCCAATAACGCCAACTGGTGGCAGCAATATCAAGTAACAGGACTCTCATGCATTGCTGATGGGAATACAAAATGGAAAAGCCACTGTGGAAAAGCTTGTCAGTTACTTATAAAGTGACACCTATTTGCCCTATGTGACCCAGACATCCTATTGTAGATGTTTAACCTACAGAAATAAAAGCATACGTCCAAACTAATACCTGACATGAAGGTTTATGACAGCATAAAATTAATAACATGATTGCTAGAACCTAGAAGTAGCCAAATATCTCTCCACTGGGTAATCAATAAACTTATGGTACATAAAGAAAAAAAAATACACTTTTTTGTTATATATTTCCACAACTTTGGACAAATGTGTAATCAGGTAACTACCACCAAAGAACAGATACAGAATAATATCATGACTGCCTCTTCCCCAAATCCCTTTTTTGGGGTCTTATTTGTGTAAGATCTTGGTTTTCTATCTTGTTTTAAAATTAAAATAAACTAAAATGAGTGAAATTCCTTTAGCATTTTCAAAAAGAGGCAGTATCTAATAAAACTGAATGTATGTGTATATGTGAGTGTATTTCATATACATTACCTATAAATTTTCATCCTAGGTAAGTACTCTAGAAAAATGCACCTTTATACCCACACAAAGATCTGTGCAAGTACATTCATTACAACAGCACTCTTTAACAGTCTCCAGCTAGAAACTACTCAAATTCCCAACAATAGCAGAAGAGATATAATGGAAGAGTGGAATAGAGTAGTACAGTGGGATCATGTTTTGCTATGGTGAATTGCTATACCGTAAAGAGAACGAATGATCTACAACTATACACGATATGGGTGAATTTCACATCCTGCTGAGTGATGGAGCCAACAACAAGGACTACGTATTATATGCTTCCGTTTTTCCATTGCATTCAAAATAGAAAAACTGGTCACTGGTTGTTAGATGTTGGGATAGTGGTGGGTTACCTTTGTGGTAGTTGGGTAGTGAGCAGAGAAGGAGGGAGGGTGGTTACCTGGAACTGGCAATGATTGCTTTTCACTTACATGGCCAGTCTTGGTTTGAGAGATTCATCAAGGCAAAACCTAGTAATCTGCATATTTCTCTGCGTGTGTGTATGTCAAAGAGAAGTTTACACTTAACACCAGCAACCATACTTCCATCTTTTTAAAATGTATTTCATTTACATACAACTTTATAGGAATACAAGAGTTGCATAAAAGTCATACACATCTTCTTTTGATGTTATCTTTTCCCTTTTCCTTTATTTTTTTAAGAAGTCATTTATCTGAAGTTCAAATCTTTCCTTAGTTGCAGAGTGGTTTCTAATGCATAAAGTTTAGCACTTCTTGAAGAGTTGGTTTGCTACCTCCCTCCATTTGGTTGCACTGTCCTAAGACCTACACAATCCTGTCAGTTCCAGAGACCAGAACAGATGCAGACTTGACATGAAGGTCTTTTCTGGAATGTATCTGCTATGTGGTAAGGATATCATTTCACTTTGTGATTCACTTCATTTACTACAGTCTGTGGCTCCCATCAGACTCCTAACAGGGTTGTTTATGCATTTAGCTGCTATTTCTCCTTCAGCCTTGCAGACAACTCATTATATCTGGAAGTATTTTATAAGATACTACAACTCAAGCTAGGCAGGAAGTCCATCACCAGAAAGGTCTGATCATTAGACCGTCATGCTCCAAATCCTGGGAATGTGGAAATAGCCCATTTTTTCCCTCCTTCTGTCTCCTAGCCATCCATAATGAGCCCACCTCAGAGAAAGGCATAAAGGAGGTCTCCTGTGTGATTTATCTCCCTTTTTCATGGCCTCTTGGTCTTCCTCTCTCCAACCCTCCTCATAGTGTCCCCATTCTTCTTCCTTTCTGCCTTTAACCTGACTGAAGTCTGTTGGTACAAACAGCTTTTCCCTCAGTGAAGATAGGGTTGAAAGGGATGGCAGATACAATCAGGTCTTGCTCCTGTCTGAAGAGTTGAAGATACGTTTCCTTTCAGACCCAGGCTTATGGTGAAATGTTAAAAGGTCAAAAGGGTGAGACTTTGAAGCATTTGACTTAAATGCAGTTCATTATTTTGCTCACAGAAGTCACATTCCTTCATTCTCTTTGCTTTCCTAGCCATCCCTAATTCTAGATTGGAAAAGGGGAGGTGGTATTCACCAAGTGAGGGTCCAGTGAAATAGGATAAAGTGGGTACAAAAACTTCAATTTTTAAATTTTTTTTTTTTTTTTTTTTTTTTAGGTAGGCTCCACACCGAGCGTGGAGCCCAATGTAGGGCTCCAACTCATGACTGTGAGATGAAGACTTGATAGAGATAGAAACTTGAGATAGAGTCAGACACTTAACCTACTGAGCCCAGGTGCCCTGGGTACAAAACTTTCATGTCACATCACTAGGATTCAAGAATTTAACGTCATTGAGAAGAAACATTTTTGAAATATTCCATTTGTAAAATAGCAGAAGCCAAATGTTTCTTTCAGTCATATATAGTGTAAATATATTTCAAGGGAACTCCATAAACAAACAGAATATTTGAATATAAGTCAGAGTTTATTGCCAAGTCCAGTGATTTAATGGTTCTATAGTGGTTTAGGAGTTATAACTAAACTTGTTTCCTACACTGAATGTTCCCAGTAACTATAAGCCTACAATGATGGCATCCTTATTTTAGATTTTTCTGTCTTCTCTGAAGTGTCAGTCAGCTGTCAGTAAAATTGACTTAATATATCTGAAAACTCTAGTGTGTATAGGTGATTGATCAATATTATCTCACTTTCTTCATGATATATTAGTATGTCTTTTATCCTCTTTTCTTATTACTTTTGGCTTCTAATTTTGTCGTGACTGGTAAAATATGTAATTTCTAATCATTTGGCAGTTTGCTCATAACCTGCCTTCTTACAAACAGGACCCCAAAAGCACAAGCCAAAGTGAAAAGATCAATCAATTTAGCTGCATTGAAATTTAATATCTCTGTATTCCAATCATCATAAACAAAGTTAAAAAGCAAATGTCAGGTGGAGAAAAATATTTACATCATATGTAGCAAAGTGTTATTAAGTGAAATGGTTGAAGAGCTACTACATACCTGTAAGAAAAAGATAAATAAAAAAATACAAAAAAGGCAAAAGATACTAACAAGCAATTTATAGAAAAGGAAATATAAATGGCCAGTGAATGTATGAAGCATTTCTCCAAGTCACTAGTAATTAGGAATATGCAATTTATAATTAAAATGAAATAGCATTTGTCCTCCATCAGATTTAAAAAAAAATTCGAATATGACATAAAATACTAGTGAGTGTCTGAGGAATTATCTCCATAATATATAATTTATCATGATATAAATTGGTATTCTTCTTTGGGAGGAGATTTGGCAACATCTCTTCAGATTAAAAACATGGATCTCATAAACAACCTAGCTAAATTTTTTTTGTTGTTGTTCAGTCTCTACTCTTTAGAAACACTTGCACACATGCTTATGAAGGCATGTGATAGTAGGTATCATTTATTGATAACTTGCTTTCACTGTTTTAAGTGCTTTGCATGCTTAAATGCCTTTAGTCCTCATTAATTTCTTTTTTTTTTTTTGCCTTTTAAAAGGACATAGGCAACATATATTGATTTTATTATGCTGTATTTCCTGTCTTTATAAGTTGTTAGATGATAACAGTAATTTCTATTAATATCTTCTTTTTACAAATTTGTAATCTAGGATGTGAATCCAAGTAGTCTGGCTCCAGAAGCTATGTTCTTTCCCTTGAGAGAATTTTTCTTTTGTACAAAGATGCTCGTTGCCACATTTCAACAGAAAAAAATATGAAACAATTTGGAGTATAATGCAGCAGTAAAAAGGATGAGATTTATAATATTGGTTCCAATCCAGGGGCAATTTTGCTCCTCAGGGGACATTTGGCAGTGTATGGAGACGATTTAGGCCTTTGTCACAGCTGCATAGGAGGAGGAAGTTGCCAATGTCATCCAGTGGGTATGAGACAATGTATTAACATGGATTGTTCTCTAAGAAATAGTGTTCATTTCCAAAGCCCATTAGTAGTATATCAATTATTTTAAGGAAGGCAGACACACACAAACAGATCAAAAATATTCTGGATGTTTGTACTCCTACCTGTGTGTGTATATGCCTAGGAAGAAGTCTAAAATAATGCATAAAAATTCTGAAACGTGGTCACTCCTGAAGGATAGTGGAAGGGGAGATGGATTGTGGGCAAAGTGTGAACAAAGGGAACTTTCAAGATAGAACCAATATATAAATATATTCATTTTTTTTGATGTAGTGTTCAATGATTCATTATTTGTGTATAAAACCCACAGCTCATTATAGCGCATGCCCATGTTTTTAAAAGTGTTAATAAAAAAATGCACTTGTGTATACTTATAGAATTACAATTAATATTAGAGTACCGCTGGGTACTATTTGTTACTTGTCAACCTGACAGAGATTAACAAAGGACCGTGAGCAGTGATGACAGGTGGGAAAAAAAAGGCTGCGCCAACCCTCTGACCAGGCATCTCCTTTACGAAATACTTCCTATGAAACATAATTATAAGAGGCATATAAGATGCTCGTATTTATGTAAAAACAAGTCCTAGAGCCATTCACTCTGTACAATGAATGTATCAAAGTGAAAAATCTTTATGGAAAAACAACCACCTGAGGACTCTAGGGAGAGAAATGGGATTCAGCTGAGAGCCAAAGGGATTTCCCTCTATGTGCTTTAGTTAAAGATATTAAAAGAAGAGTTTTTTTCTTAAAGATCTTATTTATTAATTTGGGAGAGAGAGTGAGCAAGCAAGAGAGAGCATGAGCATGAAGGGGGCTGGGGGGAGAAGAGGGAGTGAGAAAGAACCTCAAACAGACTCCCCACTGAGGACTCGATCCCAGGACCTGGAGATCGTGATCTGAGCTGAAGGCAGGCACTCAACCAACTGAGCCACCCAGGTGTCACACAAGAAGAATTTTTTTACATGTTACTTTAGTTATTAAAAAAATAAAAATTGTGCACCAACATAAATACATAGTGTGTTATTGGCTGTAGTACAATTAAATTAAAAAACAAAGACAAAACAATAAAGCAATGTAAATACCCAAGAATGAGAGGTAGGGCAAATACATTAGTCCTTGCTCATTTGAACAAGTGTCCTGTAATTATGGATAATAACATTCTGGAATTATGTCTATTAGTATGGTCAGATGATTGAATTGCCTGGCTAGATGAAGAAATAGCAATTATAAAACATATACATGGAATCATATACTATTATTTCAAAGAAAAATATAAGCATAAGCATAGGAGGAAAACACTTGGAAGGAGAATTATCAACATTTTGAGAAGAATTATCTTTGGAGCTGGACGCAGAACTTTTATGTTCTCTTCATTCTGATTCTCTCTGTGTTCAAATTTTTTGTACTCAAATTATTTCTCTAATAAACCAGCTTAATGCAAAGGGAAAAAAAGTGTATTAGATAGTAAAAAGAGTCCAGGTAATGGAGTAATAAAAACATGTTTAAAGTGGGGTGCTCGGGTGGCTCAGGTGGTTAAGCATCTGCTTTTGGCTCAGGTCATGATCTCAGTATCCTGGGATCAAGTCTCCACATCAGGCTCCCTGCTCAGCGGGAAGTCTGCTTCTCCCTCTGCTGCTCCTCCTGCTCTCCCTCTCTCTCTCACATAAATAAATAAATAAATAAAACTAAAAAAAAAAAAAAAAAAAAAAAAAACATGTTTAAAGTAATGAAGGAAAACAATGGAAAGGAGAAATAAGGGCAAGAAAGTAATGTGGGATCAGAAGTAAAATGTAGAATGTATTACAGTAACTTTGGGTCCAAATTTGGCTCTGCTGTTTAAGAGCTGAGTGACTGAGAAGAAGTTCCTTAACCCACTTGAAGTTCAGTTTCATGTCTACAAAATGTAATAACTACAGCTATTTTTTAGGGCTGGTGTGAGGGTTAAATGAGAAATCATATTAACATACACTGAAGTATTGTTTAGTGGTTTAGAAAACTCCTCAAAAGCTCAGCTGAGATCAGTGTTACTAGGGATGTCCCAAAGTACACATGATTCATTCATTTCTCTACATCTGCAAAAGTAGTTGAGTAGCTATGTGTTAAAGTTTAGTCTCCAGTAAGTACCCAGGACACAGTTGGTTTTTAGCT
This sequence comes from Mustela erminea, assembly GCF_009829155.1. Classification (NCBI taxonomy): domain Eukaryota; kingdom Metazoa; phylum Chordata; class Mammalia; order Carnivora; family Mustelidae; genus Mustela; species Mustela erminea. The sequence goes on along the minus strand of NC_045621.1, from coordinate 100,876,022 downwards.
TTGCTACTCAGTGTGGCCAAAGAATCAGCAGTATTTCTGGGAGCTTGTTAGAAATGCCAAATCTTGACCTACTTCAGACCCAGAAATTAGAATCTTCATGGGGGCCCCTTAGGAGATTCATAGGAACACTGAACTATTTAATACCAGCAAAAAATAAAATCCTGTCCTTTAATAGTCAGCTGGACTGGGCTTGAACTGTCAAACACATGCAAAAATTGAGGCATCTAAATATGTGACTGGCGAGACAATTGTCTCACTTCCAGTCACAAGGACCAGTGTTACATATTTTTGTTTCAAGGTTAACTGCAAGGTAACTGATGAGACATTGTAGAGTATTGCCACAGAATGGCCACACGTGGGCAAAATGTGATCACTAACTCATTCCTTCAACACAAAGGAAGGCACATAAGAAATGCTCAGAAATAAAGAGGAAGCTCACCTTAGCTGGTCAGTAAATAGTCAAAAGCCATAGTCTTGGTGTGAGCAACCTGGCATTGAGTCAAAATGTCTAACTTAGTTTCTGGCTCATTGGGAAGGGGATGTTGTATTTAGAGTACTTGTGACACGTTGCAAATTATCAAACCTCATCTTATTCTTCAGTGGTCCATGTATCTTTTTAGTTAAATAAGACTGGCAGAGAGTTCTCCAAAATCTGTACAAACCATGCTTTGGTACAAGGATGCCCTGACCTTGGACTTAGCCATTTAGACTCCAGAAAGAAATGGAGATCTTAAAGCCTTTTTTTTTTTTTTTTGAGAATTGTTTTGCTTTTGATTTTGTTCTCATGGACTTGGCACTTTTGAGGTTTGTCTTAGGGTCTTTTATAAGGAATGTGTGTTTTGAAGGAATAGGGGAAGGGAATACAGTCAGTATGCAGTTACTGAGGGACTGAGAAAGCTGAGAAAAATGTCAGAATACTGAGTCTGACCTGGAGGAAAGAGATGAAGGAACACCGGGGAGAAGTTGGTGTCAGTATCTCACCTCTCTGTCTGGGTACACACTTCTGTCACTTTCCTTTGTCCAAAATCAGTGTGGTGTTGAGCACAAAGCATGAGCTTTAAAGTCAGAAAATATTAAGTTCCTATCTGTGTTCTGACCCCTTCTGGTTGTGTGTCCTTCAGGTCATGACCTGCTCTCAGTTGTCTTTTTATTTTTTTTTTTCTAATTGTTTAAGACATACATTTATTACATATTTGGTTTTTGTTGTTGTTGTTGTTTTTATTTTATTTTATTATTTTTTTCAGTGTTCCGAAATTCATTGTTTATGCACCACACCCAGTGCTCCATGCAATACATGCCCTCCATAATATCCACCACAAGACTCACCCACCCTCCCACTCCCTCCCCTCCAAAACCCTCCATTTGTTTCTCAGAGTCCATAGTCTCTCATGATTTGTCTCCCCCTCTGATTTTCCCCAACTCACTTCTCTGCTCCATCTCCCAATGTCTTCCGTGTTATTCCTAATGCCCCACAAGTGAGTGAAACCATGTGACAATTGACTTTCTCTGCTTGACTTATTTCACTGAACATAATCTCTGGTTCCATCCATGTTGATACAAAAGTTGGGTATTCATCCTTTCTGATGGAGGCATAATACTCCATAGTGTATATGGACCATGTCTTCTTTATCCATTTGTCCAATGAAGGGCATCTTGGTTCTTTCCACAGTTTGGCCACTGTGGCCATTGCTGCTATGAACACTGGGGTACAGATGGCTCTTCTTTTCACTGCATCTGTATCTTTGGGGTAAGTACCCAGGAGTACAATTGCAGGGTGATTAGGAATCTCCACACTCTTTCCCAAAGTGGCTGCACCAACTTGCATCCCGCTAATAGTGTAAGAGGGTTCCCCTTTCTCCACATCCTTTCCAACACTTGTTGTCTACTGTCTTGTTGATTTTGGCCATTCTAACTGGTGTAAGGTGGTATCTCAGTGTGGTTTTAATTTGAATCTCCCTGATGGATAATGATGATGAACATTTTTTCATGTGTCTGTTAGACATTTGTATGTCTTCTTTGGAGAAGTGTCTGTTCATGTCTTCTGACCATTTTTTGACGTGATTATCTGTTTTGTGTGTGTGGAGTTTGAGGAGGTCTTTATAGATCTTGGGTATCAGTCCTTTGTCTGTAGTGTCATTTGCAAATATCTTCTCCCATTCTGTGTGTTGCGTCTTTGTTTTATTGACTGTTTCCATTGCTGGGCAGAAGCTTTTGATCTTGATGAAGTCCCAAAAGTTTATTTTCACTTTTGTTTCTTTTGCCTTTGGAGACATATCTTGAAAGAAGTTGCTGTGGCCAATGTCGAAGAGTTTGCTGTCTATGTTCTCCTCTAAGACTTTGATAGATTCCTGCCTCATGTTAGGTCTTTTATCCATTTTGAGATTATCTTTGTGTATGGTGTAAGAGAATGGTTGAGTTTCATTCTTCTACACATAGCTGTCCAATTTTCCCAGCACCATTTATTGAAGTGACTGTCTTTTTTCCACTGGATATTTTTTCCTGCTTTGTCGAAGATTATTTGACCATAGAGTTAAGGGTCCATATGTGGGCTCTCTCATCTGTTTCACTGGTCTGTCTCTGTTTTTGTACCAGTACCATGCTGTCTTGGTGATCACAGCTTTGTAATAAAACTTGAAATCAGGCAATGTGATGTCCCCAGTTTTGTTTTTCTTTTTCTACATTTCCTTAGCTATTTGAGGTCTCTTCTGGTTCCACACAAATTTTAGGATTGTTTGTTCCAGCTCTTTGAAAAATGCCTGTGGAATTTTGATTGGGATGGCTTTGAAAGTATACGTGGGTCTAGGCAGTATAGACATTTTAACAATGTTTATTCTTCTGATCCGTGAGCATGGAATGCTCTTCCATCTTTTTGTGTCTTCTTCAATTTCTTTCATGAGTGTTCTGTAGTTCCTCAAGTACAGATCCTTTACTTCTTTGGTTAGTTTATTCCCAAGTCTCTTATGGTTCTTGGTGCTATAGTAAATGGAATCAATTCTCTAATTTCCCTTTCTATATTTTCTTTGTTATTGTATAGGAAAGCAACTGATTTCTGTACATTGGTTTTGTATTCTGCCACATTACTGAATTGTTGTATGAGTTCTAGTAGTCTGGGGGTGGAGTCTTTTGGGTTTTCCATATAAAGTATCATATCATCTTCGAGGAGAGAGAGTTTGACTTCTTCTTTGTTAGTTTGGATAACCTTTATTTCTTTTTGTTGTCTGATTGCTGTTGCTAGGACTTCTAGTACTATGTTGAACAAGAGTAGTGAGAGTGGACATTCTTGTAGTGTTCTTGATCTCAGAAGGAAGGCTGTCAGCTTTTCCCCATTGAAGATGATATTTGCTGTAAGTTTTTCATAGATAGATTTTATGAAGTTGAGAAATGTTCCCTCTACCCCTATACTTTGGATTGTTTTAATCAGGAACAGATGCTGTATCTTGTCAAACACTCTATCTGCATCAATTGAGAGGACCATATGGTTCTCCTCTCTTCTCTTATTGATTTGTTCTATCACATTGATTGATTTGTGAATGTTGAGCTCCTTTGATACCCATAGATAAATCCCACCTGGTCATGGTGGATCATCTTTTTAAGGTACTGTTGGATCCTATTTGCTAGGATCTTGTTGAGAATCTTGGCATGCATATTCATCAGGGATATTGGTCTGAAATTCTCCTTTCTGATGGGGTCTTTGTCTGGTTTGGGAATCAGGGTAATGCTGGCTTCATCAAAAGAGTCTTGAAGTTTTCCTTCTATTTATACTTTTAGAAACAGCTTCAGGAGAATGGGTATTATTTCCTCTTTGAATGTTAGGTAGAATTTTCCAGGGAATCTGTCAAGTCCTGGGCTCTTGTGTTTTGGGAGGTTATTGATCACTGCTTCAATCTTGTTACTGGATATTGGTCTATTCAGGTTGCCAATTTCTCCCTGATTCAGTTAGGAAGTTTATAGGTTTCCAGGAATGCATCCATTTCATCTAGGTTGCTTAACTTATTGGCTTATAACTGTTGATAATAATTTCTGATGATTGTTTCTATTTCCTTGGTGTTAGTCATGATCTCTCTTTTTTCATTCATAATTTTATTAATTTGGGTCCTCTATCTTTTCTTTTGGATTAGTTTGGCCAATGGCTTATCGATCTTATTGTTTCAAAAAACCACCTTCTAGTTTCGTTGATGTGTTCTACTGTACCTCTAGTTTCTATCTCATTGATCTCTGCTCTAATCTTGATTATTTCCCTTTTCTTGTGTGGTTTTGGCTTAATTTGTTGTTGTTGATTCTTCAGTTCTTTAAGGTTTAAAGAGAGCTGGTGTATTCTGGATTTTTCAATTTTTCTGAGGGAGGCTTCGATGGCTATGTATTTCCCCCTTAGGACTGCCTTTGCCATATCCCATAGGTTTTGGACCAAAGTGTCTTCATTCTCATTGGTTTCCATGAATTGTTTTTTTCTATGAATTGTTCTTCTTTGATTTCCTAGTTGATCCAAACATTCTTAAGCAGGGTGGTCTTTAGCTTCCAAGTGTTTGAATTCCTTCCAAACTTTTTCTTGTGGTTGAGTTCCAGTTTCAAAGCATTGTGGTCTCAGAATATGCAGGGAATAATCTCAGTCTTTTGGTATAATTTGAGCCCTGATTTGTGACCCAGTATGTGGTCTATTCTGGAGGGAATTCCATGTGCGCTTGAGAAGAATGAGTATTCTGTTGTTGTCTTATCTGTCCATTGAGAGAATATCGAATGCCCGTGGTGACTGTATCATTTTAATTAAAATAACAAACTGCTTGTTTTAATACCTGGCACATTTTGGGTATTCCATAAATAGTAGCTAGAAATGATTTCCTCTCTCTTATAGACCAGTCAGTGACTCTCCCTAGAACTCCGTGGAAGCTCTCATCAATAATCCCAAGTGGAGTTACTATACCCTCATAAACCCCTCTGGTGGTTATACTATTTGGCCTAGTTATTGTAGGTTATTTTATAATGGTGTGTTTAAAGTCTATCTCTTGCACCTCCTCTGAACTCTTAAGTTTTGTTTGTTTGTTTGTTTTTCTGTGAAGAGCTTATTTATTGGGGTGATGGAATTGTGTGTGAGTGTGTGTATGTGCCTGTGTACATGAGAGGTGAAAGTGGGTTTCATGTCAGTGGTCATAACTCATGACCTCTTGAGGTACATTATCGCCTCCTCTGAGAGCCCCTAGGCCCTTGGCCTGCCTCCACAAGGGCTCACTAAGCCAGAGGCCAAAGTTTCTCCCCTCCTCTTCCCCTCTCAGGGGTGAGGGAGGAGAGGTTAATGAAAGGAGGGGTTCCATGTACATATTTATCTCCCCTTCCACATGGCCCCCTGACCTTTTGTACATTTTTACAGGGGTGACCCTCTCAATAATCACCCTTCCTGGTTATTTAAATCCTCAGACTGCTGTTGTGGGAACAAAAAGTGCTGATAGACTTAATGACACTCACACAAATTCCATTAACCCCAATAAACAAGCCCTTCACAGAAAAAAAAAAAAAAAAAGGCAGCAATCTCTTTTTATGAAGATGGTGACCATACCACAGGATGAGTCTACAGTATGATCAAAGGACCTTAGGATGCAGCCAACTCCAAAGCAGGGAAGTCCTCAGGATATCCTTTCAGTATTTCTGAGTGGCCCTGTGTGCTGTGGAGTAGCTATGGCCAGTTCCTAAGAAGAGGGTAAAAAGGCCACAAACAGGGAAGCTCCTTGCCGTTTACAATCAGAGATCAGAATGAATGTTTTTTGCAGATGGTGCTACAACCAATTCAAATCAGGTTGAAGATGAGAGGCTCCACCCCCCCAAAGTATTCTGGGAATTCTTTCAATTTGATACATGACTGCAGCCTTATGGGAGCCAAATCCAAAATTCAAGGTAAAGGTTGTTTTTCTTTCTGGAGCCTTCTGAGGCTTCATCCTCCACTAGAATGTCATCTAAGTGCTTTTATTTAACAAAACCCCCAAATCATTAAGCCCAGAGAGGTCCCACAGCACCAGAATGCCTCATTCTCAGATAACAAAAGCAGCTGTTGCACACCCACCAGCCCAACACGGATCAAAAATCTGGCATATTGCCCTCACACCCCATCTAAGCTAAACGAAAGCTCTCAGCATTCCCAAACTTTACATTACCCACCCGCGTGAAGCTGGCCACTGGCCACAGGTATGGCTACCCCTGCCAACCTCTGAGGAGACATTTCCCCGTGTGCTGATGGATGGTTGGATGGTTCTCCTCACTGGGCCGCTTACCTGCCTCCCTCTCAAATTCTGAGCACTTCTTATTTCCCATTAGACTCAGGCTTTTGTGTACTTTCCCTTTATTGGAACTGGCAACATGAAGCTATTTAAACACAGCTCCATCTGTCAGCACCAGGTCCTGCAGGTAGAGTGTCGTGTCTGATTTCAGATTATCATTTGTCCTGTTGTCAAGAAGGGCTTGGGGGAGGGAGGAAAAAAAATGCCTGCATCCAAGCCTTTCTTTGGTTAGAATGCACCAAGAACCAATCTGCAACTTTGACCGTGACTGATCCACGCTTTTCAGGTCTCCCGGCGGTCACGGTGAGCCCCTGTGGCATTCATCAGGTGGCCTCCAAAGAATGGCCCACAGTGTAAAGCAGACCTTACCTCTGAGCTTTGGAGCCTTTTTGGGTCATTCTTCATTCATAAAGCAACTCCAAGGGTTCAGCTTGTTCTTAAAAGGCAGAGCATGAGTGTAAAGAGAGCCGAGGGACCCTTGTTATACCTACTGATATTTGGAGTATCTGGAAATGGGGGATGGGATAAGCTACACTCAGAAATTCTGCTTCTGGTATCTGTGCCAAAGAGATGAGATCTACATAGGGGAATATCTTTTGAGCATCGTTTTTCATACATTTGTTTACAATCTCAAGATATTAAAAATGAAATACACATTCAGCAGTTCACAGAACAGCAGAAGGTTGATAATTGTTGAAGCCAAAGGATAGTGGCATGGAAACATGTGTGCTGTTTTCCTTTCTGTTAAAAATGATAAAGACTGTGCTCAAGAAAAAGCAATACAAAAATTACAGATATGGTATGACTCACATGCTTGAAGAATACAAAGAAAAGTGACAGACAATACACTAAAAGGTGTGGTCACCAACAGCACATATGACACAGTGGCATGTGGTCTAATTTTTAGTGTCACAGCATGGCCACACTGTTGGGAATGCCAGTGGGTGCTCATGAAAAGTAGGCACTCGGGGTAGATCTTGCATTTGACTTGTTTGTTTGAGACAAAAAATGATCAATATCTTGGTATCTGGTGTCGATATCTTGATATTGGTATTGACCAGACCTCAAGAATGGACAGGGTAAGTGAGTGGACAGGTGAAGTTTGCCATAGCATGGAAAGTGGAGAGGGGTGAGGAGAACTTGAGACAGCTGGGCAGAAATGTGAAGACAGAGAAATGGACGTGTGGGAGAAGGTGAAACTGATCTGATCTCTGAACTGGAGTGGGAAAAACATCCCCTTCTCAGACCCAGATTTAAGGAATGGGCTTGGTTATTGGAAACAAGATTTTTCCTTTCCCTACCCTGCAGCTGCCAGCACCCCTGTGCCACAATCCAGTCACCAATTAAAAGTGGATCTGTGCCCTCTCTCTGTTGACAACCTGAATAAATGAGTTCTGATCCGTTCCTCTCACACACGCTAAGATTTATTTTCCCCTTTGGATTTTGACTTTAATGCTCAATTTTTAGACCGTACAACCAGTTTAGATCAGACAACCACCCAGATCAGAATTGTTTCTGGTTGTGATTCTCCTCTTTCCACAATTTAGGCTCTTCTTAGAGTTGTGCTCCATCACAACCCCTTGGGGCAAAACACCTTCCTGTCTGCCTACATTTCTCAGCACTACCTCCTGGTTACCCACAGAACTCCAATATGACAAATAAAAATCATGCACACAGAGAGGTGTAGAGTGATCTTCACTTATTCAGGCACTAGACAATTCTACTAGCTTGGTTCTTGATCCCATGATGACAGAGTATGGGGACAATGTCTCAGAGAAATCCCAGACACCTCTTTATTTCTTCTCTTTATTTCCATCAGAACTTCTGATGGAATCATTAATACTGCCAAAGGGAGCAATTGAATCTAAGGAAAAGATATAGAATTTCTCAGGAAAAGTTAGAGTGTTTTTTTGCCAGTGAAATTGAATTTTGATTGACAAAGCTCCAGAATTGTGGCAGGTTAAGTGTAACCCGCCACGTCAGGGAAATGAATGGAATCCAAAGAAACTGATCTCAAAGACTAGTCTATGGGGAATTCACTAGAAAGGACACATATGCCATTCTTTGAATTAAAAAAAAACTTGGCCCTAGTTTTTAAAATTACTTTTAATATAGGTATATAACTAACTTGGAGTCATTAATACTCATTGAACAGAACAAAATCCTAGAATTCAAATAATAACTAGTAATTTAGAATACTGCATTTGAGTCGCCTTTCATGGGCTTGTGTCGATCTGCTCACCACCCCTCCCTACATAGTGTTAAGATTGCCACTGTGGGTTGGTATACATTTTTATGATTGGATTATTTGACATAGAGTTTAGCTGAACCCACATAACAAAGTATTTCAATTCCATGGGTTCCAACTATCATTTAAATTTTACCCTGAGAAGCATTCAGCATTGCAAATAAGAGTATAACTCTCCTGGCTTCTGCTTTATCCAACTTTGATTCTTACTTTGAAAGTCCTTTTGATTAGCCTGAGATACAACTGGCTTAAGGAAGCAAAGCAGGCCACATGATTTGTCAAAAACTTCTAGAATGAGGAGGGAGTGAGAAAAACCCAAATTATCATCTTTGCCAATTCTCTGTGTGATGTTCATATGCTTCAGTTTGCATGTCTACTAAGCAAGAATATTAATAACTATCTTAAAATGAATGCTTACAGTATACCATGAACCCTTCCAAGATTTCAATGTTATTAACTTATGTATTCCTTACAACAAAAAAAATCCATGTGGTATAAAGACTATGATTGCTTCTATTTTATAGGAAAGGACAAGAAAAAGTGCATCCTGAAGTCAGATAGTTGGTACGGTGAGCTAGGCATCAGATGGTGGCTGGAACTCTTCACCAGGACTCTACTGTGTTATGGGCATTCTGAGTAGGGTGTGGCAGAGATGATTGACCATTACCAAAGTCTAATCTTTCCTTTTTTTTTTTTTTTTAAAGATTTTATTTATTTATTTGAGAGGGAGAGAGAGAGAGCATGTACCATGGGGAGGGACAGAAGCAGAGGGAGAGGAGCCCAATGTGGGGCTCGATCCCATGACCCCTGGATCATGACCTGATAGAAGGCAGATGCTTAACTGACAGAGCCACCCAGGTGCCCCAATACCAGTCTGTTCTTACAGAGCACACCCAGTGTTAGCTGGGCAAGTGACTGCCATAAGCAAAATTTTTCAGCCTCTCTTGCTGCTAGGTGTGGTCAAGTGATTAAGATAGGAGTGTGAGGGGTAGGATACGGGCAGCTCTAATTATCTTAAGGGTGATTTCCCTGATCTTCTTCCTCCCTCTGCTTTCTGCTATCTTCAGAGACTATTTCTAGAACTCCCTTTGAGAATCTATGGTTATGATAGTAGAGGTGCCCATCTAGCCTGGGTGAGAGGGAATTTTGAGAAGCAGAGACCTCAAGTCGTCTCAGACTGTTATGTGAAAGAGAAATAAACTTCTCTTATTTAGGCCACTGCACTACATTTCTTTCTTTCTTTCTTTCTTTTATTTTATTTATTTCTATTATTATTTCTTTCTTTCTTTTCTTTTCTTTTCTTTTTGTTTCTTTATTGCATAGTATTTGAATGGATAAAGTTTCATAAGCAGTGTTTAGCAGAAGAAAATTTGGACTAATTCACAACAGGTGATTGTTCAATAGTTACTAAATTGTTTATGGGAGTGCTTAAAATATGAAAATTGGCAGGCATTACAAACCATGGCTATTTTTAAATTAAATTAAAGTTAGTTGAATTTTAAAGAGTTGGTTTCCCAGCATATCACCAGGTTTGAGGATTCAGTAAGATAATCCATACAAATGCTTGGCAGAGTGACCAGTGTCCAGTAAATGCTCAATAAATGTTAATTACATTAGTCATAACAATAGATGGATTAAAATAAAGATTAATTGGTTAATTCTTCACACTCAGAGAAAACCGTAAATGCCTTATGTCCTCACTTCAAATCCCACGGGGTCCTCTTGTGCAAAGCAAACTTGAGGATCCCACATTCTCTGCCCCCCCTTGCTGGGTAAAATCGGCCAGTGAATGTCATAGAAAGCTTCCACTTCTTTTGTAATTTTCAGAGTTGATTATCAACTTGTTAAACAAAATTGTTTTTCTCTTTTCACTAATAAGATAGAAAAAAAAAGCAAACTAGAAGGAATTTTATGTCAAAATGTAGTCTTTGAATCTTACAAAATACAGAGAGATTTTTTTCTCCAAGTTTTTAACTTTCATTTCTTCAGTAAGTATTTTCAGTTTTTAAAGAACTTTCTTAATCACTGAAGTTTTCAGCACAAGGGCCTTATCCTATTAAGTTGTTGGAAGCCTCAGAATTTCTATAGACAATTTAATTCTAAAATTGGTAGGCCATTCATAATGGAAAAAAAAAAATCCAACCTTGAAATCTGCAATTACTAATGAATAAGGTCTTTCCCACTTTGAACATGTCCGATGATGTAATCTACTCACTTCCTTCCAGAACAGACTAACAGTATTTCACATCACTGGTGAACTGCAGCACTCTACATACTCAACTTGGATAGGGCTTTTGCATCTTCTTCAACAAAGCATTTCCAGGCGGCCTCTGTATGAATCAGAGGTGAAAATGCCTTAACAATTCATTATAATCTAACTTTCATGACAGGAATCCCAGGACTAAAGTCTTGACCAAGTACCTGTTTCCATAGCAGGGTTCCTGATTCTGGCTGAGACCTGATCCCAGACATTTATTTCCCTAAGCTGCTGGTTGGTCCTGACTTCTTCTGGTATCCATTGTTCTTGATAAAATCCAAATCCTTTAACATGGTCCAAGGCTAGTGTACCCTTCATTCTCATTCTGCACCTCCCTTTCCCTTGTAATGATTAAACTCAACTTGCCTCTCTGTGTATACTCTCCGTCCGTCTCAACCCTGGTCTGTGTTCTGGGATGCTGACCTCCGCAAACTTTTTCACTGGGATTTTCTCAGCATTTGAGTGGATGTGTTTCACTATCTGTGGCAACAGCTCCCATGAGGCAAGTCTTATCCTGTATCTGCCTCTGTCCTGGGTTTCCAGTACTAACCTCCATGTTGATCCATCAGGACCCACTGCTGATTCCTGTGTGCTCACACAGTTGTTCACCCTGCCCACACTAAATTCTCCTCAGTTACTTCTTTTGAATATCCTGTATCCTTCTTACCAAGACTCTGGTAGATACATGTCCTTGACTGCAACACACACACACACACACACACACACACACACACCCCCTTTGTCATCTCCCTCTCACGCTTGAGATCGTTGCTCAGGTGTCACATGTTCAGGGAAATCACCTCTGATCTCCTTTAATCTAGATCACTTAAAAAACATCTTTCTTTCCTGCAGAGTTTTTATCTTAGTTTGTAAGCATGCATTCATGTTATAATTTCTTGATTTATGTCTGACTCCCTACTTAAAGGTTGGTGGGTTTTACTAACCATGATGTCTCTGGTGTTAAAGAAAACCTAAACTAGACAGTACATAAAGTGATAAAACAGATTTTATTCAGAAACTATTGCAGTAGGGGATTGAGAGATCTGGGTTTGATTCTGCATATGACATGGGCAAAAAAGGGTTTGTAGCCAAGGAGCAGGGTCGAGCTCCGTGGATAGAAAATTACTATGAGGGAAACATAAGGAGTAAGGGGGAACTCTGGCTAACCTGATGTGACAGGATTCTTGCTGTGGGTAAGCTGGGTACCTGTGGTGGGGATTCTTATTATAGACTGACTTAGTAAAATTTTTGTTAAAATTGGGTGCTGTGCAGACAGACACAGAAGTCCAAACATTGAGGCCAGCTTGAGAAGAGGTCTTCGAGAAGACTAGCTAAGCTTTGGTCAAAGAGAGAGTTTTGGCATCAGTACTTGCCAGGATGTCTGGCACAAAGCCTAGCCAGACCTGGGAAATAATGACTAACCACAGTCTTCCTAATGTCAAGGCCTTGGACTTCACCCCACTAGCCTGAACACTCCCTTAAGGCCTGTCAGGTCTCTGGTTCTTGTCAACTGCCATTAATCTTTTCACACCATTGGGAATGTCCCCATCCCAATAGTCCCTGCTTGAATACTTTCAGCCACAGAAAACTCACTCTCCCATAAATCATCTAATGGCAGGGTAGCTCCATTGTAAAAAAAAAAATTTCCCCTTTGTCGAAATGCAATATGCTTCCCATTTTTGAAAACTTATCTTGTTCTCTAAGCAGGACAGAAGACTTAAAACGAGCTTCCTTGAGACAATCCTCAAATTTTTAAAGACAGACATTAAGCTCTTGTTTTGATTCTTCTTTTCTTTAGGAAGGTCACCCTTCTCCACAACATTTCTTCCCATTTTCCGATACTGCTATGCCTTGTTCATACCTGAAATTCAGAATTTACTCTGCTGGGTTGATTATTCTCAGTTCCAACTCCCAACCAATTTTTTTTTTTTTTTTTTTTTTTTAATCTTCTCTGCCCTGCTCCTTGCCTCAGAGGCTGACCTCTATGCACTTCATCATCCAAGCTCTGTTCTCTGGCACAGGGATCCCTGCTGGCCAGAAGTGACAAAGTCTTCATAATATGACTGTGTTTGCAGGTTGTTTAGATGTTGTCCAGGGAGGACGAGGTCTCAGTTTGAAAGCCGAGGCAAATCTTGAAGGCACCCACAGTGGGAGGCCATCAGCTTGGTGAACTCCTTATGGCAGGTTGATTTTGTGTGGGGGTCCGAGTCGTGCCCCCATAAGGCTGCCCCAGGATAATAATCAGTGAGATGTGTCCAACAGGAGGGCATTTTGCTTGAATGGCTAGTGTAATCTGCAGATGAACAATATCAACATCACCTATGAGCTTGCTAAAAAAGGCAAACTTTCAGGTTCCACATGAACAACTGAATCCAAATCAGAACAAGGCTTCCAGGTGATTCTTAGAAGGATATAGCTTGGGAAACACTGATGTATAGAATATTTTGCTACACTCCAGAAGCCGTGAAGACCTTTTGCTTGAGAACTATGTCCATGGGGACAGGATACTGTCCTTCTATCCTCTCATGGCTACCCTGTCAGTCTTCTGCAGACCCTTCTTTAGCCTTCATTGGCCCCAGGGGTAGATGCTCTATCTAAAGCAAGACAATCAAATTCTCCACTTTAAGATTTGGGGAATGTGTAGGAGAGATTTTAATTTTTGATATACTGAGTTTGAGCTGAGGTGTTACAAACCAGGAAGTTAGGGGGCTGCCATATTCTACTGTATGCATGGATACAAAGATAAAGCCCATTTATAAAAGAAGGGAGTGAATCATATATACCTCAGTTGTCCTCACTTGTTTTATCGTTGGTGTTTGTTTTGCTTATTTATTCAACTCCGTTTTTATTATTCGTAATCAAAGGAGTCCAAGTCAGGGGCACCTGGATGGCTCAGTGGGTTAAACCTCTGCCTTCGGCTCAGGTCATGATCTCAGGGTCCTGGGATCGAGCCCCGCATCGGGCTCTCTGCTCAGTGGGGAGCCTGCTTCCTCTTCCTCTCTTTCTGCCTGCCTCTCCACCTACTTGAGATTGAAATAAATAATATCTTTAAAAGAAAAAAAAAAAAAGGAGTCCAAGTCAGATAGTGAATGGTTTTGGAATAATATAAATAAGATGAGGTTAATAGTAAAGCATTAGAAAAAACTAGGAGGTATTTTATGCTAACTCATGCAGGATTTTTACCCTTTTTTTTTTTTTTAAGATTTTATTTATTTAGTTAACAGAGAGAGATGTAGCAAGAGAGGGAACACAAGCAGGGGGAGGGGGAGGAGCAGGCTCCCCACTGAGCAAGGGCCCTGATGCAGGACTTGATCCCAGGACCTCGGGATCATGACCTGAGCCAAAGGCAGCCGCTTCATGACTGAGCCACCCAGATGCCCCCATTTTTACCCTTGTTTAATCATCTAGGTTTCAGGGTCTGCCAGAATATTGTACACAAAATAAAACCTTCTTTTTTTATAATTCTTCAGATTATAACAGGTCGAGGAATTGGCCCAAATTGACCAAAACCACAAGATATTGATTGACCAACCAAAACATTCTAGATTCTATAGAAGAATATGATTGATAAATACACTGTCATTAAGCCAGAAAAATAATGCAAAAAGAATATTTTATCTGACATTTGCACAATATTCCCACAGCAATTGTACCTAAGCAACCCAATTGTTGGACTATTAGAAAAGCTTACCTGGAGAGTGCTGGGAAGATTGTGTTTTTTGATTCTCTTATATCCAGAATCCATGATGAACCCCGTGTTACTCTTTTATTTGCCTTTGCCATTCCATTACCAACTGAAGTTTTAGATTGGTGTTACCCTGGTGAATTTTATGGAGAACTGTGCTTGTTTAAAGGTCATTTCATAAAATTGGTTACTGAGGGGAAGTTTTCCACTTGTTCTTATGCAAATTATTATGGTAATTATTATTATTATTCAATTTAGAGAGTGAATTGCCAAACTTGTTTTCAATATGGAAATGTGTTTTTCTTGAGTCCTACTCTGCCTCTTTTTAAAAAAATACATTTTATGGGGCACCTGGTTGGCTCAGTGGGTTGAGCATCAGACTTTTGAACTCCGCTCAGGTCTTGATCTCAGGGTTGTGAGTTCAAGCCCTGCATAGGGCTCTGTGCTGGGTGTAAAGCCTACTTAAAAATACGTAAATAAATAAATAACTAATAAAAAATATTTTTAAAATTTTGAAATGAAGTTGATGGTATTGGGCTGTACTCCGTGAAATATTAACAAAAATAAGATGACGAGAGGTGGCACTTCATCTTCATTTCTTGTTCTCTGCTCAAGCCTCCTCATTCATGTAGCTTTCTCTAGTGGACTAGTGGAACACCATTTTCCTGTGGTCAGCATTTTTTCTGGCCTGAGATTCTATTCTCCTCTTCAGCAGCAATTTGAGAATGGTGACTTCCACACAGTTAAAGGACTGTGCCTTCCAAATGAAAAGGACTCTTCTTCACCATCTTGAAATTCTGTTCTCTTATGGATGTTCATTCCATCTTTTTTATTTCCTTTGACAGGACAGATTCCATTTGGGAAGTGAGCAATTTGATTTTGTCTATGCTATATATCAGCATTACACCAAAGACCCCACAGAGCTTATCTCTGAATTCTTTGCTATTTTTCTACTATGAATATGACATTTCATTGTCCTTAACCTTATATGCTCAATTGAGATTACCCCCTTGGACACCGTGTGTATAGATCAAGCCACACTCTCCTATTCATCTTGAATGATAAGACCTTACTTCCTCCTTTTGCACATTCATTACCTTTTAGCCTCAGTGCTCACTGGGGAGTTACCTGGACATATGCATTAATTTTTGGTAGCCTCTGGTAGCCTTTGGCAGGATCATTCTTTACTTGAACTAAACTAGAGTTCAATTCAAATACAAACTCTCTAGAATATCACTTATTCTTCTCAAAAAGAATAGATTACAAGTATTTAAATAGAAAGACACAGCCCATCATCACCCAATTTATGATTTATATAAGATAGTCTCACTCCACCAGTAAATTATTATATATGTCTCTCATATCACCCTTGTTAAAAAAAAAATCAGCTGAGTAAATTTGAAGATCTAATTGGCTTTATTAAACAGTTCATGAATTGGGTAGCATCCTACCTACCAAGTGGAGAGATGTTCCCAGTTGTATAAAATGGAAGGTTTTTGTGGGCAAAAGAAAAGAAAAAGATTATAAGCTAGGACATCTTTTTGAGGGGAAGGGAAAAACCTTTTTTTTTTTAATCATGCAAATGACCTCACTTCTTAGGAAATTTCAAATTAACTTTTAAAATGTCACATACCTGTGAGAGGTTGAAACTGTAATTAAGTCTTGATTTGCTGTCATGGGGACAAAAGGCTCCATTTTGGGCTCATTGTTTCTTTTTAACACCCCTTTACCCTAGAATTTTTTTTTTTTTAACCATTGAAGAAATTAAGATGAGATTCAGAAATCACACAGATTAAGCTGGCAGAACCAGGTCTAGAATTCAGTCATTTATATCCACTTTCTCTCCCAGCCATCCCACTCCAATGGGCTCAATAAGTATACTCTCAGGTCTCCAACAGTTTATCTCATTTTTCTTTTTTAAATTTATATTTATTTATTTATTTATTTATTTAAATTTATTTTTTATTTTCAGCATAACAGTATTCATTATTTTTGCACCACACCCAGTGCTCCTCTATAATACCCACCACCTTATATCCCAACCTCCCACCCCCTGCCCCTTCAAAACCCTCAGATTGTTTTTCATTTTTCTAATCAAGAACCATCAGGTGGCTCCCTGGACCAGTCTAATGACAGATTTAGATCTCCTAAGGGAGGGAATGTGGACACTAAGTTGAGAATAACATCTCCCTGTTGATTCAGAACAGGACCTAGGTCCACAGTTTTATCTTCAGAGTCTGAGATCTGATCCCAGTTCTGATTCAGAGTCACACTCTGATGCCATCTGTGCTTTTCTACTTCCACCCTGTTTCCCTCTTAAGTGTCTTTATTTTTCCTTTAAAATACCCATTCTGCAGTTTCTCTCAGCCATCCAGTCAGGATCCTTGGATGGGGATCCTTGACTTCCTAAGTCAACAGGTTGTCTCCTTGCCCAGCAGCTCCTAAGATCACCATGTACAGGAGGTCTTTCAGGACTAAGTAGAAATTCCACTTGTCGCTTCCTTGCCTATGTATCTCCTCTACATTTCTTTTCCAGTTGCTTACCTAAAACACTTCCCTAAAGTTGGGGAGTGATAGGAAGATTATGCAATTTATTAACCTTGTGGGGGTTGGCACTGCATTTCTGTAGCAATTGGGTTAGGTTTAAAAGCCCTCCCAGATAAGCAAAGTCAATTTGTGGGTAACAAATTAGTAATCAGTTCTACTTTCTGGGCTTTTTGTCCTCTTTAAAATTAGTTCATTGGACAAGGTGTATTCAACTTTCTGACATTATATGATTCTTTAGTTCCTATCTTTTAATGATGACTCAAACATTGCCTTATAATGTCTTTTGTATTATTATAACGAATGAAGTACACTTTACAAACAATACAGTTTACTGTTTTCAAAGATGGAGTTTGATGAGATTTGACAAATGTGTGTAGTGATGTAACAAACATCACAGTCAAGGTGTAACACTTTTCCATTATCCTCCTGAATACCATCCATATCCTTTGCAGTCATTCCCTTCCCCACAACTGTAGCCCACTGATGTATTTGTATTGCAACTGCTGATCTACTCACTGTCGCTATATATTTTATTTTTCTAGAATCTGATACAATGAAATCACATGGTATGTATAGTATAGTATTCTTTGTGTGGCTTCTTTCACTTAACACAATGCTTCTGAGTTTCAGCCTGTGGTTACACATATTAATGTTTGTTTATTACTGAGTATTAATCCATTATATACATATACCATATAATTCTTTAACTACCACAAGTTGATTTGATGTGGGGGCAGAAGGCAAGCTGAGGGAAAAGCACGAGCTGACACCTTTCAAGCCCCTCTCCCCATTCCCTGGTGGGACATAGGTGACATTCCTCAGGCAATCCAGCCTTCCTAAAACTAAGGGAAGGGAAAAAAACACATGGTTAACTGATAGAAACCACACTCCTGCAGGACATGAGTCTCCAACAGTTCATTAATGTCTTAATGACATACAAGGAAAAAACATTCTTATCAATAGCCTAACTTTCTGACACCCGTAACTTAGTTTCCTGGAGTTCTAACCTCATCCTCCCCTCCATGAGTGATGTGGGAAACAGAGGCAGAAGGGAAAGTAAACAAAATAAAATTTCTTTATGACCTGCAACCCATTGACAAGGGCATGAGATGGGAAGACTATAACATTACCCCAGAAAGCTCCCAGCTGTCTTACTGTTTATGCCTTACTAGAAGGAAACACAATCTTAACTAGACAATAGCAAGGTCTTCAGTATCCTGAGAGTCTTCTTTAGCATACAAAAGTCCTTTAGGACATCCCCTTTTTCCTTATCACCCCCAGATCCCAAGTATATAACCAGCCATTCCTCACAACCCCAAAGCAGCAGCTCTTTCTGCCCCGGGAGCCTGTTCCTGTGCTTTAATAAAATGTCTCAAGAATTCTTTCTTGAGACAAAGATGTCTCAAGAATTCCTTTTGGCCATCAGCTCTGGACCTCAACACACTCCAAAAACTATATCTGATGGACATTTGGGTTGTTTAAAAGTTTGGGGTGATTATGAATAAAGCAACATTGAACATTCTTGTGCAGTTCTTTGTATAGACATTTACTTCCAATTTTCTTGGGAGATGCCTTGGAGTCAAATACTGGGTTATATGGTAAAATAGGTTTAGCTTTGTAAGAAACTCCCAAACTTTTTCCCCAAGCGGCTGTATGATTTTTATATTTTTACCAGTTGTGTATGAGTGTTAAGAATTGATCCACATGCTTGCCAACACTTTGTATTTTCAGTCTTTTGATTTTAGGAATTCTGGTGCTTTAATATGCATTTACCTAATGATCAGTCATGCTGGCTATCTTTGTATGTGTTTATTCGCCATCCATATGTCTCTCTTTCTCTTTTTTTCAGTGAAGTACATATTCAAATGTTTTGCCCATTATTTTAAAATAAAATTATTTTTGTCCTTGGCCAATTTTATTATCTTTTCTCAATACTACATTGCCTTGGTTAATGTAGCATCATAGTAAGTGTTGCAGTCAGATAGTTTGTGTTTTCTAGATTTATTTTCCCTTTTCAAAATTATTTTCCTGTTTTGCATTGTTATTGTTACAACAAAAACACCATGGAGTATTATGCCTCCATCAGAAAGGATGAATACCCAACTTTTGTATCAACATGGACAGGACTGGAAGAGATTATGCTGAGTGAAATAAGTCAAGCAGAGAGAGTCAATTATCCTATGGTTTCACTTATTTGTGGACATAACAAATAACATGGAGGACAAGGGGAGATGGAGAGGAGAAGGGAGTTGAGGGAAATTGGAAGGGGAAGTGAGCCATGAGAGACTATGGACTCTGAAAAACAATCTGAGGGTTTTGAAGGGGCGAAAGGTGGGAGTTTGGGGGAGCCAGATGGTGGGTATTATGGAGGGCACGCATTGCATGGAGCACTGGCTGTGTTGCATAAACAATGAATTCTGTTACACTGAAAAGAAATTAAAAAAAATCATAACATAAAAACAAAAAACAACTAGTATTTACTAAATACCAGAGATTCTGCTGGGTACACAGCATTTATGTATGTATTTGCTTGTTTTTTTATTGAGAGAGAGAGAGCGCGCGCACATGTTTGGGGGGGGTGTTGTCAGAGGGAGAGGGCGAGACAATCCCAAGCAGGCACCATCTTCAGTGGAGAGTTCAATGGGGCTCTCATTCTCATGAACTCGAGATCATGACCTGAGCCAAAACCAAGAGCAAGAAGCCTAAGCAACTGAGCCAACCAGGGGCCCTGCATTTGTTTATTTAGTCCTCACAATAACATTACAAAATACATAGATTTATTATTTTTATTCTCATTTTCCAGAAGAAGAATTTGAGGCCTAGAGAGATTAGTAAATTGACCAAGGTCACAATTAATTAGTAAGTTGCAGATCCAGAATTATGAATCCAAGTCTGTATGTCTCCAGAGGTTGTTAACATTTGTCTACTAAGTTGCATTTATTCCACCTCATTTACCTTCTCACAGTTTTCTTCATCCACTGATAGATGGCCAAGTCAGGGACAAGGGCTTGTTGAATAGATGGTAGAAGCTAAATAAATATTGTGTTTGATTAATTCTTCCACAATGTTTAGAGCAAGGCCTCGTGTCCACTTATAAAACTTTGGATGACATTAATTGAGATGTGGTCCCTGCTGTGGTGTTGTAGGGAAGGATCAGGGATATTTTCAATGTCCAATCTTTGAATAGTCTTTGACACTCCAAAGCCTGGGGTACAATGGGAGGCTCTGAAACAGAACTGAAAGGGCAGTAATGAAACTCTAATGTTAATAAAGTCCTGGGCCAGGGGCATTTTTGCCCTAGCCGAGTGTGATCTATATTTTCAGTGGCCTCCAATGCCCTTTCCAGCAGTTTCTTTACAGCTCATTGGTGGGTAATAAGTCTTGACCAGTATTGGTCTTTGACATAGGTAGTAAAATACAATCTAAAAAGCACCCAATGGAGTATAAAAGTCAGCATCAGGACAGTGGAGATGATTTCTGATGTAATATCATTCCCATCTTGGATCACCAAGTACAGGATCCAGCGGGCAGGTGTTTTGCCCACCAGGCTAAAATACTAGTTGAAAAAAACCACTTACTGTTTCTTGGGTGTGCATATTTACAAATAATCCTTTTCCTAAAGCTCTTTTTATAGTTTTGCTCAACTGTAAATATGGTTTACAGTATCAGTTTTTGGAATACTGAACAAAGTTGATCTAGATCGTGAAGGTCTGGGAACAATATAATTTAAGGAGATTTGGAGGTATTGGGTATTAGGCTAAAGAAGAGAAGACTAAGGTAGGAACATAATATCTCTGTTCAAATATTTGAAGTGGTCTTTTTAGTGGTTGAGTAATGGCAAAGTTTAATAAAGAAATGAAATCACGTATACTTGGGACCTCAGAATGTGACTTTATTTGGAAATAGACTCTTTCTGGACATAATTAAATTAAGACAAGATCATTCTGGATTAAGGGGATTCTAATGGCTGGTGTCCTTATAGGAAAAGAAGAGCATAGAGAAACATATAGAAGAAAAAGACCATGTAAAGACAAAGGCAGAGATGGGAGTGATACAGATATTAGCCAAGGAATGCCAAGGATTACTAGGTGCCACCAGAATCTAGGAAGAGGCACGGAAGGATTCTTCTCAAAAGCCTTCACAGGGAGCATGGTCTTGCCAATACAGATTTCAGACTTCTATTTTCCAGAAGTGTGAGATAATAAATTTCTCTTATTTTAAGCTATCCAGTTTGTGGTCATTTGCTATTATAGCCCTAGAAAACTAAAAAAAGTTCTGAAATAGAAATGACAAAACTCTTTCTAGGTTTCCAGAAGTAAGGGAAAGGGGAAGAAGACTCCGACTTTGCCAGCTGTGGACAATGGAATGAGCTATCTTTGACGAAGTGACTGTCCCACCACAGGAAGTGTAGCCTGATTGTTCATCTATAAGGAATGTGGAAAAATAAATAATTCCTAGACTTTGTTGGGTTTTGGAATAAATGGGCTGTGCAATACTTCCAGCAGTAAAGTCTTATGAGATAAATACCTGTATTATCCCTAAATTTTCTTTCAAAATATAAACTACAATTTCCCCGAAGTGTACAAATAAGTAAAACCCTTCAATTAGATTTCTTTATTAGTTTGAAGTTCCCTGATATAAACCATGAAGTAATTTTCCTTTCTTGTAGGAATTACATAGAATTAACCAGCCATTACCATCATCTTTTCTTACAAAAAGTAAAAGGAAAAAAAAATGCAGCCTTACAAAGAAATCTTTTTGTACAGAAATTATGTTTTTATATTTTTACACATTGCTGTAATAGAAAGTGTAACAATTGTCTCTCTTGCCATAAATGGGAAATGAGTGTTGTGTGAGATATTGTCATGGGCCAAGCTGATGGTAGATTTGGTTATTAGCCTCAATTTTTTTCCCCTACCCTCTACCTACATGTTTTGCTATGTGTCTTTGGAGTTCCTGCCTGAGGAAGCAGATTGAGTTTGGGCTTAGCTATGTGACTTGTTTTAGTCAATAGGTATTTAGCAGATGTAATACTGGTAGAGTTTTGAAATATGGTTGTATGGATGGACTTGGCCTTTTGTGTTTCTGCTTTTTTGTTGGGAAGAACAGGTATGACTAGTCCCAGGAAGAATGACAGACATCTGGAACTGACATGGACTTTACAGTGTGGAGCCAAGACAGGCTGAACTTAACCTACATCATCCAAGACACAAACAATGCACAGATAATGGGATGAAAAGAAATGATGGTTGTTCAAGACCATGGGGTTGTGTCACACAGTATTACTCTGGTAATAGTTGCCTTCATCTATATACTAAGAGAATAAACTGGATGTCATCATCGTGATTCAATATTTTTCCACCACAGTGTGTAGTAAAAGGGATCAGAAAATCTCTTCCATCACACTTCACTTGAACTCAAATGGCCCCACAGGACTTGGCTGTATTTCACAAGACAAATTTTCCAACCACTTTACCAAGTGTGTTATGCTAGCTTGGGGTCAGAAATGGTGGCAAACACTGCTATATGTTTAATAAATATCCATTCTCCTTTCTTTCTTACTAAAAGATCCCCAACATTGCTTGGAAGTAACAGTCTCTCAAATTAAAAATATATGCCTAACTCTGTTATGACTCAGTTCTATAAAACAGCAAATTTTTGATTAGAAGGACACAAGCCAGTACCTGAAGATGGCTGAGCAAAGCTACAGGAAGCCTGATTCTCCTGATGGCATCGCGAATGTACCATGTTGCTTTCTTGTCTCAAGAGAGACAATTCAGTTAAATAATTGTTGTCAAGCTTCTATTATGTTATATGTAGCTATATTCTATTTTAACAAATACAAAAGTTGATATTAGATGGTGGAGTGTGAGAGTCATAGAGTATAGAATGTACCATTGATTGAGTGAAGGAGGGAGGCTATGGGTGGTGAGCACCCAGATATTGCAAGCTGGCCATCTTTGTTATTGGTAGAAAAACCTTTGGCCAAGTTGTCACCTGTAGTATATGGGATGTAGACCACATATTGACTGAAGATATAGCCTTGAAGGATATTGAAGAAAAAAGTTCTGATGGTTGTCATTTGCTGGCTACTTCTTTCCCATGTTAGCAAAATTTTGTAAGAGTGAAATGAATTCAGGCTAGAGCTATTCAGTCTTCAAAGAGGTAATGAAGAATATATAGTGATGCTAAGGAGATGCTTTCTACCTACTATTGTTTGCAATATAAATTGACTAAAAGTCCCATAATATCTGATGTTAAAAAAATTTACTCTTGTGCATCAAACACAAGCCATTATAAACACTGCTATGAGGTAGTGGGCCTTAGCAGAAGATTAGATTGTGGCCTCTAGACTTTCTCAAACACCTTTCATTAAGTATCTTCTACTAAGAGGTAAGCTGACAGAGAAGGACTGGTGGTGTGAAGGGAGCTTATTTTAGATTATCTTAGGGTAACTACTGGACACTATAGCAAGGGCTAAGGGGATAAGTAGAGTACAAAAGTCAGTTGATAAAAAATACGAGTCTTCAAGTTAAAAGAGAAAGTTTGGGCAAGATTTCACCTGCACACAGCATGAAATTTACTAAGTTTCAGATGGAATCTAAAAAATTCAGGCTTGTGTTTATATGTTCAACTCTCGTGGCTATACCTGGACCTCTAAACATAACCACGAGAAGAAACACTGAAGCTTATAAGAGAGGCAGGTACTCTAATTCCCATTTTAGATGTTGCCTTGGAATTTAACACACTAGAGATATCCTACCCAGAGGTCAGAACCAGAACAGTGATATATGGTGAATGAGGGAGATTTGCCCAGATAACAAAGTGGAGTCCCATCAGATTGACCAAGCACATCCTAAACTCCTCACTATTCTTATTTAAGAAATATGCTGATTTTCTACACCCCTTTTTCCCAATGAGAATACTTGTTATTGTAATCTGGTTCCCTTTCCACTATTGTATATTGAGTATTTGGGAGAGATAACTTGTCTTTTAGTCTTAAAGATCACCAAACCAAGAGAAGCCTCATCCTATCTAGGCAGAGAGATTATATAATGGATGGAGATGTGGACTTTGAACAGGATTAAGAAACTGAGTGACCCTTTGGGCTTGAGTCCTTTGTGAAGAAACCTATCTAACCTAAGGGGTAGATTGTATTAGACACTGTTACTTTCTTTCCCTTCATTTGACCTTGTATTTATAAACAAAAATTTCCTGATATTGTTGGGGATAGCAATGTGTTCAGTTTAAAACCAAAAAACTTACTTCCACAGACTCCCTTGCAAATAAGGATGACCCTACGTCTCTGTTTTAACATCTAAGATGGAATGACTTAGTAGAGATTCCAGGAGAGCTATTATTTTCCGGAGAAAAAAAAGATGACTCAGCTTCACACACATTTCCCCTTCTGTACTTATCCCCAACTTCCTTCCTGGAACACATATGCACTTTAGCCATTTTGTCACTACAGGATGAGGGGTGTACTAAAGACTGTGGAAAAGAAAGATAGAGGGACGCGAGGTCCTGGTAACATTGTAAAGCCACTGCACGTGTGCTTGCCACTTACCTCTTAATTGCTTGTCATCAGAAATAGAAACCTTTATTTTTTCAAGCTGTTATCAAGCTTCTCTTATATGGAGATGGATATAATTCTAACAGATAGGAATTTTTGAATATTCAGACAAATACTTCTTCCAGACACAGTGAAACTTTAGACACTGTTTAGCAATTTAATTTGCAGGAGATAAAGAGAAAGTGAAAACCAAAACAATACCCAACACCTTTCAACTAATATTTCTCTCATGATGTTATGAAACATTCCCTTGTTACAATTAAAGGGGTTCATGATTTCCTTGCGGAAGAGGAGTGAGATCTCATTATGACAAATCTTAAAATGCCCACATAAGCACTCTTACCTTTTTTAGGTTCCAACAAGTTGCTGTGTCTTTTAAGTGTGGAAAAAGGAAATGGCCTTGAGACAGCATTCAGAGCAATTAGAAACTGACTGTTTTTCCTCATTACCCCGTTCACAGGGCATGTCTGTTTTAGATCCACAGAGCAGAGAGCTGCTTTCCTTCTGGAGGCATATAAACCAGATATCCATTAAACTAATAACATTATTAGCACAATATGAAAAAGAACATTCTTTCATTCTTACTTTCTGAAGTCCAGATATGTAATATCCAACACCCTTAGGCCTTCATTTCCAGATGCCTTCTTAATCTCTTTGGGATGTTGTAGAAGCACAGAGATGATAGCAACATGTGGTGACTGATCTTCTGGCATGGTCTAAAACTTTTGCTTTGCTACCATTATTAGAAAATCCCCCAAAGGGCTTTACAATGGGGCAATCTATAAACCATTGCTTATTGCAAATCTATAAAAATCAACTTCCAACATCCAAGATGAATGACAGAAAGAGAACTCTTGGAAAGGATGCTCTCTCTATCATGGAATGAGGCAATAGAAACTGAGGAAGTTTGACAGAAGCCAGAGACACTTGGCTGGCACTGTTGATATTGTTGGGAATTTTTTCTTCTTCATAAGGTTCCTTTGAAAACTGGCACCACATAAAAAGTCAGAAAAAAGCAGATCAAATTTAATGGATTGAGATGATTATGTTTGGCTATAATAGGTCTTTGGCAAACAGTTGCTGATCATGCCTTTACTTGTCGGGATGGATGTATGGAGTTAAATGTGACGTCACAGCTCCTTATATTTTTACATTTTCTTCCAATAGTGTTTGCATCTGATTGCACTGTAAGTGAAAACAGGATTCTATTTGTACTTTTTTACCACCTCAGTTCACTACCTTAAAGAGTGCACTGGGTACTGTGCAACACCTAATTTCTGTTCAAACAAATTGGGTAGTGTCTGTAAAGAGAAAATGCTAGAGCTGAAAATATTATGCCCTATAGTCAGGACTGGCATGGAAACCTGGAGGTGGGTGAAAGACTAGGAAACAAGAATCCCACATAGATTTATAAATTTATACCACTAGAGGATTTTAACAATATACAACTCCTGACATTCAGGACACATGAAGATCAGTTAATCTAGACTTGTCTACAAATCTGTCCTGTCTATTAAACAAATAAAGGAAATGTGCTCCTTTCATCAAATGAAATTTATAAAAATTATGTAAATGAAACGAAACTTCTATGGTTCATAGGGAGAACCTGGGAAGTAAGACTTGGCTATGCCTTGACTCCTAAAGCAGGTGCAAGGCACTCTAGGAAACACAAGTGTTCCAAGGAGGACAATGTCTAAATCATTGTTTTAACCAAAGCATACCTTTTTACTGAGGAGGCACTTGAGACATACAGATGCCTAACATTTTTGTTGTGTTTTCACCATTTCATGTACCTATGTGCTTCAGGACCAACACCAGAATTTGGCAAGCTCTCATAATAGCCATTCCTCCTCGTCATCCTCCATTTCATCTGGGCAGTGGAGACCAAGATAAGGAAGAAAGACAATCAAGTATTAAAAGTGTGTTCAATATGGGAAAGAGAGAAGACATTTCCTGGCACTGGGATTTTAGGGTTTTTGAAAGAAAATAGGATGCAGAATATGATAGAGCACCATGGATCTCTGGATGGCATAGTCTAAAGTCAGCACAAAGACCATTGTGAGATCATCTCTGGGCCAGCCAAGAGCATCAGGACCTGACAGATGGTGCAATCTGTAGGGAGAAGGATCCTGGAGTGGCAGAAGAGGCAGTGATGAGATCAACAGCCAAGGCTTAAGAGCGAGACCCTTTCGCATTCCACCTAAGTCCACTGGGTCTTGATGTGAGCCATGGGGAAAGGGCTCCTAAGGTGACGAGATGGAATTTTTTCCTCCTTTACTGGGAGGTCTCAGTATTAGTTGGTACTCCTCCAGTGTTTCCTGGGTGTGATCTGAAACTGGCTTCTGAAGGCAGAGGGAAGGGAGACACTGAAGAAAGAAAGGGCACTCTAGATTGGAAGGTGAGAGGTTTAATAAGCAAGGGAACTTACATATGAGACTTGTCTTTGGTGACTGCAAGATGAGTGGATCTTTAGGTTCACCTACCAAATCATTTAAGTTTATGTACAGGATTGAGCTGGGTTCAGTCATGTGTTCAGTCCAGATGGTCTCAGCACCACACCACTAACTCAAGGCTATGTTCTCAGGGCACCTCCTGGGAGTGGAGAAGGCAAGTGGATTCCAAGGACTGGGAAGGGGAGCCTCTGTTTGCTGGGGTTCAACTCACAGGTGAACTAGCAGTCACGTCCGTTCAGTGACTTTGTCCAGCAATCTTGGGCTGATTTGAGCAATGTTGTGAGGCAAATTCACAAATTGTTACAATGTGAATGGCAACAGAAATACATCAATTGATCAATCCTTCATCATTCTGATGTAAACCTTGCCATTAGGGACTTAAATTTTGTATTTTCAGCCTGAAGTTCCTTAGAAGTGTGTCCTTGATCCTGCTTGTCTAACTTGTTTGATCCTGTGGGTGCTTCCTGAGCTCTTTTGAGGATAATGCCCCATGTCACATCCTCGTTTGTCTCAGGGGGCTTTGTTTAGGCTATCTCATACTCGAAGGGCAAAGACATTTTGTGTATAAGAGGTCACACAGGAAAGACTGTGGGGAAGTAACTCTGTGTCTCCATGACAGATAACCATAAAGACAAAATGGATTTGTTTGCAGTATTTCTATTAAACAATGGGAGATAAAAGACATGTACTCCATCTTCCCAAATATTCACAAACTCACAGTGTTTAATGACACAGATAAGTTCTAGGGACAGGAGGAATGACAACAATGCAAAACTAGAGAAGCAAAGAACCTTTAGCGGAAGTCATTTGTTTTCTAAGCAATGAAACTCATTTATCTCCATCTAGAAATGTATCTGTTGATCTGTCGTTTTCCTCTAGGGAAAAAGGAGAAGCAATAACCCATGACCAGAGGGGAAAGGGACCCCAGGTGCACAACTGATCCTACCTACTACGGTGGCAGATGTGCTAGCCTGCAGGCTTCTCCAACGGCTTTGGAATATGAGTTACCGGCAAAGGTGGGGCCACCCCTGTACTTTGATGCCACTTTCTAAAGCTGCAGATTGCTACTGCCCATGCAGAGAGAGACAATGTCCTCATTCTAGCAGGAGCTTTCAATATGGCCCCCTATGGTGAGAGGTCAGTGCCATTTAAAACGTTGCTAACACACATTTCCCTTCTAGCAATACCTTCCTCTCTTTTCATTTTTGGCAGTAAAACCATTTTTGAAATATTACAAATATATGAGAAGCATAAAGACAAATAAAACGAAGTCTGCTTTACCCCCGACTTTATGGAATCTTAGCATTTGCTTTATTTTTTTCAAAGAACATTTTACAGAAGCAGTTGGCCCCCATGTTCCCTTTGCTACTCCCATTGTCTGCCCATCTTTGTTTCCCAGAGGTCATCCTTGAACAATTTGTTGGCTATTATATTCATGAAACTTTTCTGGTTTTATCCACTTTTATATTTACCTCTAAATAGATACATGTTTTTAGACCTTTTAAAATAGTAAAACATTATATATGGCCACGCTATAACTCAGTGTTTTTGTTTAACATTGTTTTCAATATGCGGTTATTGTCAATTACATATAATTGATTATGTATGATTATGATTGGTATATAAGGATATAATTGTGCATCTAGCAATTTTGCTAATTGTTATTAATGTTAATAGTTTATCTGTAGATCCTTCTTCCATTTGTTATAGCAATAATCACAAACTTGAGAATATTGACACTTTTGTTTTCCTTTTCCTCTCTATTGACTCATGGCATTGGCCATGGCCACTGGTGATTCTAAGTGGGAATAGAGGACATCTTTAATTCTTTCCTGAGTTAAGGGGAATGGTTGGAATGGTTGAAGGATTTATTTTCCATTCTTAATTTGCTTACAGTTTTACCAACAGCAACTGTTGCATTATAGTGAATACCTTTTCCTCTACTGAGAAAATTATATGAGTTTCCCCTTTTACTCTCTTAATGTGGTACTAATAAATTTTCCAATGTTGAAACATGAATTTTACTTTTACTATGATGAATTATATTGAATAGCATTTTACTTTAGAGTTTTAATCCTTAAAACAGCGACAAAATAGCAACAAAAATTCATAGTTTCGTTCAAAAATAGCAACAAAAATTCATAGTTCTTTGGAATAAATCTTACAAATTTATGTTGCCCATTTGTGAGGAACATACAAAATATTTTCAAAGGCTATAAAAGAGTACCTGAATATATATAATAGAATCTAAGGTTATAAGTGATGCTCATATTTACATGCGATTACTTAACACTTTTTTATTTCGCTTTTAAGTCGTTCTGCTATCTTTTTTTTTTATACTTTCTGCAATAGATCTTTTTTAAACACAAGAGACATCATTCTATTCTCTTAGGGCTTGATAAAGATTTCTCTGTAAAATTACCTAGTTCTAGTGTTCTGGATCTTTTTTTACGAAGTATTTCGAGGGGCTCTGAACTCTTTATTTATTTAATGAATAAATTGATTATTTTAAAAAATTTTATTCGAGGATAGTTGACACATAATGTTACGTTACTTTCAATTACAATGTAGTGATTCAAGATAAGTGTATGTATAATGCTGTGCTCACCACAAGTGGGGTTACCATCTGTCACCACACAATGCTATTACAGTACCACTGACTGTATTCCTTGACTCTCAGTTTAGATGCATAAAGATGAAGAGGCGGGTTTTATCAATCTATTTTTGTGTTATATCTAACCATTTCAGAAAAATGATAAAAGTTCCAGAGTTCAATATGTAGAATAAATGAGGATAAATTACCTGATAGGAGCAAGGAGTTGGGTTGGTTTCAACGGTATGTTACAGTAACTTTCTGGGCTTTTCTTGCTTATTGGAATTCTAATTTTATAAACTGGATATATTTTAACATATGAAATGAATAATATATAAGCATTCTGCATATGGTGTAGGTATAAAAATGCAAATAGGGCACTGGGTGGCTCAGTTGGTTAACTCTTGATTTCAGCTCAGGTCATGATCTCGGGGTCATGGGATCAAGCCCTGCGTGGGGTTCTGTGTTCAATGGGGAGTCTGCTTCAGATTTTTTTCTCTCTCTTCATCCTGCTCATGTTCTCTTATAAACAAATGAAATCTTTTAAAAAATGTGTATATATATATATATATGTATATATATATATATATATATAATGTTGTTTAAAAATATAATATGAAAGAAATAATTATATAGGAATAAAAAGATGAAATGTGGAAGTCAATTCTTGGCATAGAATAAGAGAGCTATGCTCATATTACAGCTGATTAGTATTTACCACTCTGACCCCTGGCTAAGTAACTTTAACCCTCTTAACCCCAGTGACTTCATCTGTAAATGAGAGGGTTGAAACAATGCTTATGCTCTCTGGTATTTCAGGCAGTTCTCTAAAGTCCACCTAGGACTTGCCATTGTTGAGAATTCTAGATCTATCCAACATTCTTCAACCATGGATGCTTCCTATGTGTGAAGCTCTGCTCTGCCTACTTTATAGGTATTAACTCAGTAAGTTTAATTTATTTTACAAAACTCTGCATTTAAGTAGTGTGTTTGTCTACAATCTGCAGATGACGAAAGCAAGAGAATAAGTTACTTGCTGAAGCTCACATAACTAATAGGTGGTGGTAGCTGGATACCTGGTTCCAGGACCTTCAAACTCAAGTCCTATGCTTGTACTGCTATTTTCCTTAGAAGTGTTACCTTGACTACATGGTTTTGTACCTAAAATACAAAAATATAGCAGGTCCATCAGAGGAAGGAGGCCACTATCAGTCCTGCAGTTGGGAAACTCTGCTCTGGCTCTTGGATGATGGACATGCCCATGATTCAGTAGGAAGTTGTCTGATCTTTTTCCTCTAGAGCAATGCAGTGCCTTTCAAGGCCATGAATATCTGCATGTTACACCATCCATTCTCATTTCTAGACACCTGATTGTACTAGTCACATTGGTGTTGGAAATAAGAGGCATGGAAAAAGTAATACAAAAGTGAAAAAACAATTCAGACAGAAAGTAAGGACTTTTTGTCAGGCATGACTTAGTTTAAGTCTTAGCTTTGCCAACAAATGTTAGCTATGTGACCTTGGGAAAGTTAATTATTCTTTTCATACCTCAGTCTTTTCATCTGGAAAAAGGGAATAGTGATACCACTTACTTAGTAAGATTGTCATGAACATTAAGAAACAGAATGCAGGGGTGCCTGGGTGGCTCAGTGGGTTAAAGCCACAGCCTTCAACTCAGGTCATGATCCCAGGGTCCTGGGATAGAGCCCCACATCTTGCTCTCTGCTCTCCAGGGAGCCTGCTTCCTCCTCTCTCTCCGCCTGCCTCTCTGCCTACTTGTGATCTCCGCCTGTCAAATAAATAAATAAAATCTTAAAAAAAAAAAAAAAGAAACAGAATGCATATGAAAGTCTCAACATACTACCTGGAACACCATCAATAGTTGATAAATATTATGTTCTCTGTTTTTGACTCACAAAGGAGACTGTGTGCCAGAGGCTTTATTTCCTCACACCGCCATGTTGAAATCTGTGATTAACTGAATGACTCCTGCTAGACTATCCTCCTTTAATTTTTTAGCTCTTTGCCAGCCTTCCTAGTAAACCGGATATTTGTTTTCTTTATTACATTTCCTTAGATTTCTCTTCAATATGGAATTAATAGAAAAGTCAGATTTTTGTGTGTTGTGCTCTGTTTTCTCAATTTACCCTGACTTCAACCCTCACTTTCAAATTTCTTATTCCTTTTGAGCAATACAGTTTCCTTAGAATATACCTCCACAGTACAGTAGTTGGGTGCTGAGCACCAATTTTGGTCTTTGATGGGAAATGATTTAAGTGTCATGGCAAGAGAGCCCTCTCTCTTGTGGAAATGTTCTCTGTTATTTTATCTCTTCTCTCTAAAAGAGACACTATACTAAACAGAAAAATCAATCTTTATTTCTTTTAGGTGGAAGATAAACTATGAATTGGTTAAGAACACGTGCCTATTTAGAACCTTTGCAAGGAAAAAACATGACATGTCTAACAGGAGTCATATCAGGATTTGAACCTGAATATTAAAATATGCATTCTAGAATCAGTCATCTCTTTGGTTAAATTTATCCATGCCATCACTTTCTTTTTTAAATTTAACTCATATCTGTTGATTAAAAACTTTGTTCTAGGTAGCAGGAGAGATTCTGAGAGTGTACAAGTCAGTATTCTTCTCCTGGAAGATTTAGGTATCCTTCAAGTATCAAAGGCTATGGATAAAACAATTTTAAACCCGCAGGAACACAAAAAATACTATACTTCAGGGTTATTCCTACTGGGCACACTATAGGGCAAACTGTATTAAAGCACCAGATAATTAGGAAAACTTCACTAGACGGAATGGTGGTGAGCACTGAATACATTTAATTATAGATGTAATATTAATTCAAAGATAGATACATGAGTGAAAGAAGAGAAAGCCAATCCTGTATGTTCAGGAAAAAGAAAGTAATTCAACTAAAAAGATTCAGAAGAGAAAGAAAAGAGAAGGGAAAAAGAGACTCATTTCTTAATCATTGTTACATAGGTGACAAATATAAGGGGAGTCATTTTAAGAGTCATTTAAAGCTTTGTCATTTAAAACTGACAAATCAAAAGCAAAGACCCAAATAAAGGGGCTGAGGGTATCATAAAAGGTAATATATACAAGTAACCACTAGAACAAAAATAGAAGCTTTTCGAAAGATCAATAGAAATAATGATAAAAAAGAACATATAAGGAAACTAGTTAATATAACCTAATACAATAAAAATAACTTAATTTCATCTGGGTTGAGACCAAACACTTCAGGCATATTAATGAGTATAAATTCTTAACTCGCTTATTAAAGGAAATTTTCAAATTGATTTACCAAGTAAAACCAAGCTCTGTGCTACAAACAAAAGATATACTTAACACAAAATTACTCGGGCAAAAAAATCAAGACATGGGCCAACGTATATCAAGTAAAAGGAAACAATAAGGAAATAAGGCTTGCAGTCTTGACATCAGACAATGTAAAATTCACACCAAAAAGCATTATAATATGATGAACACATGTGTAGTGTTAAAGACCTCAATGCAAACTGAGTCTCTAAGAGTTATGAATCTGTGCATCATTTAATACAGCATTTGCCTTCATAAAGCAGAAATTACAGGAGCTGTGTAAGTCAAAGTGGGCAGAAATATACTAACAACAGTAGATTTTAAGAAACTTTTAAATCCAAGACAGGTAAGTGAACTAAAAAATAGATGAAGCTGTAGAATCCCTAAAGAACATGGGTGATACATTGTATCTATTGTGCTTAGAAGCTGTAGCTGCCTCAGTGGGTGCAACTGGTTACATCTCTCCCTAACTTCCTATTCCGTGACAACAGGTGGTAACTTGAAATTAGCGAAGAGATCACTGTTTATTCCATAGATAGTGGAAAACCCTATAAATCCGGGCTTTTTTTTGTTTGTTTCTTCTTCTTCTTAGAGTCAGTTTACCAGCATACCTATGGATGTATCGGTTTAACCCTACATAGTACAAACTATCTCTTTTTCCCAAATACAGATAGATCGTTAAAAAAATGATTGACTATATATTAGGCACAAAGAAAACTAGAAATAAATAACAAAATAGATGTCAAAACTATCCTTCTCTTAAATAATTCTTGGGTAACAGGAAATATAAAACAATTACAATGAAAAATAATGAAAGTTAAAACTGTATGTTAAAATTTGTAGGATATGATTAAATCAGTGATAAAGGAAAAATTTATAGCCTTATATATTTATATCAATTGATAGTTTCATAAAATGAATAAATATCAAAAATAAATTAAATCAAATTTACAAAGCTAGTAAAAAACACAAGTTAAACCCCACA
Organism: Mustela erminea; assembly: GCF_009829155.1. NCBI lineage: Eukaryota > Metazoa > Chordata > Mammalia > Carnivora > Mustelidae > Mustela > Mustela erminea. Next base: position 100,842,079 of record NC_045621.1, on the reverse strand, counting down.
AGAAGAAATAATAACAGAAATATTAATCAAAATACTGGTTCTTTAAAAAAACAAACAAAATAGACAAACCACAAACTATCTTAGTGTTGAAGAAAGGAAGAAAACAAACATAGGCAGAATATAAAATGGTAAGAAATAATGGGAGGTAATGACAAATAATAAGAATAATTTGTATATTTCTCCATAGAAATGAACTGTAAAACAATCTGAGGGGTTTGAAGTGGCGGGGGGGTGGGAGGTTGGGGTACCAGGTGGTGGGTATTATAGAGGGCACGGATTGCATGGAGCACTGGGTGTGGTGAAAAAATAATGAATACTGTTTTTCTGAAAATAAATAAATTAATAAAAAAAAGAAAACGTGGGTAAAAATATTTTCCTACATATACACAACTTATTAAAATTGATTTTAGTATAGATTGAGAGCGTAACTGCACCAATTTCCATGAAAAGAGAAAAAATATTATCAAACAAACAACAGAAACAACAGTCTATTCTTCCAAAAATGCTATAGTCCCACATAGTTTTGAGTATGGACCTGGGAGGGTAGGTAGGGAGAAACAGGTACGAGGCTATGTGACTAGGCTTATTATACAGGGGCCTGTGGAACCAGGCTCACAGAAATCCCAGATGCAGAGAAATGTTATAGGTAAGATATTAACCAGAAAGAAGGGAACATAACAAATCCACCTTGTTTGTTTTAAATATAGATGAGATATTTTCATAATATTTATAAATTGTTTGTCCTAAATGTTATAGACAAGATATTTACAAACTTCCGTGGTCAGTTTCCTATAAAAAAGACTGACAATAAAAGCCCTCATTGGCAACCCATTCAGGACCCCTCTTATCCTGGAGAGCTTTTTCTTTTTTTTCTTTCTTTTCTGTTCTCACCTTCACTTAATAAACTTTCACTACACTTCACACTTTTGTGTCCACAAGATTCATTCTTCAACGCCGTGAGGAAAAGACCCTGCAGCGCTATTACTGTCACATAGTTTTTTATATGTGTTATAATTCTATAATACAGTATTTTTATTTTTGTTTTAATGAGTTAATTCCATTTTGAAGAATTAAGAAAATAAAGAAAAGCAGGGTTTTATTTGTTTTTATCACCAATATATTTCACAAAGTGCTTCCTTTCTTCCCCTAGGTGTGATTTCCTATTTGGTGTCCTTACCTTACTGAGTAAATGCTTTTAATATTTTTTCTGATGGTGTCTATTAGCAACAATTTTATTCATTTTAGTTTATTTGATAATACCTTTATTTTGTCATTTGTGAGTACAAAATTCTAGTTCTTTTTTCTTTTAGTATGTTAATGACGTGAAGACATGATCTTTGGTTCTCCATTGTTTTCTGATGAGAGGTTATCTATCTCTTTTATTGTCATTTCTTTGTCAATAATGCGTTTTGTTTTTCTCAGGCAAGCTTTTAAGAATTTTTTCTCTACATTTTTAGTTTTATGTGTTGTTAGTGTGGGTCTACTTTAGAATTTCCCTTAGTTCTGAAGTGAATCTGTTCACTGTTGTATGCTTTTAATTCTAAGGTGTGGGACTTTTGAGGTTCCACTGAAAACACTGAGGTATGTACCAAGCCCCTGTAATGTGGCAAGACTAACATTCTGAACCCCATGTCCATCTATGGAAGCCTCTCCTCAGCTCTCCCTGTTATTCAGAGGTTCTTTTCTATTTGTTCTCTTTGGTCTCCACCAAACACATACAGTTCAGGTTCAGCCAAGGATTGGAGGAGCGCTCACATGCAGATCTGGGGATTCTTGAGGTTTTCTTTCTAGGCTTTCCCCCTCAATTTTGTGCCACTGAGTTTGATAATCCCAAACTCCTCCTTTGACTCCTCAGACCTGCAAGATTGCAGCTCTCTGTTTGAATTCCTGCTGTGAAATGACATAGGGACTGAGGGTGATATCTGGGGGAAAAGCTGGATGAACTTGGGGTCTCACTCAGTATGATTCTCACCCTGCAAGTCTCTGAATCCTTCTGGTTTCTGCCCTCTGGGATTTCAGACTGTTATTGTCTAGTTTTCCCATTGTTTATAGTTGTTATCCCTGGAAGGGTTAGTACAAAACAAGTTATCTTCCCCTTTACTGGAATCAGAAATTGCTTTATAACATATTGAATAAAAATAATGTTATGAGCCCTAGTGATAGTTGAGATATGTGTGTTTGTGAGAGAGAAAGAGCAAGAAGAAAAAGAGAGGGAAGCTATTTTTTTCTTTTAACAGAAAGAATAAATATTTTAGAAAATTGCTACTTTGCAATTCATCACTAAAAAATAGCTTCAGGCACAGGCCATGAAAGGTAAAAGGCCATCAGAGAATAGGATATGTTCATGGTGTGAAAGTCCACAGATGGCTTCCTCATTATAATTTTTGGGGGGGAAAAAGGAAAGGAAAAATGAAAAAAGAAAATGAATGTAATTAGAATCTAATCGTGATAAAACAATCACACAAATTTTGACTGCTCATATCAGAAAATAAAGAGAAAGAAATATCAGAAAATATCAGAGAATAAGGAGAAAGCAAATGTTATTCACAAAGCGTTACGAATCAGACTGATAACAGACTGCATATCAGAACACAGTGTTTCAACACCTTTAAAATCTGATAGAAAAACATTGAACCTTAAATTGTATTTCTAGGAAAGTTCTCAAACACACTGAAGAGCAACGTACAAAGACTGTTGTGGACATATAAGAATGCAAAAAACTTTTCTCTCAGACATCCTCTATGAAAAAGTATACTTTCACACATACTTCAAGAAAACAGCAAAGGCAGCATTAATGCTCGTAAAAGAATGACATTAGAGACCAGAAGCAGTGTCTGTGAATTACAGTCCCAACCGAAGTGAAAGGGATGAGAGGAAAAATGTGATTTCTTCTGGACAAAGACAAAAATTTGCTCTTCTACCAATAAACTTCTGATGACCTAGAATTGCAAAGTCATAATAATGGAAATGTTGATTTTCTGAGTTTTCATCACATCCTAAATAAGAAGGATAGGAGACTAAATGTAGTCTTATATTAAAATATAAATATTTTAGACTTTGGAAATAAAAAAAGTGGTAACACTGCGATAAGGAGCACACAGTCGATGAGTGCTTAGCCAAGGAAGATGAACCGGGCCAGCTGAGTGGCTCACTTTTGGTGACTGGGCAATTGTAGAAGTCATCTGAAGTTGGTAAATGCGGAAGAGGTGACTAGGTGGTTTGTATCAAGCCATAAAGGTGAGACTAGATGAATTGAAAACTGCCTTGGCAGAGTTATTCTTGTGGAGTGGGGACAAGATTGAGGGAAAAAGAGAGCTTCACTTTCTTTCTATTTTTTTTCAAAGTATTTTTATTAATAAAGTCATGCATTATTTTTACTGTTAGAAAAAGGCTAAAGAAGTAGATATACGCTAGTTTAAAAAAAGTGAATGTATTAATTATGGTTATTCAAGCACTAAGATAGATACTGTGCAGCAATGAAAACGAGTGAAGGTGATGTTGCTACACATGGAAGGATAGCCATGCTCGTTGCCTGGGGAAATGAGCCAAGCTGCAGAAGAGAAATGCAGATTCCCATTGGGTGAAAACAGCACCTATAGGCATATGCGTGTGCCTTTACATATTTTATAGAATACAAACAAGTCGGATAAGAAAAACTGAAGCTCAGAGGTAAGAGAACCAAGTGGTTCTCCGAAACTCCAGCAATTGCCATCAACTTATCAGCTGTCCTGCCATCATGCATCTGGAACCCAGCCTAGGTCCGGTGGGGACACTCACAGCCATCACACAAGAATCACTCCTTTTCCCTTGATACCTTGTTTTCCTTCTGTTTCTATCCATGCGCACTGAGTTGCTCTGCTCATGGTGAACTAGTAGCCTGCAACTCAGCCAGCTTCCCATAAATTCCAACCCTCAGTTCTTCAAGTTTACGGAGCTATCTTCGATCAACTATTAAATATATTTTTGGCTTAATTCTCCATGGGCCCACAGAGAATAATTAGGGTATTGGTTCAAGAGGTGTCCTTAGCTAAGTCAGCTTCTCTCTATAGGCCCTGGTTTCCTTCTGACAAACCAAGTGTCTGGGCTGGAAAATACCTCAGGTCCTGGCTGGTTTCTCCATCCTGTGCTTCTAGACTCTGTTTGTGAATATCTTCAAAGGGCAGTGAGTTTTTGAAGGACACAGTTTAAAAATGATGGAGAGGTGGGCTGAGAGCAACTTCAAGCATTGCGAAAAAATTCTACCAGGAGCTCTTTGAATGTCCCCCAGGAAAAATAAAAGGGCTTGGACACAGTATGTTACATTCATACCAGAAGAACACCACGAGGGGAAAGTCTTGGCTCTCCCAGCGCTTATTCAAGCCGCATTAATTTGACAGCATGCACGAGCTGTTGACTGCCTGCTGAAGTCTTCCATTGTCTGCGGCTCGTTGAGTGCACAACTGCTCTGATCGAGAGCAATTCTGTGCCAGGCAGCTGTGGAACGAACAAGTTATACACAGCCAATGAAACCTGAAGCCTCATCAGCTAATCAGTGGGTGCCTTGGGAGAGAAATTAAAGTGGAGGAAGGTGCATATAGAACGAGGAAGGTGATGAAGGAAAGAAATAAGCTGGTATTAAGAGGTGGCCAAAGTCACAGGAAAATGTGTGCCTTCCAGTTAGAAACAAATGAAACGCATTTGGATACACTTGTAGAGTCCAGGGCAGGGAGAGGAAAATGAATTTGGTACGGGAAGGCAATGAGAGGCTTCTGGAAGGTGAAAGAGTTAATGAAGTTGTTTGGAAGTGCTTAATGAATATGCTGATTGCAAAATACAAGACACACCAGGGGAAATGGAAACCTAGGCTGGACCAATTGTACATTTCCCATCCATTTGCTGGTTGCTGGTTGAGACAAGAAGTGACAGCCCGGGCTTTGAAGACAATGGTTTGGCTATGTCTTATAGCAAAGACTGAGGATATAGTAAGAATATGTGGACATTAGGTGATGTGGCCGATGCCAATTTTTCCGACTGTAACTGGGCTTGTCTGGGGATTCTGACCCCCAGATGCATTCTCTCTGGAAGGCAATGATTACATGTTCAGCCACTCAGAAGAAAGTCACCCACAGGCATCAGTTTACTGTCCTGCTTGGTAAACATGCTTGTTCCTTATGGGATATCAGTAGGCTGTGGGACACAGTACACCTGTGTCATCCCTTCTTCCTTTTCCCATCATGAAGTCCCCAAATAAAATGACAACATGTGAGGGATTGTCTGGTCCAATCTTCATTTTTGAAGTTAGGAGATTAGGCTCTGAATGAATTAACCCTAAAACATTCAGCTAATTACTGGTAAGGCTTGAGCTTATTTGGGTCCCCTTCTCTCAGTCTGCTGGACTTCCCTATTTATGCTGCCTCAGTTCAAAAATCAGAGTTATATTTCAAGCATCATCCATCTTCCTTTAATAATCTTTCATAATTTTTTGGAATTCGTGTTTTCATTTATTAACTTATTCATTCTATCATCAACAAATAATTGAGTGATGACTATATGTTCTTATGAAGTTTATATGCTAGAACAGAATACAGATGATGAGAACAAACAAATGTCAAATATGCCAGGCAGGGATAGGAACTATAAAGAAAATGAATGTCAGTTAAGGGGACACTATATTTTTTGAGGGGGGAGGGACGGAAGGAGAAGGAGAGAATGAATCCCAAGCAGACTCTCTGCTGGGCACAGAGCCCAATGTGGGGTTTGACCTCACAACCCTGAGATCATGGCCTGAGTTGAAACTGGGAGTCAGACACTTAACCAACTGGGCCACAGAGTCACCCCAAGGGTTTTAAGATTTTGTGGGGGATTAAGCTTCAGCACAAACTTGAAGGATAGATCTCCAATTTTTCTTTCATTATTTTGACCTAATTACCTCTTTTAGGAATATGAGGGGTGTGTCTATATAATATAATAAACAAATCCATATTTTCTCCATTCATAACTTTTCCTTCTTTTTCTATAATTTCAAAACATATTTCCTCTTACGTTCAGCACGGACAGACCAAGACTGGAAATGACTGCAGCTTCCTGTTAGCTTGGGTTAGTAGGCTACATCCTCCTGACTATCAGGTGAAATAATCCATTTGGCCACTTACTAAGTGCCAGGGCCGGCAGAAAAGCCATTATCTTATTAACCTACTCTATTACCTCTTTTAATCTTCTCAACAACTGCACATGAGAGGGTTTATTATGTTCATATTACAGTGGGAAAACAAAGGCCAATGGAAGTTGAATGAGTATCACAGTCAGGGAGTGGCAGAACTGACAAGATCCAGGTCTGCCGGAGACGAGAGCCCATGTCTGTGCCATTATGCAGATGCCCCCAAGGCCCCCTGAAGAACACTTCAAGCCCCTAATCCTGAGGTGACTCTCCTTCCTTGGGATTTCCATACCCTTTTGATTGCCACAAGCAAGGCTGGCTTCATTAGTTGGTTTCTCAGGATAGAAGTATGACTTCAAATTCATCCAAGGCCATTACCAGTTTATCTATGATGCCAGGATCATCACCAATACCCTTGTCAATTTCAATTCCTGGTGCAATTTCTGTTATCCAAATGCCCTTTTTCTATACTTTGCTGGACTCTCCTCCCAGCTAGTCTGGACTGAACTAGCTTCTAAAGCCAAATTGGGCTCTTTGTTTTTATGTTTATAGTTCTGCAAACAGGGGTTAGGGGAGATACTCTTTCCAAATGAACCCTGAATCCTTTTCAGAACAGAAGTTTCCCAGTTGTGCACTCAGGACAAGGGGCTCACAGCCTCTCTGGGAACTCTGCTGTCGGTGGCATTGCCTCAGAGTTCCTTTTGAGTGGCCACAATGTGGTGCATTTTCATTCTTTGCAATTTCAGAAGTAGTGGTAGGTGGATAAACAAATTTGGGACCAAATAGTGTGGTATTAAAGTAGCGAGCTAATTTTCTTGTGGGGTTTAGAAGTAGCTCAAAATCCAATTCCGAAAGAAGCATCTCATAATGTTTTGTGGATTGAAAATATTGCTTATTCCCTTGCTGTGAATCTTTAATGTGAATGTATAAATTCTAGGACATTTTTGGATTGAAGAAAAATCAATCATTATTTTATTCAATTACTTCATGCACTTTTCTTATCCTTAATAAAAGAATGATTAGGAAGGCAAATCAGTCTCCTAGAACGGTAGTCTGGAGTCTCCATGGGAAGCCTTGATTGACATCAGCAGATTCTGGCTGGGTAAGACCTGAAGATGAGAGGTTGCGGACTGGATGTGCAGAAATGGCTGCTAGGAGCAATGCTCTCTGCCTGAAATTTCTGTGTGGGTTTCTTGTGTACACGAAGGATCAACATATAATTTCTTTTGAGGATCAATAAAAAGTATGATGAATCTTATTAACATATGAAGAAATCACACCTATAAACAATGGCATTGAAATATGCTGATATAGTAATTCTAATCATGCCTATAGAACTTAACCTATTTTTATTTTTTTCTATTTAAAAAAACCTTTTTTTACTTTTAAAAGGTTGATAATTTTACTATTTTTTTTCATTTTATTTTGTTTTATTTCCTCTCAGTATTCCAGAATTCCTTGTTTATGCACCACACCCAGTTCTCCATGCAATATGTGCCCTCCTTAATACCCACTACCAGGCTCACCCAACCTTCCATCCCCCTCCCCTCCAAAACAGTCAGTTTCACTCTCAGAGTCCACAGTCTCTCATGGTTTGTCTCCCCCTCTGATTTCCCCCAACTCATTTCTCCTGTCTGTCTCCCAATGTCTTCATGTTATTCTTTATGCTCCACAAGTAAGTGAAACCATATGGTAGCTGAATCTCTCTGCTTGACTTATTTCACTCAGCATAATCTCCTCCATGGTCATCCATGTTGATATAAAAGTTGGGTATTCATCCTTTCTGATGGAGGCATAGTACTCCATTGTATATATGGACCATATCTTCTGTTGAAGGGCATCTTGGTTCTTTCCACAGTTTGACAACTGTGGCCATTGCTGCTATGAACATTGTGGTACAGATGGCCCTTCTTTTTTTTTCTTTTTTATTATTTTTATTTTTTTTTATAAACATACAATGTATTATTAGCCCCAGGGGTACAGGTACCCTCCCCAATGTCCATAACCCCACCACCCTGTCCCTACACCCCTCCCCCCTAGCAACCCTCAGTTTATTTTGTGAGATTAAGAGTCTCTTATGGTTTGTTTCTCTCCCTTCCTACCCCCCAAACCCCCTACGTTGCAGCTGCACTTTCTCATATCAGGGAGACCATATGATAGTTGTCTTTCTCTGACTGATTTATTTCACTAAGCAAAATACCTTCTAGTTCCATCCACATCATTGCAAATGGCAAGATTTCATTTCTTTTGATGGCTGCATAGTATTCCATTGTGTATATATACCACTCTTCTTTATCCATTTATCTGCTGATGGACATCTAGGTTCTTTCCATAGTTTGGCTATTGTGGACATTGCTGCTATAAACATTCGGGTGCATGTGCCCCTTCGGATCACTACATTTGTATCTGTAGGGTAAATACCCAGTATTGCAATTACTGGGTCATAAGGTCATTTTCAACTTTTTGAGGAACCTCCATGCTGTTTTCCAGAGTGGCTATACCAGCTTGCATTCCCACCAACACTGTAGGAGGGTTCCCCTTTCTCTGCATCCTCACCAGCATCTGTCATTTCCTGACTTGTTAATTTGAGCCATTCTGACTGGTGTGAGGTGGTATCTCATTGTGGTTTTGATTTGTATTTCCCTGATGCCAAGTGATGTGGAGCACTTTTTCATGTGTCTGTTGGCCATCTGAATGTATTCTTTGCAGAAATGTCTGTTCATGTCCTCTGCCCATTTCTAGATTGGATTATTTGTTCATTGGGTGTTGAGTTTGCTAACTGATGGCCGTTCTTTTCACTACATGTGTATATATTGGGTAAATACCCAGTAGTGCAATTGCACGGTCATAGGGTAGCTCTATTTTTAGTTTCTTAAAGAATCTCCACACGGTTTTCCAAAGTGGCTGCACCAACTTTCATCCCCATCAACAGTGTAAGAGCGTTCCCCTTTCTCTACATTCTCTCCAACACATGTCATTTACTGTATTGTTAATTTTGGCCATTCTAACTGGTATAAGGTAGTTTTTTTTTTAATTTTATAATTTTTATAAACATATATTTTTTCCCCCAGGGGTACAGGTCTGTGAATCACCAGGTTTACACACTTCACAGCACTCACCAAAGCACATACCCTCCCCAATGTCCATAATCCCACCCCCTTCACCCAAACCCCCTCCCCCCAGCAACCCTCAGTTTGTTTTGTGAGATTAAGAGTCACTTATGGTCACTTATGGTTTGTCTCCCTCCCAATCCCATCTTGTTTCATTTATTCTTCTCCTACCCACTTAAGCCCCCATGTTGCATCACCACTTCCTCATATCAGGGAGATCATATGATAGTTGTCTTTCTCTGCTTGACTTATTTCGCTAAGCATGATACGCTCTAGTTCCATCCACGTTGTCGCAAATGGCAAGATTTCATTTCTTTTGATGGCTGCATAGTATTCCATTGTGTATATATACCACATCTTCTTGATCCATTCATTTGTTGATGGACATCTAGGTTCTTTCCATAGTTTGGTATAAGGTAGTTTTGATTTGAATCTACCTGATGGCAGATGATGATGAACATTTTCTCATGTGTTTGCCATTTGTACGTCTTCTTTGGAGAAGTGTCTGTTCATGTCTTCTACCCATTTTTTTTTTTTTTGATGTGATTATGTCTTTTGTGTGTGTTGAGTTTAAGGAGTTCTTTATAGATCTTGGATATCAGTCCTTTATATAGTCATTTGCAAATTTCTTCTCCCATTCCAAGATTAAAGCAGAGAAACTAGAGATACAGTTGGACACATCAATGAAACTAGAAGCTGGCTTTTTGAAAGAATCAATAAGATCGATAAACCATTGGCCAAACTAATTCCAAAGAAAAGACAGAGGACTCAAATTAGTAAAATTATGAATGAAAAGGGAGAGGTCATGACTAACACCAAGGAAATAGAAACAATCATCAGAAATTATTATCAACAGTTATACGCCAATAAGCTAAGCAACCTAGATAAAATGGATGTATTCCTGGAAACCTATAAACTTCCAAAACTGAATCAGGAAGGAACTGACAACCTGAATAGATCAATATCCAGTAACGACATTGAAGCAGTGATCAATAACCTCCCAAAACATGGGTACAGGACCTGACGGATTCCCTGGAGAATTTTACCAAACATTCAAAGAAGAAATAATACTCATTCTCCTGAAGCTGTTTCAAAAGCATAAACAGAAGGAAAACTTTCAGACTCTTTTTATGAAACCAGCATTACCCTGATCCCCAAACCAGGCAAAGACCCCATCAGAAGGGAGAATATCAGACCAATATCCCTGATGAATATGGATGCCAAGATTCTCAACAAGATCCTAGCAAATAGGATCCAACAGTACATTAAAAAGATGATCCACCGTGGGCAGGTGGGATTTATCAATGGGGTGCAAGGGGAGTTCAACATTCACAAATCAATCAACATGATAGAACAAATCAATAAGAAAAGATAGAAGAACCATATGGTCCTCTCAATTGATGAAGATAGAGTGTTTGACAAGATACAGCATCTGTTCCTGATTAAAACAATCCAAAGTATAGGGGTAGAGGGAACATTCCTCAACTTCATAAAATCTATCTATGAAAAACCCACAGCGAATATCATCTTCAATAGGGAAAAGCTGACAGTTGTCCCTTTGAAATCAGGAACACGACAAGGATATCCACTTTCACCACTGTTGTTCAACATAGTACTAGAAGTCCTAGAGACAGCAATCAGACAACAAAAAGAAATACAAGGTATTCAAATTGGGAAAGGAGAAGTCAAACTCTCTTCACAGTATCCACATGATACTTTATATGGAAAATCCAAAAGACTCTACCCTCAAATTACTAGATCTCATACAGCAATTCAGTAATATGGCAGGATACAAAATCAATGTACAGAAATCAGTTGCTTTCGTATACACTCACAATGAAAATACAGAAAGGGAAATTAGAGAATCGATTCCATTTACTACAGCACCAAGAACCATAAGATACCTGGGAATAAACCCAACCAAAGAAGTAAAGGATCTGCACTCAAGGAACTACTGAATACTCATGAAAGAAATTGGAGAAGGCACAAAAAGATGGAAGAGCATTCCATGCTCATGGATTGGAAGAATAAACATTGTTAAAACACCTATACTGCCTTGAGCAATCTATACTTTCAATGCCATTCCGATCAAAATTCCATGGGCATTTTTCAAAGAGGTGGAACAAACAATCCTAAAATTTGGAACCAGAAGAGATCCTGAATTGCTAAGAAAATGTTGAAAAAGAAAAACAAAACTGGGGACATCACATTGCCCGATTTCAAGCTTTACTACAAAGCTGTGATTACCAAGACAGCATGGTACTGATACAAAAGCAGACACATAGCCCAGTGAAACAGAGTAGAGAGCCCAGATATGGCCCCTCAACTCTATGGTCAAATAATCTTTGACAAAGCAGAAAAAAATATCCAGTGGAAAAAAGACAGTCACTTCAATAAATGGTGCTGGGAAAATTGGACAGCTATGTGTAGAAGAATGAAACTCAACCATTCTCTTACACCATACACAAAGGTAAACTCAAAATGGATAAAAGGCCTTAACGTGAGACAGGAATCTATCAAAATCCTAGAGGAGAACATAGGCAGTAATGTCTTCGATATCAGCCACAGCAACTTCTTTCAAGATATGTCTCCAAAGGCAAAGGAAACAAAAGCAAAAATGAACTTTTAGGACTTCATCAAGATCAAAAGCTTCTGCACAGCAAAAGAAACAGTCAAAAAACAAAGAGAACCTAACCTATTTTTAAATTTAGTTTGCCCCCCTTCCTATTCCAATACATTTCTTCTCTATAGATTCATGTGTGGGTTTTACTTTGCAGACAAGTGCATACACTTTGACATTTATCTGCACTGTTACAGACTTTTTTTTGTTTTTTCATAAACACTAGATCCTGGGAAACTTTTCTTTATTCCTCTTTTTCAGGAATACAAACACACTAAAAGGAAAAATCTAACCCATCACAATGAAATTCAGGAGTCAAGCCCAACACACTAGTGGTTAAGGCAATTACTTAAGAAAATCTTGGGTCCTTTGGTTCACAGTTTTAAAAGACTCTTCTTGTCTTTTGGAACCTATTGTTTCAGGAGAGCTTTTATCCTAACTGACAAGAATTTCCAAATTTAGAATGGACATTTGTGACTGTAATGAGCAAGTAAAATCATCTCTAGAAATGAGGTGGACATCAAGGGAAGAATATTCTGCTGCTGAAAGTTTGAATTGCTGTGTATTCTGGTTCTTAACAGACAAAGATTCTGTAGAAGTGTTAATGTTTTTTCCTTTCTTTTCTTTTTCTATCTTTCCTACTCCCTTTCTTTCTCTTTTCCTTCTTTTTCTTTCTTTTTTTTTTCCTTCTGAAACTGATCTCAGAAGACAGCCTGAATCCCTGGATTAAACAAACAAACAAACAAACAAACAAACAAACACAGAGAATGTATAAGACATTGAAATTGAGTTTGATTAATTATTGCAGTTACAAATGTATGATATGATATCAAGCATGCACTTAAATTATATGAACACCAATTTTCTCATTTGTAAGAAACAAGTAATACTGTATATACCATAGGGTTCTTTTGAGAATTTATAAATGATAAAATAGCTATCATAGTCCTAGGGCTTTTAGGTGATTTAATAAGTTTAACTTCCATTACCAGGCCAATTAGTCACTTCCAACTCTTACTTAGGAATAATATTGTAGATATAAATACTGGATCTTCAAGCAAAAAACAAAAGACAAAAAATAAAACAGGATGTTAACCTCTATTTACTATATAATTACCAGTTCTTCAGACAAGAGAGACCATCTTCTTCCTTTTGGTTAGACAAATCTGGGCGAACTTGAATTAAATAGAATGTTTGGCAGTGGTTCTCACACTTTATTGTACAACACAATCACTTGCTGTGTTTGTAAAATACGTGAGTCTGCTCTCCAGGTCCTCAAGAAATCTGGTTCGGCAGTGGGTATGGAGTGGAGTGTATATAGTACTGTGAGTCCAGGAATCTGCATTTTCCACAAATATCTCAGGATTTTCTATTGATAAAATTCCAGAGTTCTTTTGAGAGAATGAGGAGAAAGCACAATGAATTTCATGGGTAAAATGTGTAAGTAGAATCCCCCTTTAAATCACATTTTAGTGAAAAATATTTTGATATATTTGAATTTGCTTTTTTCCATAAGTGAGTAGAATCTAATTATTAAAGTTTACAGAAAGACCTCACTGTTCTCTATAATAATCTTATTTAGAAAAAATGAGCAGTTGGCCCTCTTAAGGACAAGTTGCACTAACTTTAATAATTAAACCTTTTTTTTCCCCTGTCTGTGCACTCAATAAACACTAAATCTAGAGTCAAATATGCCTTCAAGGAGGCTCCATTCTAATTGTATAGACTGGGACCAATACTAGAGTGCAGAGGTACAAAATCCCATCCCAGAAATTTCTAGCCTGTCTTGCAATTGTTGGCACACTGGTTTCCCACAGATGCACTGAAGGAACGGTGTTTACTTGGGACCATATTCCTTCTTCATCATCAGTCACTGGTTCTGGGGAATGGTTAAATTTAGCCATTTATCCCAAAGACATTTGTCCCATGATTGTCATAAGGTATATTGGAGTTGAACAGACTGAAATTGAGAAAACCTGGAGATTACATGGAGAATATGAGAGTGGAGAAGGATCATCCCATTCCCTGTGGGGATACATATGTGTGCATGTATCTAGGTTGTTTATTTTTTGAGAAAGAATAGGTGCATTTGTATCTATATGGGATAGTGAGTTGTGCTGATCGGGAGATGGTTTGGGAATTGTATTCTTGGAGATATGCTATTTCTCACTCTCAGTAACCTGAAACATCTCTAGTAAAACACATCTAAACTCATTAAAACTTTAAATAAAAGTGTTTTTCAGTAACTTTCTTAAACCTTATTATTCCATATTTTCTTCAACTAAACCTATCCTTTGTCCAGTTATATTCATTTTATCCTTCTCCTTTATTTATAGTCTTTTTGCTGTCCACAGAGCCCTCATTTTCTTTCTTTTCTTTCTTTCTTTCTTTCTTTCTTTCTTTCTTTCTTTCTTTCTTTCTTTCTTTCTTTCTTTATTTCTTTTGAGATAGAGAGAGTCAGAAAGAGCACACGAGCACATGTGAGCAGTGGGAAGAGGGGCACAGGGAGAGGGAGAGAATCTTAAGCAGACGCCACGCCCAGGGTCCAACCCCACCGTAGGGCTTCAACTCACATCCTTGAGATCATGCCCTTAGTTGAAATCAAGTGTCAATTACTTAACCAACTGAGCCACCCTGGTGCTCCCCCTTTTATTTTAATCTAGTTCTATTTCCTCCTTAAGCCTTCCTAGATTATACCTCCCCTTCCCCACCTGATAACTCTCATTTATATTTCAAGACACAGTCATGTTTTTGCTTCTCGATGCTTCCCTATCATTTGGGTTTCCAACTCCCTCTGCATCAGGGAGAAAAGGCAGGGACAGTGGAAAGATGAAACTGACGTGCGAATTATCTCTGCCTGTGGTAGTAAGTACTGTTAGTCATTTCTGGTTTTCAGGATTCTTAACTTAATCACACACACAAAACTCCTTTGATACGCAAGGTAATACAATTTATAGGGTTTGAGACTGAGGCTTAGAAATCTTTGGGAGACATACCGAGCCTACCACACTTACTCACTAGGACATACGATTATAAGCAAGTAGTGCTGTACATGTCTCTATCCTACATGGTGGTGGGCACAGTGAAGGTGGTGGACAAGATCCCTATCTTAGGATTGAACCCCAGCTCTTCCTGATGTTAGATCACTGAATTTAGTTTCTTTGTCTTTTCACCACCCCAAGGGAGCCCTGCTTTCAATCCTTTTATCTGCCAAGTGACTTCATTAACTGTAGACTAACTCAGTAGTTCCCCAAAGTGGCTGCATATTACAATCAGCTGGGGAATTCTAAAAAGTCTAGATACCTGAGCCCACCTCCAGTCATTCTGATTTAACTCATGGTGTGTGGCTAATACATAATTCTCTTTTAAAGGACCCCCAGTGATAATGATGTGCAGCCAGGGTGGAGAACTATGAGCTCTAACCAAACTATAAAGAGTTTAGAGTTTCTTCCCCACTCCTTTAAAAAAGAAAGAAAGAAAGAAAGAGAAGCCTGCTATCTGTGCAGGTACTGGGAGTTCTTGTGAGAAGCTATCCAGCCTCTAGAATTGTAAGGGAATAAATATGTATATTCATAAGCCATTAAATTGATGGCAATTTAACATACAGCAATAAGAATAGGAAACAGCAATAGGAAACATACATTGATAAAGCACATAATTAGGGAACAATGAACAAAAGTTTAAATATATTTTTCTAGTATTCTTTTCAGTCATATAGATTTTGAATTTATTTTCACTAAATTCCTAACTTTGCTTTGATCCCAGCATGTCTCCAGGGTAACTTTTCCTGATCCTGACTGATCAATTCCCCCTGTAGTTACTTCAAGCACCATGACCTCTCACCTAAAGCACTTATTCAAGTTCTAACTTTTCCTTTATTGAGACGATCATTTCTGACAAGACTTTGGACTCCATGAGGGTCAGGACCTTGGGTGTTTTGTTTTTCTCCAGGGTCTAACAAAGAACCTGGAGAATAGCAGACCTTCAACAAATATTTCAGCTAAAGAAGACAGAATTGGGTGTGTGGGAATCAGGAAATTTATGGACAAAGCAGCGTAGGGAGATGAAAGATCTGTCAGGGTTCCAAGGACAGTGTCTGGGTAGGAGTGGAGGAGAGGAGGCTGAGTAGCTTGAGAGTACCACAGGAATGTAGGCACTGGCTTCAGGAAACCCTCAATCCACCTTTACATTTGGAGGTGTGTGTGGAATCCCAGGGAGAGGAAATGAAGAGTGAGAACTCTTTTTTTTTTTTTTTTTAAGTTCCCTTCCTGATGTTTTCTGTGAGGAACTTTAAGTTTTATGACTTCAGTGCTTATAGTTTCATAATTTTGTCACAACAGTCATTAATTCAATCCTAGAATGGAAAGAGAACATTATGATTAAAGGTATTTTTGAAGTTGAAATTCTTAAAAGCTGTCTTCTTGACACTTTCTCATATTTTTATAACATCAGAAATTATGATGTCCTTCCATAGGTCTGTGCCTTTCTGGGTAAGTTAAGAATTTTCCCAGACTTTTCCTTAAATTCTTAATAATTTTGAATCAAAATATAAAATATAACATATATCTTCAAAAATATTACAACCCAAATCACCATCATCAGAATGATTCTGACATTTCTTCCTCATTTTTCAGATGTAGCTAAAATGTTTGGTTCTTATGAAAACCTTGCCTTTCTTGTTTATGAGTCTCTTTACCAGAATGAAGTTGTGATGGGTATCAGCATTACTATATATACTTAACAGCTCACTGTTCTGTAATTCAAAAGACTCAATTAAATGAACTGTTATTGAATGAAGATCTTAGCCATGTCAAAATTATGCTAGCCTTTATGAAACTGGACACTGATCCTACCATATGGGCATTTCCAGTAATTATAAGAGCAGCTTATACTTAAATTTTTTTTCATTCAATGATTCTCTTTTTCTCGCATCTATCTATCTATATATATATATATATTTAATTTTACGGCAACCTTGGCAGACTGGACACAAGAGTTAGATTTTACTAATGACTAGTGTGTAGCCTAAGGCAAACCACTTGAATTTGGATCTCAAATTTCCTCATATGTCAAAGGAGGATAGTTACACTTATCTTGCAGGGTTTTGTGATAATTAGACTTTAACTATATAAAGTGCCAAAGTCCATGCTTACCATACGGTAGGTAATCAAGAAGTAGTTGCCATTATTATCCCTCCATTATTCCTTTTAAGGAAAATAATTCTTCCATTGGTTGAGTATGCCTTAATAAGGCACAATTTTTTTGGCACTCAGAATTGACTTCTTTAAGAAAGAAGTAGGAAGTTTCTTACCATGAGGTATATTTAATCATAAGTTTAACCACACAGGGCTTTGGTAGAGAAGATTAGGGCGTTTACTACTAAAAACTTAGCAAGTCCCAAATAGGACCTTTATTATCCCTTCGAATCCTGAGTTTCTCTTACTTGACTCAAGGCATTTTTCTAGTAAGTGGTGAAGTATGTCCCAGAAGTAGCCTGAAATTGTATCCAGTACAATGTGCATTCTACTTATGAAACAGTAGCAAATGTAGAAGGCTCTGTATCTAAGGGAGATAACCAACAAGAATATAGCAGTCAACTAAAAAACAATCTTAAATAATAGGTTGCATTTGTGTGGTACACATTCACATTTATCTTCAATATTGTTTTGCTTTTTAACATCGTGAACAATAGGTAAAGTAATTTAAATGCTTTTTTTCCCCAGAAAAGATAAATGGCATAGAAAATTGGCATGGAATGGTCTCGAATAACGAATTGATTTTCTAGTGATGAAACTCCAAATTATAGATAGAATTGGGACAAAAATCTCCATCTCTCTCCTCTGGACAATGACTGCTTCTTTATTACATAGAGAGTAATAGCAAATAGCTGGCAAGTGGTAGAGCTGAGCTTTCCACCTGGGTCTTCTGAGTATGGATTCATTTTCTTTTGGCCTTACCACATCACTTCTGAGTATTCGTAAATGAATTCTTAAATATTCCTAAGTGAATGACAGTGGCTTTCTTCATAGAAGAGTTCAGCAGGTAAATATATAGAGAAAATTCTCTGAATATGCTACAGGGCAATGTAAACATAAGGAATTAAAACTTCTTAGTAATATGGTTGTACCAGGCTTTACAACTGTCTGATTCGTGTAGCACATCTTGGATTTATTTATACCGCTTGGGATTCAATGTGCTTCTGGATCAAAATACTCCTGCTTCTTACTAGTTATAGAAACACTTCAGCCGTGATTTCTTTGACCAGTGTTCCTGCACTGTCAAGATTCTCTTTCACTGCAACATATTAGAAGCGTATTGAAATTTATATCCTCCAAGTCTCTCAATCTCTTTCATTTTTTCATTTCTAATTTTTTTTTGTGGCATATTTCATGTAATTTCTGCAGATGTACTTTCAGACCAGATACACTCTTACCCCAGTAAGTATGACCCAGTGACTCAAGACACAAAAGCCCAAGATGGATCTATCCAATTGGCTGAGCCTGGAACACGTGATCACCATCTACCAGCCCCGAGGGCAGCAAAGGATTAACCGGATGGAATATTAAGCAGTTACAGGGCATTTGTGAATCCAGATCTTGCCTCCCGTTGAGACTGATAAAGTGAGGAACCTTTTTTTTTTTTTTTCTTCCTTCCTTCCTTTCTTCCTTCCTTCCTTCCTTCCTTCCTTTCTTTCTTTCTTTCTTTCTTTCTTTCTTTCTTTCTTTCTTTCTTTCTTTCTTTTTAGAAGAAGGCTTGGATAACGGGAAGGTGGAAAAAAAAAATTAGACCCGTGTACAGGTGTACAGTGTCAGGTCTCCTGAGTTCACTGCTTCAGTTATACACAGTGGGACCAGGGATTTTGTGTTCACATGGAACTGTGATTCCAAAAGTGTGCTCCACAGGAGAGTAGACCCAATCGTTGGTGTTTCGTGGAATTTAGAAGGGCTCCATGGCCTTTGTATGTTTCGGAAACACTGCAGCCTAGAGCTTATACTTGAAGCTCCGCAGAGGACTTTTACATATGGCAGGTTCCGAGAAGTCCTGCAATAAAAAAGCCCATTTAATTCTGTTAATTGGGTCTCACTTTTATTTAATTGCCAAACATTTTTATTTCTGTAGCACTTATTATCTTCCCTAGGACGATTATTGAGAATTACTGGACTAGAATAATAAGCGTAAGGAGGATACATTCCAGGAGCAAAACCCGTACAGCCGAAGGCTCAGGCTCTGGAATGCGTTCATTGGAAGGCATAGGGTGGAGCGGGGTCCAGCGTTCACGGAAGAGGTTTGGCAGCTCGGCCGGGTGTTAACGGCTTTAGTCCTGTCGGTATGCAATCCCTTCCTTCCGGATAAGCACACTTGCATAAGCGTTTGAAATGATCTCTGCCTTTTGACTACTGGGGAGCTCAGGCTATCTCCTTCGCAAATAACCTGGCAGTGTCAGTGAGTCACAAACATGAATGCATATCAGCATCGCCTGAGTCATCTTGTTAAAAATGTGGATTCTCCAGTTCCACTCCTGAGAGTCTCCATTAGTAGACCTGAGACAGGTTCTGGGCCTCTGTGTGTATGTATCTCCCACCTACTCACACAGGCCTTGGGGAGCTTATGCAGCGGCTCCCTAGATCAGCCACTGAGAGCCAGTGAATGCCACCCAGCTTTTCCTCCTCTCTGAATTCCTTTATTTGCTTCCAAGGTTTCAGGCCCCATTCCTCTGATCATATAAAACTAATTTTCCTAATTTTTTCCCAGTAAAATTTTATGAGCCATGGCAATCAAATACTTTAGTAAGATCCTAATATACAGTTCACAATGCATTTTCATTATTTTGCAAATGATAATTACATAGCTATAAAGTTTGTTGAATATGATTTGTTTGGAGTGCTCCTGTGTAATTTATACCTAATGGTTCCTCTGTCTTTTCAGGGTTTGTTGACATATTTATTTCCTTTTCCACTGTAGTGTCACAGAACAAGTCAAGCTACCTTTGGATTTATTAAATAGTGACTTCTTGGATACTGTTTTATTTGGACAAAGCTTTAATTATCACCATTATTCTTCTATTTAGCCCTATTTAAATAATCCCAAACATTTTGACATGAATGTGAGCTAATGCCTGTGATAGCCTCTGCACTCTTACACAGCACTATTATGTTTTTTTGTCTTTAATTATTCCCCACTTCCAGTTGTAACAACCCCTCTATTGCTTAAAATAGAATTCCCTCAAAATATAATTTTACTTAACTTTAAAGAATGGGCTTAATATTTCAGACAGTTTCAAGGGTACATCTAAGGTAACAAAATTGCTCCATAATGTAAGGTATCATTATTAACTTTTGAATGCACTTTCTCATGAGTATTTTTCAGATCCTACAATAATAATATGGTGACAGAGGGAGATAATATGATCTCCATGGAAAAGTGAAGGCTCCTTCAGGTCAGGAAGATTAAATTAATTGGAGATCATATATAGCCAGAACAAGAACTTGGGACCCCTTAGATCTAGTTCAGAACTGTTGTCTGAAATTATTGGCAAGGATTGGTGTCCTCAGGCTGACTTTCTGAGGAAGGGCCCTCTCTAACCTCTGTTGGTAGCAGAAAATTCTGCTTAAGAATTCCTTCTGTGTGGGAAGGACACTATTTCTTATTCTTGTAATGCAAGCTGTATATCATAGGGAAACAAAGAAAACAAACAATATGTAATTGAGTAGCTAGGAGAGGAGGTTATTTGAGAAAGATGATTGGATCAATTTTGAAATCACCCTGGAGTGTAAAAACAAAAGTCAACTCTATTATAATTCAACTCATTAAAATAAAGACTTATGTATGTCACAGAATGCCATTAATTGAATTCATAACATTTTTTTCTCACACAGAAGTGTCACAGACCAAAAATTCCAGTGGGATCTAAACAACATTAAGGATCAGTTTTAGGCTTGTTCTATGAGCATAGGTGTTTGAGGAGGAAGATATTTATTAAGGAATATTTTTTTTCTTTGCTTTTGGAAATATCCAAATGTTGCAGGTCTGATTTTTCAAAGAAGCTGAGACAGAGTTTTTTTTACCTGTCAGAGTTACCCAGTGACAAGCAATAATGGCGGGGCCTTCACATTCCATCCTGCTCAGGTGGCAGATGTGGGCTCCCCTGGGAAGTCCGTGATGTTGGATGAGGTAGCTCTATGGGTCTCTGAAGGAACTAAAACCAGAGACTCCACACTCCACCCCCGGCTCCTGGCAATCCCTCTTTCCTTGAAGGAGAATCTGGGAGGCACATGTTTTTTTCCCACTATGTTCCATACCTTGGACAACTTAAATTGACTTCTCTATATACTTTCAGAAAGCAACTTTTGTGGGACACCAGTGAAATTTATGAGAATTTCAGGCCTATAATGAGTAGTTACTGCCTCCTTTCTCTACGATCCATTCTAGAATTCTCCTCACCCTCAGCTACCACCTCTGCTGACTTCTGTGTTTTACTATTATTGTGACTCATGGCTTCCCACATGAGGAGTCTAAGCCCCCATCCTCAATAGACAGAAGCCCATGAGCTTCAATATCAGACCATGGGTACTAGACAAATTCATTTACAGTCACAACTGGGCAAAGCAGTACCAAGAGTTGCCCAAGTAGATCACTTAGATTTTACCCATTTTCTTCCTGGCCTTTAGAATATATCAGCAATCCTCCATCCTCCTGATAATTCAGGTCAGTTACTGTCATTCTTGCTAAAATAGTTATTTCTCTTCTTGCCTCTAGCTTCTAGATACAAGGAGTTTCGAGTGACCGGCCAGCAGCTATAGCTTACAGTTCCCTGGTACTCTTGCTTTGTCCTTACGGGAAATGTGTCTCTTTTGAGTACCAGAGCTTCTAACTGAGCAATCAAGAGTTGTGGGAACAAGAAGCATGTAATCTCCCAGCAGAATATTGAAAATAATGGTGAGTAGGGTGATTCCTGCTCCCATTCTTGGGTTTTAGACTCTTTGCCCTCTTTCTACTAAAGGCAGTACCGTATTGAGATCTTTGAATCTGTGCCTACACTGCAATTCTGGAGGAGTGCACTATCTGTGCATATGGTACCTCTGAGCCATGGAGCATTTCAGCTATGCATTCAGTAGGCCATCCAATGCTCTACCAGCTTTTGGGTGGTGTGACTGCCCAATGACCAGGAGGCCCTGTAATTATGGTTTCATTGTTACACTATGCCTTTGCTGGGGAGTGGCCTGTGGGGTTGCATGCTAGTAGGTAAAACATTCCACAACTCTGGAAAACCGTGGTGCCAACACTATGTGGGAAGTGAAGCAAAACTGTACCCAGAATAGGTACCAATATCCATGGGGGAAAACTGCTGTCCCTTTCAGAATGAAGAGGGCCCTGTGCAGCCAACTTTTCATCAAGTGGGCGTTTGGCATCACCAGGAAATACTGTTATATGAACTATGGTCAGGAATTTTGTCTCTATGAGAGCCCTTAAGAGGCCCATAATATTAGGATGGCACTAATAGGGTTTTTAAAAAGGTTTTTTAACTTTCTGCTAAGCCTCTAAATGTCATGGCTTTGCTTCAGAATGTCGGAGTTATTGTAATTCTTTTGCTGAGGCTTGCCCAAACCATAAATAACATACTTTCCCATCACTGATAAATCCATCACTGTATGGTCAGCTCTACTGTATGTCCGATGCTGTAGGGCTGTTCACATCTTAGCTTGGAACATCTCCAGAGACCTTTCCTTCCTTAGGTCCCAATTAAGCCGAAAAATTTTGCATTGCCCCATCTAAGGACCAGAGCGGTATTATAAGTACAGACTGTATTGACCCCAGAACCCAAAGACTCCCGCCAGACCTCTGAATCTTCATAGGGTTTATCTCCCACTCTCTGGAGCTCATGTGTTTCACAAAGACCTATGGGATTCAGGCAACCTTGTTTTATCTGATCAGTGTAAAGCTATCAGTGCAACAGATCAATGTAATATTTGGTGGGACGTCTGTTGTCTGGACTATATTATAAGTAAGGTAGTTAATCTAGCCCTAGAGGAAACTATAAATGTATATTATTGTTTATTCTATGGAAATACAAGCCGTTTATGATTCTCTTTTCTGATCAAGATAGAAAAGAACACATTTATCAGGTAATGACTGCAGGCTGTGTGTCTCAGGCTGTATTAATCATCTATTACAAAGATATTACATTGGTACTGGGATTCTGTAATTGGGCACATTGCTTGCTTGAGAGTGTGATCATTTACTATCATCCACCAAGATATGTCTGGTTTCTTAGGGGCCAGACTTGTGAAATAAAGGTAGATATAATGGTTACCTACTCATCATTCTTTAGATCCCTAGGGTAGCACAAATTTCTTACCAGCGAAATACTTATGGCCTTTGATAAATGAAAGTATTTGGTCCTTCCCAAGAACATAATCATCCGGTGGGCCTTCCAGTCACACATAATATGTGCATCTCAGCATGCCTGACTCCCTGAGGGTTTTATCCCCTTTTTTCCAGCATCTTCCATGTAATTCTGGCATTTCAGCCTCAGCTACCATGAGCCATCACTTTCTCCATGGTTTGAGGGGTCCTGCTTAAGATGTGTTTATCGTAAATAGAAGACAAACAGATTTTCTTTTGCAAGTCAATATGAAAATCATTTTTCAAAATAGGTTGGTTAAGTGTAGTTACATTGATATAATAAGATGTTTGGTGCCAACTCTTATTTTACAATTAATGTGATAATTGCATTAAATTAATCATTTAATTTCTTTCTTCATTTGGTGGACCTTCTTTTATTTTCTAAAACTTTGATTTGGAAGTTTGCATTTTGTTCTAATGTGCACTTTTATACCTCTATGATGTCCTCAATTTCCTTTTTT
This sequence comes from Mustela erminea, assembly GCF_009829155.1. Classification (NCBI taxonomy): domain Eukaryota; kingdom Metazoa; phylum Chordata; class Mammalia; order Carnivora; family Mustelidae; genus Mustela; species Mustela erminea. The sequence goes on along the minus strand of NC_045621.1, from coordinate 100,818,349 downwards.
CTTACTTGATATTTTACTCTGTAGTGTGTCAATTTTAAGTGATATTCTTTGTCCCCATCTCAACTTTTCTTTCTTCCCATTTTTCACTTACAGTCTGTTTCTCAGGATGTAGCCTTTCTCAGGATGTAGTGTTTCCCCCTCATGTTTTCATCTTTGTTTTAGTCTTTCTTTCTTTTTTTGAAGATTATATTTTAAAGTAATCTCCATGCCCAATGTTGTACTTAGAGTCACAACCCCAAGATCAAGAGTTCCAGCCTGCATGGACTGGGCCAGCTGGGTGCCCCTTTGTTTTAGTCTTAAATTGAAAATCATGTATTTTGAGTTCTCCATTTCAACTTGTTTCCTTTAATTTCCCCAATTATCTTGGGGATAACTGAAGTTCATCCATTACAGATTCCTCAGAAATGTGAGATCTTTCAGTAACTGAAACTGGTTTCGTTTGTTTTTTTCTTTTATAGTCTTGATATTTGAAAAACTGGCTGGATATAAAATCCTTGTCTTGTGCTTTGTCTTTCAGCGTATTGAAAATTATGCTCCGTTATTACTCTTGTGAAGTGAACGTTAACCTATTTCTCTTACTCTTATGAGTAATTAGAACTTATTATTATTTTTTGGCCCAGTGGCCCTGGGAATTATTTTAATTGACTTGAAAACCAAAGAATTAATCCTTTTAGTTCAATGTTGACAGGTAGATGGTGGGACATTTCAATGTATAGATTTACATTTTCTCAGATTTCTATAATGTCTTCTTGAATTTTTTTTTTTCCCTGTTGTTCTGCTCCGGCACATGTTTTTAGAAACCATAATTATATGCATGTTGGGCCTTTTGGCTTGTCTTCCATTTTAATAATCTTTTTGAGATCCTTCATATTTCTTTCTTATTTTATTTTCTTTCCTGTATGTGTTTTACATTTTTAATGCACTTGATCAAATTCTAATTCAGCTTTATTATAATTTATTCTTTGTCATATGATTTTTTCTTTTTCTGTTTCCTTTCTGAGTTAAATAAATCTCATTAAATTTGCTGTTTTTGCATATCTGTTTTCAATTTTCGTTTTTGAATTTCTTTCTTTCTTTCTTTTTTAAAGATTTTCTTTATTTATTTGACAGATAGAGATCACAAGTAGGCAGAGAGGCAGGCAGAGAGAGAGAGAGAGAGAGAGAGGAGGAAGCAGGCTCCCTGCTGAGCAGAGAGCTCTATGTGAGGCTTGATCCCAGGACCCTGGGATCATGACCTGCGCCGAAGGCAGAGGCTTTAACCCACTGAGCCACCCAGGAGCCCAGTTTTTGAATTTCTGATTATAGTTTTCTTTTTTTCCTAAATAAATTGGTATCATTGAATGTTGGAGGATATATTTAATTCAGTTTGGAGTGCCATGTTACATGTTATTTTGCTTTGGAGTTTTTTATAGGGAGAATATTTCTGAAATGATATTTTGTAATTTCAAGTTTTATTACAATAATTATGAAACCTAGGAGAGACACTACATAAAATGGGAGTAGAATGCCCATTCATCTTACCTACACTTCCTGGATGTATTTGAGGATTCCTTTTTAAAAAGGCTAACATTTAATTTATCCATTTTCTACCTATGTTAGGAATTATGATTGACTGAACAGATAAATTAATGAATTCATAGTAGAATGTCTTCAATCAGAATTCCTCTCCAAATCAGAAATCGCAATTCTTCTCCGAAGGAGAAAGCTCTCAAATCAATAGCCTACTTTCCATCTTGTGAAAGTAGGAAAAGAAAGCAAGGTAGACCTAAACCTAGTAGAAGAAAAACCATTAAAAAAAAAAAGATTAGAGTGGAGGTAAAAAATATATAGAATAGAAAAACAATAGAGAAAATCAATACAAAAGAATGACAAGGTCATTCTTTTAAAACACCAACAAAATTGTCAAGCTTTTAGCTAGACGGACAAAGAGAGAAGATCCAAATAATTGAAGTCAGAAATGTTTATTTTCATTGTTTTGACTCATCTTTCATTTACAGATAGGGATAATATGGCCAACTGTGCAAGGTTCTTTTAAATTCTTTACACTAGAAAAAAAACAAACAAAATAATTCTTATTAGCCAGAATAGGAAGAGTTCAATGAAGACCCAGGACACTCAGTGACAACCCCAAAAGTTATGCCTTTTTTTAGTAGGGTTAAATAAGTCATAAACCAAAATCATCTAGATCTTACCTAACAAAGCTTAAAAGCAAGTCATGAAAGGATTACGCTGATAACTTAATTGCTTGCCAAAATAAAATTTGACAATATGTAGGAATATAACAAAATGCAGAAAAGTAGACATTATAATACAATATTCCACATCCAATCAATAAATCTGATCAATGGAAGCAAACCCAGGAATGACCACAATAATGGAACTAGCTGATAAGGATTTTAAAGCAGATGTTATAAATACATAAAAAGAGAAGGTAACTAGAATGGAATAAATATTTTTGCCTCTTGTATACATTGTCTTTACACTTTCTTGGTAATATCCTTTGGTGGAAAAAAGTTTTTCATTTTGATGAAATAAAATTTATCTATTTTTTTTTTCTTTTGTTATTCCTGTTTTGCTGTTATAGCTAGGAATCCCTTGCCAAACCCCAGTTTGGGAAGACTTATTCCAATGTTTTCTTATAAGAATTTTATGGTTTAGCTCTTATATTTAAGTCATTGATTATTTTGAGTTCATTTTCGTGTTTGATGTGAGGTGGAGACCAAACTATTGGAAGTGGAAATCTAGTTGTCCCAGAAATATCCATTGAAGAGACCATTCTTTCCCCACTGAATGGACTTGGCATGCCGGTCTAAATCAATTGCCCATATACTTAGGGGTTTATTTCTAGACCTTTCATTCTATTTTATCTTAAGTGGTCTCCTTTGGTCTGTATGTCTACTTTTATGCCATTTGCACAATGTTTCGATTACTCTAGCTTTGACGAAACATGTGAAATCAGAACTTGTGAGTCCTCCAGCTTTGTTCTTTCTTGTCAAGATTGTTTTGATTATTCAGAGCCCTTTCCAATGCCATATGAATTTAAAATTGGCTTTTCTATTTCTGCAAAAAAAAAAAAAAAAAAAAGCCATTGGAATTTTGATAGAGAGTGCATGGAATCTGTCATTCTCTGGGAGTTGTTTAGTTTACTGCTCTATCCCCAGAGTTGTGAAGCTTTAGTTTGGGTGCAGCTTGGTATTTAGACAAAGATTCAAGATAAACCCTCTGGGATTTTGATCCCTTTTGAAATTCTTATCCTACATACATATCTATCTTCCAGTATTTTGCCTCACAATTGTCAGCTGGATTTACATCCCTGAACTCTGATGGTTTTTTAATTCAGTGTGACTGCCAGTGAGCCTTTGTTCTGCATCTTTGGGCCTCAGTGTAGAAAGTGCCTCCTGGCAGAAAACTGGAGCCATCATAGGGCTCACCTCCTTTGTTTCCTTTGTCTCAGGGACCATAGCCCTATATGATCTGTTGTCTGATATTTAAAAAGAAAAAAAAAAGTATATTTCATATATTCTGTCTAATTTCCTAGGTTTTTTTGTTGTGTTTATTTTTTGTGTGTGTGTGTGTTGTTTGTCTTTGTTGTTGTTATTTTGTTTTTGTTTTCTTTTTGTTTGTTTTTCTAATGACAAGAGGGTAAATCTGGTACTGGTTCCTTCATTAAGGCTATAAGTGTTCAATTTTTTTGAAATGTAGCTATGAGATTTCTCTCATGTTTTCTGATTTGTGGTTTATTCTTTATACTTTTGTAATTGTAACAGCCTATAATGGGCAATAGGGGTAACTGGGTGGCACAGTCAGTTAGGTGTCTGTCTTCAGCTCAGGTCATGATCCCAGGGTCCTGGGATTGAGCCCCATGCCAGACTCTCTGCTTGGCAGGGAATCTGCTTCTTCTTCTTCCACTCCCTCTGCTCCCCTTGCTTGCTGTCTCTCTCTCTCTCTGTCAACTAAATAAATTTTAAAAATTTTAAAAAAGATTCTTGACAGTAAAGATGACATCTTATACATCATTTTATTCCCTTTGCCTAGTAGAGGGCCTGGCATATTCATTCCCAATGAATGTTCGCTAAATCATTAAATCAGATTCTTTATCTACCACATGTATGCAATATTTTATTATCCTTAATGGTATTATTATGTGCTTGTCTCCTTAACCCCAAGTTTGGTAGCATATGGTTTTAATCTGATGTGTAAGAAAGACTTCTGTTTTTGGTAGAGCCTTGTATTTTAATGCTGATTTTTCCACAGATTTGCAGTGATTTGGCAAAGTCAATAATCATCTGGGTTAGATGTGTGTGTGTGTGTGTGTGTGTGTGTGTGTGTGTGTGTGCATGTGTGTGTGTGTGTGTTTTAAATATCTATGAAAAGAGAGTATCCCTGTACTGCTTACCACCTGAGGTTGCTGAAAGGACCAAAAGTGATGATAGATATGACTTCCCTTTGTGGAATAATATGTAGAAAATTTTAACCTCACTAAAACTTGAACCCTACCCATTAATTTTGTTATCTTCCATATCCATTCTATTCCAGAATATTGATGGATTCCTTACACATATTAAATGCTCAATGCATGTTGAATGAATTTGAATGCATGCACGGACACTGATGAAATTCAAACAAGTTTACTGTCTTTCGTGTTATTAGTGAGGATAACGCAGAAACTAATACTTCCCTCAACTTCCAAGGCTATCTTGAGAAACTGTAGAAATGGAGGTTCAGCTTCAGTTCCTGAAACAATCTCCACAGCAGTGTATACCAAATGAACTTGGCACATGTTGTGATTGTTTTATTTGTTTTATTTTGGTGGGAAGTATTGTTAATTAGAGCATTGCACAATTGGCCATACTATCTCTATCCCTAAATGAAAGATGAGACAAACAATGAAAATCAACACGGTGAAAGTAGACAAGACTTTACAATCAAGCTTTTTCAGCCAAGTCAGAGGAGGTAAGAGTATCCAAAGGGAAGAGTAATTAGATCCAACGTGGGAGGCGTGTACTTGAGAGACAAAGCTGAAATGGCAAAGACTGTCAAGGTGAACTGCTCAGAAATGTCTGATGGAGTATAATTGTTTCTTATTTTACCCAAAAGGGTATTTCCAAATTGCTGACTTGACACCTTTCTCTTCTTCATTGGAACATTTCAATGACTCTTACTTTTCAAACTATGCACAGTTCCCTGGTAACTTTGTACCCTATTGACTTTTATCAACTTCCAGCTGGTACTATGGGGACATTTATCAAATGCCTGCTGTTGCAGAAACTGCTTTCGAATCATAGCAGGTCAACGGTAGGAGGGGCCTCAGAGAAGAAATTGTCCTGCCTGCATATTTTCCATTAAGGAAATAGATACCTAGGAAAGGATTCTGACCTCCACAGTGTCTTTGAGGTAGTTACTGGCACAAAGAAGACTTTGTTTTTCCACCATAGTACCCTACCCTTTTTGTGATATAGGATGACACGGGGTCAGCTCTGCAAACACAGACATTACTTTCTTCACTGTCTCTTTTCCTCTTTTCTTTCTTCCCTCTCTTTTCTCTTTCTTTCCAGTATTTATTTATGTCCATATCACTTACCAGTTTTCAAGCCTATGAGAATATTTTATGGGTGTGTGTGTTAAACCCATTACTGAATTTTTGTGATGTTATTTTATATAACAGTGTTTTTAAAATGGAAAGGTAAAAACTGGCATCCAATTTAGTGTCTCTCTCTCTCGCTTTCTCTCTCTCTCTCTCTCTCTCTCTCTTTTTTTTTTTTTTTGGACGGAGCAAGGTTGTGAATTGAAATCTCATAATAGATGTCTAAAGGACCAGTTCACTCGAAAACTGAAGTGCCCTTTTCTATTTTCAAATTCACTTCACTTTGATATCAAATGAAGCCCATTTGGTATAGAAAATTAAAGTAGCTGCATTTTTCCTCAGCACAGAGAAATCTTTCATTTGCCTCTAACCCTTTCCATTTTTCATGACAGCCATAGCATTTTCTTCTCTAAAACACGAACAAGTCAATGTAAGCATGACTGCCAGGCTAAAATCATTATGGGATAATTTGTGTTTGCCAGTCCAAACAAAATCAATCACAATTGTTTAGAGACCCACAGCATTACATGGCTAGGAGAGGGTATTTTGGACTTTTACAAAATAGGTTTTCAAACACAGATAAGAGAAGAGACCATTGAACGCTCTCAGGTGTAGTTTGTAATTTTCAAATTTGCACCAAAAGTATTAACTATGCATATGGTGACTCAACTCCACTAGGTTAATGCAAAATAAAGACAGCCCAGCACTGTGATGTCTTTAAGCATGAAATGATTGTCTCAGTGATAGGTTCCCAATGGGCAAGAGTATATAATGAATGTTTCTGTAAAGTTTGAAATGACCACTCCAGTAACATAACTTGCAGGCCTGCAAGGATGGATGAAGATGACTTCACAATGAAATGGAAATCAGAATTGATGGAAACAAGTATATGCTGTATCTCTAGCCATTCGTATCCAAGTATACTCCATATGTATTGTTTCAAGAGTGAGGGTTGTTGGTTTCCCTTTTTTGGACTGTTTTCCCCATCTGTCCCAGTTGTGTGCTCTCTTACAGATCCTAGAAGCCCTAGCTCTTCTCTCTCTGAGAGGGTCCAGGGATCTACTTTCCCCCAGGGCTGGTGTTATCCTGCCAATTTGGTCATAGTCTTGAGCAAGGAGAGATTAACTGATTTGGGGATGTAAGGATTAAGATAGATTATTTAGCTTGAAGAATCATCTGAGTTGTTTTTGAAACTCTTCTGGAAAAGCAGACAAAATTTTTTAGGCCAGCTGTCCACAACTCAAACCATTTTCCTGTCTTCCTCGATTACTTTTCATCTTCCTGTGAAATGTGGTTTTATATATTTTGTGGCTTGGAAGATCTTAAAAGCAAAAAGGGGGAAAAAAAGTGCCGCTTAATTCAGGTTACCTCAAAGCAGATCTCAAGATGGATATTTTTGTTTTAGTGAGTTACTGAGTGTGTGCTTTCAGGTGGGAAACCTGTAAGAGAAGGAAGGTGGAGGGCAGGAGAAGATGAGTAGCAATGTGGATTCCTCTGAAGTCAAGTGTTTCCACACGAACTTCTGAACAGTAGTTACACTACATATTGTTGTGCTCAAGGAAAGGGGGCTGACTTTTATTCCCCAGTATGAGACAGATGTTGACTGCAGACAGCTATCCTTAGACCACTGGAGCATTTATAGTCTCCCTCGCATCTCTCCTTGAGGTGGACGCTCTCATTGGCTGAAGGTTAATTCTGTGGGACGGGTGCAGCTGTGATTGGTTGGCAGCTCGCATTCACTATAGCCGGAAAGTAGGTTCGCCAGCCCAGCAGAGAGGCTCTGGGAAGGACCTCAGTACTGTCCACGAAAAAGAAAACAACTGATTGCTACATATAACACTCCTACATTTCTTTTTATAACCACATGATTCTTTTTATGATGGTATTTCTTTGGATGGATGTATTTTCTTTAAGATTGTATTTATTTATTTTAGAGAGAAAGAGAGAAAGTGCGAGTGGTAGAAAGGGCAGAGGAGAGGGAGAGAGGGTGGATCCCAAACAGACTCCATGTTGAGTGGGGAGCCTCATCTGGGGTTCCATCTCAGCATTGTGAGATCATAACCTGAGCCAAAACCAAGAGTCAGTTGCTCAAGGGACTGAGCCACTCAGGTGCTCTGTAACCTAGTGCATTTTTAATTGAAACACACTGTGTCTTCTTGCCTTAAACAGTTAACATATAATCCAGAATCATGTTAGGCTGTATAAATTGTCAGGTAAACAAAGTCCTGCACAGACAGGTGTTGGAAGTAATGGCTGGGATAACTTCATTCGCTTTCCAACATGTGAAGCATCAGGTTGGGTCCAGGTACTTAGGAATTTATTTCAACTTACTGTCCACAGTGTATGAGTTTTGTTGTTCCTTGATCTTCCCCATCATACATGTCTTCAAATTTTCATTGTTAGCCCTTATTAGGATGTTGGGTCAGTTCTGGGAGATTCACCCTTATGGGTCCCAGCCCCCTGTGGACATTGTACCCTTACCTGGAGTGCCTGGGAGCTGTATCCTTGAGGTTCAAGGTCTGTTATAGATGGGATCAAGTATGGCTGAATAGCCTTCCTTCCTCATTTCTCACTTTTATTTTTTTTTTAAAGATTTCATTTATTCATTTGAGAGAGACTGAGAGACAGAGACAGCACAAGCAGGGGAGGGGCAGAAGGAGAAGCAGACTCCCTGCTGAGCAGGGAGCCTGACTTGAGGCTCTATGGCAGGACCCCGGTATCATGACCTGCGCTGAAAGCAGATGCTCAACAGACTGAGCCACCTAGGTGCCCCCATTTCTCACTTTCTTTTATCCTCTCGTTTATCTCCCCTTGCATCCTCATGCTATTTCCTCATTGTAGTGTCCCACTTTGTATTGAGTGGTATAGAACCCCTATGTTCAAGGTCACTTTCTGGTTGCATCACTGCTAAAGTATCTTTGTACCCTTTCATCTGCCTTATTTCTTTCATAGCAATAATTGCAGTATTGATTTTACTGTTTGTGTGTTTTCTCGGACTCTCTCACTCTTGAGGTTGGTGAGGTTGTCAACTTCACTGATGTATCCCTAGCACTTATCATGGGCATGGCATAGAGTAGTACTATATAAATATTGGCTGAATGAGTGATTTCTCAATTTGTCAGTTCCTGCTTCTCTCTTTTGCCCATTGTTGAGGTTTATGCATCATTACTGGTAATTGCTCCTCTCTAAACCTTCTTCTAATCAGTCAAATATTCTTATGGTACCCAGACTATAAAATTAGCTGTTTATGTCTGATATTTCTGGGATCTTGGCATGGGCTGCAGGTCGTGGGGAAAAAATTACTAATCTGCTTAACTGATTGTCAGTTATTTGTCTGTTAGAGCTCTTTGGTTGCTTTGTTAATTTTAGCAAAAGGGAAAGATCTTATAAGGCTATTGAGTCATCCCTAGGATCTATGTATGGAAACACAGCTAAACAGTCAGTTGAAGACTGACTGAAACTTCCCTTCTTTGGGTTCCTTAACCAAAGAGAGGGTTCTTAATACACCAACATGAAGTCAGAAAAGGAATGGATCAAGCCACACCAGGCCACGAGAAGTGATAGTTTTGGGTAGAGAAGGTCAGGTAGCATCCCTTAAATCATGATATATTAACAGTCATTACCTCTGTCTTCACATAGGATCGATCCAGGCAGCAGCTCTTAGTAACTCCATGTTCTAAATCATGCAAGTTACACAAAGTGACTTGCATACAGATGGTGCTCATAAGCTTGTTGAATGCATGACCAAAGGCTGTAACATAGAGTTCCGGGCCTCTTGCTCTGTAAGTAGACTCATGTCCAGAAACCGGTTCATAAGAGGCTGTTGCACATCCGTCATGCTCCGGAGGTTGCTTCCTTAGACACGCAGGAGATGTACGAGCCCCTGCCCTGCCCCGGTGCCCGGTGCGTGGACTACAGCACTTAGACTCTCCTTCTTTAAATAGAGTGCAGTTGGCTTTGCACCTCCGTACCTAGAAGGTCTTAAATTACTCTTTGTAAAAAGATTTAGCCAGTATGAAAAGTAACTAAAAGGGGGACCGAATGAAGGAGAAGAACAGCTTTGCATTAACATGGCTTCCCATCTGCTCTTTTTGTGGCTCTTCCCAAGAGTTCTATGAAAATATTCTTGAGCCTATGACATGCCAGCCAAGTAGAAATACTGGTAAATCCTACTTAGTAGTTGCAATTACTGAAATATTGTGTGCCTAGGTAAGTCCTTATTGTAATGTACACAAGCTATGAAAATGTTATATGGCTTTGCTGGAGATTTCGCTTTTTCTGAGGTTGTTTAAATTATTTAAGAGCACATGATTACAAAGTTTAAAGTAGACATTTCACAGGCTGGGTGGGGTCTGAGGTCTTCATACTGTTTTGGAGGGAGAGACAAGTTTTTTTTTTTTTTTAATTTTTTAAAATAAACATAGAATGTATTTTTAGCCCCAGGGGTATGGGTCTGTGAATTGCCAGGTTTACACATTTCACAGCATTCATCACAGCACACCCCCCCCCCATGTCCATAACCCCACCATCCTTTCCAACCCCCCTCCCCCCCAGCAACCCTCAGTTTGCTCTGCGAGATTAAGAGTCTCTTATGGTTTGTCTCCCTCCCAGTCCCATCTTGTTTCATTTATTCTTTTCCTACCCCCAACCCCCCCCCCCCCCCATGTTGCATCTCCACTTCCTCATATCAGGCATGCTTTGCTTTGGGTCATGGTTCTGGTCATAAAATTGGTCCAGTTTGTGAGTGTTCATGGGCTGATTGACAAAAACCTCTCTGACTGCCTGGTTTCTTAGTGAGAAATTCCGGTTATTAGTTGTAGCAGAGGAACCACTATATCAAGGCAGAAGGGAGAAAATGGCTTAGAAGAATATCAAATTTAAATGCTACCACAAAGATATAATTAGTCCACGTGATTTTCCCATTTGGTAGAAAGTGTTTTTTTGGGTTAATCAGTTAGGAGTAATTACTCAGAAAATATCAAACTCCCCTGGTGCTAACAGCAATAGTTCTTCTATAGAAGGGTTCTAGGCAACAGGAGATCCCCAGAAATCATGCGCAAACAGCTATATATACATAGCTGCAGATTTCATTAGATTTTGAAATATCTCTTGTCTAATAAGTTTAACATAAACTGGCCTACCAGAAAGCTAGGTTATCAAGGATGGCAATGACTATCTCACCCAGGCCTCGATTCAGTCCTTTGATAAATATTTACTGAACCCCAATGATGGTGGAAAGATACTAGTCAACAAGCAACAGGTGAACACTGTATTTGAAAAAGGAATAGACTAGTAATAACAGATTGCATATTGATTCATGCCATTATTTGTACATATCACATACACACACACACACACACCCGTCCAACTAGGCAATTAGTAGCTAAAATGAACTTCAGGTTTTTTCTATTGTTCTTTCTATATGTTTTGAATTTTTTTTCACTCTGTATTGGGACTCATTCTCCAAACGTATTGATTCCCCTGAATCCAGAACGGTCAGTGTCTTGATTTCACTAGTAGAACTCATCCAAGCACTTTGGATCTGATGGTCAATGCTGCTTCTACCTAGTGCTCTTGATACGCAGCAGTTTTAGCTAGGATTTTATTTTACTCACTCCTGTGACAATAACTATTTCTGTCCTTTTGAGGTAAGTGAACCAACCCAATACCTTGAGAACTAAAGTTTTGGATCCTACCCTTCTCCTCACCCTTGCACCTGGTTTTTGTATTAAAAGAGCTCTGGCCAGTGCAACTGGGAAGTGGGCAGGGGTCTTGCTGGGAAGCCCCTTTTTCTTCTGCATTAAATTTTCTCAGTCCTATTCTCCTTTCAGGTTCCAGATCTACAAGGTCTTTTATGGGACCCTTACGCTTTTCAATCTACCCTGATGTTTCCCAACTTTTTTCCCTTAGGCTCTCATAAGGAGATTTTTTTTTGGACATTAACGCACCCCTTCCCCATGAAATTAAATACTAAGGAATACGATTTTGTTATGGAGGGCAACGCTCTGGCATAAGCACTGTAATGCCTAAGGTTTGTCTACACCCAAGAAACAATTTTCACATCCTCCTAGGCAGTGTTGTCCTGCTGAGAATGAATGACAAAGCCTAGCATGTGACAGAATCACCCAGAGGGCTTGTTAAATTCAGATCGTTGTGGCTCACCTCCAGCCACTAGCAAGTAGATGTTTATATATTTTTAAAGTCTGTATTTAGATATAATGTGAAAAAAGTGAAAGAGGAATTTTAGTCAGGACTTTAAAAATTGTGGATAATTTCTAATTTCTTACTTACATAATATCTTGTCTACATACCAGGTTTCCTTCCAGAGAGCTCCTAGGAAGGTTGAGACTTATTTTCTTTTCAAATTACTAGTATTGGATTAAAATATTAAGAGAGAGAGAATCATACGGACTAATATATCATAAACCTAAATGCAACATTATGGTCCAAAAAAAAAAAAAAAATAGATGCCTCGTTTTCCCACAATCACAAGCAAGTTTTATATATTTAATCAGTTATTATCATAAATATGTTTGTTTTCCCTAAAGCCCTGAATCAAGTGATTTGTATCATATGGCTTAAATATGGTGAGTGCTATCATAGGATTTATTTAGATACAATTTAGTTATTCTTTAATTTTCTAAACCTTTAACAATATAACATTTAAATAAGGAGTTGGCTTAAAATAAACAATGATGTCTTAAATTTAATATGAGTAGTTAGTAAATGATAGTTAAGCAAAACGTAGATTGTTAGACAGAAAGAAATTTAAATAAAACATGCCAGAGTAAATGGAGAAACCAAATAGAAAGAACAGATAATGAGCTTTGAAAATATTTGACCATAGAAGTTTGACTAAGAAAAATGTGGCGATTAGAATGCAGAACAGAATAAAAGTGTAATTTGATCTGACAATGAAGAAATGATATAATAATACAAATTGGGAGAAGAAGGGCAAAAGAAATGTCTTGGAGTTATTTCAGGCAAAAGTCCAATAAAATAAGAAACTCTAGTGTACAAAGACATAAAGGACTATGTTTTGCTTTCATCTTTGATATTTCATTTTCTGTGGTGAAGAGGGTAGGTTTCATCAACCAGTTATGGAGAGAAGTGTAGATTTGCCAGTTTTTTCTGGTAAACCCATTCAGTTTTGCTTTATATATTTGAAATGATAATTTATATATTTAAATGATACTTCTTTATACATTTGATCTAATTAAAGACATTTGTTTTATACTTTGTAATTGCAAACGCTTTAAAAAAACTTTCCCTTTTCTGCTTAAAATGGCTTGTTTATTTTATAGTGCTGGTAGTTGTTTGGAAACACTTAGACTGAGGGAAAAAAAGACTTACTGGGGCACACAAATCTGTAGTTGAGTTAAAATCCACAAAATATGAATATTATTTAAATTCATGTATAACAAAACTAATTTGAATAAATATTGAAACCATAAATGATAAGCCTGTTTAGTAAATATCTTCATTAAGTTATGTTCAATTATTCTTTTTATAAAATGTTTTTAATTCTTAAAAGCAAACAATAATAGTGCTCCTTGGTATTTACTCAAATGAATTGAAAACATATATCCACACAAATACCTGTACACAGATGCTGATAGCACTTTTATTCATAACTGCCCAGACTGGGAAAAAACCAACATGTCCCTAGTACCTGAATGGATAAATGAATGTGATACATCCAGAATATGGAATATTATACAGCACTAAAAAGCAATGGGCTATCAAGCCATGAAAGGGCATAAGGAATCTTAAATGCATGTTACTTAGTGAAAGAAACCAATCTGACAAAGCTACATACTGTATGATTCCAATGACATGACATTCTGCAAAAGGCAAAACTGACAACACTATAAAGATCTTTGGTTTCTTGGGGTTTGGCAGGGAGGAGGGATGAACAGGCAGAGCACAGAAAATTTTTATCAAACTATTCTGTATGATACTATGATGGTGGATGCATGTTATTATACACTTACCAAAACCCATAGACCTGAGCCAAAACCACAAGTCAAATGCTTAACTTACTGTGCCACACAGGTACCCATATTCTCTTTTAGAACTCCAAATAGGTAAATATTTGACCTCCTCTTTTCGTTTTCTACATCTCTCAACACATCTTGGAGACTTTTTTCATCCACCTGCCTGAGCTGCAATCTGGGTCATTTCATTTATTCAGCAAATATTTATTGACCAACTATCATATGCCAGGAAGTGCTTATGGTGTGGGAATAGAACAGTGAATGTGATAGACGTAGATACTGACTTTATGTATTTATGTTCTAGTTGTCTATTTTCCCATAGAAAGAAATACACAGTGTGTGATTGATTGCATAGCATTTGAGTTTGTGTGAAGTGCCGTGCAAAACAGTAAAGCATAGTAAAGGGAGGTGGAGTTTTAGAAGCTGGCAACTTTATCTAGGGTAGACATGGAAAGCCCATAAAAGCAACATTTGGATAGAGCCCTGAATGATTAAAGAACAGGAGGAGAATGGTTGGAACAGACAGAGAGGCAAGTCCTTGTTCATGCAGGAATATGCACATCATGTCTGAGGACCTACAAGGAGAGTAGATTGGAGTGGGCAGAAAGAGAGTGTAAGAACTTGCATTAGGGAGGTGATCAGAAATAAGTCTTAACTTTGAAAGGCTATTGACTTTGGTAGGTTCTGGACTAAGGCTTGGCATAATCTCAATTACAATTTAAATTTGATCTCATATACAATTCATTTGCTGCATGGAAAAAAGCAAGTAGAGCCACTAGGAGACCACAGAATGCAATGCCAGCCACAGCAACTAAATCCAACTTTCTTTTTATCGGAAAAACAAGGAAAAATTTGAATTGCTGCTTACTAAGATAAGGAACACTGTGGGACAGGCAGGTGAGGAGGAGATGAATAAGTTCATTTAAATGTTATAAATCTATTAGACATCAAAGTGGAAATGTTGAGGAAAACAGAAGGATATATGAATTGGGAGTTCACTGGGGAGGTCTAACCTGGGGGTATAAGATTACGAGTTTTAGTATAAGCTTCTGTTTGGCAGTGGAGCTAGATGAAACCACTCAGAGAATAAAGTGTAAATAGCAAAATAGCTCAAGGACTGAGCCTCAATTCACTTTAATATTTAAAGTTTGGAAGATGAGGGAACACATGAGAAATTGAAAGTCATGGCTACTAAAATTAGGGGGAAAAATCAAGCGAGTATGTTCTAGAATCTAAGTTAAGAAAATATTTCAGGAAGAGAAAGCACTCATCTGTGGCAAAGGCTTCTGATAGCTCAAGTAAGATGAACAATAGAAATGATACTTGGTTGTCTCGGGCACCTGGGGCACTTAGTCAGTTGGGCATCTGACTCTTTCTTGGTTTTGACTCAGGTCATGATCCTAGGGTCCTGAGATTGGACCTTTGTGGGGCTCATGCTGGGCATTGTCTCTCTCCCTCTGCCCTTATTGCTCCCCCCTCTTGGGGTTCATGCACGTGCTTTCTCTCTCAAATAAGGAAAGAAAAAAAAAAAAGAAATGATCCTTGGTTGCCTTTCTTTGTCTGTTCTTTTGTTTTGTTTTGTTTTTTTAATATGTGGTCACAATAACCTGGGCAGGAGCTCTGTAGGTGGAGGGGTGGGGATGAAGTCTTGTTGGCACCTGATCTCTCAGTTCCCAGTTCACACTTCACTGATTCTCAGTGGGTGTTCTCTGTACCCAGGCAACTATGTGATACAGATCACCAGGGAACTCATTAGAAATGCACATTTCTGGGCCCCAGCCCAGAGCTGGTGAGTTAGAAACTGACAGTGGAAAACTCACAGCCAAGTATGTTTTCACAAGTTCTCCAGGTGGTTCTCATGCACAATGGTGTTTTAGAACCACTATTCTCAATGATAGATATCAGCAAATTCTCTCAGAAAAGCTTGACATCAGTGCCCTTCATGCTTACTGTTCTGGCTTTCAGCTTTTTCTTTTAGAATAGGCTATTATATCTTACCTAGATTTTCTACGTGATTTGTAGCAGAAGTGTTTTCAGAATGCAGTGTGTGTGTGTGAGTGAGAGGGGAGAGAAAAAGAGAGGGAGAGAGAAATATATAAATATATATATCATATTACCTATTTTTAAGTTTTTTATTTTGAATTAATTTTAGACTTCTAGAAAAGATGCAAATTAATCCAGAAAATTCTTGTATACCTGTTACCCAGCTTCTCCCAATGTTAACCCTTATACAGCAATAGTCCAATGATCAAAATCAAGAAACTAACTTTTGTGCAACACTGCTCACTCAACTACATTCTGAACTCAGATTTTACCACTTCTCCACAAACGGCCTCTCAGTTCTCAGATCCAATCCAGGATCCCACACTGCGTTTATTTGTGGGTCTCTTTGGCCACCTCAAATCCAAGAGACTTCCTCAGTCTTTCTTTACCTTTCAAACCTTGGCACTTTTGAAAATTGCTGCTCAGTTACTCTGTAGAATGTCTCTCACTTTGGGTTGATCGGATATTTTCCCATGATTAGAATGAAGTTATGCATTTTGGGGCAAGAACACACAGAAGTAACATTGTATGCCATTCTCTGTGCATTTGAATTATAGTACCTTCCAAAGTTGTATTTTGGGTGTGACTTATTTCCTGATATCTGTCCCTGGAGTTTAATTTTTTACTACATAAATCCTCTCTAAGATGAATCCTTATCACCTTCTATCCAACATCTATTTTAATATTGTTAACATAAAGTAGTTTCTAGCAGATCTGAAGAAAACACAAAACAAAGTCTAGAGACTTTGACATTTAGGCATAAAAGAGTTCCAGTAAATTAAGAATGGTCCTTCAGGAATCTCACTATCCTCCTCCATGCAAGAGGTGGGAGAAGTCAGTGCTAATTCTGCTAGAAAAAATGTTTCACCCTATTTTGAGCATTAAGGCAGATATTGATTTCTCTTACACTATCTTAGTATGGTCTTTGTGGAGTAGACATTTTCCATCATCAGACTCAAAGGCAGAAGTGTGTTCTTGAGACAAGGCAAAGAAAGTTCATGGATGCTTTAACAGGATTTATGAAGTCTACATGAGGCTTAAGCAAATAGAACTTCTCCACAAAATTCAGCCTACCTCACCAATTGATGACTCTGGTTTTGTAAGAAACACATCAAATTAATATTTTTAACTTGCTTGGCCTCTCTTTTGTGCAATTTTCTTTTAGGAACCCCCCATGGGGAATTGAGATGGGCGGGGCTAAATAGACTTTGAAGACTTGGACTTGGGTTCTATGCCAGATATTACCCAGTCCTTGACAGAACAGAATTTTTTTAATAAGATTTATTTATTAATTTTTTTGACACACAGAGACAGAGATCACAAATGGACAAAGAGGCAGGGGGAAGCAGGCTCCCTCCTGAGCAGAGAGCCTGACCTGGGGCTCGATCCCAGCACCCTGAGACCAGGACCTGAGCTGAAGGCAGAGGTCCAACCCACTGAGCCACCCAGGCACCCCCACAGAGCAGAGTTTGAAGAGAGAAACCATATCCCTATTATTGCAAGGCTATGACTTGCCTTTAAATCAACCAGCCTTTCAATATGACTGTTCAGTGCTGCCAGGGAGAGCTGGATGGAAACATGGCACTCTGCTTCGCCATCAGTACTCACCTGACTCTGGTTTACAGGGGAATTGTAGGATAAATATGCACATGTTCTAGGGAGAAGACTATTAATCCAGTTTTAAACTTGCTCAGTTGGAGATGCTTATGATACAGAAGAGATTTTATATATAAAACTAAGCATAAAGTTTGAAGAAGGACATAGATTTTTGTGGAAAAATTTTGTTAAACAAGCAGAATTTAGTAGGATATAAACTTGATTTTTTTAAAAAAATAATTGCCTATAATCATGCTTTGTCAAATCTGAAATAATATATGGTAGATACTATAGATTTTTGGTAATTTATAGGTATTAAAATGTTTAGGTTAGAAAATGTTATATATCCACTTCATGAAATATTATACAAACAAAAAAGAATGAGAATATGCTTTATATTAGGAAATGAAAGGACTTGCACAATTAATCACAGGAATTTGGTAAAACTTGTTACCCACAGGAGATGGAAAAGATGAGATGGGATAGTATGTTGTCATTGCTCAGATCATTGCAACATATAAATGGATTATTGTTTTAAATTAAAAATAAATAAAATTTTAAAAATGGCTTAATACTTAACCATAAAAAAGAACGAGATCTTGCCATTTGTGACAACACGGATGGACCAGAGGGTATTATGTGAAATGGAGTCTCTGAGACAGAGAAAGACAACATACGACTTCACTCACCTGTGGAACCTAAAAGACAAAAGAAATGAAAACAAACAAAAAAAGTGGAAACAGACCCATAAATAAACAGTTGCCAGGGGGAAGGGTTAGAGAGGGGGCAAGATGGGTGAAGGAGAGTGGGAGACAGAGGTATCCAGTTAGGAAATGAACAAGTCATGGGAATACAACATACAGCGTAGGGAGTATAGTCCATGGTATTGTAATAGCATTGTATGGTGACAGATAGTAGTTCGCCTTGAGGTCAGGATAACATATAGACTTGTCAAATCACTATGTTGTATACCTGAAACTAAGGTAACATTGTGTGTCAACTACATTCAAATAAAAAATAATAATAAAATAAAATAAAATAATAGGGCTTCGCATTATAAAATCAAAGTCCAGTGCAGTGTAACTTCAATTCCAGTCTCTTCTCCTTTCCCCCTGCAGTGGCATTCCAGATGCCTTGTAGGCTGGGAGATCTCACTGGGAATGGGGACATGAACTGTTCACTCATGATTCTTCCCACTCTACCCTTTGGAATGAGGGAATTATGGTCTGTTTTCACTTCTCATCTCTCTTCTTTGAAGGTCAGAATCTGGAAGAGGAAAGAAGAAATGGAAGAATGTGACTTTCAAAATCAGCTGTCTGGTCCTTTACCTTAGAGGTTACTGTGTCTCTGGCTAAACCTAACTGGCCAGAGATGCCGGTTTTGTATCCAAATTCTACTCTCTGGAGGGGCATATGTATCCTCTCTCCATTGTCTGACATGGGAGATTCTGGTTTGACCTTCATAACCCTGCTCTACTCCTGAAGAATGCCTCACCACCTTTGGATGATGAAATCCTCCTGCCTTTCTTCTCGGATAAGATCCTTGCAATCCAGCTCAAGCTGTACTCTTTCATGCACACTCTCCTTGGCATAGTGCACACTCACACATCTCTGCTAGACCGAAGTGTCACATCTCATCTCTGTCCTGACAGCATGTTTTCTGTTTCTGCTTCTGCTTATATAGGTTTAAAAGGCAAGTCAGCAAGTCTGCTGCATAGACAAACATCAAATTATGGAATAAGATGTCAGTCACCCACCCTGAGGACAGCTCCAATCTCTACAAATGAAATTTCCTGGAGCTTCTCCATCTACCTTGTTTTCAAGAAAGAATCCTTTCCTTTCCTTCCCAGAGAGGGCAGGGCAAAGCTCCAGGAGCTACACAGAGCCAGGAACTCAGAACTGCTGTCCTCCTATTCTTTTTCTGGTCCTCCTAGTCTTCAAATACAGAATGGGATGGAAGATGGGCTGTGACTGAGATGGAATAGCAAATTTTGTTGTTGTTGCTGTTTGTCTTTGTTGTTTGTTTCGTTTTGTTTTGTTTTTAAGAGATGGGGAGGAGAGGAGTAAAGGGAGAGGGAGAGAATCTTAAGCAGGCTCCATGCCCAGCACAGAGCCCAAGGCAGGGCTCTATAGCACAACCCTGAGATCATGACCTCAGCTGAAATCAAGAGTTGGACACTTAACCAACTGAACCACACAGGCTCCCCCAGAAATTGTTTAGTGACCTTTCCAAATATCCTAAAGATGGTGTCTCTCACTGGTTGTTTGGGTTTCTTTCTGGAATAATGACTGCTCATGCCTCTGTGTTCTCCATTGGTTTCTAGTCACCTATTGTGGAGCAATAGGAAATATTTCAGTTAATACCTCAGTAAGATTGAGCCAAAAAGTGTATATGTGTTTACCTTGCCTTTCAGGACAAATACTAGTGCTGTTGTGCACAAGAGGAGGTGCTATAAGTGCCCACTGAATAAGGATGAGAGGTAAAAAGAGGGACAAGTAAATAAAAGCATGAAATAGCAGGTCTGTGTATGTCTAGCCCATTAAAAAAAAAATAAAGCAAAAACATTTTCTTCAAAAGGGTCACTTGACATTAAATAGGTAGAAGTACAAAAAACATCTTATGGTCAATTACAAGTTAAGTAACAGAGGATATGATGGAGAGAAGGAAAGGAGACCTAAGTTAATGTTGACTTGCTCTAGTGCTCTATGGCTTGTCTACTAACTACTCCAAAATCTAGTTACTGCAATCACATTGCACAAGGTAGTCTCCCAAATTCTGAGTGTTTTTCCTATTATGTTGGAAATACAGAGTAAAACACAATATAGCATGCTAGGGAAAAGGATTCAAGTGCTGAGTTTGAAGCCAATTTAAGTGTTTCTAATATCAAAATCTAATGCCTGCAAAATGTGCTAAATTTGCACAAATAGTTCACCTGGTTTCATAGGCTTTTTTGTTTTGTTTTGTTATAAAACAAAGTAATCTACCATTTCATCATTCCTAATTCATCTCCTACCAGGTCACTGTGAAGTCTCACCTGATGGGACCCATGTCACAATGACGTTTGCAGCTGTTGGGCTGCCAGCCTGTCATGCAGTGTGAATTCATCCATTCCAGGACAGTAGAACCACCAGAGTAAAGAGGAGACAGTGACAACTCAGGCAGGTACCTCTTACATACACATTTTTTAGAAAACGGTAACTTTTCAAAAGCCAGTGCTAGGGACGCCTGGGTGGCTCAGTGGGTTAAGCCGCTGCCTTTGGTTCGGGTCATGATCTCGGGGTCCTGGGATTGAGCCCCACATTGGGCTCTCTGCTCAGCAGGGAGCCTGCTTCCTCCTCTCTCTCTGCCTGCCTCTCTGCCTACTTGTGATCTCTCTCTGTCAAATAAATAA
Source organism: Mustela erminea (assembly GCF_009829155.1). Lineage (NCBI taxonomy): Eukaryota > Metazoa > Chordata > Mammalia > Carnivora > Mustelidae > Mustela > Mustela erminea. The sequence goes on along the minus strand of NC_045621.1, from coordinate 100,797,738 downwards.
ATAAAATCTTTAAAAAAAAAAAAAAAAAAGCCAGTGCTAAGGAGTTGCCAACCCATGAATTCACTAGCTGAAGATGGAATTAATTAACCATGTTAGAGTGGCTTCTGCCTTTGACATTGCAAGTAAGTTGACAAGTTGAAGTGAATTTTTTTCATTTTTTATTTCTTTTCAGCGTAACAGTATTCATTGTTTTTACACCACACCCAGTGCTCCATGCAATCCGTGTCCTCTCTAATACCCACCACCTGGTTCCCCCAACCTCCCACCCCCTACCCCTTCAATACCCTCAGGTTGTTATTCAGAGTCCATAGTCTCTCATGGTTCACCTCCCCTTCCAATTTCCCTCAACTCCCTTCTCCTCTCCATCACCCCTTATCTTCCGTGCTATTTGTTATGCTCCATAAATAAGTGAAATCATATGATAATTGACTCTCTCTGCTTGACTTATTTCACTCAGCATAATCTCTTCCAGTCCCATCCATGTTGCTACAAAAGTTGGGTATTCATCCTTTCTGATGGAGACATAATACTCCATAGTGTATATGGACCACATCTTCCTTTTCCATTTGTCCGTTGAAGGGCATCTTAGTTCTTTCCAGAGTTTGGCGACCCTGGCCATTGCTGCTGTAAACACTGGGGTACAGATGGCCCTTCTTTTCACTACATCTGTATCTTTGGGGTAAATACCCAGTAGACAATTGCAGGGTCATAGGGAAGCTCTACTTTTAATTTCTTGAGGAATCTCCACACTGTTTTCCAAAGTGGCTGCACCAACTTGCATTCCTACCAACAGTGTAAGAGGGCTCCCCTTTCTCCATATCCTCTCCAACACATGTTTCCTGTCTTGCTAATTTTGGCCATTCTAACTGGTGTAAGGTGGTATCTCAATGTGGTTTTAATTTGAATCTCCCTGATGGCTAGTGATGCTGAACATTTTTTCATGTGTCTGATAGCCATTTGTATGTCTTCATTGGAGAAGTGTCTGTTCATATCTTCTGCCTATTATTTTATATGATTGCCTGTTTTGTGTGTGTTGAGTTTGAGGAGTACTTTATAGATCCTGGATATCAACCTTTTGTCTGTACTGTCATTTGCAAATATCTTCTCCCATTCCGTGGGTTGCCTCTTTGTTTTGTTAACGGTATCCTTTGCTGTGCAGAAGTTTTTGATCTTGATGAAGTCCCAAAAGTTCATTTTCACTTTTGTTTCCTTTGCCTTTGGAGACATATCTTGAAAGAAGTTGCTGTGGCTGATATCGAAGACGTTACTGCCTATGTTCTCCTCTAGGATTCTGATGGATTCCTATCTCACATTGAGGTCTTTTATCCATTTTTAGTTTATCTTTGTGTACAGTGTAAGAGAATGGTCGAATTTCATTCTTCTACATATAGATGTCCAGTTTTCCCAGCACCATTTATTGAAGAGACTGTCTTTTTTCCACTGTATATTTTCTCCCGTTTTGTCAAAGACTATTTGACCATGGAGCTGAGGGTCCATATCTGGGCTCTCTACTCTGTTCCACTGGTCTATGTGTCTGTTTTTATGCTAGTACCATGCTGTCTTGGTGATCACAGCTTTGTAGTAAAGCTTGAAATCAGGTAACGCGATACCGCCAGTTTTATTTTTGTTTTTCAACATTTCCTTAGTGATTCGGGGTCTCTTCTGATTCCATACAAATGTTAGGATTATTTGCTCCAGCTCTTTGAAAAATACCAGTGGAATTTTGATCAGTATGGCATTAAAAGTATAGATTGCTCTAGGCAGTATAGACATTTTGACCACATTTATTCTTCTGATCCAAGAGCATGGAATGGTCTTCCATATTTTTGTGTCTTCTTCAATTTCTTTCAGGAGTGTTCTGTAGTTCCTCGAGTATAGTTCCTTTACCTCTTTGGTTAGGTTTATTCCCAGGTATCTTATGGTTCTTGGTGCTAGAGTAAATGGAATCGATTCTGTCATTTCCCTTTCTGTATTTTCATTGTTAGTGTATAAGAAAGAAAATGATTTCTGTACATTGACTTTGTATCCTGCCACGTTGCTGAATTGCTGTATGAGTTCTAGTATTTGGGGGAGTGGAGTCTTTTGGGTTTTTCATATAAATAATCATGTCATCTGCGAAGAGAGAGAGCTTGACTTCTTCATTGTCAATTTGGATACCTTTTATTGCTCTTTGTTGTCTGATTTCTGTTGCTAGGACTTCTAATACTATGTTGAACAAGAGTGGTGAGAGTTGGCATCCTTGTCGTGTGTCTGATCTCAACAGGAAGGCTGCAAGCTTTTTCCTATTGAGGATGATATTTGCTCTGGGTCTTTTATAGATAGATTTGATGAAGTTCAGGAATGTGCCCTTTATCCCTATACTTTGAAGTGTTTTAATCAGGAACAGATGCTGGATTTTGTCAAATGCTTTTTCTGCATCAATTGAGAGGACCATGTGGTTCTTCTCTCTTCTCTTATTGATTTGTTCTATCACATTGATTGATTTGTGAATGTTGAACCATCCTTGTAGCTCAGGGATGAATCCCACCTGGTCATGGTGGATAATCGTTTTAATGTGCTGTTGGGTCCTGTTTGCTAGGATCTTGTTGAGAATCTTAGCATCCATATTCATCAGTGATATTGGTCTGAAATTCTCCTTTTAGGTGGGGTCTTTGCCTGGTTTGGGGATCAGGGTAATGCTGGCTTCATAAAAAGAGTCTGGAAGTTTTCCTTCTGCTTCAATTTTTTGAAACAGCTTCAGGAGAATAGGTGTTGTTTCTCCTTTGAAAGTTTGGTAGAATTCCTCAGGGAATCCGTCAGGTCCTGGGCTCTTGTTTTTTGGGAGTTTTTTGATCACTGCTTCAATCTTGTTACCAGATATCAGTCTATTCAGGTTGTCAATTTCTTCCTGGTTCAATTTTGGGAGTTTATAGTTTTCCAGGAATGCATTCATTTCATCTAGGTTGCTTAGCTTATTGGCATATAACTGTTGATGATAACTTCTGATGATTGTTTCTACTTCCTTGGTGTTAGTTGTGATCTCTCCCTTTTCATTCATAATTTTATTAATTTGGGCTTTCTCTCTTTTCTTTTGGATTAGTGTGGCCAGTGGTTTATCGATATTATTGATTCTTTCAAAAAACCAGCTTCTAGTTTCATTGATATGTTCTAGAGTAGTAGTAACGGTTCCTTGCAAGAAAGGGCCAATGCCTTTGTTTGGTTAAAGATTCCCATTACTTTTATCTTGAAGCCTTTATGGTTTCTCTGATTTACATTATTGTCTCTTCCAATAATTTTCAGTGTATGTGCCCACTATTTACATTTTGTTGAATTAAAGAAAATAAAAACAAAATTTCATTGTGATTTTTAAAGTCTTTATTTACCTAACTAACTCTGGTTGAGTGCTGAATGCAGAGTACTGAGAGGAGTTTAAGACAATCCTTCTATTTGATAGCTTCAAAGGAAGGAGAGGATAGGAGAGGGAACCAGCACTGTGATTCTGAGTGGAATGTACCATGAGAGTGTCATGGGTATACTGCTACGTGAGTGAGGAGGAAGGATGCCAACCTCAGACTGGGCTGTTAGGAAGTATGTTCTACATGGAGATCTTAGAGCCTTACTTCTCAGAGATTTACTTCTACCTCTCATTTTGTCCCAAATTTTGGCCCCCAAATTTGATACAATATCCTTGTTTTTTTTTTTTTAAGAGAAAGAGAGAGACAGAGAATGTGCATGTGGGGAGGGGACAGACAGAGGGAGAGAGAGAATCTCAAGTGGACTCCACGCTCTGTGTGAAGTCCCCAACTGATGCTTGATCTCATGACCCTGAGATCATGACCAGAGCCGAAATCAAGAGTTGGTAGCTTAACTGACTCAGCTACCCAGGTTCCCTCCTTGAGCATTTAGAACAATGTCTGACACTCCCTGAAAACTTCCTTTATAAATATATAAATAAATGAGGGTTTTTTCCCCCTAGATACATAGTTGCTTAAGCACCAGAAACTTAAATGAAATTATTCCTTATAAATCTGAAACTAAATCTTAGTTTAACCTCTTATTAGGAACAATATAAACTGTTCTGGCAATTCCTTTAATGTTACCTTTCAGTGCCTGATCTGACTTGTAAACAAAAAGCCCACATAGGTTGTGATTGACCAGCAAACTTCTTTAACAACCATCTGCCCTGCAACGCATTTCCTATTCCATCTGCTATGAAATGAGCATGATATATACACAGAACGTTCCTACAGTTTTCCTGGATAACCAGCTTAGAAAGAAAGTCTGTAAGCACAGCAGACATGATGAATTAATGTCAGAAAGCAGCAGGATACAACTCCAGAATAAAAAAAAATACTAATAATCACATTACACATGGAAGTGCTGTCAGAAATAAGACAAAGAGATGAAGCCCCTAGTTCCCTGTTTGAATAAAAATACCAGGAAAGTTACATTTAATTTTAATGCCTGCAGTTTAGTTGCATTTAGGTTGTGCTATTAAATAATTGTCCTCTTTCTCCTCTAGACAGGGAGCTAGTGATAGCATTTAAATCAATTCCAAAGGAGGATTGGAAGAGGAAAGAGAACTCATTTTTATTGAAGATCTACTAGGATCCAGGCAGTTTATGCTAATATTTTTCAGTTTTCTTTTGCCCTTCTGCCTTCCTTCACTCCACTCTGTCCTTTCCAAACCTTCTCATTCTTCCTGTAGTTGGGGCTGCCCATTGGCTCCTTATATCTTCTCCCCCTTTTTACTTCAGTAATAGAACAGTTATGTTAGCTGGACAGAGAGCTGCCCCAAATGAAGACTGCTAGGTTCAGGCCCATGGTAGGATGTAGAAACGGGTGGGAACTGGGATACATCTTTTAAAGGTGGGATGCCATGAATACTTCCTGATTCCTTTTCTTCTTCCTAGGGACCGATGTGAGGATGATGGCCAGAGTTGAAACAACTTGGACTTGGAACAAGGACTTGGAAGCAGAAGCTGCACTAAGTAAAACAAGGAGGTGGAAGAAGGCAGGATCTTATAATAAATCAATTCTGTCTCCCATGCTTGGATTTCTATGAAAAAAGAAACATCTAGCTTGAAACACTTCTGTTTTGAGTTTTGGTCTCCAACGGCAAGCCCAACATTAATACACTTCATCATTTCATTCATATAGTGTTGTGTGATTCATTAATTTGTTAAACACAGTTGCTCACAGGTGAAAAAAGGCATGGACGCACAAGGAGCATAGTTGAAGATCGGTATGCACGGATTTCTATTCCTTCTACAAGTCTATTAGCCATGTGATCCTGAGAAATCATTTCATCCTTGGATTCTAAATTTACATGCTTAAATCATGAGAAGTGTAGAGTGCTTCTCAACCGGGGCGATTTTCCCCCTCAGAGGACTTTTAGCAATTTTTGACAAAATTTGTGATTGCTACCATTGAGAGGTGGGGTGCTACTGGCATCTACTGGGTAGAGGCCAGGGAATCTGGGGAGCAGCCTATATGACACAGTACTGCCACACTACAAATGATTAGTTCATTCAAAATGCCAATGGTGTTAGAAGTTGAGAAATCCTGGTTAGACAAAATTTCTTAACCTCAGTAATTCTTTCTTAACCTCAGTAATTTCTATAAGATTGGAAGTATTCATTCCTCAAGAGAATTATCATTATGCTCCTTGTGGTGACTTTGACAGTAAGAAAAACCCTTAGATAATGGAACAAAAACAGGGAAATTCATTTCCCTTGACGAGGACCATTGTCACAGTTGGTTGAATCCACAGGGTTTATTCTCTCTTTCTGCTCTTCTCTGCTCTCCTCAACATGGTGGCCATGTGTCCACACTGGATCTTTTCAGGATTATAAAATGGCAGCCATTGTTCTGGATGTCACATTTGAAGAAGAAAATATATAGCAGAGGAGACTGAGTTTTTTTCTTTCTGTGTCTATTTTTATTGGCAAGAAAAAAAAATCTTTCAAGATAATGCCAAGAGACATTTCCTAAGAACTCATTAGCTAAAATAAGGTCTGTGTTATCTTGTTTGTGAGTGACCCGCAAGCTTCCACACAGAAGGAGATCCGGTCTGAAGATGAAGCCAAACTGCTGAGGATGATAGAGGGAAAAGATGGAAAAAATCTGGGTCTTGGATGACATCATTTCATTGCTGAGCTACCTAACCTTAGAAATATCATGCCCCACCTCTGCCTTCAGCTCGGGTCATGATCTCATGGTCCTGGGATCGAGCCCCGCATTGGGCTCTCTGCTCAGTGTAGAGCCTGCTTCCCCCTATCTCTCTGCCTGCCTCTCTGCCTACTTGTGATCTCTATCTGTCAAATAAATAAATAAAATCTTAAAAAAAAAAAGAAATATTATGCCCAGAACTTTTTGTTGTGTGAAATAAATTTCCCTTCCCAAGTACTACTGGACCTCAATCACTGGCAAAAGGAATGAGACCACTGTTCTCTTGAGAATGTGATTTACTGATAGGACTGGTGTGAGGGTTCCTCTTTTTTCCAGGACACAGCTACATGGAAAAGGGGGAGTGTTTGAATGGAATCTGTTAAAAATTAAGGTTAAAGGTTCTGTTAAAAATTATAAAGGGGGAAAGATGGTTGTTAAATAGGAATCCAACAGTGGCTATTATTAATATTTACCATATGATAAACACTGTATGGGAGCTGTTTTTTAAAAAATTTAATTTAATTTAAACTTTTTTTTCAGTGTTCCAAAATTCATTGTTAATGCACCACACCCAGTGCTCCATGCTAGGGTTTAAAGGTAAATATGGCAGAATCCTTGTGCTCACAGAGGTCCCAGCATCCTGGGAAGGAACATGAATAAGCAATGAATTGCACCAGGTGATTCAGTGAGCTGTGGCCTCTAAGAGTGCCAGACAAAGCTTACTTTGGTAGCAAGCATAAGGAACAGTTGCATAAAAGCAAGTCAGAAGTACAAATGAACTTAGGACTTGAAAATAGACAATAATTGTATTTTTGTTGTGATTCGTGTGAAGTAACACGAAAATTAATGGGGACAATTTTGAAAAGAAATAAATTAAAAAGGCAGAGAGTGCATCCTCAGATTCTAGGGTAAAAATTACAATGGCCTAAAAAACATGGAAGAAGAAAACTTATAAGAAGTGCCTCTTCGTACACTGAAAAGACTCATTTGCCTCTTTGTTATCCACCCTGTACTTTTGTAATCTTTCACACTATATAAGGGTCCAATTTATATAAATATAATACACATAGTTTGTTTTAGAATACACAAAAATTGTATGAAATTCCCAAGCATGCCATAATAAGCCACAGAGATTTTTCCATTTCCTAGACTAGCCAGGTATTGTGATGCTAGTATGTAATTTCACACATTTTGTCTACTATATTCTAATTTGTTTGCTAATTCTATCATATGTTTAGATTCTGCTTCACCAGCTAGGCTGAAAGATTTTGAGGTCAAGCACTGGAAGATAATGGTGATCTGTGTTACACCCATAATAGCAGGAAATATGGCAGGAATCGAAGGCAATCAGAAGAAATGGAATCAAGTAGAAAAATCCCTTCCAGTGGCTGTGATAATGCTGCTAATGAATCAGACTTTTGTCACTGAACTCTTGTCTATCTTCGGTATATAGCACATTTTAGCAGAATTAAAACTAGTACTCTAGTTTTGAGCTCTTAATTTTATTAATAATGAATATGGTAACTAAAGGAACAAAGTGAGATGCTCCAAATCCCTTAGCTAATTGGATTGGGAGTGGAGACAAGATCCCACAATGCAAATATCTAGCTCTAGATCAACTAAGATGCCCCATGTGAGGACAAGCAAAGCTGAAGGTAGGATTTAGAACTATTAATAGGACTGTTTCTGTCTTTCTACTTATTTCCTTGTGAGTGGTGAGAGATTACCTTTTTGGTCAAGATTTGTGACTCGGAAGTCTGTCATATACTGTTTCATTCAGTATTTATATTAAGCATCACTGATCTAGAAATGGAATATCTCCAACAGAGTTGAAAGGACTCTTCTGCTAAATATCTCTCCAGTGTCTCGGTTAGCAGTGAAATTTCAGAACATTCAATTTGGCCAAGTTAGAAGTTCTTAGCTGTTGTCTTTTCTTTCCTTTCTTTTTTTCCCCTCAGTTTTGCAGAGGGAGGCTTGAGATCTATTTTAACATAATTATTTTTGACAGGCCAACTGTACCAAACAGGATGAAATTATAACCTTTTCAGTTAATTGTTGTGATTATCTACTTAGCATAATGTACTTGCCTGTCACATTAAGGAGATGCCTGCTGTGGGGGCTGCAGCTGCTAGTTAGGTATGAGGGGTAAGTCTTAAGGCTTCATTAAAACACACACACACACACACACCCAAAACAAAGCAAAGCTGGTATGCCTTTGGGGATACACTAGAAGAGGATCAACACCTGGGTAACTGGTCAACAAATTAAAGTTTTCTGCAGATGAATGAATGATTAGACAGTCTCCCAGTCTGACTTCTTTCTGTCTTAAAAACCAGAAGCACAAGAGTGAATTAGGGATTTGGTGGTCCATGAAGGGCCATTTTCGAAGGGAACACCATAGAGAGGCAACTGCCTAGGTAGGTCAGGATTGGGGGTGTGGAGAGGTGGAGAAGTTCCTGAGGAAATGCGATGGAGCCTAATGAAAAAGGAAGTAACCTCAGTAACATCTTCCTGATGGTGGGAAAGAAGTGGTTTTTAGGTTCATGGGGGGTAAGAGCGCAAAGGAAAAAAGGAGCTGTGGAAAAGAAGAGGACAAGCAGAGAAAGCAGATTTGGAGAAAAAACCCTTTGGGACATTGTTCCCATCACATCAATTTCATCCGAGCACTCCTTTGTCTTTTATTTTGGTCCAGATACATTACTGGGATGAAGGACAATCAGGACATTCATTATTAATTTTTTTTCATGAAGGGATAATAATGTCCACATTATAATTTCAATTTCTATTAGCTAAGGACAAGGAGAATCAGGACTCATGATTATATATAGGTCCAGGACCAGGAAATCTCATGTCTAAGGACTCTCTTGGTGTTTGCTGTGAGAACCAGAGCCTTCTTTTTATGGGTCCACCCTTGAAACTATAACCTTATTCTAATTGGCTTCAATATTATTCATAACTCGAAGATAATTAAAGTATGTTCAAGACTTTAGAGAGGGCACCAAAAGTCAAATCCTTACTTAGGGATCCCTCATATATTGCTTCTATGGTGTCTGACCTCAGAAAATATCAGTATAATATATTTTGGGCTTTGTAGCTCAATAACCTGGTCTAGTTTCCTTGAAAGAGTTGGTAAGTTTTGCCTTTCTCTCTTCTAAAATACAGATGTGGGATTCAGGTAGCTCTCCTTCATTTGGTACAGAGCAGAACGGGAAGTTAAAGTAATTTACAAATGTCTAATATTTCCCATTTGAAGAAATTTCCTAAACTCCATATTGAAAAAAGTGGGTTTATTTTATATGAAACATGGTGGGTACTTTTGTACCTTTGCAGAGAAATGTGATTAATCCATTCATTAATACGTATTTGTTGTTTTCTTATATATGCCGGGAATTATGCCCTGATTGTATGCATTTGTTAGGCTCCTGTTCACATAACAAGAAATCGGGCTGAGGGTGTGGACTTTATGTATCTAGTATATATGTTCATTTAACTCAAGAATTCATTTGGGAGAATTAATGGTAATAAAGTTCAATGGGACAATGATCTGAAGTTAGTCCTGGCAAACTGCTTTAAAAAAAAAAAAAAAGTCTACTTGGTTATAAGAGGCACTGGAAAGGAAAGGGAGATGTGGTTGGAGGCAGAGCAGTCCTGGCGTTTGAGAATGTGAGCTATGGAGCTTGCTAGGCTGGGTTTCTATCCATGCTCTGCCATATGCTCCCTGGGTGACCTTGGGCAAATTGTTTAACTCTTTATACCTCAGGTTCCTCATTGTTGCGATTAGGGCCATCATAATGCTTATCCAAGGGATTGCTTGAGTTCAGTGATATAGCATAAATAAACTGTCTAGAAAATCATGTGGTCTGTATTAAAGGCTCAGTAATTTTTAAATTACTGATCACAGTAGTCTCATTTTGTATTTTCCAAGACTCTCTTTTGCCCTTGAAAAAAAAAAAAATTAGACATTTCTTTCTCTTTGGTGAGGGCCAGGGCTCAAGATCAGGAAAGAACTGGATTAAATAGTTAATAGTAATTTTGACATCAGGAGAAGTGAATAAGAACACGACTCTCTGACTTTGTCATCCTAATGTTCTTTGAAGACGGCTCTTGTGTTGGATGGTGTTCATTTTTCCTCAGCTCCATACTTGTCTTGCTATAGACTGTTCTCTAACAATGGAGCAAGAAGGCTGCTTAGTACATTTATGTCAGATTTCTGCCAACAGGAAGTACCAACAGGAGATTGGCCGGTAGGACAAGGAGAAAAGAAGGTGCCTCTGGTCAGTGATGGCAATAGGAATGGTGGCAGCATTGGCATTTTAGCATCAAACATCGGCACTCTAGATGAGGCAGGGCTTGATCAGATTCTCAACACTGAAATGAATTGCATGAGAAGGTAAGACACATTCCCTGGAAATCCTGCTGTGTGGAAGTCACTGATTATAACACCTACCATGTCATTCTGAAGCAGTTGGTTATAAAGAATAATATGTTGCTTTTGACACCCCTTAGAAGACAACACCTTGGGAGGTTGGACTGTTTCCTTACTGGGTATGATAGATGCTTTTTTTTTTTTTTTAAGTTCTATGTATTCATTTGAGAGAGAGAGAGAGAGAGAGCGTGAGGGCAGAGGTTGTAGAGAGAGGGAGACAAAAGGACTGCCCACTGAGCAGGGAGCTGGACATGAGGCTAGATCCCAGGACCCTGAGATTATGACCTGACCTGAACATTTAACCCACTTAGTCGCCCAGATGGCCCTGATTTTTGCTTTGGACCTATGATGAATATATCATGCTGTTTTCCTCACAGCAAGAATACTGAGGTCTAAAAATCAAGAGTGGGAACAAGAATGACTCATTCACTAATGTGCTTAATAAGACTCACAAATATTTGCTTCCCATCCCCACAGTTTTGGAACTTTACTGATTTAGGGATTTTTGTCCCCAGGAGGGAAATTTCTAAGGATCGCAATACTATGTTCAATAAAATCCAAGTTGAGACTGCTACCTGGTTATTTTGAGCTCCTCATGCTGTAAAGCCTAGAGGCAAATAATGGGATTACTGTACAGGCGGGGGTTTATTTATTCTGTTATCCAATGAAAATAAAATAGTTGCTATTAGAGGCAGGGAAAACTAAGAAACCCAAGGGATTCTCTGGGGTGCTTCTTAGTACTTCCATGCACAGTAAGTAAACATTAATGAAAGATTACAGAAATCCAATAAAAGCAGAGCCTATAAATAACCAGAATCTTCAAAAATAAATATTTAGGTCAAACACCAGACAAAAAACACGAAACAAGTTGGAATATTGGCAAAGAGAATATGACATAAGTCATTGATTAAAGGAAATTATAAATATCAACTATGTTCTCATGGATAGTTACAGAAATGAGGTCTGTAGTGACTACTCATATTTTCCTATATGCATATTTTATATATTTTACATTTTTCCTCTCCCCCTTTGCTACTATATTATACAGGAAGTGTTTCCATTTGTTCTTTAGGTAACAGTATATCTAGTGGGCTTATAAGTAACTTAGAAATAGAATTAATAGTATCCACTCACTTATTTGACCTCATGTATGGTCTTTTTGGGGGAACAAGTATACTTATGGGGGTTAACTGCTTTTTGCTGTGCAGAAAACTGATGTCATTAAGGTTGTTGTTAAGAAGTGCAATTATGGGAGGCATGGTGGGTATGGAAACGAATTGCCAGGAATGGACTGTGCCAAATGGTATCTGTATTCTCTCAGCTCTGTATGAACACGTTTATAATTTTCCCTTGCCTACCAGGGCTGGAAGACTATAAAACATGTCTCTCCAAACCCCCTTGCCAGCTGGCTTCCTGTCATGTTCAGCCAATGGGACGTACTGGAGTGAGATTACAAGGCAGGAGAGCAGGAGAGCCATCTTTTCCTACTTCCTGGCAGTGCTTTCTAACGTGGCAGTGGTACCACTGGAAGAAACAGTGGAGATGCTAGCATTGGTTACTGGCAGGTGTGTGCCTTGGTTCAGGATGAGGCAGCTCAGATCTAACCACGGCCTTTCAAGGGGGCAGTGGTCATGTGTTCTGGGTGGTGACATACCGTTGTTTCTTTAGCCCTAAGGGAGGTAGCAGCCACCTTCAGTTACGAATTTGGTGATAAATCTACCTTCCTTTGTTGCTCTTCTGACTCTTTCATCTCCATTAAGCCAAAGTCTTACATTAAACTCAATTTTTAAAAGTACCTAGAATTTTCCTTATTGTTGTGGACTAATAGAGTCTCACCAAGATGGCGTTTTCCATTGCCCACGATTCCTTTATCCTCTGTTTGAATTGACTAAGACGATTGCAGAACAAGCTCAAAGTGATAGAATGGAGGGCTGGCGGGGGAGAGAGGGCACAGATTCAGTACCACCCACTTCAGGTTTTCGTGGCTTTCTAGTAAGTTCTGGGCCTTCTGCCACTGCTTACTACTTCTGCAACCTGCTAACCAGGACCAAGCACCATCCACTTGGGAGCTGGACCACTAATTCAAAGCACTCATAAGCAGTCCTATGGTGTTTCTGAAGTCATCTTTAAAATTCTTTCTATATCTCTGGTTTAGGAGATGCAATTATTGGACTTTACTCTTCTAGAAGCTTTCCTACATTGGTTTTTCAGAGATAGGATTGGTAGATAAAATATAGAATTTCTAGTAAATTTGAACTTCAGAACCATATTGCACAGAACATGCTTATAACCCCAAAATATTATTGTTTATATTAAACTTAAATTTAATTGAGGCATACATGCATATTTCTAAACTTATATGCATATGCATGCATATATGTGTATCTTTATTTATATATAATTTTCTTTTCTTTTGGTAAATCTGACAATCCTACTCTAAGAATTTCAGTAGAGTTTCTTTAATAAGAGCTCCTCATGGTATAACAGAACTGTATGATATGAGGCTTTATGCTGTATGGGCCTAAAAACACTTTGAATGTGTTTACTCTTCAGCAGAGAGTTAAAAGATAATAGACTTCTCAAATCCAGTGTTTTCTTTCTAGGTTCCTACAGTCCAACAGTAAGGGGATGGTACCCAACATTCAAGCCAGTAGTTCTCAAGGTCCCTAACTAGTAACATCAGCACCACCAGGGAGTTTGTTAGAAATACAAATACTCAAGCCACACTCAGACCAGCTGAGTCAGAAACTCTGGGGCTGGAGCCCAGCAATTCATTTTGACACACCTTCCAGGAAATTCTAATGCAAGCTGGAGTCTGGGAATCATGGACCAGCCTAGTCAAACACAGAGTACCTGCAGTGCTATCTCCTAGTCCTCTCCCCATGATGGAAGTTTTCACCTATGACGATATTATTTCTCACTCTTTAAACATAGAATATTTCTCATATTTCTCATTCTTTAGGCAAGAACTACTAATTTATTTCTCAATGCATTATCAGTCTCAGAGTATCCTTCCAATTTCTTATCTCCGACTTTGGAATCTCAACTAAAACCCTTTTTCTTTCCCAGAACAATGATTTATATTCTGAAATAACTTTGCTTATAGCCCACAATTTCTTCAGCTACACATTTCCTTCAGAGATGGATTAAAAAGGCCTAGGCTGATGGTGAGTTAAAAAGAGCCTCATGTGTTAATGCTAGTTCTGAGTATCATAAATTCACACCTGAAAGCATTGAAATTCATTAGCCAGAGGGTCTCTATAATGGTAAAATTTAAGACACTGTGGAAGGTAAGTTAAATAAATTATCTTGGCTAGGAAATATTTAACAGTGGCCTGCAAATCACATTGAAACAAGTAACAGTTTATTATGTCTATGCATAAATTGTGCTTTTGGTCTGTTGCCTCAGGGAAATCTGGGACATAAAATTCTTGTGGTATATCCATTTGGGTTGATTTGGAGATTCTGATAGAGACACTGTTTGAATTCTCAGAGAAGTCTCATTTCCCAATAGGTAAATAATTCTTGAAACAAAATCATTATAAATTACAGTGTGGCTTATTTACCATCAATAGACACCCCCTTAATTAGGTGTTGACTGGATCAATTGCAAGACAGCACTGGGTCAGGTCAACGTTTGAAAAAGAATGATGACAGGTTGCCTGGCAAGAGGCCAGTTCTAATGAATAAAATTGAAGTGATTTCTTTCTTACTGCAGAGGCAGGATTCATGCTTCTGGGAGAGAGGCTTTACCTGAACCAGGAGTGTTGGGCAGAGCATATGCTGTAGAATTGGTCACAAAAGATGAGGACAACTAACCAACCTCATTACTGATAAAAATATTCTTATTGAAATGAGATAGCATTTTCAATCTATACGATTGACAATTTTTTTAAGTGACTAAGGATTTGGGACTATCAGGGATGTGATGAGGTCTAAGTTCTCCAATTCCTCTTATAGGAATGTTGATTAACACAAATTTTATGAAGGTTAATTTGATTATATACAGCAGGAGTCTTTCAAATAATTCCTTTGACCCAGTAATTCAACCTATTGTTCTTTATCTTAAATAAATAACTAGAGATGGGTAAATATTTATGTCCAACAAGTTTTCTTGGAAATAGCTAGCTTGATGTTTAATGATAAGATAACGACTAAATAAATAATATGCTTATGAGGCAGAATAATTATATGGCTATTACATCAGTTTTATATAAAATTCTTATGATATAATATGACAAGGAAAGCAGGATAGAATATTTGACATATAAATACCTCAGTTTAGTGTATATACACACAAATATTTTTCCAATAAAATGGAGGAGAACAAAACATGTCAAAATGCTTTTAACTGTTTTATCTAAATGATAGGACACTGAGCATCTGCAGCCCATTTCCTAAACATGTATCACATCTGTATTTTCTAAAATTTATAAAATAATAATTTATTATGTTTGAAATAAAAAAGAAAATTATAGTATTTTATTTAAAAATGTTATTGAGGGGCGCCTGGGTGGCTCAGTGGATTAAGCCGCTGCCTTCAGCTCAGGTCATGATCTCAGTGTCCTGGGATCGAGCCCCGCATCGGGCTCTTTGCTCAGCGGGAGCCTGCTTCTCTCTCTCTCTGCCTGACTCTCTGCCGACTTGTGATCTCTCTGTCAAATAAATAAATAAAATCTTTAAAAAAAAAAAATGTTATTGACATTTCCCCAAGAATTCCATGATTATGTCCAATAATTTATTTATTCATTATTTTACAAAACAAATGTTTACTGAGTGCTTAGTGTGTGTTAAGAACAATAATACCTATGGAAGCATACTTATTCACACATAAATAATCTCAGGTAGTGATAAGTATTATGAGAAGCAAATTTGGAGCTTAAGAAAGAAAAGAATAGGGAAAATGATAGAGTAGGGATATGTGTGGGTGGTATGGGAAGGCCTTTATTAGGACACTTGAAGGAAATGGAGAGGCTGGTCATATAGTTAGGAAGGGAAGAACATTCCAAGCAGAAAGAAGAGCAGGTATCAAAGTCCTTGGGTTGAGAGTGTGTTTGGCATGTTCAAGGTAAACAGTGATATGTGACTGGGAAGAATTGAGCAAGGGAAATTGTAGGGGAAAAAAGTGGAAAATGAAGCTGAAGCCAGAGTATATAGGAGGTTTTAGGCCATGAAAAAATTGGATTCTCTTCTGAGTGAGGATGGGAACCAATCTAAAAATTCTGAGCAGAGAGGTAACATGATTTGACCTGTTTCAAAAGCATTACTCTACCGATAGTGTGAATGGGTATGCCATAGAGGGGACCAAGGGAGAAGAGAGAAGACCAATTGGGAGGCTTTCAATATAATTCACGTGAAGGACAGTGATGATTTTAACTAGGATGGAAGTGATGGAGGAAGTGAGAAATGGTCAGATTTTGGATGTTGTTGAAAACACAGTCCATTAGAGTTTTTGGTGAAATAGATAGAAGGCACGTGTGCCCACATACACAAAAAAAGAAATCAGGATCACAAGATTTTGGTCTGAACAACTTGAAGAATGTAGTTACTTTATGGAGATAGAGAATATGGTGGGAGGAACCAGACTGATGGCTGGGAGGGATGGACAGAGGGTCAAGAATTCTCTTTTATAGATGTTTAATTTTAGGTACCAGTTAGACATCTCAGTGGGGATATAGTAGAAGACAACTGAATGCAAACATCTAAAATGTATTGACAGAACATGACTGGAGACATATATTTGGTCATTGCAGTTCTACAAAGAGTTCAAAGGGATGATCTAAACTAAGATGTTGAGTGCAGATTGAGAACGTGTCTGAAGGCTGACACTTAAAGCTTCCTAATGTTAGAAGTTAGGCAGGTAAACAGGAATAGTCAAAGGACATTAAGCATCTGCAGCCCATTTGAAATAGTTATCTGGGGTAGAGATTCCTGGATTTTAATGTATATGTTCGAATCACCTGAGTTTCTTGTTAAAACATAAATTCTGATGTGAGTATGGATACTTGACAGGTCCCTTCTTGGTTTTCAGGAATGTCTACCTAATCAGTATATAATTACTGATAACAAACTCCCATTAGGTCTCTTCCTGGTGCTGTGCCTTTAACCTCCACTTCTACATCCATGAACTATCAGTGCCATGACCACAGTAAACAATACTAGAATGACTACCATTCCTTTAACAACATCATGCCAATTACAGCTGGTGTTACCTACCAGTCCTGTGTTTGCTCTCTTCTATGTTTTGTTAAGTGCTACAGACTCATTTGCTCATTTATGGTTTACCATAATTCTATGCAACTGGCAGTTTTATTTCCATGGAAGAGTTGAAAAAACTGTGACGTAGATAAGTCCAAGTCTTCCTCGACCAGCTGTTTCAGTGTTATGAGCAGCCCCACAAGCAGCATTCCCCTTTCCATATAATGTCAAACCTAAAAGTTATACGATGGCACTCTTTAATGCTTTTTCCCCTTTTATAGACATTACTTGTGTTTTAATTCCCTTTGTTTGGAAATAATAGGGACAAGAAAGGGAAGCAGTATAATTAGCTTTAAATAACACGAATCCCTGTGACTCTTGATAAATAGAAGTGTTCTTTGGTCCTGCCTTTTTCTGACCTGAGTTATAATCTCTTCCAAATTAGTTGGCACTGGGCCTGAAAGGATGCCCTTGTTTTAGTTTGATCTTCTGAAGTAGAGTACTTGAGATTTTAAATATCAATGGGCAGTTTGAGAAAAAGAGGACTGATCAAGGGATAGGTATGTGACCTCAATTTCTTCAATCTCTTTGAAGTTGACTTTGTTTTCCTATAGGACTATAAAAAATACCAAAACTAAAACAGAAACCTGCACTTTTGTCATAGCCAGATAATGTGTTTGAACTGCCTGACCTGTCTTGGTGAAAAGAGAGACCAACTGAATAATATGATCAGATCTATGGAAGAGGAATATTCAAGCTGATAAGGCACAATAGGACAGCACAAATAAGGTATGGTAACATCTTGCTGTGTGTTTATTTTACAAGAGGTTTGAAAAATCAATAGAATAGTACTGTTCATATTCTTTCAATTTGCTTATTGCCTTAAACATTCTTTTCTGGACACCTTTTATTGGTGACCATCCTTACTAAAAATTTGAGACAAATTTTTTTACACAGCATTACATGGTATGAATGTCATTGAATCTTGTTCTACATCAGTCTGTCAATACTTACTGTTTAATATGTAGGCTACCTAAAAAATTCAAATTATACATAATAAGAGGTATATACCATTATATATTAGTATTTGCAGACATCTGGGAATATTTCCTTAGAAGAATTTCCTACAAAAAAATAATTTTCTACAGATTGAATTTCTGATTAGATCTTAAAAGTCAACTGGATATTTTTTCTTGTTTTGTAGAAGATTATTTGCCCATAGAGTTGAGGGTCCATATCTGGGCTCTCCACTCTGTTCCCCTGGTCTATGTGTCTGTTTTTATGCCAGTACCATGCTGTCTTGGTGATCACAGCTTTGTAGTAAAGCTTGAAATCAGGTAACGTTTTATTTTTGTTTTTCAACATTTTCTTAGTGATTCGGGGTCTCTTCTAATTCCGTACAAATTTTAGGATTATTTGCTCCAGCTCTTTGAAGAATACTGGGAATTTTGATCAGAATGGCATTAAAAGTATAGATTGCTCTAGGCAGTATAGACATTTTGACCATGTTTATTCTTCTGATCCAAGAGCATGGAATGGTCTTCCATCTTTTTGTGTCTTCTTCAATTTCTTTCAGGAGTGTTCTGTAGTTCCTCGAGTATAGTTCCTTTACCTCTTTGGTTAGGTTTATTCCCAGGTATCTTATGGTTCTTGGTGCTAGCGTAAATGGAATCGATTCTGTCATTTCCCTTTCTGTATTTTCATTGTTAGTGTATAAGAAAGCCACTGATTTATGTACATTGACTTTGTATCCTGCCACGTTGCTGAATTGCTGTATGAGTTCTAGTATTTGGGGGAGTGGAGTCTTTTGGGTTTTTCATATAAAGAATCATGTCATCTGCGAAGAGAGAGAGTTTGATTTCTCATTGCCAGTTTGGATACCTTTTATTGCTCTTTGTTGTCTGTTTTCTGTTGCTAGGACTTCTAATACTGTGTTGAACAAGAGTGGTGAGAGTGGGCATCCTTGTCGTGTTCCTGGTCTCAATGGGAATGCTGTGAGCTTTTTCCCATTGAGGATGATATTTGCTGTGGGTCTTTCATAGATAGATTTGATAAAGTTCAGGATTGTGCCCTTTATCCCTATACTTTGAAGTGTTTTAATCAGGAACAGATGCTGGATTTTGTCAAATTCTTTTTCTGCATCAATTGAGAGGACCATGTGGTTCTTCTCTCTTCTCTTATTGATTTGTTCTATCACATTGATTGATTTGTGAATGTTGAACCATCCTTGTAGCCCAGGGATGAATCCCACCTGGTCATGGTGGATAATCTTTTTAATGTGCTGTTGGGTCCTGTTTGCTAGGATCTTGTTGAGAATCTTAGCATCCAATTTCATCAGTGATATTGGTCTCAAATTCTCCTTTTTGGTGTGGTCTTTGCCTGGTTTGGGGATCAGGGTAATGCTGGCTTCATAAAAAGAGTCTGGAAGTTTTCCTTCTGCTTCAATTTTTTGAAGGAGAATAGGTGTTATTTCTTCTTTGAAAGTTTGGTAGAATTCTGCAGGGAATCCATCAGGTCCTGGGCTCTTGTTTCTTGGGAGGTTTTTGATCACTGCTTCAATCTCAATGAGAGACCAAATATCGGTCTATTCATGTTGTCAGTTTCTTTCTGGTTCAATTTTGGAAGTTTATAGTTTTCCAGGAATGTATCCATTTCATTTAGGTTGCTTAGCTTATTGGCTTATAACTGTTGATAATAACTTCTGATGATTGTTTAAAGTCAATAATTTCATCAAAAGCCATGTAATCACCAAACCACAATGATGAAAATTAAGGTACTTTCCTTGAAATTTAAAGAAAGTAATGCAAAAATATCTTTTTTTCCTGTGTTACTTGTGTGGGATTGGCACTAAATGTGGCGTTGGAACAGGACATTGCTATATGTGAATTTCCTGGATAACAGAAACTGCATTTGCTAAATTCTGACATTTTCTAAAAACACTCACTGGGTTAGACTCATCAGTATAAACAATCAGTTTCTTTCACTTAGTCTAATTGTTCCAAGTATTCTGTATATAGTACATTGTATACACACACACACATACACGATGCTTTAATAAATTGTAGGATGATGGTTAGTGTATGTGGCAAGAGGGGCATTAATGCCTCTTGGATCTTTAGGTTTCCTATGATATTTTGCACTAGATGATTTTATCAAATGATAACATAGCTAATTAATGACAAATCTATTTTTAGACCCTCTCCACTCTGATGCTGCATTTTCTTAAAAACATTAGAGTTTTAGTCTCATAAATAAATCATCATCCTTTAAAATTAAATGACTTCAAGAGACAGGTAATATAAGTAATTTTGGTGAAATGCATGTGTGGAAAGTGTTCATTTTTTTCAAAAATTACTGATGAAGTTATTTGGAAGCATTGTTTTTTGTAAACAGATTTTTTTTAATTAATTTTTTTATTTTTTATAAACATATATATTTATCCCCAGGGGTACAGGTCTGTGAATCACCAGGTTTAAACAGATTTTTTAACCGAGTTTTAAAAATCTCAGTTTTATGCTGTAAAATGTAGCATGTTTTATTTTTAAAAATATTTATTTATTTATTTGAAAGAGAGGGAGCACACGTAAGCAGGGGATGGAGAGAGGGGAAGAGGGACAGACCCCCTGCTGAACAGGGACTTGGGGCTTGATCCTAGGACCCCAGGTTCATGACCTGAGATTAAGGTAGATGCTTAACGACTGAGCCACCCAGGTGTCCCCCAAATGTAGCATATTTTAAAGAAAGTGAATCTTTAAAAAAAGGTTATTTGATAATTCCTTTGTGAAGAACTTATTATGTTTCTTTAAATCTATTCCAGCACCAACATACTCTGAAATAAAGAAGTTCCAGACATAGAGGATGCTGGCATTTCACAGAGCTTTCCAAGTGGCAATTCTATACATCCTGTGCTCTGATTCTAGAGACTCACAGGGAGAATCATTATATTTTAATTATGGGTATTTTCAGACTGATGGGATTTAATAAATCATGAGAGTTAAAAGATGGACAAGTTAATAAGGTAATGAACATTTGTTTGAAAAGCTTTTAAAGACTGCTTTGCAGGAATAAAAGTGAAGAGCCATCAGAAAGGTTGATCAAGAAACCCAAAGTTGATTAATTTATCCTACTACCATTTTGAGGTCAAATACTTAACATTTCATGGCAGACATTGTGTAAGTTATTAGACACTAGAGCCAGAAGCGGTCTTCCAAACTAGTTAGTTCCATTGTCCCATTTTAAAATGATGAAGCTGAGGCCCGAGGACTCCCTAGAGGACATTGACGAATTGTGATAGATCTAGAATTAGATTCTAGGTCCCCTGATTCTCAAACCAGAGCTCTCCCACAAGTGGGTTTTCTTGTGAGGCCTGTGGCCAGTAACGCATGTACCACGTGTCTACTTTCACTGAAGGGTATGTTGGATTGACTCTTCCTGATGACATTTGAGTGGATAAGCAATATTAATGGCTTCTTCTCACTAAACCCAAGTGAAGGGATAGATTACATTACTTGTCCCCTTCTGTCTATAATTCCCATTTTCTTTTTATCTGCCTGCAGGCCGATTTTTGGTAGCGGCATTTAATTTTCAGGCAGTCTGTGATTGGATCTATAGGTCTTACCTTCTACTACCTTTTCTTTTTGTCAGCTGCTACACCTTCTCTTTATCTTCATTGTCATGAGATATTTCATCTGCTGAACCCTTTGCTCATTTGTAACCTATCACTTGATTTTATTATTTTTCTCAGTCTCAGGCTCGTTTTGAGTAATGTGTTTTTCTCACTGTCTTTTCTCGTAGGGAAATAAAGAGGAAGAAATACAAGACAGAGGAAGAAAACATCCTTTTTGAAAAGAGTGAAAAGCCAATCTCAGTTCACCCAGTGCTGTGTCTTGTTTTTCTTCCCCTTCTTTATTTTTGGAACTCCTTTCAGGATAAGTGAAGAGTAATCTCCTGCATCCCAGATTATATCTGAATTCTCAGACATTTCCCAGTTACTCAGGAGTTCTCTGTGTTTCTATCAATTTCAAAAATACCATGCAAGAAATTAGTCAAAACAAATCAAGAAATGAAATTAAGAGGAAATTGTGCTAATTAATTTCCCCCCTTTTCTTGTCACTATCTTATTAAATGTGTGACTGCATTGTAAAACTTATTACATACCACATTAATTGCTATACTCATAATAGAGCTATTTTTTAAAGAAATCATTTGTAGACTGGCTGATTGTCTTGAAATTTTGTTGCTTGAGATATATTTGGAAGTAATTTCTGACCCACGCAGGAGAGTAGTCCCACTATTTTATGATGGCATCTTATTTTCTGACTCTCAGTCCCCATCTGATCTGAATGACCTTGTCATGGAGGTGGCCTCTAGGACACCTCAGAATATTTACAAAAATCAAATATATGCCTACAGTGGCAAGCTAAGGTTTGTGATCAGTGATGCGCTATAATTCAATTTGTTGTAAATCACTGTTTATAAGCTCTAAAGACACACATTAACCTGAGCACACACCTTCACCATGGCAGACATCTGTGCAATTGTGTCTTCACGAAGTAAATGCCCACCGTGCCCACCATCAGCTTAAGTGGCTTCTGAAAATGACAGAGATGACAGTCTTTATGCATTCTTTATCCATTAATCTTTTAGATGAAATAATGTCATCTTATATATTTCTATCTCTAAGATTGTTTTTTGTAGGGATTCACAGAATTCCCAAAATAAACAGGATTTGTTCTGAATGTTTAAGGGGGCTGCCTCACAAAATACCTTATCTTCAGACTCAGTGTCAACATGAATCAGTGCTTTCAGAGTCTGTCTGTCCTTTTATCTCTCATCCCACCCTCCTGACCCCTTTATCTGTTTCTTCTGCACCTTGGGCTGGCTAGGTGCTTCCTTGTTAAGTCAATCTCTTAACACTACAGACATACTGTTCCAGATTTAACTTACTCTGTTCAGTTATTTACACCACACCCCTTAGCATAGTCCTCGGATCCTCTTTTTTTCTCACATCTCTTGTCCAGTCCATCAGTAGATTCTGTGGGTTCCACCTTCAGCTTCCTCCACTGTAATCACAGTGCTCCGTCATCCCTCTGCTACACCCCTTGTTCTTTCTTGCTTTTCTTTATGCCCACCCATAGCATTTATTACCTGAATATATTTGCTTATATATTATCTGTTGAATAGTTGTTGAAAGAATAAATAAATGAATAAATGGAAAGATATTAACCAAATACTTAAGAACATAGTCTTTGATGTAAAATATATGTAAAATCAAGTGACTGTATAATCATGGGAAAGAACTCTTTTTTTTTTTTTTTTAAAGATTTTACTTATTTGTTTGTCAAAGAGAGAGTGAGAGAGCATAAGTATGGGGAGCAGCAGGGAGAGGGAGAAGCAGGCTCCCTTCTGAGCAGGGAACCTGATGTGGGACTTGATCCCAGGACCCCAGGATCATGACCTGAACCAAAGGCAGACGCTTAGCCGACTGAGCCACCAAGGCATCCCAGGAAAGAACTGCTCTGCAAAAAAGGATCAGTAATATTGATTTCATAGGCTGGTTATATGGATTAAGTCCTTTGTAGGGTGAATTGTTTATCAAAGTTTCTATAGGTAATGAACGCTTACATTGAGCTCCCCTACTGCTACTTCTCTTGCTGCCCCTTGAATTTGTATCTTTACTTTGATAATAACAGAGCAGAAAGTTCAGTGGCCACTGCCAGTGATGCTCCTTCCCTTCTCCCAGGATGTCAAATTGGGGAGCCATCTGCTCCTCTGGGCCCGCAGGGTAGTATTGGTTATCACAAAACTGTTCAATGGGTACTGAGGAGGGCACATGCTCTGATGAGCACTGGGTGTTATACTTATAACGAATCATTGATCACGGCATCGAGGACTACTTCTGTACATCCAGTGGCTATCCAGTGACCATAAAAAAAAAAAAGACTGCTGAATTTTATCTTTGTGATGCACCTCTTATTTTACTAACTATTGAGGAAAATGAACAAAGATATAACTGCTGCCCCTGTTGGCTTTTTACTGTTGAAATCAAATCAGGAAATCAATAAAATTGAAAGAAAATATATCTTTAAAATCCCCTTGAAGCTGACATCTTCCAGAGAAAACTTGAGTTTCTGGATTGAGGATATTTACTATCATGGCCAGATGAGTAACTGCCTCTTCTAGTTTGCATTTTTCTTTCCAACGGAAATAAATACCCATCTGCCAAATGGATATCCCAGCTCAAATACACTTTACTACACCAGAGGACTTCTTTGTCAAAATAGGTCACTTGGATCATTTGGGAGTGATTGCAACAAACGATATGGATAGATACAACTACCCCAGGCAGAGCCACCCCTGCCTAAGTAAGTGCTAGCTTTGGGCTGGGCTTTGTTCCAGATTTTGATAAAATGTTCCATCAATAGACCCTCAGAGCAACCCAGTGAGTGAGATGTTATTTGTTGTATTTTGTATACTCAACACAAGAGGAGTGGTAGGGTTAGTACAACTAGCAAGTTTCAGAGGCTGGATTTTACAGTGAACCTGCCTGGGCTCTTGCTATAATCACTCCAACAGTGACCTGAACCATTTGTAGTACATGTCTGATAGTAGATGAATTTAAAATGTATTGGTTGCAGGCAGAAGGTCTGTGAATCAGGATTAGTGCTCCTCTTAGCCAGGTGCCAGAACCTTCTTGATCCCATCTGTCAGTGGAATCTGGCTTTGCTTTTGGATTAGTGTTACCTCCTCTAGATGATTTCTGTGGTGAAGAGATGAGTCCTTCAGAATCAGTGTCCTTTTTAAAAAAGTCCCGTGATAAAAATAATCTCAAAATCTTAGTGGGTTGCTGCAATAAACAGCTATTTTATTCTCATGATGTGTATGTGGTTTGGCTGATTTAGGCAAGACTTGGTTGGGCTCGGTTAGACTCCACACTTCTGGGTGAGTTCCGGTTTATGCCTTTGCTACCCGGGCCATGTTCCTTCCATGGTGGATTTCAGAAACGCAAGAGAGGAGCAGAGTCTGGAATCTGCTTCAGTCTGGAATCAGCCCACTGTCACTCTGGCTAAAGCAAATCATCTTCAAAGGCTTGGACCATATTCTCCACTGTCATGGGGACACTGCAAAGCCACTCAAGATCATGGATGTCTAATTCTACTGGATGGAGAGAGTGAAGAAGGAATAATAATGTGCCAACAGTTTCTGCAGTCCAGAGAGTGACTCCACAGCCCACACTCTGGTGGCATGGATTTATCTATCCAAAATGTTGGTAAGAACATTTATGCATGGCAATTTAGTGACGATGACATGTCTGTGTCAAAAACAAAGGGAACAGTTTTTGGCATACTGAACGGTTAATGTTTAATGTTTTTCATGCTGCAGTTCTATTTTTTATATATATTATTAGCTTTTTTATGCCCCTTTGATTCATAAGAGTCAATGGCTTCTGATCACTTGTTTTTTCCTTAATAAAAATTTTTAAATAAGTATTTATTGAACTACTACTCTGTGTTGGCATTGCCCATGAGTGATATAATTGATCTGGTTTTCATTTGCTTGCTTGTTCAGTTTCTGTGCATAGTCAGATTTGGTCTCTGATGTCTCCTCTAACTTGTCATGGTTAGCTTCTTTTGACTGCAGCTGTGCCTGAGTGGCCTGGTGATTAATTTTTGATCTCTACTAAATCTGTGAATTTTGATTCTCCGTGACTTGCTGGCTTTTGTAATTTTTCATTCTTTATCATTTAAAAACTCTTTCAGTTGCAAGACAAAGAAAACACAATGCCAACTGGCTAAAGCAAGGGGAGCTTACCTGAAGATTCCAGGGGTAAGGACAGCTTATTGCAGGATTCAGTTCCCTCTCTTCCCCTTCCTGGCATTTATCTTGCGGACTCACCTCTAGGCTCATTCTTGAGAGCTTATTTGGAGGTTCTAGCAGGGGAGCGCAGCTACTCGTATACCCTTGACCAAAGAACGGTCCTCTCCTCTATTGGGGAAGGTCGTCCTCTTTGACCGAGCGCGCAGCTTCAGGAGGGACGCACATGAACCGGTGAGGGAGGAAGGGGACACCCGCCTAGCCAGCCAGATCAGCCGAATCAACCCTGGCGATCAATGGGGTGACAGATGTCGCAGCCAGATCGCCCTCACATCCTCTAGGCTCATTCTTATCATTCGAAGACAGTGCCCCCTTTTGGAAGCCAAGGGCCTCGGCAGCTCTATACTAAATAATCTTAGTTAAGTTACTCTTCTCTAGAAGCTTCTGTGTAAGTTTCACTGCATAATGTTGTTTCTATTGGGAAACAAGTCCATCTCTGAACTAATGGTTATGGACTGGAAAACTACTCTCTCTTCAGCCTACGCAGCCTGCTCCACTCCAGAGGGTGAGGGCTGACTTAGTCTCATCTGTATTCATGGACTAAAAGTAGGGGAATTGTGGTTAACAAAAATCACCCTGGGAGGCAGGGGTACCTGGGTGGCTCAGTTTATTAAGTGTCTGCCTTCAGCTCAAGTCCTCATCTTATAGTCCTGGGATTGAGCCCCACATTGGGTTTCCTGCTCAAGGGGGAGTCTGTTTCCTCTTCTCCCTCTGCTTGCCCCCCCGCCCCAACTTGTGCTCTCTTTCTCTCCCAAATAAGTAAATAACATCTTTAAAAATATCAATATTTACCGTACTTTTTGTCTTTTGTCTATTGTTTTTAAAACATTTGGTTTTCTGTCTGTCTTTTCTCTATCGTTTTTGAGGCATTTGGTCTAAAACAGTGCTCACTGAAAGAAAAACTCAGCAAATTACAGTTTAGGTGTATCTGTACAGACCGAGGTTCTGGGTTCTGGTTGAGAACTTCCTCTCTCCTAACCACCTACCCCAGTCTCCAGCGATCTAGCTCATGAGATGACTGACATTGGTTACATGCATTTATTCCACTGAGTGGAGCATTTAGATCTTGTCTTTGGGACTCTAAGGATCCCAGTGTCAAATGAACAGTCTTTGATTTCTGCAAACACTTGAATGCATTAATTTAGACTGTTCCAACAACAAAGATGAGGTTGCAGAACACTTATTATTCCAGGTCCATTTTGCAGACAGTTCACAGATCGAGGCTTTCAGTATCTTTTGGAAAATATTATCTTCCTTTTCCCTCCAATCCCTCTCACTCTAATAAACTATTAATATATTATGATCAATGTTTTAGCATCTATTGCTGATTATGATGATACTAATGTGTATAATATTTCACACCACTGAGCATTGTCTCACCTATTCTTTTATTTAAATCTTATAAAAATTCTGGGACGCAATTATTATTATCAGTTGAAGGCCATTTGAAACCTATAAAAAGTCACCAAGAACTGTGAGGTTTATGTTCTCAGATCTCACATTCAATACTCTTTCCCACTAGTGCTACCCAATAGTTTAAAAAAAAAAAAAATCGACTCAGCCAGGAGCCTTGAGAAGAAGAAATAGAGACTTATAGACACCTGGCAAAATAATGATAAGTGAAATCAACAAAATAAGTATTGTCTTTGAAGTGGATTTTATTTGATCCAGTTCTATCTTCAGAGGAGAGATAATTAATAAAACTACCTATTCACAAAAGGCACAGATGTACTTACATTTCAGAAGTTTGAAGGGGTTATCTAGGGGTCTAAATCAATTATTTCACCACCTCTGATTTTCAGATTCACCATCAATGTACTGTTAGAACAGACTGTATCTTAGAAATTTTACCATGTATTAGAGATCATGGGCTCTGTAATTACTAATTTGTCTTGAAAAATTATAATGCTAGATAATATATTGTTACAACCATACATTATCTAGTCTTGCCTGACTAGACCAGAACAAATAAATTATTTTCAACACCACTTCTGTGGTTGTGAACAGAAATATTTTATTTGCTTTGTTCTTTACTGATCTATAGAATCAAGAAACGTAAATGGTATTGCACATGTAAGACTGTAGAATCTTCTTTATCCCAAGGATTATTTATTCTTCTTGGTAAATTGCTGTAAATAACCACTAATTCCTGACTTAATTATAGCACTATTCATTGGAAAATGACTTTGCATATCACTAAATTATACTACACTTACAACTAAATTGTTCTTGGTCTTCTCGTATAAATAAACCTACAGAGTACTTCCTCTAAAACATTGCTTTCTTCTTTTCCAAGCAGTACTGATAATTGGTGGTTCAGGGCCCTCAATATGGATATATGGTGGCAAATGTGAACAGAAGAGAGAGCATGTTTTCTTAGTTTCACTGAATAGAAAAGGACTAAGATGAAATAGAAAAAATATTTTTTGTGTGTTTATTGCTTGTGGAAAACAAATTCAAAGTGATACATGTCATTCCAGATATACTTAAGTCTCATCTAGGCCAGTAAGCCAGCAGCTGCTGCAGTGTTGTAAAGTATCAGAGGATAGAAGGCTCTACCCACCACTTTTCTGTCCTACACACATAGTTGGGAAGGCAAGGTACACAAAAGAGAAACAGGGCTCTCATCAGTAGTAAAGTGTATAGTCAGGAACTTTTTTTTTTTTAAACCATTTTTTTCTTTTTCTGTTTCTTTCTTTTCTTTTTTTTTTCCCTTTTCCTTTTTTTTTTTTTTTTTAAACAGAGAGACACAGCCAGAGAGGGAACACAAGCAGTGGGAGTGGAAAAAGGAGAAGGAGGCTTCCTGCAAAGCAGGGAGCCCAATGTGGGTTGACCCCAGAACCCTGGGATCATGAACTGAGCCAAAGGTAGACACATAATGATTGAGCCATCCAGGTGCCCTGATTTTGTTTATTTATTAGGGAGAGAGGGAGAGAGTGTGTGTGTGTGCACATGAGCAGGGGACAAGCAAAGGGAGAGCAAGAAGCAGACTCCCTGCTGGGCAGCTCAGGTCTTGATCTCAGGACCCCGAGATCATGACCAGAGTCAAAGGTGGGTGCTTAATAGACTGAACTACCCAGGCACCCCTGCAATCAGGAATATTAATGTCATTTGCATATCTTTTTTTTTCTTTTTTTAAAAATTTAAATTCAATTAGCCAACATATAGTACATGATTAGTTTCAGATGTAGTGTTCATTCTTTGCAAATAACACCCAGTGCTCTTCATGTCATGTGCCCTCCTTAATGCCCATTTTATCTTTCTATTCTGTTGTGATCCAGATAACCCCTAACCCAAGTGCCATTGTGGGCCTCTTTGATTTCTGT
Organism: Mustela erminea; assembly: GCF_009829155.1. Classification (NCBI taxonomy): domain Eukaryota; kingdom Metazoa; phylum Chordata; class Mammalia; order Carnivora; family Mustelidae; genus Mustela; species Mustela erminea. The sequence goes on along the minus strand of NC_045621.1, from coordinate 100,768,764 downwards.
TACCTGATAATTAAGGTCAATTAAAAGAATGCCTTTAACCTTAGGGAACTGGGGGACCTAAGAAAAAGGAACTTCCCCTTTCTGAACATATTTATATAGTCAGTAATGTCAAAAAGAACTTGACATGCAGATATAATTGAAAAGAAAAATGCATTGATAAGGACTGACGACAGAGCAGCATGGGGCCTGGTGAAGTTACGTTCGAGAGAGGGAAGCTGGCTTCTCTAGGTAGCCAGGCCCACCTCGCTGATGTCAATGTTTGGGAACTGGATTTAATTTATAAAAATTCAAAGTTTCAGGGCCAGATTTGTCCCATTCATTTACTTTAATGATTTGTTTGCTTGTTCGTTTTTCAAAAATTATTGGTCTTCAGCACTACATGGTACCAATCCTTGGAAAGCCTTCATTCTTCCCTTAACTTTGTACTCAATAATTTGAAGGTATCATAGTAACTTCTCATTTGTCCTTAAAATTTAGATTTGGAACTCAAAAAACTTAATTAATTATTTCAAATATTCACTAGTTATATTTATTATGAAAAGAATAGCTGAATCAACAAACATTTCTCTCTCTCTAAAGAGAGGGTATCTTTCCTCCCTGTGTTCTTTCTTTCATTACTCCCTCCTTTCTTGTCAAAAATGAGAAAGGAAAACTTAGCCTTATGTTGTGGCTTCGGGAATCCCAGGAAAGCTCCAATAACCCTCTTCTTGGCCCTAAATCCACTTCAGACTTCTAATGGCTTGACTTCAAAACTTCATCACACAAGACCTCCCATGTCTGAGGGATGGATCCCAAATCCAGACTAGACAAATCACTTCTCTGTTAGACTTCCAGTGGCTCCTGGTAGCCTACAGGACCGGTGTCAAATTCCCAGCATGGAAGACAAGGGTCTTTTCATTCGGTCTCTGTGGATACTGAGGGAAATAAGCCAGAGTCTGTACCTCTGAATCTCATGGAGAAAGACAGACGGGCAAACGTGGAGTTTCAACATAAATTGAAGGTATACTGACAGAGGGAGGAGAAGCCCACATAGAAACACATGGAAGAGGCATTTTATCTAACCCAGTGATTCTTAAATATTGATGCGTGTCAGAATTGCTCAGAGAACTGACTAGCCCCTTGGTGGGGCCATGTCCAGAATGCCCGATTCAGTAGGTCTGGGCTTGGACCCCAAAATTTGCTTTTCTAACAAGTAAGAGTCCGGCTACTGGTACAGAATCCACTGGCCTTAGGGGTCCTGAGGAAGGTTTTCTGGAGGTGATGCATGATCAATTCTAAAAGAATAAATGAAACACCAAAGGAAGGAATTTCAAGAAAGGGAAGAGCAGGCACAGAGACATAGTAGAATGCCTAGGGAATGACTGTGTTTCTGGAGAATGCAACAGGCAGGAGAAGAGTCAGGGGCTTCCAGACTTAAGAGAAAGAAGGCATATCAATAAACCATGGAGCATTTCCACCTCCCCCCCACCTGCCCAGGCCCAGCATTCAGTCCTGGAGTGGTTACTATAACATTTCAATCTGAACAATCTGAAAAGGAATCACACAATTGCCAAAAATTGTGGGGGATTCTTCCATCCTGGGCCACATTCAGAGATGGGCCTTATTTAATTGTGTCTCTGAAAGGTGAGGGTTGTAAGAATATTTTAAGCAGGCTGGAAAAAGTTAGACACACAATGATTACAGCCTACATGAAAATGATGTAGAAACCCAGCAATATTCTGTATGGTACCTATCAGAAACAGGTTAAAAATGTTTGTTGGGTGGAAATCAAGAAATATGTTTTATTGAATGCCAACAGGAGCCTCAAGCATACATCTGTGACTATTGTTAGCCATTTCCAGTTATATTGGCCAACACATGGAAGTTCGAGTATAATAAAATAAAATCTAGTCTAGAAAATCCTTTACATTTTTTTGGTTTTAATTTGTGTAACTAATTTCTACTTATTAATAAAGTTGGAGTCTCCATTTATATAAAGAGAGAAATCCTCGTGCTAGCAGTGGAATAATCGTTTTTGTTCCATACACTTTGAGCCTTTATTTGCATTAATGTTATTGGTAATAAAATACATCATACCAAAAAAAGCATATACGGAGAACAGGCATAATTTAAAAGCTATTAATAATATGAATCTTATTTTGTACATTAGAACATTACCAGTGTCTCTGAGGCATCCAGATTACCGTTCCCCAATCTCATGCCCCACCATCTACCCAGAGGTAACTGACCACTAGCCTTACTTTTGTTTTAATAATTTCCTTCATTTCATTATAGTCTTGCCACTTATGTACTTATAAACTATCCCATTTTTTAGTTCTGCCCCTTTTCTGAAATGTGCATAAATAAAACATCACTGTGTACGTGTCTAGCTCCCTTGCAAATTTTACTTAACATGATGTTGCTGAGAATTGGGTCTGTAGACATAGATAGCTCTAGGCCATTCATTTCCACTACTGTACAATTTTCCCTTATACAAACAGTCACAGCTTACTTGTCCATAAGGTGGTTTCCATTCATGGGTGTGTTTCATTACAATCAATGCTCTTAATATGCCCTGCTAAGTTATAAATCATGTGTATGTTTAGCTGTATTGGGTAATATTAAATTATTTTTGAAATAATTTGTTACAAATTTTTCATTGTTTCTAGAAGTGGATGAGAGTTCTCTGTCTTTTGGGAGACTTTTTATTTATTTTTTGTCAAATTGGAAGAGTGTTAAATCATTGTTTTTTAATCAGCATTTCCCTGATAATTTACATCTTTATTTATGTGTTCTCTAAAAATCCTTGTTCACATCCTGTGTCCGTTTTTATTTAGGTTGATTGTATATGGATGCATAGAGTTTTTAAAAATCCTAGAAAACAGTTATGTTTTCCAAATATTTCCTTATAGTTGTGGCATCTATCTGTCTATCTACCTATATATGTATCTTCTGATAAACAGAATTTCTAATATTTCATATGGTTGATGATATCAAACTCTTCTTTATAATTTGTACTTAAAAAAATTTTTTTTTGAAAGAGAAAGAGGTGGGGGAGGGTCAGAGGAAAAGGGAGAAAGAGACTCTTAAGCAGTCTCCAGGCCCAGCAAGGAGCTGATCTGGGGCCCAATCTCACAACCCTAAGATCATGATCTGAGTTGAAATCGAGAGTCAGACCCTTTTCTGGCTGAGCCAGATTATAGGCTGAGCCCCTATAATTTTTGCTTTTTAAGAAATCTTAGATTTCTTCCTAAAGGTTTTTAAACTTCATGTTTTTCTTTTTACTTTTAAGTCTTTATTACATTTGGAGTGTGTGTGTGTGTGTGTGTGTGTGTGTGTGTGTGTGCGCGCACGCATGCACGGGTGGGTGCAGTGTGATGTGTGATATAAAATAATCATTAACATATTTTTAATATTTGTAGTCAATTGTTTCTGTGCTATACACAGTGATCTGCAATTTTGGCTCTAGTTACACATAGATGGTTTTTTGTTTCTAGAGTTTTTTGGTTTCATTGATCAGCCTATCTATATGCCACCACCACATTTTACCATTACTATACTTTTAAAGTGAAGTGATACTATTCAAGACAATTCCCCATGCCAGGTTCTTTTATCCCAGAAACACATCAGCTATTTTAAACCCTTTTATCTTCTATATACAGTTTGGACTTTGACTTTTCAAATTCCATTAAAACCAGGTTGAAATTTCTTTGAGAAATTCTTTGAGTCCAGATAAATGGGGAAAAATCAGCATTTTGCAATACCGATTTTCCACAACTAGGAACATAATATATATTTATATATTTTTTTAATTTAGATTCTTTAGATACCTTTAAATTGGGTTTTATAACTTTTATGTATGGGTATTATTTTTCACATTTATTTTTAGGTTTTTATTTTGTTGTAACAATATCTGGAACATTTTTTCAATTCAATTTTGAGGAAATTATTGTTGGTCTATACAAATGCAATGAATGCAATACATGTTTCTTTTTATTTGAGAGAGAAAGAGAGAGAGCATATACCCATGGAGGAGAGGCAGAGGGAGAGGAAGAGAGAGAATCTTAAGCAGGCTCCATGCCCAACACAGAACCCAAGGCAGGGATTGATATCACAATCCTGAGATCATGAGCTTAAATCAAGAGTTGGATGCTTAGCTGCCTGAGCCACCCTGGTGCCCCTGCAATAAACTTTTCTATATTCATCTTATATCTGGAAAATCTTTTAAACTATTCTTATTTATTTTTCTTATTTGTTGATGAAATTGGTTGAATTTACAATATAGAGAATCATTCAATCTGTGATTAAAAACAATACTGTCCCTTCCTTTTTAATTTCTATACCTCCTTGTTTCTTTTTCTTATGTTATTATGACCTCTAACATTTACATACAGTAGGATACTATTTTTTATCAAATGTATCAGTCAGGATAACCTTGGCTGTTTAAACAAATAACTTCAAAAGTTAATCAGTTTAAACATTAGACTGTATTTGTTGCTCTGCTCATGGACAGTTCTGTTACCAGGTGGTGGTGGGCACTTTGCTACATTCAGTAAATTCCATCATGTGGGTCTTAACCCTCAGAGTCCAGTCAACTTAGTAGGTAGATAAAGAAAGTTCACAAATTACAAGTGAGAGTTTATGGGCCAAGTCTGGAAATTGTGCACATCTTTTCCTCTCCCAATCTAATGGCTAGAAATCTATCACGTGATCACATCCAGTCATAAGGGAGGTTATAGGGGTAAATCTTCTGTGCAGAGCTAAGAGGAGACCAAGGATGCTGAAAGGTCCTGATAATACCTGTTGTGACATTTTGAGAAATTTACTTTATATTTCTTGTTTGCTTCTTGCATCTATTTAGGTGATCATGTGGTTTTCTTTTTTAATATGCTAATTTGAAAAATTACACTAATGCACTTTCTAATATGGAAAGCAATTTTATATCCAGGGAATAATCTTAGATTATTGTATTTAAAAAATTAACAATCTGAGGGGTTTGAAGTGGCGGGGGGGTGGGAGGTTGGGGTACCAGGTGGTGGGTATTATAGAGGGCACGGATTGCATGGAGCACTGGGTGTGGTGAAAAAATAATGAATACTGTTTTTCTGAAAATAAATAAATTGAAAAAAAAAACAGATGAATGGATAAAGAAGATGTGGTTCATATATACAATAGAATATTACTCAGCCATCAGAAAGGATGAATGCCTACCATTTGCATCAACATGGGTGGAACTGGAGATGATTATGCTGGGTGAAATCAGCCAAGCAGAGAAAGACAATTTTCATATGGTTTCACTTGTATGTGGAACATAAGGAATAGCATGGAGAATCATATGGGCAGTGAGGGAGCTCTGAATGGGAAGAAATCAGAGAGGGAAACAAACCATGAGAGACTCTGGACTCTGGGAACCAAATGAGGGTTTACAGAAGGGAGAAGGTTGGGGAGAAGGGGTAACCAGGTGATGGATATTAAGGAGGGCACATGTTGTGATGAGCACTGGGTGTTATGCACAACTAATGAATCATTGAACACTGCATCAAAAATGAATGATGTACTATATGTTGGCTAATTGAACATAATAAAAATACACAAATAAAATTAAAAAAATTTAAATACAATTTAATTCCGATTTATTGTATTTAAAAAAATTTGTTTTAATGCACCTCTCCTTTTTATTTGTTATTTTTGTTCGTGAAAGTATAGTTGACACACAATGTTACATGCTTTGTTTGGAATTTTTGTGTCTACATTTGGGAGTGAGCTTTGCCAATAGTATTCCTTTCTCATTAACATCTTTGTTTGATTTTGTTACAGAGGTTGAATTAGACTCACATAATTATCTGAGGGTTTTTTCATCTTTTACTGTTTTCCAATGGAGCTTATCCACTTATTGAATCATTTGTTCTTTGATTACGAGGCAGAATTCAAGAGATATTTGAATGTGTGCTAGAACTTACAAAGAAACTTCTCTGTGACTATTTTTCATGGTCACAGCTGGTAATTCATAGTTTTCCAAGAATTAATTCATTTATCTAAATCTTTGCATATGTAGACAAAATATTGCTTATAATAAATTCTTATATATATTTTTAACCTCTGCTGTGTCTGTACTCATAGTTTTCTTCCATTTCTAATCTTTTGAGGATGCTTTTCTTTCTTTTTCTCTATATCATTTGTCTTACTTGTTTTCATAATTCTTGCCAGAATTTTATTGTATTGGTTTTTAAAAGAATCAACTTTTATACTAGTTGTTTTTCTCTATTGCTTTTTTTTTTAATAACTAATTTTGGCTCTTATGTATTTTCTTCCTTTTGCTATCTTTGGGTTTATTCTTCAGTTTGTTCTTGCTTTGTAATTTGAATTCTTTGGCTATTATTTTCATTTTGTCTTCTTTTCTAACAGAGAAATCTTTGCCAAACATGGGGTTATGAAGATATCATTTTATGTTATCTTTTTTTAAAAATTAATTAATTTATTTTCAGAAAAACAGTATTCATTATTTTTTCACCACACCCAGTGCTCCATGCAATCCGTGCCCTCTATAATACCCACCACCTGGTAACCCAACCTCCCAACCCCCGCCACTTCAAACCCCTCAGATTGTTTTTCAGAGTCCATAGTCTCTCATGATTCACCTCCCCTTCCAATTTACCCCAACTCCCTTCTCCTCTCTAACACCCCTTGTCCTCCATGATATTTGTTATGCTCCACAAATAAGTGAAACCATATGATAATTGACTCTCTCTGCTTGACTTATTTCACTCAGCATAATCTCTTCCAGTCCCATCCATGTTGCTACAAAAGTTGGGTATTCGTCCTTTCTGATGTAGGCATAATACTCCATAGTGTATATGGACCACATCTTCCTTATCCATTCATCCGTTGAAGGGCATCTTGGTTCTTTCCATAGTTTGGCGACCGTGGCCATTTCTGCTATAAACACTGGGGTACAGATGGCCCTTCTTTTCACGACATCTGTATCTTTGGGGTAGATACCCAGGAGTGCAATGGCAGGGTCATAGGGAAGTTCTATTTTTAATTTCTTGAGGAATCTCTACACTGTTCTCCAAAGAGGCTGCTCCAACTTGCATTCCCACCAACAGTGGAAGAGGGTTCCCCTTTCTCCACATCCTCTCCAACACATGTTGTTTCTTGTTTTGTTAATTTTGGCCATTCTAACTGGTGTAAGGTGAAATCTCAATGTGGTTTTAATTTGAATCTCCCTGAGGGCTAGTGATGATGAACATTTTTTCATGTGTCTGATAGCCATTTGTATGTCTTGATTGGAGAAGTGTCTGGTCATATCTTCTTCCCATTTGTTGATATGTTTGCCTGTTTCGTGTGTGTTGAGTTTGAGGAGTTCATTATAGATACTGGATATCAACCTTTTGTCTGTACTGTCATTTGCAAATATCTTCTCCCATTCCGTGGGTTGCTTCTATGTTTTTTTGACTGTTTCCTTTGCTGTGCAGAAGCTTTTGATTTTGATGAAGTCCCAAAAGTTTATTTTCGCTTTTGTTTCCTTATGTTATCTTTTGAAAGTTTTTTTGCTTTACCTTTCACATGTAATTCTACAATCCAGCAGGAATGTATTTTTGTTTATGATATGTGAACTAGGATTTAAGATTCATTCTTTTTCATACAAATATGCAGTTAAACAAAAATCCTATTTATGTTTAAGCTTGTCTTTACATTTGTTCAGTGCCATTTTCTTTTTTTTTTTTTTAAAGATTTTATTTATTTATTTGACAGAGAGAGATCACAAGTAGGCAGAGAGGCAGGCAGAGAGAGAGAGGAGGAAGCAGGCTCCCCGCTGAGCAGAGAGTCCGATACGGGACTCGATCCCAGGACCCTGAGATCATGACCTGAGCCGAAGGCAGAGGCTTAACCCACTGAGCCACCTAGGCGCCCCTGTTCAGTGCCATTTTCTAATCCACCAAGTATACATGCATGTGTGGGTCTCCCCCTGAACTCTTTATTCCATTCCATTTCTGTTTGCATTTCTTTGCACCAAACCATGTCATTTTAATTGCTGTACATTTGTAATAAAACTTTCTATCTAATTGCGTAAGTTCTCCCATTCAATTTTTCCCCAAGATTCTTTGTGCTCTAATGATCTCTTGTATTTCCATAAAAATTGTTAAAAGCAGCCTATCGAATTTTCACAAAAACTCTCAACAGAATTTTTAAAAATCCTGCATAATTACATATAGTAAAATCCACAGATCTCATATACGTGTCAATGAGTTTTATCAAATTTATTCACTGTGGTTATTATTATAACGGATGCCCCAAATCTCCTTTCAGCCTGGAAACTTCCCTCATGGCCATTTCTACTTCTGCTGCCTGAAGGCTGCTGTCTCAGTTATAGGGTCATTATTGAATCTCTCCAGAAATGTCAGTTTTCTGTATTTTAAGATAGAAAGGAGACAGATTGCTTGTGTTCTTTGGTATATTCAGGATTTGATTTTCAATAGCTCTCATACTCCCCATTTGCTGGAGGCATTTAGAGGATTTATGACTTACTGGGAGAATGGCTGGGAAAGCATTTTGTGCTTAGACCATACCTTTCTTACCAAAACTCAAAGGGTTGCTTCCCCATAGTACCTTCTGTCTTCAGAGCTCCCATAACTTGTTATTCTTCCCTTTCCCACCTGGGGCTGGATCCGATGCCTTTCCTTCAAGGAAAGTCTTTATGTAGAATGCTAGTGGGCCCTAAATAACTTGTGTCTAAAATCTCTGCCATTTCCACCCTCATTGTCCTGCTCCTTCTAGACTGAAACAGTCTGTCAGTAAAATCCATGGGCATCTTCTTGTTTTTATTATATTTTTTTATCTTTGTTGGAAGCTACTTTAATTTTTCTTTTCTGAAAGATCTCCAGATGTAGGGAGATGAATGTATCTCAACTTCTACAGTAATTGTTTGGGTTTTCAGTAGAGCAGAAATAGATCTATAGATCCACTTATATTTCTCCGTTTATGGTCTTATAAAATTGTGTTCTATCGAGCAGTATGACATATAAGTACCTAAGATCTTGTCGATTTCATTTTATATAAGTTTTTTTTTTTTAGTTTTCTTTCAACTTTATTAAAGGCTTGGAGGATATGATATCTTTAAAGGAAAGCTCAAAGATGTATAAATTGAACAAGGGATCAATGATGTGGACTCTAACCTTCACCTCCAGAATGTCTCTCTGCCTGACACATGAGTGAACATTTCAGCACATGTGCTGGGATCACCCCCAACTTTTCCCAAAATGCACCTACTTTTCCTCACAACAAATAACTTATGCAGAATATTCTAGTACAGAAAAGGGGGTTTATTATCCTGGAGGTAGAAACCAACTGTTCTGTAATATTGAAGACAGAAAAAGTAATGGAATTAAAACAATTCGGACCGAGAACAAATGAAAAGAAACAGATGTGGCATTTAAATTCTTGAATAGGCTACAACATGTGGAAGTGGGATTCTTTCAATGTTTTGATCAAGTTCAAGAAATATGTAAATCCCAGGGATTAGAAAAGGTTGGCATTAATTTGAAACCAGAGGATCTCAATTGCCGAGAACAAGAGACTCTGATACAGTGTGGATAGCACGATTCTGGAATCTGCATGTTAACAAAATTAAAAAGTCAGTCTGATAGAGGTAATCATGAGCCACATCTTGATAAATTGACCTTCTGATGATATCTGTGTGTGTGTATGTATGTGAGGTGTACCTGTATTCAGATGCTAAAGAAGCTAAATATAGGTTTCCTTTTTTTAGAGATTATAAGCAACACACACACACACACATGTAGGAAGTTCACCTCCCAACCCAGAATATATAATTTTCCAGGCTGGTCTTCCTAATGTCCCATTTAGGTATCTCTGATAACTGCCAATTGCGGAAGATGAGAGAAGAAGCAATTCCTCATCCTATAAGCCATTCAGATGGTCTATCTTGTTCTGCTAATGTACTCTTGATATTGGGGCAAAGAAAAATCAGATCCATAATGTATATAAAACCTTATGAAAGATATCACTAATGAGTTTAAGCCATAACAGCTGCAGACTTCTTTTACCTCCATCTCAAATATATTTCAGGTGTGGAAGCTGAAAGGGAGAATATACTGCATGTAACAACAATTTTGGGAGTTTGTAGATATCCTTTTTTGCTTTTTCTTTATCTTATAGTCATCACTCACAAAATGATCTATCTTAAAGGTGTCTTTGGCTTTAAGCATCAAGCAACTTGTGGAAGAAATTATAAACTTTATTTATTCCACTGTTTAATATGCTATTCTGGAGTGTCGCTTTCCTTTAATATATCAAAATGAGAATCACATCTGTTAATGCAGATGGCTAAAGATAGAACAGAACTGAAAGCAGAACTCATGCATTCTCCTGCACTCACCCAGTTATGCCCCTTGGTGTAAAAACAAGACAACTTACTTGAGTAATGCACTGATGCAAAGATATGCATAAGTTCTGAATGGTCATATTCATAGAAGTTAATGAAATTCAGTCTCCCATTTTAATACGGGAAAGACAGGGAGAAAGAGAAGTTAGTAACAATCTGAACGAACACAGTCTCTCCTTTGGCCACTAATGTGTGTTCCCACCACTTGATAACACATCTAAAAATGAGGGAGCCCAGGAGACTCAGAAAGTGATAATGACCATGTGATCTAAACTATGTTAAAACCTCCAGCTTCAAGGGAAACACTAACATACAGATAAAATGGAAAATAAATGTAACATGTTTAGTCCACCCAAAACTCTCCTGCTTTGTAGAGATCTTCAAGATTCAGAGGGACGAACATTTTAAAAGCTCAAAGCAAAGCATCTGAAACTTACTCATCACCCACTCAACCCACAGTGAATGTAAAATCAGAAAGCTACAGGAGTTAGGGAGGACTGAGCAAAATATATCCAGTTGGTTATAAAGTTTTGGCTGTAAAATGAGGTTTTTAGAGGAACTGAAAATGTAAATGCGATTGAACAAGAGCGAACATATGATACACACAGTATGCTTGTCTATGGGGAACCAAGAGCAAATTGACTAAAATGAACACATGCTTGTTAAGTAGAAGTACGGTTGTCCACCATGGAGAAAAACGCTCCTGGGGTGTTTCTATTTATATTTTTGGTGGAATGAGCTGTAATTGTGTCAGCATTTATCTTCACATTTTGAGATTATTGGCTGAACAACAGAGAGAAGCCTTGCAAATTGGGGCTTCCAAACACCGAGAAGCTTATATCATGTTCAACTGAAGCTTCTTTGTGAAAATATGTACCACAACCTCCCTTCTCCTGCTCCACTGTTTCTGGTCCTCTCAGAGTCAGGGAAAGAGATGGAAATAAAACTAAAGTCACATGAAATCAACCTTGGAAGTTGATATCATACAGAATAATTCTGCTCCTGAAGGTAAGTAAATGAATAGAATTATTCCTATAACAGTTATTAGTATTCAAGCCAATTATTTCCTGTATGTTTTAATCATAAAGTACTGTAAACAACTGAACTCCAATTGTGTTAAGGACTATAGGGATTAAAAAAATAAGATACATTTTGTGACTTTATAGATCTTCAAATATAGTGAGAAAAATGCAAGTGTGAATTTTAAAGCATAACGTACTTTAAGGTGGGTGTGAAGAGCATTATAATGGAAATAGTTACAAAGTGCCAATGATGAAAAAATACTTAGGAACCGAGGTTTAGGGTAAGTTTCATGAAAGGGTAAAGTAACGTTTTAAAAAGGCTATAAATAATATTGGTGTTTGGATATGAACTGAAGAACAGAAAATATTTTTGGAAGAGAGAATAAAGAAAACAAAAACAAAAACAGTGAATATGTTGGTTTTAGGGAGAAAGGCCATGGGTTGAGGTGACCAGCATCTTGGAAGAGCACAAGCAGCAGAAATATGGGCTGGAGATATGGAAATAGAGGTTGATGTCAGTCTGTGAAATGGCTGAAGTACCATGTTAGTGATCCTTGATTTGCAGATGGTGTGAGCAGCTCTGTGTTTTAGAGACAGAGTGACGTGCACTTTATAGGGAGGGGTTAGAATCTGGGAACAGAGTGAGGAAGGGTAGAAGTGTTTAGAAGGAGATTCTCTAAGGGACGTTAGTAGGAAAATGTGGTGACAATGTAAATATGAAAACATTATGGAGAAGAAATAAGAAGGTCCCAGTTGCCAAGTAGTTGTACCATAATGAGAAAATATGTCATTTCCTAGAAGTCCAGAAATCCAGGGGAAGACATGCTGGCCTGGTGGGGCTACTCATCGAGAAGAAGCAGGACAGGTGCCTGTGGGGCGTGGAAGCTGAATGTGTAGGGGAGGCTGCCTCTCTCATCATGTGGGTCAACCCTGGTTGGAAGAGATAGTGCCCAGAGGGTATGGAAGCTGACAGATGCTGGATATGATCTCTCCTATGTGGCACTCCCAAATCCTCAGGAAACTTACTATATTCACAAGATTGTTAACTTGAACATTTGGGGGGGGTGGAATTGGATAAATAAAACATATTGAGTGCCTCACTTGTTGTAAAAACTCCATCCAAATTAGTCTTTCTTTTTTTATGGCTTCCTCTCACTCTCATGACTGAGGAGCCCAAAAAAGAATGAGCCAATGCAAGATAAAACAAAGATGTCACGTGCCAAAGAAGCAGCAGAGTTGGGAAGACCTGAAGAAATAGAACAAAGAGTTTGGAGATGTTTGGCTACATGAGCTGGTGGAAAAGAGCTCAGGTGATGTTCACTTCAGTTTGCTACAGATAGGAAGGTCCTATTGGATTCTTGAGATACTGAGATGTGAAGAGTAAGGAGCGAAAAGGCTGTGAGGATAACTCATGTTTTAAAATTAAATTCCTGGGGAAAAGGTGATCCCTTTTTAACAAATGAGGAAAAATTAGATAAAGATGTTGGGGAAAGATAGGATATCTGTGAAGCTCGAAGTGCTGGCGAGACATTAAAGGATGTCCAGGAATAGCGATCTGGAACTCCAGTGAGGAGCTCGGGGAACCGTGTGTACTTACACATCATTAGCACGGAAGTGCTCAATACCAGAGGGGATGGGGGGACAGATGGTGGGGATAGAATGTTGGAATTCAACCAATAACTATTTGCTGAACATGATACACGTCCGAGAAACCCGTCTCAGTGTTTGGGATTTGGCAGTGAGCAAAGTGGACCAAATCCCTTTTTTATGAGGAATGTGGCTGGGGTGAAAGTGGGGCCAAGAAGATGATTTGGTAAGAGGAGAGAGTGAGGGAAAACAGATGGTAGAAATTCTTAATCAGAAGGAATGCGTACAGGAAAGATCCAAAGGGAAAGAATGCATAGTTTGGAGTCAAGCAGAACAGAGTCAGGTCACATCGTACCTGCTTTGTAGAAAGTAGACTCTACATTAAGTTATTGAATCTCAGTTTTCAGCATAAAGGGAATTATAGCGTGGTATGTGTGTGTGTGTGTGTGTGTGTGTGTGTGTTAGAGAAATAAAATTTTTTGAGTGCCTCACTCCTTGTAAACATTCAGTCAGTACCAGTCTCTTCAATCCTCTCACCCTGATTCCTGAGGAATTCACTGAACCCCTGTGCCTCTCTCCCCGCCTTGGACCAGCAGAGTGGCTTTCTTCTGCTCACAGTACAAATGCGAAGCTCCCTCCTGTGGCCAAGAGGGACTGGCATATTGATTTCCTCAGCCCCACATCCCCCTTTCCTTTGCTTCTCTCCGGGTGTGTCTAGGGCACTGTTCTTCATGTGGCAACTTCAACATTGTCATTACCAGTTGGAAACGCTCTTGTGTCCTTCCCAATTCACTACTCACAGCCGGTTCATTCAGACTTCAGCGTCACTTCCTCAGGAAGTCCTGCCTTTTCTGACCGGGCCAGGCCACACAGCTGTATTCTGTCTTGAAGCCCAGTGCTCTTTGTGACACATTTTACAGTTGTAAGTAAATAATTAACAGTGTAACTAGTAGCTAAATGTCTACAACCCCCAAATAGGACATGAGTTCCAGAACCGTCCATGTTCCAGTTAGCAGTTAGCTTGGTCCACAGCCACAAAACAGATCTACGGTCTACATTTGTTGTGCCTATAAATAAAAGCACAAGGTAGACATCCAATAAAAGATTGTCGAATAAATGAACGGAAACCTAGGAGTAATACACCAGGATAATGCCATTGCAAACATGCAACTAGCTTCTACCTCTAGTTGGAAGGGGAAGGGCACATTACATAATGAAACAAAAACTATGAAATATGATAATGAAATGAAAACAAAAATTCATTCTCCACAATAGTAACTTCAGGGTCTAGGTTCAGGTCATAAGGTAATCACTCTTAATCATTGTATGTGTCTGTCCCTCATAAACTTTTCTAAACATTTAAAATTCTTCACGTGTTTGGGTTGTACTAAGTCTTACATAGTATTATTACAAGCACTTAATTCGTTCTTTCCAATATAATATTTACTTTATATGTAACAACTTACAGTATCAAACTTTCCCCTCCCTTTGTTGCAATTCAGAATTTCTAGTAGTAGCTCCACAGCTTGTCAGTGTTTGTTTCCTTCTGGATGGAAGATTCTGACACACAGAGCCTGAGTCTCACCTAGTGCTTTCCCATGACAGGCTTGCACGTGGAAACCTTCTGTATTTTCACTTGATGGACTAGCTCACTTCTTCCTTGGGCTTTTCTCTTCCTTTGCATATTTGTGTCTTCTTGGAGGTACAAATGCAGTGATACATGGTGCACTTTTAGGATTCACAGTGTCTGAGGGTAGGTGGATAATTTCATATTGATTCATGGCCTTCTTGATGAGACCCTGGGTAGGACTAATGTTCTACTACCTGATAATTGCAAATGACTATGTGGTCACAGTGAATACTTCAAAATCAGAAGATAAATTAGAGATTTAAAAACATTCCATCATAATGAAATATACCACAAAGTAAAGTAACTGAATTTTTATAATCATTCTATAATGTAAAATAATGTGTGTTAGAAATGGATAGACATAGACAAAAGTCTGTATTTTATTAATGATGTGACTTTGGCTAAGACACATTTCCTAGGGGTCAGGTTTATCTTCTCCAAAAGTAGACTATAGCTAGTCTATACTATTGCTTTGGAGATGAAATAACAAACGATGAATTAGCAGAGGTGGGGATAGTTTCTCAGAAAATGGGACTTTGCTTCATTGTTTCTCTTCCTTTCAAATAAGACTATTTTAGAATATTCCCTTTCTCTATCTGCTTTGCTGTTCTGTCACCTCTTTGCATTTTCCTTCCAACTTAATGCCTTTATAAAGCTATCACAATTTGGAAAACACATCCTACAAATTATCTTTATAACATATGTAAGTAACAATTGTGACTTTGTCTTCTTGAACTGTAATATTTCTATATAACTTGTCTTGATGACCTAATGTAGTGTTAAGGTATTCAAAATTCACTTTTATGCTAACAGATTTTTATTGAATCATTGAATCAGGAATGTTCAAACAGAAGGGGTGGGCCATGAAAAACAGGATAATCAGAATTCTGAAAACATTGCTGACAATAGAATCTTTTATGCCTTTGGATTTGGGAGAGGAAGGGGCTGGTGGGTCTGAATTCAAGCTGGAGATAGGGAAATCAGTCATTCATGGGGAAAAAAATACTGTAAATAGTAAAATGTGTTAAGCATAGTACATCAGAATTACTCAGCAGTAGGCTTTCTTTCTTATTTAAATTCGTACTTTTAGTGACTCAAGCCGTGTTTGGCATGTCCTAGGTCCTTGCTCAATAGGAGTGTGTTGAACTTGACTAAAATTTATCACAATTCTCTATTATAAACCCTTCTTTATGTACATTTGTTTTTATCTTTAAGTTGATTGCCCTTCTCTTTTAAAAAGTAAAACTATTGGCAGCTGACATTAGATATTTTTTTACATCTTTCCAACT
Source organism: Mustela erminea (assembly GCF_009829155.1). Classification (NCBI taxonomy): domain Eukaryota; kingdom Metazoa; phylum Chordata; class Mammalia; order Carnivora; family Mustelidae; genus Mustela; species Mustela erminea. Next base: position 100,752,852 of record NC_045621.1, on the reverse strand, counting down.
AATTAGCAATTCCACATATGGTTAAGAATCAAAACATTGAGTTCACATCCCTGGAGTAAACACATTGTCATCTCCACCTTTTTTTTTTTAACTGTAGATAAGAAGTTTTCACCAATTAAGTTTTAAAACATACTCTGGCTCTAAGTGATAATGAATTTGGTTCAATGAGAAAAGTTGGCTTTTCAGTTTGAAAGTAAGTCATTTGACAAACTGATCTAAATGTCTGAGGAAAGAGAGTTGATCCTTGATGTATATGAGCCAATGAATCCGTGATACCAAGTTCATGAAATCCTCTTGTCAGCCACACAATTACCATAACCTTGTCAACAGCGGTAACAACACTAACAAGGATCCACCACTCCAGACAACAACATCTGCAAAAACTTTAACACAGCTGAATGAGTGATTATGGGGGATAGGCAACATGCTAACCGCTTTGCATGCATTTTTTTAGTCAACACAGTTTTACAAGCTGGAGAGTACTATTAGTTTGAATTAAGGACAAAGAAACCAAGATTAAGCTAACACCTTACTGAACTTTTTAAAAAACATCTTTGCATGTTCTCCAACTCCATTAGCTTCCAGAGTGGTAATATTTCCAATAAACTTGGGCCAATGAGCTAATGATTTAACTTATTGCATTAATCAAGGTTAATTAATTATGATCTCTGCCTAATCATCAGAAGGTGGCCAAGAATAATAGTGAAAGGAGTCTAACAGGTGGAAACTGAGACTTCTGAAAATATTTATAAAAGCACGCAGATGCGTGAATTTGTGGTTGGGATTTGATGTTAGGATAGTATTCGGAAAGGCAGCATATGGTTAGAATACTGAAAACCTCAACGAGGGAGTTTTAGAAGGACTGGGTCTGTCTTTACCATCTTTCTATGCTGAGTTCTCAGCCTAGTATCTAGAACATAAGAGGAACTCAGTATCTTCATTGCATCAAATCACATATTATTAGTTCCTCTATTGTAATATATATATATATGTGTATACATAAACACACACACACACACATATATCTGTAGAGATATATATGTACTTTATATGTAATTACAGATTTTGCAGTTGTATACTCATTTGAGAAAAATGGAATTTGTTTTATTTTCCTGGAATATCTTAATTTCTGCCTCGAGTTGCCATTTTGGCTAATAGCAAAATATTTAACTTAGTTACTTCCAAAAATATCGGTCAAATTCAGTGATTATTCTTCAGTTAATTCAGACTTGAAAATTACTCAGATATATTTTCTTTTTCTCCTTCTTGGCTTTATGCTTTCATGTGGTTAATAAGATTAAGACATCATTTACATGTGTCCAAATATTAGGCAGATTTTTATTTCTTCAAACTTGTACATCAGAAAAACAGTTCTCTTACTTTGCATTGCTCACATTTTCTCTTATACTGTTCTCTCTCTCTCTCTCTCTCGCCCTTCCTCTCTTCCCCCTTCTATTTTGAATAGCACAGTACTAAGCAGGGGTGCTGACACACATAGCTTGAAATGAAAAGTTTTATGTGCTTATGGAGATAAGAAACGGATAGACATGACCCAAAGTCAGGAGATCACCTGACAGTGTTGGTATCCAAAAATAGACAAATAGATTTAATACAGATTTATCTTAGTTTCCTGGGTGTATTACCTCATATTGCAAGTTAAGTGTTAGAGTAAGTAAGGCTTTTAAAATACCTTTAAAAAGCAAAAGGATAAATGATTATAAGGAAGAGACCAACCATGTATGTCAATTGCAGAGGAGACAAAAAACAAATCTTTGAAAGTCTTGCAGAAGAATGCTTGGGACCGGGGCAACTCCTCCCCCCCCCCCCCCCCCCCCCCCCCCCGCCCCGCAACAACACAGTGTTGCACAAGACTTGAAACATGCTGTATTCCAAACAACGAAGACAGAAGTGAGGGCAATGTGCCCCAGAACATGTATTTGGCTCCTCAAAAGAGGATGGTGTCCTGCCAGAGGTCATCATTTGTGTCAAGAACATGAATAATCTGTTTCACGACATATGAGATGGAACATCACTATCTGTGATTTTAGATATGCATGTGTAACTAATGAATTCAATATTATTACAAGTGGCTACTCTGTGATTTCTTCTCTATTTCTAGAAGTCAGTATTTATGTGTTCATGTTGATCATGGGAAATAGGGAAAGAGCCTCCTTCCTGGGATCACCTTGTGGGTGGGCACATGTAATGCTTCTCTGTAGTTGCTGCTCTGCAAGGACTACCTGCTGAGAAGCCTGAGTTGTAGGTCATGACTGTTGTCACTCTTCACCTGAGCATCTGCTGAGACTTCCGTCCCTCTGTTTTCTAAGCATGCGGTTCAGACCAACATCTTTAGCCAACCTCTTTTAATAGTCCTTTTTGTGTCGTGTGATCCTCTTTGCTGGCTTCTGCACCCAGCTGGGTTTCCAAAGTTGCTGCTGCCTAATGGAAACTTGCCTGTTTCATGATGCACATTGTCTCTGAGGTGATGGGCCTTCTCAGAATTCAAGGTAGAAGGCGGGACCTCAACCTCTTTTACCATCAGAATCTCAAATCAACATGGGGTTCTGATGCTGTTTCCCTCACAACTTCAGTCTGTAGAAGGGGCAAGGGCCAGTCAGCTGCCATAGTCTACCAAAATCTAGCCTTCTCTGCTAATACATCTTCCTTCTCCTCTGTTCAGAAAACAAACAAACAACAACAACAACCTCCCCCCCCCCCAAAAAAAAGCCCCACACCGTCTTTTTTTTTTCTTCATGTTCTTTCTGGGAACTCGTGTCTTATTACTTTGTGAAACCTAAGATTCAGTCTTAGCCTGGACCCACAGACCCACAGACCCACGGGCCCACAGCATATACATGTTTCCTGGTGTGACATAAATGGAAATACACCTGTGTGTACAAAGAAACTTGAACTCAGATTCCTCAAGCTAACTACCAACCTACAGAATTTACTGGAGAGAAAGGACCAAGTTCGAGACACCACAAAGCAGCAATTGGCCACACCCAGAATGTGGTGAATGCTCTATGACCCCATTTTTTTTCAACAACCATATAACTTAAAAGGGGAAGGAAGACTGCTCGAGATTCAAAGAGACCTAAGAGACAACTAAATGCAACATGGGAAACTTGTTTGGATCCTGAATTAAACAAACCAATTTAAAAAGCACTTCTGAGACCAGGCAGGCAAATTTGAATGTAGATTGGGTATTAAGGAAGAGTAAGAATTTGTTGGTAATTTGGTTCGATGTGATAACGGCATTGCATTTCTGTAAACCACCAATAAACAAAGTAACAACAAACACTTTCTTTGAAAATATTTCCAGAAGAAAGACATGTCTGAAATTTGCTTTAAAAGAATGAGACCATAAAGTGTCATAAGATATAACATAAGATTGTGTTGGAGGAAGTCATGGAAAGGTCATGGCTGGTGGTTGACCCTTGAGGCTGACCTGGGCAATCAGAGGCTCACTACCCCTCCTGGGTCCTTGAAATGTCCATTCTAGCACATCGTACCATTCCCACAGTGAGAGGCATTTCCAGGACTCAGCCTTGAGACAGTGATGTGTTATTGAGACTGTCTGGACTATATATATGATTGAACCTTGGTAAGGCCTCTATTTAAAGATTTTAGCAGGTGGTGGGGGATATCTACTCTTTCTTTGGTCTGTCTTCACTCTCTGTTTATAGGGGTTGGCTTCAACTCCTAGTCAGGGATCTTCCAAGGCTGTGAACCAACACCCTGGGATGTGTATCTAGTTGTTGAAACTGCGTGATGTCTATAGGACAATCATTCTTTTTTTAAAAAATTTATTTATTTGACAGACAGAGATCACAAGCAGGCAGAGAGGCAGGCAGAGAGAGAGAGAGAGGAGGAAGCAGGCTCTCTGCTGAGCAGAGAGCCCAATGCAAGCCTCGATCCTAGGACCCCGAGACCATGCCCTGAGCCAAAGGCAGAGGCTTAACCCACTGAGCCACCCAGGCACCCCTAGAAGAATCATTCTTATATGCTTTGCTTCTGTAAACATTTGAATGAACACAATGAAATCTAGAATCCAAGAATTTGAAAGCTGTGTCTCAATTCTAGATTTTCTCCTGCCAATACCACCTTTCACTATGATGCTGCAGGGAACAAGGGCTTAAGGGTGCAGGAGAACAAAGAAAATGACAAAAAGTATAAAATTGAACCCCACCACATGTACCTTTTAAAATTCTTTTCAATTAAAAATAAAGCAGACTTGAACATTTTCTGTTGTCTGAAAAATTTGACAGTTTACACCAACACTGTTCAGTTCATCATCTGTGTGCAGAAGTTCTTGGGGTTCATGTCCTAGACCACTGTTTAAAGTATTATTGGATTTATGTGGTTATTTGCTCTCTATATAGGCTCTCAGTCCATCACTAGTTGGTATAATCAGTGTTCTGGGAGATTCAAAACTTTTGTATTTTAAAGGGAAATTCTCAGGCTAGAAAAGGTTGGAATCCACTTATGCAGACAAAGGCAACTGTTTGATAAAAGTTTTTTTCTTTCTTTCTTTCTTTTTTTTTTTCTTTCCCACCCTAGGGATTTTGACCCCAAGATAAAGGGAATGTTAGAAACCAATGTCAGCTTTCTGGCTGATGTCTGCAACTATCTTCTGTGCCCTGGGCTTGCGCCTATTAGCCTTTCTGTTTGCATCTCTGCGTTGAAGGCGTTTGGCTTGAAGGCCTCGTCAGTGTTCTTAGACCTGCCCATGGCCAAGCCTGAACCCCAGAGGGTGGAGAGGGTGTTCTTTGAACCTAAAGATAATCCCATGGATCATGTTGCAACATAAGCATTGAGGGCTGGCAAGGAGCTTTTTGTGATTTGCTATCCTGGGAACACTTTGAGCGTTTTTTCCCTGGTTTTTTGCCCCTTGGCCATTCTTAGAAGCAGCTTCCCCTCTATGCTGTCTGTGGGCTGCAGGATGAATACGTTTAAGAGAAAAATCTGCTCTGGATGGGTTTCCTTGCGTTGTCCGAACTCCCGTTCACTAGTGGGTCTTCGTAGGGTTGTTCTTTCCTCTCTTGGGGGCCTGTGTCTCTGGGGCTTGTTTGCCTTCAGCATTTAAACATTTAACACCCCAAATCTGGTCACTCTGGGGAAAATCCGTTGGGAGCTTCAGGTGGAATGAGGGAGAGGAATGAGAATTCCCTTATTCAGTTACTTGAGGGAAGAAGAAATGTTTTTATGAAAACTGTCTCTTATTACCCAGGGCTCTGGATACAAATGATATTTGACATTGGCTGAAAAGTTGCTTAATTATTCATTTTCTGACAGGAACACTTGTTTATTGACATTGACATTTAGACCTTCATCCGAAAGAAGAGAGCAAAGATGTTTTTAAAAATTCTTTTTTTTAAATTTTTTAAAAATTTTTTTTTAATTTGAGAGAGTGGGACAGAGAGCATAAGAAAGAGAGAGAGCATGAGCTGGGGAGAAGGGCGGAGGGAGAGGGAGAAACGGATCCCGCTGAGCAGAGAGCCTGTGGGACTCAGTCCCAGGACCCTGGGATCGTGACCTGAGCTGAAGGCAGATGCTTAACGGACTGAGCCACCCAGGTGCCCCCATTTTGAAAAAGTCTAATTGTGTGCTGGATAGTTAATGGAGTTTGATATCTCTCTCTGCGTTTCAACGTCTGCAACACTTTCCTTTCCTGACTAAAACAATAAACATTTCCAGATTACACTTGGAAAAAATAAAGGGCAAAAGCTTGTTTTTACATGACAGGTCCTGGTTTTTTTCATGAGCCCCTTTTGATCCTGTATCTACATGAATTATAAAACGATCATTCAAGGGGAAGTGAATTGGCTTGATTCAAGGAACAGAGAATCTGAAATTCTTTCCCTTTCCATTTCAGATTTGGAGGGCCTTCTATGCTGATGGATTCCGTCTGCTTCTTTCCTTTCTTTATTCTGAATGCAGAGTGCAGCTATTTCCACAGGCCTCCCAGCAGTTTTTGACTCTTGCCCTACAAACACTTCATTAGGAATGCCTACCACCCTTGATTTAGTGTTTTGATATTTAGTCACCATGATTTTAATATCATTTCTATGACAGCTCCCATTCCTCATGTCTTCCCACCCTATGCTCTCTCTGGACTGCCCAAATCAATGTACTTGGAATTTAGGCCATGACTTTTGTCACCAGGGAATCCCTGGGTGTGCTCACATTTACCATTCACCCAAAGGGCATGCCCACCTCCGCTGGCACTGAGCTCAGTAAGCCCTAGGCTTCCCATAGGTCAATCCTAGGATGCTAGGTCGCTGATGCAGAAAGCTTCAGCCTCCAGGGATGATGGTAATCAGCTCCAAAGCACCAGGCAGCTGCTCTATGTGGTGGATTTAATTCACATTGCATAGTAATGCTCATAAGATGAGGTCCCTGGGGATATGTTACGATGCAGGACTTTTCACAGAGGCTTATTGCTTTTCTCATCAGCTTCTAAGGCTGCTTATGAATTCCGCACGGGTTCCTCTTTCCCTGCAGGAAAACATTTGCATAAAAAACAAACTACTGGATAAACAAGACTTCACCAGTTATCATTCCTTTTAACACCCCTCCAATGGAAGGTTGGCAGGTGTGCGTCTGGGTGCCTTTATATTGTGTGTACCTGAGCTCACGGCTCCAAGGGCTAAACTGCTTCACAAACTCATGGTTTTTCTCTTGCCCCAAAGGAAGCCCTTGCACCGAGAAAATGAAGCGAAGTCACAAGGAGCAGGGATTCTTCCTCTTATGTCCTTGTGCTGGGTAAGGATTTTCTAGGCCTGCTCCAAATGGTGCCACTGTATTATTCTAATACTCTTAGCACACCACTGGATCTGGCTAATTGTAGTTAAATGTTGCAGAAAGAAAGCAACACTGGGCCAAATGTGTTCTGTGTGTTCTCTTCCTGGATGGGCTCAGGGAATCCCACGTGAAACAAATGTCTTCCTGTGGGATGAAAGGAACCAGAAATGCTCTCCTCCCCGGCAAAATACCCATGCTACCTTTTCCCTTGAAATGTACATTTCACAAGGCCAGAGGAGATGTGGGTAAAACAAGGACAGCTTCGGAATCACACAGACTTGGGTTCAGGTAGCACTTTAATTATCTCCTGATTAGGTGTGGGCATTTGAGAAGCTCTTAGGTTTACGTCTCTTATCTGGCAGGATAAAATATTTAATTTGTATTTGTTAATTTTATATATATATACAATATATGTATATAATTTTATATAATAAAATATTAATTTTGTATTTATTTTTATTGAAAAATTACAAATGAAAGCATGGCTACAGTAACAAGTCTTAAAACACCGCAAATATTTGCTGGGAAAATAAATGACAGTCATACCATAACCCTTCCCATCTGGGCCACCACCCTAAACACACACACGGATATGGCCAAATTATCTCTGTGTGGTTATCCTTTGTTGTGTTTCCATATTTAAATATACATTAGAAAAGAGTATATATAGTTATTTTCTTTATTTTTATTTTTCCCAACCAGATTGTATCATGTATCATGATATCGAGGGGATGTTATACACAGTCTTTTCCAACTCAATTTCTTCCTTCAATTTCATGTCCCCTGCAGGGACTCTTCTGCTTTAACAGCTTAAAAATATTGCAAATCTAGATGTTCTGTAATTTACCTGACTATTACTTATTTATGGAAAAATCAGATTTACCTTTTTTATCACTAAAAATGTACTCAAACAAATGTTCTTATAGTTACATGCTTACGTACTGGTGCTTTTTTTCAGTATGGCATTTTTTTTAAAGTGTAAATACTGAGTTTAAAGATTGAATATTTTAATATTTTTGTTCACTGTCAGGTAACTTCCAAAAATTCATTATGATCTGCAGACCCACCAGCAATATAGGAGAGGGTTCATTTTCCCACAGGCTTGTCAGATCTGCTGTTATCAGTATTTTTAGTTTTTGCCAGTTTCCTGGTTGAAAATGGTTATCTGGATTTTAGTTGAATTTGCACTTCCAACAACCTAAAATGTGTGGTGAGATTGTTCACAGAGAGGTCATATAGAGGTGCTCGATGAGTCAGGGGAATTAGCAAGAAATCAACTTAGAATATAGTTTTCCCAGGAAAGAACATAGTCTTGCTCAGAATCTTTCTTGAACTTTGGGAGATAAAAATCACCATTAGGAGAGTAGATTACAAAGAGTACAGAAACAGGGTGTAGTCACGGTGGTTGGCCAACCTAGGGGAGTGTTGCCTTCCACAGTATTTCAGAGGACTAGTCTGCTGGCAGCATCAGACTTGAATCCTGGGCCAGGCTTTTGGCCTTGCCCTCCGACGGCTGGTTGGCCAGCCCATTCAAGTTCAGTTTTCAACAAATAACTTGGCAGCTGTGGGTCAGAGTTGTGTTGTGAACTTTGTATCACACACCCATATGTAGTACTCAAAAAGAAGTAAATAAAATTACTTCATGTATTTCATATGCTTTCCCTGATGCCTTACTAAGGTTTTCTATGCAAAAGAAATCCAAACGGTGAGTTCATGTCCCCAGAATGAAAGCACTGACTTCCTTGCAGACCACAGGTGACTACTAACTAAGCCTCATAGCCTTATTCTCAGCACTCCCCTTATCCTAAGCACACACAAGTCTGGTTCAATGAAGAAAGATGATTTGTCAGATCACACAGCTTGGAGGTTAGATGAACCCTTTCAAACTGTGATTAGAAATGCACACACACCCAGCTGATATATGTTAGCAATAAAATACTCCGAATTCCCACATTTACATGGTAAATGACAATAGAAAAGGAAAAATGTACTGAACATGTATTATTATAGGTCAGGTGTGTTTCTAACTTTTTAAAAATAAATTACATCATCTGATCCTCACTACAACCTTCTGAATTCGAGATGATAATTATCCCCATTTTACCAACAAGGCAGGTGTGGAAAGGCTGTCATTTAAGCAAGGTTCACAGATTTGGTAAGTAGAGGAGGTAGGGTTTGAATTGAGGTCCTACTGGTTTGAGGCCAAGTGTTTCTTGGGCTGTTCACTGGTTCAGACTCACCAACTAGTGAGCGGGAGAGATATAATCACCATATCCCCTGCCCTCCCCCCCAAAAAACCCACACTAAAGTTTAAATGAATTGCCCAATAACAAAGAGCAGTAAAGCTGCTTAAAATGATAACATTGGATAACTAGTTAGCCTCATCCATGATATCCATAAATCAATTCTGCTGCTCACTTTCAATGGACAGGATTAAAATTCTAAGCCTTGTGATGAAACCTCCTTATAATATTCACTCAGCATGGTTAAGAATGAAACTGCACCAGATATTGTTAATGGAGCTAATTGAATACAAGGATTTGGTAACCAGTTGTTAGAGAAGTGAAAATGTTCAAAGAGGACACCGAGTTTTCACAGAGACAATAAGTGCCAACAGAGACTCTGGAAGGTTTGGCTGTTAGCCCAGTAGCCCTGCACACCTGGGATCCTGAACCTTATGAGGGCATGCCAGCTGGCTGTCTCTCAAGCACGGTGAGGCTGGTTTGGGATGTGGAGAAAATTGCCAATAGGAACCCCTAGCCAATGCCCACCATAAGAGGGACAAATGACAAGGAGAGGGAGCAAGCAGACGTTTCCAACATCCTCCAGTCTTCCTGTCACCCCCAAGAACCTGTCCTGACTGAGTCTACCAGGGACCCAGTGACAATACAGAAATGAGCTTTGTGGAGTTTCATCCCCAGTTGTACAAGACTGAGCTCGAAGTTGAGAGAAAAATATCTGATATGAGCACATTCCACACTTTCAACTACTTGACATTCTTTCTGATCTTTCTACACATATTTCAGCTTCCATATGGTGACAAAAATAACTTTGTACTTCCCCCTAACGAGATGCCATTTCTTTCTTACAGACAAAGATGCTCTAAGTCTCTTCTTAAAATGAAGAGAAAGAGAAGAATTTTATCAGTAGAAAAATATTTTTTCAGTTACTTGAACATATATATTAGTAATATTGAAAAAACACATGCTTTAGGCTGTTTAGGCTGCTCTGACACGTTACCATAGACTGGGGAGCTTTAACAACAGACATTTATTTCTCACAGCTCTGGATCTGGGAAACAGAAGATCACGGTGCCTGATGTCACGTGAGGACTCACTTCCTGGCTTGTAGATGGCTATCCTCCCATTGTGTCCTCACATGGTAAAGACCAGAGGGTAAGGTTCTCCTATCACTTCTTATAAGCACACTAATCCCATTCCCACATGGTAAAGACCAAAGGGTAAGGTTCTCCTATCACTTCTTATAAGCACACTAATCCCATTCACACTCTGTCTTCATAACCTATTTATTTCCCCAAAGCCCCACCTCCCAATAACATCACACTGGATATTAAATTTTCAACATGGGAATTTTGAGGGCACACATTTGATCCCTAGCAACACTGAAGTGGAAATATTCAGGGGTGAATGGGCAGACTACTCTGTTGATCTAGAAGCTGGTAAAAAAGATGAGTGATGGAGCATCTGGGTGGCTCAGTGGGTTAAAACCTCTGCCTTCAGCTCATGTCATGATCCCAGGGTCATGAAATCATGCCCCACATGGGGCTCTCTGCTCAGCAGGGAGCCTGCTCCCCGCCTCTCTCTGTCTGCCTCTGCCTACTTGTGGTCTGTGTCTGTCAAATAAATAAATAAAATCTTAAAAAAAAAAAAGATGAATGATAAGAAATTCGGCTCTCCTGAAAGGGTTTTTAAGGATTTTGATTTTGATTCCATGTCTAATAAAGGGATGGTGAGGCTATTTGAGTCAAGAATAGTGATAACAAAAAAATATGGCGATTTACACAATGACTATTTCAGGGGCAGTGAGAAGGATTTTATGAAGACCAGCACAATAGTCCAGGTCTGAAATGATGTGTGACTGGAAATCAGGACATGGTGGTTATAACAAAGTCTGGTGTGACTGTGAACCCCATTGCAACTTCTACAATTGGCTGATATAGAAGGAAAGACCTTGAGGTTGGGTGACATCACCTTAAGGATTGGCTCACAGGTTTGCCGGGCCCTTAAGGGGATGGTCAGCCTTCAAAACTCCATATTTCAGAGAGGTGTGGAAGTATGAGGATAATATCAGTGAGAATAAAACTGTGAGGGCTTCAGCAGCCCATGGGTTCCAGCAGAGTCCAGGCTCTCGTCATTTTTCATGTGGATCACTACAGAAGTTTCATCTCCGATTCTTCTCCTTTGCCACACATCCCCTGCAGACCGATTAATTTTCCATATGGCAACTAGAGCGATCCTTTCCAACATCACCTACAGCACAGTTCCCTCCTTGGTATTGTCCAGTAACTTCTCAGTGCACTCAGAATCTAATCAAGACTGTCCTGCCTGGTCTTGCCTGATCTGGCCCCTGATGACATTTCTTGTATTCTTCCTTTTTACTCACTCTAGCTACACTGGCCTTTTAAATGTTCTTGTTTCTTCCATGCTGTCTCTACTCCAGAGATCTGACCATGATGTTCCTGTGTGAGAAAGCTTTTTCAGTTGGCCTGTCTTCAACTGTCCAACCTCTAGACAGCCTTTCCCGTTTGTTACTAAACTCTGCCACTTCCTCTCTTGAAAGCCCATCTTTACTTTAACAGGTTTTTTTTTTTCCACAATGCTAAACCATGACAAAGCTAAATATAGACCTTTCTTCCCCTTTTGCCTGAATCTGCTGATAAGGCTAGGCAGAGCCCAACTTCCTGTTCTTTGTCTCCTGATTGATGAGCTAAGATGAGAACAGTTTGTCATGATTGATTAGCTAAGATTAGAACTGTTCATTCTGAACTAATTACCCAGAAACTCACTTTACACAGAAAAAAACACATGCTCTGAGGGCAACTTTCCATGCCTACTGAATAGCCCCACTGGATACCACCCCATGGGAAACTTGTTTTCCCTTCTTGAGGCAAAGCCTCCTTGCTGAGACCCTCCAATCTTTGGATCTGAAATGTTTCTCTATTAAAATAACCTGAATAAAATCAATCCCCCTACTTGACTGGTTTCTGTCTTTGAGAATTATATATTTACTGATGCATTTTCTTGTTTACTATGCTCCTCCTGACATTTCTTTTCTCCTCTCCTTTTTTTTTTTTTATTTTATTTCCAGCATAACAGTATTCATTATTTTTGCACCACACCCCGTGCTCCATGCAATCCGTGCCCTCTATAATACCCACCACCTGGTACCCCAACCTCCCACCCCTCGTCCCTTCAAAACCCTCAGATTGTTTTTCAGAGTCCATAGTCTCTCATGGTTCAGTTAACAAAATCAAAAGACAACTGACAGAATGGGAGAAGATATTCTCCTCTCCTTTTACATCCATTAGACCCTAAGCTTTAGGAGGGAAGGGACCTTGCCCTTTTGGTTACTTCAGTAGCACCAATGCTTCTCAAGTGGCTGACCGTAGGAGACACTTCATAAACATGAGTGAATAAATGAATGAATATAAAAGCGTCAGCTATCTCCAAGTAGTGACAAGACTTGTGGTGATGCAAGAGGCAGTATCATTGAAGCAGCCAGGGGTGTGTGCAAATAGAATCTAGAATCTAGAAAGAGGGGCTACAGGGAAAAATAGGTCGTTAGGACAACATCCTGGAGGCCTGGAGTTCAGGAGAGGAATTCTATCCCAGCGGATGATCTAGAGTAGAGATTAAGAACTTCGGCCCAAGTTCAGACGACAGATATCCCTCAGGAATAGTAAGAATAGTCTATAGCAAAAAGATGCCAAGGTTCACACTGGTGTGCTAAATCTAAAACAGCAAAATCAACTCCAAAACAAATTTAAGAATGTAAATATATTGATCTCCTGGTAACCTTATTTCAGTTTGGTTCAGGGTATGCAGGGTCTTATATGTCAGCTTAAATGGGGAAACACACAGTTATAATGGGAAAGGAAAAACAGAAAATGATATAACTTGCGGTATGATCCAAGAAATGAAAACATTGTTTTTCACTTATGAGTTTGGCAAAGATTGGGTAAGATTGAGTGTTCAGGAAACGAGGCATTCTTATACACAACTTGTTGAACTTTACATTGTTTGAGGACTTTTTGAAGTCAAGTTGGTAGTATGTACCAGGAACTTAAAATGTTCATTCATTGAATCAATGAAGTTTTTAGTAACATGTCTTAAAGATACTTGTATGCACAAAAATTGATCTCTGCATAGAGTTACAGCTCTCTGTATAGTACAATTTGAAAACCACTTAGTATTCCACAATAGTAGAATACTTATATATATTTTTTCATTTTATTTTATTTTATTTCTTTTCAGTGTTCCAGCATTCATAGAATACTTATAATTTATTTATATACGATGGTGCACTATTTCAGATTATGCTTGCTACCTTAAAAATAAACCCCAAATGACATTGGCTTTAGAGAGTGAAAGGTATTTTTTTCTCAAGTAATGTGTAAACAGCAAGTGCAAAGCACGTGACCAGTTCTAGAGTGTGTTAAAGTGATGATAAGTCAGCATCTCTCATTTCTTGCCATTGTGCGGATGGTGACTCCCTAGACTTCCCCCCAGAACTTGGAGGGTTGTGCACGGAATTCTCAGGTATGCACTGGCGCCATTTCCAGCACAATTTAAGGGACATCCCATAAATTAGAATCATATCTCTAATTTTCAGTCAGCAAAGTACGGGCTAGCATCTATCACTAAGCTCTTTTCCAGGTATCCCTTTGAAACCTTGCCCCCTCCTAAACAATTTTGGGTCATTCATTTTGTAGGAACCCAGGGAGCATGTCTCAGAAAGTGACTGATGTTGGTGCTATAGAGTACTGTGTTAGTTTTATTGTCTGTGGTTGTTTCATATTTGGGAAAATGGTTTGACTTGCAGTGCTTTGGAAATCAAATTTAAAAACTAGAAGTGTTTGTGATGGTTCTACTACTGTTGTGCTTTCTTTTTGTGAAAAGAGTTTGACTCCTTTAATTTTTTGAGCAGCTCATCAAGACTTTCATTCTATATTAGATGATAATATTATTTTTTTTCCTAGGAGAAATTAAGGAAAAATATGTTTTGAGATAAAGATTTAAAGATGTGAAACCTAATCACCATGAATGATTAGCCAAATGTTTCTGCTATTAGCACCTACACTCTAATTGGCTTGTCCTAATAATGATCAGTTTGTGCAGCTTTGAAGACACCAGGAAAAGTAGATTGGATGAAGAAATAACTCTTCCTTCTGATAAAACTCTTTACCTTACTTCCAATATTCCTTTTTACATGAAAAACCCATTTTGAATGCTAAAATATTTGCAATGGAAAAATCAAAATTAAATATCTACAGTCTCCCTTAGCACCTCTGTCTGTCTAATAAGCCAGGTGGTGTTTGATCAATACAGTAATTACATTTCTAAATCGAACCTATCAGTAGATGGGTGATACTTATAATTCCAATGGTCTCATATTCTAAGATATTGGGACAAATAGAGAAAGAAATGAATTCATTTTATTATACTTTTATTCAATTTTAAAACCTATGTTTTTAAAAAGCCAGAAATAAAGCAAACATGGAGGCAATTTTAAAACTTTATCATCTAATCATTGGTATTATGTGATGAAAGTCAATATCATTCTTTTAAGAAAAATTCAGATTTTTTACATCATTGACATACTAACATGAAAGCATAAGTTCTTAAACTATTTGGAGAAAGCCTTTATCTTAATTGTTGCAAGCTGGTATTCCTCTTATCCTGGATTTCCCAGTGTTTAAAGAATATATAACTACTTACCCAGCGGCTCCAGCCTAGCATGTATGTAAGTGTCTGTATGTGTGTTGGGGAAGAGGTTATCTACAATGTGTGCATATATATAATATCTATATCTACTTTATCTGTCTATGGTGTATATGTAACATACATGCATATATAATCTATTTATAATATATACACCTGCATAATGAATATATTTAAATTTAATGTAAATAAAATGTATGATATAAATATAAAATGATGTTTTTCTGGATTGGCCCTGAAGGAACTTCATTCCTTTTAAATTCCCCCATTGAGTGCTAAGAATTCCCCAAGGCATGTCTCCCAGCTGCACCAATGGCCATACATCTTGGTGACAAGACTCTTTATCCCATCTCTTGTTCTGGCTTATTGTGGTGACATCTCCTATAGCTACAATACCTAATGTGACAGTTATGGAGTGAATACCTACAAAACTGTCACCATCCTGGTTGCCAGCCAAGTGCCACCACAGTCATCTTGGGTGCTCACCCATTTCTGGGGCAAAGCTCTGCTTCCCCAATGTCAAACATGCAGATGTGTGCAAGCATCTCTTCCTAATACTGCCAGTTTAGTAAGTCATCCCTGCAGAAGATTTTGGTGCAAGTTCCTTGTGAAACAGTCCTTTTTATATTTCATTCTTCACTGAATAGTCTTAATCTCAGGCATATGTTCTGGGGGCTGGGTTAGAAGGTCAATGAAGTAACTAACGTTGCTACATTCACCCTGATGAAGGCCCATGGTCCTTGGACCACACTAGTAAATATGATTTCTTCTTCCTTCATGGTGGGTTTTGTATTTTTTTTTTCAGAAGTTTCATGTCTTATCATGGAACTAGAACTGTAAAGACTCACACTATAAGTCCCCTTCGTCCCCATATACAGACAAGGTTGAATCCTCAGATGAACAAAAGGTAATCTCAAGTTGGAATCCTGTTATAAATATTGATGATATAATATGATAAAAGAGACTTGACTAGCCAGAGTAAATGGAAAAATTAAGGTTAAGATTGCATTTACTGCTGCCATAACAAATAATTGAAGAGATATTTTAACATAAACTAAGTAGAGAATTCAATATCTATGTTTCAAAAGGGTATGTTGCAAGGCTCTAGCAGCTTGCAAAAATGAAAAAAAAACATTAGTAAAGCAATTCAAGTAACATAGTTATTCTTCACCCTCACATCCTGACCGTGTCTTCTAAGGAGAGTAGAGACTGGGAAATCAGGAACCTTGAGACATTATCTTATCAAGCCAAGTCCTCTTCATCCTGATACATAGTATAATTAGTATAATTAGAAAGTAGGTGGAGTGATATACCATGAGGATTCCAAGTGAAAAGACCCACAGACTGTTTCACTCTTTAGTATATATCCCTCCATTCATATAATCCCACAGGATAGTTGCAGAAACTTGGGATAAGGGATGCCTGGGTGGCGCAGATGGTTGAGCGGCTGCCTTAGGCTCAGGTCATGATCTCAGGGTCCTAGGATCAAGTGGCACATCAGTTTCCTTGCTCAGCAAAGAGCCTGCTTCTCCCTCTGTTTGCCACTCTCCCTGCTTGTGTTCTTTCCCTCTCTTTCTGACAAAATTATATATAATTTTTTTTTAAGTTGGTATTAAGTAAGCTCTGGGGAATTTCTAGTGTTGCTGGGGATTCTGAGAAGGATAGAGGCTCTATGGCAGGGATTACCTTGCATCACTTCTGTGAGTAAAGCAGCTCAAATAGCATTGCTAAAGACCAAGAGGGATATTTCTCAATGAGCTGTGTCAATCCAAAAGAAAGACATAATCATAATGAACTGAATTGCCATGTATCTAAGAATATACCTCTAAATCATATAAAACAGAAGAGGACAGAAATCAAAGGCATAGAAGATATACATAACAATAAATAAAACCTGATCTAATCTACACATGCACGCACACACTCACACACATATATAATTACGTTATGTTAGTCACCATAGAGTAACCCATTAGTTTTTGATGTGATATTCCGTGATTAATTGTGTTTAAAGCCCAGTGTTCCTTGAAATACCTTGAAATACCTGCCCTCTTTAATACCCATTACCAGACTAACCATCTATTTTTATTTAATTATTTTATTTATTTGACACAAAGAGAGAGAGAGCTCACACAAGCAAGCGGAGCAACAAAGGGAGAGGGAGAAGCAGACTCCCGGTCGGGCAGAAGAGGCTTATGCTTAGCCGGGCTCAGCTGGGATCGTGCATTCAACAACTGAGAAAATAGCCCAGGTGTTTGAAATACAGATGGAATAGTCATAAAATTCATGACAAAATTGATCATTGGCTAATCCGTTAAGTAAGCCATAGCAAAATTTTAAAAAGTGAGACATTAAATTATGTTCTCTCCATTGGAATTAAGCTAGAAGTCTGTAAGTAAACGATAACTAGTTAATGCCCTTATATTTTGAAATTAAGAAATACATTTTTAAAAACCCATGGATCATAGGAGAATCCTAAACAAATAAAATTTTGAAATGAATGATTATGAAACTATGACATCTAAAAATTTGTGGAATATAGATCAACCAGCTGTATAAGGAAACTGCTATACTTAGATGCGTATTAGAAAAGCAGATTGACTGAACAATCATAATCTAAGTATCTCTCTAAGAATGTTGAAGAAAAGAAGAGAAAATTAAATCAAAAGCAAGTAAAAGGAGATAAATAATATTGATAAGGGGGGATTGATAAAGTAGAAATCTATCATGGATAGCATCTATATAGCCCCAAACTGACTCTTTTTTTTTTTTTAAGGTTTTATTTATTTATTTGACAGACAGAGATTGCAGGTAAGCAGAGAGGCAGTCAGAGAGAGGAGGAAGCAGGAGCAGAGACCCCGATGTGGGGCTCGATCCCAGGACCCTGGGATCATGACCTGAGCCGAAGGCAGAGGCTTTAACCCACTGAGCCACCCAGGCGCCCCAACCAAACTGACTCTTTACAAAAGAGGTTGGGGGCACCATGGTGGCTTAGACTGTGCTCAGAGGGGAGTCTGCTTATCACTCTTCCTTTGCCCCTCTCCATGTTCATACTGTCTCTCCCTCTTTCAAATAAATAAATAAAATCTTTGAAAAAATAAAATAAGAGGTTGATAAACTGCTGGTACCAACAACTGAGAAATAGAGCAAGAGTGTGAGAGAGAAGGTACAAACAGTAAATATGAAAAATAAAAAATGACATAATAAAACAGATCTCAAAACATTCAGAAGTTAATGTTATATTATGAACAACTTTTATATCAATAAACTTGAAAATGTTGACTAATGTACAATTTCTCATAATTTTTCTTAATTTCTTACAAAACTAACAAAAAAACAAAAACAGAACAAAACATAAACAAAGCTAACATCAAATTTGACACAAAAGAAATTGAAATCTTTTAATTTTTTTTTTTTTAGAAAGGGGAAGAGTCAAGGGAGAGGGCAAGAGAATCTTAAGCAGTTTCCACTTCTAGCAAGGAGTCTGACTCAAGGCTTGATCTCACAACCCTGAGATCATGACTTGAGCCAAAATCAAGAGTCAGATGCTTAACTGACAGAGCCACCCAGGCATCCAAGAAATTGAAATCTTATTACTTAATATCTAGTGGCTGAATGGAACCCACAATTTAAAAAACTTGTAAAATTCAAAGCAAAAACAAAATGAAGCAAACAGAACACCAGTCACAGATAATTTCTGTGGTGATTTCTAACATCAAGAGAGGGAAGGATAAGAATATTATACAAAGCCTTTCTTCCCACAAAGGGGCCATTAGGTCATTTTATAGATCTAGGCTATCACTGATAAAAGTTTATATATACATGTATATATATAAAAAATATATAAAATAATAATGATATAATATATATCATAATGTATATATGGTATATATAACTATAAAAATGTATATCATATATCTGTGATGAAGGACATTATAGAAATAAATAGAAATAAATTATAGAAATAATAAATAACTCTCATTTATTACCATAAGTGCAATTCTTTACCTCAAATGTTAGCAAACAGAATCCAAGTGATATATAAAAAAGGTAACCACATCAGTTAACTTTAGTTTACCTCAAGCTTTCAAAATTAACATTTGAAAATATAATCAATATAATCCATCACAATAATTGAAGGAGGAAGAAAGATCACATGGTCATCTCAAAGGATTAGGCAAAACATTTCAAAGAACTAAACATCTATTTAAGATTAAAAAAAATAATTCTCAGATAGCTATTCATATAGGACTCTCTTTAAACTAAAAAACCCATAATACCCATCATATCCTTTGGTAAGGTGTTGAGATAGAAAATGAGAGAAATATGTTCACTGTAATACTTGAACTCAATAATTTACCGAATCTCACAGCCAGTTCAATAAAGTTAGAAATTGCAAAAATGGAAGAAAAAGAAAGCATATAAGGGCTGGAAACAAACAAACTAACTAACTAACTAACTAAACTGCTGTTATTTGCATATGAAAAAGTTCCAAAGGACCAACATAAACTATTAACACTAGTAAGTGAACTTGTCAAATTTGCTGGATATAATATTAATGTATAAAACTCAAATGTATAACTAAATATCACCAACAATCAGAATTCTACTTGAAGAGTATCACTTAAAATAGTATAAAACATCTAGATACCTAGAATAAAATGTGTACAAGAGCTCAATATAAAAATTATAAAACATTACTGAAAGAAATTAAAAAATAATAGATACAAAATTTAACATGTGTACTTCATATTAATGGAGTAGAAAAACTACTGATTTAAGGATGCCAGTTCTCTCCAAATTGATTGTTAAGAAAGTTAGAAATGTTAAAATTTAAAATTTACAAATTGCTTTCAAATTTAAAGTGAAATGCAAAGGACTGAAAGTAGAATTAAAAACTTGACAATAGAAGATGAGAGGACTTTCTTCCCTGGACATCAAGAATGACAATAAAAATATAATATTTTAAAAATACATACACATAATATTTAAGAGAGTATAGTATCAGGACAAGGGTGATCAAACAGATGAATGGAATGAAGTAAAGAATTAATAGGTGCTTGATTTTTGCCAAAGATTTCACTGCGGAGCAGTGGGGATAGGATAGCCTTTCAGGTTAAATGTCGTGGGGCAAGTGAATAACCACAGCAGATATATACCTCATCCCAATAAAGAAGTCATTCCATGACTGCTGTTTGATTTAAATTATAAGATAAAGCAATATGGCTTCCAGCAGTTAATACACAACAATATCTCCATAGTCTAGGGAAGGAAATGATTGCTTCAGTCGGATATAATGAACACTAGGCATGAGTAAAATATTAACAAAACAGGCTATTAAATTAAGACTTCTTTTTATTAATAGACTTGAGAAAAACAGTGAATATATAATGCACAGATGGGGAGCAAATATTTTCAACTAACATAACTGATAAAATGATTATATCCAGAATATATATAAGTGTATTCAGAACATATAAAAACTTCTACAAGGCTATAAGCAAGTAAAAAAGAAAAAAAAATTAAAAAAAATGTTTGAGTGACATGAAAAGACACTTCAGAATAAGTGTCATTATCCAAATGGCTACTGAACACATAAAAAAAGTACAGAGATAGTCAAATAAAATTATGTGGAACTTCTCTGTCCTGTGGCAGTTCAGATATTATAAATATTTGGAAGAATTGCTTTCTATTATCCAATGAAATTGAACAAATATTTACCTTTTCCCCAGAAACTCCACTCTTAATCCTATGCAACAGACATGATCACATACATGCACCCAAAGCCATGCATTAAAATTTTAATGATAGTCCTATTCATAATAGTCAAAAATGTGAAAAGAATGGCCATCAGCAATAGAATGGATAAATCAATTTTTTTCTTACACAGTAGAATATCATACAGCAAAGAGAATGAATAGCTACAGAAAACTACCTGGATTAATCTCATAATTATAATGTTGTGTGAAGGGAGCCAGACACTACTACATACTCTATAATTCAATCTGAATGAAGCTCAAAAATGTGATACTTTACCTGTGGTTTCAGAAGTCATATTAGTGACTGATCTTGAAAAAAGGAAAAGTTAAAGACTGGGAAAGAACATAAGTTGGTGTTTACTGTGGTGGTGATGATCTTAGTTTTGACTTAGCTAATGATCACACTGGAAGATTCATGAAGTTACACTCCTAAATTTTTTCATTTTCTCTTCTGTGTGTTATATTTCAAAAAAAATTATACAAGGGCATATTTTCTTCAACTGGTGACTCAGCATTATTAAGTATACATCTTTGCATCTCTTAGAATCATCTTTCCTCTTACACCATGAGACACAACATTATCGCTCAAAGTTTATCTTTGTCAACTTCTGGGAATGTAGAATGTGAATTCCGTCATTATAAACTTCTGGGACTGGGGTCTTTCATGTAGGTCAGGCCCCAAATATTAATGACCTCTTATTCCTTCTGACATCTGAATGTGGAAGTAAATTTCAAAAGTTTTCAGTATATTTTTTAAGATTTTATTTTTTATTTATTTGAGAGAGAGAGAGAGACCATGAGCAGGAAAGAGAGGTAGAAGGAGAGGGAGAAGCAGACTCCCTGCTAAGTGATGTGGGGCTCTATCCCAGGACCCTGGGATCATGACCTGAACTGAAAGAAGAGGCTTAACAGACTGAGGCTCCCAAGTGCCCCAGAAGTTTTCATTCTAACCCATTTTTCTTTCCCCAAAACTTCATGGTAGAGATTATATACTTTCTGGCATGTTTTAGATTATTTTAGCATTTAATTATCTTTGTATACCTATTTATTTTCTGACATTATGATGTAGTACAGTTCAAGGAGCAAAAACTCATTGCTGCCATTCAGTCCTGGTTACAAATCTTACCTGTGTGTTTTTTAACTGAGAGATTTAGGGAAACTTATTTAAACTCTCTGGGACTCAATTTTCTCATTTCAAAATAAGAGTAACAATGCTTACTCAGTAATTTACAGTAAGGAATGGAATAAAATAACCTATGAACAATGCTTTGTACTGAATTCATCTCATAGAATACTAATTCCATTTGCCTCATAAATTATTTTCTGAATCAGAGTGGTCAATGGGAAAATATCTTTTATGTAATAGAGAAATTAATATCTTTTTTTTCTTTGCAAGGGTATAGAATATTTAGAGGACATTGGTATTTTTAGCATGAAAAATGTAGAATGAATTAAACTCATTAATTTTTCCTTTATTCTCTAAAATTATTTTTCATAAATCTTGCTTGTCAAATAAGAGGCTCATAGAAAAAGCCTCATAAGAAATTTCAATAGGAAACAAAATGTATTAAAAGTATTATTAGGTCTTTAATGGGGTTCCAGTTTCAACATTTATGTAAAGATTTTTATTTTTAATGTGGCTAGAGTTTCATTAAAATCTAAATTAAAAGAAGAAAAGAGATGCTTTTCTTAAACTGACCAAATCTGTATATATTTTTTTCCCCTCCCAGCATGAGAGATGGGGAAAAGGGAATGAAAGCACACAAGTTTTTTAAGGCCTATGCTGGCATATTGTGATCTTTGCCTTCTTGCCATCAACCAAAACCAATCAGAAAGCATAGTCCAAAGTCAAGGGACCAGGAAACCACAGTCACGGCGGACCCCAAGTCTGCAGGGGTGGTGAAGATGCAGTTTCAATTATCACAGGTACCATAACTTTATGTAAGGTTAATTAGCATATAACTAATTATGGACTTAAATAAACAAATAAAAATCATTAATTAATTTATCTACTCATTAAATGCAACCAACAAGTAAATAAATACCTAAGGGTTATCACTGACCCTGATTTTAAAAATATAGAGTTATCATTTCATTCGGTCATGTATTCAATAAAAGTTCTTGAACTGCTCTTATTATGCCATATGTCAAGTTGTTTGGCAAATGTTTTCCAAAATTCAGCTGTCTTATACCCAGTGATTTTCTATACTGGATAAAATAATTCAATGGCCTAGGTTTATGATATACTAATAATGTACTGATAATTATGATATACTAATAATTATTCCTGGAGAGTTCACCAGAATTCTACATTAAGGAAAAGCAAGCCCTTTTTAATAGATGATTTCTGAGATTGTCTATAAATGTGGATGAGATTCGTAGGATCTCTTTTTAAAGAATTTTGGGCTAACATTTTTATGGTAACTTTTTTTTTTTTTTTTTTTTTTTTTTGCCAGGTGTTGCCAACTGTTGGCCTACAGATGAGTTTTGTTTGGTCAGTGTAGAGGTTAAATATTCTTGTATTTGAATAAATTTAAGCGTAGTATATATCCACTGGTTCATCACATCACCCTCTACTTGTAAACTAAGGACTCGTTCTTCTGTATACTTGTTAACCTTTCATGCCCCCCTAAGTATTTGATTTTGTAATCTTTGCCAGGTGGCCTATAATGTTACCATTCATACATATATTTGAATAGTTCCAAAACAAATGAGAAAGATTTGAGTCTTTTTCTAAGTGTTCTTAACCTAATAAATTATGTGAGCTGACCATTTAGTCAGGCACCTTAAGCTGAAACATGTACTATTTGCATTTCAGTTGGGGAATATAAACTAAGTAAGCAATCAAGACCCTGGTCTAGTTAAAAATACAAAGGCAAATAATATCCAGTTATTGTCCTCCCTGAGTTCACTTTCTAGTAGGAGATCAGCAAACTGTTTATGTGTAGCAGGATAAAGCTTCCATCTGGACTGAGCCTTGCAGGCAAATAGTTTTATAGGCAAATGAGGAAAAATAGGTAATTCTGGTGCAAGGAAGCATATATGACAATAATTACACACATGACTTCTTGGGGGAAAAGAGGGTACCTTTGAGCTCCTAAGACCAGATGATGAAGGGTCTTCTCTTCCATGCCAAGCATATTCTTCCCAAACTCTACCTACTTATCAGTCATCTGTATCTGGACAGTTCTGTGTCTCTGTAGTAGCTGTTACTAGTGGCCTCTCCTAGATCCATCCTGCCCTTCTTTCTTATTCAATTCTATCTGGGAGAAGGCACTATGTGTGAAAAAAAAAATCTTGATTTTCCTACATGCCCTTTTGCAGTTAGGTTTGGTCAGAAGCCCTCATTCTGGCAAGGAAAATGTAAGTGGAGATACTGCTCAGGGCCTTCAGGAAGCCCAGTGCTACTGCATTACAGACAAAGAGAGACAGACTCAGCTGACATGTATCCTTTTCACCTTTGCTCTTTGATTTTACTTTTCTTCCCACCTGAAATATGAACATAATACTTGACGTTGTTGTTGCCATCTAGAGAGCATAAAGCTGAAAGCCAAATGCTAAGGTGGGATGGGGCAGTAAAATAAAATAGAAGGCATCTAGAGTGCATGATGTCATCATGGAACCACCTCATCAGCCCTCAACAGTCTCTCTCTGGTCCTTTTTCCTTCTGAGGAAAAAATAAACCTACTACTTGGTTATACCATATGTTGTCAGGTGTTCTGTTTCTTGCAACCAGATGCAGTCTTGATTGATAAACCATAGAGCCACGTAAGAGACACTGGAAACCCATAGTGTCCTTAGAATCATGAGAATTTCTATTTGTAGGAGATACAAAAATAACAAGGATGTGGTCTTCGATTCTCTTTAAAGTATGTTCAACAAAAGAAATCTGTGTTTCTATACTGAATACTGTGTCTGTGAAACAGGAATCCAAGCACCTGAAGACATCCACTAACTTTCTCTGGAAGGTTCATTCCGAGAGTCATCAACACACTTCCTGCTCCAGTTAATTTAATATTCCTCCAACCACTGCTTTGCTTTAAGAGAGAATCTGGACATCCTGAGATGCCCTCACTTAAGTAATAACTTCTATATTGAAAACCTTGTATAAGATATGTTTGTATAAGATATGTTGTATAAGATATGTTCACTTTGAAGTTAAATTTTCCTGTGTACAAAAAAAAGATGTGGACCACATATATGGTATGTGTGGGCTATAGGATGTTGTTGGGGGTAGGAGGGTAGGTAAGAAGAGTCTCACATGGGGAGGGATGGACGGACACTCCAAAGGAGGAAAACACCAAAATATATTCATTTCCAGCAAGGCTATTCTTTTTCTCTGAAGTATAAAAGAAGATGTTTGGGGCATGGAGTGGGGAAAAAGAACTAACATTTCTCTCTGGGTAAATTTGCTTCTTTTTCTCACAAGAACCAGCATAGCACCTACTCAGTGGTTTTCTAGGTGGAAGTAACAGTAGGAGATTTTCTTCCTCAGTTGGAAGGAAAACTTTTGCTCTTTGTAACTGATTTGAGAAGAACCCAGACCCTCAGGCATGTGTTGGGCCTGGTGCTGGCTTGGTTGAATCACATACCTTGGATTCTCCCAGTGGAATTCTAATGCCAGCATGGATAACTGTGCACCTTCACGTAGTTGGAACATTCTCACTTTCTTGGCTAGGAATGAACATTTTCAGGAAAAAAAAAAAAAAAAGCAAAACCAAAAACGAGATGACTATGGTCTGATAAAAAATACATTGTCCAAATGGGAAAGAAATTATAAGAGAAACTTTTTTCTTTCTATGATAAGTTACTGTATCTTTTACAGACAATTTTAGTTGACTCTGTGGTAAACCAGGTTTGAAAACCCTACTGCAAAATCCCTCATGTTTATGATTTCCTTGAAGATCAGGCTGTGTTCAAGTCTCACACCACTGAGCTGTGAATGTTTAAACATGAAATGTTTTGGCTTGTAAAATGTGTCGATTTACCAAGGAATGTTGCCTTTATATCTCATGAGAAACTTTTTATTGGAATACTAGGGAAATAGGAAAAACAAGGTTTCAGACTTGGAGGTGGTTTTCCAGGTCATCTAGTTTGACTTATAAAATGAGTTTTGAATAATTCCCTGAGTTTCCAGAATGATGATGTTTTTCCATGGTATTTCAAGGTGAGAATGTTTTAACCTTGAGTCTTTTGAACAAAACATTTTTACTAAATAATATGAACCCCAATAAATGTTATTTACAAAGAGTCTATTAGTCCATTTGATTTTATTGGTCAATTTTCTATTCATCACAATTAAAAGATTTCCATTTATTTATATCTTACTGAAAATATTTTCATTAGTACAAATGTTTTTTCAATTAAATTGCTAATAAAAATTTGATTTGTTGATCAATTTTTTGACCAAAACCAATTTTTATTCATCAATTCTGATATTCTCTTTTGTGGCCTTTATTTCCACTACACTAATTCCAATTTTTCTGAGTCAAATAATGGGGTATATTTAGTTCTTAGCAATGTGGGGAATTTGTCAGGCAGATAAAGGAGAGATAGGTATGAGAAGGAGAGTGAGTGAGTGAGAGGAAGAGAAGTGATGAGAACAAAAGAACAAAGAAGTCTGTAAGACGGACATCAACATTGAGAGGAAGAATGTGGTGTCAACCAAAACTAGAGAGCCAAAAAGTCATGTTGGCTATATCACAGATGGTGGCCAGACTCAGGCTCTTCTTCTGACTGAATTCTTCTCCAGCATAAGAAGGTGAGATCAGACCTGTCCTTCCCTGTTGGGGGTATCCCTTCAGTCCATCATCCAATATAGACTGAACCTAGAGCCAAGCATGGCTTCCACTTTGGCTCTGAAGTCCTGCATCACCAAAGTTCATCTTGTGTTTGAGTGTGGTGTAATTTTGTGACTGTCTGCCTCCATTTGTGCTATCATTGTTTTATATTTGAGTGGAAGACAGATGGAGCTCCAAAAGTGAACTTTCAAGCCATCCCAAGTATGAGACAAATCAGGATCACATTGTTAATGGATGAATGAGCACAGATATACTGTGTACACTTTGCCATCATCATTCTAGTTACCTGGAAGTACTTAGTTTTATTCTTGGAGATTAGAAGTTTTCAACACTCCTTAACCACCCTCTTATAGATTTTGGACTTTGTTTCTTTTATAATCACATCTATTCATCTCATTCAATACTTGGAATTAAATGAATATTCTTTCTCTAAGACATTACTATCAATAGGAATGCACTGTAGGAAAAAAGTTCTCTTAAGCATAGCTATTTCAGTCAATCTACAATTCAGGAATATTGATGGAGTACTTATGCAATATTAGGTCCTATGGTTGTTTATAAGGATTTGGAAAGCTTACAAATTATTTGGCACTTTAAGTTACTTACAAATGCCCTTTTTTAAAAAAAATTTATTTCTTATTTATTTTCAGCATAACAGTATTCATTATTTTTTCATCACACCCAGTGCTCCATGCAATCCATGCCCTCCATAATACCCACCACCTGGTACCCCAATCTCCCATCCCCCGCCCCTTCAAAACCCTCAGATTGTTTCTCAGAGTCCACAGTCTCTCATGCCCTTTTTATTTGCTCGACAATATGATTCATTTTCCCATAAAGGGATGATTTACACTGGCTTTCATTTTTACATTATCCATGGACTCTAGTCAAATGCCAATGTCACCCACCAGTTCCTGGGGATTGTGAATTCTACCTTGAGAGAGTTATTCCTTTAATTGGAGTGATAGAGTCTGGAATTGCTCCCATGACTTGGCTCATAACCCCAGGGTGTCCTTAAATGTTATGTTGTCATCAATTACCCAAAACAGGGCCATTATGGTCTATGCAAATCATCAAGAGATGGATAGCTCACCACTGGGAGAACAGTGAAGGCAGCTGCATGATGAGATGCTGGCCTATACATGTAATATCTTTTCCCAGGAAACTGGGGCAAGAAACAGACTGTGATCCAAAATCATGGCAAGTATCAGCAAGATTTTATTGCATGGGATACATTTCTGAAGCTTAAATCCTTTTCTCTTGTCATCACAGTGATGCAGAGACAGCTGGAAGTTGAATGAGACACTCAGGTTTTCATTTTGGTAGTAATTTTCTTTCTTCTTATTCAGCAAATATCTATTGTGTACCCACTATGGACTTGGCACAGTGCAAGGTGCTAGGGAAACAATTAGGTTCAAGACTCTGTTTCATGGAACTTAATTGAGTGATGACAAAAATTATGATTGATGGAGAATTGTGATGAGTGCCACATAGAAGCAAAGCATAGGAAAGTGCCTACCCTGAGAAAGCTTAACTCAGGTTAGAAGAAGTTGGGAGAAATCTGGAAAGGTTTTCCCCAAGAAATAAATTTAACCCAAAACTTGAAAGAGTCAGTTAAAGACAAGACAAAGTAGGGACAAGATATAAAGGAGCATCAAGAGCTCTGGGAAGAATAGCAGGTGGGAATACTCTCACGGGGTGGTTGGTACACCCAGGACATACAGGGTATATAGGCAATGCAAGCTGCTTATATCACTGGGTATAAATGTCCTCTTCCATGAAATACTATGATAACAATATCTCTCTTGGACTGACATAATAGAAGAGCATGAGTTTACATAAAATATCTAGTGCACATACATAGACATACACACAGGGAGAGACAGCAAAATACAATCACAGTTTTGACATATGGAACTGAATTTTATGTGAATTATAGAATTTTAGAACCAGGAATGGCCGTGAAAATCATCCTAGATGACACTTTCTTTATAGATGAAGTCAACATAATCAAAGTTTGTTATTTACCAAGATTACAACATGGCTTAAAGGTAGAGCTAGTAATGCACTTTCTGATCCTGAATTTATTGCTCTTTTTCTTATACAGTGAATTTCATTCGTTTATATTATTTTTTTTAATTTTTTTAAGTATATACCTTAATTTCTTTAATTAATTAATTCAATTTCCTGTAACATAACTTCTTTTTCTATTTTGTATTTTAATTAATGCTATGATGAATATCCTGTAATTTCATATTTGCACATTTTTTTTTACAGTTATTGCTAGAGTATTTTTTTTTAATTTTTTATTTTTTATAAACATATATTTTTATCCCCAGGGTACAGGTCTGTGAATCACCAGGTTTACACACTTCACAGCATTCACCAAAGCACATACCCTCCCCAATGTCCATAACACCACCCCCTTCTCCCAAACCCCCTCCCCCCAGCAACCCTCAGTTTGTTTTGTGAGATTAAAAGTCACTTATGGTTTGTCTCCCTCCCAATCCCATCTTGTTTCATTGATTCTTCTCCTACCCACTTAAGCCCCCATGTTGCATCACCACTTCCTCATATCAGGGAGATCATATGATAGTTGTCTTTCTCTGCTTGACTTATTTCGCTAAGCATGATACGCTCTAGTTCCATCCATGTTGTCGCAAATGGCAAGATTTCATTTCTTTTGATGGCTGCATAGTATTCCATTGTGTATATATACCACATCCTCTTGATCCATTCATCTGTTGATGGACATCTAGGTTCTTTCCATAATTTGGCTATTGTGGACATTGCTGCTATAAACATTCGGGTGCACGTGCCCCTTTGGATCACTACGTTTGTATCTTTAGGGTAAATACCCAGTAGTGCAATTCTATTTTCAACACTTTGAGGAACCTCCATGCTGTTTTCCAGAGTGGCTGCACCAGCTTGCATTCCCACCAACAGTGTAGGAGGGTTCCCCTTTCTCTGCATCCTCGCCAGCATCTGTCATTTCCTGACTTGTTGATTTTAGCCATTCTGACTGGTGTGAGGTGATATCTCATTGTGGTTTTGATTTGTATTTCCCTGATGCCGAGTGATATGGAGCACTTTTTCATGTGTCTGTTGGCCATCTGGATGTCTTCTTTGCAGAAATGTCTGTTCATGTCCTCTGCCCATTTCTTGATTGGATTATTTGTTCTTTGGGTGTTGAGTTTGCTAAGTTCTTTATAGATTCTGGACACTAGTCCTTTATCTGATATGTCGTTTGCAAATATCTTCTCCCATTCTGTCAGTTGTCTTTTGATTTTGTTAACTGTTTCCTTTGCTGTGCAAAAGGTTTTGATCTTGATGAAATCCCAATAGTTCATTTTTGCCCTTGCTTCCCTTGCCTTTGGCGTGGTTCCTAGGAAGATGTTGCTGCGGCTGAGGTCGAAGAGGTTGCTGCGGCTGAGGTCGAAGAGGTCGAAGGATTTTGATGGATTCCTTTTGCACATTGAGGTCCTTCATCCATTTTGAGTCTATTTTTGTGTGTGGTGTAAGGAAATGGTCCAATTTCATTTTTCTGCATGTGGCTGTCCAGTTTTCCGAGCACCATTTATTGAAGAGGCTGTCTTTTTTCCATTGGACATTCTTTCCTGCTTTGTCGAAGATTAGTTGACCGTAGAGTTGAGGGTCTATTTCTGGGCTCTCGATTCTGTTCCATTGATCTATGTGTCTGTTTTTGTGCCAGTACCATGCTGTCTTGATGATGACAGCTTTGTAATAGAGCTTGAAGTCCGGAATTGTG
Organism: Mustela erminea; assembly: GCF_009829155.1. Taxonomy (NCBI): domain Eukaryota; kingdom Metazoa; phylum Chordata; class Mammalia; order Carnivora; family Mustelidae; genus Mustela; species Mustela erminea. The sequence continues at coordinate 100,722,758 of NC_045621.1, read as the reverse complement.
ATGCCACCAACGTTGGCTTTCTTTTTCAATATCCCTTTGGCTATTCGAGGTCTTTTCTGGTTCCATATAAATTTTAGAATTATTTGTTCCATTTCTTTGAAAAAGATGGATGGTACTTTGATAGGAATTGCATTAAATGTGTAGATTGCTTTAGGTAGCATAGACATTTTTACAATATTTATTCTTCCAATCCAGGAGCATGGAATATTTTTCCATTTCTTTCTGTCTTCCTCAATTTCTTTCATGAGTACTTTATAGTTTTCTGAGTATAGATTCTGTGCCTCTTTGGTTAGGTTTATTCCTAGGTATCTTATGGTTTTGGGTGCAATTGTAAATGGGATTGACTCCTTAATTTCTCTTTCTTCTGTCTTGCTGTTGGTGTAGAGAAATGCAACTGATTTCTGTGCATTGATTTTATATCCTGACACTTTACTGAATTCCTGTACAAGTTCTAGCAGTTTTGGAGTGGAGTCTTTTGGGTTTTCCACATATAGTATCATATCATCTGCGAAGAGTGATAATTTGACTTCTTCTTTGCCGATTTGGATGCCTTTAATTTCCTTTTGTTGTCTGATTGCTGAGGCTGGGACCTCTAGTACTATGTTGAATAGCAGTGGTGATAATGGACATCCCTGCCGTGTTCCTGACCTTAGCGGAAAAGCTTTCAGTTTTTCTCCATTGAGAATGATATTTGCGGTGGGTTTTTCATAGATGGCTTTGATGATATTGAGGTATGTGCCCTCTGTCCCTACACTTTGAAGAGTTTTGATCAGGAAGGGATGCTGTACTTTGTCAAATGCTTTTTCAGCATCTATTGAGAGTATCATATGGTTCTTGTTCTTTCTTTTATTGATGTGTTGTATCACATTGACTGATTTGCGGATGTTGAACCAACCTTGCAGCCCTGGAATAAATCCCACTTGGTCGTGGTGAATAATCCTTTTAATGTACTGTTGAATCCTATTGGCTAGTATTTTGTTGAGTATTTTCGCATCTGTGTTCATCAAGGATATTGGTCTATAGCTCTCTTTTTTGATGGGATCCTTGTCTGGTTTGGGGATCAAGGTGATGCTGGACTCATAAAATGAGTTTGGAAGTTTTCCTTCCATTTCTATTTCTTGGAACAGTTTCAGGAGAATAGGAATTAGTTCTTCTTTAAATGTTTGGTAGAATTCCCCCGGGAAGCTGTCTGGCCCTGGGCTTTTGTTTGTTTGGAGATTTTTAATGACTGTTTCAATCTCCTTACCGGTTATGGGTCTGTTCAGGCTTTCTATTTCTTCCTGGTTCAGTTGTGGTAGTTTATATGTTTCTAGGAATGCATCCATTTCTTCCAGATTGTCAAATTTGTTGGCGTAGAGTTGCTCATAGTATGTTCTTATAATTGTTTGTATTTCTTTGGTGTTAGTTGTGATCTCTCCTCTTTCATTCATGATTTTATTTATTTGGGTCCTTTCTCTTTTCTTTTTGATAAGTCGGGCCAGGGGTTTATCAATTTTATTAATTCTTTCAAAGAACCAGCTCCTAGTTTCGTTGTTTTGTTCTATTGTTTTTTGGTTTCTATTTCATTGATTTCTGCTCTGATCTTTATGATTTCTCTTCTCCTGCTGGGCTCAGGGTTTCTTTCTTTTCTTTCTCCAGCTCCTTTAGGTGTAGGGTTAGGTTGTGTACCTGAGAACTTTCTTGTTTCTTGAGAAAGGCTTGTACCGCTATATATTTTCCTCTCAGGACTGCCTTTGTTGTTTCCCACAGATTTTGAACCGTTGTATTTTCATTATCATTTGTTTCCATGATTTTTTTCAATTCTTCTTTAATTTCCCGGTTGACCCATTCATTCTTTAGAAGGATGTTGTTTAGTCTCCATGTATTTGGGTTCTTTTCAAACTTCCTTTTGTAGTTGAGTTCTAGCTTAAGAGCATTGTGGTCTGAAAATATGCAGGGAATGATCCCAATCTTTTGATACCGGTTGAGTCCTGATTTAGGACCGAGGATGTGATCTATTCTGGAGAATGTTCCATGTGCACTAGAGAAGAATGTGTATTCTGTTGCTTTGGTATGAAATGTTCTGAATATATCTGTGATGTCCCTCTGGTTCAGTGTGTCGTTTAAGGCCTTTATTTCCTTGCTGATCTTTTGCTTGGATATCTGTCCATTTCAGTGAGGGGAGTGTTAAAGTCCCCTACTATTATTGTATTGTTGTTTATGTGTTTCTTTGATTTTGTTATTAATTGGTTTATATAGTTGGCTGCTCCCACGTTGGGGGCATAGATATTTAAAATTGTTAAATCTTCTTGTTGGACAGACCCTTTGAGTATGATATAGTGTCCTTCCTCATCTCTTATTATAGTCTTTGGCTTAAAATCTAATTGATCTGATATAAGGATTGCCACTCCTGCTTTATTCTGATGTCCATTAGCATGGTAAATTCTTTTCCACCCCCTCACTTTAAATCTGGAGGTGTCTTCGGGCTTAAAATGAGTTTCTTGGAGGCAACATATAGATGGGTTTTTTTTTTTTATCCATTCTGATAGCCTGTGTCTTTTGACAGGGGCATTTAGCCCATTAACATTCAGGGTAACTATTGAGAGATATGAATTTAGTGCCATTGTATTGCCTGTAAGGTGACTGTTACTGTATATGGTCTCTGTTCCTTTCTGATCTACCACTTGTAGGCTCTCTCTTTGCTTAGAGGACCCCTTTCAATATTTCCTGTAGAGCTGGTTTGGTGTTTGCAAATTCTTTCAGTTTTTGTTTGTCCTGGAAGCTTTTAATCTCTCCTTCTATTTTCAATGATAGCTTAGCTGGATATAGTATTCTTGGCTGCATGTTTTTCTCATTTAGTGCTCTGAAAATATCATTCAGCTCTTTCTGGCCTGCCAGGGCTCTGTGGATAAGTCAGCTGCCAATCTAATATTTTTACCATTGTATGTTACAGACTTCTTTTCCCGGGTTGCTTTCAGGATTTTCTCTTTGTCACTGAGACTTGTAAATTTTACTATTAGGTGACGGGGTGTGGGCCTATTCTTATTGATTTTGAGGGGCGTTCTCTGAAGCTCCTGAATTTTGATGCTCATTCCCGTTGCCATATTGGGGAAATTCTCCCCAATAATTTCTCCAGTATACCTTCTGCTCCCCTCTCTCTTTCTTCTTCTTCTTCTGGAATCCCAATTATTCTAATGTTGTTTCGTCTTATGGTGTCACTTATCTCTCGAATTCTCCCCTCGTGGTCCAGTAGCTGTTTGTTCCTCTTTTGCTCAGCTTCTTTATTCTCTGTCATTTGGTCTTCTATATCACTAATTTTTTCTTCTGCCTCATTTATCCTAGCAGTGAGAGCCTCCATTATTTTTTTTTTAATTTTTTATTTTATTTTATTTTATTTTTTTTTATTTCCAGCATAACAGTATTCATTATTTTTGCACCACACCCCGTGCTCCATGCAATCCGTGCCCTCTATAATACCCACCACCTGGTACCCCAACCTCCCACCCCCCGTCCCTTCAAAACCCTCAGATTGTTTTTCAGAGTCCATAGTCTCTCATGGTTCACCTCCCCTTCCAATTTCCCCCAACTCCCTTCTCCACTCTAAGTCCCCATGTCCTCCATGCTATTTGTTATGCTCCACAAATAAGTGAAACCATATGATAATTGACTCTCTCTGCTTGACTTATTTCACTCAGCATAATCTCTTCCAGTCCCGTCCATGTTGCTACAAAAGTTGGGTATTCATCCTTTCTGATGGAGGCATAATACTCTATCCCCAGGGGTACAGGTCTGTGAATCACCAGGTTTACACACTTCACAGCACTCACCAAAGCACATACCCTCCCCAATGTCCATAATCCCACCCCCTTCTCCCAAACCCCCTCCCCCCAGCAACCCTCAGTTTGTTTTGTGAGATTAAAAGTCACTTATGGTTTGTCTCCCTCCCAATCCCATCTTGTTTCATTTATTCTTCTCCTACCCACTTAAGCCCCCATGTTGCATCACCACTTCCTCATATCAAGGAGATCATATGATAGTTGTCTTTCTCTGCTTGACTTATTTCGCTAAGCATGATACGCTCTAGTTCCATCCATGTTGTCGCAAATGGCAAGATTTCATTTCTTTTGATGGCTGCATAGTATTCCATTGTGTATATATACCACATCTTCTTGATCCATTCATCTGTTGATGGACATCTAGGTTCTTTCCATAGTTTGGCTATTGTGGACATTGCTGCTATAAACATTCGGGTGCATGTGCCCCTTTGGATCACTACGTTTGTATCCTTAGGGTAAATACCCAATAGTGCAATTGCTGGGTCATAGGGCAGTTCTATTTTCAACATTTTGAGGAACCTCCATGCTGTTTTCCAGAGTGGTTGCACCAGCTTGCATTCCCACCAACAGTGTAGGAGGGTTCCCCTTTCTCCGCATCCTCGCCAGCATCTGTCATTTCCTGACTTGTTTATTTTAGCCATTCTGACTGGTGTGAGGTGATATCTCATTGTGGTTTTGATTTGTATTTCCCTGATGCCGAGTGATATGGAGCACTTTTTCATGTGTCTGTTGGCCATCTGGATGTCTTCTTTGCAGAAATGTCTGTTCATGTCCTCTGCCCATTTCTTGATTGGATTATTTGTTCTTTGGGTGTTGAGTTTGCTAAGTTCTTTATAGATTCTGGACACTAGTCCTTTATCTGATATGTCATTTGCAAATATCTTCTCCCATTCTGTCAGTTGTCTTTTGATTTTGTTAACGGTTTCCTTTGCTGTGCAAAAGCTTTTGATCTTGATGAAATCCCAATAGTTCATTTTTGCCCTTGCTTCACTTGCCTTTTGCGTTGTTCCTAGGAAGATGTTGCTGCGGTTGAGGTCAAAGAGGTTGCTACCTGTGTTCTCCTCAAGGATTTTGATGGATTCCTTTCGCACATTGAGGTCCTTCATCCGTTTTGAGTCTATTTTTGTGTGTGGTGTAAGGAAATGGTCCAATTTCATTTTTCTACATGTGGCTGTCCAATTTTCCCAGCACCATTTATTGAAGAGGCTGTCTTTTTGCCATTGGACATTCTTTCCTGCTTTGTCAAAGATTAGTTGACCATAGAGTTGAGGGTCTATTTCTGGGCTCTCTATTCTGTTCCATTGATCTATGTGTCTGTTTTTGTGCCAGTACCATGCTGTCTTGATGACGACAGCTTTGTAATAGAGCTTGAAGTCCGGAATTGTGATGCCACCAACGTTGGCTTTCTTTTTCAATATCCCTTTGGCTATTCGAGGTCTTTTCTGGTTCCATATAAATTTTAGCATTATTTGTTCCATTTCTTTGAAAAAGATGGATGGTACTTTGATAGGAATTGCATTAAATGTGTAGATTGCTTTAGGTAGCATAGACATTTTCACAATATTTGTTCTTCCAATCCAGGAGCATGGAATATTTTTCCATTTCTTTGTGTCTTCCTCAATTTCTTTCATGAGTACTTTATAGTTTTCTGAGTATAGATTCTGTGTCTCTTTGGTTAGGTTTATTCCTAGGTATCTTATGGTTTTGGGTGCAATTGTAAATGGGATTGACTCCTTAATTTCTCTTTCTTCTGTCTTGCTGTTGGTGTAGAGAAATGCAACTGATTTCTGTGCATTGATTTTATATCCTGACACTTTACTGAATTCCTGTATAAGTTCTAGCAGTTTTGGAGTGGAGTCTTTTGGGTTTTCCACATATAGTATCATATCATCTGCGAAGAGTGATAATTTGACTTCTTCTTTGCCAATTTGGATGCCTTTAATTTCCTTTTGTTGTCTGATTGCTGAGGCTAGGACCTCTAGTACTATGTTGAATAGCAGTGGTGATAATGGACATCCCTGCCGTGTTCCTGACCTTAGCGGAAAAGCTTTCAGTTTTTCTCCATTGAGAATGATATTTGCGGTGGGTTTTTCATAGATGGCTTTGATGATATTGAGGTATGTGCCCTCTATCCCTACACTTTGAAGAGTTTTGATCAGGAAGGGATGCTGTACTTTGTCAAATGCTTTTTCAGCATCTATTGAGAGTATCATATGGTTCTTGTTCTTTCTTTTATTGATGTGTTGTATCACATTGACTGATTTGCGGATGTTGAACCAACCTTGCAGCCCTGGAATAAATCCCACTTGGTCCTGGTGAATAATCTTTTTAATGTACTGTTGAATCCTATTGGCTAGTATTTTGTTGAGTATTTTCGCATCTGTGTTCATCAAGGATATCGGTCTATAGCTCTCTTTTTTGATGGGATCCTTGTCTGGTTTTAGGATCAAGGTGATGCTGGCCTCATAAAATGAGTTTGGAAGTTTTCCTTCCATTTCTATTTTTTGGAACAGTTTCAGGAGAATAGGAATTAGTTCTTCTTTAAATGTTTGGTAGAATTCCCCCGGGAAGCCGTCTGGCCCTGGGCTTTTGTTTGTTTGGAGATTTTTAATGACTGTTTCAATCTCCTTACTGCTTATGGGTCTGTTCAGGCTTTCTATTTCTTCCTGGTTCAGTTGTGGTAGTTTATATGTTTCTAGGAATGCATCCATTTCTTCCAGATTGTCAAATTTATTGGCGTAGAGTTGCTCATAGTATGTTCTTATAACAGTTTGTATTTCTTTGGTGTTAGTTGTGATCTCTCCTCTTTCATTCATGATTTTATTTATTTGGGTCCTTTCTCTTTTCTTTTTGATAAGTCGGGCCAGGAGTTTATCAATTTTATTAATTCTTTCAAAGAACCAGCTCCTAGTTTTGTTGATTTGTTCTATTGTTTTTTTGGTTTCTATTTCATTGATTTCTGCTCTGATCTTTATGATTTCTCTTCTCCTGCTGGGCTTAGGGTTTCTTTCTTGTTCTTTCTCCAGCTCCTTTAGGTGTAGGGTTAGGTTGTGTACCTGAGACCTTTCTTGTTTCTTGAGAAAGGCTTGTACCGCTATATATTTTCCTCTCAGGACTGCCTTTGTTGTGTCCCACAGATTTTGAACCGTTGTATTTTCATTATCATTTGTTTCCATGATTTTTTTCAATTCTTCTTTAATTTCCCGGTTGACCCATTCATTCTTTAGAAGGATGTTGTTTAGTCTCCATGTATTTGGGTTCTTTTCAAACTTCCTTTTGTAGTTGAGTTCTAGCTTTAGAGCATTGTGGTCTGAAGATATGCAGGGAATGATCCCAATCTTTTGATACCGGTTGAGTCCTGATTTAGGACCGAGGATGTGATCTATTCTGGAGAATGTTCCATGTGCACTAGAGAAGAATGTGTATTCTGTTGCTTTGGGATGAAATATTCTGAATATATCTGTGATATCCATCTGGTCCAGTGTGTCGTAAGGCCTTTATTTCCTTGCTGATCTTTTGTTTGGATGATCTGTCCATTTCAGTGAGGGGAGTGTTAAAGTCCCCTACTATTATTGTATTATTGTTGATGTGTTTCTTTGATTTTGTTATTAATTGGTTTATATAGTTGGCTGCTCCCACGTTGGGGGCATAGATATTTAAAATTGTTAGATCTTCTTGTTGGACAGACCCTTTGAGTATGATATAGTGTCCTTCCTCATCTCTTATTATAGTCTTTGGCTTAAAATCTAATTGATCTGATATAAGGATTGCCACTCCTGCTTTCTTCTGATGTCCATTAGCATGGTAAATTCTTTTCCACCCCCTCACTTTAAATCTGGAGGTGTCTTCGGGCTTAAAATGAGTTTCTTGGAGGCAACATATAGATGGGTTTTGTTTTTTTATCCATTCTGATACCCTGTGTCTTTTGACAGGGGCATTTAGCCCATTAACATTCAGGGTAACTATTGAGAGATATGAATTTAGTGCCATTGTATTGCCTGTAAGTTGACTGTTACTGTATATGGTCTCTGTTCCTTTCTGATCTACCACTTGTAGGCTCTCTCTTTGCTTAGAGGACCCCTTTCAATATTTCCTGTAGAGCTGGTTTGGTATTTGCAAATTCTTTCAGTTTTTGTTTGTCCTGGAAGCTTTTAATCTCTCCTTCTATTTTCAATGATAGCCTAGCTGGATATAGTATTCTTGGCTGCATGTTTTTCTCGTTTAGTGCTCTGAAAATATCATGCCAGCTCTTTCTGGCCTGCCAGGTCTCTGTGGATAAGTCAGCTGCCAATCTAATATTTTTACCATTGTATGTTACAGACTTCTTTTCCCGGGCTGCTTCAGGATTTTCTCTTTGTCACTGAGACTTGTAAATTTTACTATTAGGTGACGGGGTGTGGGCCTATTCTTATTGATTTGGAGGGGCGTTCTCTGAACCTCCTGAATTTTGATGCTCGTTCCCTTTGCCATATTGGGGAAATTCTCCCCAATTATTCTCTCCAGTATACCTTCTGCTCCCCTCTCTCTTTCTTCTTCTTCTGGAATCCCAATTATTCTAATGTTGTTTCGTCTTATGGTGTCACTTATCTCTCGAATTCTCCCCTCGTGGTCCAGTAGCTGTTTGTCCCTCTTTTGCTCAGCTTCTTTATTCTCTGACATTTGGTCTTCTATATCACTAATTCTTTCTTCTGCCTCATTTATCCTAGCAGTGAGAGCCTCCATTTTTGATTGCACTTCATTAATAGCTTTTTTTATTTCAACTTGGTTAGATTTTAGTTCTTTTATTTCTCCAGAAAGGGCTTTTATATCTCTCGAGAGGGTTTCTCTCATATCTTCCATGCCTTTTTCGAGCCCGGCTAGAACCTTGAGAATTGTCATTCTGAACTCTAGATCTGACATATTACCAATGTCTGTATTGATTAGGTCCCTAGCCTTCGGTACTGCCTCTTGTTCTTTTTTTTGTGTTGAATTTTTCCGTCTTGTCATTTTGTCCAGATAAGAGTATATGAAGGGGCAAGTAAAATACTAAAAGGGTGGCAACAACCCCAGGAAAAAATGCTTTAACCAAATTAGAAGAGATCCAAAATCGTGAGGGGGGAGAAAGGGGATAAAAAGAGGTTCAAAAAGGAAGAAAGAAAAAAAAAAGAAAAAGAAAAAAAAAAGAAAAAAGAAAAGAAAAGAATTTAAAAAAAAAAGGAAAACACCTAAGAAAAATGTAAAAAAGAAAAAATATATATATTAGATAAATAGTAAAAAATCGTTAAAAAAGAAAAAGGTAACAGTTAAAAAAAAAAAAATTTTCCCGAAGGCGAGAAAAAAAAAAAAACAAACAAAAAATGAAAAAGAAAAAAATTAAATTAACTGCAAGACTAAAAAAAAATCACAGGGAAAAAGCCATGAGTTCCGTGCTTGGCTTTCTCCTCCTCTGGAATTCTGCTGCTCTCCTTGGTATTGAAACCGCACTCCTTGGTAGGTGAACTTGGTCTCGGCTGGATTTCTTGTTGATCTTCTGGGGGAGGGGCCTGTTCTAGTGATTCTCAAGTGTCTTTGCTCCAGGTGGAATTACACCGCCCTTACCCGGGGCCGGGGTGAGTAATCCGCTCGGGTTTGCTTTCAGGAGCTTTTGTTCCCTGAGCGCTTTCCGTAGAGTTCCGGAGGACGGGAATACAAATGGCGGCCTCCTGGTCTCCGGCCTGGAGGAGCCGAGAGCCCAGGGCCGCACTCCTCAGTGCGCCCTCAGAGAACAGTGCCCAGTTACTCCCGTCTGCCCGACCTCCGGCCGCGCTCCGAGCTCACTGAGCCTGCGACCGGTTCAAGGTAACACCGAGCTGTGAGCTTACTGTCGGCTCTGTCTCTGTAGCCGGCTTTCCCGTTCCAATACCCGCAAGGTCTGCGACACTCAGACACCCCCGATCCTTCTGTGACCCTGCGGGACCTGAGGCCACGCTGAACCCGCATGGGCTTCACCCCGGTTTAGCCTCTGGAGCTATGTCCCTCAGCGGAACAGACTTTTAAAAGTCCTGATTTTGTGCGCCGTTGCTCCGCCGCTTGCTGGGAGCCGGCCCCTCCCCCCGGGGTCTATCTTCCCGTCGCTTTGGATTCACTTCTCCGCCGGTCCTACCTTTCAGAAAGTGGTTGTTTTTCTGTTTCCAGAATTGCTGTTCTTCTTCTCTTCGATCTGCCGATGGATTTTCAGGTGTTTGCAATCTTTAGATAAGCTATCTAGCTGATCTCCGGCTAGCTGAAGCAGTCTCAGCCTGCTACTTCTCCGCCATCTTGACTCCTCCCCTCGAGAGCCTCCATTTTTGATTGCACCTCATTGATAGCTTTTTTGATTTCAACTTGGTTAGATTTTAGTTCTTTTATTTCTCCAGAAAGGGCTTTTATATCTCTCGAGACGGTTTCTCTAATATCTTCCATGCCTTTTTCGAGCCCGTGTAGAACCTTGAGAATTGTCATTCTGAACTCTAGATCTGACATATTACCAATGTCTGTATTGATTAGGTCCCTAGCCTTCGGTACTGCCTCTTGTTCTTTTTTTTGTGTTGAATTTTTCCTTCTTGTCATTTTGTCCAGATAAGAGTATATGAAGGAGCAAGTAAAATACTAAAAGGGTGGCAACAACCCCAGGAAAATATGCTTTAACCAAATGAGAAGAGATCCCAAATCGTGAGGTGGGAGAAAGGGGATAAAAAGAGGTTCAAAAAGGAAGAAAGAAAAAAAAAAGAAAAAAGAAAAAAAAAAGAAAGGAAAAGAATAAAAAAAAAACCAAATAAAGAAAAATATAAAAAAGAATATATATATATATATATTAGATAAACTAGTTAAAAAACGTTTAAAAAGAAAAAGGTAAAAGTTAAAAAAAAATTTTACCAGAAGGCGAGAAAAAAACAAAAAATGAAAAAGAAAAAAATTAAATTAACTGCAAGACTAAAAAAAATCACAGGGAAAAAGCCATGAGTTCTGTGCTTTGCTTTCTCCTCCTCTGGAATTCTGCTGCTTTCCTTGGTATTGAAACCACACTCCTTGGTAGGTGAACTTGGTCTCCGCTGGATTTCTTGTTGATCTTCTGAGGGAGGGGCCTGTTGTAGTGATTTTCAAGTGTCTTTACCCCAGGCGGAATTGCACCGCCCTTACCAGGGGCCGGGGGTGAGTAATCCGCTGGGGTTTGCTTTCAGGAGCTTTTGTTCCCTGAGCGCTTTCTGTAGAGTTCTGGAGGACGGGAATACAAATGGCAGCCTCCTGGTCTCCGGCCCGGAGGAGCCGAGAGCCCAGGCCCCCACACCTCAGTGCGCCCTCAGAGAACAGCGCCCAGTTACTCCCCTCTGCCTGACCTCCGGCCGCGCTCTGAGCTCACCGAGCCTGCGACTGGTTCAAGGTAACACCGAGCTGTGAGCTTACTGTCGGCTCTGTCTCTGTAGCCAGCTTTCCTGTTCCAATACGTGCAAGCTCTGCAACACTCAGACACCCCCAATTCTTCTGTGACCCTGCGGGACCTGAGGCCACGCTGACCCCGCATGGGTTTCTCCCCGGTTTAGCCTCTGGAGCGATGTCCCTCAGTGGAACAGACTTTTAAAAGTCCTGATTTTGTGCTCTGTTGCTCCGCCACTTGCCGGGAGCCGGCCCCTCCCCCCGGGGTCTATCTTCCCATCGCTTTGGATTCACTTCTCCGCCAGTCCTACCTTTCAGAAAGTGGTTGTTTTTCTGTTTCCAGAATTGCTGCTCTTCTCTTCGATCTGCCGATGGATTTTCAGGTGTTTGCAATCTTTAGATAAGCTATCTAGCTGATCTCCGGCTAGCTGAAGTAGTCTCAGCCTGCTACTTCTCCGCCATCTTGACTCCTCCCCCCATTTATATATTTGTTTCATTGATTTATTGAGTATCATTGTGATTTGGTATAGATAACATAGTTTTTACTCTTAGGTACATCTGGGCTCAAATTCTGACTTCAACATTAATATGCAATCTTCAATAATATGTGATACAAACAAATAATGCATTTTAAATGAATGAGCATATGAATTCACAAAGCTTAACAGGTAGCATTATGGATTAGATAGTGGTTTTTTTTCATTGATGTTATTTTATTAATTTTAAAAGAAGCTACAATATTTAATTTTTTTTGTACCAAACATTTTTTTAAATTTATTTTTTGTTTATTTTCAGCATAACAGTATTCATTATTTTTGCACCACACCCAGTGCTCCATGCAATCTGTGCCCTCTATAATACCCACCACCTGGTTCCACCAACCTCCCACCCCCCTGCCACTTCAAACCCCTCAGATTGTTTTTCAGAGTCCAAAGTTTCTCATGGTTCACCTCCCCTTCCAATTTCCCCCAACTCCCTTCTCCTCTCTAACTCCCCATGTCCTCCATGCTATTTGTTATGTTCCAAAAATAGGTGAAACCATATGATAATTGACTCTCTCTACTTGACTTATTTCACTCAGCATAATCTCTTCCAGTCCCGTCCATGTTGCTACAAAAGTTGGGTATTCATCCTTTCTGATGGAGGCATAATACTCCATAGTGTATATGGACCACATATTCCTTATCCATCCGTCCGTTGAAGGGCATCTTGGTTCTTTCCACAGTTTGGCGACCATGGCCATTGCTGCTATAAACATTGGGGTACAGATGGCCTTTCTTTTCACTACATCTGTATCTTTGGGGTAAATACCCAGGAGTGCAATTGCAGGATTATAGGGAAGTTCTATTTTTAATTTCTTGAGGGATCTCCACACTGTTCTCCAAAGAGGCTGCACCAACTTGCATTCCCACCAATAGTGTAAAAGGGTTCCCCTTTCTCCACAACTCCTCCAACACATGTTGTTTCCTGTTTTGCTAATTTTGGCCATTCTAACTGGTGTAAAGTGATATCTCAATGTGGTTTTAATTTGAATCTCCCTGATGGCTAGTGATGATGAACATTTTTTCATGTGTCTGTTAGCCATTTGTATGTCTTCATTGGAGAAGTGTCTGTTCATATCTTCTGCCCATTTTTTTAAATATGATTGTCTGTTTTGTGTGTGTTGAGTTTGAGGTGTTCTTTATAGATTCTGGATATCAACCTTTTGTCTGTACTGTCATTTGCAAATGTCTTCTCCCATTCCATGGGTTGCCTTTTTGTTTTCTTGACTGTTTCCTTTACTGTGCAGAAGCTTTTGATTTTGATGAAGTCCCAAAGTTTATTTTCACTTTTATTTCCTTTGCCTTTGGAGACATATCTTGTAAGAAGTTGCTGTGGTTGATATCGAAGAGATTATTGCCTATGTTCTCCTCTAGGATTCTGATGGATTGCTGTCTCACGTTGAGGTCTTTTATCCATTTTGAGTTTATCCTTGTCTACGGTGTAAGAGAATGGTCGAGTTTCATTCTTCTACATATAGCTGCCCAGTTTTCCCAGCACCATTTATTGAAGAGGCTGTCATTTTTCTCACTGTATATTTTTTCCTGTTTTGTCGAAGATTACTTGCCCTAGAGTTGAGGGTCCATATCTGGGCTCTCTACTCTGTTCCACTGGTCTATGTGTCTGTTTCTATGCCAGTACCCTGCTGTCTTGGTGATCACAGCTTTGTAGTAAAGCTTGAAATCAGGTAGTGTGATGCCCCCTGTTTTATTTTTGTTTTTCAACATTTCCTTAGCGATTCTAATTCCATACAAATTTTTGGATTATTTGCTCCAGCTCTTTGAAGAATACCAGTGGAATTTTGATCGGAATGGTATTAAAAGTATAGATTGCTCTAGCAGTATAGACATTTTAACAATGTTTATTCTTCCAATCCAAGAGCATGGGATGGTCTTCCATCTTTTTGTGTCTTCTTCAATTTCTTTCAGGAGTGTTCTGTAGTTCCTCTAATACAGATCCTTTACCTCTTTGGTTAGGTTTATTCCCAGGTATCTTATGGTTCTTGGTGCTATTCTCTAATTTCCCTGTGTGTATTTTCATTGTTAGTGTATAAGAAAGCAACTGATTTCTGTACATTGACTTTGTATCCTGCCATGTTACTGAGTTGCTGTATGAGTTCTAGTAGTTTGGGGGTGGAGTATTTTGGGTTTTCCATATAAAAAATCATGTCATCTGTGAAGAGAGAGAGCTTGACTTCTTCACTGTCAATTTGGATACCTTTTATTGCTCTTTGTTGTCTGATTTCTGTTGCTAGGACTTCTAATACTATGTTGAACAAGAGTGGTGAGAGTGGGCATCCTTGTCGTGTTCCTGATCTCAATGGGAAGGCTGCAAGCTTTTTCCTTTTGAGGATGATATTTGCTGTGGGTCTTTCATAGATAAATTTTATGAAGTTCAGGAATGTTCCCTCTATCCTTATACTTTGAAGCTTTTAAATCAGGAACAGATGCTGGATTTTGTCAAATGCTTTTTTGCATTGATTGAGAAGACCATGTGGCTTTTCTCTCTTCTCATATTAATTTGTTTTATCACATTGATTGATTTGCGAATGTTGAACCATCCTTGTAGCCCAGGGATGAATCCCACCTGGTCATGGTGGATAATCTTTTTAATGTGCTATTGGATCCTGTTTGCTAGGATCTTGTTGAGAATCTTAGCACCCATATTCATCAGTGATATTGGTCTGAAATTCTCCTTTTTGGTGGGGTCTTTGCCTGGTTTGGGGATCAGGGTAATGCTGGCTTCATAGAAAGAGTCTGGAAGTTTTCCTTCTGCATCAGTTTTTTGAAACAGCTTCAGGAGAATAGGTGTTAATTCTTCTTTGAAAGTTCGGTAGAATTCCCCAGGGAATCCATCAGGTCCTGGGCTCTTGTTTTTTGGGAGGTTTTTGATTACTGCTTCAATCTTGTTACTAGATATAGGTCTATTCAGGTTGTCAATTTCTTCCTGGTTCAATTTTGGGAGTTTACAGTTTTCCAGGAATGCATCTATTTCATCTAGTTTGCTTAGCTTATTGGCACATAACTGTTGATAATAGCTTCTGATGATTGTTTCTACCTCCTTGTTGTTAGTTGTGATCTCTCCCTTTTCATTCATAATTTTATGAGTTTGGGCTTTCTTTCTTTTCTTTTGGATTAGTGTGGCCAATGGTTTATCGATCTTATTGATTCTTTTAAAAAAACAGCTTCTAGTTTCATTGATACGTTCTACTGTATCTCTGGTTTCTACCTCATTGATCTCAGCTCTATTCTTGATGATTTCCCTTCTTATGTGTGGAGTTGGTTTGATTTGTTGTTGATTCTCTAGTTCTTTAAGGTGTAGAGACAGCTGCTGTGTTCTGGATTTTTCAATTTTTTTGAGAGAGGTTTGGATGGCTATGTATTTCCCCCTTAGGACCGCCTTTGCTGTATCCCTTAGGTTTTGGACCGAAGTGTCTTCATTCTCATTGGTTTCCATGAATTGTTTCAGTTCTCCTTTGATCTCCTGGTTGATCCAAGCATTCTTAAGCAAGGTGGTCTTTATCTTCCAGGTGTTTGAGTTCCTTTGGAACTTTTCCTTGTGATTGAGCTCCAGTTTCAAAGCATTGTGATCTGAGAATATGCAGGGAATAATCTCAGTCTTTTGGTATCGGTTGAGTCCTGATTTGTGACCCAGTATGTGGTCTATTCTTGAGAAGGTTCCATGTGCACTTGAAAAGAATGAGTGTTCTGTTGTTTTAGGGTGGAATGTTCTGTATATATCTATGAGGTCCATCTGGTCCAATGTGTCATTCAATATTCTTATTTCTTTATTGATTTTTGATTTTCTGCTTTGATGATCTGTCTATTTCTGAGAGAGGCGTGTTAAGATCTCCTACTATTAATGTGTTCATATCAATATTACTCTTTATCTTGATTAACAGTTTTCTTATGTAGTTGGCTGCTCCCATATGGTGGCATAGATATTTACAATTGTTAGATCATCTTGGTGGATAGTCCCTTTAAGAATGATGTAGTGTTCTTTTGTATCTCTGACTACAGTCTTTAGTTTAAAATCTAATTTATCTGATATGAGAATCGCTACCCTAGCCTTCTTTTGAGGCCCATTGACATGAAAGATGCTTCTCCATCCCTTCACTTTCAGTCTGCGTGTATCTTTAGGTTCAAAATGGGTCTCTTGTAGACAACATATGGATGTGTCCTATCGTTTTATCCAATCTGCAACCCTGTGCCATTTTATGGGCGCATTTAGGCCATTCACATTGAGAGTGATTATTGATAGATAACGTTTTTATTGACATTGAGTTACCTTTGAAGTCTTTCTTTCTGTAGATTGTCTCTATATTTTTGTTCAATGCTATTCTTAGGATTTTTCCTTTTATAAACCCCCCCTTAATATTTCCTGCAGTGTCAGCTTGGTGGTTGCATAGTCTTTTAAGCCTTGCTGGTCTTGGAAACTCTTTCTCTGTCCATCCATTTTGAATGTCAGTCTTGCTGGATAAAGTATTCTTGGCTTCATGTTCTTCTCATTTAGTGCCCTGAATATATCTTGCCAGCCCTTTCTGGCTTGCCAGGTCTCTGTGGACAGGTCTGACGTTATTCTGATGGGCTTTCCTCTGTAAGTAAGGAGCCTCTTTGTCCTAGCGGCTTTCAAGAGATTATACCTACAATTATGATTCCTCAATTTGACTATCAGGTACCTTGATGTTTTTTTGGAATCTATAATCTTGGGTGGAGACCGTTCAGCCTCTAGTATGTGAACGCTGGTTCCATTCGCGAGATTGGGAAAATTTTCATGAAGAACTTGTTCCACTATATCTTCTAGACTTCTTTCTTTCTCCTCCCCTTCAGGGATTCCAATAATTCTGACGTTGGAACATTTAATGGCATCATTTATTTTGCTGATTCTGTTTTTGTGGTTTCTAAGCTGTTTGTTCCAGGCTTCCTCCTGATCCTTTCTCTCTATCTGCTTGTCCTCCAGATCACTAATTCTATCTTCTGTCTCAGTTACCCTAGCTTTGAGAGAATTTAGATTAGATTGGAACTCATTGAGAGCATTGTGAACCTCAGCCCTGGTACCTTTTAGCTCTGCCCTAACATTGTGCACATCCTGACTGGTTGCTTTCAGCTCGGCCCTAATCAATTCTGTTTGGTCATCCATGGCTTTCTCCAACCTAGCTATTGCCTGGATAATTGTTACCCTGAATTCTCTTTCTGACATATTGTCTATGTTGATAGCCATTAGCTCTGTTTCAGAAGGTCCATCCTTTGTATTTTTCTTCTGTTGGGCATTCCTCTTTCTAGTCATTTTGGTGAGAGATGACTGAACAGATGTAGCTGGATGTATCGACTGTGGTGCACCCTGGAACAATTCTGAGCAATCAGGATTCCCTACCCAAACGAGAGACAAAAGAAAAGAAAAAGAAAAAAAAGAGAGACAGACAGGAAAGAAAGGGAAGATGAAAGAGAAGGTTCAGCCCAAATGGGCCCCAAGGATTTATGAAGTATACAAACAATAACACTGATAAAAGTATATGACAAGAGAAAAAATATATATATATGCAAATAAAGGAAGAACCTCATCAAAAAGAACCCCAAGTGTAAGATTTATATACTATCAGGACAAACACAAAAACACAGAAATAGTGGTGGAAAAAAAAGATGGGAGAGTGATTATAAATTCTCAGTGTGGGCGAGGAAGTTTGTTTTGATTCTTCCTGGATGTATCTTGATATCTTTGTTAAAGGTCTCAACTTTCCTAAGATAAAGGGGGATTAAAAATTGGTTTACCTATAAGGGTAGTATTGATTGGGGAAAGGGGATTACTTTGAAGTTTAACTCTATATGAATATTAGAAAATAAAAATAAAAAGGAATAAACTAGACTCAAGTAAACTAAAATTAAAAAAAAAGAAATTCAAAAAATAGAAATGCAAAAGAAAAACACAGGTGTATGTATCAAAAAGTTCAGGTTAGAAGGTTATTATGGAATTTGATGTACTGGACAGATCTCTGTGATGGTAAATAGGTTAAAAAATTATCTATATATAAAGAAATGAACCAGTATAGTGGGAACTAGTTAAAAATAAAAGTTGTCCTATGTAGTAGTGGTAGTTTTTCTCTTGTAGCCTTTTTTTCCCCCCCCCTTTCGTGATTTGTTTTCTGGGGGAGGGGGCTGCCACGTGGGTTTTCAGTCAATGTTTCCTGAGTTATGTCCTCCCGCCCCCCTCAAGGGTGTGGGCTCTGAGGAAACTGGTTTTTTTCAGGCTTTTGTTCTCTGGCTGTTTTTATGTTTGTTCATTTTTTTTTTCTCTCACCTTGACCGCTTTTGATGGTTTTTGTAGTTTTAGAGGAAAACAAACCGCACCCTGACTTCCCTCTCAGAGAAAAACCTCAGTCTGGCTGCAGAGCCCAAATAAGTTCCCCCTTGGCCGCTGGCAGAGCAGGTTCTGAGTCGTGGTCCCTGGGGATGCAGGATCTTTTGCTTGTACCCAAAACCATGGCAGCAGCGGCAGTCTGGGCAGCTCCAGACCACCAGAGAGGTTCCAAGCAGCGATCGCGCACTGAGATTTTCCCACTGGCCTGGGCTGGGAGTGCCTGGTCTTTCTGGGTCTAAGAGCGCCCGGCTTGTGCGCACCTCTTTCAGGGGAGGCTATGGGTCGTGCATGCATCTCAGGCTCTGAGAATGGGGCGCAGGTTCGAAAGCACCAGGCTGGGCCTTTGCGCACCTCTCTCAAGGGAGAGTTTGGGGCACGCGTCTTAGGCTCTGTAATAATGGCATGGGTCAAAGAGTGCCGGCTGGGCCTTTGTGTACCTCTCTCAGGGAAGGATGAGGGGTGTGCGCATCTCAGGCTCTATAGCAGGGCTTGCGCGTTCTGTTGTCTGGCAAGGCTCCCAGTCCCTCACAGGAGCTGGACCCCGTGCATTCTCGGGCGCTCTGGTGGCTCAGGGACCAAGACCTGGTTTCTCTGCTACACTCTCTCTGGCTCAGTGCCAGGGGAGGCTATCCTGGGACCGGGGACTTATGCCCCTGTCCCCAGCCACCCCGATTCCCACAATCCCCCCCCCCGGCCTCCATGATCCTTTGCTCTTTTGGAGTGCTTTCAACCAGTCTCCAAGTTAATGCTGGTCCCCAGATGCAGGGCACTCTCGCTCGTATTGGGGTATTACTTTCCAACTGGTCGCCTCTGGTGGCTCCCTCCCCCTTTTGTTTATCTTCCGATATCAGTCCGCCATTTCCACACCGCTTTACCTGCCCACTGGCATCTTCTGCCCCTGTAGAGATCCAGACGTGTATAATTCTGATCTCAGGCTGATTTCATGGGTGATCGAAGTTCTTTGGTAGGTATCAGCTAACTTTAGGGTACAGGTTGAAAAGCCGCTTCCTCCTACTTCCCCGCCATCTTCAGATTAGGCAGTGTTTTGACTAAACATACAATAATGGTTTTGAGAAGAATATTTTTATCATTCAAGAATTTTTAAAAACATAATCCATTTCTGGTATATGAGACAAAGGGGAGATGGTTGTTTTAAGAACCTAAATTGATGAGAGTCTTGGAAGATTAAGAATGAAGGAGTTGAGGGAAATTGGAGGGGGAGATGAACCATGAGAGACTATGGACTCTGAAAAACAACCTGAGGATTTTGAAGGGGCAGGGGGTGGGAGGTTGGGGGAGCCAGGTGGTAATGGAGGGCACGCATTGCATGGAGCACTGGGTGTGGCGCAAAAACAATGAATTCTGTTACGCTGAAAAGAAATAAAAAATAAAATCAAAGAGAATATTACCAATGTGAAGGAATAAATCAATACCTATGTCCTCTGAATTATATAGTTGCCAATTTAATATTTACTTTATAGCAGAATAAAGTAAGTATTTATAAAGTATTTATAGCAAAATATAGCAAAAGTAAAGTATAGAAAAATATTAATTTCTATCTCTTTTATTGCTTTCTCTTTTTTCGATTATTACTCCTCCATGATAGCCTGGAGGGATTTTATCTGAAGTCATTGAAAATCACCAAATATGCAAAATTTCTCCTGAAATAAAACTCTCTCCCCCCCCCATGTTTGCTTTCTAGGCATTTTCTCACATACTTAAACTTTAAGGTTATATCATTCACTTAATTTAAATTTTAAGAAAATACAAAGGAAAAAAAAAAGAATTCCAGAGTTTGGTAGCAAGAACAATGGGACTGGGATTTTGCTGCTGCTTTCAGTATGGACTTCATGGCAACAGACGACAAAGTCCAGCCATTAACTCATCTCTCCGGTGCTTGCTGTCAATACTAGGTCACTTAGAGAGAATGTTTAATTGACTGAGCAGGGTTCAAGTCTCTTCTCCCAGGGAGTAAGGAGACAGAAGAACACCCACCCACCTTCAGTTTTTGGTGAGGGACGTTAGACGTTATGTCCCTCCAATAGTATAAGCAATAGGAATTTATATAAAATAGTGAAGGAGATTGGATGTTTGACAACCAAAATAGTAAAATATTTCACCACAACACTTTTCTGAGTACCAATGAGAGTAGGAAATAAAGTAAAATATAAGTTTAAGTCAACTGATACTTTGAATTTGTCTTAGAGGAGTTTTCAGTCATAATATGAGAAAGATTAATTCTAAATAGTTAGCTAAATGCAAGAGAAGAAAGAAATCAATATCAAAGTTAATGATTCTAAAGCCACATTGAAATGAAAACCAAGAATTAAATATGCAAATGTCCTTTTTTATTTGAAAGATAGCAGCTTTATTATGCATACACTGACCTATTACGTGAGAATAAAGAAGTATTAGTGAAGGAGACAAGAACAAAACCGAAAGGCTTAATATATATATATATATATATATATAGAGAGAGAGAGAGAGAGAGAGAGAGAGAGAGAATTACAGCTCTATTTTAGAGGCAATAAAGAACACTACAATGTACTCAAATAAATTATTCACATTGTGGGAATGAATAGTAAAATGTCCATCATATTTTTTAGCAAAAAAATAAAAACAAAAAACAACCCCCCCACCAAACCAAACATTCCACACACAGATAAAATGAGAGTTGTTTTTATTATCTATTTGGGCAGAATAACAGTTCTAAATATGGGAAACAATAGTGCGTTTTTTTCATCATATACCGGCACATTTATTTGTAAGAAGGGATTTTGTAATAATTGGCTAGAATAAGAGATGTGTTATTTGTGGGTCTCATCTTTCCCTCATTCTATATCCTCTGTCACTAACCCCCCTCCCCCCCAAAAATAGTTGGTTCAATGCTTTTCTTTCTCAGTGAGGTCCTTAGACAAGGAGGTCTCAAAAATGCACTATATTCATAGGCCACAGAATGCTATTCTCATGGTCTAGGAGGATTTGAACAAATATCAAAGGTTATGGGTGTTTCTTGCATGCAAATTTCTAGAGAGAAATATCTTCATCAAGAATGCAAGCAATTCTGGGTACTGTCTGAACCATTCCATGCTCCAGGTAGCTCTTCCCTGAATGCCATAGTTCTTTCTTTCCAAGACTTTAACAAGCTAGCAATTAAAGAAAGATGTCCAGACCACTGAAAAGAGACATGGTAAGTAACAGTTAGCACATACTCTTAACATGGTACCAAGTGAGCAACTTCTACAGACTGACTCATTTAATCTTTACAAAGACCTTATAAAATAGATATTATCGTTCCAAATTTCTTTGAAAAAACATAGAGGCTCAAGGAGGTTAACTCAGTAGCTAAATGACTCAGTATTACACAACTTCTAAATGGTGAACACCATTTAGTGTTCAAGGTGTTTGAACACCATTTAGATTTCAAGGCCTAAGTCCATCTGCCTAACCCTTTCCCCCTTGGGGAAAATTTATCAGATTTATTTTGTGTCTCTCCTACTTATGCTTCAGCATTTGGACTTTACAGTTTGGTTGGAAAATAATCAAATAGAGAGGCTTTCCATGCTAGGCATTTTGGGAGCATTTTCATCAGCTATGGTCATGTTAGCCCTCCACCTGAAGTAGGGTAGGGTTGGGAGGTGGCTGTCCTGTGTTGCCAAATAGCCTAAAGTTCATTGTGTAAGACTGATGATTCATAGACTTGTACCCCTGAATCAAAGAATACATTATATCTTAATAAAAAAAAATAAAGTGGCAACCCAGGTGGCTCGGTGGGTTAAGCCTCTGCCTTCTGCTCAGGTCATGATCTCAGGATCCTGGGATTGAGCCACACATCAGGATCTGTGCTCAGTGGAGAGCCTGCTTCTCCCTCTCTTTCTGCCTGCTTCTCTGCCTACTTGTGATCTCTCTCTCTCTCTGTCAAATAAATAAAATCTTTAAAAAAATAAAAATGATAGTAAATACAGGCATTAGTTTGGGTTCCCTTTCAAATTCTCATACCTCTGATGTTTTCCTGATTCTTTTCTCTGCTGTGCACATGCCCAGTGCAGGGGAACCCTAGCTCCCTCTGTTCTCTTACTGGCAGCTATTTAGTGAGTCCTGACAGTGTTACTCATGATACATGTAAATATCACAGAATTTTAAATATTTATAATTACATACCCCTTGTGGACTCTGATGAGTACTATAAAACTTGTCTTCCTACTACTAACAAATTAGCACATTCACATAAAACATTCAAAATCTTTACTATCCAGAGGTGAAGATTCTGGCATGATGGTGAAAAGATCAAAATATCAGCAAAAATAACCACTTCGGGGCTCTGGAAGTCAACCGAAAGCAAACAAGTTGAGAAGCACTTACTCATAAAAAGCTACTAGAAACTGTAAGGACAGTGGGAGCTTGAGCATTTTCTTCTGGCTCTGCTCTTATCTCTTTTCCCTCATTCAGGTGGTGTGTTAGTTTTACCAAGTGATGGTTTTGCCACTGGCTCTGAAAAACAGTACTCCTGTGGCCAGAGGGGCTGACTTGATTTGGCACAAAGGTCAAAAATTACATTTACATTACTAATTAAAGTAACAATGTGGGGAAGAAATGAATCGAGAAATTTGCTCCTCTCTTATCTCAAGGTTGAAAAGAAGTCAAGAAGTCAAGAAGCTCTACATTTGATGAAGAGAACTGAGAAATAAGGGAGTTATAGCAGGACAGGGTAAGATCCTTATGCTTCTCTCACTGACGGGGAAAATATGCACATGTGCAAGGAAGATGAAAATGAAGCAAACAGAAAGCAAAAGTCTCGGCAGAGTTGAGAACCAGTTGAATTTTGAATGCATTCCACAGAGACAGTCTTTCTGCCAAGGGGGGTAGGCCTTATGGAATCCATGTGTTTAAGCATAACCTCTTCCCAAAATATTGACTGGCCACTAAGCCATAGAGACATGGGAGTGACCCTGAGATAGCTGGTTAAAAAACAAAAGTAAAGATTAACAAACAAACAAATCTAAACAAAGACACTATGGCCATATTTCACGGGAGTTTAAATCTGGGCAAGTTACAAAACAAAGAAATACAAAAGCCCAAACACCTTAAGAAGGAAATCAGAACTGAGTAGTGTGTTATCTAAAATGTTTGGTTTATAACAAAAATTCTGACATATGATAGAAAGATAAGAAAATGTAATCCATACTCAGGAAAAAAAATGTTTAATAGAAACTAAGAAGTTGGATATAGCAAAACATAATTACGTTAAAAGGATTAAAGGGACTAAATTTAAAATGAAGAAAGCCATATTCAAATAATTAAGGGAAAATATGACAATGATAACTCAACAAGTAGGGAACATCAGTAATAAAGTAGAAATATGTATGTTTTTAAAAAATGGAGTGGAAACTCTGGAGTTGAAAATCATAATAATTGAAATAAACATTTCACTAGATGGACACAACAAAATATTTAAATGGTGGAAAAAGTAATCCATGAACTTGACAGTAGAGGAGTAATTATTTTTTAATGTGAAGAGAAAATACTGATCAAAAGTGAGCACAGCCTCAGAGGCCTGTGGGACATCATCAGCCATATCAGTACCCATGTAATGGGAATTCCAGGAGCAAAGAGCAAGTGGTACAAGAAGAACTTGAAGAAATAATGACCAAAGACATCTCAAATTTTGAAAGCCACCAGGGAAGATGTTAACATTGTTATCAATGAGTCCCAATCTAATTTAAATTCTCTAGCAGCTAGGGTAACTGAGGTAGAAGATAGAATTAGTGATCTAGAGGAAAAACTGATAGAGAAAAAGGATCAGGAGGAGGCCTGGAGCAAACAGCTTAGAAGTCATGGAAACAGAATTAAGGAAATAAATGACACCATGAATGTTCCAGTGTCAGAATTATTGGAATCCCTGAGGGGGAGAAGAAAGAAGGAAGACTAGAGGATATAGTTGAACAAATTCTCTATGAAAATTTTCCCAGTCTGGGGAATGGAACCAGCGTTTGTGTCCTAGAGGCAGAAAGATTTCCCCTAAGATCATAGAATCTAGAAAGACCTCCAGACACCTGATTGTGAAAATGATGAATCATAATTTAAGACAGGAGCTCTTTAAAGCAGCTAGGGAGAAAAGATTCCTTACGTACAGAGGAAGGCCCATGAGAATAATGTCAGACCTGTCCACAGAAACCTGGCAAGCCAGAAAGGGCTGACAAGATGTATTCAGGGCACTAAGTGAAAAGAACATGCAGCCAAGAATACTTTATCCAGGAAGACTGACATTCAAAACATATGGAGAGATAAAGAGCTTCTAAGACCAGCAAGATTTAAAAGAGTATGTGACCACCAAGCTGGCACTATAAGAAATATTAAGGGGGTTTCTATAAAAGAAGAAAGAACCCAAGAGTGTGAATGAACAGAAATTTATGGAGACAATCTATAGAAACAAGGACTTCACAGGAAACATGATGTCAATAAAAACATCTCTCTTGATAATCACTCTTAATGTGAATAACCTAAACACTCCTATAAAATGACACAGGATTGCATAAAATGATAGGACCCATCCATATGTTGTCTATAAGAGACCCATTTTGAACCTAAGGATACATTCAGACTGAAAGTGAAGGGATAGAAAAGCGTCTTTCATGCCAATGGGCCTCAAAAGAAGGCTGGGGTAGTGATTCTCATATCAGATAAATTAGATTTTAAACTAAAGACTGTATTCAGAGATATAGAAGAATGCTATATCATTCTTAAAGGGTCTATCCACCAAGAATCTAACAATTGTAAATATTTATGCCCCAATATGGGAGCAGCCAACTAAGACAACTGTTAATCAAGATAAAGAGTCATATTGATATGACTACATTAATAGTAGGGGATCTTAACATGCCACTCTCAGTAATAGGCAGATCATCCAAGCAGAAAATCAATAAAGAAACAAGAGAATTGAAGGACACAGTGGACCAGATGGACCTCATAGATATATACAGAACATTCTGCCCTAAAACAACATAATACTCATTTTTCTTGAATGCACATGGAACTTTCTCCAGAATAGATCATATATTGGGTCACAGATCAGGACTCAACCAATACCAAAAGACTGAGATTATTTCTTGCATATTCTCAGATCACAATGTTTTGAAACTGGAACTCAATGAGAGTTCGGAAGAACAAGAAAAAGTTCGAAAGGAATTCAAATACTTGGAAGCTAAAGACCACCTTGCTTAACAATGTTTGGATCAACCAGGAAATCAAAG
The DNA here is from genome assembly GCF_009829155.1 of Mustela erminea. Classification (NCBI taxonomy): domain Eukaryota; kingdom Metazoa; phylum Chordata; class Mammalia; order Carnivora; family Mustelidae; genus Mustela; species Mustela erminea. The sequence continues at coordinate 100,697,428 of NC_045621.1, read as the reverse complement.
AAGAACTTAAACAATTCATGGAAACCAGTGAGAATGAAGACACTTTGGTCCAAAGCCTATCGGATACAGCAAAGGCAGTCCTAAGGGGGAAATACATAGCCATCCAAACCTCCCTCAAAAAAATTGAAAAATCCCAAATACACCAGCTTTCTTAATACCTTAAAGAATTGGAGAATTAACAATAAATTAAGCCAACCCCACACAAAAGAAGGGAGATAACCAAGATTAGAGCAGAAATCAGTGAGATAGAAACTAGAGATACAGTAGAATGCATCAAGGAAACTAGAAGCTGGTTTTTTGAAAGAATCAATAAGATTGAAAAACCATTGCCCAAACTAATCCAAAAGAAAAGAGGGAAGACCCAAATTAATAAAATTATGAGTAAAAAGGGAGAGATCATGACTAACACCAAGGAAATAGAAACAATCATCAGAAATTATTATCAACAGTTATATGCCAATAAATTAAGCAATCTAGAAGAAATGGATGCATTACTAGAAACTATAAACTTCCAAACTGAATCAGGAAGAACAACCTGAATAGACCAATATGTAATAACAAAATTGAAGCAGTGATTTAAAACAAAACAAAACAAAACAAAAAAACCCCAAAAACACCTCCCAAAAAACAAGAGCCTGGGACCTGACGGATTCCCTGGGGAATCCTACCAAACTTTCAAAGAAGAAATAATACCCACTCTCTTGAAGCTCTTTCAAAAAATAGAAAGAGAAGGAAAACTTCCAGATTCTTTTTATGAAGCCAGCATTACCCTGATCCCAAAACCAGACAAAGATCCCATCAAATAAACTTTAATCTATAGATCAAAGAAGCATAATAAGTAGTCAAAGGAACAGAAAACATTTACATCTAGATATTTTATAAACATTTGTTACAGCAATCAAACTTTTGCAAGACAAGACAATGAGAAAATCTTCAAAGCAGAAAGAGAAAAGTGACTTAACACACAGGGGAAATGACAATACAATTAATGCCTGGATTCTCATCGGAAATAGTGGAGATTAGAAAGAAGCAGATCATATTCAAAAGGCTTAAGAAAACAAACAACACAAAAACTCTTAACCAATGTATATAACAAAAGTATCATTAAAAAATTAAAGTGAAATGAAGCCTATATATTTATAATTATATTTTTATTCATTTTTTCTTTGTAAGTATATATATAGGTTTAATTTATATATATGTGTATAACTACAGTAAATATATGCATATACAGTAGCAGATATACTATAGCTATATTTATATATATTTATACATATTTACATATAAATATAAATACATTTATATTTATTTACTGTAGCAGGCAAACTCAACAAAAAATAGTGAAGGAATACCTTTAGTCTGAAAAAAAATGACACCAAACAGTAAGATGAATCTAAGGAAAGAAATGAAAGTCATCAGAAATGATGGGTATGTATGTAAATACAAAGCATATACTTTATTTTTTGTTTGTCTTATGAATTTGTTTTAAGAATATGATATTTTACCTTGAGGAGAACACAGGCAGCAATCTCTTCGACCTCAGCCGCAGCAACATCTTCCTAGGAACCACGCCAAAGGCAAGGGAAGCAAGGGCAAAAATGAACTATTGGGATTTCATCAAGATCAAAACCTTTTGCACAGCAAAGGAAACAGTTAACAAAAATCAAAAGACAACTGACAGAATGGGAGAAGATATTTGCAAACGACATATCAGATAAAGGACTAGTGTCCAAAATCTATAAAGAATTTAGCAAACTCAACACCCAAAGAACAAATAATCCAATCAAGAAATGGGCAGAGGACATGAACAGACATTTCTGCAAAGAAGACATCCAGATGGCCAACAGACACATGAAAAAGTGCTCCATATCACTCGGCATCAGGGAAATACAAATCAAAACCACAATGAGATATCACCTCACACCAGTCAGAATGGCTAAAATCAACAAGTCAGGAAATGACAGATGCTGGCGAGGATGCGGAGAAAGGGGAACCCTCCTACACTGTTGGTGGGAATGCAAGCTGGTGCAACCACTCTGGAAAACAGCATGGAGGTTCCTCAAAATGTTGAAAATAGAACTGCCCTATGACCCAGCAATTGCACTACTGGGTATTTACCCTAAAGATACAAACGTAGTGATCCAAAGGGGTACGTGCACCTGAATGTTTATAGCAGCAATGTCCACAATAACTAAACTATGGAAAGAACCTAGATGTCCATCAACAGATGAATGGATCAAGAGGATGTGGTATATATACACAATGGAATACTATGCAGCCATCAAAAGAAATGAAATCTTGCCATTTGCGACAACATGGGTGGAACTAGAGCATATCATGCTTAGCGAAATAAGTCAAGCAGAGAAAGACAACTATCATATGATCTCCCTGATATGAGGAAGTGGTGATGCAACATGGGGGCTTAAGTGGGTAGGAGAAGAATCAATGAAACAAGATGGGATTGGGAGGGAGACAAACCATAAGTGACTCTTAATCTCACAAAACAAACTGAGGGTTGCCGGGGGGAGGGGGGTTCGGAGAAGGGGGGGTGGGGTTATGGACATTGGGGAGGGTATGTGCTTTGGTGAGTGCTGTGAAGTGTGTAAACCTGGCGATTCACAAACCTGTACCCCTGGGGATAAAAATATATGTGTATAAAAAAAAAAAGAATATGATATTTTATAAAAAATAAATAAGCCATTCAATTTTGGGCTTTATGATATATGTAGATGTGTGGTACATATCAGTAAGAGCAGGAAGGGGGAGGAAATGAATGATTATTAGAACAAAGGCGCTATATGTTATTGGAGTTACATAATTACTTGTCTGAATTTGTTTGTGATAAATTAAAATCTGTATTGTAATAGTTAAAGCAAATCCTAAGAAAATAACTTCAAAAATACAGTTAAAACATCAAGAGTGGAATTACATTGGTGTACTAAATATATTTTTTTAACATAATGAACAAAACAATGTCAGTGATATGTCTCAATAAAGAAAAACAAAAGTCCCATCTTTGGAAATAAAATCAGAATTGGTGAATTACCTTTATTCCTTTTTATCTGCCTTGATAATTTTTTGAATAACCAGGTATAGACAAATTCAAAAGCATGGGCCTAGCTTAGTTTTGCCTTATGTTCTTCTAAGATTGACTGTGGAGGTTGGTTAGTAAAATATTATTGTCAGGGTTATATTTTAAACAATATATATTAAAAAAAAAGTCAGCCAGGCTTCTAGAGATTCTCTAAGATACAAAGGCCTAAAACAAATTTCCAATATTCTCAGTGGTGAAGAATTAGCTTTACTTTTATTTTTAAATCTGTCACCAACCAATATTTTTATAAAATATAAGAAAATAAATTACCATAAAAATGAATTTTTTTAAAAAGACCAAAAATCTAAAGCAATTTTTTCATTGTTAGAATCAACATATTTGGTCACATTACTATCAAAGCTTCTAAACACTCAATTTCTATACATATTGCCTTATGATGGTTAATTTTATATCAACTTGACATGGCTAAGGAATGTACAGATAGTTTGTAAAACATTTCTATGTGTCTGTGAGGTATCTTGGAAGAGATTAGCATTTGAACTAGTGGTTTAAGTAAGGAAGATTCACCCTTACCAACATGGGTAGGCATCATCTTCTGAGATGAGGGTCTGAACAGAACAAAAAAAGTGAGGGATGGGCAGATTCCCTCTCTGCTTGAGCTGGGCTTAAATTTCTCCTACCCTCTGACATAGGAATTCCTGATTTCTAGATGGGAATTTATACCTTAGGACCCCAATTCTCAGACTTTTGGATTCAGACTTATACCACCTACTCCCTGGTTCTCAAGCTTTGAGAGTATACCAGTGGATTCTTTCCTGATTCTCCAACTTGCAGTTGGCAAATCGTGATACTTCTTAGGCTTCATAATATTGTGAACCAAATCTTATAATAAATAACTTATTATATCTATCTATCTATCTATCTACCTATCTATCATCTATCTATCTCCTATTTGTTCTCATTCCTGGTCAACTCTGACTGAAACACACAGTCTGGATACAGTTTTGGGACTAACAATAGGCCAAAGAACACATGTTGGCTAGTTCTGATCTGAAAGACCACTTCTAGTTTTGAGGGAAAAGGGTAGTTAACAGAGTGTTCAAATGATGCTTATTTGAACTCCAGTGATTATCCAGGTTTATGTTGCTTAAGAGCAGAAAGGATGGTCAATTGTATGATGTAACATCAAAATCAGAGAAGGAATTACCCTGTTCCCCCTTCTAATGCTTCCGAACTCGAATACCCAGGTTTCCGTCCTCTTTTGCATCAAGAATTTGCTCTTCTCAAACGTGAAAATGTAAGAGACACTTGAGCATGTTAAGAGATATGAAGGAGTGACTTGCGTAAAGTGGAAATGGAGTTAGCTTGAGAATGCTGGGGGCGGGGGAAGAGGGAAACAGGAGATGGAAAATAAATTATCCTACTGAGAAGCAGAATTTGGAAAACGTGTTTATTTCCTAAAGAAGTTTTCTTGGAATGGTGATAAAATCCAAATGGCCTTGACTGGTAATGAGTTTCTTTAGTGGATTATATTAGACCAGACTGTAGCCATACAAAAGGCTTATCAAACTGGTAAGATGCTGTTGCTTTATCAGTGAACTCTGATCCCCTTTAGCCTAGTTTAATAATAGTTAAAGAATATCTTCTTCTGAATTTGTATAAAACAACTTTCTGCACAGCCTGCAAACATACAGCCCTAATTGCTAGATGATAGCAGATAGAAAAATAAAAAAGTAGATGGAATTTTGGAAGCAGTACAAATCAAATGGAAATGAGGAAATTGTGCATGAATGTAATTTATTTTTTAGACAACCTCATGTGCTTTTTAGATATAATCAGTTCCTAACCATTTCTGAATGGTGTCTTTTTTGCATATAAACTCCCTTTTAAACAGGGATGAGGAAAGCTAATGGTTTTCTTTACCAATGCTAGAATTGGGTTATAATACAAACATAAATGTAGGTGTATATATGCAAAAATTTGTAAATCACACAGAAACAAGTGTTTGCTTATGTATGGAAACAATTACAGTTGAGATTTCTTCTGAAACCTTGTTCTCAGTATATAAAACTTCTTTGTAAGAATTGTTTAATGACAGACTAGTTCTTACAGTTTCATGGAATACTCCCAAAAGGTCCCTTCCCAGTTCCCTTCTGTGATTCAATGAACAATACTTTTGTACAATAAAAAAAGAGAAGCTCACCGTGCCTTCTAAGGAACCATGTAATGCTGCAGAAGAAATGACTTTGGGAAATTTAGTCTAGGCTTTAGAAGTTTGAACTGTATAAAATTCAAAGAACAGGTTCATGAATTGGTGAAATTGAGTCACTATTCAGTCTTGAAAAGATAGTTATTATCTTTTTTTATGTAATCTTATTTTTACAAATATTTACCTGACATCAGTTGTGGGTAGAACCTGTTGATAGAATGACATTGGGTCTGTGCTGCCCAATCTCTTGTTGGAATCCTACCCAAAGGTTAAAATGTAGGAGAAAAACAATGGTTCTATATTGAGAACCAACATAAAATGGATTTCTCAAAGGGAAACCGTAACACAATGCAAATACATGGTAAATATTGAGTAAAATTTGTTGAATGAATGCACAATAGGTCATTGTTAAGAGGTTCTCTCTTCATAGAAAATTCACTTTTTTAATATAAAATGTTTAACAATTGTTCATGTGATTTTTTTTTTTCTCTTTGATTTCTTAAGCATGTGAGTTTCACCCTAGTTGACCCATAGTATTCACATTCTGGGCTTGTGGGAAGGAGAGAGAAAATTGGGCATTTTGACACTCAGCCTTTTAAAATCAAAACAGGGATTTTATAGCAAGACTATGATGTTTAACCTAAACTGCTTCCTGGAGAAAACTGCTTCTATTTTATTCTTTGTTTTCCTCTTTCAGCATATGAACAGACAGGGATGTCAGACTAGATTTTACCCAAAGGGAGATAAATAGAAAGAAGAAAGCAAGTTAGACTCTTTCTTGAACTAAGGCATTTAGGGATAGGAAAGGGAGTAAGGAGGAAGTAGAATGAAAAAGCCAGATAAACATCAAACTCGTAGAGAAAAAGCTGACTCAGATACCGAGAGAAGCACTGAGAAGTGATTTGCTGTGCTGCTGGAAGAAAATCATCTCCAATACGCTCCTGTATCATCAGTCATATTGGTCAGTGTGCTTGGGCAAAGGGAGCTGCTGCAGCTGAGCCATCCTGACCAATCATGGTTCCAGGGTAGTATGGCTGCTGATTTGCTAGCCAGTGACCTGCCATGAGAATACTGGTGGAAGGACAAGGTGACATCATCAGAAGACTCAAGTAAACATCCATGCCAGGAGACAAGAAAGAGGATGGACCAGAAACCAGCACGAGTTAAAGCTGAGCTGAAGTGAAGTCAACAGGGAGTACCCCCAAACCATCACGGAAACCTAGAGAACCCAGACTATGAATTAAACTGGCTGCACCTCTTTCCACCTATGTTAGTAAGACATGGAACAACAGAGATGCAAAAGAAGTATCATTCTGGAAATCCAAGGATGGGCATGAGGTCAGAAACACTTACCCACAGCTTCCTATGTTCCATTGAAGCATATGGTGCTTGCTTTACCATATAGTTAGATGCTGGGGAAAAGAGTCCAAAGAGATGGGGAAGGTTGTTCCAAAAACTGAGCACATTTATGCAAGAAAGACTGAAAACTCTCCCCTTAAGGAAGTTTAATTATAGAACTGGACTAAAATATAGTCCAGATTAGATATTTAGTAATTTTTCCTGTTAATTGAGATGTGAAGACTCATATAAAATAACATGCTCAGTTTAATCAAGAATAAAGAAATAATCTTTAATTTTCAATGTCCAAGTGTCATTGTCAACTAAAATGTATTACCTGAAGGCCTTCTTCCTCTGTAAAATTCTAATGTCTTTTTTTTAAAAGATTTTATTTATTTGACAGATAAAGAGAAATCACAAGTAGGCAGAGAGGCAGGCAGAGAGAGAGAGAGGAGGAAGCAGGCTCCCCGCAGAGCAGAGAGCCCGATGTGGGGCTCGATCTGAGGACCCTGGGATCATGACCTGAGCTGAAGGCAGACACTTGAACCCACTGAGCCACTCAGGTGCCCCCTCTGTACAATTTTAATTTAAAAATTAGAATTATCTCTCAAAAGCAACAAGCATTGACAGAGCATGTTATTTTTTCCCCTTTAAATCAGTTGGTTTCTCTTTTCTTTCTGAGTAATCGAATCTCAACAGAAGTCTTTCAAAACAGATACACAATTAAATAAGATTGAGTTCTGTCTCTTCTAGCAAGAGGTGGGGGATAATTTTAGAAGCTCACCTTTATAACATTGTTAAGTGTGACTTGTTAAGTATGGCAGAGTGACTTATACAAAATGTCATGAAAACACTGAAAGCAGAGTGACTTCTTCTCTGCATCAGGGAAAGTTTTGCAGCTGAAGTTATGTTTAACTCAGAACTCAAAAAACCAGTGGTAATTGTCCAGGATGGGAAGAAGAAAGAAGGATAGCCCAAAGAACTTATTTCAAAGCCCAGAACTGAATAACAAACAAACAAACAAACAACACACACACACACACACACACACACACACACACACACACAACAGGCATGTTTGGGGACTCTGTGAGTTTGTTGTACTGAAACATATTGAGCATGCCCATAGAAGGGGAGAATGATTAGCTCTAAGGACAGAAGCAATGAGCCAGATGTAAAAGCCTGTGTACAATTAAATATTGAATAGTGAGCCATTCGATATTTGAGTATTATTGGAGCTATGAGTATTAAGGGAATTTAGAAAAAAAGAAGACGAATGGCAACAGAGTGCTTACTGAAGGCTTCATGGAACAGGTGGAATTTATTCAGATGCCCTCAGCATTACAGTTCTTATGTGAGCAGTATTCTTACTATACCTCATGATATCTATGGGCACCAGTCAATCAAAGCAACAGGACTGGAGGGAAGAGTATGTGGACTTTCTAATCAAGGAGCATGGCTGTTAGGCTGGCTGATCCATCTGTAGATGTGGGAAAAGACTAGCTTTTTCTGGCAGTTGGATCTATGGCAGCCTTTCCTAAGGACGGCTCCTCAGGTACCATTTCCATTCGTGGGTTAGGTGTTTCTTATAACAAGGATTTTGTAGTCAAAACTCCGTGGCATTCTAAGACATTCCTTCTTAATACTCTAATGGATTTTGGAATGACTCAAGTGGTGATAATGTAAGCAGTGTTTCCTGAACAAATTCAACCACAGAACTTTTTCCGTGAACTTTTCACAGGATTAGCCTTCCAAAGAATACATTTTAAGAACCACAGACATGGTTTGGCTGTTGACAAGAGGAGAATCTAGCATACCATTTGGCAAGAAAATAATTCAAAATATAACAGGGTGCCTAGCACAGTGTGGAGTTCTGCATAAGGAAATATTTAAGTAGGTAACATTTAGGTAGAAAAGCAAGGAGATGTACAACTTTTATTGAGGATGCTTCACAGTATCCTGTTTGACCTATTTTTTTTTTTTAAGTATTAGTTTCTATGGAAAGCCTTTCTGTCTCTGAAATTTGACATTCAACCATTTTGACTAGTTGCTCCTCAGTCTCTTCTGTCTTGTTCTTTGGTGTTTGGTACTGCACTTTACCTCTAACATTCCTCTCCCCACACTGCCTCATTTGCTCTCATAGCTGAGTATAAGTAATTTCCTTCAGCCAATTTCAGAAATTACAGGTTTATAGGTTCATGTTATAAGACCATAGGTAAGGTAAGGTAAGATATTCCATTACTATTTCCAAGGTTCTCAGTAGACGTGGGAAGATCCATCATTTAAACCAAAGCAAGGCTGAAGTATGAGCAATGGGCCCCTAGTTTAAAGGATAGTACCCATAGGAGTTAGGCAAGATCTCTGCTCCTATCTAGTCTGGATAAGAAGTAGGTGATTCATTCAAGCAGTTAGGCAAAGGGATGAAGATCAGAACCCAGTCACGGAAGCTGGGAGACCAAGATAAGGACTAGAGGGCAAAGTCAGAGTCACCTTTGCACCAACAATGACTTGAAGTTCAATTCTAGTGTATTGTTCTGGATGTCCTTAAATCTCAACTGCTTAAGATCAGGATTGGTCTAAATGTGTATCTTCAGACTCACTCCTGGTTAATATGTAATATTATGTCCTATATTGTAGTGACATGTAAACTTCACATCCTATTTGGATGTCTTAAGAGATATCTTAAATTTAAAATTTCCAGAACTGAACTGTTGGTCCCCTCACCACCATTTCTAATCTTTATGCTCCTACAGTATTCCCTGTCTCAATAAATGGCATTACCAATAATCCTTTTTCTCCATTTTAAAACATAAGATCTAAGCTCACATCGAGATCCTTTCTACTTTGGGAATTTCTCCTCTGAAACATTTTTCCCAGATAGTATACTGTCTTTTCATATTCTTTAGTTCTGTCTTTACTTTTTAAAAATTCATTAATTAGTTAATTTTTTTTAGGAAGAGAGGCAGCCTATATGAGCAGGGGTGGCGAGGGTTAGAGGGAGAGGGTGAGACAGGATCTTTAGCAGGCTTCATGCCCAGCAGGTAGCCCCATGTGGGGCTCTATCTCAGGACCCAGAGATCATGACCTGAGCTGAAGTTAGGGGTTGGATACTTAACCGACCGAGGCACCGAGGCACCCCTCATATCATTTAGTTCTGTCTTTAGATGTCATCTTCCCTGAGCATTCTTCCCTGGCATCATGATGTAAAATAACATTCCACTTCTTAGTTTTATTATGTTTCATCACAGATTAACACTATATGAAATTATATCATTTATATATATATTTTCCTACTAAATTGCCTCTCCCACCAGAAGGTAAGAAAGTTTTCTGAGGCCCAGGACTTTGTCTTGATAAGATCATTGCTGCATCCTCAGTACCTGGCACAAAGTAGGTCTCAAAGTTCACTGAACAGATGGGTGGCTGGATGAGTTAATCAATTAACCTGAGCATTTGGAAGGTCTTGAAGAATGGCGATCGTATATTGTTTCGTCATCCTGTAAAAAACTACAAGTAAAGACTCTCCTTCCCATATTCCTGAGTTGTTTTTCTTTGAAAATCCTTGGGGCGCCTAGGTGGCTCAGTTGGTTAAGCGGCTGCCTTCGGCTCAGGTCATGATTCCAGGGGCCTGGGATTGAGCCCTGCAGTAGGCTCCCTGCTTAGCAGAGAGCCTGCTTCTCTCTCTCTCCCTCTGTCTCTCTCTCTCTCCCTCAGCCTTTTGCTCTGCTTACTTGTGCTTTCTGTCAAATAAATAAATAAGATCTTTTTAAAAAGTTATTAAAAAAAAGAAAAAATCCTTTAAGCTGTCTCATTTTTGCACATGTTCAAAGATATTTTCACACAACATTCAACAGTCAAATTGATACAGTTCTTGGAATGGAAATTTTAATTCTTCTTCCTTTATAATTATACTTAGCATATGTTTCACACGTGCTCCTAATAGTGAGAAATGCTGCTTAAAGTGTTTTTCGGTCTCCTGGTGTCTTCAATTAAAGGGAGCCTCCCATACCAGCTGCAGAGCCATGCAGATGACATTGTTGTTATAGTGTTATTTCTAATTATTTTAGCATATGTTGGTGAAAGAACATTTGTATTTTAAAAATCCATAATGAAATAATCAATCTGGGCCATGATCATAATGGCCATTAACATAAAATAGGAGAGAACCAGACATTATCTGGCTTCTGATGTAAGTGTACATCTTCATTTCCGAACGAATGTTGCAACTAGTTCTTATGATAACCAGTGTCCTGTGAATGGAGAAGACAGATGAATAGGTCACATGACCCCACATATAAGCGACCAGTGAAATCTAGGCTGTGGAAAACTCTGCCCAAAAAGCAGCTCATTTTTTGTTTGCTTTTTTTCCCCCAACAATGAAATTGCCAGAAATAAATGATGAAAAGAGGTATACGAGACATAATAAATACGTGTGATGTGTGGACCTTCTTTGGATCCCAATTTAAAAAAAAATCAATCGTAAAAACAAAATAAAACCAAGAAAAAGCACTCTCATGAGACAATCCTAGAAAATTTAATACCTTCTTTTTTCCTGGAAAATTATCAGAGGCTGATTTGAGGAGAGCCAGCTAAGAGATACAAGTTACTGTACTATAAGCAATGGACCTTTAATACAGTTATTTTAAACCATCATTATGTAGATAAACTTAGAAAAGACAGAGTTGCAGATTTCCATGTACAAAAACATATTACTAGAGACCAAAATAGTCTCAGGGAGGTTGAAACTTCTGGGAAAAAAACAAAACAAAACAAACAAACAAACAAAACCTTTGTAATCTAATTATTCTCAGCAATTTCAAGGTGATAGTTAACAAGAATTTAAAAATTTTTACCATTTATCAGGAAAAAAATTTGTCTTCTGTGGCTTGATGGCAATGAATCCTAATCACTACCACTTGTTTAATTTATCATGCACAACTCAGGGGTAGATATGTTTGCTGTTTTCTTTCATGCATCAAGTGAAAAAAAGATAGCCCCAAATTTCCAACAATTAGAGGGTAGTCTTAGAATGTACTTCCCAGCTCCCAAAGTGGAAGTTTTAGACCGATAAATGAAGTGGTGAGATGCAAGTTATCTAGAAAGCTTTGGGTAGACTCTTCCTTTTTGTCCTCTGAAGAGGGGAGTGGTTACTAAAGACCAAAAAATGCCAGCCATAGATAAAACTTAACCTTATCTCAGCTGCCAACTTGTCCACCTTCAAAACTTTTACGGGAAGTAGAAAAATAGATTTATGTTTAAGTCACCATTTTCTTCCTCTTTTTCTCCTCACTGTCTGTACATATGATATAATTGGGGAAGAAATACAGTGCCTGACAAGAAGGAAAGGAATGAGAAAAAGTGGGCCGAAAGTGAGGATATTCACCTTCTGATGAAACACTAGCTGTGCTGATGCTGAAATAGACACTCATTTATTTCATTTTCTATATGTAACATGCATGTGTGTGCCACATATGTGTTATGTATAGATATATATAAATGCAAATACACACACCCATCTGTACATATAATACACACACACAGTGTTTACATCCATAGAAACAGAGATGATAAAATTCCAAAGAACATTCTTTTCTTAGAAAATAATTTAGTATAGGGGCTCCTGGGTGGCTCAGTGGGTTGGGCTTCTGCCTTCGGCTCAGGTCATGATCTCAGGGTCCTGGGATTGAGCCCCACATCGGGCTCTCTGCTCAGCGGGGAGCCTGCTTCCCTTCCTCTCTCTCTCTGCCTGCCTTTCTGCCTACCTGTGATCTCTGCCTGTCAAATGAGTAAATAAAATCTTTAAAAAAAAAGAAAATAATTTAGTATATTTATTCATTTCCTGTATATTTTCATGCTGAATGTATGAGCTACATTTTGCTGGATGCAAGACATATTTCTAAAGATAAAATGGTGATACTTTTACTTTCATAAAGAAGATATCATTATTATTGAAGCTAAATATTGTCAATAATATTTTATATTATTGTTTTATTAATATAAAATTTTATGGGCAATGATATTAATACTTTTTTGTTCTTCACAGGAAAAATTATCATTAAGGAAGGTATTGGAGAAAATAATGCCCAGTCCATTGTTTTTATTTCCACATGTAGGTGTACCGAGACACATGGACATATAAAGTTTAAATTACCATTTAAATCATGTTTCATACACAAATATAAATAACATAGAGCAAACTTGGGGATTGGTGCAGTTGGTTAAGCATCTGCCTTTGGCTTAGGTCATGATCCCAGCATCCCAGGATCGAGCCCCACATCAGGCTCCCTGCTCAGCAGAGAGTCTGCTTCCCTGTCCCTCAGCAACTCCTGCTTGTGCTGTCTCTCTATAAAATAAATAAAATCTTTAAAACATAGAACATTCTTTCATATTTAGGATTATGAAAATAAAACATGTTTATAATTTGGATAGGGAGGGAGAAAAGGGTAGAAAATTCCAATGTGAACTATAACTTTCTTAGAATAGTAATTCCAGGGGCGCCTGGGTGGCTCAGTGGGTTAGGCCGCTGCCTTCGGCTCAGGTCACGATCTTAGGGTCCTGGGATCAAGTCCCGCATCAGGCTCTCTGCTCAGCAGGGAGCCTGCTTCCCTCTCTCTCTCTGCCTGCCTCTCCATCTACTTGTGATTTCTCTCTGTCAAATAAATAAATAAAATCTTTAAAAAAAAAAAAAAAGAAAAGTAATTCCAAAGATATCAGGCTAACACGTGCACCCCCACCCAGTACATACTGGGTACTCAAGATTATTTTTGAATGAATCAACTGATTAACAAAGGAATGTCAGCCTAATAGGAGACAGGGGAGGATAGAAAACATGAGGATTTCCAAGGGAAAAATGGGTACAAAGTAGTGGAGGCAGAGACCTTCCAGTAAAGAGATGAGAACTAACTCAGAAAATGTTTTCTCCGCTTGTAAGTATAAATGCAGTGCCAATGCTTTTCTCCCTTCCCTCAAGAGCACAGAGAAGTTTTAAAGGACTTTCTAGACTTAGTATTGACAAGCTGATCTTTGGCTGCAGGATTCTAGCTCTGTGGTCACTACCCCTGTCCTGATTGCATAAAACCACCGAGACCAGAATTTACAAGCTTACCACAAGGACATATTATAAGAATCAGCCAAGACGGATGTGTCAGCACTTTGAAACAATTAAATACCCACAGCTCCGGAAGTCTTACTGTGGTTACCATAATTATAACTACTATTAATAACAAAAGCAGAAGTGGCTCCAAAATTCACAGTGTTCAAAATCAAGCCCACCTATTTTTGATAGTCACAATAATTGTGACCCTTTCATTTGTCTACTATATTAACGTCTAAATTACTAATCATTACCTGGTATTTAGAACTGAATTTAAAACCCACCAACTGCCAAAATAATGACAAGCCCCTTCCCACTTTTGCCTCGTATTTGCTGAGTACCTATGCGTTTCTTTAATGATACTCTACATATAACCTATTATTCTAAGGAGTTTTTGTGTTTTAAGAAACAAATGCATTGCTGTAGAAACATCTCAATTTTATTATTCTCTTAATGTTTTAATTAGACCTCCAGGGAAACATCTAGGCACATGAATTAAAAGTAAAAAAGTAGAGGCAGCAGGAATCCTCGTTATTAGATATCTTAGATTTCGTTATACTTTGGAGTTGAGTATTTTACCATGGACGTTCTAGACAGAGGTTTTTTACCTGTAGCACTCATACATAAAACACCACCCCACAGGTGTAACTTCCCGGAGTCCTCCACTAGATCCAAGCTTGATCCAGCACTGGGTGGCACGGGCTCTCGATGTGCTAGCTCTTAGCTGCATAAAAAGTATCATCAGCCTTTTATCCTGCTGTTGTTCATGCTGACTTCTGTTTCTTAGCAGTATCACTGCATGTAAAACAAATCGAAAGGCTAGTTTGCCTTGTTATATTTCTTTAGAAATCCCTGCCTCCTCTTCCTTTCCATGGGCCACTATCACTTTGAAAGGCATGCTTTTCTTTATTTTTGCTAATCAGTTTAGGTCGTGCTAATTAAGAACTTGTATTTGAAGTTGAGTGGTAGGCCCAAGAATGTACAAGACCTCCTTATCATTAAGGAGCACAGGGTAAAGGAGAGGAGACCAGTGTGTAATTAATTGCTTGCAATGCAACAGGATATCTGTAGTGGTTTAAATGGTTGTGGAAAGGGTGTGGATAATTTCAATCTTGAACTTTTTATTTTTTTTTTAACCATTGACATGTCATCTAACAAATTTCACAACAAAATATGATTTCTTTCATCTCCCCTCAATTAAAACTTTCTGTGGGTCTTTTAATTTTTTTTTTGTAGTTTTCCCATACAGTATTAATTGATGTCCCTGATTAGAAACACCAGCAGTCTAAGACAGAGTGTCTTCTAACATTTAATGGCTTAATTAAGCCCTGGGTTATTTTGGTATTAAAATTTCATCGTTGTTATATTCTGTTCTTCCAAAAATTGAAATTGCTTATCCAATATATAAAATCAGTTTTCATATGGCCAGTTCGTTAAGGAGAAAACAGTTCTATAATTATGCTAGAAACCAAAGAGTTTACAGTTTCTCATGTTTGATGAAGATGTACAAAATAATGACTATCTACCAAAAATTATTCCCTAGGCTTTAAGCTCTGTTTATGCATATATCCTCAGGATTGAACTGTTTCAAAGAGAAGAGAGTATTTTGTATTAATAATTATAGGTATCGGTAACATATGCTTGATTCTGTCATGTTTTGATACACAAAATTCTAACCCATCGAAATTTTCTTTGTTACCCATAGAAATTTCCTTTCTTCACATCCCTTAAAAGTATAGCAAAACAAAACAAAAGAAACCACATCAAAGAAAGTTTCCAAAACTGAGTTTTCAAATAAGACTTTTCTCTATTGTCAGTTTTGATATTTGCACCAGAGAACGATTTCTATTTTGTATTGTCTACTTTCCGTTGTTGTTTTTGAATTTAGGTTTTCTGTTTTCTACACTTGACCTTCTCTTCTTGTCCACTTCTGTTCCCAAAAGGAAGCCTAAACTAGTTCTGCATTATCTCTATGTGTGCTCGGGGTTATCAAGTTATCAACAGATCGAGGAATTGATGAAAATTGGCCTTTGTTACAGCTCACCAGAGATCTTCGTATAATTACCAGTGATTAGAATTGTATGGGCAGCTTGTTTCTAAAAATCAATCAATCATCCATCAATCAATCAATAAAAATAAAATTGGAAGTGTTGACAATCTTAAGAGAATATTCTTTTTTTTTTTTTTTTAAGATTTTTATTTATTTATTTGACAGAGAGAGATCACAAGTAGGCAGAGAGGCAGGCAGAGAGAGAGGAAGGGAAGCAGGCTTTCTGCTGAGCTGAGAGCCCGACACAGGGCTCGATCCCAGGATCCCGGGATCATGACCTGAACCGAAGACAGAGGCTTAACCCACTGAGCCACCCAGGTGCCCAAGAGAATATTCTTATTAAAAAGATGGAAAAGCACCAAGTGCAATAGACTGTGTTGATCCCTGTCTTGAGACTGACCTCATGGAGTGAGATTGACAATTTTTCTTTCTAACTAACCAACAAGCCAACTAATTAACATAAACTCTCATCACTACTTTCTTCCTAACATCCTTCTTTTGCTGACCTTTGCTTAGGCTGCTGAACAACAAAACAAAATCACACTGCAATGAAATGTGTCATCACATCAAAATAATATTCACCAAACTCACCCATGTCTTCAGTGTATCTTTCAAAGCTATGTATTCATATGGCATCATCCCTCATCTTCCAATCTCCCTCTATCCTCTTGACACTGTATATTCCAGCCATTTGAAATTCCAGATTTTGCTCATATTCTCCTTTATTGCATGATATGATTTTTCCTTCTCTTTATTGGGTCAAGTTCAAGTGCTAGGATATCAGATCCAAAATGTGTGACAGTCAGAACAGTGTTAGAAGTCCCTTCTTTGTGCTGTTTGAGATTCCCCTGAAACATCTGCCACTCCTCAGAAAATATCATATATTATCTGTTTGTTTCCCTTCTCTGCTGGACTATGAGTTCCTTGAAGACAGACACTGAGTCTTTTAATTGTCTCTCTACTTTTCAGATTTAGCAAAGTTTCTGATGCTGAAGACATTCCTTCAAGGTAAATTGAATGCATTTGAATATTTGGAAGATGACTTAAAAAGACATCTTAAAAAGACATTAACTCAATGATAAGGAAGAATATTTTATACACCAATGTGTTGAAAACCCCATCTGCTAGGCCCTAGCATTTTGTTGAAGGCAATGCTGAATATCCACAATACTGAATTAGAAACTAAACCTCATGAAATTTGAATAAAGTCATAAGATATACTTATAGACCAATTTTGCTCTGCTTTTGATTAAAATCATATAATTGGAAATTAATTTTTGCAACAGCTGATTAAGAACTTTGTAAAGTTCTATATCTCTTAAAAACACAACACATGAAGCAGTAAAACAAACGGGGTGTATAAAGTAGCAAACTGATTTCTAAACCACCTCTACAGATACCTCTTCAAAGAAGATAAACATGGAAGCATCATCTCTCAAAAATCTAACTCCTGTCAAATACGACTTGGTATCTATTTAATGTGAAAGAGCGTTGCTTAGCTACTTGTGAAAGTCAAGCCCAGTGCTTCATGCCTGAATTTTTAGGAAGGAAGGAGTCAGCAGTATATTTAGTTTTGATAGGAAGCCAGACTGTCTAGTTGTTTGAGGGATTCTTAAAAGATGAAAATCATTAAAGTCTACCTTCTATTGAGTGTGCTTATCTACTATTTCAAATATAAGTGTGTTGCATGGAGACCTCAAATAAACCTGACCCTGCTTATTTATGTAGTATTTGAGTCATGGAAGTCTCCATTGAATCTGGATACTCAGAATAAGAAAGAGGAAGAGGGTGGGGGAGAGAGAGAAAGAATGATGCCAAGTTAAAAAAAAAAAAAGCCAAAATAAAAGTGCAATATATTACATGATCCTACTTATAAAATACTAGGCTATTCTGGAATAGGTAAAAATAGAACAGAAAACATCTAATTGGTGGTTAGGGACTACAGGTGAAGGGAATTCTTCATAACAAAATGTCATGAGGAAATTATGGGATGGGGGAGTCATTTTATACATTCTGGTGGTGGTAGAACTGAATATTTGTAAAAATTTATAGAACTAAATATGAACAAGGGTTAATATTTAAAATTAAACCTATAGTTTTGAGATAGTTGTAGTTTAACATATAGTTGTAAAATGTCACAGAGTGATCTCATGTCACCTTCATGCAGTTTTCTCTGATGGTAAAATCTTGCAAAACTGTAATACAATATAAAAAATGGGATATGGAGATTGATGAAGTGGAGAAAGAGGACATTTTTGTCCCCCTAAGGATCTCTCCTCTTGCCCTTCTACAGCTATCCTGCTGTCACCCAGTTCATAAGCCATGGCAACCACTAATACATCCTTCCTTTCTAGGTAGAAAATATGTCAGCTGCAAATAAGGATGGTTCCATTTCTTCTAAATTTGTTGCTTTCCAGTTCCTTCTCTCGCCTTGCTGTCCTGGCTAAAGGACTTCGGTAACATGTTAAATCAGAGTGGTGAGAACAAAAAATTCTGTTTCTGATCTTAGGTGGAAGCATTCAGTCTTCTGCCACTAAGTATGTTAGCTGTAGGTTTTGTGTAGATGCTCTTATCAACGTGAAGAAAAGTTCTGCTCTCTTTCTACCTTGCTATGTGTTTTTACTGTGAATTGGTGTAAAATTCTGTCAAATGCTTTCTCTCTATCAATTGATAAGATCATGTAAGTTTTCATCTTTATCTTACAAATAGGATTGATTTTTGAATACTGAACCTATATTGCAGACTTGATTTGATTTAATTCAATTATTAGTTAACGTTGTTAATTTCTGATTGTGCCAAAATTATACATTAAGCCTAATCATAAGTACGTATGTATAGGAAAAAATAGCATAAACATGGTTTGGTACTATCTGTGGTTTCAGGCACCTACCCAGGGTCTTGAAATATATCCTGCAGTGAAGGGGAATTACTGTGTATGATTTACAACTATCATTTCCCATTCAGTACCCTGCTTTTCATTTTGTTGATGGTTTCCTTTGCTGTGCAGAACCTTTATAGTTTGACGTGGTCCTATTTGTTTATTTTTGCTTTGGTTTCCCTTCTTTTAGAGTCAGAGCCAAAAAAAAAAAAGTCACTAAGACCAATGTCAAGTTGCCTACTACCTATGATTTTTTCGAGGAGTTTTATGACTTCAGGTCTAACAGTCAACTCTTTTTTATTGTATTTTTTTTATTTCTAAAGATTCTATCTGATTTGTTTTTATACCTTTAATTTCTTTGCTGATATTTTCCTCTTCTTTGCTATGACTTTCTGTTTTTCTTATCTGTTTCAAGCTTGTCCATCATTGTTTGTTGAAGCAATTTGATGAAGCAGGCTTTCAAATCCATGTTAGAGAATTCTAAAATATTTGTTAAGTCTTGGCATCTATCAATTGATTGTCTTTTTCATTCAGCTTGAAATCTTTCTGTTTTGAGTAGTTTTATATAATTTTTATATATTGAGTATATATACTCATCTATTATATATATGAATATATTTTTATATAATATTATAGACCTCTGGATGTTATTTAAATTTTCTGTTTTCATTGTTGTTGCTGTTTTGATACTGCTCCAATAGTAGAAAGAGGGTACTGCACTGAATTGCCAGGTGGGAGCAAAAATCCAGGTTTCCCACTTGGCCTCCTTTACCATCCAAAGGAGAGCTCCTCATCACTGCTGTTTGATGGTGACAGTCCTGACTCTACCACAAGCCTCTTCTCACATTGTCCCAACCTGATGAGGGAGGGGCACTTCTGTCCCTATTGAGTGGGAGTGGAAGTTCAAGCTGCCATGTGGTCTTACACACACTCTGGGTCAGAGGTTGTTACTGGTTGTCTTGACGCCCTGCTTTGCCTTATCTGACTCCACATCAGTGGGGGTTTTGGGTATCTCATTACACAGGTGCCAGTATGGAAGTCTAGTTTCCCCACTCAACATTTGTTGTAATGGTTGGGGCTGGACCACTGTTTTTGTTTTGTTTGCTTTTTTCTGTGGTGTTCTGCTGGAATTCTTATTGCCCAAGGGATCATCAACACGGATTAGTCTTGTGAATAGCATGTTCCCTGTTGTAATATGAAGCACACTTTCCTTCTCCTAACATCAATCAAATTACAAGAAAATATTGGACCAATCCCAATACAAGGTCATCTACAAAATACCCAGTCAGGTCTCAAAACCATTTCGGTCACCAAATAAAAAAATAATTCTGAGAAACTGTCACAAGTATAGAAAGTCGGAGCCTAAAAAGAGATGACAATGGAATATATACCCTGGTTGAGATCCTGGAACACAGAAAAGACATTAGGCAAAAACTAAGGAAGTGTGGAAAAACATGGACTTAAGGAAGTTTTAATGGTAAAAGAAACCGGGAATGGGTGTACAGTAAGTTGCTGTACCATCCTTGCAATTTTTCTGTAAACTAAAACTATTCTAAGAAATACATTTTATGTGAAAAAAGGTGAAGAATGTGTTTCCACTCTTATTTAATCATGTGCTTTTTTTGGCAAGCCATTAATTATTTTTAATTAGGCAGAGTCAAAAGTTATAATAGTACATTACAGATGAAATTGTCTGTTATCTAAGAGAATCATTATGTCACCCCCATCTTCATGTAGGTTTTCTTAGCAAAGGTGTGGGTGAAAATACTGATGAAGACTGACAACAGCCATGGTCCTGTTATTTCTAATAACGATTTTGAGCTGAATTTACCAAGAATGATCAACATATACTGGATAGATTCTGTTGTTGTTTTTAAATATCACTTATGTTGATATGATTTTTTAAAAATTGTTCATCATGTAAAGCACAAACAGCACGTTTTTGTCAGCCCAAATCTTGTTATAGGTAGAACAGCCCTTTCATCGTATTTCAATAAATATACATTATTGATGCCTGCTGACTCAAACCCTATTTACGCTCTTGATTCAAATATAAATATGCATGGTTAGTTACCTATTTGGTTAGTTTCTTAATCAATACAATCCAGTTTCCCTCACCTCATTAATGTTTATTTTCCTTCCATTAAGTCATTTCACTTTGTAAATTCAATGCTGATAAATGCTTTTTATAAAAGTTCTCATTTTTGCTTTATGGGAACTCAGAAGTTCATTCTTTGCTATTAATAACTGACATTTGGGTGCAATTTCAGTCTTCCTCTGATGATGCCTTTTGTGATTTGGGTTGGTACTTCTAATCTGCAATTCATATATTCCCAAATTAGATTATAAATTCTTTGTAGATAGGATCCTTTTCTCTTTAGTATCTGTATTGTGCTGGGGTAGTAACAACACTACATCTGTATTAAATATTGACAAGTAATTTAATTACACAAAGATCATTTTTGCATTAAAATTTGATTGGACAGACTAATGCCAATTAGAATTTTAAAATATTAGAATGAGTCTATTTATACATGTGCTGCTAAATTGAATGTTACAAAATGGATTTAAAATTTTCATATATTTGTAAATTGCAATAGAATCACAATATTTGTATATTATCTGTTGGTGTTGATGTTAGTCTGTGCATATCCATACATCCTTTTCCATGGCAGTGATCTTGTATAAGTTTGGGTGTTCCCAAATACTTGGGACAGGTGAACTTCCTTTATATAACACTTTCCTGAAATTGAGCAGATGGGCGATTCCACAGTTGTTCCTGTGGAATTCATAACATCATGACTTTTAAGACATATAAACATTTGTCTTGCCCATCCTGGCAAACTTCACTCCAGAGCGGTGACCTGCATTTGATGTTCATAACATCTATAAATATGAAGTCCCTTTATTTTCTATATCAGTCCACAAAAAGGCAAAAGTGCAGTAGCAAAAAAAATAAAGAAATAAATAAAAAGGAATAACATTCTTCTAAAACTTTCTTTTTTCAGTATAATAGTTACCATCAATACATCCTTAATTTTTTAAAAAGTTTTTAAAAGATTTTATTTATTTATTTGAGAGAGAAAGAGCATGAGCGGAGCAGGGAAGGGTAGAGGGAGAGGGGAAAGCAGGCTCCCCGCTGAGTAGGGAGCCTGATCTCAAGACCCTGGGATCATGGTTGGAGGCAAAGGCAGACACTTAACTGACTAAGCCACCCAGGTGCCCCTGTCCTTAGTATTTTTAAATCGTTTTGTAGATATGACACTTATTTGAATTATGATCATATTCTCCTTCTAGGTGTTCCATAATGGGTGCCCAGCCTTTTTGGTTTGCACTGAAACTCACTCAGACCTGTGTGATTTCTGTTCTTCTGAGAGGTTGTCCAGAAGGTGTTGGATGGTGTGTGGGGATCTCTTCTTGCGGATGCTGGGATAGACTTTGGCCACCGAGGCTGATATGTCAGGATAAGACTTCATCCAACACCTCCAGCTGAGAATATCACAGACCATGGCCACCATCGGGGCACAGTCACTCTTGCTCTGCCTGGCTTCCTTCTGACACTTGAAGCATTTGTAAGAGGTCGCATCTGTGCCATATAGGAGACCCAGCAAACTCTTAAATTAGAATATCTCCAGGAAAAAAAAAAACAAAAAACAAAAAACAACTCATCTAAACTCAAGTTGGAAATCTTAGAAGGGGAGCTAGTTGGGGAGGGGCTGGCGGGCCCTCCACACTGTTTGGGGGGAAAGCCAATGCATTTAAAAGGCAGCCCCTTTGGATTCCTTTTCTACATGTCTCAAGGTCCAACGGCTGTTGTTTTAACGGATTAGTTAACCTTTTTTCACCCTTCAGTGAACTTCGCATTATCATCTTAAAACATTATTTCAAGATACTACCTATATATTGCTGGAAGGAATGACTTTGAGAGCACATGTTTGAGGGGACTCAACCCCTCACTCTCGTCCCGATGCAATCTCTCAGGGATAATCTCGCCCTCTATTCAGAAGCTCATCAACAGCCATGAAGGTTTTGAGTTCATTTTTGGCCTTGATGAGAATAGGACTTATTTCCAGAGAGGATGCCACCTCTGAAATGTTAGTATGTGAGGCAACGAGCCAGTTTTCTCAGTGCTCTCCCGAATCCTCACTAGGCAAAGGGGGCAAAATGTCACAGCTTTCTCTTCCCCTCTTACACAGCTTGTTGACTTGCCTGACTGGATGTTTTGTCTCTAAAGCAGACCTGTTGTTAGAAAGGCATCATCGGAGTGTCAGGCAACATCCATAAAATGCCTCATTTAGCTAACCTCTTTATCCATATGCCTTCCTGATGACCAGACCTCACCATCCCCCTGGTACTTGGCTTTTCCTCATGCTGCTCTCAGGAGGAAAGCACCTTCTGACATATATGCTCTATGCTTCCAAGAGTCGGGGCTCCATGGTGTAATACTCTGATCATTAGAACTACTCACAGAGCTTCTAAACACCCAAATAGCTTTCTCAGTCCCTCCTCACAGAGATTCATGATAAGGGTTTTGGAGTAGACCTAGGCATCAGAAATTTATAAAAGGGCCCATGGGAAGTCCTCAGCTATTTTTGCTGCTCATTTCTATGATTTTATCAGTTTTTGTGTCTTTTCACTAATTTTCCTTACATATTCCTCCAAATTTAAGCAAATGCAAATAAGCCTAAGTAGCCTCCATCACCAACATCAGCTTATAGTAACTAGAAAGCACAGCAGACTAAAGTTATGGAAGGATCTTTTATATTACAGCATCTACAAAGATGAAAAATACTTGCTTGGAATGCAAGATTAACATTAATTATCCTTGGGGCCCCTGGGTGGCTCAGTTGGTTAAACATCTGCGTTCAGCTCCAGTCATGATTCTGGGGTCCTGGGATCGAGCCCCAAGTCCATCAGGCTCCCTGCTCAGTGGAGAGCCTGCTTTTCCTTTTCCCTTGCCCTTTCTCCCACTCATGCTCTCTCTCCTTCTCTCTCACCCTCAAAATAAATAAATGAAATCTTAAAAAAGTTTAATTATCCATACCTGAATTGGGTTCTTCAAAATCACATTTATATTTATATTACAGATTCTTGTTCTAAAGTTTTTGACTTTTCTAATGTATGATAAACCCCAGATGAAAAAGTGTTAGTCTCTAGCATT
Source organism: Mustela erminea (assembly GCF_009829155.1). Taxonomy (NCBI): domain Eukaryota; kingdom Metazoa; phylum Chordata; class Mammalia; order Carnivora; family Mustelidae; genus Mustela; species Mustela erminea. The sequence goes on along the minus strand of NC_045621.1, from coordinate 100,673,644 downwards.
TATAAAAGTAAATTCTATAACACCATCTAACTTGGAGGTTAACAAGTGTGTTTGCTTTTAATTCCAAGATGTACATATATATGTGCCTAATACTAGTTACACCGTTATGTCTATATTCAGCTAATTAACATAAGTGGACCATTAAGGGTATCCAACAGGAATGTTGATTACAATAAATTATGGGTAGAGGTCACTTTGTCTCTAATGTGTATACTTGCTATGAGCTCTGATATTATTCTAACTGTAAAGTTTCCTTGGTTAAAATCTTCAAAGTCCCATTGGAAGGATCCTGTTGGAGGTCTTTGAGCTAGAAGTTGGCAGTGTTCAGTTGTATAGTAAATCTCCCTTTGGCCAGTGGACAGGGATATTGGATAGAAACTACTTTTTGGGGGGTGCCTGGATCAGTCAGTTGAAGGTCCAGCTCTTGGTTTGGACTCAGGTCATGATCTCAGGGTCATAATCTCAGTCTGCTTCTCTCCCTCTTCCCTCTGCCCACACACTCACTTATGATCTCTCTCTCTCTCTGAAATAAACAAAATCTTAAAAAATACATTACTTTTTAACAATTGAGGGTAAGGCAAGCAGACTGGCCCGGAAAGTGAGAGCATGGTAGAAATAGAGGAGTTTCTGGAAATGCACCTTTTGGGGAGGGTAAAATAACTTGAAAGTTCAAAGGACCTGATAACATGTGGAACAGGATCCAGCAGCCCTGTTATGGCTTCATTCAAGAGATGCCTAAACAGAAAGAGAGATTTTAAGGCATTGGCTTACATGATTGTGCGGGCTAGCAAGTCTAGAAGTCTTCAAGGCAGGATAGAAGAGTGGGGAATGAGGAAGAATTCATGTTGAAGTTTGAGTCTGAACCACTCAAGGAAAAATTGCTTCTTTTTAGGGCACCCTTTGTCTTTTCTCTTAAGTCCTTCAACTGACTGGATGAGGCCCACCCATATTACAGATGGTAATCCACTCTACTCAAAATCTACTGGTTTAAATGTTAATCATATCTGAAAAATACCTTCACAGCAACATCTAGACTGATTTCTGTCCAAACAAGTGGGCATCATAACCTGGTCATGTACATACATAATTAATCACAGCCTGATTCACCAAATAGAGCAGAAAAAAGGAGGGCCAAGACCATCCTTCAGGCAGACTCAAGGGTATCTGGGGCCATACATTCCACAGGTCTTGGCACTCCATGTGAACTGGGAGTCTGAAATTCCTGTGACTGGACCTCCCTCACATATACAATGATAAGCATTGGTGTAATGGACACTTCATTGCATGCCCCCCATTTTCCTACAGTAATTAGGGCCAGCAGTTCATTCTAGAGTTTGACTGAAGGTTTTGAAGAATCAACTTTAGCCAGTATAAGAGCAAGCAGACTTCTGACACTGGTTAATTTAATAAATACTTTTAACTTCTTTAGACACCTGTAGAGAATTTTATATTCCAGTAGAAATGAAATTTTTGATTATCCGGATAAACGTCTCCTCTCTTCACTTCGCTGAGCCTTTGTAGATACAGTCTGAGTAAGCTGTGGTTGTATTTTGGAACCATGAATGTGTCATCTAGCCGTCAGCACCTGAGCATAAGAACTACTGAGAGGTGTTCTATGGTTCTTAACATAAACGTTCGGTGACATTCAGTGTTTATTTAGATTAACACCTTCCTAACCAGGGCAACTTAGCTGAAAATCCAAAGAAAGAGGAAAAATAGAACTATGATTTAAAATATAAAATCTGTAGTTGAAGTTGGGCATTGGGTAGAAACTGGGAATGGTATGAGGTGGCATAAGAACTTTATGGGGCATTAGCAGTAATTTATCACCAGTATGAGAGTAGCAAGCATTGTAATTAACTCAGACTTAGAGGCGGTTCAAATGGACTATAGCAGTGGAATAAATATTATTGAAAATTGTTTTGTAATATTTAGGGCAACAAATAAGTTCAAAGTTCTTTTTGTATTCAAGTGTTCTGTCGGATAAATCCAACTTTCTGTTGCCCATGGATTTGCATTGGCCCGAAGAAAAAGAGCTATTTATTTTATTTATTTTGACTTATCCCGGAAGGTGAAAGGACTCTCAGTTGTTCTAATAGAAGAACCTAGAAAAAAGTTAGAGCTGCTGCCTATTTGTTCACAAATAAATATATTTTCTTAACAGTACCTCTGTTCATTATGTTCTTCTGACCTGGTCACGAGGCAAAAATATTCTCTCATTTTCTCATCCTTCTGAGGATGTGAATTTCAAAGCAGCATTTAAACTTTCTAAGGCTTCTTTATAAATACAATTATAAATTACACTTTTTATTAGCAAGACTAGTCCACAGAATTATTCCACTATATGAGGTATCATTTATTTATCAGTTCTGTCCCAGTTTGTTATCACATGGCATTAACTGGAATGTCATCTTTGATACTATATAACATTTAAACACTAAAAGGCAGGGCTTTGAAATTGGCTGGAATATATAGTGTTTAATATTTCTCTCTTTTGCTGGGTGATTATCTGGCACTAATTCAATTTAATCAGTTTGCAGCATTTCTAGAGAATCATAGTGGTTTATGTGATTTGAAATGAAGTTAAAGTTTTTTAACTTCTCCTTACGTTAATTTTAAATGCCAGCAGAGAACCAACTGCTGTGAAAATTAATGAATGAGCTACACCAGCCTGTCTTCACTTTGCACTTGAGTAATACTATACTCAGAGAACATGTGCGATAAACAAAATAAACCCAAATAATACAAATGATACAGAGAGATAGTAATCTATCTGCTTTTGGCTAAGAAGGCAGACTGACAATTCCATTCTCTCTCTCTTTTTTTCCATAGACAATTTTTGGTATGAAAATAAAGAAACGATTTTGTTGTTCTTATTGGGAATCTTAGTAATGTTTGGATATGTTGCCGTAAGATTCTATTGTATTACTTTTACTTAAAAAAGTGTTGTATTTATTATTCCTACTTCATTGTGTCACTCGTCACAGTGAGATTCATAGAAAGGAGTGAAATCCTCAGTTCTGAAACCCCACAGCCACACTACTTCACATGAGCAAAAGGGCGAATTCAGAGAAGGAGAGTTCCCTGTGCCTGGTGCAAGTCTGGGCCCTACCCTGCCATTTCTCAGCTTGAGAAGCTTCTCTAATGGCTCTGGTTTTCACTCTCCTCATTTGAAAATGGAAAATAAGGGCTCGAATCATATCAGATTCTGGTGAGGAATAGAAGTCAGTTGTGTTAAGGAACTCACTCATAGTAGACATTCAATCAATCATAGTTATAATAATAACACTCATCATCATCATCATTACAATTCCAGAGAAATTCTAATCCAAAGACAATCCTAGAGAAAACAATACACATTCTTCCTACCCTGTGCTAACACTCAGTACAATACATGTGCACATTTATAGATAGTGAACAGACTACCTCTAGATATCTCATTCAAATACTTCTGCAGCAAATGATCTCTGGTCCTAATGAAAACTAAACAAACAGGATATCTGACATGAGCACTGGGAAAACATCTTTTTATTCTAATATTTTGATCCCAGAATTGAATTGGGGGACTTAATAATACTGTGTTTCTTTTTCTTTACTGACCCAGAAAAAAAGGATTTTTCTTTTAAGAACAGGATGTGTGTTGGGGCGCCTGGGTGGCTCAGTGGGTTAAAGCCTCTGCCTTCAGCTTGGGTCATGATCCCAGGGTCCTGGGATCGAGCCCCACATCGGGCTCTCCTCTCACTGGGGAGCCTGCTTCTTCCTCTCTCTCTTTGCCTGCCTCTCTGCCTACTTATAATCTCTGTCTGTCAAATAAATAAATAAAATCTTAAAAAAAAAAAAAAAAAGAACAGGATGTGTGCAGGGGCACCCGAGTGGCTCAGTAAGTTAAGCATCTGCCTTCAGCTCAGGTCATGATCCCAGAGTCCTGGGATTAAGCCCTGCATTGGGCTCCCTGCTCAGCAGGAATGTGCTTCTCCCTCTACCCTTCTCCCTGCTCATACACACACTCTCTCTCAAATAAATAAATAAAAACCTTAAAAGAAAAAGAACAGAATTTGTGCAGAGTTAAAAAACATTTCAGAGGGGGCGCCTGGGTGGCTCAGTGGGTTAAAGCTTCTGCCTTGGGCTCAGGTCATGTTCTCAGGGTCCTGGGATCGAGCCCCACATCGGGTTCTCTGCTCAGCAGGGAGCCTGCTTCCTCTTCTCTCTCTCTCTGCCTGCCTCTCTGCTTACTTGTGATCTCTCTCTGTCAAATAAATTAAAAAAAAAAAAACATTTCGGAGGAATAAAATGTAAATTATAATTCACCAAGTGCCTTTTGGTACATTTTCTTTTTCTCTTCTTGCTAGCAGAAGTCACCCATGTTAGAGTGGATGACTCTGGAATGTATTACTAGATCAGTTACAAAACTGATTAAATAAAGGGCATCATTCACAATAAATCTGAATGGCACTTATGCGTGTGTGTGGCATGTAAGTGGCTATATTCACACTCTCTCCAGCCATGTAGTAGCCCTGCTATGTAACAAATCCACGTGCTTAATTAAAACACTGGCTTATCTTCACTTGAGGGAAATAATGAAAGGCTAATAATGGGATTTTTGAAGAAATAAGCAGATGTTTACTATGTTTAATCTTGAGTCTGTAGAATCTGAGTTCCCCAGAAGCCCTCCCCAAGCTCTTCACCGTGTGTGTGTGTGCATGTGTGTGTGTGTGTGTGTGTGCATCAGAGGACTACCGGTCAGCTCATGTTTGCCTTCACCTCCTGACAATTGGTGGGAGCTGGAAATGCTTGTTGCCATTTGCTTCATTTAACTTTCCCTTCCCGGTCTCACTGCATGTGCCAGAAGACATCAAACAAACCCTAGGACTGCATGGACATAGACTTCTACCTGTCCTCTGTCAGATGCTTATGGTTTCTAACTTCTGCTGTCTTGTGGTTTCTGGGAATAATTGGCATTATCTCATCTCATTTGCTGTTCTCTGGGGCTTCAGAGCTGGGGCTCAGTCTGGCCCTGCTTTCTAGCTATCCCGATCTCAGATTTCTAGGTATGGATTTATTTATTTCTCATGGAGATCATCACTCATCCAGCAGACCCTGAGATTTTTTTCTTCTTTTGCATTCTCATTGTGCATAATTCTGCTATTCTACTGCATCTGCCTCTGACTCATGAGGAGTTAAAGAACCGAAGAGTGGAAAACATGCTCCTATGTCCATAATTTTACAGAAATTTCTATCTTCTGTTTTAGTTTGTGATCACCCAAAGATCAACTAGAGATATCACTTCAGAGTATGAACAGAGCCATAATATAATATTATTCAGATCATGAAGCTACAGTGAATTAGAGTAAAATTCTACCTCAGTTGTTTATTAATTATTTGGCCTGAGACAACTCTCCAGGCTTGAGGAAAAATATCCTAATCTGTACAAGGGGGTAATAAGAATGTTAACCTTGTGGAGAAGTGAACATGAGTAGAAGAGATAATGCATATGAAGTTCTGGTTTCTTGGTCCCTGAGAAAGAGCTCAGCATATAATAACCATTATTTTAATCATCATTTTAGGGTTTTTAAAAAATTTGTTTTAATTTTAGCCCTACAGGGAATTCATAACACTTTGACAGAAATTTTAGCTTTAAGCATTTTTATCTATTGCTCTTTCTAATAGCCATTAAAGTAATGACCTCCCCTCACTGTCTCCAGTTCAGTCTTCCACTTACTTGTTTAAAAGGAAGAAAACCTAGACTTTATCCCTATACATTCTCCACAGGTCTCTCTATGGCAGAATCATCCCTTCTTAAGAAGAAGTCTTGTAGGGGCGCCTGGGTGGCTTAGTCAGTAGAGCACGAACATGTGTCTCTTGATCTCAGGGTCAAGATTTCAAGCCCCACGTTGGGCATAAAGATTACTTTAAAATAAAGTGTTCTTATATACCTACCGTACTACTATGTATTAAAGGAAAAGACTGTTTTCTTCTTCTTCTTTTTTCCCCCTTAAAAAATACTTTACATATCCACTCTCTAGTATTCTGTCTTCAACTAAATAAACTGGTACAATGTCTGTGGTGTCACCAAACATGCTCCATATCCAAAAGCCTTTGGTTTCAGTTTCTTTCACCTGCCCAGCGGCTATGGTTCTCATCATTGTCCTTATAGGTGTATGTTTCTAAGAGCAAAGTTATAATTCTTTGTCAGTGTCTGTCCCATAATACTGTAAAGTATAATGAAATTTATAAAGAATTATAAATATATAGTTTGAAGGATAAGGAATATCCTTTTCCAACTTTGAGTGCATTTCTATTAGTATAATAGTGTATTGAGTAGGTTTATGCAATTATTTATTTGGACCATGAAAAATGCCTCTGACTAAAGGGGTTAGAGAGAATTTCCTTTTCTGGGCATGGAAACTGAGACAACTGATTTTCTCCAAAGCAAAGTAAGGGCTGTAAGCAAACTAGAATCTAGGCTTTTGACGACAAATTCTAGGATGATTCTGCAGCTGTCATCTCTTACACGTGTTTTGATAACAGACCTTCTGTTGATCTTGGAATTGTTAGTGGATTCGTATCAAGGGTAAATTCTCGCAAGTGGCCTATTCCTTTCATAAGAAAAAGGGTTCAGTTGCCCCATCTTACACTTGTGAAAATCGCCACTCTATTATGCATGGATTTTGAACACTTTAGCTGACAATTGCTGTTTCTAGTAATACCTGGTTAACCTGTGTGATATAGTCATGTGTCTAAAGGGTATTGCAGCATAGAACCCATATAACTGAAATTTCTGAAGTAAATAATTAGAAGACAATAAGTAAAACAACATACAGATATACAATTGCATCCCTTCTGATTTGGTTTAGCTCAAAGTGTATTTTTTGAACTACAAATATGTATTCTAGCAAATCCAATATCTTAGTTTAATGCTAATGATTCCTTGAGCAGCTTCTGTTTTGAAAACTACACTATTGTGTTGTACTTCATATTCTAAACAAAAAGGTATTAGGAGGAGAATCGTTCTCCATGCTCTTGGTCAAGACTTGGATGGAAAATGAAAAAAAAAAAAAGTGTAATGCTTTGAGTTGTATTATAGCTCTACCCTGTTGTGGTAACAACTGGCATCCCTTTTATGAACCTCTTTGGCATCGCTTTGCAAAAAGTGCAATTTTAAATACTCAGTAATTCTTGCAATATGCTATTTTAATTGTGCAATTTACTAAAATCTTCGTTTACAAAGTGCAAACTGGGTGTGACATAGTTTCACTTCCAAGCCCATTGCACATAGGGATATTTAACAACTTGTGTGCGTCCTTCCTCTCCAGTTTTCCTTGTTATCGAGGACATGAAGAAAAGGGAACACTTGAGCACTGTTGGCAGAAATGTAAATTGGTGCAGTCATTACCAAAAATAGTATGCAGTTTCCTCAAAAAATTAGAAAGAGAATTACCACACAATCCAGTAATTTCATATCTGGGTATTTATCTGAGGGAATTGTTAGCACTAATCCAAAAGACATATGCACCCCTGTCATCTCTGTAGTGTTATTTACAATAACCATGACATGGAAGAAAGCTAAGTGTCCATTGATAGATAAATGGGTGAAGAAGATGTGTTATGTTTGCGCATGCACACATGCACACGCACACACACACACATATGTACAATGGAATATTAATCAGCCATAAAAAAGCCCCCAAACCTTGCTATTTATGACAAAGATGGCCCTGAAAGGCATTTTGCTAAGTGAAATAAGTCAGACAGAGAAAGACAATAATGTATGATTTTACTTTATAGACTCATATGCTTATAAACAAAACAAATGAATAAACAAGCAAGAAAGAAAACAAAAAGCAGAAATGGATTCTTAAATACAGAAAAAAAACTAGTGGTTGTCAGAAGGGGTAGGGAGGTGGGCATTAAGAGTGTCAAACTTCCAGTTATAAAATAAGTGAGTCAGAGTGACATAAAGTACAGCATAGGGAATGTGGTCAATAATATTGCAATAACTCATTATGGTGACAGATGATAACTACAGCTTATCATGCTGATCATACATAAATGTCTAGGTGCTATGTTGAACACCTGAAGCTAATGCAATATTATATGTAAACTCTTTGTCAATATAAATTAATCAATTAACTAAATTAACTTTGGCATGCTGAAAATTAATGAATAAATATGTGGACTACTTGATAACATGGCAGATGAAAGTTGCCGCTTTTTTTTGTACTATCCAAAACAAAAGAATGAAAAGAAAGGGAAAATAAAACCCTGTCTTCAAAGAAGCTGGAATATAACCTAATTTCAAAAATCCATCCCATAAAAAGAAGTCCCAAATACTATACAAATTTTACCATGTGTTCCTGCAGAGTGGCCATGATTGATTAAAAGGGCTAGTACACATGAATTAAAATCCCTGTTTCATCACTGAATAGGCATCTGAGTTTGGAAAAGTTACTTTGTCACTATCTGTACCTCAGTTTCCTTCTATGCAAACTGGGCATTTTTAAGGGATACCTCATGTGAGTGTCAAGAAGAGTAATTGAATCCTTACGTATACACTGTATCTGTCACATAGTAAGCCCTTGAAAGTTAATGATCTTTATTATTCTTTCCTGTAGAGCAGATGAAACGTGAAGTTTCCCCAGGAAGTCGTATAATTTAACAGGCAAAGCCAATGACTCTAGTTTAGAATAGCGAGCTTGGAGAGAGGAAGAAAGACACTAAAAAGAGTCTGATCACTGTTTAATGCCATAGGGTCAAGAAAGAACAGAATGAGGAAGTCTGCAGGTACATCATCTTTGTAAGAAGCGAGTTGCTGGAATAACAAAATAGAGGAGACATTTCGTGATTTATAATATAAGCCTTTGCTGTTCTTGATCAGCAGAGGGGGAAAAAAAAAGGCTTATGCACCACACAAAGTATTTGATGAAAAGAGGGTGAAATGTGGGAAAAAGCTTCATTTTGCGAATTGGGAGACTTCCCACCGGTGCAGAGTGGGCTCATAACTGCAAGGTTAAGTGTCGATGAGCAAATCAGCCATCCAGAGACCAAAATTTAAGTGCCTGGGACTAATGCTTTATTTAGCACTATTTTCTTAACTGTCAGGCATGGAAGATATCTTCAATTAATAACTTTAGTCACTAAAGTTATTTTAATGAAAGAATTTAAAATAAGCAGATCATAGTTTCTTCAAATATTCAGAATCTGTAAACAGCAGTTGGTTCCAATGGACAACAAAATGAATAAACACATTGTTGTATAATGACAAGCCAAATCAACTCAATAAAAACAATGAATTTTTAATGCATGAAATAAGGATGAACCAAAAAAAGAAAACAACAAACAAAAGGTTATTTTTTTATTAGTAATAACTAGCCCAAAGAGCTTTGGAATCACCCTTGTCTGGAGATGGATGAGAAGGGGAAGGGGGAGAGGGTTGGAGAAAGGAGCAAAGGAAGAGGAGAAGGAAAAGAAAAAGAAATGATGTTGAGTTGGGGAGAGTTGAAATAATGTGGTCTCTAAAATGAAAGGGAGAAAATATCAATGAGAAACATTAAAAAAAAAAGTCAATGAAATCGTGATGATATTTTCCCCTACTTTACAAATATGCTGTGTAAAGCCATGATCTCCACAGTGTGCTAAAAAAAAAAAAAAAAAAAAAAAAAAAAGGTCCTTCTTACCACGAATGATAGAGTACAACTCAAGGGAGGTAGAGCAGTCCCAAAGCAAGTAGAGCCAGCAAGGACTGGGGGAATAGCATGGCGGGGGACACCATTCTACCAACGAGGACCTCAGCCTCCCATCTTTCAGTGTCCTCCCATCTCAGTGTTCTGTGGGTTTGCACTTCAATGGCCCCTGGGGAAAAGTAGCTCAACAACACACTCTGTATTAGCGTTCCCCTCTTCTCCTTCTAACTCCCTCCTCTTCGTTACTTCTGCTTCCGGAGATCATCTATCTAGCAAGCTTCCAAGGCAAATCTTTGCTTCAGAGGAATTGAAACTAAAATAATGATTGTTGGGATCTATAGGGTTGGTGGTCCTGGGAGCAGTGAGTTAAAACCAGGAATGTAAAACTGGGTCTGAAAGTTTGGACCTATCAATGGGTCCTCAGTGACATGGATGATCCTAGTGAGACAACCACGCCCCTTGTATAGGTGAAGGCAATTTTCCAGCTTAAATAAAATATGAAATCACTCCTGAGTAGTTTTGCAAATGGAAGAAAATAAATGCCTTCGGTTTTCCAGGAAATGTAACAGCATGGTTAGAATGACAAGGCAAGGTATGACATCAGCCCGGGCTCCTTCCCATAAAAAGAGGGCAAAATAAATTGAATTGCACAAAACTTCTCTGCTATCTGAAGCAATGGAGGGATTGCTAATGGCCACTGCTTTCTGGAAAAAAAAAATTAATGAGATTCTCTTTAAAATCCTCCTCAAAATGCCTTCAGTTTATTTTCTCATTAAACAGAGGTCCCAGAGTGACAGCTGTGACTTTGTTGGGTTAATGATAGTTGAACACACACACACACACAAATATCCAGACTTTGAGGGGATGAAAGGATGGGCTCCTGGAAGATAAAATTGTAGACGAACAATAGTTTCTGATAATCCTTCCACCCCGGAAAGTTCAAAAATGATTTATTTCTGGCAAAATGGCTTTTAAACTTTCACTTTCTGTTCTTTCCAGCCCCCCCCCCCCCTTCATCTTTTCCTGATCTATACAGAGCTCACGCCCCCAGGGAAAGTTTAGTGGAAGCTTTCATATCTCTCTCTTTCATGGAGGAAGTGTGAAGGGTTTTCATTTAACTTTGAGGGCAGCCAAGTTCCCTCATTACCATGTTAGCAGGTCTCTGGAGAAGGGTAGGCAGCAGTGTGTCCTGGTTCTGGGGACTTTTCACATAAGCCTTTCTTAAAAACACCATGGAGCTTGCTGACTTCTCCTATCCATACCGCCAGGGTCACCAAGGGCACAGGAAAAGCAAATCAGCCCCAAGTGGAGAACAGCTATGAAAAATCTGAATTTTCATGAGATAGAGAGATCAGACATTTTCATGTTTACTGTGCAGAGACCTAACTTTGTATAACACCATAGTTAACAAAACACTTTCTCATCCATATAGGGTAGAAATAAAAATTAACTCTACCAAGGAAGACATGGAAGAGCAGAAGTTAAACATCAAGGATAAAATGTCAGCGTTAAAAGGGGAAAAGGCAGCCACATGATGTCATGTTTATAGGTCCTCAATATTGTATATTCCCAATCTCTTCTATGACTCAAAATTCTCTCAAGAAATTTATGAAAGGAGAAAGACTAGTTGGAAAAATGTCTTTGTACCAGAAGTAGCCTCTAGGTTTAAGAATCATAAAAATATAGTCAGTATTTCTAATGAAAATTTATTCAAATTGAACACTGTTGCAATTATTGATTGACGATATTAAGAGCAGGCAGGCCACCTATATCATGTTTCTTGTAAAGGGCTAAAATGTTTCAATGCCAACTACAACAGAACTTATATTAATATATTGAATAAACTACTACTTTTAACAAAGATATTTGGAGATTCCGGAAAACTTTGGTAAATGGGAAGGATGTCCCACTCTCCCACATACATCAGTAAGCTTGTTTTTACCTACGATAGACCTGGATATGAGATAATTATTTAATATATACTTGTTAATTGAGTTTAAATCATTGCAGAGTAAGAACAACGTTATGTGTAGTATGTGAACAGTTATATGTCAGGGAACTATACTCCTTGCTTTGGGCATAAATAACTGAATCTTAATTAAGTTTTTCACATATTAATGGTGTTTAGGAAGAAGGGACTGGCTGCTTTCCTTCTTTAATAATTAAAATACTTAAATGGCAACCACATGGATTAAGAAAATATTTAAAACCTTTCGTTGGAATACAGTGAAAAGTCATCAAACCCTTTTAATAGAAAATCAGAAGTGTATCTTTTTGAAATCATCTGTGGGGGGAAAAGTCCTGAACTTGATTTTACAATTCAGTAGAGTTTAGTGAGATATGGCCACTTAGTACCAATGTTAGTTCTTCCCATGATATAACTATTCAGGGATAATTCTGTCTGGCTTTCAGATGTACTCTATGCTGACCTTTCAACCTGGAGGAGGAAAAGCATGCCCAATCCAGGAAGGAAGGGTGTGGATCCGCAGAATCCTTGCCCTGGATCTTTCTGCCACACTGTGTCCTGTGACAATCTGTATCCTTGAACCTGGCTACAGTTACTGGTTTACATGAACCTGATTGGACCATCCCGTCCTTTGTGTCAACCCAGCTCTTCTGATTCCTGGTAAGTCTCCTTAACTAAACTCTTACCAAATACCCAGTTTGAATGTGCTACGGCTTTCCACCTGGGATCCAGACTGAAATTGTATCATTGTTTTTCTGTGTCGTTTTTATTGCTGTGGATTATTCCCTTTGTTTGTTTCTTTGCTTAAAGCGATGTAACATAGCTGCACAAGCACCTAACTTGTTCCAGGAGCAAGACAGCCAACCCACAGATAATTCATGTGTGATTTCAATGTGTTGGACTCTTTCCTGAATTCTGCGATAGCTAATAAAATGAATGGTGCATTGTTTCTGCCCTATTCAGGAAACAAGACAGACAGATTATATAAAAAGATAAGTAACAATGCAGAACCACACGCTGCAGTATAAAAGATCATGGGCTTTGGAGTCAAACATCAGAATGATCAAATCCCTGTAATGTGACCTTCTTGTGTAGCCCGAGGCTAGCTTCTTCCTTTTCTATGCCCTCAGTAGAAGTAATAATGTCGGTCTCACAGGACTGTAGTGGGAAATACATTCAATAATGTTCACGTGGGTGGCCAAAAGTGCTTGGCACTCACGGGGGAGTCTGAATGTTTGCTTTCCTCCTTGCTTCTTCCCTTTCTAGTGGAATTTACCCAAGGCAAAATATGTAACCCAGGCTTTGGCTTGGGTTGTTCAAGAACTCTCTTAGTTTTTCAGTATCTGTAAAATCAGGACATTTTACTGAAATGATGGTGGATGGCAGCTGTTATTCCCTTGGGAAGGAGTGACACATGTTTAAAAGAAGCCAGAATGCAAGTGAAAGGTAAGAAGGCGGGGTGGGGGGGGGGGTGTTCAGAGCTGTGGGAGCAGCTCTGTCAGGCAGATCCATGACAGCAGCTAGGGGGAGATGACAAGTACATTGAGAAGGCATAAGTCACAGTGACTGTGATGGTGAATGGAAACGATGGGAGCAATAGAAAATGGAGCTCATGGGGGGGGGTAGTTACCTACTCCCAGCTGTCACCAGGGACATCAACCAGGTCAAAGGACAGCTGAAAATGGAAAGGGGGCATGAGGCAGAGGAAAAAAAGAGAAAGCTAGAGGCCAAAGGGAAACCAAGAAAATGCTCCTGGCTTGCTATCTCCATAGGTTCCATGGCAGCTGATGTAGAAGAAAGAAATACAAATAAAAGCAAAGGAAAAATTAGAGAATTTCAGTAAATGGAACAGGGGAATTGACCTGACAGGGAACCGAGCCTGATGTCGAGCACAGGACCATGATGAGTAGCCAGGGAACATAATCTTCAGTAACCCAAATCCCACATGTTAAGGATTTGGTGTGACTCTCCAGATCAGCAGAGAGATTAGATAGATACTGGTGATTCTTTTGGGAGAAGTGGTATTATACCCGCATAGGACACATTATGGATGATGTTAGTGAGGGCATCATGATAATGCTTGAATGGTATACACGGTCAAAATATTGGAATGCGTGAATTATTGACACTAGCCATTTTCTACAGGATGGAAAATCAAGTGAATGGCAAGAAGACAGAGTGATAGAGTCTTGGCACTATTGGGGCTCAGAAAACTTTGTCAAAAGCCAGATAGTAAATATGTTTGGCTTTGTGAGTGTGATAGCTAATTTCATGTGTCAGCTTGACCAGACTAAGGGATGCCCAGATAGCTGGTGTGTTGTTGAGGGCTTTTCTGGAAGAGATTAGACTAAATAGAACAAACAAGCAGAGGAAGGGTGAATTCCCACTCTCTCTTCTTGAGCTGGGACATCTTCTTCTCCTGCCCTTGGACATCAAAGCTCCTGGGTCTCCAGACATGGGATTCCAGAACTGACACCAAGAGCCTCCTCACCCCTCTCCCCAGATTCCCAGGCCTTCCACCGCAGACATGGAGTTAGACCACTGGCTTTCCCACTTCTCAGGCCTTCAAGCTCAGACTGGATAACACAACCAGCTTTCTTGTTTCTCTAGTTCACAGGTGACAAATTATGGCACTTCTTGGCCTCAATTTCTGTCATGTCCTTTACAGGACGTTACCAGGCTGAGTCCCCAAACTGGTGCTTAGTGCACGATCTCCTTGCAGTGTCAGCCTCCTCCGGAAAGGTAGTCCCAACGTCTCAGGAATTTTTCCATCAGCACTAGTAAGTGTGCCGCATGGGCCCTCTCCCTCCCTCTCAAAAGGTGAGATAATCTGCGCTATAAAAGCACTTGCTTTTCTCCCCAAGGGAAAGATTGCGTAGAACAATCCCTTTCTTTTACTGTTAACTTTCTTGCCCCACTGTCCTTTTATAAAAACATTCCACTTTGTATAACTCATCAATGTTGCCCTCTACATGTTAGATGGGTTGCTGCTCTACTCATGAATTATTTAATAAAGCCAATTAGATCTTTACATTTACTCCACTGAATTTTTCCTTTTAATAATACTAAATCAATCTATCAATCTATCTGGCCTACTGGTCCTGTTTCTCTGGAGAACCCTGACTAATATCTTGAGCCATATGGTCTTTGTCACAACTGATTTTTGTTTTGTTTTGTTTTTAAGATTTTTACTTATTTATTTGAGAGAGAGCACGAGCAGGGGAGGGGCAGAGGGAGAAGCAGACCACCCCCCACCGAACAAGGAGCCTGATGTGGGACTCGATCCCAGGACCCCGGGATCATGACCTGAGCCAAAGGCAGATAGATGCTTAACTGACTGAGCCACCCAGGCACCCCACCACTGTTGTATTCTGCCATAGCTCAAAAGCAGCTATAAACAGCATGTAAATAAATAACCATGACTGTGTTCTGATAAATCTTTATTTACATAATATAAGAAGTGGGCCAGACTTGGCCTGTGGGGTCCCAGGTGCAGACTCCTGCATGGTATTCCTCGCTCTGATGGGGAAGTAGGAGTAGAGCCTCTAGAGAAAAGGACTAAAGAACATCATCAGACAGAAAAGCAGCACACACAGAGGTAAGGTGTATAGCTCGGGCAGATTTCAGAAACACCTCCAATCCATGTGATATCCCACCTCATTTATAGTAGAGGATTAAGGAAAGTTTCCTCGAACATCTCCTCCACCTTCATCCGCATCTAAGTTATGAAAGTTCCAGTGGATTTCTGGAACCAAGTCAAAGCTCCCTCTCAGTTAATTCTTAGGGAAACAGCCTGCCCGTGAGGACTCCAGGGCACAACACAAATTTGAAATGGGGAGGATACGGTTAACTATCTGCCACGTGTGAGTTTCTCATTTCAGGATTACTCATGCTGTCATTTTTACCAAGGAAGATAGGTGAGCTCCAGGGAGCATCTTAATAGAACATGCAGTCAGGAATGGTGTTCCCAGGGTGAAGAAACAAGAGCCTCGCCAGGACCTTTGCAGAAAGTGAATGGTGTGTCACTTTTGTAATGAGAAAGGCCATATATCTACGCACAACGCATGAAAGCCTGTCAGCTGGGGAAGAAGGCATCCCCACCAGCCAGCGGCACAGCCCGGAATGAAAGGGCACATGGAGGTGAGCTGGTCACACTTGCCCCAGTGAACATGATGTGGGGGGAGAGCGAGGCTTTGAAAGCCATTGCCAAGAAGACATGGGAAGAAAATAGAGAAGGTAGATTTGGGGTTGTAGGTGAAGAGATTGTTGAGTGAGAACATGAGTGGCCAGGGGAACAGTGCACAGAGCAAAGGAAGTCAGGGCAGCGGAAGAAGCGAGCGCCTGCTGAGGAAGGAGACAAGCAGGGCCCGTTTTAGTAAAAAGGGGCTTGTGTGAGAGCCACAGGAGAGGGGCACGCAGACGGGGGACACAGAGGGAAAACAAGGGAAGGCAAGGACAGAGGGAAGGGACTCCTTTTCTCTCCATGCCCAGAAGAGAGTGTGCCCGAGGAGAGCCACACCAGGAGCAAATAACAGAAAATCTGATCTCAGAGGAAATGCAACAAAGATATCAAAGGCAGAAACATAAAGGGGAGTTCAAAGCAAGACTCCAAAGAATATTTCAGTTGACAGGAAAATGTAGCAAAGCATCACTGAGAGTAGGAACGCATCCAACGGCTGCAGGAACAAAGAACTGTGAAGGAGGAAGGGAAGGCTGGGAGACCGGAAGGGAAGGAGCATGTGCTACCCGGGTTCGTGAAGAACCAGAATCAGAGGTAAGTTTTGAAAGGTTCGAGGGAGACTTCTTTGTAATGCTGGGGAGGAATGATGAAAAGCTTAGCATCAACTTCAACTCCAGCACGGTTCTCTTGAAAAAAAAAAACAAACAACAACAACAACAACAACAACAAAAACAGATTCTCTTGAAACTGGTTCCAGTTCTCCAGCTGGGAGATGTGGCTGTATGTTTGAATTCAGCACTCGTGGTTCTGAACAGTAGTTTGGTCAGTGGGGTAGAGAGGAGTAAGTACGTATAGAACTGCAGAGCAAATGTGTGTCTATGACATACTGATAACATATACACGTGGATAGGTGTACGAAGGTGCTTGTGTAACATCACACAAATTTAGAGAATGAATTAGCAATCATGAGTACCTATTACTGAGTTCATTTACTGAAAGAATTAAACAGGACAGTGAGGTAAGGAACAACGCAGCAACGCATCAGAATCATTTTTTCTGTGGCTTAGATGCTCATTTGTGGACATTTACAGGTGGGTAATAAAGTCATAGCGGTGAGATGGATGATTTGCCATTGATGGGAGTAAGAAACTGGGCTGTAGGCGTTATGACTACATATTGCTGTTTCCCAAGGTAACGGAGTGTCCTTCTCTTTGGGGAACCATCACCACTGAACCTTCTCTTTGAACACATTTCTATTGTTTTTTTTCCACTGGCTACCAGCCTTCTTCATAGTCAGAATCTGAATTTATCCTACTGTTCCCAGTACCATCAGTTTTCTGTTTTGTTTTGTTTTGTTTCCATCTGTCACTGATCCATCCACATCACCTTACAGAGGAGAAAGCTTGAACCAATCCTGGGGAACAGAGAGCTGCTAGGATATAAGAGGATAGGGCAAGAGCAGCAACTGCTCTCCTAATTGGCATCTCATGTAAATATCACAGAAATTGACTCTCTCTTGATTCTATCCCCATAGCAACCTGGTGAGACACTGTTGCTATTTTGTCTTTCTTTGCTTTTGCTGTGGGATTACTGGACATTATCATTTAGTTTAAGAGATTACCTTCAGTTTAATACTTAGGAACAATGTAACATACGGGGGAGGCATTCTTTCTTCTCAATAATTTGGGTACTGGGTGATCAATATTCCAATCTTTTTTGATTGATAAAGTAATTTACATTTTAATGCAGACTTCTTCATACTGTACTTCTACAGCTTCCTACTTTTTCTATTTCTGTTCAGCACCATGCAGACCAAAAATGGCAAAGCCAGAGCATCATCATGGCTCTCTTTAACTTAAAGAAGAGCGGTCATCGAGACTGATTGATCTTGAAACTCATCTCATCAATGAAGTAGTAACTAAACCCCCAGAAGATGACCTTCCCTTAGAAATAAGATTGGAAAAATATTGTAAAGAATTTCTAATGTATGGCAAATGTATGACATAATGTAAGAATTGCAAATAATGCCTAATTTCTGTAACTAGAGACCTGCTAACATAAATCTTTCTAAGAAAATTATGGGGTATTGAACAGATGGCTTGTGGACAAATGGAAAACATTCATTCATTCATTCAATATTTGTTGAACACCTACATTGTACCAGAAACTTTGGATTAACAAAACCTTACAGGGCAGTGTTTTTTCCATGATCTTTCTTTTAGAAATAAAAGTAATTCATAACTACAATATATAATTCATAACTATATATTCTATATAGTATATAGAATATATTCTATATAATATATTCTATATAATTATATAATTCATAACTATAATTAAATGTAGGCTTCGGGCACAGAAATAAGATTGGAAAAATATTGTAAAGAATTTCTAATGTATGGCAAATGTATGACATAATGTAAGAATTGCAAATAATGCCTAATTTCTGTAACTAGAGACCTGCTAACATAAATCTTTCTAAGAAAATTATGGGGTATTGAACAGATGGCTTGTGGACAAATGGAAAACATTCATTCATTCATTCAATATTTGTTGAACACCTACATTGTACCAGAAACTTTGGATTAACAAAACCTTACAGGGCAGTGTTTTTTCCATGATCTTTCTTTTAGAAATAAAAGTAATTCATAACTACAATATATAATTCATAACTATATATTCTATATAGTATATAGAATATATTCTATATAATATATTCTATATAATTATATAATTCATAACTATAATTAAATGTAGGCTTTTTAAAGAGTATTATTATGTGAACACAGAGAGGAAGCAGCAGAAGGAAAAAAAAATCCCTCAGTATAGTTTAGAAGAATCTGCCCAAAGTTAAGTTCATGTTAAAACATTATGGTAACTATAATGTTTGCTCTTAGCCTTTGATAGAAAGTAGGTTTATCTAAGTAGCTCCTTAGATCACCTGTTTTGCAGTTTAAAAACGTCTATGTAATTGAAAACATCATCTAGAAAGTTTAAAAGTGTATTTCTTTTACAATTTTTATATGAATTTCACATCCCTAAGAGGAAACATTTTCATAATGTAATTTTTCAAGACTTTTTCCTCAGAGTCTAAACTGCTCCAAGTTCAAGACAATTTTCTCCCTAATCATATGAATATTTTATGTAAGTTTAATATTCCATTGTATTAAGATAAATCAAGCTTGCCTCAAAAATTTAACTTTGGGCAGATTCTTCTTTGGACAATTTATCTGATATATTCTCCTAATTCTGAGGGAATATACTTTTCTTAGGGTTCAGAATTTCATTGAATTCCTGCAAATAAAAATGCAAGCAACTCATTATTCTTGCCTATAGGGAAAGGAGTGAGCAGGGATAAATGAAATCCAAGGGTAATCCCTAAAACTCATTTTAATGATTACTTTCAACTCCTTTCTTAAAGCCTCCGTGGCAAGGCTCATGATGGGCAGGAAGAGTGGTTGCCTGTGTCTGTCTTCACCCCTCTTCCTGTTTCTGGTCACACTGTGTCTGGTGAAAGGGAAGCAAGGCAGGCATCACAAGAGTTAGAAAGGAAAACCTTGGGATGGAGCACAAATATAAATTAAATCAGTCCTTCCCACACCTTGTTCTACTTTTATCATATCCCTTCCCACACTGCATTAGAGTTGGTTATGTGGGTGTTCGCTTAGATCCATTGTCATTGATTCGTTAAGAAAATGTTTATTAAGTGTTTTCTGTGTGCAAAGTACCGGGAACCCTGAGAGAATAATGGAGATTGTGCCTTACATGAGCATCTTATTTTGGTACCTTTAAGATACCCTAATAAGGGGCGAGAGCTTTTCTGGGTTTCCTGGGTTGTGTCCAGTGAGCCTGCCCACTAGAGCAGAAACCATGCAGAATTCTCTTCAAGGCCCCGGGCATGCACTTTTTTTCATTCCAATGGGACTATGTTTGTCTGTGAGCAAAATTTGGTTTCCTAGTTATTATTTCTGTTGCCTTCCACTTTTGTGATAAAAGAGTACTGATGTGACGTTTTATTTTAAAAGTACGTGGGATTTGTTTTAATCAGATATGATAGGACACAGACATGGACATGATTGTCTTGAAGGTAGAAGAATTTTATACTCACAAATCCCTAGAAACAGGAGTTGTGCCATAGCACACTGGGCTACACAGGGAAGCACGAGGGTCAGTCAAGACGCAGAAGGAATGAGGGAAAAATGTGGGCATAGCTTTTATGTGGTTTCTATAGGAAGAATGGGCCAGGTAGGGAAAGTAGATTTAAGATTGGCTAGTTTGCATAATTTCAGTGTGCTGTGGGGGTTAGGAGTTGTCCCTATTTTTCTCATACCCGGCCCTGAGTGATTAGGACAGGGTAATAATGGCCTTGAGAGTGAGTCCCATGCAAAACGGTGACTAGTATGGGCTCTATATTGTTGGTTAACCCATAAAAGACACACTCCCAGGGAAATTGTCTCTATCTTTAGGAACAAGCTCACCTTGGAAGGGGCAGCAAGTCCCCAAGATTTGGAAGCATCAGAAAATTAAAAAAAAAATTCACGATTAATATACCCTTTTAGATATATGATGTCTATTTCTAAATTTTCTCATTACCATGAACTTTCACCTCTAGCCAGGTCCTAGCTTTGGATCTATGAGTAGATCATAGATTTCTGTGTCCCAACTCAGTTGATTTCTTCCTACAATGATACCTCTTCATGCCAAGATTTGTTTAATGGCTCATGCTAACTTAATCATGCCCACTGACTCAGTCACACCCACACCCACACACATACACATGCAAGTATCCCCAGCACAGTACTATTAGTAAAGCCAAAATCTGGGATTAGCTTAAATATCATTCAAGACTAATTGGTTAAATAACGTATGATACATCCATATGATGGAATTCAGCACAAAAACTTTTGGGGGCACCTGGGTGGCTCAGTGGGTTAAAGCCTCTGCCTTCAGCTCAGGTCATGATCCCAGGGTGCTGGGATTGAGCCCCACATCGGGCTCTCTGCTCAGCATGGAGCCTGCTTCCCTTCCTCTCTCTCTGCCTGCCTCTCTGCCTACTTGTGATCTCTGTCTGTCAAATAAATAAATAAAGTATTTAAAAAAAAAATTTGGACATGTGTTTATTAATATTTGAATTATCTAAAAATATCCACAATAATGATAAAAATAAAACCATATCTTCACTGTTCAAGCAATCTAGTGGGCCATTCCAAAAGGACCTTGAGTTTCGTCAGGACAAGACAGACTGAAAAACCAAGCCATGATGAGATAAATGAAAGGCAGAAAGCATACAGTGTTGCACACTCATTTACTTATTTGTGGTACTGTTACATGTTTATGTCCTACAAAAGGAGAAAAGTTAGTATATTCTATTTCATGTCATTCCTATCAAATAAGAATAGTATAAGGTGTGTGAATAATTGTTCATGAAACACTGCCAAGTATTTTCTGGATAGGAGAAAGCTATTTTTTTCTAGGTATGAATGATCATTGAACTCTCTGAATGAAAGCTTATATAGCTCATGATTAAATATGTTTCCATGGTTCTAGTTCAATATATTTCAAATCCTCTATTTCTTCTGCTACTCAAAAACTCCTGGTGCCTGATACCACAAGGTATTTTTTTAAAGATTTTTATTTAATATTTATTTGACAGACAGAGATCCCAAGTAGGCAGAGAGGCAGGCAGAGAGAGAGAAAGGAGGAAGCCAGCTCCCCACTAAGCGGAGAGCCCAATGCAGGACTCGATCCCAGGACCCTGAGATCATGACCTGAGCCAAAGGCAGAGGCTTAACCCACTGAGCTACCCAGGAACCCACCACAAGATATTTTTATATAGTGATAGGACCTCTCCCTGTGCCCCTTAGGTCATGACACAGTGAGCAGTTTGAATATTCTCCAAAGAGGTTCCTATGCTGTGGTGGCTAGCAACAGCCTAACTACACGTGGAAGCGGGTGTAGCCACATTAAAAATATCCCACTGAACTAAAAACTGAGTATTTTTTGAGTTCAGTGTCATGTTGAACACAAGTTAACATTTCCCACTGTCACTCAATTATCAAGTGTAAGTAGAGTCAGAGAAGAGGGGGAAAAAGCCAGAAGTTTTCATCAGTTACAATTATTTTACAAGCTATTTTGTAAAATTTCTAAAAACATAAGGCTAAGGAGTGCATTGCTTGAACCTCTCTCCTGGAAAAGGCTCATACAAAGGAAGGCCTTGAAGTTTCCATTTGTTCCTCCATGCCATTGACTGGGTGACATAGGAGGCACTAAGACAGCGATGAAATACAGAGACAAAATATGGTTTATACTAAGTAGAAGGAGTATGGATTTTCTGTTTTGTTATTCCATAGAACTCGGCAACTTCTCAAGTTCTACTCATTTTCTACTGCTGCATAACGACTTACCACAAGCTCGACAGGTTAAAACAACATAGATTTATCATTTCACAGTTAATGTTGGTCAGAAGTCCTCCACAGTTCATTTGGGTTCCCTGCTTAGGGTGTCACAAGCCAAATCAAGGCGTTGGTCAACTGGGCTCTTAGCTGGGGAGTCTGGGTATGAACTTGCTTCCAGGCTCATTCAGGTTGTTGGCAGAATCCAATAATCAGCAGCTATAGGTCTGAGGCCCCCTTTCCCTGCTCGCTCTCAGCCCTGGGTTCACTTTTCTCGTAAGGGCCTCCTGCATACCGTCTCACGTGACCTTCTCCAGCTTCAGACCAACAGCACGCAACGTTCTTGTTCTTCAAGTATCTCTGACTTCTTTCTCAGCTCCTTCTGTCCCCAGCCATAGGAAACTCCCAGATGTGAAGGGCTCTATGATTAAATCAGCAATTCCAAGATAATTTCCCTACCTCAGAGTCAAATAAGTCTCACAACTCATAATTATGTGATAGATATTTAATTATGTTCACTGGTTCTGGTGACTTGGGGAGGGTCATCTGTGGAAGATCACTGTGGAAATTCTGTCTGCTCTGTGTACTCAATAGAAAACAAATTTACTCTCCTTCCTGAACATGGAGTTTTCACCCTGTGCCGGGTATTTGCATTTATTATTTCATTTACTCTTTCAAGCAAGGCTATGAAGTTATGTTAACCAATAAGGAGTCAAAAATGTATATACTAGCTTCAGAAATGTAGAAGAAATGTACACTTTTTCTCCTTGAGCTGATCTAATCTTCTGGTACAACTAGATTATTTTAGTATAGGTGAGTAACCTTCGTGTGAACCAATAACTTGAAAATTCTCATGAGGTAACATTTTTCAGTATCTTTTTAAATTATTATTATGGTTGACACACCATGTGACATTCGTGTCAGGCATGTGACTTTTTAATAAAATGCACTTTGGGGTTCCCCTCTTCCCCCTTCTCCTTTCCACGATGTCAACCAATGTTCCAGGGGAGAGTGTAGCTTGAACTCATGGAGTTCAGTGCCTGGTTGTTCTGCTAACCAGGATTGCTGAAACCCCGAGCTCTGGTGATGCCTCTCCTTCACCTTTCCCGCCCTCACCCTCCCTCTCTTCTGTCTTCCCTCTGCTGTCCCTCCTTTCCTCAGCCTTCTCCACTCCGGACTTAGCCTGCTTAAGCCCTTGCCGGTATGGTAGAACACCCAGATTTGTGTAGTAGCTTCTGGGACATTGAGGCTCCCCTGACCTGACCAAATGCACCATCCACCATGGGAATATATAGCTTGAGGGAGCGAGACTGAGACAACACTGGACTGCCCACTGCCTTGAGCCCTGGGTCCCCTGTTGTTGCACAACCTGAGCCTGAAGAGGAAACAGAATCTTTCACTTCCATTTGCTCTCTGTTTGAAATACCTCAAGGTACCTTCAGGCTGGAAGGAAGGGGCTCTGCTTTCTGTCCATCATATCCACTTTCCGTATGGTCAGGCTTTAGTGGGGATTGGGAGTCTGAGAAATCAGGGCAGAGATTCTCGGCAGCAGTACTGTTGATATTTGGGCTAGATAATGCTCTGTTGTGGGGCTGTCCTGTGCCCTGTAGGATAATCAGCAGCATCCCGGGCCTCTTCACAGCAGATGCCAGCAGCCCAACATTTCGATCCTAGTTGTAAGAACTACATCTATCTCTAAGGCATGGCCAGATGTCCCCTGTGGGACTAAATCATCCCCATTTCAAAACCACTGTTTTAAAGGTAAAGGTAACTAAAATGAGTGGACAACACTTGTTAGCTCCTCCGCAGCAACGACATGTCCAACAGATGCTCTCATTCTTTCAAAAAGCATTTTCTGAATTGATATTAGTCCCAGGAACCTGAAATGTGGCCTCACAGCAAGGGTATGACATTATCTCTCCTTCATTCCCAAAGCCCAGTACAGGACCTGGCAGACAGTAGGGAGGAATGACAAACTTTTATGGAATGAATTCCTCCTGGCCTGCTGTCAGCTCCTCTGACATTGTTAGTAGCCCCCCAGGACAGCCTGCAATAAGATGTTTTCCCTCCTTTTTTCACCTTTCTCCTTTTCAAAAAATGAAAGTGTCAGGTTTGGCCTATGGTGGCCATTGACCCAGAGGTGGATTGTCCCATCTGTGGGGAAGGAAACGTGTTCTCCCATGATTGACAAGATGGCAATGCTGTTTGAAGACCAAATGTGTGGGAAAGCCTGGGAGTTCACTGGCCAGCTGGATCTGTGGAGGAGAACCTGTGAATGAGAAACTTTTCCCTGAAATTATACAGACTTGGGCTTAAGGGACAGTTTCATGGTTCCCTGGCTGAGTCATTCACTTTCCTTCAGCATAGTTTCTTCTTTGCAAAATGGGTAGAGTCATCTTTAACTTCAAGTACTGTGGCAAAACACTTAAATTAGTGAACCCAAGGCCATTGGCACACTTTTAAGGTCTACACATTCTTCAGTCATTGACTTTCTTTTCAGAGTCCCCCACCCCCATCAATAAAGCATTTAAATCACCTAATTA
Source organism: Mustela erminea (assembly GCF_009829155.1). Classification (NCBI taxonomy): domain Eukaryota; kingdom Metazoa; phylum Chordata; class Mammalia; order Carnivora; family Mustelidae; genus Mustela; species Mustela erminea. The sequence continues at coordinate 100,648,883 of NC_045621.1, read as the reverse complement.
AAGGTTTTGCTTGTGTCGTGATGAAAAGAAGACATTAAAGTTTCCTTGAGATAAATTTGGTATTTTATTATCCTTGGCGTGTCACATTCACTAATTAATTACTCTCTCACGCTGGCCTCGAAGCAAGCCGAATCAGAATTATGCCCCTGCGAAATAGCTGCTGGGCTTTGAAGTACATCAGGGAGAGTGGAAATGGACAGTGGCACTCCAGAGGCCAGAAAGAGTGTTTCCGTTGATGTCAGGCTCTACCACTAGCCCTGTGATCTTGGGCTACTTGCTCCCAATCTCTGGTTCAGGTTATCATCTCCAGGGGGATGATCGTCATGGTACTGACATCACTGAGAGTTGGCAAAGGCAAAACATGTTAATACAAGGGAAGCCTTTTAATAGTGACAGGGTTGTAAGAATACTCCTGAAATATCTGTTCTTCTCATTTGTGAATACTAAGGGATTACTCATTTTTCCTACTGTCATAGGAGTGAAAACCAGCTTTCTTTTCCATTTTCCCTGTTGCAGCTTGTACATGCAGCACATTCCCTCCAGGAGCATGGTGGCTTGAGTACCTAACAGGCACCAAGCCTTCCCCCATAGATCCTCGAAATAGACTTTCCTTGAGTGCCACATCACAGATTTAATTCAGGAATTCAAATAGTTTTCAACCCTCATGCCAATGCTGAATAATTGTCCTGAGTTCCCAGACTGCTGTTTTATGAGGTTTCTAAGACATGTTCCTGTTGACTGGACCAAGGTCCTCTGATGGACCAAGAATGTCCTCCATGAGCAAAATAAGAAGCAGTAAAGGCTATATAATTTTCCATCTATGAACTTGTCTATGACTGGGGCATGAGAGACAATGCTTCTTAAAATTTTACAGTTGGAAAGAGATCCTAAATGACGTCCCACATGAAACTATCTTTGCTAGACTTTGGAGTCTTTGCTAGACTTTGGAGCCTTCTGTGAGTCTCCCAGGGCAGGTGTGCAGACGCAGGGAACAAGGAGCAGTCCACCCAGATGCAGGTGATAATGGTGCATTTCATGATGAACAAGACATGGAATGATCTAAAAATTGGTCTATTTATTATTTTCACTATGCTCTGACAATTTTAAGCGATGTCAGTAAAAACCAACCAGCCAACCAACCAACCTTTCTTCCTGAAAAATATTTTGTTCTTCTAAATGCCAACAAGTACTATGGTCACTGTGAAGTTTTTCATAATATATACTTTTTAAAAAATATATTATTTATTTATTTATTTGGAGATAGAGATCACAAGTAGGCAGAGAAGCAGGCAGAGAGAGAGAGAGAGGAAAACAGGGTCCCTGCTGAGCAGAGAGCCTGATGTAGGGCTCGATCCCAGGACCCTGAGATCAGGACCTGAGCTGAAGACAGAGGCTTAACCCCCTGAGCCACCCAGGCACCCCTATACTTAAGCCCCAAATGAACATGCTGTTAATATCCACCCTTCAATAATCATTGTATTCCACCAGAATTTGGAATTTGGAAAATTCTGGAAAATTTGGAAAATCCCCAGTTATAAATTGGCCCCTGACACACAGGAACTCAGCGACACACGTTCATACTAAGCAGTAAGAGCCAGAAAGTAAGAAAACAGTTCAGAATTGGGCAGGCTTGTCTCCAGTGTGGGCAGGGCCTCCCACTGCTGCTGTACTTCTGTATTCAGAAAGCAAATTGGAAAAAAATCAATGATAACACACTGATTGTAAAGAAGAAATGGGTCTTGAGCCACTTCAATTCTGTCATTCTAGGTGCACATCATTCTGTGAACTGGGAGGAATTAACAGTTTGAGGAGCATTTTTCACAACCCTTTCCCCTCCATTTATGAAGAAATGTAATTAAAGTGATAAATCTAGTATTTTTCACAATATTATTATATTCTGCCCCGACTATGCAAGCAAATTCAATAAAAGTTTATTTTCTGATTATTATTTTTATTTACTAATTTTCATGACCACTACTGAAAATCACCTGGTCATGGAGAGGAGGAGAATGCCAGAAAATTCTACTTCAAATGTCAAGTACACTTGATGAGGTACAGCTTCTGGAATGTCCTTCTGCCCTTACTACCACACCAGACTGCCAGTTTATTGGGGAAAGACTATTTGGTAACTGCTGACTGTAACATTTTCCCCATCTATATTATTATGCCTTTAAGCAAGCCACTTTTCAGTTGTAAAAATGACCCTGAATTTTATAGAAATGAGCCCTATTTGCTTTTGACAGCCTTACCATCACTCTTTCATATTAAACTATAAAAGTAACTCCCATGTTAATTTGCACAGAAGTGAAGATACATTTTTGGCCAATATGTAATTTGTGTTATTAACCATAATAATCATCCATCAAAGACCACAATGTGCCAAGACTTAACATAATAAATTTTCCTTACATTCAAGAGTTTACATTTAAAATAGATATAATAGAGGGACACAGATGGTGAGGGGAATGGTACCAAATGTTGCTCTTTCATAGGGAAAATGACTTTCAAAAGATGGATGCAGAAAGAAACGCAAATATATAACATAACTATGAAGTCATGCTACTGATTATTTAATGTCATGGGACATAATTACCTAAATGGTGGTCTCATCAAAGCAGGATCTTTGGGGGACTGTGTACATATCACCATGACACTGCCTTTTCTCATATTATTTTTGGAACTCATCTTTGGAATGTGAAAAGTCTGCGCTTGATTAATTCTTGTATGTTTTGTTGTATATCCTTGTGATTTATCAGATGTGGTTCCATTCAGATGGATTTGTTCTCCCAACGAGGGTATAAGTTTTAAAGGCAGAATCTAAGTTCAATAAATTCATGGCACATTTTTGAACTAGTAAATGTTCAAAACTCATGATCGCGATGGGATATAGAACAAAATAGGTGACTTAGGTCAATAGTTTCTCAATTTCTGATGTCGTGATGGAATGACCATGTTGACAGTAAATGAATTTTCATGGCAACTAGTGCTAATACTTTATACCTAACTATAAGGCCATCCACTCTTTTGAACTCACCAGCAGTGAAAGCAGGATGCTCTGATTCCCCAGCAGAGAGACTCCCCTCTGCATTCCTGGAACCAGTGAGGACAAATTAGCTGGGATCTGAATAGTGAAGCTGGGGACACGAAGAAGCAGGGGCTCCACTGGTGACTGCCCCATGTTTTCTCAGTTTCACCAAAACCTTAATTTCTGATTTAAGGAGTTTCTACTTTACACCAGGGGTTGTACAGGGGGCTGCAGGCAATTGGTTCCACAAATGTTTATGAAGTGTGTAATCTGCAAGAGCGATCATCACTTTGCAGTAGGATTAGTGCATACGGCAAAGTACAATTTTACAAGGTATCCTTTTCCTAGACTTGACAGCCATGGTAAAGTAGGAGGGAGAGTGGAATTGAGGACCTGGGCAGGGGAAACACGCACATCCATGAGGCTGACGTTTGTGATCTGGCTCAGGAAGTAAATGTGGGGTCAGGCTCTTCCACCAGCTTGGTAACCAGACCTTGGAGAGGCTCTTAAGAAAAGTCAGACTTTGAGAAGACTGCATTCTGCCTGAGGTCGTGAAAAATACAGCTGTGTACACTGCTTCCTCATCACTGCTTTTCCACAGCACTGTGTGCCTGTATTGGTTTTTTGTTTGTTTGTTGGTTGGTTGGTTTTGTTTTTTTTTTAAGATTTTATTTATTTATTTGAGAGAGAGAGGACAACTGAGGTGAGGGGCAGAGGGAGAAGCAGACCCTGCTGAGAAGGGATCCCGATGTGGGGCTCAATCCCAGAACCCGGGGTTCATGAGCTGAGTGGAAGGCAGATGTTTAAACCCACTGAGCCACGCAGGCGCTCCTGTGTGCTTGTATGTTGTGTGTGGACGGGCTGCATGTGATCAGGTTTCCCTATAAACACAGCTCCTGGGTACCTTATTCCAAGCATGGCTGGGATTGAAAACCAGGAAGAGGTACTTTACAAAGCTCCCTGATGAGACTTATGAAAATTACGTTTTGCTTTGAAATATATTTTTAATGTATATACACACATCACTTGACACTAATGCATGACTGAAATCATCACAAGTGCTGTCCGCAGTCTTTACTATCTTTGTGTGTGTGTGTGTGTGTGTGTGCTTGCCTTTCTGCCCCCTCCTTATTTGGATAAGTTATATTAATCACCTTGGAGGTATTCTTCTATATTTTTCATCACTCTTGTTTATATACATCCTCACATAAACACAAATATACAAAGCACTAGCTTTAATACACTATGTGGTTATATATGCATTTAGGATGGTTGTAAGTCTTCTAAAAGGGAATCATATTATACGTAATTTTCTGTATCTTTCTACCCTTAGCCAACCATACTTCCTTGAAAACTCCAAGTTAACTGATAACTGTATAATAGCTACAGAATTTCATTGTGTAGATATAAAATAATTCCTTCAACTATTTCTTTAAAATGGGCATTTATTTGTTTTAGACTGCTTTGTATAATACCACAATAAATACTGCTATCTTATATATCATTTTTATGGACTCTTGATAAATTCCTTGAAGCAGAAGAGCTGAGTCAAATTATTTGTGCAATTTAATGTTAATAGCATCACCAATTTTTTTTTTAAAAATAAGTGTGGCCACTCACCTTTTAATCAGAAATGTTTAAATGTGAATTTTGGTAATTTCCCTAACAGAAATAGATCTTTAGTCTTTTAAACATTTTCTATTTCTGATACTAAAAATATGCAATATTATTTTACTTCTCTGATTTCTGACTACCATTGAGCTTAAGCAAATTTTTTCCTGTTTGGTAACCATTTGGATTTACTTTTCTGGGAAGTGTCCTCTTATATTCTTTGAAAAATTATTGGACACTTATGATCATTTTAGTTTGTTATTAGAAAAGTTTTATAATGAATAACTTACAAATTTTATTATAGGTTGTTATTGGTGGTGGTGATGTGTATTTTTTAACACAGATTTCTATTTTATTTTATTTATTTGTTTGACAGGGGAGGTGAGGAGAAAGCTCAAGCAGGGGGAGCAGCAGAGGGAGAGGGAGAAGCAGGCTCCCCACTGAGTAAAGAGCCTCATGTGGGACTTGATCCCAGGATCCTGGGATCAGGACCTGAGCTGAAGTAAGACACTTAGCCAACTGAGCCACCAGGCATCCTTCTAACAAAAATTTCTAAAAGCGCAATTGGTTGGTGAAAATAGATATATTTTTTAGGTCTTTTGACACATACAAAATTGTCCTATGGAATGGTGTCTTTAGTTTACACACATATTTACCATGCACAAGAAGGCTCATGTCTGTTCCCGTAATCTGTGCCAGTTTGATAGTTTAAAAATGGGACTTCATTTTTCTAGCTTATATTTCTTACTTTTAATTTACTAGTGATGTTCACAATTTTGTTTTATTTATTAGCTATCGATATTCTGTCTTAAGTCTACTTCATACATCAAAAATACTCACCAGTCCCCATATTAAATATAGTATCTATCTACATGGTAGAGAGACATAATAAATTGCAACTCTGAAATGTGATTGCCTACATATTATAAGTGTAACCACTTTAATTGTTCTGACAGTGAGAACACTAGTGAGTTCTTTTCTTTGTTCATTTGTTTGTTTGAAACTGAGCTAGAAGAGTGAAGCTCCAGACTTCTAGTGTGTTTCTAAAACATCACGGTGGCTCATTAGATTGTTTTTGCTCTTTAGCTTGTTAGCTTTTCCCTTTTGCCTCAATTGAGCTACATGTGAGGGGGTGGGGTGGGGTAGTCTAACTGTCCTCATTATGGAAGAACTTTAAAGATCCAAAAAATGAAATTACTTAGAGGGGTAACTTTCAAGCTGCAAGAGCTAAAAGGAAGGTTGAAGCTTTATGCATCAATTTCAAACTAAGTCCTGTTCGCTAATTCATCATCAGCTTAAATTTGGAGGCTGCAGAGGTAGTTGCCTTAGAATCTCGATTTTAGAAACAGGATGATTTACGCTAATCCCACCAGGTGAGCCCTTTAGGCAAACAATAATACACATAGTTATGTGTTGTTCTTGCCCCCAGGATTTGGCGGTGTTTTCACTATTTAACCACACATGTTCAGTGACCTTGCTGCGGAGAAGCCAACATTGTTCCTTATTAGATACAGACAAGAGGATCCCTCTGCAAAATCCGGGGAGCAGGGGGTGGGGAGGGGAGTGTCAATTCCACTCTGTGATGCTCTAATTTTAACCCAGACAGAACCAGGAAGTGAGACTCCAGGTGAGTCACAGATGGACAGCCCGAGGGGGCGGGCAGAACCTTCCCGGAATGTTGGTGCAGGGCCTTCCGTCTGACTGCATATGTAAGCATCAGCTCGGTTGTCGTAACCGCTGTTAGGAGTCTGTCCTCCTTCCCGACTGATTACCTCCCTCAGAGTGTGTCCAGCCAGAAGAGCATATGGCCTAAACTCCACTTGATACAACTGCTATCATTTCCAGATATGAATTTGACTCTCTCCCCAGAGAGGGGTGTCTCTCCTCAGTGTTCCCACGGCGCCCTGTGCCTAATTATATCACAATTTTTACCACCCTAAACAGTAGTATATGTCTGTCTTCCTGTCTGGGCTGTCAGCTACTTCAGTCCAGAACTTTCTTTCACCTCTACACTCTGTTGACCAAGAAGACATCAAGGTTGTCAAACAACCGAAAGCATTCATTTGGGGTCTTAGGGATTGCAACCTGGAAAGGACACAGGGTGGACAGACACCGAAACTGCATTCTGAATTTCAAGCAGAGAGTGCAGGCTTTTAAAGGCAAAATCCCCCAAGTTACATAACTTGTTTTGAAAGAGTTATGATTGGTTCTGACAGAGTTAGACTCTCAAATACACCACTGGCAATTTAGCTAACAGATGTTACGGGATCTCTAGTTCAGTCCAAAGTAGATAGAAAGATATATTCTAGGAAGTGGTGGAATTGCCATCGACAAGTTGCAATTGACAAATGCCAAAAAGTTCCTGGTGTTCCAGGAACAGAAAGAGGAGACCTGCATAGGTCCTGCTTGTTCAATATCCTCCTGACCCTATTTTCAATGACTCTCAGCAAAGCTTATGCGCTTTGGAATCTTCTTTCACAACCCTTCATGCCTAGCATGGTGTTTGCCCGCACAGTAAGCAATGTAATGAAATGTGTTTGAATTAATAAATGATTAAGATATACAAGAGCAAATGAATACACATTTTTATTTTACCAAATCTTATATAAGGCTCTGGGCTCCCACCCAGGAAACTGAGTTTTTTTTTTAGAAATAATATGCTGAGCTTTCAAGATCAGACTCCCTGGGAAGATGACTCTGAGGTGGAGATTAATGTGCAGAAAGTTTAAAGGAGAAAAGCCGTCACATTAACAGTTGGGGAAGAAGTGAACAAAGGAGCAAGGAGTGGGGGGAGAAAATCTATGTTACAGTCACAGAGACTGGGCCACTTCTTCAGCGATTTCTGCATCTTATGGCCCCACAGAGCTGTTCCCAGTTGGGCCATCCACCCAGGTCTGCGCACACACACAGAGACTAGCCCTTGGATGTCGGGCATATAATAAACTCTCAATAAGTGCTTATTGAACCATAAAATCCTAAAGAGAAAATAGAGTGACTAGCTTATCGATTTGGGAAATCCTCTTATATAAGGACTGTTCAAAGAATTGTTAACCAAGCTGAGACTCTTCCTTGGCTCAATTCAAGCCTGTCACATGCCGATCTGGGGTAGCATGTCATTGTCGCGGCCCTGGTAGCTGTGTCTCACCTGAGACCAGGATCAGGATGTCACAGCTGACATCCCTTGACATCCCCTCTAGCACACCGCAGCTCTGCTTCCTCATCTCACTTTTAAAAGGGAGCAGCTGCTTTGTCAAGCATCTGGCTTCTCCTACGTGCCTTTTGTCATCCTGTCGTGAGGCCCTGATCAGAAGAAGAGCCACTCAGCAAGAAAATTCACCGCATCGTAAATTCATAATCCATTTTTCTCCATATGCTCTGACCAACTCACGATGTTCGTAATTAAAACTTTATGCAGACTTACAGCTACCGAGACAGGTTGATTCAGTGCTGGTTGTAGAACGCCATAAATCACTGCAGCTTATTGTATAATTGGGCCCTAATAATTATTCCATCAACGTTAAGCAGGGCTGGCACTGGGCAAAAACACAAGGCAGACACACTCTTCTCTCCAGGCTCCTGCAACACTACACCATGCCCTTGTAACACCAGCCTTGGCCTGACTGCCATTACCTTGTTTTGTTCCTGGTTCCCCTGTCTTCTTTCATATGAAATTCTGCCCCATTTTTCCAGGCACCATTAAACGTCACTTCCGCTAAGAAAGCGGCTCAGCAGAGTCCGCCTTCCAGGAAACTGAGTCCCGCTCCCTCTGGGAACCGCAACATGCCCGTCTGTGAAGGCTTGTTTCTTACTGACTCCTCAGGGGTGCACTCTGTAGATGGTCTCTAGATGCCTGTATTTGTAAACAGCATCCCATGTCTTCAATCCCTGCTCTTCCTTGACCGTGCCTGAAATGGTCTGTTTACCATTTCTTCTGAAATAGGGAGCTCCATGTCTTGAAGAACACACGTGGACTGGGGCTTGACACTAGGTAATTCTTTGACTCATTAGCTGAGAAACTCTGGGTGTTCCTTAAAACCCCAATCACAGTGTTCTTTAGCTACACAACAGAGATTATGGAAATATGATAGATTTCCCTCTTGGCTTTTAGCTCTGTGAATTTGCACAAGTGATTTCAATTCTTTGAATCTCTCTTCTCTTAGCTATAAAAAGGAGACAAGAAAACATAACTTAAAGTCTTTCTGTCTTCCTAGTGGGAATTAGAACGAAGTAAGGCATGTAAAGTCCTTGTCATCAAGTATGGGTACAAAAAATGTCATAATTCCCTTTTTCCTCTTACCTGTTTAAATTTGAGTGAGTAATCATGGTTATTTATGTGAATTTAAGAGTGACCGATCCTGGAGGTTTCATGGCCCTGGAAAGGTCAAGAGGTGGCAAATATGTAAATGCTTTGGGGATCTCTTGTCTCTCTTCAGTTTGCTCAATATAGAATATTGTTACAGTGGAACACCAAAGCAAAATATTCTAAAGACAGTTTTAATATCCATCAAACCACTGGAGCACTGATACCTTCCAACTTTGTTGTTAAAGGATTTATAATCCACCATGACTAGATGGGATTTACCCATGGGATGCAAGGGTGGTTCAACATTCACAAATCAATCAATGTGATAGAACAAATCAATGAAAGAGAGAAGAACCACATGGTCCTCTCAATTGATTCAGAAAAAGCATTTGACAAGATACATCATCTGTTCCTGATTAAAACGATTTAAAATATAGGGTAGAGGGAACATTCCTCAACTTCATAAAATCTATCTATGAAAAACCCACGGCAAATATCATCCTCAATGGAGAAAAGCTGACAGCCTTTCGTCTGAGATCAGGAACACAAGGTTGTCCCCTCTCGCCGCTGTTATTCAACATAGTACTAGAAGTTCTAGCAACAGCAATCAGACAACTAAAAGAAATAAAAGGTATCGAAATTGACAAAGAAGAAGTCAAACTCTCTCTCCTCACAGATGATATGATACTTTATATGGAAAACCCAAAAGACTCCACCCCCAAACTACTAGAACTCATACAGCAATTCAGTAATGTGGCAGGATACAAAGTCAATGTACAGAAATCAGTTGCTTTCTTATACACTAACAATGAAAATACAGAAAGGGAAATTAGAGAATCGATTCCATTTACTATAGCACCAAGAGCCATAAGATGCCTGGGAATAAACCTAACCAAAGAGGTGAAGGATCTGTACTCAAGGAACTCAGAAAACTCATGAAAGAAATTGAAGAAGACACAAAAAGATGGAAGAGCATTCCATGCTCATGGATCAGAAGAATAAACATTGTTAAAATGTCTATACTTTCAATGCCATTCCAATCAAAATTCCGCAGGCATTTTTCAAAGAGCTAGAACAAACAATCCTAAAATTTGTGTGGAACCAGAAGAGACCCCGAATTGCTAAGGAAATGTTGAAAAAGAAAAACAAAACTGGGGACATCACATTGCCTGATTTCAAGCTTTACTACAAAGCTGTGATCACCAAGACAGCATGGTACTGGCATAAAAACAGACACATAGACCAGTGGAACAGAGTAGACAGCCCACATATGGACCCTCAACTCTATGATCAAATAATCTTCAACAAAGCAGGAAAAAATATATGGTGGAAAAAAGACAGTCACTTCAAATAATGGTGCTTGGAAAATTGGACAGCTGTGTGTAGAAGAATGAAACTCAAACATTCTCTTACACCATACACAAAGATAAACTAAAAATGGATAAAAGACCTCAACGTGAGGCAGGAATCTATCAAAATCCTAGAGGAGAACATAGGCAGTAACCTCTTCAACGTCAGCCACAGCAAATTCTTTCAAGATATATCTCCAAAGGCAAAGGAAACAAAAGTGAAAATGAACTTTTGGGACTTCATCAAGATCAAAAGCTTCTGCACAGCAATGGAAACAGTCAACAAAACAAAGAGGCAAGCCACAGAATGGGAGAAGATATTTGCAAATGACACTACAGACAAAGGGCTGACATCCAAGATCCAACTCAACACACACACAAAACAGATAATCATGTCAAAAAATGGGCAGAAGACATGAGCAAACACTTTTCCAAAGAAGACATGCAAATGGCTAACAGACAAACGAAGAAAGGGTCATCATCATTAGCCATTAGGGAGATTCAAATCAAAACCACGTTGACATACCTTACACCAGTTAGAATGGCCAAAATCAACAAGACAGTAAAGAATATGTGTTGGAGAGGATGTGGAGAAAGGGGAACCCTCTTACATTGCTGGTGGGAATGCAAGGTGGTGGTTGAGACACAGTGCCTCCTCAGTGTGGAGATTCCTCAAAAAATTAAAAATAGAACTTCCCTATGACCCTGCAATTGCACTCCTGGGTATTTACCCCAAAGATACAGATCTAGAGAAAAGAAGGGCCATTTGTACCCCAATGTTCATAGCAACAATGGCCACAATTGCCAAACTATAGAAAGAACCAAGATGCCCTTCAACAGAGGAATGGATAAAGAAGATGTGGTCCATATGTACAATGGAATATTATGCCTCCAACAGAAAGGATGAATACCCAACTTTTGTATCAACATGGATGGGACTGGAAGAGATTATGCTGAGTGAAATAAGTCAAACAGAAAGAGTCAATTATCATATGGTTTCACTTACTTGTGTATAAGGAATAACATGGAGGACATTGGGAGATGGAGAGGAGATGTGAGGGAAATCAGAGGGGGAGACATACCATGAGAGACTGTGGACTCTGAGAAACAAACTGAAGGGTTTGGAGGGGAGAGGGTAGGGGGTTGGGTGAGCCTGGTGGTGGATATTAAGAAGGGCATGTATTGCATGGAGCACTGGGTGTGGTGCATAAACAATGGATTTTGGAACACTGAAAGGAAATAAAACAAAATGGAAAAAAAAAGGATTTATATATAATTTGAATGGATTGGTTTTATAACTGAAGATAGGACTACATGTGGAGAGCATTTGAATCTTCAAGGGGACAGCCCCTTGTTATCCTTTTTGTAGCATTCAGACCCTGACTTCCACCTGCTGCTCTGTTAGCTGATGTGCACACTCACCTGTCTTGTTAGAAAGCAGAGTAGCAGCTTTGTTTATGGTTTTAAGTACTGGGACTGAATGTTCCTTAAGAAATCAGTCTTTGGGGCGCCTGCGTGGCTCAGTGGGTTAAGCCGCTGCCTTCGGCTCAGGTCATGATCTCAGGGTCCTGGGATTGAGTCCCATATCGGGCTCTCTGCTCAGCAGGGAGCCTGCTTCCCTCTCTCTCTCTCTGCCTGCCTCTCCATCTGCTTGTGATATCTCTCTGTCAAATAAATAAATAAAATCTTTAAAAAAAAAAAAAAAAGAAATCAGTCTTTAAATACCAATCATTAATGAGTATGCAGAACGACATTTAATGCCAAAATGAGTTCAGCAATTAAAAAACATTACTGAGTTTGTTAAATTTCAGATAATTATTAATTATCAACCAGAAAATGATGTACACTATTGTTAATAAAATAGTGGATCAGAGAACAAGCTTTAGATTAACGCAGACCTCAGTTCTATTTAAAAAATCCATTATTACTGTTATTAAATCTTTCATTATTATTTATAGAGGCTTGTACTTTCTTCATTCTGACATTTCACTTGTGTTCAGATTTTTATTATTTTAGCTAGGTTTTTGCTCAAATATCACTTTTTCAGTAAGGTCTGCCCTAAAGAAGCATATTTAGGGTTGGAAACCTCTGCCCTGATTCTGGTATTTCTCATCTTTTTCTTCTGCTTGATTTTTTAAAAAAAAGATATTATTTATTTATTTGATAGAGACACAGAGAGAAAGGGAATACAAGCAGAGGGAGTGGGAGAGGGAGAAGCAGGCTTTCCCAGAAGCAGAGAGCCTGACATGGGGCTTGATCCCAGGATGCTGGATCAGTGACTTGAGCCAAAGGCAGATGATTAATGACTGAGCCACCCAGGCGCCCCCTTCTGCTTGATTTTAATCTATAGCCTTTATTACCATCTAGAAAAATAAACCGCTATGTATTCTACTTATGTATTTGTGGTTTATCTCACCTAATTAGAATATAAACTTCTATCCTAGGGATTTTGGGTCTGCCTCATTCACTGCAATGCCTCAATAAGAGAACAGTACTAGGCAAAAATATAGTCAGTCAATTCATAATTAGATGATTTTTAAAACAATTTAATCTTTACTATGGAGCTAAATAAAGATGCCTTCTTCAGATACTTGGCCACATTGAGGCAGGCAGAATAGAGGAGTGCAGGATATTTGTAGGAGAAACGAAAAAGGGAGGAGCAGAGTCTAACACCAGGTGGAGTCCGTGGCCATTAACGAAACTTGCGATAGTTAGAGATACACGTGGCCACAGGCACCTTGTCACTGTTGCTCAAGCCCATGAAACGCATGCGCATAAAGCCCCAGTCTGCCTGAAATCAGACTGCCGACAGAGCATGTGTAATGACATGCAGCGTTCTTAGAACACCCCGGCTATTCCCCAGAACCTCACGTGACTATTTCAGAGCCAAGTTACGACTACCCTTAAAAAGCAGAATCCCAAGGAGGAGTCAAGATGGCGGAGAAGTAGCAGGCTGAGACTACTTCAGCTAGCCGGAGATCAGCTAGATAGCTTATCTAAAGATTGCAAACACCTGAAAATCCATCGGCAGATCGAAGAGAAGAAGAACAGCAATTCTGGAAACAGAAAAACAACCACTTTCTGAAAGGTAGGACCGGCTGAGAAGTGAATCCAAAGCGACGGGAAGATAGACCCCGGGGGGAGGGGCTGGCTCCCGGCAAGCGGCGGAGCAACAGCGCACAAAATCAGGACTTTTAAAAGTCTGTTCCACTGAGGGACATCGCTCCAGAGGCTAAACCGGGGCGAAGCCCACGCGGGGTCAGCGTGGCCTCAGGTCCCGCAGGGTCACAGAAGGATCGGGGGTGTCTGAGTGTCGCAGAGCTTGCGGGTATTGGAACGGGAAAGCCGGCTACAGAGACAGAGCCGACAGTAAGCTCACAGCTCGGTGTTACCTTGAACCGGTCGCAGGCTCGGTGAGCTCGGAGCGCTGCCGGAGGTCAGGCAGAGGGGAGTAACTGGGCGCTGTTCTCTGAGGGCGCACTGAGGAGTGCGGCCCTGGGCTCTCGGCTCCTCCGGGCCGGAGACCAGGAGGCCACCATTTGTATTCCCCGTCCTCCGGAACTCTACGGAAAGCGCTCAGGGAACAAAAGCTCCTGAAAGCAAACCCGAGCGGATTACTCACCCCGGCCCCTGATAAGGGCGGTGCAATTCCGCCTGGGGCAAAGACACTTGAGAATCACTACAACAGGCCCCTCCCCCAGAAGATCATCAAGAAATCCAGCCGAGACCAAGTTCACCTACCAAGGAGTGCAGTTTCAATACCAAGGAGAGCAGCAGAATTCCAGAGGAGGAGAAAGCCAAGCACGGAACTCATGGATTTTTCCCTGTGATTTTTTTTAGTCTTGCAGTTAATTTAATTTTTTTTCTTTTTCATTTTTGGTTTTTTTTCTCGCCTTCTGGTAAAATTTTTTTTTAACTTTTAGCTTTTTCTTTTTTAACGTTTTTTAACCAGTTTATCTAATATATATATTTTTTCTTTTTTTATATTTTTCTTATTTTTTTTTAAATTCTTTTCTTTTTTTTTTCTTTTTTCTTTTTTTTTCTTTCTTCCTTTTTGAACCTCTTTTTATCCCCTTTCTCCCCCCTCACGATTTGGGATCTCTTCTAATTTGGTTAAAGCATATTTTTCTGGGGTTGTTGCCACCCTTTTAGTATTTTACTTGCTCCTTCATATACTCTTATCTGGACAAAATGACAAGAAGGAAAAATTCAACACAAAAAAAAGAACAAGAGGCAGTACCGAAGGCTAGGGACCTAATCAATACAGACATTGGTAATATGTCAGATCTAGAGTTCAGAATGACAATTCTCAAGGTTCTAGCTGGGCTTGAAAAAGGCATGGAAGATATTAAACCCTCTCGAGCGATATAAAAGCCCTTTCTGGAGAAATAAAAGAACTAAAATCTAACCAAGTTGAAATAAAAAAAAGCTATTAATGAGGTGCAATCAAAAATGGAGGCTCTCACTGCTAGGATAAATGAGGCAGAAGAAAGAATTAGTGATATAGAAGACCAAATGACAGAGAATAAAGAAGCTGAGCAAAAGAGGGACAAACAGCTACTGGACCACGAGGGGAGAATTCGAGAGATAAGTGACACCATAAGACGAAACAACATTAGAATAATTGGGATTCCAGAAGAAGAAGAAAGAGAGAGGGGAGCAGAAGGTATACTGGAGTGAATTATTGGGGAGAATTTCCCCAATATGGCAAAGGGAACGAGCATCAAAATTCAGGAGGTTCAGAGAACGCCCCTCAAAATCAATAAGAATGGGCCCACACCCCATCACCTAATAGTAAAATTTACAAGTCTCAGTGACAAAGAGAAAATCCTGAAAGCAGCCCGGGAAAAGAAGTCTGTAACATACAATGGTAAAAATATTAGATTGGCAGCTGACTTATCCACAGAGACCTGGCAGGCTGGCATGATATTTTCAGAGCACTAAATGAGAAAAACATGCAGCCAAGAATACTATATCCAGCCAGGCTATCATTGAAAATAGAAGGAGAGATTAAAAGCTTCCAGGACAAACAAAAACTGAAAGAATTTGCAAACATCAAACCAGCTCTACAGGAAATATTGAAAGGGGTCCTCTAAGCAAAGAGAGAGCCTACAAGTGGTAGATCAGAAAGGAACAGAGACCATATTCAGTAACAGTCACCTTACAGGCAATACAATGGCACTAAATTCATATCTCTCAATAGTTACCCTGAATGTTAATGGGCTAAATGCCCCTGTCAAAAGACACAGGCTATCAGAATGGATAAAAAAACAAAACCCATCTATATGTTGCCTCCAAGAAACTCATTTTAAGCCCGAAGACACCTCCAGATTTAAAGTGAGGGGGTGGAAAAGAATTTACCATGCTAATGGACATCAGAAGAAAACAGGAGTGGCAATCCTTATATCAGATCAATTAGATTTTAAGCCAAAGACTATAATAAGAGATGAGGAAGGACACTATATCATACTCAAAGGGTCTGTCCAACAAGAAGATCTAACAATTTTAAATATCTATGCCCGCAACGTGGGAGCAGCCAACTATATAAACCAATTAATAACAAAATCAAAGAAACACATAAACAATAATACAATAATAGTAGGGGAATTTAACACTCCCCTCACTGAAATGGACAGGTCATCCAAGCAAAAGATCAGCAAGGAAATAAAGGCCTTAAACGACACACTGGACCAGATGGACATCACAGATATATTCAGAACATTTCATCCCAAAGCAACAGAATACACATTCTTCTCTAGTGCACATGGAACATTCTCCAGAATAGATCACATCCTCAGTCCTAAATCAGGACTCAACCGGTATCAAAAGATTGGGATCATTCCCTGCATATTTTCAGACCACAATGCTCTAAAGCTAGAACTCAACCACAAAAGGAAGTTTGAAAAGAACCCAAATACATGGAGACTAAACAGCATCCTTCTAAAGAATGAATGGGTCAACCGGGAAATTAAAGAAGAATTGAAAAAAATCATGGAAACAAATGATAATGAAAATACAATGGTTCAAAATCTGTGGGACACAACAAAGGCAGTCCTGAGAGGAAAATATATAGCGGTTCAAGCCTTTCTCAAGAAACAAGAAAGGTCTCAGGTACACAACCTAACTCTACACCTAAAGGAGCTGGAGAAAGAACAAGAAAGAAACCCTAAGCCCAGCAGGAGAAGAGAAATCATAAAGATCAGAGCAGAAATCAATGAAATAGAAACCAAAAAACAATAGAACAAATCAATGAAACTAGGAGCTGGTTCTTTGAAAGAATTAATAAAATTGATAAACCCCTGGCCAGACTTATCAAAAAGAAAAGAGAAAGGACCCAAATAAATAAAATCATGAATGAAAGAGGAGAGATCACAACTAACACCAAAGAAATACAAACTATTATAAGAACATACTATGAGCAACTCTACGCCAATAAATTTGACAATCTGGAAGAAATGGATGCATTCCTAGAAACATAAACTACCACAACTGAACCAGGAAGAAATAGAAAGCCTGAACAGACCCATAACCAGTAAGGAGATTGAAACAGTCATTAAAAATCTCCAAGCAAACAAAAGCCCTGGGCCAGACGGCTTCCCGGGGGAATTCTACCAAACATTTAAAGAAGAACTAATTCCTATTCTCCTGAAACTGTTCCAAAAAATAGAAATGGAAGGAAAACTTCCAAACTCATTTTATGAGGCCAGCATCACCTTGATCCCCAAACCAGACAAGGATCCCATCAAAAAAGAGAGCTATAGACCAATATCCTTGATGAACACAGATGCGAAAATACTCAACAAAATACTAGCCAATAGGATTCAACAGTACATTAAAAGGATTATTCACCACGACCAAGTGGGATTTATTCCAGGGATGCAAAGTTGGTTCAACATCCGCAAATCAGTCAATGTGATACAACACATCAATAAAAGAAAGAACAAGAACCATATGGTACTCTCAATAGATGCTGAAAAAGCATTTGACAAAGTACAGCATCCCTTCCTGATCAAAACTCTTCAAAGTGTAGGGATAGAGGGCACATACCTCAATATCATCAAAGCCACCTATGAAAAACCCACCGCAAATATCATTCTCAATGGAGAAAAACTGAAAGCTTTTCCGCTAAGGTCAGGAACACGGCAGGGATGTCCATTATCACCACTGCTATTCAACATAGTACTAGAGGTCCTAGCCTCAGCAATCAGACAACAAAAGGAAATTAAAGGCATCCAAATCGGCAAAGAAGAAGTCAAATTATCACTCTTTGCAGATGATATGATACTATATGTGGAAAACCCAAAAGACTCCACTCCAAAACTGCTAGAACTTGTACAGGAATTCAGTAAAGTGTCAGGATATAAAATCAATGCACAGAAATCAGTTGCATTTCTCTACACCAACAGCAAGACAGAAGAAAGAGAAATTAAGGAGTCCATCCCATTTACAATTGCACCCAAAACCATAAGAACCTAGGAATAAACCTAACCAAAGAGGCACAGAATCTATACTCAGAAAACTATAAAGTACTCATGAAAGAAATTGAGGAAGACACAAAGAAATGGAAAAATGTTCCATGCTCCTGGATTGGAAGAATAAATATTGTGAAAATGTCTATGCTACCTAAAGCAATCTACACATTTAATGCAATTCCTATCAAAGTACCATCCATCTTTTTCAAAGAAATGGAACAAATAATGCTAAAATTTATATGGAACCAGAAAAGACCTCGAATAGCCAAAGGGATATTGAAAAAGAAAGCCAACGTTAGTGGCATCACAATTCCGGACTTCAAGCTCTATTACAAAGCTGTCATCATCAAGACAGCATGGTACTGGCACAAAAACAGACACATAGATCAATGGAACAGAATAGAGAGCCCAGAAATAGACCCTCAACTCTACAGTCAACTAATCTTCGACAAAGCAGGAAAGAATGTCCAATGGAAAAAAGACAGCCTCTTCAATAAATGGTGCTGGGAAAATTGGACAGCCACATGCAGAAAAATGAAATTGGACCATTTCCTTACACCACACACAAAAATAGACTCAAAATGGATGAAGGACCTCAATGTGCGAAAGGAATCCATCAAAATCCTTGAGGAGAACACAGGCAGCAACCTCTTCAACCTCAGCCGCAGCAATATCTTCCTAGGAACAACGCCAAAGGCAATGGAATCAAGGGCAAAAATGAACTATTGGGATTTCATCAAGATCAAAAGCTTTAGAACAGCAAAGAAAACAGTTAACAAAATCAAAAGACAACCGACAGAATGGGAGAAGATATTTGCAAATGACATATCAGATAAAGGACTAGTGTCCAGAATCTATAAAGAATTTAGCAAACTCAACACCCAAAGAACAAATAATCCAATCAAGAAATGGGCAGAGGACATGAACAGACATTTCTGCAAAGAAGACATCCAGATGGCCAACAGACACATGATAAAGTGCTCCATATCACTCGGCATCAGGGAAATACAAATCAAAACCACAATGAGATATCACCTCACACCAGTCAGAATGGCTAAAATGAACAAGTCAGGAAATGACAGATGCTGGCGAGGATGCGGAGAAAGGGGAACCCTCCTACACTGTTGGTGGGAATGCAAGCTGGTGCAACCACTCTGGAAAACAGCATGGAGGTTCCTCAAAATGTTGAAAATAGAACTGCTCTATGACCCAGCAATTGCACTACTGGGTATTTACCCTAAAGATACAAACGTAGTGATCCAAAGGGGCACGTGCACCTGAATGTTTATAGCAGCAATGTCCACAATAGCCAAACTACGGAAAGAACCTAGATGTCCATCAACAGATGAATGGATCAAGAGGATGTGGTATATATACACAATGGAATACTATGCAGCCATCAGAAGAAATGAAATCTTGCCATTTGCGACAACATGGATGGAACTAGAGTGTATCATGCTTAGCGAAATAAGTCAAGCAGAGAAAGACAACTGTCATATGATCTCCCTGATATGAGGAAGTGGTGATGCAACATGGGGGCTTAAGTGGGTAGGAGAAGAATAAATGAAACAAGATGGGATTGGGAGGGAGACAAACCATAAGTGACTCTTAATCTCACAAAACAAACTGAGGGTTGCTGGGGGGAGGGGGTTTGGGAGAAGGGGGTGGGATTATGGACATTGGGGAGGGTATGTGCTTTGGTGAGTGCTGTGAAGTGTGTAAACCTGGTGATTCACAGACCTGTACCCCTGGGGATAAAAACATATGTTTATAAAAAATAAAAAATTAAAAAAAATGGGCAAAAGATATGAACAGACACTTCTCTAATCAAGACATACAAACGGCTATCAGACATATGAAAAAATGTTCATCATCACTAGCCCTCAGGGAGATTCAAATTAAAACCACACTGAGATATCACCTTACACCAGTTAGAATGGCCAAAATTAACAACACAGGAAACAACATGTGTTGGAGAGGATGTGGAGAAATGGGAACCCTCTTCCACTGTTGGTGGGAATGGCAAGTTGGTGCAGCCTCTTTGGAGAGCAGTGTGGAGATTCCTCAAGAAATTATGAATATAATTTCCCTATGACCCTGCCATTGCACTCCTGGGTATTTACCCCAAAGATACAGATGTCGTGAAAAGAAGGGCCACCTGTACCCCAATGTTTATAGCAGCAATGGCCACAGTCGCCAAACTGTGGAAGAAACCAAGATGCCCTTCAACGGACGAATGGATAAGGAAGATGTGGTCCATATACACTATGGAGTATTATGCCTCCATCAGAAAGGACAAATACCCAACTTTTGTAGCAACATGGACGGGACTGGAAGAGATTATGCTGAGTGAAATAAGTCAAGCAGAGAGAGTCAGTTATCATATGGTTTCACTTATTTGTGGAGCATAACAAATATCATGGAGGACAAGGGGTGTTAGAGAGGAGAAGGGAGTTGAGGTAAATTGGAAGGGGAGGTGAATCATGAGAGACTATGGACTCTGAGAAACAATCTGAGAGATTTGAAGTGGCAGGGGGTGGGAGGTTGGGGAACCAGGTGGTGGGTATTATAGAGGGCACGGATTGCATGGAGCACTGGGTGTGGTGAAAAAAATAATGAATACTGTTTTTCTGAAAATAAATCAATTTAAAAAAAAAAAAGCAGAATCCCACGTCTATCCTGCACGACTGGACTCGTCGTCGGAGCACTAGCTTGATTCAGATCCTCTGAGGGCACACACACTTCTTCTGAGGTGTGTAGTTTCCCTTTGCAATGAAGTTTCTTCTGCTACACTTGCCTCTGATTCCTTGAGTTCTTTCTCCAGCAGGGTCAAGAAACTTGCATTGCCTGGTGGTTGAGACCTCAGTGCCTGAGAACTCCCCCAGTCTCTGGTATCAAAAGGCGATGGTTTAGGCACTTAATAAAATGGATCTATAATAAATACCATTATTATTCACTCATGCATATCTATATTTGAAAGAAAATTTTTTTATTTGAAATATTTATTATTTATTTCTTCTCATCCTCTTACTAAAGAAGACATATTAAGTTCTTGCCCAGCTTGGGCAGGGAAGAGTGTGGATGAGTCAAGAATGATTCAAATGATGAACTTTAAAGAATTTCTGGATTGAGTCCTTCAGAGGTATTATGAGGTTTGAAAGATTTAGCTGAATTCTACTGGATATAGATAGTAACTTTTAGAGTCTAGAAGGAGAACCTCTCCCCCAGCCCAGGGGAAGAGAAGGTAATGACACCAGGTAGAGATTTTCCCTGATGTGAGCAAAACCTAAGGCTGTCTTTCATATGTAGGTGTTTTAACTTTTCTTTCTCTTGACTGCCTAATTTGTTCTTGGGTTTTTTTCTTTTTAAGATGTTTTAAATTATTATTTATTTTACAGAAAGAAAGAGAGAGAGAGAGAAGCAGGCAGAGTAGCAGGCAGAAGGAGAGAGGGAAGCAAGCCGACTCACCTCTGAGCAGAGAGCCCAACATGAGGCTGGACATGGTACTCAATTCCAGGAACCTGGGTTCGTGACTTGAGCCAAAAGCAGACACTTAATAAACTGAGCCACCAAGTTGCCCCTTGACGGCCTAATTTGAAGACCTCTTCTTTCCTTTCCTCCTCAAACAGCTGACACTGATGAAACAGACCTAGCTACACACACTGCCATCACACACTGCCTCTGAAAGGGACCATCAGTTTGAAAGACACCATGAGGAACATAACACATCCAAGGTGGGTAGTTGAAGATGACTTTTTTCCCAGTTACATGAATCCAGAAACCAGAGAGATCCTATCAAAGTAAGAGTAACAGCAGGGAAATGATAAAGCCTGTATCTGTTTGGGAATAAATGCTTTGCTTAGATGCTTCCTGATTCTTCTTCTTCGTCTTTCTTTCTTTTCTTTTCTTTTTTCTTTTTCTTTTTCTTTCTTCTTCTTCTTTTTTTTAATGCTGACTCTGCAAAGCACATTTTTGCACAGATGATCCCAGAAAGCTTTAAGAATTCGAGTGTGTAATCTCTGTTTGGCCAGATGAAAAGCTGTTTCCCTGGGAGGAAAATCATGAAAGCTTAGCAAATTCATCAAGATGCTCCAGGTTGCAACTAGAGGGACCAGAGAGGTCCTTACAGAGAGACCACAAATGTCCCCACTTAGCTCTCCAGCGTAGGAGACCACCAAGGTCCCGGGGGCCAAAGACCTGATGAAGTGATACTGTTGGTGGACCTGGAGAGTTCTCCAATATGCTTCACGAGCACCTGTAGTGTAGGTGGCCGCTCAAGGATTAGGGGATTTACAGCGCTAACACATTTCATAAAGCCAAGTTTCAAAAACAAATAAAATGAAATGTCAAGCCTTTTGAGTTATCTTCTGTTTTTATTTATCTATGTCTTATAGCTCTATTATTCCAGCTCTTTCATTTCTATGTGATTCAGTGATCTACTTTGATTCAGCTAGAATTTCCTGGGTGCCAGTGTGTTCAAGGAATAGCCCTAGCTGCCTTGGGCATGGTGGGGGTATATGTAAAATCCCAGGTGATCCCGACAGGACCCCAGAGGTGAGGACTGTGACAGCTAATCGAAGGTGACTCTAAGTAATACTGTGCTGTAATATAGTTCAACAAATGCTATAAAAAAAAGTAGAATAAGAAAAAAATTCTACTGTGTGAGTTGACAAAAAAAAAAAAAAAAACAGACAGGATTTTGACAGGTGGACTTGAGTTGAGAAAGAGACATTTCAAGGCATAGTCATTGGTTCTCTGCTTAAATGATATTAAAAACAATTATGGATGTGTTATGCTTTACATATCACTAGATCTGTGGTTCTTCTCCCCAAATTCTCTTTTCTACATCACTGATACAGTTTGTAATTACTTTCAGTGTTATTTTCTTTTTATCACAAGGCCTAGCTATAATGCTAGAAGCTGTATACTAGTAAAGCATTAATTCGTATTCCCCAAATACATTTTTCTCTTAACTAAAATGAGTAGGGGGAGCAACAATGAGCAAGTTGTACAAATTGATAAGAAATTATTATCAGGTGTTCTGTGACGACCAATAACTCTAAAAGTATCACTCTTTATTCTCCTTTAGCTAGTTACAGGTCTATAATTAGCACAGTATTTGTTCATCTCTCGTAATCACCTCCTTAAATCCTTCTTTAACTTAAGCTAATTGCTTTAATAATCTTTCGTTTCACATGATTTATTCTTTTACATTTAAATCACCTGCACACCAAAATGCTTTGGGTGTTTTTAAAATAACATGTTGATTATATATTTAAAGTTTATAATAAAAATGGCATCTGCATTTTTGAAATTAATTTGAAGAGCATTAATACAATGCCATTGGTGTTAGATTGTGTGATATATGATCAGATGGATGCCATGGAAACAAACATTTGCTTCATTAGATGCATATAAATGGGTCCTATGGAAATGCAACTGGTGTTGAAACTAAAATATTGATGAGTTTTTAGATAATTGTAATCGTCCTCATGTACTAAATGTTTGCTGTGTGTTACACATATCTTTAATCTTTATAATAGCTTGTTTGGTTATTTTTCTAATTGTATACAGGAAGCCTAAGAATCTAAGAGAAGTTATGAATTTTGCACAATGTCACCAATATAGAACATTAAATGAAAAGAGTAAAAATCCAAAAGCAGAACTATATGACTAGATATAGTCATATATAACTTTCCCTGCTTCCCCCAGTATATTACTATGGTAGGCAAAATAATAGTGCCAGAAGATGTCTATGTTCTAATCTCTGGAGTCTGTGACTATATTACATAGGCAGGAGGAATTATGGTTGCAGATAGAACT
The DNA here is from genome assembly GCF_009829155.1 of Mustela erminea. Taxonomy (NCBI): domain Eukaryota; kingdom Metazoa; phylum Chordata; class Mammalia; order Carnivora; family Mustelidae; genus Mustela; species Mustela erminea. The sequence continues at coordinate 100,625,300 of NC_045621.1, read as the reverse complement.
AACATTGTTAATCAACTGATGTTAAACTAAAGAGATTACCTTGGGCAAACTTGGTGGTCCCAATATAATCACAGGTGTCCCTTAAGTGGGGGGAAAGAAAGCAGAAGAATCAGCATCAGGCAGAGGGTATCATGTGAAAAACTCACCTGGTTATCACTGGCTTTGAATATGAAGCGGACCTTGAACCACAAGGAATGTGGGTAACCTTTAGAAGCTGGAAAAGGCAAGAAAAGGAATCCTTACCTAGAGTCTCCAGAAAGGAATCAAGCCCTGCCAACCCCTTGATTTTAGCCCAGTGAGACCCATTTCTGACTTTGGACCTCCAGAACTGTAAGATATGAAATTTGTGTTGTTTTAACCTACTAAGTATATGGTAGTTTGTTACAACAACAGGACCAACTAACATAATCCCTTTGCCTCTCCACTGATGTTGAGACATTGTATATGTGTTTCTGTGTGTGTGTGTGTGTGTGTGTGTGTGATAGAAAGCTATCATGTTTCAAAGGAGTACAGATGAAACTAAACTGGAATTCACCCAGAAGAAGATGGTGGGCCTAGTGAAAGCCAAGAGCAAGAGAAAGTCTGGAGTTGAAAGATGCAGTTTTAAGTCCAATGCCATGAGCCTTAATTATAGTAAGCAGTGAACAGATACTGCTTAATGGATAAATAAGATGATAAATGAATGGAAAACATGCAGACCAGTGCTGATTTATATTTCATCAACCTTACAGAAATATAATTGCAAATTTTTAAAGGTGGAGATGATGTCCCATTGTTTTAACTTGAATTTCTTTGATTATTAAGTTGAAAGTCTTTTGTGTGATTATTAGTTATTTGTCTATTCTCTTTTGTGAATTAACATTCAACTACTGGGAAATTAAGGTCTCTATTTAATTTTAATTTTGTTAGCTCTTTAGAAAGTATAGCTATTAACCTTCCATTTGGCAAAAAGTTTTTGCAAATATAATTTTCCAGTTTGGTGATTATCTTCTAAATATGCTTATAATACCTTGGAAGCACAGATTTACTAAATATTTTGCAATCAAATCTGTTGGATTTCACCCTGGTGACTTCTTCCATTATTTTAAGACCATAATTACTCTGGAATTTGTTTTAGAATAATATGTGAAGGTGAAAATTTATTACTTTTAAAAAATAATTGACAGTATCACTTATTAAATAATCTTCCCCTTCCCTGTTACTTTATTATAATGCTTTATTTAAAATCCTCCAATTCATTTGACATATACTTGTTTTTTTCTCTTTAAGCTAACTATTTTAGTTCATAGGCCTGTTTCTTCATTCTGTGTCATTTTACCATGCTTAAATGTATTACAGCTTTATAGCATGTTTTTTTTTTTTTAAAGATTTTTACTTATTTATTTGATGGACAGAGATCACAAGTAGGCAGAGAGGCAGGCAGAGAGGCAGGCAGAAAGAGAAGGGAGGAAGCAGGCTCTCTGCTCAGCAGAGATTCAGGGCTGGATCCCAGGACCCTGCAGGGCTCAATCCCAGGACCCTGGGATCATGACCCAAGCCAAAGTCAGAGGCTTTAGCCCACTGAGCCACCCAGGCGGCCTTTTATAGCATGTTTTAATGTTACTTATAGTTGCTAGTGGATCCTCACGCTCCGTCCTATCAACCTTGCTTTAAAAACACAATTTTAGCTGTTCAACTGGTTTAATCTTTTAATCTTTCACATAAACATGAGAGTTTGGGGGATTTGGGGGGTAATATTTAACCGAGATTAGTTTAAAAGTGTAGGTGAGCTTCTAAAGATTGGTGATAATTACATCCTTGTTCTTCTGCTCAAGAAAAATCGTATGACTTTTCATTTATTCAAGTTTTCTTATTTGGCTCTTTGTTAGGTATGTGTAATTAATATTTGCCCCTTCACCATCACCTCATGAAGTGGCTTAAAGTTAAGGTATTTCAATTTAAATGGCATCTTGGTTAGGTTTATTCCTAGGTATCTTATGGTTTTGGATGCAATTGTAAATGGGATTGACTCCTTAATTTCTCTTTCTTCTGTCTTGCTGTTGGTGTAGAGAAATGCAACTGATTTTTGTGCATTGATTTTATATCCTGACACTTTACTGAATTCCTGTACAAGTTCTAGCAGTTTTGGAGTGGAGTCTTTTGGGTTTTCCACATATAGTATCATATCATCTGCGAAGAGTGATAATTTGACTTCTTCTTTGCCGATTTGGATGCCTTTAATTTCCTTTTGTTGTCTGATTGCTGAGGCTAGGACCTCTAGTACTATGTTGAATAGCAGTGGTGATAATGGACATCCCTGCCGTGTTCCTGACCTTAGCGGAAAAGCTTTCAGTTTTTCTCCATTGAGAACGATATTTGCGGTGGGTTTTTCATAGATGGCTTTGATGATATTGAGGTATGTGCCCTCTATCCCTACACTTTGAAGAGTTTTGATCAGGAAGGGATGCTGTACTTTGTCAAATGCTTTTTCAGCATCTATTGAGAGTACCATATGGTTCTTGTTCTTTCTTTTATTGATGTGTTGTATCACATTGACTGATTTGTGGATGTTGAACCAACCTTGCAGCCCTGGAATAAATCCCACTTGGTCGTGGTGAATAATCTTTTTAATGTACTGTTGAATCCTATTGGCTAGTATTTTGTTGAGTATTTTCGCATCTGTGTTCATCAAGGATATTGGTCTATAGCTCTCTTTTTTGGTGGGATCCTTGTCTGGTTTTGGGATACCTAGGAATAAACCTAACCAAAGAGACACAGAATCTATACTCAGAAAACTATAAAGTACTCATGAAAGAAATTGAGGAAGACACAAAGAAATGGAAAAATGTTCCATGCTCCTGGATTGGAAGAATAAATATTGTGAAAATGTCTATGCTACCTAAAGCAATCTACACATTTAATGCAATTCCTATCAAAGTACCATCCATCTTTTTCAAAGAAATGGAACAAATAATTCTAAAATTTATATGGAACCAGAAAAGACCTCGAATAGCCAAAGGGATATTGAAAAAGAAAGCCAACGTTGGTGGCTTCACAATTCCGGACTTTAAGCTCTATTACAAAGCTGTCATCATCAAGACAGCATGGTACTGGCACAAAAACAGACACATAGATCAATGGAACAGAATAGAGAGCCCAGAAATAGACCCTCAACTCTACAGTCAACTAATCTTCGACAAAGCAGGAAAGAATGTCCAATGGAAAAAAGACAGCCTCTTCAATAAATGGTGCTGGGAAAATTGGACAGCCACATGCAGAAAAATGAAATTGGACCATTTCCTTACACCACACACAAAAATAGACTCAAAATGGATGAAGGACCTCAATGTGCGAAAAGAATCCATCAAAATCCTTGAGGAGAACACAGGCAGCAACCTCTTTGACCTCTGCCGCAGCAATATCTTCCTAGGAACAACGCCAAAGGCAAGGGAAGCAAGGGCAAAAATGAACTATTGGGATTTCATCAAGATCAAAAGCTTTTGCACAGCAAAGGAAACCGTTAACAAAATCAAAAGACAACTGACAGAATGGGAGAAGATATTTGCAAACGACATATCAGATAAAGGACTAGTGTCCAGAATCTATAAAGAACTTAGCAAACTCAACACCCAAAGAACAAATAATCCAATCAAGAAATGGGCAGAGGACATGAACAGACATTTCTGCAAAGAAGACATCCAGATGGCCAACAGACACATGATAAAGTGCTCCATATCACTCGGCATCAGGGAAATACAAATCAAAACCACAATGAGATATCACCTCACACCAGTCAGAATGGCTAAAATCAACAAGTCAGGAAATGACAGATGCTGGCGAGGATGCGGAGAAAGGGGAACCCTCCTACACTGTTGGTGGGAATGCAAGCTGGTGCAGCCACTCTGGAAAACAGCATGGAGGTTCCTCAAAATGTAGAAAATAGAACTGCCCTATGACCCAGCAATTGCACTATTGGGTATTTACCCTAAAGATACAAACGTAGTGATGCAAAGGGGCACGTGCACCCGAATGTTTATAGCAGCAATGTCCACAATAGCCAAACTATGGAAAGAACCTAGATGTCCATCAACAGATGAATGGATCAAGAGGATGTGGTATATATACACAATGGAATACTATGCAGCCATCAAAAGAAATGAAATCTTGCCATTTGCGACAACATGGATGGAACTAGAGCGTATCATGCTTAGCGAAATAAGTCAAGCAGAGAATGACAACTATCATATGATCTCCCTGATATGAGGAAGTGGTGATGCAACATGGGGGCTTAAGTGGGTAGGAGAAGAATCAATGAAACAAGATGGGATTGGGAGGGAGACAAACCATAAGTGACTCTTAATCTCACAAAACAAACTGAGGGTTGCTGGGGGGAGGGGGTTTAGGAGAAGGGGGTGGGATTATGGACATTGGGGAGGGTATGTGCTTTGGTGAGTGCTGTGAAGTGTGTAAACCTGGTGATTCACAGACCTGTCCCCCTGGGGATAAAAATATATGTTTATAAAAAATAAAAAAAAAAAAATGTCATCTTGGGAATTGTTTATTGCATCTTTTAATTAGTTATTGCTGTATGAATATATGAAATATATGAAATGTGAATTTCAAATATATGAAATATGAAATATGAATATATGAAAATTATCAACTTTTGAATATTTATCTTAGATGGCAGAGATGGGTTTTTAATTCTCATCATTCGTAAGATGACAATCTTGGATTGTTTACTTCTAAGAGTAAACTCTTTTTGTCTTTTTCAAAAACATATGTCTATTGTTTCTTTTTCATGATTTACTTCAGTGGCTAGTTTCTATATCAGTACTGAATGCCTATGAAAATAATGGCCATCTTTCTCTTACTGCTGAGTTTGATAAGAATGTTTTATTGTTGCATTATTGAATCTACTGTTTTCTGTTAACTAAAACTTTTTAAGTGATTCTTCTAACACTAATATATAAATAAGGTGATGTCATGAATAGACACTAAAATTATATTGAATTTTGTATCTGGTAAGTATCTGATAACTGCCAATTACCTGTTGATATGATATTTGATCAAAAGTTACTTAAGATTCTTTGCTCACTGCATTATTAATTATGATCTTACGAACATAGTTCTTTTTTTCCCCTAACAATTTGGGGTCTTCATTAGAAACTTCCATTGTTGCTTTCTAGGTGTGAATAATGGATCCTTCCAGAATGGATCATATATTCTTTTATTCTTTGAATTCTTTCATCTGCCATAAGTTGTTTGTATACCCATGATAGTTATTTTTCCACTTTTATTTTTTTAAAAGATTTATTTATTTATTTGAGAAAGAGAGAAAGAGAGCACATGAATCGGGAAGGGGCAGAGGGAGAGAGAGAGAATCCTCAAGCAGAGCCCCCTCCTCCCCACTGAGCATGAAGCCCAATGTGAAACTCAATCTTAGGACCCCAAGATCATGGCCTGAGCCAAAATCAAGAGCCTGACAATTGAGCCATACAGGTGCCTGTCTTTCTGTACTTTTAGAGAGCATTTTCTTTTTCCTGATACAAGCGTAAAAGTTTTCTTGTTCCATTTCTCAAACAAAAGCACAATGTTCTTTGATAGCAATTCTACCTCAAATTTAAAAGGTACGAAAGAGTGGAATGAAGGAAAGATGCAAATGAAAGCAGAAAGCAAGGAGACACAGAAGGGAGCAGGAAGGTAGAAATGCTATGAATGGACTTAAAAGCAATAGTCAGAATTAATTCATTAATTAATGAATTAATTAATTAGAAATTAATTCATTAATTCATGGTAGATGAATTAATTTTTATCATGTTCCATCTTTTCATATATTATCTTATTTATCTTAATATTAGTAAAGAAACAGAGGTTTAGTGAGGCTGAATAGCTTACCTAAAATTCATGTAGCTTGTATCTTAAGCTTTACCAGTGGGATACAAATAATATAAAATGATTTTCTATATCCACTCTGTCTTTTAAATAGCTCAGTGGAACAAGTGTTTCTCCTGCCCTGTTAGATGAATATTCAGAATCTCATGAATTTCTTGGTGACTCTCAGGGACTAGGAAACCCTGGGGTCAGGTTTAAATCATAAAACAATTTCAGATTACAAATTAGAATGTCCCATCCCCTATAACCATTAACGTTTCCCTCCCCTGACAGAGCCTTAGGCAGGTAGGAATGAACATCCAGAGGAGGACAGCCAAATTCTCTTTTGTTACAGCTCTACATCCTAACCCTTACCCATTACCTATTAGCTGTACACTCCATGTGCCTGGCAGAATGTTGAAGTTAACTCTTCCTTATTTAGGTGCTTCTCAAATTGGGATGTGGGTCTCTGATACTCCTCCCACCGCAGTGGCTGATGATTTCTCCTGGAGATTTTTTTTAAGCCTTGGAACATTGTTGATAATTTAGCAGGAGATTTGCAAGACTCTGGCAGTGACTGGAACTCAGGAACCTTGCCTCCACTTCTTCCTGCTGGGGTCCCCTCCACTTCTTCCTGTGAGGGCAGGCCCACCAGTTAGGTCCTAAACTGATCTCTTGCTACCTTTTTTTTCGGTGGGCGGGAGTCAATTCCACTTTCATCTCTCAACTGCGGAGCAGAATTATTAATGTAGAAAATTCGCTGATTAATCTTTTTGAGGATCCACTCACTGGGTTTGAGAGGAAGAACTTTTGCCTCCCAAAGTTCGCCCAATGGGATTACAGCACTGAGAGCAGCGTGTACTCCAGGCAAATCCACTCTTCCCCACCTCACCAATCCACTCTTTTCCTGATCTTGTAATGCTCCCAAGGGGTCTGGAGGTACTTCAGAGTCATATCACTTGGGTGGTCTGTTTCACAATGCACTTTCATATTTCACATCTGTCACATTAGGAGCTCAGCAGAAGTTTTCACTTCAACAAAGTCCAGTCCACATCTTCGAGGTGGACACAGGTCTCAAACTCAAGTTTCACCACCTCTCAAGACTTCTTTGGTTGTCTTAAATCATAATTATGAGTTTAAAACTCTTGCATGTGGAAGATATTTTCATAAATGTTTCTTTCTTGATACACTCATTGCAGTATTAAGGGAAGTTACAGAAAATTTGAGGCCTCGATGTATCCTCTGCTACAGATGTAGTAAGTCTAGTAATGTCTCTATGCCTGACACTTAGGAGAAAATATGTCAAGCTCCTTGCTAGACTCTGGGAAAATTCAAAATGGAAGAAAAGGCCATTATATTACTATTTGGGGGGGGCATTAATTATCCTTTTGCTAACTGAAAAAAAAAAATAAAAGAAACCAGCCCTTATTTGCAGCTAGCAAATCAATATGTATGAAATAGGTCGGACTGGAGGATAAAAGTGTTTTATGTCATATACGTTAAAAAATAAGTTCCTTCATTTATTTAAAGTTGAGGTCCATTTCTTAAAAAAAGTTATAATATTTATCTGCTTCAGGATTAGAATTAAAATTACAGAACATTTTCCCTCAAGACATTCTTCTTAGAAATTAAACTGCTTGAACTAAGTGAATTAATTTTCTCATCATATTTGTATTTCACTGAAATTCAATTGTCATTTCTCTCTCCCTCTTTGTAGAATATCTGCAAAGTCTCCTTTAGTCCATTTTTCCTCTCAACTGCATTGATTTTCACACTTGAGCCATATTTTTCTTTTTTAATAAATTTCTCTGCACTGCACTCACATATAGATCAATGACTTCCTCCTTCAGAAATCAATGGTACACATGGTTGAAAAATTAACTTTTTTTTTCATTGGCAGGTGTCATTGGCTTCACACGGAATCTGCTTTGGATGAAAATTTCCTTTAGGATCTGAGAAGGTAGAAATGAGTTCTAAGTAAAATAAAGCCCTGGACCTCTGGGAGCCAGGGACCTCATGCAAGGTAGATAGTGTTGCTGACTCTCTAAAGCTTTGTGCATGAAAGAAACAGGTCAGAGACATTGTCTGAAGGCTAGCCTACTGATCTCTTTCCAAGGGCTCAGGCTAAGGCAGTTTCTGCATCCCATAAACATGCAAATAATTCAAAAGAGACTCTTAACTATAGGAAACAAACTGAGGGCTGCTGGAGGGGAGATGAGTGGGGAATGGGGTAACTGGTTGATGGGCATTAAGGAGGGCACATGTAATGAGCACCGGGTGTTGAATGCAGCTGATAAAACTGAACTCCACATCTGAAAGTAATGATACACTATATATTAATCAGTTGAATTTAAATAAAATAAGATTTAGAAGTTCACATAATTCATTTGACTGGGGAATCTTAAGCATCGTTGGTCTCGATGAGATTCCCGTAGGCTTGAAGGAAAGGTCAGGTACTTTGTTTTGAACAAGAAGCCTGAATTCAGATATCTTGATTTGGATTCTTCTGCTCTTGCCTAAAGTTTTATTATTTATTTTCTGCTACTCTTCATTATGAATATTGATCCCTACTTTGTGAGAAAGAAAGGGCAGGTCCATGCAACATGGGGAAGGAGAGGCTGGGCCTGGGTTAAGGTCTCGTGCTTTGTGTGTCTGCAATCATTTTGCCCTCGGAGAGAGTTAATGTTCTGGAGAAATGAACAGGCTCATGAAAACTGGAAGTGAAGATGGTGCTAGAAATCTGGGAATATGAGAGACATTGGTGTTGAATCAACAAGTACGGATGAAATCATTCAGAGAAACTGTACATGGGAGAACAGATTAGAGAAAGGAAGGAAGGTGAAGGGTATGGAGAGATGCGTAATCTCTTGAATCTTACATACTGTGCTTCCGGCTTGATTTGGAACCCCCGCAACACCAGACTTCAAGGGTGTTCCTTCACATTCTAGGTGTGGTTCTTTGCCTGCTGTTCCTTTGTTCATGCTGTTCCCTTTCCTACGATGCTTCTCTCCTTCCTCTCTTGACTCATCTTAACAATATTTTTTATTCTTCCTTCAGGAAGTCTTCCATTAAGCTAGCCATTAAGCTTCCAGTTAAGCTAGCCATTTCTCCCTGAGGTTCCCAAAATATTCTTCTCTGTGATTGCCTCTGTGCCTCTTCTGCACAGTGCAGCTGCCCCTCGGTAGCTGTGGGATCCATGGGATCAGCAGAGAAAACTAAAAAAGCTAGGGGCTGGTGTTGGGAAAATTGGATATCCACAGGCAGGACCTTATCTCACACTTATACAAAAACCACTCAAAATGGACTTCGGACTTAACTGTAAGACCTGAAAGAGAAAAATTGTTAGAAAAAAAATGGAGGGAAAATGCTGCTTGACATGGGTTTGGGCAACGATGTTTTTGGATATGGCACCAAAAACACAAGCAATAAAACCAAAAATAAAGAAGTGGCATTGTATCAAGCCACAAAAGCTTCTTCACAGCTAAGGAAGCAATCAGAAGAATGAAAAAGCCACTTAGACAATGGGAGAAAATACTAGCAAAGTACATATCTGATAAAGGGTTAATATCCAAGATATATAAGAAACTCAACTCAATAACAAAAATTTAAAAAACCCCAAATATTAAGAAAATAAGTAAAAGTCCTGAATAAATAATTCTCTTTTTTAAAAGCTGTGTTTATTTATTTGGTACAGAGAGAGAGCACACACACATGCACACACACACACACACACACACTTGTTAGAACGGCTATTATTAAAAAAAATAGCAAGTGTTGGAGGGGATGTGGAAAAAAGGGACTCTTGCACTGTTGGTGAGAATGTAAATTTGTGCAGCTATTATGGAAAACTATATCGAGATTTCTTTAAAAATTGAAAACAGAACTAACATATAATTCAAGGATCCTGCTTCTGAGTATATATGCAAAGAAGATGAAATCAGCATCTCAAAGAGATCTCTGCATTCCCACATTCACCGCAGCATTACTCACAATATCCAAGACACGAAAACCACCAAAATGTCTGTCAGCGCATGAGTAGATAAAGAAGTTGTAGTATATATACAAAAGGCATACTATTCATTTCTAAAAAGAAGGAAATCCTGACATTTTTGACAATACAGGTGAACCTGGAGGACACTCTATTTTTTTATTTTAGCAAAATAACCCAGACACAGAAAGTAAATATTGTGTGACTTCAGTTAAATGTGTGATCTAAAATACACAAATGCACAGAAGCAAAGAGTAGAATGGTGGGTTCCAGGGGTTAGGGATGGAGAATGCAGGGAGATGTCGGTTAAAGGATTTCATCGAAGTGTTTCATGTTGGTCAAAATTTCAGTTATGCAAGACAAATACATTTGGAAATCTAATGTACAGCATGGTGACTATAATTAATAATATAGTGTTTTATGCTTGATGTATTTGCAAAAAAGAGAAGATCTTAAGTATTCCTAATACATACAAAGAGATAACTATGTGAAGTGATGGACATGTTTATTAGCTTGATTGTAGGGATTATTTCACTGTATACACACACACACACATATATATATGTACATATATATGAATAAATTTGTGTACCTTATATATGTAAAATTTTATTTTCCAATTATACTTCAATAAAACAAACAAAACAGTTATAATGAAATTATATATCCAGGAAATTAACATGGGTTTAGTACTACTAACATTACTATATATATCTATACCATATACACACACACACACACACACACACACACACTATACCATTACTATATATATATATATATATATATATATCTCACAAGGACTTCTTTATGTAATAGTAGGTCACTTGGATATTCTTTTTGTGAAAACTGCTCAGGTCATTAGCCAATTTTTCTATTGGGTTGTTGCTCTTTTCTTCTAATGAAATTTTTAGTTTCCTTGTAATCCTCATTCCTTGAGAATTTTTGTCAAAATATTTATGTGTTAAATTCATTTAAAATAACAATGATTAACCCATACATGTTAACACAATTGATAAATTTAATGAAAAATACCTGTAGTTTCAAATACAAAAACAAATGTAAAGCTCGACATTGTACATTTTTCGAGTGTCTTTAATATCTGGTTTAATGGGAGATGATTGAATTCACATACCCGCTTCTTGGTTCAATTTATTGGAGTATGTCTTGAATTTGTTAATTCGCAGTACACCAAAGTGGATTCAGCCATTACTGATCAATGTGCTTTAATTTTGTTTCCAGTTTTGTAGGGTTTTGTTCTGATTTGTTTTTGCCATCATGAATATGCTCAACAAACATTCTTGTACTTCTTAAACTTTTTTTTTTTTTTTTGAGAGAGAGAGAGAGAGAGGAAGGGCCTGTGCGTGCAGGAGAGGAGGGACAGAGAGAAAGGGAGAAAGAATCTTAAGCAGGCTCCACACCCAGTGCAGAGTCCAATGCAGGGCTCAGATTTCACAACCCTGAGATCGTGACCTGAGCTGAAACCAAGAGTCAGACACTTAACCCACTGAGCCACCCCGGTGCCCCTCTTGTTCTTTTTAAAAGGTTGGAGGAAGGGGGGAGAAGGAGGGGGAGGAGACGGAATCAAAGGCTGGTTGGCTTTCAATATTTAAAGCACATTATTAAAAAAAATAAAATAAAAACACATTATTGGCATCGCAATGCTACTTGGCATCATTAGAACTTACGCTACAATAACTGAAGCCCGCTCAAATATTATGCTTTTAGACAGCTTTATAAGTTACAACTTTCCCAGGTTCATCATCTCCCTAACAAGCCACTTCCCCAAATAATACATTGGGGACAACGGAGGAGGAAGAGAAAGTAAACACAATCACCTCAGTTACAGTCTCTCATCCCAGGGCCTGTCACCTCACGATCTTATTTCCTTCTTCTTCTTGCCTCTGGGCACCATATAACTTCGACTACCCACCTATTATCACGGGCACTTAAATTCCCTAGGCTTTTTGGCACAAAAGTATTAGTATTCCACATGAGGCAAACGCTGATAGTATTGAAATCCTGAGACTCCATTCTATCTGACCATATACTAATCATAAAAAGGAGCCTAAGGAGTAAAAATCATAGTGTGGGATAAAAGAAAGCCACAAAAGTGCTAAGTGGGAATAAAAAGGAAGAAGAATATGGCCCTCCAGCCTGTCACACCAGTTCCTAATATACACCCCCATCCATTCAGCGTTGTGTTAGACTCACTAAGTCTCTGTCTGTTTTGCCCATGAGACTGGGACTTCTTTTAGGTCAGACAGCACCTTTATTATTACTTCTTGTGTCCTTAGCATCTAGCAGTGAATGCGATTCAATATAACGTTTTTTTGTTTAGTGTGTTTGTTCGGAAACAAATAAATAAATTGTGTTCGTGTGTATTCACTGAACACATACATACTGAGCTGGGACAGTGTTTTATAAGTTTAGGCTACTTCAAAAAAAAATTCCCATCCCGTGGAGCTTGCATTCTCTCAGGAAGGAGATAGATACTAATTAAGAAACATAACTGTGAATAAATCATATGATACAGTAAAAAGTGGTTATTGTGGAAAAAAAGAAAAAGTACAGCAACATTAGCGGGATTGACAAGGGGCAGGGTCTGTAGCAGATTGCATGGTTGAAAAGGGAATTCAGGGTGGGGCTTGTTATATAGATGAGAGTTCACCAGAAATTGGAAGGGAGGCGTCGGGATGTGGAGGGCTCACTGTGGTCACAAAGGAGCAAGGAGGCTGGCGCTCTTGGAGAGGAGACAGCTGGGGGCGGGCACCAGGAGTGGTCAAATTGTAGGTCACATGGCAGCTCCTTGGCAAGTGGGGTGAGTTTTGAATGCAAGTATAAAGGGAAGAGTTGACAGGAACGACATTCTACGTTTTAAAAGGTTCTCACTTACATTGTGAAAGAACCCATCTGAATTCTGTGCGGTAGAGAGAGGAAAGCAGGGATCACCATTAGAAGGCTCATGACCTCATTCAGGTGGATGGCAGGTAGCTCAGACGAGGTGCTAGCAGTGGGAAGGATTCAAATGTAGATGGGGTTGATGGCAGAGCTGATCTGGTAGGATTCCCTGATGACGATTCTTTGCTTGACCAAATTTTAGTCAGGCCCCTGCACTTTCCTGAGGCCCAGCTGTGCACTTCCTTATAAAATCCAGTTTTAATATGAACCTTGCCAGATCACCCTTGATATCTGCTCAGTATTCCTCACTCCCCAGTCTTGGTGTCCTGTCAAACTGGTCTGCTTTCAGCAGAAATCCTATTAGGTTGATTCACGCAGAATTCTTCCTAGATTTCATGTCTCTTCTTGGTAATTTTTCTATTCACTGACTCCCACTCCGGGGTAGAAATCCCTTCTTGTCTCATGTATTTGAAATGGAGCACAGGTCTGTACTGGGGGTTCCTTCCCCCAATTGCAATAGTCCTGAATGAATTCTCCTTTACAATTTTAACTTCCGTTTGCCTCTGGCTTTCTTTGGCATCCCCAGTGGGCTGGATTTGGGGTGCATGAAGAGGAAAGGTCCAAGGTTTCTGGATTAAGTGAAGGGAAAAACGGAGTAGTTACCAAGTGAAAACAGAAACTTCAGGTGAACCAGGCGTAAGTTTAAGATAACTAAAGCACATAAAATTTTTCTTTTGTTTCTGGTAGATTTTATGCACTTCTCATCTCTTTCCTTTTCCAATTGCTACCCAGAAGGCTTCCCCATATGTCATTGTTATTTATCAGTTGTCCAAACAAAATGTGTTTTTAGATTTGAGGCTTTTTAAATATGTCTAGGAGGGATGTAATCAACTTACTCTGGCTGTAATTAGGAATGTCATCTGGAGAATCACATCCGGCTACATTTTTAGGTATATCTTAACTGGCCATCACCATTAACTATACACAAAAATAGTTATAAAAATTAAGATTAATGAATTGTTATTGCTAACACACAAGACACCATGATATATACTTATAGTAGATAGCAGCAACCCCGTACAATTACAACATTATTTTTTCAATATGAGAACGCAGAGAATCCTTGGGGCACAATAATTATTACCTCATTTTTTCTCCTGACAGTGGTTTTAGGACTACCTAGGTAAGAATACTGTTAAATAGAACAAATTCTATAATATGCTATTAACCAACTATCAAATATATGAGATCTGGATTCTCTAAGAGTTTATTCCTCTTATTACTTATGCCATCTCATGAACGTGCCAAATAGGAAGGAAATAAACTGCCTGTCTCTAACAAACTCACATGATATAAGGGAAGTGAGGGGGGGAAGAAAAGCTACCTGATTATTTTATCAGATTCTGAAATCCAGAGTATCAAGGTAGACTCTCCAATAAATCACTGGAATGAAATGAGATGCAGCTAGGATGGATGCTTTTTAAATTCGTTGCTTATAAATTTGAGCAGCCTGCAGAAGATGTGCGTGGGCGGTAACCATTGGAAAGTGACCTGGAGTAGCCGGGATTTGCTTGGCAGGAAAAAAAAAAATACATCAAGTGAATAAAGTAAATTGAGACCTATATAAAAATCTGTGATTTAAAAAGTGTGTTAAAAATCTGTGGTTACTCTCTCATTTTACAGTTGAGGAGATAACGATCAGCTGGTGGGGTCAAAACTGAGCTCACTCTCAGATACCTGGGTGGCTCAGGGAGTTAAGCGTCTGCCTTCAGCTTAGGTCATGATCCTAGGGTCCTGGGTCTGAGTCCTGCATCTAGGCTCCCTGTTCAGAAGGGAGACTGTTTTTCTCTCTGCTCCTCCCCCTGCTTGCACTCTCTCTCTGTCTCCCTCTCTGACAGATATATAAATAAAATCTTAAAAAAAACAAAACAGAACAAAACAAACAAAAAAACCCACAAAATCTGAGACTAACCAATCTTGCCTCCTGACATTAGGGACTAAATAACCATGATAACCTGGAGCACAACAGGTCCAAAGGAACATGAAGAACAGTGGATCGTGTAGAATGAAGTGTGCGAGTCATGGTATGTTAAGCCCTGAAACATCAATAACGAAGCAGCAGGTGTGCAAAGCATTTTCTCCTTTGAGAGAGGATGTCCCTGGGAAGGACAGAGCGTGACCCAGGCCGTCTCATCCTAAATCTGATAATGGCAGATGAACTGGCAAAAAGACTAAGATTTGTGAGAGGAGAGTCCTATCATGGAACGCTTTAATCAGGACAGTTCTGGTTCCCTAGGATTGGTCATAATAAACATCCTTGGGACTGATTTATTCCTAGACCATTGCTCCTTGGAAAGTGACACAAAAACTAGCAACAGAGCACAAAATTAAATATTTCATGATGAAGACGACTCTCTTTTCTGTACAAAAAATGGAGCTAGGGACGTTACCTAGAAACTTACTTTAGCTGGGGGATCTCATGTGCTAATCTGGCCCGACTATATCCAATGCAGCAAGACCTGTGACTTCTGCACGCCCTGTAGCATGATTAGTGGATGCTGGAAATTTTTACTATGGCTTGCTGGTAGATCAGTCTTCTAACTCACGGGTATCTGATTTGATGATCCCATCTCTTCCGTTGTCTCAGATGCTTCGTGGAATTTCATCGGGGCTATGGAGGAAATATCCATCCACAATGCAAAGAAAGTAGAACACAAAAAGGTAGCAGGCCAAGAAACCAAAGCAAAGGTAAATGGTACAGGAGTTCAGATCCTGAATTATTTTGATCCTTCCACGAAATTCAGAAGTTCTCAGTGTCCGCGCCATGGTGTAATGGGTCAGGGGCTTGAGAGTA
The DNA here is from genome assembly GCF_009829155.1 of Mustela erminea. Lineage (NCBI taxonomy): Eukaryota > Metazoa > Chordata > Mammalia > Carnivora > Mustelidae > Mustela > Mustela erminea. The sequence continues at coordinate 100,609,704 of NC_045621.1, read as the reverse complement.
TAGGAAAAGATGCCCACTACTATCAAACATGATCAGTTAATGTTCAGTTTATTAATGACAAAGCCTGTTAAATGACATTCTCCTAAAAATTAGGAGATACTTCAGGACTTTTGAATTAATTAATTAAGAGAGTGGGAGCAGGGGAGGAGAGAGCAGAGGAAGAGAGAGAGAAATGTCTCTCTCCAACATGGGGCTCAATCTCACAACCCTGAGATCAGGACCTAAGCAGAAATCAATAGTTATTCACTTAACCCACTGAGGCACCTAGGTGCCCCCGGGAGTTACAAATTTAATAAAATAAATGTCTGTAGATATTTAAACATTGCTTATAAACCCTTTGGATCAAATGCACCAAATTATTTCATTATAATGACAGATTAAATACACTTTTTAAATTAAAAGGACATTAAACACATGTTAGTGCAATTTCATTTACAAGAATTGTACTAAACACAAATGGTTATAGAAGTGTCTAGACGGTAAGTCTAATATATCTCATTTTTTATGCTTTTTTTCTTATTTTTACTTTTATTTTTATATCTTATTCGAGTTACCTTTCTAAACTGCTTTTGATGCCTTCTTGACCAGCTTAAGTTATAGAATCTGAATTATCAACTTTTTTTTTAGTGAAAGAGAGAGCGAGAGAGAGTGAGCATGTGTATGTGTGTGAGTGGTGTGTGGGGAGGGGGTGCAGAGGGAGAGAGAAAGAGAGAGAAAATCTCAAGCAGACTCCCTGCTAAATGTGGAGGGCAGTGTGGGGCTCAATCCCATGACCTGAGCGCATGACCTGAGCCGAAGTCAAGAGTCAGCTGCTTAGCCTGCTGAGTTACCCAGGTGCCCCTGATTAACTTTCTGATGCTCAGAGCTGTCATAGAAATGTCTCTTTTGCTTTGTAAACTACGTGGCTCTTTTTCTAGCTGAACTTTGTTACCTCACCATTACTTTTACTTTTGATTAAAGTTTCTATTTTGAGATAACTGCATATTTACACACAGCTATAAAAAGTAATACAGGGGAATACCGTGTGTCCTTTACCAGTTTCTCTCAAGGTAACATCATTAGAAAACTACAGGAAAAAACTATAGGATATTGACAGATTGAGAACATTTCTGTAACACAAGAATCTCTCCTGTGGCCCTTTTAGAACCACTCCCAATTCTGCTCTGCCAGCACCTTCTACTTAAACCTTGGCAAACTCTAATCTATTTTGCATTCCTATAAATTCAATCATTTCAAATATCTTATATAAATTGAATCATATTGTATATTCTTTCGAGAATGCCTTTTTTCACTCATAATAATGTCCTTGAGATGCATTCAAATGTAATTGCTGAGTAGTATTATTACACTGTATGGATTTATTAGTTTGTTTAACCCTTCACCAGCTGGAAAATATCCAGATTTCCAGTTTCTGTTATCCTGAATACACCTGCTGTGAATATTTGCATACAGGTTTTTGTGTGAAAGTAAGTCTTGCTTTCTCCGGGACAAGTATTCAGGAGGGAAATTGTTAGTTTGCATGCTAGTTCATGTTAAGGTTTTTAGGAAACTGTCAAACTATTTTCCAGAGGGGCTGTACAATTTGTGTGCCCACAGCAACTTATGAATGATAAATTTTGATTGCCCACATGGCTAATGACTTAGCATATTTCATACTTTTACTCTTCATCTATTCTCTTCGATGAAATGCTTTCTCACGTTCTCTGCCAATTTTCTAATGGAATTGTTCGTTTGTTTTTACACTGAAGTTTTGAGAGTGTGTCATATATTCTAGGTGCTAGTGCTTTGTTAGATATGTGATTTATAAATGTTTTATCTCAGTATGTACCTTGTCTTTTCATCCTTTCATAGGGTTTTGCAGAACAAACATTTCTACTTGTGATAAAGTCTAAATTATAGGTTTTTCTTTTTATGAATTATGTTTCTGATAATATGTGCAAAACTTAATTGCCTAGCTTAAGATCCTGAAGATTTTTGGTCTAAAACCTTATAATTTTATGTCTAGCATTTGAATCTGAGATCCATATTGAGTTAACTTCTTAATAAGGTGTGAAACTTTGGTTGAAGTTCATTTTTTTCTGCCTATAGTCAATCAACTGCCATACGACCATTTGTTTAAAAAGCTGCCTTCATCCATTGAATTACTTTTGTACATCAGTCAAAAATCTGGTGGTTATATTTGTGTGGTTCTATTTCTGGTTCTTTGTTCTTTTCCATTGATCTATGAATGTATCTATCCCTCTGTCATGTTCCATAATAAGTCTTTGATGATCTATGAATGTATCTATCCCTCTGTCATGTTCCATAATAAGTCTTTGAAGTCAGGTAGACTGATTTCTCCCACTTCATTCTTCATTTTCAAAACTGTTTTAGCTATTCTAGTTTCTTTATCTTTCCATATAGATTCTATATCAACAAAATTTTTGTTGGCATTTTGATAGGAATTGTGTTAAACTATTTATTAGGGTAGAATAGCATATAATTGTTCAATCCATGAAAATGGTATGTCTTCTTTAATCTTATTTGTATCTTCTTTGACTACTTTTATCAGTGTTTTGTAACTTTGAGCATACTGTTCATTTTTTTTACTAGATTTACATCTAAGTGTTTCCTTTTCTGGAGAAATTTTAAATGCACTACATTCCTAATATCAATGGGTAATTGCTATTATGTCAAAATTCAATAGATTTTTATGTTAATCTTGCAACATTTGACCTTGCTCAACTGACTTAATAGTTCTAAAAGTTTATGTACAGATTTCTTGAGTTTCCTAAATAGACCATAATGTCATATGTAAGTAGGAACAATTTTATTTCTTTCTTTTCAATCTGAATGATTTTTAGTTCCTTTTCTTGTATTAATGCACTAAATAAAACTTGCTGCTCCCTGTTGAATAGCAGTGTGAAAGGACAACTTTGCTTTGTTTCTAATTTTAGGGGGAAAATGTTCAGTTTTTCCCCATGGAAAATCATCTTTTAAATTATGCTGTTGAGCCCACCCAGTGAAATTTTATTGTCTGTCTTTGTATTCTTCAGTTCCAAAATTTCCATTTGGTTCTTCTCTGTATTGTCTATATCTTTATTGAAACTAACTTCTTTCCCTACTTTCTTTTCTTTCTTTCCTCTTTCTTTCTCTCACTCCTTTCTTCTCCCCTTCCTCCCTTCCTTCCTTTCTTCCCTCTCTTTCTTTTTTCTATTTTTCAGTTATGTTTTTTTTTAAAGATTTTATTTATTTATTTGACAGGCAGAGATCACAAGTAGGCAGAGTGACAGGCAGAAAGAGGAGGAAGCAGGCTCCCCGCTGAGCAGAGAGCACGATGTTGGGCTCAATCCCAGGACACTGAGATCATGACCTGAGCTGAAGGCAGAGGCTTAACCCACTGAGCCACCCAGGTGCCCCTATTTTTCAGTTATGTTTATAATTACTATTGAATAGCTATTATGTTAATGACTACTTTAAAAAATGTCTAAAAATTCTAACCTCTTTAACATGTTAATATTGTCATTTATTGACTGTTTTCTTTTCATTTAATTTGAGATCTTCCTGGTTCTTGGTATGAATAATGATTTTTATCATTTTTGTTATTATTTAATAAGTCTCTGAATCTTACTTAAACTTTTTCTTATGGCTGGCTTCTTATGACACCACTCTGGCAGAAGAAGGAATATTTCCACCTAATTACTGCCACGTGTGATTAAAATTCCTCTTTTGGGGGCACCTGGGTGGCTCGGTGGGTTAAAGCCTCTGCCTTCGGCTCAGGTCATGATCCCAGGGTCCTGGGATCCAGCCCTGCATCGGGCTCTCTGCTCAGTGGGGAGCCTGCTTCCTCCTCTGTCTCTGCCTGCTTCTCTGCCTACTTGTGATCTCTGTCTGTCAAATAAATAAGCAAGTAAATAAAAATCTTAAAAAAAAAATTAAAAACCCTCAGGTTGTTTTTCAGAGTCCATAGTTGAAGGGGCGGGGGGTGGGAGGTTGGGGGAACCAGGTGGTGCGTATTAGGGAGGGCACATATTGCATGGAGCACGGGATGTGGTGCAAAAACAATGAGCACTGTTACTCTGAAAAGAAACAAAAAGAAAATAAAGATCACTGGGGTGGGGGGAGCTGGGTAGCTCAGTCGGTTAAGTCTCTGCTTTGGACTCAGGTCATGATCTCAGGGTCCTGGGATCGAGCCCTGCATCAGGCTCCCTGCTCAGCAGGGAGCCTGCCTCTCCCTCTCTCTGCCTACTTGTGATGTCTGTCAAATAAATAAATAAAATCTTAAAATAAAATAAAATAAAATAAAATAAAATTCCTCTTTCCCCACTTGGCTTTTATTGATGTCTGAGGGAAGAGACCTGCTCATTACTGCTGGGCAGGAGTGAGAGTTCTAGCTCCTCATGTGGCCTCCACTGGTACCTCCTTAACTGAGAAAGCTAGGAGTGCCTCATTATTGCTCCCCATATAGTCTCCATTGACAACACAGGTGGAAGGAGTGGCTGTAATACTGCTGGACTGTAGCATAAATCATGACTTTCAAACCTCTTATGACAGCACACAGTAGAGTGATGGAGGAATGCCTTGTTACTGCCAGGTAAAGGACTATGACCACATGAATACTCCCCATCTGCTCTCCACAGATACGGTGAGGCAGGAGGAGCTATCTTAAACTACCTGACAGAGATGAAAGTCCCTGCTAGGTCTCTGTCACTTCCTGGGGTTGGGGCAGCAGGGGCACGTGGCGGGAATAGAAGCCTAGGCTCTTCACTCAGCCTTTATTGACATGGTGGGATGTAGCCACAGCTTGTTTATTTGTTTTTCTGTCATGTTTGACTGGAGTAGGGCAATTATATTCTAAAAATTTTGTCTTGCTAGGCTGATCCTTTCCTGGTTCTTCGACCAAGGGGAGAGGGTTTTGTTGGGCCTTTTTGTTTATTTGTTGTTTTTGTCTGCACCTGTCAACATTTCCAAGTTGCTGGCTTCTTCAGCTCAAAATCTGGTATATAAGGAACAAAAGAAGGGAATGCACCACCATGTCATCTCACGGGTGCCAAGCTCCTTAGTTCATGTCCTTTCTTCTCTCCCTTTCAAAGTATTCTTATATGTATTTTACACATATTGTCCAAAGTTTTTGCTTGTACTTAGCAAGAGAAACAGGGAAAGTGGCAGACCACTCCTTTAGATTCATTCAGATAGTGTTATACAACCAGGTGTCCTGGCATTATGACACACTGATCTGACTTGATAAGTTATTTGATAGTATATTTAAACCTTAATAGTATCTTGTTGTAATTAATGGGATTGCATAGAAATTTTAAATTCTGAGGGCTGAATAATCTACTAGCACAACTAAAACCTTCCTTAGGATTCTAGCTAATTTGTCATCTGAAATATATGGCTGAAACGTCTTTCTGCTCATCACAGGATATGACCACCTGTGGTGAATAAATGTGGAATCCCTTTCTTCCTGTTTACTATGAGTAACCACTGACACTGTCACTTCCACATTTATTTTCACACTTATTTTAATTAAATGCAATAAAGAAGAGCTGGCTTCTTGCTTTTTCTCTGAACAATTCCATACATATTGCTGCTTTATGGTAGGATAAAGAGATTTCAGACCTATTATGATTTTCCTCAAGACACAGGGTCCACCAATCTCCAAAGAGCTTAGGAAACAATATTCCAAAGATCTCAGTAAACAATGCTAACAGATACCAAAATCTGAGCTATAACTGCGTGCAGGAGAATTGGTGGTGGGCCAAACTATGGCTGTGATGTTTGACTGCCAACAGTAATACAAAATACCTTTTAAGGAAGAGGATCATATGGTTTATTTCCAAATTAAACTGGACACAGATAAATCTTTGTACTTTGTTAAAATGTAACCCTGAGTTTTCTAGTTGACATGATCATTTCATGTTTTTATTAATTCCTCATCTAATTAGAATTATTCTTCTTTATCTTTTATAAACTACATTTATTACAGAAGAGTTTACCTATGTTCCCCATTGTTTATATGGGTTCTCCATTGTCTTGGCTACAAAATATTCCCTTCACCGATGTGGTTACTTTGTTTTTTTCCTGGATTTTCTAAAGCTCAAAATATTCCTATAGTTATAGGTTAAAAACCAAAGAATGGGTCTAGATCTCTACTTTTTGACCATAGGATAGGCAGTTATATATAGAATGATTTAGAAATAGTTGGTTCTAAAGATGTTTATTTTGGGTTACTCAAAAAAGCAAAATATAATAGAGGGACATAGCAACTTATTATCAGAGAAGTCTCAATTTTTAAGATCAAGGGACACTTATAAGCAATTCAAAGATAAAATATGTCATGTAAGCTAGCTCACCAGATGGTTTGGAGTATCCCAACCTAGGTATTGATTTCTGCTTGAGAAACTATGGTGAGTGTCAATTAATTGGAGATATCTTTTCTTTGGATATTTCATAGTATTTTGGACAGATGTTTTTAAAATGCACAATTCTCTTTGGAAAAGAGTTTGGGTAAGAAAAATAAGAGAAATCAAATTCTAATTGTAACTGGATTTGACTATTCTTTAAACATGACAATTTTTTCATGACTTTTACTTTTAAAGATTTAATATTTATTTATTTATTTATTTGAGAGAGAAAGAGAGGCACACAGCAGAGGAAGAGGCAGAGGGAGAGGGAGAAGTAGGCTCCCCATTGAGCAGGGAGCCCAATATTGGGGATTCATGCAAGGACACTGGGATTGTGACCTGGACATAAGGCAGATGTTTAACAGACTGACCACCTGAGCACCCCCATGAGCCTTACTTTTAAAAATACTGGATGGTATATGAGATGGATAGGAAATAAGCTGTTATTTTAGTTAGAAAATGTGGATTAGAACAGGACTGTTCTTTGGGTATGGAACTGTATTCTTCTAAGTCTGACTTTGCTTATTCATTAAATGGGGATAGTTATATAAATCTAGTAAAGTTATTGTAGGACTGACATAAAAACACGTACAAAATACTTTTTGTATAAATGAATTTTTCCCAATTGATGTTAAGCCTCATAACTACTTATCGTATTCACTTTCATTTTATTTATGCTTAACACCAGTGCCTAGTACATATTTGGTTCTTAATATTATAAGACAATTAATTGATTGTTAATTAAACACTGTTTGTTTTCTTCAACTCCTTTTCTTCATATTAATATTCCCCCACTCACTGTGGGGTCCACATAAAGAAAAACATTCCCAAATTTATGACAATCATATGACATAAAAACTAACCAATTGTTGTATCATCTATTGAAATATATTCACTTTTTTCATTTCTTTAATATCTTTTCAAATGTGATTTTTGATGACATATTATTCTCAATCATGTATTCTCATTGGTTAATAAGTTGGTTTTTATCCTCAGTATACTCAGACATGTTTTTCTTGAATGTACTATAACTATTATTTGGTACTATGTGTTGAAGACAGAGTTTGTATAAATATCAAGGAAGTTTATTTATTTAGGGTAACTTTTGAAATGCTAGAGTAAATAATAATTTTTTAGCATGATAACAAATGACCCATCATGCATATTTGAATATCAACAGGGCAAAAATTACATGAACATTCATAAATAAGATGAAAATAAATTCAGACACATATACACACATATATTGTATTTTTATATTATGGAAAGTTTAATGATGCCTATGTTTTAAAAAGGCAACTACAGCTGCCCTTTATTAAGAATATCTGTTAATTTTGAAAGGTATGTGGAGAAAATGGAGTGTTTTAATGATCTTCAAACTGCTCAGGGTTGCAAACTATAAACACTGTGGCAAAGATAGGGTATAGTGTTTACCTTGGAGAAGAGAGGACTCAGATGCTTGAGAAAACTTGTTTTCAAGACAGGTATCTTTTGTAAAAGATATGGGCTTTTTTGTTTGTTTGTTTGTTTTGTTTTTTTAAGATTCTATTTGTCAGGGAGAGAGAGCACAAGCAGTCAGAGGCAGGGAGAGAAGCAGGCTCCCTGCTGAACAAGGAGCCTGATGTGGGCCTCGATCCCAGGACCCAGAGATCATGACCTGAGCCAAAGGCAGTGGTGTAACCAACTGAGCCACCCAAGTGTCCATTGTAAAGGATATGAGCATGTTATTTCTATCTCTAGAAGATAGAACACAAGAAGATTGGCTTCAATTATGAATGGAAAGTTCTCTTAGACATCTGACAATAACTTCAATGAAGAAACAGACCAAACAAAGGAGATTTGAAGTTCATTCTCCAGAGAGATCCTTAAAAGAGGGGGAAAAAAAAACCTCCATTGTAAATGCCTTATCTGAAGGTTGGGTTAAAAACAGAAAAGGGAGTAAATTAGATCTTTCCAAATTTAGGATTAAAAAAATGCTAAGTGAAATATCCTCAGTGAACTCTTCTTCATGTTTATCTCATATATATTCTGATGACTTTTTTGGTCATATTAATATATTTACTACTCTTTATGGGTGTGTATGGGGTTCAAAAACTATCATTAGGAAAATAAAAATACAAGTCACAAACTGGAAGAAAATATTCAAATATTGTATATCTGATAAAGAGTTTATACATAAAGTATTAAAAACTCAAAACCCAGTAATAATGAAACATAAAAAACAATTAAAAATCAATACAAGATTTGAGTAGAAATACATTCAACAGCATGTCAATGGCTTATAACACAAAATAATAATAATAATAACACAGAATTCTGCTCCTAGGTTTGAGAAATTAGATGTCTATAAAAAGTCTTTTACACAAATGTCCATGTTGGCAATAGTCAAAAGATGCCAAACACAGAAACAATTCAAATATCCACTCACTGTTAATGAATAAACAAAATATTTTATGTCCATATAACAAAAAACTATTTAGCAATTTAAAAGACTGGACAACAGATGTAAGTCATCATGTGGATTAATCTCAAAATGATTATGTTATGTCAGGGTTTTCCAATCTTGGTCACATGAAATTTGGGGATTAGATAATTTTTTGATGTGCGTGAGTTGCCCTTTGCATTGTAGAATGTTTAGTAGCATCCTTAATTTCTATCTTCTAGATCCCAGTAGAACCTGCCCCAGTTGTGATATTTAGAAACATTTGTAGACATTGGTGAATGTCCCTGGGTGAAAGTTACTCCTGGTTACAAACCACTGTGCAACGTAAAAAATCATCTATATGATTCTATTTATAGGGAAACGTCCGATAAGGCAAATCTATAGAGACAGAAAATAGATGAATAGTTTTCTGGCTAGAGTGGAATAGGAGGCTGACTCCAAACAGAGTGTGTGATCTCTTTGGGTGATGGAAATGTACTAAAAGTTGATTGTGGTGATAGCTGAATAACCCTGCAAACTTAATAAAAGTCATTGAATTGTACATTTATAACAAGTGACTTTTATTTTTTGTAAATTATCCATCAATAAAAATGTTAAAAATAAAATAGATATATTTACTAATCTTAAATATTTAAACACATGAATAAAGTCAAACTGAAAAATGAAAAAAGGACAAATATAATTCTTAGAGATGAGAAGTAAAATCTATGAAATTAAAATTCCACAGAAGGGCATTAAAAGTACATAAGATTCTGCAGAAGAAAAGAAAAGCCTATTGAAATTGTACAAAATAAAACCTGGAGTGGGAAGAGAGTGAATAAAATAAGCACGGCCTCAGTGATTGGTAGGGCATCATCAAATCCTCAGTGAAATCGTGTAACATATATGTATGTCAACATAAAAGACAGCAAAGATAGACACACAAATTTTTGAAAAACAGTTTTAAACAGAAAAGTTTCATGATAATTAAAATTAAAAAAAATTACTATAATTACTTTATAGAAAGAGTCAATAAACAATAACCCCATGGGCCAGATACAGTCCATGGCCTGTTTTTGTATAACTCTCAACTATGGATAGTTTAGCTTTTTATTTAAGATTTAAAAATAAAAACAAAAAATATGCAACAGAAAACTTATCTGGTCCACAAAACCTAAAATATTTCTTATCTATACCTCAATAGAGAAAGTTTGCATTCTTTGCAGTAGAGGAACTAATAGGAAAAAACTATAACTCTCATTATAAACTATGTGATCCAAAGACAATAGAATAATATCTTCAAAATGTTAGAACAGTAATACTGACAGCATAGTATCCAATATCCAGTGAAAACATATATTTGCAAATGAAGACAAAATACAGACTTTTTTAAAAAAAGATTTTATTTATTTATTTGACAGACAGAGATCACAAGTAGGTAGAGAGGCCGGCAGAGAGAGATGGGGGGAGGCAGGTTCCCTACTGAGCAGAGAGCCCAATGCAGGGCTCTATCCCAGGACCCTGGGATCATGACCTGAGCCAAAAGCAGAGCCTTTAACCCACTGAGCCACCCAGGTGCCCCAAAATACAGACTTTTTAAAGATGAAAATTGAACTTGTTTCTAATGTAACTACCCAACAGGAAATTTAGAGAAAATCAACAAAATCAAAAGCTGATCTTTGGGGAAAATCAACAAAATAGAGAAACCTTTAGCAATCTGATTGAGAAACAATAAGCAAACAAGCAAATTATATTACACATGAGAAAGGAGATATCACTACAGATCATAAAGATATTTAAAGGAAAATAAGAAAATATTTTGTATAACTCAAAGTCATAAATGCAATACTAAGGGGAAATGGACAAATACCCTGAGAGATACAAACTAGCTCATTCAAGATATAGCTTTTTATCTATTAAAGAAGTTTGACTGTAATTACAAACATCTCCATGTAGAAACATAAATTGGTGCAGCCACTCTGGAATATGGTATGGATTTTCTTAAACAGAATTAAAAACTGAACTACCTTAAGATCCAGCAATTCCATTTCTGGATATTTGTCTGAAGAAAACAAAAACACTAACTCAAAAAGATATCTGCACCTTCATGTTCATTGCAGCATTATCTAAAATAGCCAAGACCCAAAACAACCTAAGTGTCCAATAATGGATGGATGGATAAAAAAAATATTGTATGTACATAGAATGGAATATTATTCAGAGATAAAATTGCCATTTGTGACATGGCTGGATTTTGTAGGCATTGTACTAAATTAAATAAGTTAGAGAAAGACAAAGACAGTATGATCTCACTTATATGTGGAAACCAAAAACAACAACAAAATACCCAAAATAAAACACTAAAAATGAACTCATAGACACAAAAACAAATTCGTAGTTGCCAGGGGCAGGAGGTGAGGTATAGGTAAAATGGGTGAAGATGGTTAAAAGGGATAGACTAAAATTATAAAATATGTAAGTTCTAGGCTGTAATATGCAGCATGGTGACCATAGATAATAATACTATATTTGAAAGTGGTTAAGAGAGAAGATCTTACTTTATATGGAAAGCCCAAAAGACTCCACTCCCAATATACTAGAACTCATACAGCAATTCAGTAATGTGGCACGATACAAAACCAATGTACAGAAATCAGTTGCTTTCTTATACACTAACAATGAAAATACAGAAAGGGAAATTAGAGAATTGATTCCATTTATTATAACAACAAGAACTATAAAATACCTGGGAATAAACCCAACCAAAGAGGTAAAGGATTTGTACTCAAGGAACTACAGAACATTCATGAAAGAAATCGAAGAAGACACGAAAAGATGGAAAACCATCCCATGCTCATGGATTGAAGAATAAACATTGCTAAAATGTCTATACTGCCTAGAGCAATCTACACTTTCAATGCCGATCAAAATTCTGTGGGCATTTTTCAAATAGCTGGAACAAACAATCCTAAAGTTTGTGTGGAACCAGAAGAGACCCCGAATTGCTAAGGAAATGTTGAAAAAGAAAAATAAAACTGGGGGCAACATGTTGCTTGATTTCAAGCTTTATTACAGAGCTGTGATCACCAAGACAGCATGGCACTGGCACAAAAACAGACACATAGACCATTGGAAAAGAGTAGAGAGCCCACATACAGACCCTCAACTTTATAGTCAACTAATCTTCAACAAAGCAGGAAAGAATATACAGTGGAAAAAAGACGGTCTTTTCAATAAATGGTGCTGGGAAAATAGGACAGCTATGTGTAGAAGAATGAAACTCAACCATTCCCTTTTACCATACACAAAGGTAAACTGGAAATGGATAAAAGACCTCTACGTGAGGCAGGAATCCATTGGAATCCTAGAGGAGAACATAGCCAGTAACTTCTTCAACGTTGGCCACAGCAACTTCTTTCAAGATATGTCTCCAAAGGCAAAGGAAATAGAAGTGAAAATGAACTCTTGGGACTTCATCAAGATCAAAAGCTTCTGCACAGCAAAGAAAACAGTCAACAAAACAAAGAGGCAAGCCACGGAATGGGAGAAGATATTTGCAAATGACACTACAGACAAAGGGCTGATATCCAAGATCTACAAAGAACTCAAACTCAACACACACAAAATAGATAATCATGTCAAAAATGGGCAGAAGACAGGAATAGACACTTCTCCAAAGAAGACATACAAATAGCTAACAGACACATGAAGAAATGGTCATCATCATTAGCTATCAAGGAGATTCAAATCAAAACCACATTGAGATACCACCTTACACCAGACAGAATGGCCAAAATTAACAAGATGAGAAACAACAAGTGTTGGAGAGGATGTAGAGAAAGGGGAGCCCTCTTACACTGTTGGTGGGAATGCAAGTTGGTGCAGCCACTTTGGAAAACAGTGTGGAGATTCCTTAAGAAATTAAAAATAGAGCTACCCTATGACCCTGCAATTGCACTCTTGGGTATCTACCCCAAAGATACAGATGTAGTGAAAAGAATAGCCATCTGTACCCCAGTGTTCATAGCAGCAATGGCCACAGTTGCCAAACACTGGAAAGAAAGAAACATGCCCTTCAACGTACAAATGGATAAAATATGGTCCATATACACTATGGAGTATTATGCCTCCATCAGAAAGGATGAATACCCAACTTTTGTATCAACATGGATGGGACCAGAGGAGATGATGTTCAGTGAAATAAGTCAAGCAGAGAGAGTCAATTATCATATGGTTTCACTTATTTGTGGAGCACAAGGAATAACATGGAGGACTGGACATGGGGAGATGGAGAGGAGAAGGGAGTTGGGGGAAATTGGAGGGGGAGATGAACCACAAGAGACTGTGGACTCTCAAAAACAAACTGAGGGTTTTGGAGGGAAGGGGGTGGGAGGTTGGGTGAACCTGGTGGTGGTATTATGGAAGGCACATGTTGCATGGAGTACTGGGTGTGGTGCATAAAAAATGAAATCTACAACACTGAAAAAAATTAAAAAAAAATCTTGAAGAAAAAAAAGAGAGAAGATCTTAAAAATTACCATCACAAGAAAAAAGATCTGTAAATAAGTCTGTGAAAGAAAGTATGGTGATGGATGTTAACTATCCATCACCATAATTTATTTATTTATTAATACTATCATTTTATAATATATGCATATATTGAATCATTGTTACACATCTGTAACTAATATATGTCATTATATCTTAATTAAAGTAAAAAGTTTTCATGAAGAGAAGTATAGTCCTAACAGGCTCTACTAGTGAAATCTACCAAACATTTAAGAAAAAAATTACCAAATCTACATAAACTCTTCCAGAGAATTGAAGAAAATGGCATAACTACTCAACTCATTCACTGAGCACTATTCTGATTCTCAAACCACAAAGAGACATTACAACAGAAACAAAAGCTAGAAACCAATATACCTTATGAAAATGGATGGAATAATTCTTTTTAAAGAATCAAATCAAGTCTAACAATGTACAATGAATCTCTATGAACATCACATTTCATACTGAAAAGAGAAGTATTTCTTCCTAAGATCGGGAACAAAACAATGATGGCCACTTTTACCATTTCTACTGGAAGTCCTAAATAGTGAAATAAGAAAAGAAAAATGATAATAAAACAAGGAGCTAGAGAAATAAGAAGTTATGTTATCTTTATTCTCAGATATACAACTAAATACATAGGCAATCCAAGCTGTTCTATAGGAAAAAACAAACAAACAAACAAAACCCCCCACAGCTACTAGAAATAAAATATGAGTTTAGCAAGGTCATAAAAATATGGCTAATATGCAAAAAATCAATTGTATTTTTAAATTCTGGCAATGAATAATGAAAAATGAAAAATTTGAAATGTAGTAATACCAAATACTATTTTGATTCTGGAAGAGATTACAGAATATATACATTAATGGAGAGATGTATGTTTTTTAGGAATCAGGAGATTCACTAGTGCTAAAGTGTCTATTATTACCAAATAGATATATAGTTTCAGTGCAATTCCAATCAACTCTCAGTAGATTTTATTTTATTTTTTATTATTTTTTTTAAATCTCAGTGGACTTTAGCATGAAACTTATCATGGTAACTCCATAAATCAAATGGACATGCAGAGGAACTAGAGGAGCTAAACGATTTTGTTAAAGAATAACAAAGCAAGGGGCACCTGGGTGGCTCAGTGGGTTAAAGCCTCTGTCTTCATCTCAGGTCATGATTCCAGGGTCCTGGGATCAAGCCCCACATCAGGCTCTCTGCTCAGTGGAAGCCTGCTTCCCTGCCTCTCTCTCCACCTACTTGTGATCTCTGTCTGCCAAATAAATAAATAAAATTAAAAAAAAGAATGACAAATCAAGAATAATCTTATGACTTGATTCAAGATGTACTGTGGGGAAATTTGTATACGTCAATGAAACAGAAGAGAGTCTAGAAATAGATTCACATGCACAGGATCAATTTACTTTTATCTCAATGAATATTTCACTGGGAGAAAATATGCAGTCTCATATTTTCATTCTCAACAAAAAGTTTTGAATAATAAAAACATAGTTTGGCAAACACAAATCCTTCCCCTTACCTCACACCATATAAAAATATGTATGCAAACTATAAAATTCGTGCAAACATGAATCCTCCCCCTTACCTCATACCATATAACAATATGAATGCAAACTGTAGAATATAGACCTAAATATAAAGGCAAAGTCATAGAAATTTCTTAAGGAAAAAAGAGGTGAAAATCTTTGCCATCTTGAAATTAACAAATTTCATAGATAAGATGCAAAAAAGCATGAGCCATAAAAGAAAAAGTGCTCCTTCCCGTTGAGATCAGGAATACGACAAGGATGCCCACTTTCACCACTCTTGTTCAACATAGTATTAGAAGTCCTAGCAACAGAAATCAGACAACAAAGGGAAATAAAAGGTATCCAAATTGGTAATGAAGAAGTCAAAATCTCTCTCTTGGCAGATGACATGATTCTTTATATGGAAAACTCAAAAGACTCTACCCCAAACTACTAGAACTCATACAGCAATTCAGCAACGTGGCAGGATACAAAGTCAATATACAGAAATCAGTGGCTTTCTTATACACTAACAATGAAAATACAGAAAGGGAAATTAGAGAATCGATTCCATTTACTATAGCACCGAGAACCATAAGATACCTGGGAATAAACCTAACCAAAGAGGTAAAGGATCTGTACTCAAGGAACTACAGAACACTCATGAAAGAAATTGAAGAAGACACAAAAATATGGAAGACCATTCTATGCTCTTGGATTGGAAAAATAAACATTGTTAAAATGTCTATACTGCCTAGAGCAATCTATACTTTTAATGCTATTCTGATCAAAATTCCAGCGGTATTCTTCAAAGAGCTGGAGCAAATAATCCTAAAATTTGAATGGAATCAGAAGAGACCCCGAATCACTAAGGAAATGTTGAAAAATAAAAATAAAACTGGGGGCATCACGTTATCTGATTTCAAGCTTTACTACAAAGCTATGATCACCAAGACAGCATGGTACTGGCATAAAAACAGACACATAGACCAGTGGAACAGAGTAGAGAGCCCAGATATGGACCCTCAACTCTATGGTCAATTAATCTTCGACAAAACAGGAAAAAATATACAGTGGAAAAAAGACAGTCTCTTCAATAAATGGTGCTGGGAAAACTGGACAGCTATATGTAGAAGAATGAAACTCGACCATTCTCTTACACTGTACACAAAGATAACCTCAAAATGGATAAAAGACCTCAATGTGAGAAAGGAATCCATCAGAATCCTAGAGGAGAACATAGGATAGGCAGTCATTGCTTTGATATCAGCCACAGCAACTTCTTTCAAGATATGTCTCCAAAGGCAAAGGAAACAAAAGCGAAGATGAACTTTTGGACTTCATCAAAATCAAAATCTTCTGCACAGCAAAGGAAACAGTCAAGAAAACAAAGAGGCAACCCACAGAATGGGAGAAGATATTTGCAAATGACTGTACAGACAAAAGGTTGATATCCAGGATCTATAATGAACTCCTCAAACTCAACACACACAAAACAGACAATCATATGAAAAAATGGGCAGAAGATATGGACAGACACTTCTCCAATAAAAACATACAAATGGCTATCAGACACATGAAAAAATGTTCATCATCACTAGCCATCAGGGAGATTCAAATTAAATCTACATTGAGATACCAACTTACACCAGTTAGAATGGCCAAAATTAGCAAGACAGGAAACAACATGTGTTGGAGAGGATGTGGAGAAAGGGGAACCCTCTTCCACTGTTGGTGGGAATGCAAGTTGGTGCAGCCTCTTTGGAGAACAGTGTGGAGATTCCTCAAGAAATTAAAAATAGAGCTTCCCTATGACCCTGCCATTGCTCTCCTGGGTATTTACCCCAAAGATACAGATGTAGTGAAAAGAAGGGCCATCTGTACCCCAATGTTTATAGCACAATGGCCACGGTCGCCAAACTGTGGAAAGAACCAAGATGCCCTTCAGCGGATGAATGGATAAGGAAGATGTGGACCATATACACTATGGGGTATTATGCCTCCATCAGAAAGGACGAATACCCAACTTTTGTAGCAACATGGACGGGACTGGAAGAGATTATGCTGAGTGAAATAAGTCAAGCAGAGAGAGTCAATTATCATATGGTTTCACTTATTTGTGGAGCATAACAAAAAGCATGGAGGACATGGGGAGTTAGAGAGAAGGGATTTGGAGTAAATTGGAAGGGGAGGTGAATCATGAGAGACTATGGACTCTGAAAAACAATCTGAGGGATTTGAAGTGGCGGGGGTTGGGAGGTCGGGGTACCAGTGGTGGGTATTATAGAGGGCACGAATTGCATGGAGCACTGGGTGTGGTGAAAAAATAATGATACTGTTATGCTGAAAATAAATAAATTTTAAAAAATTAAAAAAAAAGAAAAGGTGCTTCATTAAATTGAATAGTCTTTCATTAAATGGTCTTATGATATTAAAAGATATTGTTAAGCAAATGTAAATGCAAGCCATAAAGGGAGAGAAAGTATTTGTGATGGATATATCTTTAAAAAGGGGCTTTTATAAAATATATAAAGAACACTCACAATTCAAAAATGTAAAAATAATGCCCCCACCAAATTGGCAAAAGCACTTGAACACTTCATCTAGAAGATATGAAAATGACCTGTAAGCACACGAAAAATACTCAATATCATAAGCTGCTCTAAAATGCAGCATTAAGCCACAATAAGTAACACTACACGTCTACTAGAACGATTGTACAAAAAATACCAACCAATATCAAGTGTTAGGAAGGATCGGCACAGCTATATGACATCCTATGTTGTCAATTGGAATAAAAATTTTATAACCACTTTGAAAAACTTTCTGAGAGCTTCTTAAATGTTAAACATATACTTACCAAATGATCCTTAAAATTTACTCTTAGCTATTTATCCAAGAGAAATGAATGAAAACACTATGGTCAGACAAAGGCTGTCTCTAAACAAATGCTTGCTTGTAGCAGCTTTATTCATAATAGCCAAACACTGCCAACAGGTGGATGAGTAAACTAATCATCTTACATGTATACAATGCTATGCTTTTCAACAATAAGAAGGAAAGAACCTCTGACACTCCTAAAAAGGAAGAATTTAAAAAAAAATTGTACTGATAAAATATGCATGAAAATGATTCAGTTTGAATATACATGAAATAAATGAAGCGATATTCTACAAAAGAGAAAAAAATGTGAATGAACTTAGGAAATATAAGTACAATCACATTAGGGTTCAGAAATCTGAAATTTAATAGCACAGTAAGAGAGAATTTAATACCCCTGGATTGCTTAAAACACTAAAGACAATAACAAAAAGATCAAGAATCCTGACTATACTGAATGCTGGCAAAAATCTGGAAATTGATAAATTTGTATACTTCTGGAGGATGTGTGATTCACCTTTAGAAAGCATTGATATATAAAGTTGAATACACCTTATACAACACAATTCCATTTCTCTGTGTGTCTGTGTGTGTATGTGTGTGAGCATTCACTAGAGAAACTCCTAACTCCTACTCTTTTTCCAGAAGACTGAAAATAAATATTCATTGTGTCTCATCATATCAGCAGAAAGAAAATCCTGGACACAAATCAAGTCTTTAGGAGAGCGAGGTAAGTAACTTTGGGGAGACTCAAACAGTGGGATTTTATAAAACAGGGAATATGAAGGAGCTACCGCTACTTACAACAGGACAGATAGATAGTAGGAAAGTGGCTTACTAACATCTTTGTTAAGCTATTAAAAAAAAAGGTGTATCACTTTAGAAGTCACCCATGAGGGTATAACACTATAACAAGATGGCAAGAGCATGAAAAACAAAATTGAGGTGGAACAAAAAAGTGGAGAAATATGGAGTCAGGGAAATTAAGGGCCTCAAGCATTAGTCATTTTGGGAATATACACAGTCTTAAATTGAGTGGTGTATTCGCAGCCTTCCATTTTATTATTCTTAAGACAAATCACACAGTCATTAACATTCTTCCAAGTGTATCAAATATTACATGATACAAAATTCCTTGCAGGGAGAGCTTACAGTTTAATGAAACACTCAGATAAACCCACAAGCAATGATTACATTACATCATATAAATGCTATAGTAAAGATAATTTAAAAACAGAGCAGCTGTATTTTGTTAGTCAAGTATGCACATTTGGAATTCAAACAACAGAAAAATTGTAGTTTACTGATTTTAATAATGTGTAATTACATAGTACAGAATCTATGGCATTCTTTATAATAGTCCTTTTCCTAAATTGATTTTTGGAGTAGTTTAGACATGGTTGGAATTCTTCTCTCTCATTTCTTCCTTCTTTTATTCACAGTTCCTGAGACTTAGAAACAAGGGTTGCATGAAAAATGACTAGATTTTCAGTAACTGATTAGTGCAGAAATACTTGTTAAATATTTATTTTGAATTACTTAGGATAAGGCAATACTCTTCTATGCTGTATGAAATTCAATCAATATTCTGTTTATAGTATTATGTACACATTGTTCTCCGGTGCCATTTCTTATTAAATCCTGTTGGAACACAGATTTTATCGTGGTACAGAGTTTGTCATGGTTGATTATAGAGTTCAAGACAAAACCAGTTACCCTAGTGGTAATTTATTTTTTTGTTATTCATCAAGACATCTTGAAGAAAGTTGAGCAGACCTTGTAATACTGCTACTTACAAACACATAGCTCTTTTGTAAACATGAAGCTGGTACGTAATCTTAGAAAAATTGCCTAATTTTCTGGAAATACTATTTTTAGAAAATCCATTAGATTCTCTCCTGAGTTTATGTTGGGCAGGGTGAAGATCTAGGATTTTGCTGGATGAGAACCAGGGAAGAAAAATACTTGAAACCTTTCTTCTGTGGTTTGAATATTATTCAATTCAATTCAGTATTATTCTTGGTAAATTATTTTTTCATGGGGCAATGGGTGGCTTAGTGGGCTAAGCCTCTGCCTTCAGCTCAGGTCATAATCTCAGGGTCCTGAGATTGAGCCCAGCATCGGGCTCTCTGGTCAGTGGGGAGCCTGCTTCCCCCTCTCTTTCTGCTTGCTTTCTTGCCTACTTGTGATCTCTCTCTTTCAAATACGTAAATAAAATCTTTAAAAATTTTTTTAAAATATTTTTCATGCACATTTAAATGTATTCTATTATAGTTTATCTGACATTTATTAAGAATATATTCTAGAGAATTTCATAAAGATATGCAGTTGAACACTGATCTACATTTTTGATGGAGAAAGCATTTTACTTATCATGTTTTATAGGTGTTAAAATGAAGATTTAAAAATATTTTACCAGTCTGGGACACCTAGGTGGCTCAGTTGCTTGAGTGGCAGACTCTATTTCAGCTCATTTCATGATCTCAGGAGTGTGAGATCAAGCTCCGTGTCAGACTCCATGCTGGGAGTGGACCCCGCTTAAGATTCTCTCTCTCCCACTGCCCGACCCCTGTCCCTGCTCTCAATCTCTCTCTATCTAAAAAAAAAAAAAAAAAAAAAAATAGCAGTCTGAACCTGAACTTTATCATATAAAAGAAGAATGCCAATTTTAGTTATAATTTTTCTTTCTTAGCAGTGCATAAAATAATGGTTACCTTGAAAATCAATGATTTATTAGATCAAATAAAATAAGGTAATAAGTTATCAAAAGGTTAACAGGAGATTTTTAATTGCTTCATAGTCACTTCCTTCTTTCTAAAATTCATGAGTCCAAATTACATAATGCTAAAGAGTAGCTATTAGATATGTATCTATAATGTAACACTGAAGTACTGGTTATATGAATTGGTGAATATTGTAAAACACAAATTACCAGACTGCAATTAGGAGAGGTCCCTATTGAATAATTTGCATTACAGTTTTGCAAAGCAATTAAGTTTTTCTGCTCAGCAATTACCATACTAAGTAAGTTAAGTTGATGGGTCAATCTAGGATTTTGGAGTACATGAATGAAGAATGACGCAAACATACTTATAAAGGGCAGGAAGACAAATGAGAAAGCCACAGAAAAGGGTTTGGGTTTGCTACAAGCAGATAAAAAAATGTACCACCAGAGATATGGGCACAATGGAAACTCTCCAGCATACAGATTGTACCTCTACCTAAGAGTTAAGATGGACTTCATGAAAGGAAAAAGGTATTATACATTTATGAAATGTGGAAACTCATTAATAAATATTTTTAAATTCAACAAAACTTTTCAACAAGTCTGGAGAGAGGTAAAAGCCAATGGCCTATAATTTAGATAACACACCATCTCCCATTTTAATTGTATGTCCTTCTCTACACCTGTATTTTCTGTCTTTTTCTAACAGTAAGTTATATAACCACAAATAAAACCCTAGCAAAAGATTTTTTAAAATAACATTTCCTATAATATTTTGGAATTCTCATAAATAATGTTACTCCCTTTTTAATATTTGTCTCATGAGGTATTAAAATAATGAATGTGAGTTTCAAACTCATTAGTATTTTGCAAATGCAAATACCAGGGTCTTTGAACCTGTAACAGTCTGTATTTGAAATCTATTTTTAAAATATATTTCTGTTTTTCTATACCTACTAGAGTTTAGTTAAGTGCCAGCTTGGAGGAGCATTGAAATAAAGAAAAGAGTGTATTTGGAAAGAATTGGAAATAAACAAGTTATCTCCAACCTATACCAAACTTTAGTGCAAAAACATAAACCCACTGGAAAATTCTGGAAATATAATTTCTGCAAATATAATTCTCATTTATGCAGAATTTTGCTTTTTTTAACTAAAAATTTAAATATTTTTTTCCTAAGAATTGGAATGGTCATGAATACCTACCAATTTGAGCATAAAAATTCTGGTCACTTTACAAAACTAGGAAAATAAAAGAGGGTTTATTGATATGAGGTTGTCTTTCATTATTTAATATTTAATATTATGACAAGGAAATCCTGAACTGGATCTTATATGCTGCTGGAATGGCTTCTCAAAACTAGAAAAGAGCGAGGGGCTGCCATAAGTGAGATGGAGTATTCAGAAATTCACTGGCAGATGTATTGTGCATGGTGAGGCAAAAGACCTCAAAAAGGTAAGTATACCAACAGGGATTTAGTGTAAGCAGAGATCTCACCAAATGACTGTGTTTCCTGGCAGGGTCTAGAGAATATTCCCTTCAATACAGCAATAATAAATGTACTAGTGAGGGGGAGACAAGCATCACTGAGAAGCTCAGTGGAGATCCTCCTTTGTAGTCCAGGGCTGCTAGCTGGGAAGGCTATGAAATTGGCTTCCATCTATCAAAAAAGATGATGCAGTTCTGAAGTAGAAAAAGTCTAGTGACATCAGAGATAAGGTGGCATAATTACCATAATGGGCAAGAAAACCAGAATGAAATCTAATGGGTACTGGCTCACAGAATCTGTGATGAAGGTTAGTAAGTGATAATGTTCCAAGGGGTAACATAAATAGTATGAATGTTCATTTAACGTCATTTTGGAAGTTTTTGGGGGGTGAGATTAACATTGAAATCAGTGAACTGTGAATAAAGAAGACTACCCTCCACAACTCAGTGGGCCTCATCTAATCAGTTGAAGTCCTAATAAATAAACAAACAAATAAATAAATAAATAACACAAGTCTCCCTAAGTAAGAAAGAATTCTCCAGCAGCCTGCTTTCAATCTTCATCTACACCATTGACCTTCCCAGGTCTTCAGACTGATATTCCTGCAGATTTTGAACTCACCAGCCTCCATAATTATAAGAGCCAATTCCTTAACATAAATCTTATTCTGAATATATACACATCCTATTAATTCTGTTTCTCTGAAGAACTCTGATTAAAATAGAGATGCAATCAGGGAAATACAAATCAAAACCATAATGAGATACCACCTCACACCAGTCAGAATGGCTAGAATTAACAAGTCAGGAAACGACAGATTCTGGAGAGGATGCAGAGAAAGGGGAGCCCTCCTACACTGTTGGTGGTAATGCAAGCTGATGCAGCCGCTCTGGAAAACAGTATGACGGTTCCTCAAAAAGTTTAAAATAGAACTACCCTGCCACCCAGCAATTGCACTACTGGATATTTACCCTAAAGATACAAATGTAGTGATCCAAAGGGGCCTGTGCACCTGAATGTTTATGGGCAGCAATGTCCACAATAGCCAAACTATGGAAAGAACCTAGATGTCCATCAACAGATGAATGGATCAAGAAGATGTGGTATATATACAATGGAATACTATGCAGCCATCAAAAGAAATGAAATCTTGCCATTTGCAACAACGTGGATGGAACTTAAGAGGGTATTATGCTGAGTGAAATAAGTCAATCAGAGAAAGAAAATTATCACATGATTTCCCTGATACGAGGAATTTGAGAGGCAGGGCGGGGAGTTATGGGGGGTAGGGAAGGAAAAAATGAAACAAGATAGGATCAGGAGGGAGGCAAACTGTAAGAGACTCTTAATCTCAGGAAACAAACTGAGGGTTGCTGGGGTGTAAGGGGGTTGGGATGTGGTGGCTGGGTTATGGGCATTGGAAAGGGTGTATGCTATTGTAAATACTGTGAAATGTGTAAGCCTGATGATTCACAGACCTGTACCCCTGGGGCAATAATACATTATATGTTAATTTTAAAAAAGAGATGCAGTATTTAAGAGTATTGCTTGGTAGTAATTATTAAGTGTGAGTGAACTAAAGACCCAATGGAAAATCATAACCTATTGAGCCAATCAGATCCAAATTCTACCAACTAAAGGATTCCTTGAGGAGGGCCTCAGAATGACAAATACATCATCAGTGATTTCCCATTCCATTTCCAAAGAAAGCTTTGGGCATCTATCTAAACTACTAACCATTGGAGAAGGGAGAGTAGCCAGATTACATTCAAGAGTTATATACAAGGTCTAAGCTGGCTCATGGCCCCTGTCAGAGTGGGAACAAATGAAGGAGAATTGATACTTGCAGTGCAAACCCAAGTCTATCTCAAAGCAGAATAGAATTTTATAGCAAGTTCAGTTTTGAATATAAATAACTCTGCTCCTTGTGCCATATGACCTAGAAGATCCCATGGTGCTAGAAGGATCTACAGTAGATAAGGTCACTATATGTGTCACATCCTAATAGGAGACAGTCTGTGCATAGCTGTAACATTTTAAAGTAAGGCCATGTATCAACACAGATAACTATGCATCATTTTAAAAGTAGCTCCTGTTAGAGAATTTAAGCATTAGTCATCAAGTGACTATGCTCCCAGAGTTGCATAGCCTGAGTTGTGAATTCTCAAACAAAAAGCCATAAAGTCAGTTGGGCACAGCAGATGTCTGTTGTGTGATGGCAAAGGTATATTTTGCAAAGGGCCTCTATAGCTCTGAAGGCACAAGTTAAGACAAAAAGTAGTCTAGATTTTCTTGGTGCCTCTATCTGTTGCACCAGTGCATATCCCTCAGCTGACACCTGTGTCCTCATAGAACACTTCCATACTAAGCTGAAGATTCAGGGGAAAAATAACTTGGTTCATTCAGCTTAATAGGTTGGTATGAATCAGAGATGTACCTCTGTCAGGGGCGGCTGGGTGGCTCAGATGGTTAAATGTCTGCCTTCGCCATCGGTCATGATCTCTAAGTCCTAGGATCGAGCCCCATGTTTGGCTCCTGACTTGGCGGGCTTCTCCTTCTTTCTCTTCCTCTCCTCCTGGATGTGCTCTCTCTGTCTTTCTCTCTCTCTTAACCAAATAAGTAAAATGTTTTTAAAAATGGATCCCTGTCACCTTACAGCCTCACTCTAGGGTGTCCCTGACACAGAGTATGAGAGGGAAATACTTCCACTGGGCATAAAGCCACTGAATCAATGTTAAAGGAGATGTGGCATGAGATAAAAACTTGCAGATGACTGGTGAGAAGAAATAGTATAATTGATTGGCCAGGATCCTGGAATGGGTAACAATGGAAGGTCAGAGGCAAAGAATTATGAAGAAGAAGTATATGGATGAACCCATGGGAATGTACATAAAATATGTGGATATCTTAATTCATGTCAATACCTAACATAGAGCACCCACTTTCACAGATGCAGTGAATGCCCAGTGAATAGAATGACAGGTCTACTGGAGGTTAAGGAGACCAAGAAGCTCCTGTCCTTTGCCACCCCATTTGCACAAAAGTACCACAAACAGAGTAGAAGCATGATAATGGAGATGAAGGTGTCCATTAGCCTGGCAGTATGGACTTTCTCTCACCAAGGCTAATCCTAATCCTCACAAAGGATCTGATGTATGATGAGGGAATCTTGTACATCATTGCCACACACAGTGGTGTCTACTTTATATAAAAGAATGAGGGCATGGGCAAATGGCATGGCATCCATTGGTTCAACCAAATATCACATCACTCAGGTTAATTTAACATTAAAATAGCCTCTTAAGGGTTCACCTAGTCTTCTAAGATGGGCATGGCAGTGTAAGAATAGTCATTGTCTTTCAAAATGACAAATAATTTTGAATCAATGACCATGAGATAGTGCTGTGTTCTGCAAAGCGTAAAGCCACCATATCTATGAACTGAGACATGGAGATTGAGACCCAGCCTCCATGTTAGTGATCCTGGTGGGACTTTGTTCTTTACTAAACTAAAGTTGTCCTATAACTTTAGGTTTTCCTTAATAGTTATATTCTGATTCCCAGTGATCAGGGGGAGGGGCATTTCTACTGGGGAACATAGTAATATTCCCACTAAACTTAACATTATGAATGCTGGTAGGATCTTTATGCCAGTGGACAGGATGCCAAGAAATGAGTGACTATATTGGCAGGGAAGTTACCCCAATTATCATGCTTCCACATAATAGGGATAAGGACACATATTTCTAAAGTTCAGGAGAATCACAGGGGTGGGGGAACATGCTTCCATCCTTAGTAATATCTATAAATGGGAATTTTCAACAACCATGGTCTACCAACATTCCTATTGTCATTTTTTAGGTGAAGCACTTTTTCCAAAGTCATGTGACTAGCATCTGACCAAGCCAATGATTTTAATCCAATTCCCTCCATTTTTGCAGCCTGAGCTCTAAATCACAAAATTAACCGTCTTCTCTTAATAAATTACATTTATGTTGGAACAAGACTTTTGTCTTGGTGTCTTATCGACATGAGTCACTTTATGTTTCATCTTAATGTCCTTTTCCCTACTTTTCTGCCCTTTATCTTCTTGTCCTTTCATGCTTTCTGTCCTGCCTTCCTTCCTCTGTCTGTACAAGGTAGAGAAAACTGCATTTTACATTCTGTCTTTCTAGAGCCCCTGACTGAGCTTGAGAATATCCTTAAGGAATTGTGCCTTATCTAGTTTTTAAAGCCACTGCTCATAATACTCACTTGGACACTATCTATTGCCCATGAGGAAAATGGTGAGCACCCTCAGTGAGACCCCCTTCTTCCCTGTGATTCCAGTGAGTACAGCCAGCTAGCGTCTCAGCCTCTTTTATGACCAAGCAATCAATATGTCCTAGTCACTGCAACCGTAAAGGTCCCATTTTGCTCTGTGATTGATGTTCATTAATATTACTGGGAAGTGGTTTTGCAGACAACTGAAAGACATAAATATGGATTGGAGGCATATGTGTGAATGTCAATGCTCACATTTTAGGGTGCTTTCCTGCTCAAATGACATTGGACGTGAGGTAGTAGAATCTCTTCTAGCTGTATTCATATTAATTTATTCTGCTACATGATGGGGCAGCTAGTCCATAGGACACTGAACTGGAATAGCCCATTGTGGTATTTTGTAAACTGGCTTGACATTCAGAACAGGAAGGGGTGTGATAGGGATGGTTGTGCACTCATATTCTTGAGGACATTTTAGCTTTCTATAGTAACTTTAAATTTCTTGAATTTTTATTATATTAATTTTAAAAATAAGCATAAGCACAATTAGGATTGCTTACACAGTCCTCTTATGACCCAGTGCTAGCCTATTCAGTGTCTATTTTCAAACACATCTATGGCAAATGAGTGCTATTAGTATTATTTTAATTGTCTTCAGACAAAAACTGAACCAAACAACATCAGTAAAAACAGAAGAGGACTTGGTGAGGATTATTGTATTTTTCCTAATGAAAACCAACCACCATGCAAAGATTATGCAATATTTCCAAAAGAGAAAAGTCAAGGGATAATTATGTAATTACAGAGCCCTGGGTACTATACTCAGGCCAAACTAAGAACTCCTGCGTTCCATACATCAGAACTATATTCATATTGAGAATAGACATTTACTGTAATCAAGCAGCATCATGAACTACAGTAAGTAAGTATTGATACCAAATTTTGTTTTTACAGTTTTGTGGTTTTCAACATTTTAAATTATGTTCAGTTGTATAAGATCAATAAACATGAAACTTTCAGTGTAGTGAGGGAACACTGCAGTAAAGAAGATTCATGTGAACACCAGAGGTCAGAGAGTGATTTTTTTCCCCTCTTTTAAAGGAATTTATACATTATGGAAGTCTGAGAAACACAGTCCTAAAATACAGGAGCTACCATTGTTCTCTTTCTCAGCTTCTCACCGTTGGTACGCAGATTACTCCTTGGGTAGACCAGTAGGTGCATGTGACTTCATGTTAATGTATTCTTGGTTGTGATTATTCTTTTCTTAGTGTTCTTTGATTTTGACGCTCCAATTTTGTTTCCTAAAAGCCACATAGAGCCTCTTGTTATTAGAGATAATAAGCCTCTCTTTATTCACACACATTCGTGGAGGTTTAAAATGCTTTTGTAACTTTGAAGTGGAGAACAAAATGATAGAAAGGACAAGAGCCAGGAGTCCCCTGGTGCAAACACAGCTCTGCCAGCCACCAGCTATATGATTTTGGAGCAGGGATTTCCTCTCCAAGAGCCTCAGTTTCTCAAGTGTAAAGTGGTGGTTGTAGAATTTAACTCAAAGGGCTGTTATGCAAGGTAACAATTCAATTATGTGATGTGAGTGACTCACAGTGGGCACTTAATAAAGAGTGCTCTGTTGCCTTTCTCTCTAACATTGAGAGCCAGTTATAATTCACGTAAGAAAATCAGTGCTGCTACATTACACTCCTGTCTTCTATTTGAGCAAACCGCTATTATCAAATTTGAAAAGAACACTGGATTTAATAGTTTATCTCTAAATTATATTTGCTGCTATAAAAAAATGTGGCAAGTATCAAAGGGTGAAAATTTTCCACCTCAACAAAATGCTAAACAACCCAAAGCCTCAGATTCAGAAGGCAGGAGCTAGTAAAGGAAGTAGTGTTGATAAGTCTGGGAGAGAGCGGGAGGACACACGTTTGTGGGACTAAAAATCAAATCACACCAGTTCAGTTAACTTTGGAATTTATGCTACTGTGTGCAAGTGTTTTCCAAAAACCGGAAATATGGCATTGAGCAAAAGAGGTGAAATAACAGTTTTCACAGAGTGAAACAGATTTCACAGAGTGCCTGCAGAAATGGTGGGGAGGCAGATGATAAATAAGCAAGTAAACATGTATGTGTTATATAGTCAGGGACTGGTGTGGAGGAGAAAAAAGCAGGGTGTTTATCCCCTATTTTATAAAACAGAGCCAAGGATATAATAGGCACCCAGTAAGTATTGTTCCCTTTATAAATGATTGATGCCAACAGATGTGTAAGTCTTGCCACACCTTCACCCCAACGCCGGAATCTATTGGTTTGTGAGGTTGGTTGTGTTCTAATTTCTGCCAGTTGTATTTACTGAGTGTTGGTTGTATATACTGAGTTGTATTTCCTGTGCCTCCTATAGGTCAGTCATCATACTTACTGAGTGTTCTGTTCTATCTATCTATCTATCTATCTATAATATTTATGATATAGATAGATACATAGATATTATATATAGATATATTTGATGATTCTTGATCTATGTTAAACAACTACAAATTGATGACAGTGTTTGTTTAGAGGGATGAAACATGAATCATTCCTTTGTTAGTTGAGATTTTCAACTTTTATACTAGGTAAACAGTAGACCTTAGACCATGTGATTTCCTCAGCAGATTACACGGGATATGAGAGAACACCAGAAATAACAACTATATATAGATAGATAGATAGATAGATAGATAGATATAGATAGATAGATATTATAATATATCTATATTATATATCTACTATATAATCTAATATATATATATATATATATATATATATATATATATATATATATATATAATTGTGTAGCTCATACTCCAGAAAGGAAGACAGTAACAAAGTTATTAAGCAAGTAATATAGTGGGTTATATAGTGATAAGTTCTACGAGGTGAAGTAAAACAGGTTCGTGAGTGACAGGTTTGTCACTTTTAAGTGTGGTCAAAGAAGTCTTTTAGAGAAGTCAATGTTTGAGTAAATACTTGGAGGAGGTAGGGAGCAATCCACATGTATATTTGGGGGATGTGAGTGGAAAATGTGGCAAGGACAAAGTCATGAAATGGGAACATGTCTGGTAAGCTCCGAAAGGAGAAAGACAGACATTATGCCTGAAGGGAATTGAGGAAGGAAAAGATTAATAGAAGGCAGGAGGGTAATAGATTAATGGAAGATTAATAGAAGGCAGAAGGCAGGTATTATTACCAGTGAGGTATTTTTCCAGAGACCAACTCCATTGTTAGAAAGAGGAAGAGAGGGACAGAGACAGAGAGAGATCTAACACACACGATTTTAAAAGTAAGACTTGGCTCTTTTTAAGAACCACACTGCAAAAAAGAAAAAGAGGTCACCAACCAAGGACTGGAGATCATCCCACCTCAATTTCTTAACACTTCAGAATTATAGGCCTTATTTGTTATAAATATACTTAAGAATCCCTTCAGGATTTAGACTATGGTTATCAGAAGACAAGGCCAAGGGACACATAATTACGTAGGGAAAGTGAGACCTCACAATGCTCAGCCATGCAGAAGAAAGTCACAAGGTGACACACTTCAGATGAGAAGGTGAGGAGTACAGTTTGGAAAGAAGCCCCTGGTATTTGTTCAGTAATATTATGATTTAGAAATGAATTGTTATAGCTTGTCCAGAGCACTAAAACTTTGAACATCTGTGCCAGGGGCCAACAAACTTTTTCCATCAAGGACTAGTTAGTCATTCTTTCAGGCTTTAG
This sequence comes from Mustela erminea, assembly GCF_009829155.1. Lineage (NCBI taxonomy): Eukaryota > Metazoa > Chordata > Mammalia > Carnivora > Mustelidae > Mustela > Mustela erminea. The sequence continues at coordinate 100,579,705 of NC_045621.1, read as the reverse complement.
GAGCCTTCAGATCTATTTTAACTATTCAACTCTGTCATTAGAGTTGAAAGCAGCCAGGGACAATATGTAAACAAGTGAGCATTGCTATGCCCCAATCAAAGTTTATTTATAAGAATAGGTGAGGGGCAGGATTTGGCCTGTAGCCTATGGTTTGATGACTCTTTATCTATGTTAAACAACAAATTGATGACAGGGTTTGTTTAGAGGGACAAAATGTGAATCATTCCTTTGTCAGTTGAGATTTTCAACTTTTATACTAGGTGAACAGTAGACCATAGTCTGTGTGATTTTCTCAGCAGATCACAAAAGACATGAGAGAATACCATAAGGACTTGGCTTCTGAAGAACTTTCCTCAGAGGCATGCAGGTTTACTGAATCCCATGTCTGCTTCCCTTTGTCTGTGGAGTTGAGAATAGGGAGAAGAGTAGAAGTACGGAGACCAGTTAAGAGACTGTTGGAGTTGTCCAGGCATTAGGAATTAAACCGTATCTTTCAAAAATATATTGAAATAATAACTCCCAGTATCTCAGAATGTGGTCTTATTTGGAAAAAAGGATATTTTCAGAGGTAGTCAAGGACAAATGAGGTCACGAAGGTGGGCCCTAATCCAATATGACCGTGTCTTTATAAAACAGGCTTGTTTGGACACAAGTGTATGCTAAGGGAGAGCACAGGTGAAAATAAAGACAGAGTGATAGAGTGGTGTCTCTATAAACCAAAAAAATGCCTGTAGACCTCAGAACCTAGGAGAGAGGCATGGAACAGATGCTCCCTCACAGCTTTCAGAAGAAACCAACCACCCTGACTGACACCTTGATCTCACACTGATTGCCTTTGGAGCTGGGAGACAATGAATCTCTGTTGTTTAAGCCACTCAGCTTGTGGTGCTTTGTTGTGGCCTCCCTCACAAACTAACATGCTAGGGGAGACATGAGAGCGGGTCAGACAATGATGGGACCAGTGAGCAGTAGTTGATTTCTGGATATATTTTAAAAGGGGAGTCAACAACCGTCACCATTGGATTGGATGTGAAATGGTGAGAGAAACAGAAGTCAAAGGTGACTGCAACCTTTCTGGAAGGATAGAATTGTGAATAACTGAAATGAAGACTATAGAGAAGTTGAGCTTTGGTGGAGAGAGTTTAAGATTTCTTTTTTGGACATGTTGAGATTAAGATGGCATATCAATGAGAGGTGAGAATTAATTTGACTGATCCCCTGCAGGCTGGCCTTTTGGTTCCTTTGTAATTTTATGGAAACTGACTAACAGTGACTGCTTAAAGCAATTGATCCTGCAATAGATTAAGACCAGAGGCTATTGATTTCACACAACATGTATCCCCTTTCCTGAGACTTTGGACACCTTGGTCATGCAGGGAGTTGGTGTGCCCCCAACCATGAATGCTGAGACAGAGCAAGTGGAGTGGGGCTGGAAGGGGGAACCTTTCTGCCACTTTATTTTGTTATATCCTTGAGGCTTCAGCCTCAGCCCCCTGATTAGGCCAGGGAACTAACTGTTATTGTCCCTATCAACAAATGATGAAGTGGCAGAACAAGGTCAAGGTTGTTTGTACTATTGCTATTGGATACCAGGCCTTGATCTCAGAGTAAGGGTATTGGTTTTCCAGGCTATTGGATACCAGGCCTTGATCTCAGAGTAAGGGTATTGGTTTTCCAGTTATGTAGTTTAACATTCTTCAGCCCAAGAGTTGAGGTCTATCTCTCAGAGTTTGATATATGATCTTACTAGACATATCTCAGTGTGGCAATCTGGAATGAGATGAGCAATGGTGAATCACATACTTGCTTATGTGTTTTCCTTAATAAACTCTAGCATATTCCTCATGTGTATGCTGTAATGATTTACCCTTGTTTGCTAGAAAATCCATTGAGCAAACAATATCAGGCCTAGTAGCTACAATGACCTTCTGAAAGTGAACTCAAGGTTCTTGAGATATAGGATCCATCCTTGGGTTGGGAAAGGTCTGCTTGTGGTGTTTTGGCTAGTTATCTTCAAATATTGGAATGGCAGCTTATCACAGGCCCTGGTAATTATTCCTCTGAGGCTCTAAAGTTCTTCTGAGATAGTATCTCATGATTGTTTATGACAGTCTTGGAGGGAGATGTCTAAATGGAGATGGCTTCACTGAGGAGAAGGTTGAACAAGCACTCCTAATAAAATTGAAACTTCAGAGCTCTAGTGGGTAATACAGGAGCCATAATACATGCCTTATTTAGAAATGCTTATCCAAATAGGACCAAACAAATGAACAACTTCCCTGGCATTCCTCCTGCTATTGGGACAGTACAATATTGCTAGTGCACTGAAAATGTTAGTAAAAAGAATATAAGCATGGGACCAGTATGACTCCACATCCCTCCCACTGAAGGAGGTCCCCATAGGAGACCATGTAAACCAACAGAACCACTAGGAGGGCCGCCCTCAAATACCATCCTTCTCAAAACACTTTGTTATGGCTTTTAGATTAATAGATCAAATGTATGAATTGATCCATACAACTCTGTAAAAAAATTCTCGGCTGTAGAAGACCCTCCCCCAAAACAAAATGATAACTAAGTGCTTTAAGAGAAGGAATATTAATGGAGGCATGGACAATCAAGAAGACAGAGAAAAGAGACAGCAAACATGTACACCATCTTTCTGAGATTAGATTCGAATAGTATGAAATTCAGTCTAATAGGATAGTCACAGAGTAAAATTAGTCAACTGTTTCCTAAGACTTCAGAGTCATCTGCTAACTTCAACCTTGAGAAGGGAGCATTGGTTAGTTAATTATAGATGTCCCCTTACCTTCCAGAACTCTTGGAGTTGTGAGATAACTCTGTTTCCTATTGGTGTATCCAGATTGTATCTAATCCAAAAATGGAAACCCTTTAGTTCTTGACCACAAAATTCTAGGTCACCCAGCATGCATCTAAATAGCTATGCCTTGTCATTTATATCTTCTTGAGAAAACAAGGACAATGGCTGATTCAAAAACAAATTATTCTAACCAGGATCTGGCCACTCACCAGTAAACTGGCTTTATGCCAAAATATGGCCATCCCCTGCAGGGATCCATCTGTTTTCAGCTGTTAGTGACCAAAGAGCCAGATGGTGGGAAGGTATAGAAGAAGAGCAGAGAAACATGGATATCCTTTACTCTTTCACTTCTTACCCAGTCCCCCTCAGGGTGCTAGAGGTCTGGGCAGTGCTCTATGTCAGGATATACTTTATCACTGTCATCTTCTAGTTGATGATGTGTATTCCCACTGTGGCAGGAACATATGCATTACCTTTGTTCTGCTTTCTGCTATATTGTGCCTTTCCTCCAGATATCCTGCCAGATAGATGCTGGGATGGCCCACCCTCACAGTATGGGTATAAATGAGTTCACTTTGAGCATCACAAGACAGAAGGTGAGTGAGTGTGTGACAGCAATGGGAAGAGGAAGTCCTCTGACTTTAGGATGGGAATACTTGAAACCTTGGAGGTTGTGGTGGGGATACGACGTGATTATTTCTACCTGAATCCTTCAAAAAGGATTATCTCCTATCTCCAATTTATTGGTGACTTTAAAAAACTTTTAAAAAATATTTATTTATGGACACCTTGGTGGCAGTCAGTTAAGTGTCTGTCTTTGGTTCAGATCATGATCCTGGGGTCTTGGAATCGAGTCCCACATCTGGCTCCTTGCTCAGAGAGAAGCCTGCTTCTCCCTCTGTTTCTGCTCTCCCTGCTGTGCTCTCTCTCTGACAAACAGATAAATAAAATCTAAAAATAAATAAATAAATAAATAAATAAATAAAAATAAAAAATGTTTATCTATTAATTTGAGAGAGAAAGAGAGCACGCATCTGCATGCATGTGTGCATGTGTATGCGTGCAGAGGTGAGGGACAGAGGGGGAGGGAGAGAGAAACTCAAGCAGACTCCGTGCTGAGCATAGAGCCTGACACAAGGCTTGATCCCAGGACCCTGAGATCATAACCTGAGCTGAAATCCAGAGTCAGCTGCTTAACTGACTGACCCACCCAGGTGCCCAGAGTCCAAACTTTATTGATCATTCTCTCTAGAGGACAAGGCTTCAGACTTCCATCGAGTTGAGAAAATAGCAACAATCTGGAAGCATTGGACAGAGAAAGAGAATCTGAGCATCTGACGGCTCCTTATGGGGACTTTTGACCACACCTCCTCCCTGCAGCCCTCCTTGCTCTCTCACATTCAGAAGTACTAGGGCTACAATCTCTGAGCTCTAATGGGTTTATGATGGAAAACAGCTTGATTGTTATGGAATTTTCCAAGCCCACGGATGCTGGAATCATTTGCAGTGTTTTGTGTTGTTGTTCTCTCTGCTGAGTCAGTTACTACTTGTCCATCTGCTTCCTGGCTCCCAGGATTTTAGTATTTTGTTACTGCTGCTTCCTGTTTTGTTTTCTCTAGCCACATAGGTTTATGCTTTTAAAAACATATCTCTACTCTGATTTTGAGGTTTCTATGAGAACCAAGATTTGTTTAAAAATCTATGTTTAACATTCTTTATTTAACTCCATGGCTACGGTGCTCTCTAAACTTACAAATGAACTGCCCCAATTTCTAGATTCCTCCAAGTGTCCAAACTAGCATCACATGGCTGGTGTGTGTGTGAGTAAGAGAGTGGTGTGTGTGTGTGTGTGTGTGTGTGTGTGTGTGTAGTGTATACAGATTTTGTTTTAAAATCATGCAGACATGAACAGGAAGAACAAGTTGGCCAATGTCAATATCAATAACTATTTCTTTCAGTACTTTCTAGGACAGGCATTTTGCTCCATGTTTTACATGTACCATTTTCATTAATGTTCACAGCACTGCTGAAAAACAGGTTTTATGATCCTTCCTATTTTATTTACAGATGCACACCCTGAGTCTTAGAGTTTCAGGAACCAGCTAAGATAATACATGGTAGGGCCAAGATGCTCATCCAGGTCTATCTAAATCAACAGGCCAAGTTCCGAACCTCTGAGCTTAGAAGCTTTGATGGTAGAGAGACCCATGGTAGCCTGAACGTGGACATTGGTGATTCTGTTCTCCCAACCACTACAGCGCCTCCCAGATGGTACAGCAGATGCTCATTTGTAGTTCTAGTTTGTCTTCTGTGTATTTTCTTCTGTCACCCATGTATAATAGAGCAGGAGGATTCCCAGAGGAGTTTGCTCATCCTCCTGTGTCTCCCAGTTATACCGTCAGCCCAATCATAATGCAAATATTAATTCCATCCTTTCTTCCTTGGACCATTACAGTAGGGTTCCAGTGCATTTCAGAGATTCTGTTCTCTCTTCTCTTTGACCTAAAACTAAAGAAAAATATATATTTGAGTATCTTTTAACAAGCCATAGATCCCTTGCCATGGACTGTTCAATCCTCATACTAAACTTATTTTGCTTATTTAGTTCGATCCTCATACTAAACCTATTCTGCTTATTTTACAGAAAAGAGAAACAATGCTCAAAGAAATAGGGTAGCATTCCTTCATTAAATCAAGAAATAAGTGGTCCAACTGGGACACAAACAGGAGGTTTTGTCACTAAACCCAGTGCCCAGTGCATTACAATAAATTGCCCCCTTAATTGGAGCTCCAATTGTCACATTAGGAACTCTACTGTATATGTCATTCCTCAGCTCACAAGCCTTCGATGCCTCTCCACTGCCTACAAATCAGGGTATTAACATGGAGTCCGGCAGTCTCACGCATTCAGAGTCAGTCAATTTCTGCAGCTTCCTCTCTTCCTTTTCCTTCAAATTCACCTAAACCTAACTCTAGATGGAGATAGAAAACAAGCCTTTCATGGACCATCTCATGTCCATACACATGTCAGTTTGGTTCACACACAGTCATTTAAATGAGGAAATGGATCATAACATGTCAGCAATTGGCTGGAGTTATGTGACTGTTGATTCTCTAACCAGAATCCAAAGCTTCTGACTACACGGTTCTCGGACATCCCATTGTCACATTTCTGGCATGTTTCGTATTTGTGCATTACCTGCTTGACACATACATGCAGGTTGCGGCTGCTGTCATACACACACTGCGTTTATCATAAATAGGTATTCAAAAGGAGCTCTACATTGAATTTTCAAGTAAAGTTGTTCTCAAAATGATTTAAAAAAAAAAAAATCCCAGAGATACTTGTTAAAAGTGCAGTTTCCTGGACTCTACTTAGACCCTCTATAGAGGATCTCTTATCTAGAGTTTAGAAATTTTCATTTTCAGTAAGATTCCTGGTGTTTGTTACATAAAGTAACATTGGAGCCTCAGACATTAGATGAAGTGGACAGCGCTCTGTGATTTCTTTTTCTCAACACAAGACACATTCCCTGCCTCCATATCTCTGCTCTTACTCTTTCCTTGGGTAGAATCTCTTTCCTCCAACCACCCCAATTCCTTTGTTTGCTTTCATAACATACTATGTAGAGGAATTTTCCATTAAGATCAAGGAGAACCCCCTCTCTCTTTTAAGGCTCCAAGCTGTTTGAGAAGTTCTTTTTATAAAGCAATGAATGAATTTTTTAAAAATTTCAAGATAAGACACCATACAAAAGGGTTATCAACAATATCCCTTTATTTTCTATTGAAAACAGTTTATTAATCAGATATTATCTGATATTACCAGCAGTGATTGTTCAGTCCTGTTACTCTAGAGGTCTCTTTCCTCAAGTTTAAGCATAAATAAATAAATATATGTACATCTATATATCCAATGGTCAACAAGAATTGATACTTTTTCTCCTATAACTGACCTCCCTCCCTCTTCCATAGTCAAGATGATTAACAGTGATGACATCCAATGACAACTTTTCCTTCTCATTTGGCTCACTGAGAAGTGACCTTACTTTATTCTCTTACAAAGATTTTACAAAGAAATAATCATGCAAATGTTCTCATAACAAAACGTGAAATTTAAAGACCTTAGAAGGTTTCGTTATCTTTCTCTTTTGCTGTTTCACAAACAATGTGGTACAAACCATATGGTCTAAGTCTTATTGTTGTTAAAACTGCAAATTCCTAGATAGAACCGCAAATTTCATGGTTATAAATAAAGGAAGCCCATGTCTCAGGGAAAATGGCCAAATTCATATTGACACATAAAGGCAAGATTCTATGAAGATCTTCTAGAACATTCCTCCCCTGTCTAATAAGCTCTTTTGGTGTAAGAAGAGAAACTCATATAATGCACAAAATTTGACATTCAACAAAAGTCATTTCTAATTTGTCCTTTTATATATTCATTGATTTTTTCATTTACTACTTCATTTATAAATTTAGTGTCATCAAATGCAAGTTACTTTGCTATGTATGTACCAGTAATATGGGCCTGTATAAGACAATAACCCAGCTTCCAAGAAGCAGGATTCTAATAATCTCCTTTAGGAAACTTGTGCTGTATGCACTAACCAACTCTTTTCTTTGCATTATCTCATTCTGTCTTGTGCTTTTATACCTTTCTCCTTTCTGCTCCCAATACCCACTTTCCCCTCAACTGAAAGCTCCTTGATGGAAAGACCTATCTTTTATTCATAGCACCAAGTAAAGGGTCGGGCAAGTGACAGTTCTCAATAAATATTTTCATTGGGGTTGTTACTGCACTTTCAAGAAAATGGACAGATATGAAATACAGAGGGAAGGGGAACAAATGATCTTGCTCTTTTCTATATTTTTCTTCAGACTAAATTTCTTCTTTGACCTCTTGAATAACCATATTCTATAATCATAATAAATGTGCCTGTTTTTGAAGCTCGCTATTTCATTATGGAGTCTCTCTCCAGGGTTTGGTCAGTTTCTTGGACAAGTTTCCTGGTCTTTTTGATGTTCAGATCCCTCAAGATGGTGGCCAACTTGTTGTTGCATCAAGCAGCTGTCGTTGGTTCAAACACAATGCTCATAATTTTTAGTAATCAGGCATAATATTTAGAACAGAAGAGCAGTGAAAACCCACAACCACCCACAGGAACTGTGACTTGTTTTACCTGAGGTCTTATCAGTCCTCTGTGTAGAAGCTAGCTTCTGTCTTAAATTACTGATATCTGTAGCCTATATTTCCAGTAACAGCATGATTGCACTGAGCACTTCAAACCTAAGCTACATATTAGCAAAGACAGAGGCCCTAGGGAGTGCTCTCAAGAACCCAAGAACCTTTAAGGTTAAAGTGGTTCAGACTTGTTGCCTGTGTGTGTGTTTAGTTTGAAGACGTATTAAGAAAACCTGACTCAAAATTGAAGTTGGGAATCCAGAAAGGGAGGAGTCTCATGCACATACATCTTACACAGTCCAGTAGGAAGTAGGAAGATTTCTCTCAGCCCAGCCACAGTACATTGTCCTTGCTTGTGAGAAGCCTCCACAAATGAGAAGCCCCCACCACATGGAACTCTGTTTCCTCCAATAAATTTTAGTCACAGCACCTCCTCCCAACCTCCTCCTTTCCTATAGAAAAGATGTTCTCCTCGGTTCTCCAGACTTGCCTAGGCTTTGCCATAATTTGCTTCGTCTCAAACTACGATCTCTTTGTTATTGACCAATGAATGAATGAATGAATGAATGACTCAGTTAGTTTTTTCTTTCAGAAGGCTGACATTTCACACACTCGTGTGTGCAAGCACTTGTGCACAGTTTGCTATAATCTGAAGTTTTGAAAAGCCAAACAATTTTTTTTCTTAAATAACATTTGCATGTTATTCTGAAATTCTGTTGTTCATGTAAAAGCTAGCTTTATTAAATTTCATACAGGGACAAATTATACTCTTACATTGCCATGGCAACTGGAGACCTCATTTATTATTAAGTTAGAAACACACTTGGCCGGTAAGAGCAACCCCTCCCCATCCATCCACCCGGAGTGAAAGAAGTCCTCCTTTTAAAAAGGAGTTACACTTCTATGCAGTTTTATTTGCTTAATAACACCAAGGTAAGGCCTGACACTGCTTGGTAACTTTGCAGAAAGTCAGGCTTGATGTACAGTTGGCTTCTTAAGGAAATCCACTTTATAATGCTTTATAATTGGTAAGATACTTCTTTTATTCTTTTTGAAGAAAAATTGTCTCCTTCCTTTGACCACCATCATTACACTTCACAAATAACACAGCTGTAATTTAAAGATCCACAGGGGTTTTTGTTACTTTTATAAATTTAAGAGCTTCTCCTGTTCTTTCCCTTCTTTTCTCCATCTGAAAAAGGAAAAGATCTCATCCTTTTCTTGGACGTCCTGATCTTCTATATATCATCACAGCATTTCATCTGGATGATGTATTAGCTTCACCCATCAAAAGCGTCCAATCCCTTTGGTGATATATTACTCACTGACAATTGCCAGCTGGCAAGAATTGCTTTTGTGATTCTCACCAAGAGTTACCTCATTATTTAAAAGGATGAATTGCCTTTGAAATGATAACTACTAGTTGAAGAAATGAACAGTGTGTTATTACCTAGGCTAGGCAGGCCCCCACGTCTGGCCAAGCCTATTAGAAGTCAACCTTTTAATGAATGGGCATAATGTGGTTGTTCCATTTTGCAAAGAGAACAAATCCATCTTGGTCAGATAGAACTAATGTTTGGAAGGGATTCACTGAGGAAATGCAAGTTCTTATCCCTTACTGGCTTATATTAGATTTTAAGAAGTTGTAGAGCATCCTAAAGAAAAAACATTAGACATGTATACCTTAACCGAAAGAAATTAAATTCTTTTGCTGCTAAAGTCTTCGTTTGTCCATTTGTTTAAATTTTAATAAATTTTCATTCTCTTCCTTTTTAATATATGAAAAAAAAAATCAAGGTGGGGTGCCTGGGTGGTTCAGTCAATTAGGCTCAGCTTGGTTCATGATTCCAGGGTCCTGGGATCTGACTGTCTGCTCAGAGGGGAGCTTGCTTCTTCCTCTCCCCTGGCCTGCAGCTCCCTCTGCCTCCCTGCCCCTGGCCCCAAATAAATAGGTAAAATCTTCAAAAAAATCAAGAAAATTACTGAGAGTTTTGACTCTAAGAAGTAATTTTGAAAATGATGTAAAAGTGAATCTGGAGTGAAATTATGAAGAATTTTGATATTCACAATTAAGAGTATGGGTTTATATAGCAGAAAACAACACAAAAAAACTGGTATGAAACCAGACAAGAAGAAATGACTGAATGCACATATATCTGGAAACTAAATCTGGTTGGAATGATGAAGATGGTTTAAAAAGATGCTTTATAATGTGGATACTTGATGAAGACCTGAATAAGTTTCAGCTTTCAGAGAAGCCATTCAAAGAAGGAAAAGGAAACAAGAGAGAAAGGCGAGGATGTAGAAGCCAGACTCTGAGTATAAAAATATGCTGACTAATGATCTCATAGTACCCAAGCGCAGTTCACAGAATGCAAGCACTCGACTTCACTCTTATTTAGTAAAAATAAGAATCAACATCAAAATGGATATTATTAGGTCTTTTATTTATTTTCTTTGAGCTTAAGAAAGTAATAGATACAATTTCAAAACCAGGTCCTTTGTGCTTGATTATAACCCCTCTCAGCTCCATAAGAGCTAAATAATATGGTGGACAGCAGTGAGTAACCATGTGTTTAAGGATTAAATGTTTTTCTCACATCGTCATTTTGTCTACACAGAAGCTACAATAGGTGTGGTATTTAAAGTTTTCTTCATCCTCAGTTACACATAGAGAAACAGAAATATTCAGGCGCCCAATCTGAAGGTCACCCAGTTCAGTAACGATCCAGTGGAGACTCTGGCCCAGAGTCAGCATGGTCTCACATTCTTTTTATAAACATGAAAGAAGATGGAAAAATAGGAAAACATCTCACTTCAGTAAAAGCCAGACCAATGAGGACACACAGGGAGAGGAAACTTTAAAGAAGTCAAAACACTAGGGCAAAATCAGTAACTCGTATTAATTTTTAGTTATTGCAATTTTTAAAAATGTTTTCTGTCCGATCAGTGCTTAACAGAGAATCCTGTTTGATTCTATAGCACTGAAGGAACCCCTGAGTTTATAATAGAGTTCTTCACAGTTGTAGCTGGATATTTTGACTCTAAATCCTGCAAGGGGAGTGCAGGTAACGAAAATCCATTATAGCGAAGTGTCCCTTAGTTAGAAGCCTCTTGCATTGCAACCAAATAGAATACCTGGTTAGGTATGTTTCTTTTAAAAACACTTATAAAGGCTTGAATTCCCATCCCTTTCTCTCCCAGCCCTTCTCTGTCTATACACATGCATGGGTGTGAATAAGAGTGTGCACACACACAGTTCACAACCCAATAATACTCACTGCTGATCAAACTTAATAATAAGATTCTACTTCTTCATTCCTGCCCTAAATAAATAGAATAAAAAAATGAAACTGCAAGCTACCATCAACTTCATCTAATTCAATCTCCTTTTCTCCTCCTCCACATTTTACAAATCAGAAACTGGATAAGAAAGTTTTGCAGTTAGGATCACATGGATTGTCAGAGGGTGAGTCCTGAATAGGAAACAGCCAAGGGTAGGGTAATAGTGGCAGAGGGTAGGGCAGGCACATGTCCTTAGGCAATTCAATTAATCACTTTGATTTCAAGTTTCATCGGTTATTGTAGAAATCCAATAGAGTCCCAGATTCAATAGAATTGAATACGCTGCACATGTCTGTAAAACATAGGCATCAATAAGGCTTTCTTTGAATCATAATGCTGACGCTTTAGAGACAAGCACAGTTTGGGAAACTGAACAAGGCTGAGATCAGATGTCAATTTCATTATTTATTTCTTTCAGAATCTCTGTCCTTAAACATTAGGCAGGAGGATGAGGGCAGGAGCACTCTAACTGGGAAGGATGCATTTGTGCCTAATTAGAATGTGATTTGTCAGCAAAGATTGCATTTTAAAAGGCACGGTCTTTTTATTTAGTAATCCTGCTACAAGAAATTGACCCTACAGAAGTATTGACAACCCTTTACAAAGGTCTCTACGAGAATGCTCATTATAGCATTTTTTGATAGTAGCAAAAAATTGGAAACAAATGATGTTTTGTAGATTATTACAAGAGACTCGGTTATATCATTTTTCAACCATTCTTTGAATTTAAAAATAAATAAATATAGGGTGCATTTAAAAAGATATGAAAAAATAATATGTAGCTATTCAAAAAATGAGATAGAAAATAAAGATTTGAAAGTTCTGTTATTAAATGTGAAATGCCCTGGGAAGAATGTTGAGTATAGGATAATCACTTTCATGGTATAAATTATAGATATGATATATATATAATTATGTTATAATTATAAATTACATATATCAATAGTTTGTGTATAAAATAGATGACTATTATAAATATGTTTATATAAGCATGAAACAATTTCAGAAAGGAATTCTGGAAAGAATCAAAAGAAACTCTTAACCCTGGGTTCCTGGGTGCTTCCGTCGCTTGAGCATCGCACTCTTGGTTTCTGCTCAGCTCATGATCTCAGGGTCCTGGGATCAAGCCCTGCATCAGACTCCATGCTGAGCACAGAGTCTGCTTGTCCCTCTTCCTCTGGTCTTCCCCCTCCTCATGCTCTCTCTCTCTCTTTCTCAAATAACTAAGTAAGTAAATAAATAAATAAAATGCTAAAAAAAAGAAACTGTTTACTTTTACTTTAGGAAGATAAACTAGTTTAGTGAACTGAGTAATTGCACTGTGTGTATAATGTGTGTGTGTGTGTGTGTGTGTGTGTGTGTGTGTGTAAAAAGAAGAGTGGTAAAATTTTGGGCCATTTTTGGTTCTTTGTTTTAATTAAAATTAAATAATAAAACTTTAAAACTAAACAAAAATACAAACAAATAAATGAATACAAGAGGTATAATAACATTGTCCTGACAAGCTGTAATTAGTATTATAATAATATATAAAGATAGAAGGCCCTATATGTAAAGATATAACAATACCAAGATAATATGATAATAATAATATAACATGTAAGAGATAGAAGGTATAGTACTGATTACATAGATGATAGAATAATTGCTCCTCTCCTTTCCTTTCAAACTCTTCTCTGGGAGTTAAAATACCTACCAATATATATATATATTTGCAGTTGTGCCTTTAATGTTTGAATGTTTATTTCTCATCATATAACATAGTGGAACATAGTAGAATGCACACAGACTGTCATACATTCATTCATTTGAGTAAGTAGGTACAATGTACACAATTTTGCTACATGCTGGGCATGCAAAGATGACTGACATTCCCTGTCCTTGAGTAGCTTACAGTCAGATGGGGAATCTCATACGTGAAAATATTTCATCAAGAGTGGCCAGTGAAAATATTCATGACATCAAGAGAAAAATAACAAAACAGAGACACAAAGTGAGGTGAAGCTTCTCAGATGGGCTGTGATTACACTTAAAGCACGGTCGTGTGAGAGTCACAGGTTGGCCCCACATACTGGGGCGAAGCACTTGAATTCAGTCCTTTACCTGCACTGAGCCAGAGACAGTTTTGAACCCTAAAAGTGAGGTGATTCATTTCTTTTATAGGGAGATCAATTGATCCATAATTTGGCTGCTAGTTTGTAAGAGAGAGGTCCATTCTGTTAGCTGAAGTATCAATTAGAAAGTGATTACACTAGCGTGAGTGAGTGAACGCAATATTCTGAGTACAGGGAATGACAGTGGACATAGAGTAAGTCATAGATTTGACAGGTGTTTAGGATGTAGCATACACAGAAATCACTGGATACATGGTGACCGTGATGACTTGGGATGTGAAGCAAGGACAGATGGATGCTTTGTGGTGCTGTTAGTTGAAAAAGAATTCAGGAAACAGTCTGGGAAGGTTGGGGTACTGAGTACCATGAGTGTGGGCATGTTGGGTGTGAGGCAGCATACCGTTCCCTGACCAGACATGTTGACAGGCAGGGCGTTATGTCTGTCCACACTCAGCATGACTTATGTTTTAAAGTCCTCCATGACTGGTCATGGGCTGGACATTTCAATTTAGAATCTGTTCATATAATGATATGAGAAGGAAAGCAAGAATGAGTGACACACATTTGTAGAACAGATGAAAGAGAACAAACCGGTAGTGGAAGCAGAAGGCGGCTAAGGTAAGTGGCATGGATTTCTGTTAGAGATAAAAACACCCGTGACTTCAGATGTGAATCATTCTCCTTTGTGAAATGAGATTCAGCCCTTTCAAAATCCAGGAACATTATGGAACACCTTCTGCTCTTAATTGGCTGCTAGCTGCTCTACATAATTAAATACCACTCACTGCCCTTAAAATTTGATGCACCCTCTAGCAAACTTCGTTTTAAATCTGCTCTTAACCAAGATTTCCTGGTTAAAGGAGGTCTTTTTTTTTTTTTAATAACTAATTCTTAAAAAGCTTTTATTTCTGTTAGAGCAAAACCCTTTTTTAGCAATTTTTTAAACACCTCACTGAGATTTTTCAGGCACAGTTTTACAATATTCCATGACAGCAAATGTTTTCTTCCACCTGGAAGGGTCTCAACCACCTGACTCCCAAGAACTAATACCAGAGAGTAGAAGAAAAAATGTCATGGCCAAGACTTTCATGGCCCTCTGGAGAGTTGTTGGAAAAGATAATATGATATGAACTTCATCTCAACCTCAATAACCCCTGTCTTGCTGGGATCAATAAAACACAGAAAACCTTCAGAGTATCCAGGGTTGAATTTAATATTGCCCTCTAAGGGTGTTCCTTTGTTCAGTCCACAGAGCTTTCAACAAATTCATTGGCACATAAAAACTTTTTCTCATAGATTTTTTCTTTAGCATACAAAAGCTTCCCATTCCAACAAAACCTCTTTTAGCAAAATACCATGTGAACGAGTTTCTCTGCAGTCAAAGCAGCCAGAATGCTCATTAAATTGCTAAACAGTTAATTCTATAGCCTCAGATCTAAAAGATAAGCTACTTAGGGGACAAAACTCATCCTTCCCAGTGACTTTTCTATTTTCTCTCTGAAAATGATCCACTTTGGGGAATTTTTTTTTTTTCCTTTTAAGCCATAAGAGTTCGTTTCCCATCAAAATCGCACTGTCAGTGGTTGTGCATTTGACTGAAACCCACGGTATTAGGAAGAAGATGAGGTGGTGTCCGGACAGGATTCTGCATTCCAAATCCAAACACCAAGGTTCTAAAATGACCCACTGTTCTGGATTATTCTCTCTACTGACAACTCTCTTCATGTAGATAAGACAGCTGCTACTCAGGAAAATTGCAATGTAGGGGAAATATGGAAACCTTTTAAGGAAACTGCCTAAACGCAAGTCAGTTGGAAAAGAAGCAGGAAGATTTGAGAGTTTTGTGGTTGCTGTTTTTGTTGTTGTTTGTTGTTTTTGTGGAAGAGAGGTTTATCCTCAGTTCTATTTAATTTGGACTGAAGATGGCACTTTGGTATTAATTGTTAAGATCAATGTACCAGAAGTTCACTGATGATTAATGGAAATGCAATAGAGTAACACAACACTGAGAAAAAGGAGGAGGAGGAAGAGAAAAGGAAGAAAAGCAGTAGGCCTTGCAAACAGGTCAATTTTAGATATTTGGCTTAATTCCTTTCGTGTCTCCTCCACCCGTCAATAAAGACTGGTATTTCCCAGGGTGAGAATATCAAGAATATCCTTCAAAAGGCAGACCAGAAGTCTATGGGAGCAAAGAGCAGTCCGTTTACCTTTTCACCTTCACTAGTCAGAGTTGCAACTCTAGTGAAATGTTTCCTGAGCATCCCTAAGGCACTGTTCCTAAAGCATGAACATCCTTGGTAGGAGGATTCATTAAAGAAAAAGTTACTCGTGACACTTGTGAAAATGGCAAGGCCAACATGGGGATTTGGGGTAAGGGAGAAAGATTGGGCTCAATTCTGAACAGAACAAGGAACGGTGAGAATTCAGAGACAAAGAGCAGAGGGCGAGGGGTTGGGGGATAGAAAATTAGGCAGAGGAACATCAGGGGTAAGAGGGGATTCCTGCTGGGGCGCCTGGGTGGCTCAGTGGGTTAAGCCGCTGCCTTCGGCTCAGGTCATGATCTCAGGGTCCTGGGATCGAGTCCCCCATCGGGCTCTCTGCTCAGCAGGGAGCCTGCTTCCCTCTCTCTCTCTCTGCCTGCCTCTCCATCTACTTGTGATTTCTCTCTGTCAAATAAATAAATAAAATCTTTAAAAAAAAAAAAAAAAAAGTGGGGATTCCTGCTAAGCTGACCTAGCAGGATATGTGCTGAAGACTGACCAGGATGATCAAGATATCACTTGGGGACGGTGGACGACAAGAAACGCAATCAGATAAGGAGGGTGATCTGATCTGGAAGGCGGAGATTTCGGACTATATCAATAGTTCTTAAAAATTGGGCAATACAAAGACAGAAAAGTGTGAGGATGAGACCTTGTTAGGAAGAGGTCGGAGGAAGCTGACTGAAGCTTGCTCAAGGAAAGACTATTTGTCGGGTTAGGAAAAGTCAGAGCTCATAGTGTCACCAGAAATGAATCTTCTTTCCTCTGCATATAAGGTAATGCCTCCTCCAAGACATGAGGTTCGGGCAGTCAAAGTTCCAGCTGCTTCCACTGGCCTGATATGCTACCGCTTGGCCTGGTATGTTCCTGTTAAGACAGGCAATGCAGTGGAGAGGTTAAATGCCCTTGTTGACTCAATGGTAAGCCATCTAGCAGCTGAATGACCAGAAGTCCAAGCAGTGAACAGTACTGCTCCCTCACACACTGCTTTTTTTTTTTTTCTCCCATTTTCCTATCAAGTAAGTCACATATTTCCCCACTCTTCTGAGAAGATATTATTTCCAGATTCCCCTAAAATAGGGATTTGTTGCCCTCCTTCATTCCCTGAGGAGCCTTGCTACTTTTCATCCCAGGAAACATTTCATTGTGCAGGCCAACCTGGACTTGTCCAGCCCCAAGCTCCCGTGGCTGGCCTCGGGGAGCACCAGGAAATTGAAATTCCTCAGCAGCTCTCTCCCTGTAATAAAACTATTTTTCTTGAAATTGATTGCTTGCTCTCCTGGCCACTCTCGTTCTCCAGCCCATACTGGTTATCACTGTGATCTTAAAAGAGATTGTTTCTGTGTTTAAAAAAAAAGGGGGGGGGGTAGAAGTTGGCATCCCAAGTCCTTCACTAATGACTAAGCGTGAATTTCTTATGTTAACAAGGAGGCAAGACTTCCACCAGATATCTTTCTTTCCTATGGTCTTTTAGCTAAAACAGAACTAGTGCATTTGATCTGTTGTTCAATATTTATTCAGAATGAAAGGACATGAACCATTGTCTAGCACTAGAGCATAAGAGCAGGGCCTTGTCCCTTCACAGCTCGAAACATGGCAAAGGAAATAAGACATGGTGAGCGAATGAAGTCATGTAGAAGGAATGTGAAAATGAAACTCAAATTTCAGCATTCATAAATAAAGTGGTATTGGACCAGCTATGCACATTTGCTTACTTACAGTCTGTGCCTGCTTTCTCAGCACCATGGAGAGTGGAGCAGTGTAGAGACAAAGTGATTGCCGAGCCTATAATATTTACTATCTGACCCTCTACTGAAAAAATTTGCCACCTTCTCTATAAATCACACAAACGACAGCTCATGTAGGTTTAATACTTTGAACTTTTCTAGTTCTTTGAAGATCAACGATATCATGTTATCCCTGCAAAATCCCTATAAATGAGGAGAGTAGGTATCATTATCTTCATACAACAGCCAAGGAAGTGGTTGTAATAGATCCCAAATTAAAGAGGTTCAGTATAGCTGCCAGGCAAAAAGCACATCAGAAAGATGACTCATCCTTGCCAAAAACCTAAACTATGCCCTTCTGTTTTGCAAGCTTCAAACTGGAGTGCAAAATCCTCTTGCTCTCCTTTCTGTACTCAATCCCCTCTCCCCCCCAACCCCCCATGGCTACCTCTCCACCTCACCCTGGGTAACAAATGAGAAATTTTGAGGACTATTGAGCACTATAAATTTTCACAGCAGGGCTGCTTCTCAGCCCAGGAACTTGGGTAATTGTCACACATTGGTAAAATTCATCGGAGACGATTGCCCTCAAATCAACAATTCCATCTGCAAGATTTTATTGGGGGTGGGGAAGAGTAAGACTCCTGTCCTCAGTGCTGTATAGAGTTAAGAATTTTAACTCACTCTTGAATAATGTCTGCACACATTTTTGGTCTTTTTTATTTTTATTTTTTTCTTTTTTCAGTGTTCCAAGATTCATTGTTTATGCACCACGTTCTCTTTTTGTTGTTTGTATTGGTTTATTATCATTGTGATTTAACACTATCCTCACATTAAAATACTGGAAGGAAATACAAGGAGTGTAAAAAAAAAATGTCCTTTGGGGGTGCAGAGATAATGGGTGTTTCATTCCTAAGTGTCCTGTATTTCTCACATTTTCTATAAAAGCATGTTTATTTTAAAGAGGTTATTTAAATATGTAAAGCATATGCATACATGTAATTGCATATTTTATGGGACTCTTGGAAAGACTATCTCCTTGACCAAACCTTAGACAGCTACTCAGAGTCCTCATTTTGACTAGGCGTTGCCTGGGCCTTGTCCTCACCTGCCTCGTCCACTTTTAGAACAAATCCTGCTAAGTCAGTTTAGTGATAATCCCCCCCACCACAATCCCGAAACTTTTTCTTGATATCTGATCATTTTAGAAATATCTGATCACTCGAGAGACTGTGATTGTATTCCTCATCTGCTACCTACCTTTGATATGTGATCACCCAGCCCTATTTTCAGCAAGATTCCTATTAAATTGGTCTAGCAAGAAGTCCCTGCCCTCTATGTCTTCTCTTAGTAATTTTCTATCTACTGAGTCCCTCCTTCTTTTCCTTGGCTGTAAATCCCTCCTTGTCCTTATTGTATTTGGAATTGAACTCCATCTGTCTCCCAGATTGCAGTAGTCTTAACACCTATCTAAATTGTTTTACATAAAGTCTTCTTTACCATTTCAAAAAGTGTCAGAGTAATTTCTTCCTTAACATTCTCAGATCTTTTTTTTTTTTTTTTTTTAGTTTACTTATTTCTTTAGTTATCTCACAACACATTCCTCAAGGAGCCTCGAAGCCCTGTTTCAGCCAGACTTATTTATCTAGAATTTCTTAACTAAACCATCTGTCTTCCCTACCCCCTGTCTTTGCTAATGGCATTCAACCATGTGAAACTCCTTTCTAGTCTTTATCTATTAGCAGTATTTTAAGGAAATTTCGTTATAACAAACCGTTCCTTTCTTAAGCTTTTTCAAACTATTTCGTAAAACTAAACATTGTTGCCTTTGCTGACAATAACTATCCTTGCCTATATCCATCAGTTACAATTATGGAACCCATTATTGTGTCCAACTTCAGCTGATAATTGAGGACAGTTTTAGTCAGGGTAAATTGCAAAATTAGTTCATGAAGACCCAGTCTTGGACTTCAATGATACTGTTATCTTAGCGCCAAACAAGCTTCTCAAATTGGAACAGAAGATATTTCTTCTACAAAATGTGCCATTTCAACAATCTGGTTTTTCATGCATGGTAAATATCTTCTAACCTCAAATGCCCAAAAAGTGAAAGAGGGGAGGAGAGTGTTGGTTAAGCAGAACTAAGTGTAGGTCTATGTATTATGTCTACAAGGTTGAGATAAGTGAGCTGTAGTCTTAATGGTGCCACTGATGTAATTAACACAGTTTCTCACTGCAAGAGAGACAGTAGATCTGGACCAGTAAGGACTGTTACAAGTAGGTCAACCGGGTAAAAGAAGAGACATAGGATCATTTAAAGGACATTAAACAACTTATTCTGCTGCAAAACGTGTCTCAAGCTAGTCTAACTGCAGTATTATAAACCTCCACTATTCTAAGTAAAGACATTCATTGTAAAGACATCATGACATGAATGGCCCCAGTTAAAATTCAATTAATTTCTTAAATGGAAGAAACATTAAACCATCACTCATTACAATTCAAGAAACATTTGGAGGACCTGCTAGAGGTATAGTTTGTGTTAAATTCTATGAGGGATAGTCAATAACTTACAAGGTAACTGGGAAATTAGGCCCATTAAACCCTGAATCTTGATGGACTCATTTTTGTTTTTTTCACTTCATCATGAACTGATAGTTGCACTGGCACCTAAGAGATATGCTGGTCATGTGATTCATCAAGTGACCTCAAAAGCCCCCAGACTGGACTATACCTTGTCTAATGAGTGGTATTCACTGATGGCTCACTTGAATGTCACAGCACTGTCATATTTCTGTAAACATTGTTATATGCTTACTCTCAGTTTCAGAACTCATCTTATTCTTAAATTATGAGCAAATCACACTGTGGATTGTAAGGAACTGTTTAGGGCCAGCACTGCACTTTGGGCAGCCTTGTCTATACCCAAAATTAACAACTTGGGCTACACAGTAAAGTATCTGAGGAGGGCACCGGGGTGGCTCAGTGGGTTAAACATCTGCCTTTGGCTCAAGTCATGATCCCAGGGTCCTGGGATGGAGTCCCATATTGGGCTCCTCCCTCAGCAGGAAGTCTGCACCTCCCTCTTCCTCTTCCTCTACCCTTCTCCACCTGCTCGTGCTCTCTACCCCCCCAAATAAATAAATAAAATCTTAAAAAAAAATCTGAGGAATTTTATAAAATATCCACCCTCAGCCCAATGGCAAACTCATTAGCTATCTTGGAATGAAGCGTGAGTTTCTTCTGTATTTTCAGTTCAGCAGAAGAATGAGATTCTTTAAGCCTAAAAACTTACAAAAGGCTTCGAGGACCCCCTAGAATCCCTGTATGAGCAGATACTTGCCTTTTCATACCACACAGTTTATGTGTCAAACAAATGTACAGTGCTGGCTCCCATAAGCTTTGATAGAGAACTACTCTTGAGTGAACTAATTGTTTTGTGTTATCAGGCATTAGTATTTAGACAATAATCAGCAAGCAAATGGTTTCAGTTTGCATCTCTGAGTGCTGGCATGGTGAAATATATTAATAGTGATGATAGTGATGCTGGTGATGGTGAGAATGGTGATAATGATAGACAAAGTGATACATTAGGCTGCTTGCAAGTGCTTCCCTCTTTTGAACTTACTCTACTCTTTCTCTTTAAGTCTCTGAGTAAAATTGATTAGGACCGATGGACAAACTCTCTTCAACACTTCTGTTGAGGTATAAGCTTTTGTCAAATATTTTCAAGTTCTTACAATATAGTATCTTTCGCTCTGACTCTAAACAACTATTGCAATAACAAATTGGGGTGAGACGTGTGGGCTCATGGGAGCTCCTGCACTGAACAACGTAGGGAATGAGAACAGCTAATGTTGCCCCAAGATATTAGACTCTCTCAGCAATGCCAGCATCCCTAGGAAGAAACACACCATCTAGCAACATGACATCGCTTCAGAATTGACTTTAGGGAGTACGGTAAAACTGAAAGCTGAGAGAGTTACAAACATCAGGGGTCTATGTGCGTTACATGAAGCAAAATTCAGGCTAATGAATCATGGTAGGTATTGTACTGCATAAAAACATGATACAAAAGGCACATAAATGGGATTTCAGCACTGTGGGACTGACTTCCTATCTCATTCCCATTGAACATCTGGGCTCCACTATTGTATATCCAGGCTATGTGTGGCTGAGTGGGGGCGAAGAGTTGGGACTTTGACAGGATGGTACAGCTTACCCCCAAATAGCAGAAATGGACAATTTTTAAGGAGTGATCTAGATTTCCTATTCGGAGATAGCATGTATGATATTATTGGGCAGCATTTGATCTGACACCCACCTATGAGGAATATATATTTTGTTTTAAATCACATGTCTCTAAATCACAGGTTTCATATATCTATATGTTTTATATATCTATATGCTTTACCTGTCATCCCATACCCCAGTTGCTGTTATCCTCAATAAAAGATCTCCATATTACTTTTGACATTTTTTAAATTGAGATATAATTGACATATATCATTAAATTAGTTTCCAGCACATAATATCTCAGGGTGGTTTTGTTTTGTTTTGTCAATTTAGTTACTAATTGCCTTTTTCACCTGGATCCAGCATATGATGGCTGATTCACAAGTGAATGCACCTTTCAGGAATCACTGATAAATTAGAAAGAAAAACAAAAACTGTCTTATTTGAAGATATGCCAAAGGGGGTGGGGGGGAAAGACTGCAACAATGAAGGCCCAGTGATTCTGGCTTTTACTTCCTATTCTATCATTAGAATACACCTTTTATCCATCATGAGATTTGGTGTAAAGTGGGATATCATTACTATATAAAACAAACCAGACACTATGAACCTTCTGCTGATTAGAATTCTTCTGTGGGCTCTTCTTATCTGCAGAAAAACAACAAACTCCTTGAGTTATTCAAATAGGTCTCACAACATGGTCCGAGCATATGATGTCTCTCTACTCATGTCTCACTGTTCTGCTGTTGGCCCATTAATTCTGAATCCTCAACTTACCAAATCCTTTTACACCTCCAAGCCCTGTTGGTGCTATTTGGGTACCCAAGAAAACTCTTCTTTCTTCTTTATGTCATGGAGGATTCTGTTCTCCTCTTAAATTTTCTGGTAAAAATTATCTTTGTTCCCTGTCCAAACTCATCCCTTCTCTTCCACCCAGTCATGCCTTTTCCTACATTTCTTCCATTATGTGTACCTATCAGTACAGGACTTCTCAACCTGGGTAACAAGTATTTACTGATTATTCAGTAATGAAGTCTTTTCAGGTGAGGCTTTGTACATGGCATTGTGTTTCACAAGAGAAGAACTTCAGATAGATAATCCCCCAGCCCTCAGATTAAGTAGAATTTAACAAGCAAAAGAGAGTCACAGAAAAGAGCACTATTTGCAAGTGAAGGTGTTAGGAATTTTAGCACAAAGCTCTGTAAATTCCAAAGCCACAAATCTGTTGACTTAGCTTTGATTTAGCACTGAAAAATGCTCCAAATACACTTCTATTAATGGTTGAATGTTTTTCATTAAGCTTTATTCCATGTAACATTATTGTCATCACCAACAGCACTACAGTCACTTCTCCTTTGGAAAGGGGAAGGGTGAAAAAACTCCGGATAATTTTATTTTGGGTTATTCACAAGAAGCTCTGGTGACTCCATCGCAAAGCCTGCTCAAGCACTCAGACCCATGCATGTGAGCTCCATAACCACATAAAGAAATATAATTTGAAGAAATTCACAACATACAAGTGATGATTACAAAAATGACACAATACCAATCTCTATTGTGGCCTGAGACAATTTACTAGCAGAATCTACAATGGAGGTGAAACAAACACAAACATTGCTTGAAGAAAATGACTCATTGAGCCAGTGAGTGTATTCGGTGTGCTCTAATGGACTGCATGTACTTGAAATCAGCTTCTCTAATCACACACTGATAGCACCACCTTCACCAGGCCCACGCTCTGAAAGGCCGTTAAAGCCTAAAAGCTTTTATCCAAATACACTGAATCTCTTCAAAAGCCATTTGGGGAGGCTCTAGTCAAGTACTTTTTTTTATCTTGTTTTCTGAACTCCCACAGTTTTGTAGCTTTATCTTGAAAGTTAGAAAATAAAATGTTTCTGCTCCTTAATTTTCCTTTCCTTTGGAAAACATTCCCTTTCTAGCTCTTGATTGTTGCCATCATCTAGCTAGGATTCTGTCTTCTCCTTTTTAGCATAAAGAACCACGGAGAAGAAATGGAACTGGCTTGCTGTGTTCTGTGGAGTGGTGCCAGAGCTTTGTGCTTAGTAAATGTTGGAGGAGAAGATGGAGAGATGGATGGACATCAGAAGGCAAAGGCTGGATGAAGTAGGTCAACAAATTGCTATTGCCTATTTTTTTAATACTATGGATCCAAATCATAAAAGTGCAATTGCAATCATCCTCCACACAACAGATGGCCGTGGCAGGATGACAGGGAGAGAAAGGAAAAAGGTGGAAATTCCTAGAAATAATGAGGCATTTCAAGGAGGTATAGCAAGGGCCAAGACCATAGTGCTGCTCTATTAGTTGGGTGTTGATGTCATAATAGTGCACAAATAGAAAGGGGAAAAACTCACTGGAGGAAGTCAAAAAGGCCTCTACTGAGGAGGTGGCATTTCAACTTCAGCTTGAAATTTATGAGAAGTAGATAAGGGGGTTCAAGCCCCGAAATACAAAGATTGAGGCATAAAACAGGAGCAATCGTTTTGGGAGAAGATGGGAGTCCTTTTCCATTTTCTGAAAGAGCAGGGAATGTAGACCTATGCTTTCTGGAAAGCTCTGCTAGGAATTCAACCTAGAATCTTTCTTCTTGCTGCCGCTGGAGGTGGAGTAAGTGAAGATCTGCTAGGAGTCGCAGGCTGAGGCTCCTGAAGATTCACATTTTCATTTAGTGTCAACAAAGCTTTGTTCACATGTCAGTACCTAGTTTGACTCAAACCCCACCTTCATTTCTCTTACTCCTGTGCCTCCTTGCAGGAACTAGATCTACTGCATCAGACTCTTACTATTGTTCAGAAAATATTTCATCTGTTCCCATTGTTTCTTGCAAAGGGGATCAGAATATGCCATCCCAAAGTATATCACTTTGGCATTCTTCTGAGCTAACAACTAACACAGGATCTCTCTGCTGTTCTCCATCAATGGAATGATGGGGAGTGAGGACTGGGCAGAGGCAGGACCTCATCCCTTTGTCACTGAGCTAGGAAGCAACACAGGGACACATACATGATAGAGAACATATCAAAGAAGAAACAATGATAAGAGGAGGTAGCAGTAAGGTTTATAATAATATAAATAAGGTTTGCTTGTAACAGACTCAAATTATATTTATTGTCCTGGTATAGTTATTAATATGGTCAAAGTATCCTGGTCTGGGTAGTAATATCCATGGTCATCCTAGTCACCTTAGTCATAAGCCAAGGAGGCAAGAGGCTGGTGAATGCCATGGCCACAATTTCAGAGCAGGGTTCTGGTAAAATTTCATTCCCTATGTTCTTTAGCTTTGGAATGAAAACCAACCTTTCCTTCAAGACACATTTTAAATCCCTTCTCTGGCCTCCTGAAATGGACTGTCTTATCTCTCTCTTGAGAACTCTGCATGCACCATTTATAAAATGGTTACCACATTATTTTATGTCGCTGTTCTCTTTCCATGCAGACAGAATAGCTAATCCCAAGGTTAGGATGTTATGGATGCGATACATCCATAACAGAGTCATACAAGGGATGAAAGACGTGTTTCCAGGTTGAACCTTCTTTCCCTCCACGCCATTCAAATAAAAATGTGAACATTTCATAACACAAATCATTTTGATTTAAGAAAAGTTCAAGAAATAGCTGTCGAGAACCTACTATAGGTCAGGCTCTATTCAAGTTAGTAGAGTTGTCTTAGATCAAAGTCAGACAATAAAAATTACTGACCTCGTGGAGCTTATGGAGAAGGATAGGCAACATTTTAGAAAACAAATATAAAGTCTGACGATTTTTTAGATCTCAAAGGCTCAATGAGGCCTCCTTCACCATCCTACTTAAAATTGCAGTGCCCTACCACAACTAATCACCTCCTAGCCCGCTTTCTGTCTTCCAAAGCATTTAGCACCATTTGACATATTACATCTTTTAGTGGTTGATTTGTTTAATATCTGTTTGCCCCAGCTAGAATCTAGGATGTGTGCTTTATTTATTCTTAAACCTCAGGAGCATAGACCGGTGTCTACCAGAAAGTAGGTCTTCTGTAAATATCTAATGATTGAATCAGTAAGTTACAGATGTTAGAAAGTGATACAGAAGAACAAAACTAGAAGAAAGCCATAGATGTTCATGCCATTGAGACCCCAGCACTAGATTGTGATTTCTTATTGGGTCATCAGATAAGCTTCATTTATAATGTGAAAATTGAGCCAAGACTTGAAAGAAGTGAGGGGTGACCTGTAGCTGGCAGAAACCCCACGGCAGGAACAGGTCTGGATTCCACGGAACAGAACAATAAGGGGCCCAGTGGGTTTGGAGCCAAAGGTGAGAGATGAGCAAAGAAAGGTAAAGGGCTGGAGATGCAGAGAGGGCAGAGGGCTGCATAATCCCTTATAAGGACTAAGGTTTTATCCTGATGCATTTTTTTAATCTTACGATTTGATTTATCTTAGTAGATCACAACCAAGGACAATTTTGTCCACCAGGGGACATTTGGTAATATCTGGGGACATTTTTTATTGTCATAACTGTGAAGAGAGACTCTACTGGCATCTAGAAGGTAGAGGCCAGGGATCCTGCTGAATTAATATCCTCTACTAGGCAGGATATCCCTCCCAACACACGCATCACCAAGCATCATCTGGTTAGAAGTGTCAATGGGACTAGGGTTTAGAAACTTGATTTAACTTCCACAAGTCTGATTTAGGCTGCTCTCATGAGAATAATCACAGCGAAGGCAAGGATAAAAACAAGGAGGCCATCAGGAGGAAGTTGCAATAATCCAGTAAGGGATGCTATTGGCTTAGATTCAGGCATAGGAGTAGGGCTACTGAGGAATGGGGGGATTCCAGATATGTTTTGAAAGTAAAGCCCCCCAATTTATTGATGATCTAGATTTGGGGTATGAATGACAGGTGAAACTCAAGGATGATGTGAGGTTTCTGGTTTGAACTTCCGTAAGTAACAAAATGACACCAGTGGTAGTGAGGGTGACTGGGCTGGCAGCAGGATTTGGGGGATGGAGCTGAAGTCATGCCTTAAGTTTAGGCTGTGCTAAATAGGAGATGCCTGTTAGACATCTACATGGAAATATCAGTTATGCAGTTGGATAGGTGGGTCTTGAGTTACAGAGAAATATCTAGGCTTAAACTATTTATTTGGGAGTCAAGGGTGTATGGGTGACATTTGAAGGTCTCAAGGGAATAAATCTGAAAAGTGAAGAAAGGAGAACCAAGAATGGAACCCTGGGGGGTACTCCCATGAAAAGGTGACAGAGAATTGGGGGAGGGATCCCTGGAGGGTCTGAAGCACTGCCATTCCCTGGACGCTTCCACAGAGCTTTAGACCCTTGAACAATCGGGTTTTGGTTTTTTACTTCCTATTATACCTTAGTGCACAAAGCCATCACCATGACTCTGAGAACCCACCCAGACCAGGAAATGCATCTTGCATCTCTATTTCATGGCACCCCTTTGTTTTTTGTTTGTCACTTCTCTGCTTCCTGGCACCTAGTCATATATATGGCCAATTCCAGTGTCAGTGTGCTCCCACTTCTGCGTCAGTCGACGCGGCAAGCCCCGGCTTACCGTCATTCTCTCTATCTGACTGACTCCATCTCCAGTTAAGCTCACACTTACTTCTGAGTCTTTGAACACTGTCTTCCCAAAGCCTGTGTGTTTGTTTGTTAGGGTCGCCATTACAAAGTACCGCAGACTGGATGGCTTACATGTCAGAATTTAACATTCTCACAGTTCTGTGGGCTGCCTATCTAAGAGAAAGGGGTTGGTAGGCTTGTTTCTCCTGAGGCCTTGCCCCTTGCCTTCCGGTAGGATGGATGGCTGCCTTCAGACTGTGTCCTCACATGGGCTTTCCTTGGTGAATGTGTTTCCAGCATCTCTGTTTCTTTCTTTCTTTCTTTTTTAAAAGATTTTATTTATTTATTTTTCAGAGAGAGAGTGCACACAAGCAGGGGAGGAGGAGCAGGCTCCCTGCGGAGCAAGGAGCCTGATGTAGGACTTGATCCCAGGACCCTGAGATCATGACCTGAGCTGAAAAGGCAGATGCTTAACTTACTGAGCCACCCAGGTGTCCCCATGTTTTCTTTTCTTAAATTGGATTAAGGACAACCGTGATGGCCCCATTTTAATGCAATCATCTCTTTAAATGTCCTATTTCTAAATATAGTCATATTCTGAAATTAGAGCTTCCAAAAATTCATTTTAAGGGTTACAACAAATGGTCTGGAACACTCTTTCCTTCCTTCATAGACTAGGAAACCACTTCATTCCTCAGATACCAGCTAAGATGTCACATTCTTTAGAGGGCTTTGCTGGAGCTTCCAAGATTGTCTTTGGTGACTCTGTGCTTATGTTTATGTTAATGATTGTCACAGTGTATCACAATTTTCTTTTAACTTGTCAACGTCTGCCATACAAAAACATATAAGCTCCTTGAAGGTAATGGCTATGTCCTGTTAACTGTTGTATCTCTACAATGTAACACAGGCAATGCACTCTGGAAATGTTTATTGGGTGAATCAATAAAATAATGAATTAATTTATATGTTATATCTTTTTAATCAGATTGAGGTTATTCACAATAGAATCACATGAATTTATTGGCCTCAGCACCTAGTACATTGCCTGCATAGGGTTGAAAGCAAGCAATAATTATTGATTGATGGAACCGAGTCCATACTATGAATTACTGTATTCATTTGAATTTCTTTACCCACAATATTCATGTTGAAAGGAAGCCATGCCCTGAATATTCCCTTGGGTCATCAGTCCTGAATGGTACAAAATTTAAATTAAATCTGTTTCTTCTTTTGCTGTCAATGGAGTAGCTAAAATGAGGAAGGTGAGAAGAATAGAGAGAAACAATCAGATTAGCAGCTTTAAAACTCTATAGAGCTGTGATAGTTCGGCAGCCAAATATGAATATTAAAGTGTTATATAAAGGTCAGGCAATGTAAAAATGCTCCAGGCAAAGTAGAAATGTTACTACAGTAAACAATGCGCCGACTAAATTTGTGAAGCTCTGTAGGATAACCTCTGCGTGGCTTTGACTTTGAGACAGGTCGATTGCCAATGCATATAAATATCCCTTTCTCTCTTCCAAAGGTCAATCAGCTTTCATTTCAAAGAGAAACAAACAAAACTGAACCAAGCTATGAAAAATCTGAAGACAGGAGCAAGGCTATAAAATTAATGAATTGTATGATTTTACTTATTTACAGATGTGGATCTGAATACCCTTTCGGCAGATGGAGAGACCAAGTTATGTGTGGCTTTCCAAACATGACACTGTTCCCTGCCTTTGGACAAGCTATTGTCTTTGCTTGCAATGAATTCTCTCCACCCTTAACAATAACACAAATGGTTCTCTCCTACTTGTCTTCAATATTTAATTCTTTGATAACCTTCCTTAAATACACACACACACACACATCTATGTTTGATTTAAATACTTCTTCACTGGGTTTCTTTAACATCATAGCCATAATCCTGGACGGAGTTTACCCGACTATCTCAAACTTGTTAGTTTTCCTGTCTATCTTCCTTAATAACCTATGCTCAATTGCAAATTATAGAACCATGTTTCTTCAATATTATATTTCCCTATGTTTAGGATGATGCCTAGGACAAAACTGATGCTTATTAAATGTTGAGAGACTCTAGTCAAGAATGAACATGTATGAATGCATGAAAATCAGAGTTAAAGGTATCTGTTATGAAGGCCATGTGAGAATCTTATTATACGAAAGTCAATATTCATGATAGAAACACGTGCCTTTTTCTCCCTCTCTTCCTCTCTTTTATAAATTGCTTTGGAGTGATTTTAAAATGTGTTTTCCTTCTGGGTAAGAGAGTTTGGGGACATTGTCTCTAAGGTTATGGTAACCGTTTGGGTTGGGACAGGCTACAATAAATGCAGGTGACACCTTTGCGAATAACCCTCAGCCTGATTAAAAATATACAACATATAAATTAACCCATCATTTTGTTGATTCACCCAATAAACATTTCCAGAATGCATTCCCTGGGTTATATAGTAAAGATACAAGGTTGTTCTATAGAGCTTGGTTGTTTATATAGGATTTCTGTTTTATTTGCTTAATGCTGTTTTTAATCTCTGACTTGTCCCAAATAACATTAAGTACTAACTAAGAAAAGAAAAGAAAAGAAAAAAAGCACTTAAATCCCATTTTATTCATGCTTTTCTTTTGGGGTATTTCTGGTATATTCTCTTGATGCTTCACTACATAGTATTTGTACCTGTGGTCCTTGAAGAACACTCTTGCTACTAACCAGTAGACTGTCAGTCCTGAAAACCCAATATGTAGACATCTATTCTCTTGTGTCTAAATTGCTTGTTCTAACAGAAAAGAAAATGAGACCGTGTTGGCAACACTTCATTGGCAGAAAGGATGGTGATACGTTCTTGTGTGAGTGATTGGACCAGCATGTTTTTCTTTTCCCTCCGCTTTAACAATAATTGCCAGTTCACCTATTTTGCTGCCTGCTTTTCAGAAGGGGATATTAAAGATTTAAATAAAGACAATAAAGGCAAGATCCTATAGTGAGTTACTGAATTAGCTGCATAAGAAGAAGTGGGATTGCATTCAAGGAAGCTTAAGGACATCAAAGCTAGACAAACTTACATTCATCCTTGCTCTGGAATACACTGTGAATTGGCAAGATTATTTAATTCCTCACAGACCAGATTATTCAGCTGTAAGACTTAGACTGTTGAGATAAAACTCATTAAAATTATTGTTTATGTACAATAATTTAAAATTTTTGAGATAACAGGATAGAAGGAAAGAAATTTCCATTTGGTGAGAGCTTACTATGTGTTCAATTTCCTAAATGAGGTATTATACTAGATTACAGACTTTGGATGTTTTACTTCTGCAAATTTTCGTAATAGGACCTAAAGCATCATAGGCCATCTACAAATAACAGTTCCTTTTCCTGCACCAAGAATTTCCCAGACGAGGTATGGCATGTGAATTACTACTTTTAAAATATACATTATTTCTTGATTTCTTCCTCATCTTGCTTCCTGGATAGTTTAGTATAGACGTGGAAGGTAAACCAACTTCGGTTTAATCTAGGCTTTGGCATGAATAGCTATGTGGGCTTGGACAAATTTCCTTCTTTACCAGAACGATCTACAGCTTGGAGATCCACCTCTAAATGGCTACAAATAATTTTTAAAAATTACTCACTCCTCAAAATGCAAATACATTAAAATTTTGTAATACCATGCCCCAAGCTACCATGCCTACCACATGCTGAAGAGTAGATCAAGTTCTCTTTCACTTCTCTTCTCCAGGATGGATGGGCTAAAATTCTTACATTCCAAGTTGGTTGGGAAAGGAACA
Organism: Mustela erminea; assembly: GCF_009829155.1. Classification (NCBI taxonomy): domain Eukaryota; kingdom Metazoa; phylum Chordata; class Mammalia; order Carnivora; family Mustelidae; genus Mustela; species Mustela erminea. The sequence goes on along the minus strand of NC_045621.1, from coordinate 100,548,634 downwards.
GTGGGTGAGTCCTAATATCTCTGAATAGGGCTTATAAAATGGGCATCAACTAACTGAGCTAAACTGACTGGGACCTTCTTGAATACCCGACAGCTGGAACTAATAACCACCTGCAGGTGGCGCCAAACTCCAGGATGAACCCGTGGAGATTCAGGTTGCAGTTGTAAGGACTCTCTCAACCCCACCACCGCCCCTACTTCCCCCAGATTAACCACACAAATTTACATTGGTCATTCTATTATCTTGTTAATAACATGCCACCGCATTTTATGTCATTTAAAAAAATTTTTTTAACTTCACTTACTGCAGTAGATTGCTCTTCCTGTCGTAGATGAACTGTGAGGATTAAATGAGATACGGTAATTTATATGAAAGCACTTATCACTGTGACTGGCATTAAGCAAATGAAAATAAATGGTGACAGGTTATTATTAATTAAAATAAAAGATCCAAATGAAAAAAAGAAGCGTTCTATTTCCTGTCATTTTATTTGCCTTTTCCAAAGCCAAACATGTTTTATTGGTGCTGACATGTTAAAAATCAAAGCATCTTACCTAAACATCATGTAACTATAGTACCGCTAAGGATACTGACTCCATCTTTGCCCTCCATCTTGTTCCTGCTCACACAATGACCTCCCTCTGGGCTGCATTTTCCAAGCCCCTTGGAGGTTAATGTATACCTCACTAGAAGGTAGGAAGGCTTGTTCTGATCTTCCCTCTGGTACTCAGAGGGCACCGCCTTACGTAACTACACTCTGACCTCACTGCAGTGCCCCTGGCTCCATGAAACCTGTGGGTTAAGGTTCAGACTTTGTGGAGAAGAGCTGCGTAGCACTGGATTGTGGTCTGCCTGATCCACTCCCCCCGCAATCAGTAAGTTACCCTGAATAAAACTCTGTAAATAATACAGAGTGGCTTGCTTCATTTTTCAGTCTCGAAATGCCTTATCAGTCTGGAGGATGCTTTACTGCCCCTCCGTCACTTTCTAGCAATAAATATATGCCTATAAGTATTAATGTATATATATGGCTCTAAACAGAATTATTTAAAAGGTGAGTGTTTCAGGATACAGAAATGTCAAAAACAGGTACAATTTAGAACAATGTGCTAATTCAGCCAGAATCACCTGTACCTTTCTGAGATGCTAACAGTTCAGGAGCACCACACATGGGATAGTTGAAAGCCTCATTAGAAAATGGAACTCTTTGGATACAACAACAGTTGTGTTGTCCGAATTAAGTACTTTTATGAATAAAAGCAAAGGTGAACTTTTTGTGTAACATCAGAATGTTTTGAAGTCCCATCCAGGCATCTAAGTTCTGTGTCCTCTTATCGGAAAAATAAATTAATAAAAGGTCTATTTTGATCTCTTGTCTCCGAGTTTTTATGTTGTTCTAAGATTGAATGGGAAGACTGGGACCATAGCCATAGAAGCTGTGCCATTCCTTGAAATAATGAAACGGAAGAACATCTATATGTGTAATGAGTCGGTGTAGAGATGGACGTAGGATGGCATACGCATTGGTATAGATCAGAACGAATGACCCAAATCAGTCATGAGCCAATGACAGTTTGGACCGCTGCCTACAGGCAACGGCTATTATTTGTTCTCTTTCCTCCTCCTCCTCCTCTTTGTCCTTTTTCTCCTCCTTCCTGAAATCACTTGAAAACATGTTAAAGCCGAGTTTCTAACATCATTTGTTAAGGAATACAGATCAAGTCATGAAGCTGTGTCCTTGGGGTCTTCTTTTTCTAGTTGAAACTCTGCTAATTCAGGGGCAAGTAAATGAATTTCTGGGAACTCCCTTCTATCCTATCTGTGCCCTAAATCAAAGTTGGTAATGCCAAGCCGCTGGTGTGCTTAGGCTGGCCTGTGTTACTGAACTACGTGGTTATCTAGGGGTCCTCCTATCTGTCCATTGGAGATCTTTATCCCAAACCCATTTGTGAGGTTGTGCCTACATAACACACCCACACACACACACCAGCATTATTTTTACCACCTTCATTTTCTTAGCTTCAGCAATGGGTAATGAAGAGGTCTTGTATGACACTACAAAAAATTGTATGTAACTCGCTGTGCACCAGACAATGAACCACTTGTGTAGCAGTTCACTTATAGGGGTCTTTTACTGTCCCGAGAGAAATAAATAAATAATATATAAAAATTCCACATATATATATATATATAGATATATAAATTATATATAATATATATAATTTAAACATATAATAATATATAATATATATTATATATAATATGTATAATATATAATAATAATATACATAATTTATATAATAATAATTATATATAATAATATATATAATTTAAATATATTAAATATAAATTTATATATAATTTAAATATATATAAATTATATATATAAAATATATATAAATTTATATACAAATTTATGCATATAAATTCCTTAAGTTCCTTGAGATTATATATAGATAGATAAATAGATATCTATCTATCTAGATGGATAGATATCTATTTATCTATCTATATAATCTCAAGGAACTTGAGACAGATATCTATATCTATAGATATAGAGATAGATAGAGATAGATATCTATCTGGATGGATATCTATATCTATATCTATATATAATCTATCCTAGATAGATAGATAGCTATCTAGATGGATATCTATATATATATAATCTCAAGGAACTGAAGTTGAAATGACAATTAGTATGCATGGCTTATTGCAGTCTGTTTGGATTATTATTTGTTGATAGGCACTGATAGGATACTTGGGAGTTTCCAAATATTAATAAAGAGGAGATGAAAGCAGGAGTGAATGATTTGTCAGAGAGCACATAGATTTTGGGTTAATAGCTGTGCAGTCTGGGTAAGATTTAGGGAACTCTTTTGCAAGACTGTTAGGGATGTTAAAGTGATCACCATCAGTGTTATCAATGTAAATAGTAACTGTGAGAAACATGAGATAGTGTACAAAAAGAGCTTAACAGGATGCCCAACACACAGTAGGTCTTCCATAAACATTAGCATCTCTCAGCCCCCATGCTGACAAACACCAGTCTTCACATATACACTATTTCAAAGAACTATCTCAGGACAGTGCAAAGTAAAATTGGTTGTATTCACTAGGCAGAAAAAATAATCTTATTTATTAGAAATACGAAACCCACTTTTTAAAATTATCCATGATTTAAAGAATTCCCATTGTAAACAACCTAATCTGAAACATTTGCATTGAAATGGATAAACATGTGTGTAAATACTACTTGAAATTTTGTCAGGGAGAAGAATGGTTTCATGACCCAAATAAAAATTTCTACAGTGGTTTTACAAACAACACTCTAGGGTCAGAATAAAGGTAGATTCCAAAATAGTTCTAAGGTTGCAATTTAGTATGATTCGTGACTTATACTAGATAGAGGAGAGACATTAATTGGGCATTTGTAAATCTTGCTATAAGAAAAATCTTACTGCACAGGTTTACAAACAGTTTTATTTGGAATCCATTTCATACAATTTCTTTGGGAATTTAGGGAGTTCTTAAAAACCATTTTTTAAAAACTTTGTTCCAGTTGAAATTTATCAAGAAAGAAACAGTTTGCTACTTAAGCGTGGAATTACTCTGCCAAAAAGAAAATCATTGGGGGAAAATTGTAGTATTTGTCAAAATATTTTCTCCCTTCAGTATGGACCTCCTCCTAGTGCAATGATTGTTCTTTCTGCCCCACTGACATAAGACTTGGGTCTTGTGACTTGCTTGGGGCATGCTAAGTGAGTGGCCATGGCTCACCCCTCCCCTGAGAGCAGTTAAGGATACATCACATAATTGTACAACTCTTGCTGTTTTTCCCTCCACTATGAGATTGGCATTACCAAGAAGGGGCCCCTCCTTCTGCTTTGGTCCTGGAATGAAAACAATATGTCCTGTAAGAACATGGCAGCAAAACCCGCCAGACAGGCAATAGGAGTCCTTATCATTAGGGAGCAGCGTTGTCGGTTTTTACAGAGGGAATGCACATATGCGGTGAGGTCAAAGCAACCAGGATTCCAGAACAGAATTACCAACATCCCGGAAACGATCTCCTGGATCCTTCCGGTCACAGCTTCCCCTCAAAGACAACACTCTTCTGACTTCTGTTTCCCAGATTAATTTTTCTTCTCTGCGTTCATTTAGGTGTGACTTCCTTCATTCAAAGTGGTTTTTTTAAATACATATTTATGTTGTTGTGAGAAACAGTAGGTGGTTCGTTCTTGTTACTGTGTGATATTCCAGTATATGAATAGAACACTGTTTTTCACCACTTTTAATTCTGTTGAATGTTGGGGTTGTTATCAATTTAAGGTTTTTAAAAAAGTGTTCCTGTAAACATCCTTGCATATATCTTTTGATACCCATAGGTATACATTTGTCCTGTGTTCCTCCTTACAAATGGAAATGTTGAGTCGTATGTTATGTTGAAGGCCCCCTTTAAAGATACTATTAAGAGCTTTTCAAAGTAATTATTATAATGCCTATACCTCAGCTAGCAAATTCTGAGAGCTGCTGTTGCTTCATATGCTTACCAATACTTAATATCTTTCGTGACTTTATCATTTTGATTGTTGAATGACAGTACCTTCTGGTGGATACTACTTTTGTATCTTGTTGATTAATGAAGTTACTCACATTTTGCGTTTGCTCATTTAATATGTTTGTTGACTATTTGGGTATCCCATTTCGTGATATGTCTATTCAAGTCTGGTTTATATTCTATTTTAGATTTTCCTTGTTGTCTCTTTTAACTGAACTATAGGACTTCCTTATGTGTTATGGAATCAAGGGCTTAGTCAAAGATATGTAGTTTCTGTATCTTCTTCTGCTCTGGCTTACCTTGCCTTTCTACTCTCTGGACACGATCATTCAAGTAATAAAGATTCTTAATTTTAAGTGGTCTAAATTTATCTCTATTTTCTCCATGGTTATTGCTTATTTATACCTTTCCAATGGTCATTAGAATATGATAATATTCTGTCTTTTAAAACCTTTATTTTTTATCAATCACATTTAGATGTATGCCTCATCTGGAATTGATTTCATAAATGGCATGGGTATAGCTTTCTTTTTTATTGACATGATCACGTAATTCTCCTGCTTCATTTAGGACAAAGGAGAGAATTTGATAACTTTCTAATTTAAACCAATATTGCATTTTTTTTAAGATCTTATTTATTCATTTGACAGACAGAGATCACAAGTAGGCAGAGAGGCAGGCAGAGAGGAGGAAGCAGGCTCCCTGCTGAGCAGAGAGCCTGATGCCGGGCTCGATCCCAGGACGCTGAGATCATGACCTGAGCCGAAGGCAGAGGCTTTAATCCACTGAGCCACCCAGGCGCCCCAAACCAATATTGCATTATTGATATATAATTTTGTTACATGCATTTTATTTTATTTTATTTTATTTTATTTTATTTTATGATTCTCATTTATTTATTTGCCAGAGAGAGACACAGTGAAAGAGGGAACACAAGCAGGGAGACTAGGAGAAGGAGAAGCAAACCCTCTGCCGAGCAGGGAGCTCTATGTGAGGCTCGATCCCAGCACCCTGGGACCATGACCTGAGCTGAAGGCAGATGCCCAATGACTGAGCCATCCAGGTGCCCCTGTTACATGCATTTTAATAGGGTTTAGCTTCATATGGATTATATTAGATTTTTGTATGGATTATATTAAATTTTACATTCATTATTGAGAGCAATTTTCTAATATTTTGTTTAGTGGTTTTGTACCTATATTCATGAGATAGATTGATCTGAATTTTTTTCCTTTGTTATAACCTCATGAGGTTCTGATATTAAGATTTTTGGGTCTTACAAAATGACTTGAAAAGTCTTTCCCTATTTTTGTTTTTCTTGAGAAGTGAGTTTAAGACCTAGGTTACTTCTCGAAATGCCTTGAGAGAAACACTGACTCTCATTGTTGGAATCACATGTTTGTGCTTTCCTTCTGGGATACTGGTCTCTTAAGTTCTGGCCGTCTTGGTAGCTCTATGATGTATTCAAACAAATGCTCTTTGTATACTATTCAATTAATCCTTTTTCTTGGTAGAAGACTGGTGCATTGCAAGCTAATCTGTTATAATAAGCATGTATACTACCTATTTAAAAATTTACATTTCATTAACACACGACCTCTTCAAAAGATTGAAAATTGTAAATGCTTTCCCCTACAGCCAAGACACAAGATCCATTTTTTTTTCCAGATTGTGCACATGACCAGAGCTCCATTCCCAATTTCATTGCCAACTGTAAGTCAAACAATGAGAGTATTAATATAAAAACAGACAGGGATTTGTTGGGTGCAAAATTTGGTGGCAATGTGTTCTAAAAGGCATTAGGAGTTAAATAGTAACAAAAAGAAATACTTTGCAGTAAGGTAAAGGTGTTGACAGTAGCTTCAAAATACCCTGTGCCCACCATAAAAATAAATAAATAAATAAATAAAATAAAGGAGAGAAAGAAAAAGTATCCCCATAATAGTGTGAAGTATTTCAATATATGCAACTGAGATCATGCCACGCTTAATTTTTGAAATCTTCTAATGGCTTCTTATCCAGTTTGGATTACAATACAAATAATTTACCTTCATGGTAAATGCCTCACCTGAGTCCACTACATGGGAACTATTGTTAATTCAGACCAAGTCTACCTTCTTTTCAATTGTGCATTGAGAAATTCACAAATTGAGGCACTTATGAAGCAAATATGTTTTGCTTTTCCTTTCTAGTTATTGGATCATCTCACCCACTTACTAATGAGTGTGATTGCATTAAGAGACTGGAATAGATTTCTACAGGACTCAATAGGAGAATGTCGGTTTCCTAGGCAGAGATCTTGGTTTCCCATGCCGTTCACAGACACCTGAGCCCCTCCTACCACTCACATCTAACAGCACTGGCTGAACCGAATGGAGCTCCAATACAGATCAGAACCCCAAGGAGCGTTATTGATGCTTTGTCTTCTTTGACATCTTCAGCTGTCTACACGTTAAAATCTTTATTTAGTACTATTTCAACATAAGAAAAGACTCTAACGGTAATATGTATAATTTCTTTGAATAAATCAAACTCTGTATGGCATGCACAAAAAAACCTCTGTTTGCAGAATCTATGTATGTGGCTATACATCCGTGTGTATACCGTGTATTTATAGATATATAAATATATGCTTATAATCCTATTTTCCCTCAACTATTTCTGTGTTCTCGTGTGTGTGTGTGTGTGTGTGTGTGTGTGTATAGCTCAGTGTTTGTGGGTATACACATATGTGTATATGTTCAGAAAATTACATTTATATACATCTGGAAAGTATCTCTAAAATGCAGTAGATAATACTATCATTTAGATTATTTCTGATGTCCAAAAAGAGCAGAAGACTTAAAACAGGATTGAAATTTGAGTTCATCCATGTCTCTGGTCCTTAGGTGCTTCATACAATACTTAAACTTTTCCAGTCTCATACACAACTCTAAATCACAAGATTTAAGGTTGAAATAAAATATCTTATCAGAACAGTATTCCTGGCACATAGTAGACACTCAATCAATGATATTTTTTCTTCCCTCTTCCCTTCCTCATTTCCTTCCTTTCTTTTTTTAGGAAAAAAGTCACTTCGACTATAAATGGTATCATTGACATTGAAAATGTATACATAATGTGATAATTACCCTTTTCGTACAGATGTAATTAAAAAAAATACTAATGGATGCCCATATGCTAAGAGGAGAATGAAAGGTAAAATTAAAGATAAAATTAAAGGTAAAATTAAATGGACCCGTGTATCCATTTGGGTCCTCTGGAAAGCAGAAGCCAAGATGGAATTAAATACAAAAGAAATGAATTAGAGAAAATACTTGTGGAAAAAAAAAAAATGGGCTGGATACTGGGAGAGCTTGGGGGAACTGACAAATTGTGATACAGATCTGATTCTCATTTAAGGAGAGAAGGAAAGAGGAAGGAAGGAAGGAAGGAAGGAAGGAAATACAGGTTGAGTGGAAGAAAAGAAAGTAGATGGAAGAGAAGCAACCTAGAGCACTGTGCAGTTCTAAGGAAAGTTAGGCAAGGCGACTGGAGTGTTCTTAAACCAAAGCCACCATGAAGAAAGCCCGAAGTCTCCTGGGAACAGGAAAATAGGAAGAACAGCCTCAGTGCAAATGCAGTGAAGGATTTCGCAGCACAGAAACTGACACCCTACAACAGAAGATCTGAGACAGGCATTCTTCTGTGGCCACAGGGAGTAAGGAGCAAGAGGTATGTGTTTGTCATGATGAAAACAACCTGGGTATACACAGTCAAGCTCCTTGGCTCCTAAGTAACTCCTCCAATTGATAGTAAAGTGTCACTAAGTCTGCGTGACTTCTACATTCTGTGCAGCCATATATTCATCTATGGAATTGTTGTTAAGGTCCCTGGAGTAGAATTAGAAATATAAAGTACTTCAGCCTTTAAGTGCAATAGGATTTAAATGGATATAGTTCAGTGTTGTGGATAAAAGCAGGGGTTTTTGGAGTTAGAGAAAATGGATTTGAATTTTACCTCTATTATTTGAATATGTGACCCTGGGAGAGTGACAACCTGCCTGACTTTCTATCTCTATATAAATTGGGTATCATGATACCTACTTCAGTAGGGCCTTTAAAAATTACATTAGGGCTAAATGCCAAGAAATTAGCATTTATTGAAAAATTGGCATATGCTAGACACTGTTTTAAGCTCTTTACACTTATTAACTTATCAAGTCCTCACACGAAGCATATGAAATAGGAAGTTTTGTTAACTAAAACTTCTTCTTGGGACGCCTGGGTGGCTCAGTTGGTTGGACGACTGCCTTCGGCTCAGGTTATGATCCCAGAGTCCCAGGATCGAGTCCCGCATCCGGCTCCCAGCTCCATGGTGAGTCTGCCTCTACCTCTGACCTTCTCCTCGCTCATGCTCTCTCTCACTCAAATAAATAAATAAAATCTTCAAAAAAAAAAAAAAACCTTCTTAACAGTAATTTTTAGTATTTTATTATATTTTTAAAGGTTTTATTTTTTTCAGGTAATCTCTACATCCAATGTGGGATTCGAACTTAAACAACCTCAAGTTCAAGAGTCACACACTCTACTGACTGAGCTAGCCAGGCACCCCTAATTTTTAATATTTAACCTATTTAACAGATGAGGAAGTTGAAACTCAAGAGAGGCCCATCTTAGTTCTTGCTAGTGGCGGAGGCAGGATGAAATGCAGGCCATGTGCTAAAAGCCCTCCCCCTAAACACGACTTACACTGCCTTCCACATACACCGGGTCAATGGAACGCCCTGACTTCTATGTTACTGCGTGGTCAGGGCGTTAGGATGGGATGGAGGGGGGGTGATGTGTATCTCCAGAGGAGCTGGTTTTCACAGTTTCTCTCGAGAATCTGATTGAAAACTTGAACTAGAGCATCATAATGTCCAATACCTCCTATAACTCCCAAAATCAAATGCTAGGTCATAACAAGAATTACAAATCATTATTTAAGATGACCACAAATTATTATAATATTATTGAAATTATTTTAGAATATCTATTACTATCTTAATCTTCTCTAAGGGTTTTAGGATTAATATTGAATTCAGATAATTCAGGTGGTTCAGGGGCAAACCGTAGTTATTTGAACAGGAGGGGCATCTTCAAAATCCTTCAAAGTATACCATGCAGGCAGTTTCCTATTTGACAATGGATTCAAAATCCCCTGGACGGACCAGTGGAAACTTGAAACCCGATAATCTAACCTGGGGTCCCAGTAGTTGGTTCAACAAAGGGAGACATGGTGAAGTCAGCCCTGTGGGTCCACAATGTAGAATTAAAGGTTATTTCCATGTCTCTGGGGATTTATATCCCTTGGGGTCTCGCCTAAGGGTGAAAAAGAAGAGATTAAGAGCTGTAAGTTGATTCAAATGCAATGGACTGGACCTGAGATGGAAACAGATTGTCAATGACTATAGATAGTCCCGGGAGAGTCCAGTGAGTACAAGGGAGTGGCTGATGGGTGGACATTCCAGTTACCCGCTTAACCACAAATTCCTCCGGGGTAGACACAGGAAGGTCATTGCATACTCTTAGAAGCACGGTACAATAACCTCCTATGCTGCTTTCCTTTGCAGCACTGAGCAGGGATAGGCCATAGAAATCAGGGTCACCTCCAAGTTCCCCTGCTCCTGGGTGGTTTATTTAGAGAGTTATTTGTCTCTTGAAGCTCCTGGGAGCTCAGGAGGCTGTCAGTCTATTAAAGCGAAGGAAAGAGAATTAGTAACACCCTCTTATTTTCAGGGCATAATAACCTGCCCTATAAATCCACCCAAGTCCCGCTGTTAATCTTTAGTCTGTGTGAGAAGCAACTACTGCTTTGGTACTGCATTGAGAATAGACCACTTTATTACCTTGGACGCCATAAAATATCTTTCCAGCTCGAAGTGAGGCTAATTCTTTAAGACTATTTGGCTGGTGCCCTCAGCCCTGCGACTGGTTCGGAAAGCAGCATGGTCATCCAAAGGAAGCAAATGTAGTTCTAAATGACTGGAGTTTCAAATGCACCCTCATGAAAAAAACATGTCTTAGGGGTCTACAGAAGTAAGCTTACATCCATAAGGTCGTCTTTCCCAATTGAGATCCACAGAGCCAGGGTTTTGCGGGACTTCTGTAAAAGCAACAACAAAAACCAAAATTTTTTCAAGGTCAAAGACTTTAGGGACCTATACTGAATAGGTTTAGACCACTTACTATAAAATTCCTGGGCCTTATTGTGAATCTCTAGAAGATCTATGATAATGCCTCCTAAGTATATTTGAGATAGTCGATCATGGACAACCCTCTCCAATTTCTTTTGAGAAAGGTACCAAGTAATATGTCCTGGTCTGTGTGTTGTTTAGAAAACAGCTTGCGGTACGTGTATATCAATATGATTTAGTGGTGATTTTGTAACTTTTGCGGTTATTTGTGTCTTAACAGAGTAAGCCCTCTGCAAATTACCTCTCATCAGATATCATCTATCGTTTTACATCCTCTAAATCAAACCTCTCCTACTTCTAAAGGCATAGGTAAACAGAGTTTCCCATTTGTGGTGAAGGGATGATTTTGCCCAAAAACAAAGGGCTATTTGTAGCCCTAGTAACACACTACTATGTAACACACTACTAGTAACACACTACTATGGGGAGGCAAATGTCTACCAACTGATCAGTGTGAATGTTGTGTGCTCTCCTATTACTGGGATTTATTTTTCCATATTATCTTGGTCATTCAGAGTCACATCCCCAATCATCTTTCATAAGTGATTCTCCCGGACATAAACTAAAATGAATTTAATCACGAGAAAGGGAGAGAAAGACAGAAAAGGGAAGACAGCCTGGCCATCTGGATATGTTGGTCTACATGATTATTCATAAGACAACTCAAATAAGCAGATGCCGTGGATAGTAATTAAACCCTTCTTAGGTTCTCACTGGAATGTAAAAACAGTGTTTCTTTTGATGACAAAGGAGCTGTGTCACATATTCAAGGGTAATCACGAAAAAGATAAATAATAACCCTGTTAATCATCAGAGAACAAGAACCTTTCCGGCAGCAGCACTTTCTCAAGGTGATCACATTTCCTTTACACACAGAGCCAACTCACCTTATGAAACACTTGTCAGACCTCAAACAGTTCACTGGCTTGCCTGCTCTCAGGTTTCCAGCAATTAGCTGGCGCATCTCTTTGTTCTGAGGGATTTTATTTTTTATTTTTTTGGTCCCTCTAGATAGTCTACCACCCAAAAGGTGCAGTTATATGTGCCCCGAGGAGTTATATGTGCTCAGTCTCTGTTCTGGAAGCTTTTTGAACTTGCAGAGACTGTCCTTGCTGGAAAGAAAGGTGTTCCTTTTCTGAACTGATTACATGGAAAGTTGATAGCCTCCCTGTGCCTTACACTGCCGTCTGCGCTGCTTTGTGTCTTTGTTTCCCAAAGAAGGCAGATCAAAAGGGAAGTGTTTATTGCCGGACACAATGAAGCTCCAACTTTTCAGATAATTCTGTGCATGTGGCCCTGTCCATTTGGCCCAGGGCCAAACCAGCCACCACAGGCAGGGTTCTCCATTTGGGTGGCTCTTCGGAGAAGTGGGAACAAAAGGAAAAGAGACACAGTGGTCACATAATAGGGAAAGCCATTGAACTCATCTTCTATCTTGGTCTCTTAAGATTTGTATGCCTCTTTTTAACAACGTGCTTTCCAGTTGGTTTCTCACAGAGATAGATGGATTCATTCAACAGCAACTATTTCCTCATAGCCTGCTAGGTTTTGCATACAGAGCGAGCGAAACAAGGCCGCAGCTATCACCCCCATCCCTGGCTCTCTCAGTAGGTACAGGTTGTTGCATTATAAATAATATTAACTAATATCTATTGAATGCTTCTAGTAAATTGTTAGGGTCCGTGATCAAAAGAGCGAGACTGATACAAAGTGAAGGTCAAGCAAAGCTTTATTTCACACCAAGCATCCAGAATCAAACCGACCAGTCCGGGCTGCCTCTTACAGAGAGGGCGACCCTTCCCAGCCTCACAGACTAACTTTTATAGAGCAAAGGCCATGTGGTTGACCACACAGGTGGCCAATGAGATTGTAACACACAAAGAAATTTGCATAGTCATGCTAGGTCACACACCGGTGGCCAATTGAATTACAATTCACCCTATAGTAACTATTTGAACTAGCCTATCACCTTGGTCAGAACTGGCGCCCAAAAGGCGGGGCCCATATTCTTTAGGGAGATAGTGATTGGATGTCTCCACCTAGCCTGACTCATCCTTGTATTTGGGTTCTGCTATCTCCACCTGACCTGACCTGCCATTGTATTTGGGCTCTGTTATCAGGGACTGCTCGATCATATTTTACTGATTTCCCGGACTTGCTTCTAAGTAAGTTCCTGTTTAACAGAGATGAAATCATTCTGGCTAAATAGGCCCTTACATAAATCAGCTATCATTCTGATTGCATTGTACCTCTTTGTATGGGATGATTCTATTATCTGCATTTTATAGATAAGAGAATCAGGAAACTTAGAGATAAATTGTCCAATATAATACAACTAGTTAGTAGGAAAACCTGGATTTTACTCCAGAGCCTAGCATTTAATTAATATGCTTATTCTTGACTGAGTGCCCCACCTGAAACTGTCAAGCTTGGTATGGAAATTGAGTCATTCAGTTGTACGGGAGGGTCCAAAAAAGACAGCTTTATTTCCTGACTGTGTTTTCCCCCTTGTCTGTTGTGCACTTGCCTTTGAAATAATCTTTAAAGAACATGTATTCTCCTTGGGCTTCCTAAAAAAAAAAATTTTGGAAATATCTTCTGGGAAGGTCTATATAAAATAGTAATTAAAATCACAGCAAGTGGGACTAAATACACGTGATTTTAATCCCTGTGCCATCATCTTAAGTAACGTATTGAATTTCTAGGGCTGCCATAACTGTACCACAGACTGGGTGGCTTAAACCACAGAAGTTTCTTTCCTCACAGTTCTGGAGGCTGACAGTCTAAGATAAAGCTACCTGCAGGGTTGAGTTCATCTGAAGCCTCTCTCCTTGGCTTGCACATGGTGACCCACTCACTGTATCCTCCTATGGTCTTTCTAGGGAGCGTGCCCCTTGATGTCTGTTCCTGTGTCCACATTTCCTCTTCTTATAAAGACAACAGTCAAACTGAATTAGGGCTCACAAAAACAGCCTCATTTTCACTTACTGACCTTGGTAAAGGCCCAATCTCCACATACTGTCAGACTCTGAAGTAACTGGGGTTAGGGCTTCCACATATGAATTTTGATGACAAACAACATAAAGCATAACATGTAGAGCACAAGTTACTTAAAGGCCAGTTTCCTGATGTATAAAATAGTGGTAAACGTAGCACTTACTTCTTTGAGGATTTTAATATCTGTTGGGAGGACTGAGTGAGATTATTCCGTGTCTCTGCTTTAAACATCGAACACAGACTTTGGGTGCTTTTTGCCCCCCTTATTTGAATGGGTGTCTCAGGCATATCCCTCAAGTTTCAGCTCAAATATCACCTCAATCATTCCTTCATAGTGCTTTCAACAACAGAAGCTGTGATTTTTCTTTATTATATTATCTCTGTTATTCTACTAAAATGGAAACTCTTTCAAGAAGAGAAGAAGATTTATTTGTCTGATTTCCTTATCTACCAAACTTCTTAAAATGGAGCCTGGCATATGTACTGGGTACTCCACAAATATGTGTGACATAAATGCATGAAAAGACTTTTCAAAAAACCTTCAAGTTTAGCTATTTTCTTTCTTTGCAGTCTTCGTCAGACCTGACCAAGATCTTCTTCTTTCCCATTTTGCCACTCCTGCTGACTAAACCTCCTGTCCCTGGGATCCCTTCATATGGAGACTGCTACTTTGATGAGTAAGCTTCCCCCTAAAAGGACTGCCTCACCACCCCTCAGGCAGGAGGTATATAGCTGTCCTGGTGCCCAGCCTCACCCCCAATTGTTCCAGCCCTGCTCATTCCCAGCTTCCTCCTGGTTTTCGTCTGATTATTTGATATTGTCTAAAGTTAAATAAATTTGGAAACAGTACTCAATGAAGGTGGTTCCTCTCTTAGCATGAAATAGCTTACTAGGTCTTCCCAACTTGATAACCTACTTGAGGGCAAATGTCAATACAGAGAGAAGATAGAATGTGTGTGGACATGGATACCAGCAGCAGTGGAATGAAGGGAGCATAGGCAGAAAGTAGGAAAGCTCCAGTTGCCTCCTGAAAACCAAAAACATCCCCTTAGCTTGCTCATGGCCAATTCTGACAGAGCATCTTTAAAATCTTTTCTTCCTAAGCATATTTGTTATGTATGGCCCCTGGCTCAGTAAGGACATCACTCTCTCCTCAGTTGCTCAAACAAACCAGGTTCCGATGCTGAGATATTTCCTTTTCCTCAGTTCCTATAATCATTTTGCCACTAGCTTATGTCACTTCTGCTTTTCTGACTGCACAAATATTTACTTGGCTCAAGATCTCTCATCTGGATTACAACAAAAGGCTACTGCCAGGTCCCACGATGAGTAGTCTCCTTGTTCCAATCCTTCACAATCCTGAATAATTTCAACCCTTATGGCATTCAAGACCCTACAGGGACCTCCATTTTCCACCTTCTCCATTTTCCCATCTTTTACATTTTCTCCCCAGGTGTAGTATTTTCTTTAACTTTTAGTTTTGGAATAATTTTTGACTTGCAGAAAAGTTTCACAGATCAAACACCGGGTTCCTTTTTAATGCTCACCAACTCTCCCTATTGTTACATCTTGTAATATGTGGTTTAGTACAATTGTCACAACTAAGGAACCAACATTGGTGCATTATTATTGACTGAACTCCACCATTTTTTTGGAGCTCACTAGTTTTTACTTAATGTCCTTTTTTTTTTTCCCTGTCCCAGAATCTTATCTAGGACATCACATTATACTTAGTTGCCTTGTCCTTGGCCTACTTGAGATCGTAACTGTTTCTGACTTTCATTGTTTTTAATGAGCTGGCCAGCTTTGGGGAGTAGTTGTCAGGGATTTTGTGTAATGTCCCTTAATTTGGATTTGTCTGATTTTTTCTCATTGTTAGACTCAAGTTATGGATTTTTGGAACACAGAAGTAGGGTTCCATCCTCATCACATCACATCAAGGGCACAGACTGTCCATATGGCTTATAAGGGATAATGTAAAACCTGATCATGAAAGGGAGGAAGACATTTCCACTGACCAAGGAAGACATTTTCCACTTCTAGCTGGACTAAGAACTAAATTTACAGAGTTATCAGGAGAAAAATATTAAGTTTTATTATGTACTAATGGAGATCCAATGATGAAATTGAAACCCAGGCAAAAGACCAAAGCAGGCAGTTTTTATACATTTTTGACAGAGACAATCAGTTTGTGAGGACTTGACAGGATAGAGACAGCAGATGTTTGGGAGCTTCAGTTAATAAGGGATTCTAAGAGGAATCTGGGCTGAGACAGTAGATTGGTAAAAAAGTAACAAGGTGAGGCGCCTGGGTGGCTCAGTGGATTAAGCCGCTACCTTCGGCTCAGGTCATGATCTCAGGGTCCTGGGATCGAGTCCTGCATCAGGCTCTCTGCTCAGCAGGGACCCTGCTTCTCTCTCTTTCTCTCTGCCTGCCTCTCTGCCTACTTGTGATCTCTCTCTGTCAAATAAATAAATAAAATCTTGAAAAAAAAAAAAAAGTAACAAGGTTTGTTTCTCAGGCTTTCTTGGCTTTAAAGTTCCTATCTCTAGTGATAAGAATGTCCTTTTATTTTTTCACTTCTTAGTACAAAGAGGGTAACTTTCAGATGGGAGAATTGTTTCCTGCTTTCTGGGGGACAAAGGAGAGTCTAAGTATCCCTGTGCCGATTATTTTCCAAGTTGCTTCAATTTGAAATAATCACTATGTTATTGTGGTGCATATGGGGCGGACTGCTGTGGGACCCTGTAGTCATTTGGCCAGCGTAGTGTTAACCAGATTTCTCCACCAAAGGTACCTTCTTCCTACTGACCTTTCCATGTTCTGCTCTTTTTTTTTTTTTTTTTTTTTTGAGCTCATACTCAGTGGGAATGGGAGAGAGGTTGTTAAGCTACATCTCTTGGAAGGGGTGGTATCAGCAAAAATTATTTGAAATTCTTCTCTATGTGAGATATGTGTCTTCTACCCCAGTTCATTTATTTTATTCAAACATTTAATTATATCAGTATCAATTAGATCTTTATTTAACTTTTGGGTTATATTGCAGTTCCACATTATTTATTTTTGTCCTGAAATTGCTCCAGCTTTGGCCATTGGGAGCTCCTCTGGGTTGGTACTTGTGTCTCTTGATTCTTGATCACTGCTTTCTGGAACTACAGGATGCTCTAAAAGCACCCAGTGTATTCCTGCTCCACCTTAAAATCCCCAAAGCTAGGTTCCTTTTACTAGAAAATGATGTTAGAAATCAAGATCTCACCATTGGACTTGCTTATTACTACACAGGCATCATTGCTTTTAGGTTCTCTCAATGGACAAAACTAGGTTTTTTATATATATATATATATGCACACACACATACATAAACATACATATATATGTATATATTTATGTAAATATAAATACTTATATTTATATAATTTATGTTTGTATTTATACTTATAATAATATAATATATAATAATATAATATAAATAAATATAAATATGTATTTATACATATACATATACATATATACCTGCATATACACACATATCTATAATTATTTCTATACCTATAATCTTGTATCTATAATATGTCTATAATATGTATTAAACATGAGTTCACATAGACGTCACTGAGTCAGTCCTATTCTTCATGGCTCTTAGCTCTTTCCCTTGCTTGTCTCTAACTTCTATGTCCAACAGTGGGAAATGGCTCCCACCATCCACCATCTAATTACTTATTTGTTCAATCCCAGTATATTTCCAAAGCAGTTTGAGAGTTTTTAACTCATACCCCCAACCTAGAGTATAATCTGTATGTGTGCATTTGTCATTATCTCTTTAGTCCTACAATTTCTAGTTAAAGCACAGCTTTCCAAAGTTATTAAAGTCAGAAAATTGCCCCACAACCACCTTCAGTGAGTTTACGTCATAGATTCTTCTGTCGCAGTCTGCATTCCATCTTGGTTGATTCCTCTACAGTCCCCCCCCCCCCCCCGCCCAGTTGAATACTGTCCACTTCAAATTCCTGCCAAGCATTGGTATATTTCTATCTCTAGAATTTTGCCTTTTCCATACTGTCATATAAGTTGAATCATAAAATATGCATCCATTTTGGTCTGGCTTCTTTCACTCACTCATGTTCTTGCATGATTAATAGCTTGTTTCTTTTTGTTGCTAAGTAGTAGTCCATTTTTTAAAAAAGACTTTATTTATTTATTTGACAGACAGAGATCACAAGTAGGCAGAGAGGCAGGTGGAGTGGGAGGGGGCAGGGAGAGGCAGATTCCCTGCTGAGCAGAGAGCCAGATGCAGAGCTTCATCCCAGGACCCTGGGATCATGACCTGAGCCAAAGGCAGTGACTCAACCTACTGAATCACCCAGGTGCCCCAGTAGTCCATTGTTTGGATAGACCTCGTCTATTTGCCTATTGAAAAGCATCTGGGTTACTTCCAGTTTGGAGTGATTATGAATAAAGCTACTATAAAGATTTATGTGCAGGTTTTCAAATCATCTGACTTAATAACTAGAAGAGCAATTGCTAGATTGTATGGTGAGTTTACATTTAACCACAGGTGACAACTTGAAGTCCTCTCCAAATATACCTTACTTTCACCAACATGCTGTTCCTTCTGCCTGGAATGCTCTGCCCACCTTGATTTTTCATGATATACTTCCTTCCTGCTGAAACAACTCCTCAAGTGCCTCCTTTTCTTCTTTTTTTCCTGCTCACTTTGGGACTGAGTTAAGAGCTGTTATGTATTTTATATTATATAAAATTTATTTATTTATATTATATTTATGTATTTATATTATATATATGTATATATATCTGTGTTCCATACATCATACATGATTTTTTTTTATTATCCTTGTCTTTCTCCATTATAAGTGTATGAGCCCTTGCAGTGAAAGTGCCATATCTTTCATTTCTAAAACCTCAGTTTCTAGTACTACCACCAGTAAGTAATGGGAGCCTCTTAACTGAGTGTTCAGTCATGTTCCTTGTATAATACCATAAATAAGCTTTATCTTCTTCCTCATTTAATTTCCTCAGGATTACCTATGTTTGTTATGGGTACAATATCTAATATTTACTTTTTGTTCATAAGTTAACCTATACTTGATATTATTTTGAATTATTTCACTCTATATTTTATATAAATTTCTAGATACATTTCATCTTTTAAATAAAAAAAATACACAGCCAAAGTTAATTTTCCCCTTTGTCGTTCATGATTTCAGATACCCAGAGTTCTTTTCTAATATTGAATATTTTCTTCTCTCTTTAAAAATATAGGAATCAGGTATTTCTTAAGATATATGATCGAGTGATCCGAAGGGGCATGTACACCCGAATGTTTATAGCAGCAATGTCCACAATAGCCAAACTATGGAAAGAACCTAGATGTCCATCAACAGATGAATGGATAAAGAAGATGTGGTATATATGCAGCCATCAAAAGAAATGAAATCTTGCCATTTGTGACAACGTGGATGGAACTAGAGTGTATCATGCTTAGCAAAATAAGTCAAGCAGAGAAAGACAACTACCATATGATCTCCCTGATATGAGGAAGTGGTGATGCAACATGGGGGGTTAAGGGGGTAGGAGAAGAATAAATGAAACAAGATGGGATTGGGAGGGAGACAAACCATAAGTGACTCTTAATCTCACAAAACAAACTGAGGGTTGCTGGGGGGAGGGGGGTTGGGAGAAGGGGGTGGGATTATGGACATTGGGGAGGGTATGTGCTTTGGTGAGTGCTGTGAAGTGTGTAAACCTGGGGATTCACAGACCTGTACCCCTGGGGATAAAAATATATTATATGTTTATAAAAAATTAAAAATTAAAACTCAAAAATTTAAATAAATAAATAAATAAATAAAATCTTAAAAAAAAAAAGATATATGATCGAGTAAGCTCCGGAGGGAGATTAGACTCCATCAAAGGGCAGTGTTAGTCAACGGCTTCATGCACAAACACACACATACGTGTGTGTGTGTGTGTGTGTTTGTGTGTATGTAGCCAGAGGTTAGGGACAAGTAGGGAAGATACACTCTTGCATGACTGTTCAGGGACGAGCAGCATCACTGCCTCTTGGAAGATTACTTATATGTCCTATTAACATTAGGGCATCAGGGGGGAGCTTAGGCCCTTGATCATATTACCAAAGCAAAAATGAATAAAAATAGAGGTAACGACATAATATTGCTTCCTTCCTAAATGAGTGGAAGAAATTATTTAAAAGGCCTTGGGCAGTCTTTGAGCTCGAAAGTTTGTTCATTTCTCTAAAGGTGCATATTCTGGAAGAAGCTAAGTCTTTATTTTATATTATTTATGCAGGCAGATCGTTTTGCTGATAGCAGGCGAAAATAATATTACTAAAGGCTAGTTTTGATCTGACCTGGCTGATGTTGGTGTGGGTAGTGATTACCTCAGCCTCTCTCAGCCACTCTTGTCAAGAGAAGAGGGGGAGCTGGAGGGATGGGTAAGGGGAAGAGGATGGAAAAACGCCTCAAAATCTTGTTTTCAAGAAGCCACCAGCCCTAGCTCCACACCAGCTGACAGCCAGCGTCACACATAACAAACATATGGGGGTAAACATAAGTCCCTAGGGAAAAGAGAAAGCACTTTAAAATCAAGGTCAAGGCCAAAAGATGACCTTCCAGTGTGGAGAGTTGGGGCGTACGCTCACAAAGCTCGGGAACAGAGAAGCTGTGGAAGATGTAAGAGAATGCAAGCTCTAGATTCCCACCAACCTTGTTTGCAGTCTGGATGGAACAGAGCTCTCACACTTAGAACTGCCTCGAGAAATGAATGAGTTTTTCCACTTAAAACAGTTAGACCAGGCTGGCACATTTGAGACTCTCAGTATTAGTGGCTCTCATTCCTTTTCTACTTTGCCCTGATGAGAATGCTTCAGAAAAGCCAACCACTCACTTCAGACCAGGGGAGGTCCCCATTGTTCTGTGTTAATTGAATCTTCAGGCCTTTGTTCCAAAGAGGCACTATAAAAACAGAAGAGATTTCTCTCAATACAGATCCAAAGATGAGGGAAATTTGATGAATCCTACCTGCTGAACTCAAAGCAGGGACAGAAATCCCTCCCTTCCTTCCTTCCTTTCTTTCTTTCCTTCTTTCTTTTTTGTTTCTTTTTCTTAAAAGAATCAGGACCAGTAAACCCTGAAGTATCACTGGAAAGGATTGTCAAGAGTCCGTAATCATTGCTGCTTGCTCATATTTACTGCTTTTATTTCCTCTTCTCTGCTGTGATGCTTTAAACCAAATGACCTGTACACTTTTCTTCAGAGTCAGCACAAAAGCGGGCGAGCTTGGGTGCTACATTGCTATGGGGTTTTGTGGAAACAGAAACATGGGAAGGGAGAAGATAGTGTGTAGTTTTAATGAGAGAAGGAACTGGGTGGAGAATCCGTAGCCCCTGCCTGGGGATATAAGGAATGGCTTGTAGGATTTGCCTGGAAAAAGCTATGGGGTTGGCTCTTTGACCTAAAGCATCCTTTTATTCTTCCTTGTTTTCAGGTAAGGGAGGGAAATGCACATGGCCAGGAGCACATTATTTTAGGACTATTGTTATGACAGAACCAGCTGCTTATTTTCCATTTTGCACAATTCTTCCTTTCTCTCTTGGTGTGAGAGGAGTAAGTGCAAATTTCCAGACAGTCTATCAAAGATGAGTAAGCAGAGAGACCCAGGGGTTACCACATTTTGACACAAACTGTACTCTATGTTGATAAAATGGGCTGATCTGCATTGTGCTGAATCCAATCTTCCTAATCAATTATTGACAGCTGGTAAAGAGTGATAAATGGCCTGCCAGTAGGAAAATCACACAGATTCAGCTCAGCATGGGAATGGGTGATGGGATTTTCAGTAGACACAATGAGGGATTTTCAGTAGACACAATGAGACCTTTCCACTGTTACCTGATACTGCGGATTTCTGTCCAAGGCTATCTGGAAGATACAGTGAGGTAGAGAGAGAGAGGGTATCTTTCTGTTCTACCAATTCTTGCTGTGACACCTTGGGTTTTAATATCTCTGTTCCTCAGTTGATTCATCTATAAAATGAGGATATAATATACTAAAGAAAAATGGAGAGTCTTGCATAGTCTTACACGAAATTATAATGAACATGTTTTAGTTCCTATTCTGTTGTCAGTAGTGACGATTTCCTTGTTGTCAATGGAGCGGTGATTCAAAACCTTGCCTGGAACCCAAGAATTACCTGGAGCATTATAAAACAATAGGTAAGAAACTATAAATTCAAAAATTCTGGAGTCCCAACCCAAATCAACTAAAGCAGGGTCTTATGGCGAGGGCTGGCACTTTGTCTGGGTAGTTCTGAACCCCAGTGAAATTTGGGAAACTGATTTGCAGCAAGCTTACTTCCTTGGTTTTGGCAACTGTTTTGTTCAAATTATTTTAAGTAGTGGAGTGGGAACTTTCTGGGGCTTCCTAGAATATGTATGTATGTATGTATATACATATGTATGTATGTTATTCTTGGATCTGGGTAGAAACTGTTTGGCCTGGCACCTGACCTCCTCTCCATCTAGCTAGCAGATCCTGCAAGATAGTCTTCATTGTTCCACATCCCCTCGCTTCCTGGCCTGCATCTAGAGATTTAGGTGAAGTCTATGCAGGAAGATTGGAGATGCTGAGGTATAGGATCTGGGAGAAATATTGAAAACCCCAACATATTCTTTAATCTAGCTTTGTGGTAACAGATTCATTCAACTTCTTGTGCTTCTCCAAGGCCCAGAGTTAAGAGGTATATATTTAAAAAGTACAAATTCATACAAAAAGTATAACAACAAAATATAATAATTACAAACTCAGCAATGTATCTTTTCTCAAATATTATCAACTACAAACATGGTGAACTTACAGGGCACTAAACAACTTTGGATACATAAGAGGACTGACGTGCATTCTTGCTTGTCCTGTGAGGTCTTTATAGAAATTAAGCCCCAGAGGGAAGGTAATTTGCATATTTAAGGTAGAGAAAAAGCACAGGAGAAAATAATGCACCTATTCTAGTTCTTTCTCTTCTAGTAGCAAGTTTTTACTCATTTCTCTCACAGTTCAAATGTCTTTAAATTAATTAGTATTCAAATACTTATACAATGCCAAGAACACATTTTCTAATATAATTTGGCTGAATTCTACTTTTTACTTTCACCTTATTGGGGTTCTTTACACTTTCTTATAGCTTTTCATGCTCTTAGAAACAGGCACAGGAATCTGGCCAGATAGAGGATGAAGATGGCTTGAATCTCTTTCTGCCCAATATTTGACTAGGGTAGTAGTATTCATGGAGACAAAATTTCATCTCCAAGAGATTGGAATTCAGGAAGCACATTCACAATCCCCCAGTGTCCTTCCTTTCTGTGTGATATGGCAGAGGCTCTTTCAGATGCAATATTGCAGAGATGATGAAGAAGAATGTCTGTGAAGACAGATTGCATTGGAAATGGATTCAGTTCTATAAACCTTCATGTTTTTAACACCTAAGGAGTTAATATCAATGACCTTGCAGTCATAAATAGCAAGGGAAGCTTCAGAAGAAGCCATCAATGCAAGATAATAGAAAAAAAAACACATAGTACAAATTTTTTTGATATTCTTATCTAAAATAACAACCAGTAGGGGCACCTGGGCGGCTCAGTGGTTAAGCCTTTGCCTTTGGCTCAGATCATGGTCTCAGGGTCCTGGGATTGAACCCCACATGGGGCTCTATGTTCAGCGGGGAGCCTGTTTCCCTCTCCCCCTCTGCCTGACTCTCTGTCTACTCATGATCTCTCTTTCTCTCTGTAAAATAAATAAATAAAATCTTTAAATAAATAAATAAAATAACAACCAGTAGAGAAACGTGGGTCTTTAACCAGAAAGAGCAAAAAGGCACTAGAAAACTGTGAAAAATGGGATGCTGAATTCCTCTTTTACTAGAGACATCAATATATTATTTGTTCAGTTTTATAACATTGAATTAAACCAGTACAAAACCATATAATTCCAAAATTGCATGCAACTGTGGTTTTACCCAAAATTATCACATGGTTAGTAGAACACTGTAATTTCAAAAAACATTATAAGAAAACTTCTAAATACTGTGAGTTGACTGCATTTCAGTCTGTGAACTCTTTACGTACCATAATATAGGCTTAAAAAACACACACCAAAAAAACACCAGATGTATCAGATATATTAAGCACCAAGTCACTTAGATGTAAGTTGTATATGAAATAAGTCAAAAGAGATTTCCTTGTCAGAGTTGGCTGTACATGCAAAAGGAAGTCACTAATATAGTATACCAGAAGAGAGATGGAAAATCCAACAACCCTAAACATTCCTTCTCCTGATCCTAAATGGTGCTGAATTCTAGAGAATGGTTTTAGGTTAAAACATTAACATCTGCTAAAGTGGCTATGCTTCAAGGAAAAGGGAACACATTATATCATGTCTGGTCATTCATTTGATTTTAATAAGATTATTGGATTTCATCTTTAGGAGAGATCAAATAGGGGTAGACAGAGTATATTTTGTAGGCCAATTTTAAAGGCTGGGATGCTACTTGGCTCCTGATAGGTAAGGAGACCCAGAAAGTGAAGGGGAAAGAATAGATTAAAGAAAATGTCATATGAGTTGAAATTTGGAAGGATGTCCTTAATTCAAATGATATATATTAGTGTGGAAAAACATCACTAGATTTTAGCACATAAATGGGGTAGGAATGATCGACAAATTCTACAACAGTGATATTCAGAGATTCATTTATACAAGTACTGAAGTTTCAAACAGGACAATTTAAACAAACAAACAAAAAAGCACCAATGCATAAGATAAAAATCATAAGAAAGATTCTTTTGTAACAAGGGAGATGTCAGATTTTTGGATCTTATCACTAGTTTCTGCAGAAATCGGCTAACAAATTCTAAATACACTTAAAATACTTATATTTAATATTTAAAATATAGCATGATGCTGATTTTTCTTTTTTAGCACTAGAGTGTTCTTTTAATACTTCTTGTTCTACTTGTTGTCTCCTTCCTTGTGCACCCACCATGGTCTCTGATACACACAACTCTATTTTATTTGGAACCTGTTTTGAGTGTATCTAGCTGCTGGGGGTCCTCTAGGTGGAAAGCCAGAAAAACTCTGAGGCATATTACTTTCTTTGGCTGTTCACTGGGCAGTGCTGTAGGTGGGGGAAGGATCACAAGTGGTGGGTAACGCCATGGTTTCCAACTCTGTGAGCCAGCTGGAAGTGACAGCCAGTGTGTAAATACCCTATCAAAATACAAGGAACTTGTATCAGATACAACTGGTGGCTCAGCCAGTTAAGCATCTGACTTCAGCTCAGGTCATGATCCCTGGGTCCCAAGTCCCTCAACGGGTTCCTTGCTCATTGGGGAGCCTGCTTCTTCCTCTGCCTGCTCTGCCTGCAGCTCCCCCTGCTTGTGCTCTCACTCTCTCTCTCTGACAGATAAATAAATAAAATCTCAAAAACAAACAAACAAACAAACAAACAAAAAACCCCAGGAATTTACCTTATGCTGTCATGTCATTTTAAGCTTATAAAAGTTAAGGTATAGAAGAATCAGTTCAACTTTTTAATTTCTTCTCAGCTCCATAGGGAGCTATTAGAATTGTTTAAGAATGTGTATTAAAGTGTTCTGAAAAACAGAAGCACAAAATAAATATAATGGTATTTTTGTAATCACTATTAAAATGTGAAATTCCATGATTTTTGTGATTGCATGACTCAGAATTAGTCACTCTTATTCTCATAAGGGTCTAAAAATGTCAAGCTTCAGATTCTGTTTGATACAGTAACAATTTCTCCCTATTTCTGTGCTCAGTGGAAAAGAAGAAAATCTGGTCAATATCTTACTTAGATTAAATCACAACATAATTAAAAGATGGCTTTGGATTTCCATTACTCATCTTCCTTACAGAGTAAGCAATCCAATTCCTAAAATTTCACCAGATTTCCATTCTGTTAATCCTGTGGTGTGATTATCTCTGTTTCCTTCTTAAAGTGGGAAGAACCAGTAATTGGAGCCCCCTAATAATCACGATCTGAGGAATGCATAGAAAAGCAGAATAATCTTGAGCTTTTGTACCTCTCTGAGTTTCCTAGGAGACTACAGAGTATTTACAGTAAAAGTAAACCAGAAAAACACCTGATGATGCCTCATTAGGCTTTATTACTCATACTTATCCCTAAAATCTAGGAAACAATTTAAGAATATGGTTGGTACCAAGAATTTAGTGACGTTAGGAATGACTTAAAGATTTCACTAAGTCGAGTTGGAGGTGGTTATGAGGAACAAAAGGCATGGAGTCATTTCACTAAAATTAAGAAAAAAAATAACATCCTTTATTCATTAAACCGGGTTTGACCATTTAGAAGGAAGTGAACATGTTTGAGCACTTACTCTGTGCCAGCTGCTTTCCATAAGCCATCTAAAGGAATGCTCGTAGCCATCTAAAGGAATAGCACTATGTGGTAGAATTTATAATCTACATAGTATCATATGAAAAAATAGGTTTAGGTTTACTAAGATCTTGCCCATATCTACAAGGTAATACATGCTAGGGTTGGGAATCAGATTTGTCTGACTGTAAAATCTGTCATTTTTCCACTTCACTGCACTGAAAATACAGCACCCAGGCATGTGTTATCCTGGGTCCAAAGTACCTGATTTGAAGAGTGATGTTGAAAGAATGGAAGTGTTTAATACAATAGGATGTATTTGCAAAACCATCCCACACTGAAGTGTGTGTAGTATCTTCTAAAAAATGAAAGGTGCAAAGGGACAGGAATACCAGTCCACATATATGTATTATATAAAGGAAGCTGTTGCTATAAGGTTTTGCATTTGAGAAAACACATCAATCACTGGGGAAAACAAAGTTGCCCTAATTGATAAGTTTCAATGAAAATTAGAAAGTCATTATCTACCTCATGTAAGTGGACCAAAATCTATAAACCAAACAGCTCTTATACCTAGCCTCAGTTCCATAAGATTTGGGGTTATCCCACACCATGGCGCATTTTATCGCTCAGGAGTTCCTTCAGCTCCTCTTTCCTGGCTGTGTTCATGCTTCACACACTTCACTGCAGCATGGGACCTGGACTGTCTGTGCGACCAGGTTGGTAGCTTAGTCTGATCCTTGCAGCCTTCTGTCTATTTCTCATGCCATCCTTTTAGGGCATATCCAAACCATGTCAAGTGACTGAAGCTTATCTGAAAGGCATTCTATAGTAGAGAGCAATTGAATTTTAGAACAGAAAGGGATGCTAGAGTTCATTAGGACAATTCTCCTCATTTTATATATGGGGAAATTGAAGCATCAAGTAAGACAGATCATTACTGGCAGTTTATATCAAAACCCAGGTGCTGGACACCAAGACAAGTGTTTTTTCCAGTATGTTACAGAGATATGTTCTATGTCATGATGACTTCATCTTTGACCTTTTCAAGTAATGTATTACATTCTTGGATTTTATCTTAGTGTTCAGGTCTTTAAATAGAGTTTATTGGGGATAGCATTATTAATTTGGGGTGGTATATAATTACAAATCTTTGGTTATAGAAAAATAGCATATCAGGAGTCCATTTGAATTCTTTTTGAAAAAAAGATCTTTTTTTTTTTTTTTTAAGCTCCTTTAACCAAAAAAAGTATAGGGATGGAGTTTCGTGGATGACTAAATCCAGGGAATCAAGGTTATTATCTCCTTGTCTCTCTCTTTTTTCTCCTTGTTTCTCTCTCTCCTACTTTCTCACCTCTGCTGCGTTCCCACAATGAACTAGCAGTTATATTCTTTTTCATGCTGCTTTAATTGTTTTTAAAATGGCATACATTGCTTTTAAAGCTGACGGGTTTTGCCATAAACCAGGGAATAAAGCCAGTTGGAATTCTATGACCCAAGAGACAGGAGAGGTATTTGTGTAACACTCCAGCAAAAATGTCCCAGAGGAGAATTCTAATTAGCTTTGCTTGGCTCAAGAGCCCATCTGGGGATCAATCAACATGGCCAGGGAGATGGAATATTATGATCAGCTCAGCTTAGCCTGGGTTGCAGCCCACACATATATGTGGAATTGCACCAGATGTCTGTTTCCAAAGAAGTAGGGATGCAGGTGAGGAAAGATACCAAGATACCACATGATGCCTTTGCTAACTCTCAAATTAGAGCTTGTGGGCTGATACATCCAGTTCTTTCCAAACCTGGAATATTAGTGTTAAAACCTTTATTACTTTACACTCAATTACAATTACCAGCCTTTGGGGAGATAATCTTCTAAAATTCATATAGAGCTCAAAATCATGAGAAAATGTAATATGTCATAGGCTTAGGAGTCAAACTGAGATTCAAACTGTAGTTGAGTCACCTACCTGCCCATTTGTAACTCTTTTGAGTAAGCTAGGTAGTATCTCCGACTCTTTAGTTCTTCTGCAAAATCAGAATGCTGGATTCACTTTACCAGTGTGTGAATTTAGGTAATTCCTAACGAATTACCTAAATCATGCTTTACCTGCATTCTTTCCATCCTCTATGTCTTCTGAATGGATAGAAGATTTTATAAGATACCAAAAGAAAGTATTTTAGTAGAATATGTAGAATGATGATTTCATACAACTGAAGAAAAGAGGATCTTGGAGAGAAAATTGAGAATGAGGTAAACTGATAAAGGTGAGGACAAACTAAAATGCTTGTGAACAGTTTAACTGTCAAACAGAGGGAGCAGTGCCATAAAATAAGATGAGAACTCCCATCATTCTCTGAGAGATTAACTGGGTCACTGGAAAGGCATTGACTTTGGAAAAAGAAAGATAAATCAACATTGTTTGGAGAAAGGGACCTGTGAAAATTGTAGACAACAGTGAGTGCCAACTGCCTTTCTGACAGAGTGGATGTGTATTTTATCTCATCTTTGCCTTCTGGTCTTTCAGAAAATAAAGGACAATTAGGTCTTATATGAGAATAAGGACAGACCTCCTAGAGCTCATATTCAGCAAATGTTAGTTGCACTTGGACCTCATCCTGCATCCACCTGGACTTCATCCTGCATCATCAGATCCATGCAAGAGCCCATTCCTGAGGACTGATGAACCACTGGACAAAGTACGCAAGCAGGTGCAAATGGATTCCAAAGGAAACCTTGATTGTGGAGAAAAGCTACTGGAAGGTAGCAAATTTAGGGATGAAATGCAAATGGGAGGAAGGCTAGTTGGTTCAATTGCTTCAGATCAAAGACGGGAAGCATGAAATGAATTGCCTTTCTGTATGTATTGTGAAGTAGTATATTTTTTAAGAGCCAAACCTCAAGCCTATGTGTTTTGTACCAAAGCCAGTCCCCTATTCCTTGTGTACCCACCAATAAGCACCTAGATCTTTCATGAACTCTCTCTCTCTGAAAGTGGTAAACATGAGGTAATAATCCCATTTTCGGGGCACTTGGGTGGCTCAGTGGGTTGAGCCTCTGCCTTCAGCTCGGGTCATGATCTCAAGGTCCTGGGGTCGAGCCCCACAACAGGCTCTCTGCTTGGAGGGGAGCCTGCTTCTCCCTCTCTCTCTGCCTGCCTCTCTGCTTACTTGTGATCTCTCTCTCTGTGTGAAATATATAAATAAAATCTTTAAAAAAATCCCATTCTTAATATTCTTGTGGTTAATGTGGTGTTTGTTTTGGTTCAGACCTATGCCATTTCACTTGCCTTTTTCCCAAGGTATTTACCAAATTAATGACTATACTAAGAATACCTAAATTTTACCCATGACCAAAGCATAGCACTGAGATTTTTATTGGAGACAAAAGGCTCCACATAATTCTGATATGAGAAGCTACTTGTCAATGCTAAGATTCTAGAAAATAAAAGAAAAATGAACACAATAAGCCAATGGTGAACTGGCAGTTATATTCTCCCTAATGTTGGCCTAATTCACGTTTTCTTTTTTAATGGTGTGTATTTCCACTAAAGCTGAAATCTTTGATAGGAAATCCCATGGAGTCTAATGGTTGGCATAACCTCTAGCTCTATATTTGCACTTCTTAATTTGTCTATCTATATAAATTAATAGTTCTGGCTCTTATACCACACTGAGAGGTCTTTTACAGGTGGGCAGTTATTAAGCAAGTTTACATTAGTAAAACAAAACAAAATAAAAACATCACAAATGCAGTCATATCATTTTGGTCAGTGTTCTTGAGACATTCTTTTTCTTTGTCAGATTCTAATTTAATTAAAACATTTTTTAAAAAATAAAGCATTAAATGAAAGATTCAACAATGTAAAAACATCAGTTGGAAGAGGACTTAAAATATGTCTATTTTTTAGTCATTAAATCATAACTGAGTATTATCTATATTCAACACCTTTGTAATGCCATCATTTTCTTTAAATGCTTCAGCTATCTGAATTCACTTAGCACCATCCTGTTTTTCAGAAACAGAGGAAAAAGTGGCCTATCACCAGATCTAAGTGTTTGACCGTACACTACATATCCTTTCAGAGAGTGAAGATGATTTAAATTTTCCTTTTTTAGGATGCTTTCTAAGTCTCCTAAGGGAAATGTCACAACAGAGTATGGATTCAGGATTTTTTATAATCTTCTATTAAATTTAAAAAAAAAAAAACAACTTTTCTCCATCTTCTTATTCTAGGTTATCTGGGAGGTGGAAGAACCTCAAATTTGCTGTAGCATGCTTTCTTACTCTTTGCAGGTAGTAGTTTACAGTAGAGGACACAATGTCAAACAGGCAGATGGTCAAGGTCTGGGTTAAGGTGAGAGTTTTCCATGGCTCCCAGGAAGTACATGGTATTTTTAGTTTTCACTCTTCTGGTTTGTGCTTTTTAAAGAATTTTGACAGTTTTATCAGTATTGATTAGAACCTTCAATAATATAGGCCCATTCTGTGTTTTCAGACTTTTCTCTTGGTGCTCTGCTGAGAAACACATTGTTTTCCAGGACTGGTCAATGAACTCTTCTCCAACCCACAGTAAACTAGGTGGGATTATCATTGTTTTATCTTATTTTGATATTTAAACTGTAAGGTAGTTTTGAGATGCACCTTATATTCCAGATACACCATCAAAAGGGATTGCAAATATTTAGTGAAAATAGAGAACATAAAGTTTTGTCAGTTTTTGAGGGCAAATGGACATTAGTGGTTTTGCTCAGTCAGGTTATTCTGGTATGTATCATACCTGCAAGAGAACAGTGGGTGTATGGAAAAATATGGCAAATATACACACAGGTATCTAAAAAGACTTACATATTGATCAAGTTAGTAGGATGAATGAGCAAAGTTAGGAATACTTCTGACCCAATATAAGAAATTCTGTGATAGCAAAATGCCTCAAAATTCTCAGGTGGTACAATCAGGTGTTCTGTAGAAATTATATAGGGTCTTCTCCTTGGCTTCAATTATTTTATGAAATCTGTAGCTCCTTATGCAGTACAAAAAAAAAAAACAATTCAGAAGAGAAAGATATGTAGGCTTGAGGGAGAATATTTTCCTATCTGTGACACATTATAAAAATGTAAATTAGACGGCAGATTATTGCTCGGAGATTGCGAGCTCTTTCAAAGGCAATAGAAGTGTGTAACATACTCATATTTGAGAATGCATGGGAAGCTATTAAAAATTTAATATTTCAGCTGATGAGCAGCACACCACATTCAATATATTTAGTGAAAATCTTCATAATTAACTACTAGGAAGATGAAATAACATCTTTTTATGACAGTGCAGCATGACAAAGTATGGTCAACTGGACACTTTTTCAATATTTTCCCCAGCTGGAGCTCTCAAGAGTTACATTGCCTGAAGGAGTTGCCAAAGAAAAGGAGATGACTCCGAGAGAACAGAATTGACTTGAATAGAATCTTGTGGAATTGGTGATACTTCTAAGAGTCTTGGCACCTTTGTCAACTTGTCCACTACTGACCTATTCATATGCTCCCATAATAATGGCTGATGAGAGTGATCCAACTACTGTGGGGATAATAAATTACAATAGAGCATTTTTGTGATCACCTAAACATGGACCATTACAATATTTGGTGTCAGGTCTCAAAAGCATTAATAAGTGGAAATTAAATAGTGTCCTTATACTTATTTGGTTACTTCTCTCAGCTTCTGGCCCTATAAGCTTTGGGGAGATGGGGAGGATAAGAGAAGTATCTGAGGATGAGAATGAATGGTTATTTATACTTATTCAAAAACAGATCTGGAGCTATAGAAGAAAACTGAACCCTGGTTGAACAACGAATTTGAAATTTTTAATCTCTCATTACACTACATATTTTACACCAATCTGGACAGTACACTTTTGATTTTCATTAAGCTTAAATTTTATTTTGGCTCAGGATATCCTTGCCTGTCTTGTCCAATGACTTGCCTTTTCCACTTTGTTTTTGACTCCTGTATTCCTATATTTTGATTTCCTATTCTCTTAGATTTCCACTCGAACTCATTGATAACTTAGGTTCTCAGAGAAGAAAGAGCACAGGATGGGAAATAAATCAATAGACAGCAGGAATCTTATTTTCTGTTATTTATATTTATATTAATGAGCTCCAAGCCAGTGAAAAATTTGGGAGAAAGATGGTCATGATTTCTTCTCCCAGATCTGCCCTTCTTCCAGTACACTTCCTCTCGGTAAATGGCATCATGATTCACCCATTTTCTTGTACAAAAATCTTGGAATTATCCTTGACTTCTCACTTTTTTCTCCAACCAATCCATCAGCAAATCCTGTCAACGCCATCAATAAAATCTATTTGGAAATCCTCCATGTCTCATCTTTTTCTCTCCTGCCACCTTTGTCCAAGCCCCAATTATCACTCTCCTTAATTAGTGCCTCCTAATCTACCCCCTCCTTCTGCTTCTGCTCTAATCCCCTTAACCTTTATTCCTCTCACCTTAACTAGTCAGCCAATGTCTTTTCATGATACTTACAAAAAACTCAAGCCCTAACCATGACCTACAAGTTCATACTTGATCTTACCTTTTACTCTTTATCCCATCTCATTTTCTAACCGTTCACTTCCACTCAGTGTACTACGCCATAGCATTGCTTGTTCTTTATCAAACATTACAAGAACCTTCCCGTTTTAGTCTTTTTGCTTTATTTTTCCTCTGCTTGGAAAGTGCTTTCACAGAAATTTACATGGTTTTCCCAAAATCCTGACTTCATTAAGACCCTATTCAGAAGTCCCTTTTTCATAAGGGCCTTCCCTCCTCACTTTATCTAAAGTGGCATTCCTGGAGTGCCTGGATGGTTCAGTGGGTTAAGCCTCTCCCTTCGACTCAGGTTATGATCTCAGGGTCTTGGGACTGACCCCATGTCAGACTCCCTGCTCATCAGTGAGTTTGTTTCTCCCTCTTCCTCCACACCACCCCCACCAGTTTGTGCTCTCTCTCTCTCTTTCTCTCTCAAATAAATAAATAAAATCTTTAAAAAAGTAAAGTGGGACTCCACCTCTTCTCTTAACCTTGTTCTTTTTTTAATAGCATTTATTAAATCTTGATATAAGATATATTGATTTATTATCCCTATCCTCCCTAAGAATATAAGAATATGTTTTATGTGTTTAGTAATTTCTATGTTACATGCAGTGCTATGTCCCTAGTACCAAAACAGTGATTCACATAGTACATCTTAAATATATACTTATTGAATGAATAGCTGAATGGTTATTTCTGTGACATGTTAGAATTACATATTGGTTCCTTCCTCACTTTTAGCCTAGGATTTAACTACCATAAAACCAGGTTTTCATTTTATCTAAGTTTCTAGAAAAGATAATCAGAAACCAGATGACTCTTTGCCCTTTTACTTTTACTATTGTGAATAGGAAAAAATACTTTATAAGATTAAAAAGAATTTAAAAAATAACACTAGTCACCCCTCTTACTGAAAATCTAAGACTGAAATGCTTTCATTTATTCTTTTCCTTCTGTTACAGAGGATAGGGAGCTGAGAAAAAGACAGATAGGTCACTGATGGAATTACTTAGTACTTCCTGAATGAGGATGTAATTTTTATATCAGGCATCAATAGTCTATGTGGCTCTGGGGATTGAGCTGGATGTTCAGCTTCTATTTCTGGACTTCTGACGGGTTTTTGGGTGACCTTTGGATAGTTAATGAGTTACCAGTGTTGACAAGGGTATGGTAAAGATTGATGATATGGATTCAATAAATTACTCAAAACTCTTTGGAGAAAATTGTATGCCACTTTCTTTCTCATATTTAATGGCTTTATATTATTAAACAACCTAGAAGACAGACATGCACTTCCGTCAATGACAAAATAGTTTCTATCAGACCAATATCTTTACTTTCAACAACTATAAAAGCTACATAAAATGAATTTTACAAAATAACAATTTGAAGATACAAGAGTAAGAATGAACACATCCTGAATTTGAAGGACTCACATCCCAGAGAGAAAAGAAATGAACTGAGGTGAGCTCAACATTCTTTACCATTTTTGCATTTGAGATATTTGCTGATTTTTATCCTGTGAATGATGATAGGGCTAGAAGCCAAGTGACAGATTAAAAGCTAAAAATATAAGTAGCCATTTTGGTAGTCTCATTCCACTAGAGTGAAAAATAGTTAGAGTTCAAGACTGACCAAGAATGAGGAGACCTGATTAGTATTTCAGACGTTGAGTTGAGACTACTAAAAATCGATACCATAAGAAAGAAGGCAAACTAAAATATTTTTAAACTCTCAAAAGGGCAAAATTTTCCTAAAATTATTCAAATTTCTTGTGAATTTTGGGTTAACTCTTTCTACTATAATTGCCAGCCAAGCAAAAATAAATCCTCTCTGAAAGAAGATAATATCATTTGGAATCACTGCAAATTTATAGACATAATTTCTTGAGTTTCCATGAAAATTACCAAGTATGCCAGTAGACAAGACCAGCTGACTAAAATAGAACTCACAGATGATGTTTCCTTTTCATTTAAGAAAAGTCTTTGCCTTGTTTTAATTCCAATAGAACAAGGCAAAGACTTTTCATTTTCTTAACAGTATCATTTTTTAAAAAAAGGTTTAAAAGGTTTTATTTATTTATTTGAAAGAGAGAGAAAGAGAAAGAGCATGAACAGGGGGAGGGGATAAAAGAGAGGGAGAAGCAGGCTCCACACTGAGCCGGGGGCCAGGGTCTGGGCATGGTCCCAGGACCCTGAGATCAGGAACTGAGACGAAGGCAGACACTTAACTGATTGAGCCACCCGGGCACCACAACAGTACCTTGCAAAGAATGAAATATTCTAAATTTGATGAAATCTAATTTATTTTTGTATGGGTTATGCTTTTGGAATATCATTTTAAGAAATCTTAGCCTAACCCTAGATAACAAATATTTTCTCCTATGCTCAGAGAAAAGACTATATAAAATCATAATGGAAGGATTAGCTAATAATGGAAATTTGAAAATGTACTTTATTATATTAGTTAAAAATAAAAGAGTAAAGCCACCATTCTCTCTAGATTTTTTTAAAAAAGGAGATAAAATTTGACACTCATCATATTGACAAGCTATTAATAGAAAATAACTTCCTTATTCTGATAAAGTTATATACAAACAAACCTACAACAGATTTTATCCTTAATGATTAATATTGTGAGTCTGTCTGCTGTGATCAAGAACTACACACAGAGACCAACTATCATTTCTCTTGTTCAACATTGTATCTTAGTCAATGCAGTAGACAAGTAAGAGAAATAAAATGTGTAAATTTTAGAGAGGAAGAAATTAAACTAATTTTTTTTATTCAACATGACTGGGGGTTTATAAAATCCAAAGGAATTTTTTTTTAAAAGTTCTAGAATTAATTACACAGTTTGACAAGGTAGTTGAACACATATTTATAAAAATATAAAAATATTTACATATATCAGAATGAAACAAAGAGAAAATAAAAATAAAGTATAACATTTAGAGTTATCTCAAAAATACGAAATACCAATAAAAAATTGACATTTAAAAATAAAATATAAAAAACAAAAAATAATTTTAAAATTACAGACTTGAAGTAATGTAAAGATATATGCTATTTACCAATCAGAGGAGATGATATTTTAAAGTAGTCTCACTGAATTTATTCTTAGATTTAATGTAATCCTAGTCAATATCTCCTCAGGTTGTTTTGGAGGGTGGTGTGTGGAGTGGTAGGTAATAGCAAGTATTCATGAGGATATGGAGTAACTCCATGGGACTTTTCCACATTGCTGGTGGAAGTTTAAATTCTTTCAGTCATTCTGGAAAAATATGTGTCAGTATCCTCTAAAGCAGAGTATAAACAAACCCTATTATCCAGTATTTCCTCTCATGTAACAGAAATATGTAAACACGTGCAGTGAAAGTCATACAATATATTTATATAAGCACAATTGGTAATAGTCAAAACTGGAAATAACTCAAATGTCCATCTGTAGTAGGATATTTAAATAAATAATGGTCTGTTGGGTGGTGAGTTTGAGAAGTCCGTAATAGATCTTGGATACCACCCCTTTATCTGTAGTGTCATTTGCAAATATCTTCTCCCATTCCGTGGGTTGCCTCTTTGTTTTGTTGAGTGTTTCCTTTGCTGTGCAGAAGGTTTTGATCTTCATGAAGTCCCCAAAGTTCATTATTTTTTAAGATTTTATTTCGTTATTTTACAGAGATCACAAATAGGCAGAGAGAGAGAGGGAAACAGGCTCCTGCTGAACAGAGAGCCCCATGAGAGGCTCAATCCCAGGATCCTGAGACCACGACCCGAGCCAAAGGCAGAGGCCTAAACCACTGAGCCACCCAGGTACCCCCCAAAGTTCATTTTTGCTTTTGTTTCCTTTGCCTTTGGAGACGTGTCTTAAAAGAAGTTGTGGTTAATGTCGAAGAGGTTACTACCTATGTTCTCCTTTAGGATTTTGATGGATTCTTAACTCACATTGAGGTCTTTCATCCATTTTGAGTTCAATCTTTATGTATGGTATAAGAGAATGGTCAATTTTCATTCTTCTCTGTACATCTGTCCAATTTTCCCAGCACTGTTTTTGAAAAGACTTTTATCCATTGGATATTTTTTCCTGATTTGTTAAAGATTAGTTGACCATAGAGTTGAGGGTCCACACCTGGGCTCTCTGTTCTGTTGCCATTGATCTATGTCTGTTTTTGTGCCAGTACCATGCTGTCTTGGTGATCACAGTTTTGTAATATAGCTTGAAATCAGGCAACATGATGCCTCCAGCATTGCTTTTCTTTTTCAACATTTCCTTGGTGATTCAAGGTCATTTATGGTTCCATACGGGTTTTACAATTGTTTGTTCCAGCAGTTTGAGAAATGCTGTTGGTATTCTGGTCAGGATGGCATTGGAAGTATAGATTGCTCTGAGCAGCATAAACATTTTAACAATGTTTATTCTTCTGATCCATGAGCATGAAATGCTTTTCCATCTTTTTGTGCCTTCTTCAATTTCTTTCATAAATGTTCTGTAGTTTCTAGAGTATAGATCCTTTACCTCTCTGGTTAGGTGTATTTCAAGGTATCTTTTGGGTTTTGGTGCACATACGTAAGTGGAAAAAATGGACAGAAGATATGAACAGATACTCCTCCAAAGAAGACATACAGATGGATAACAGGCACAGGAAAAAATATTTAGCATCATTAGCTACCAGAGAAATCCAAATCAAAAACCACAGTGAAATACCATGTTACACAAGTTAGAATGGCAAAAATTGAGAAGGCAAGAAACAACAAATGTTGGAGAGGTTTTGGAGAAAGAGGAACCCTCTTACACTGTTGGAGGGAATGTAAGTTGGAACAGCCACTTGGGAAAACAGTGTGGAGGTTCCTCAAAAATTTAAAAATAGAGCTACCCTATGACCCAGCAATTACATTCATTACTGGCAACTGCACTACTGGGTATTTATCCCAAAGATACAGATGTAGTGAAAAGAAGAGCCACATGCACCTCAATGTTCATAGCAGCAATGTCCACAATAGTGAAACTGTGGAAGGACCTAAGATATCCTTCAACAGATGAATGGATAAAGAAGATGTGGTCCATATACACAATGGAATATTACTCAGACATCAGAAAGGATGAATATCCAGTATTTGCATCAACATAGATGGGCTGGATGAGATTATGCTGAGTGAAAAAAGTCAAGCAGAGAAATACAATTATCAAATGGTTTCACTTGGGTTTTGGAGAAGAGAGGGGTGGGGGAATGGGTTAGCCCAATGATGGGTATTAAGGAGGTCAGGTATTGCAAGGAGCACTGGGTGTTAAATGCAAACAATGAATCATGGAACACTAGATCAAAAACTAATGATGTACTGTATGGTGACTAACATAACATAATAAAAATAAATAGTAAATAAATAAAACAAAAATTGATTCAGTGGAATACTATATAGCTGTAAGAAAGTACATGTTATTCATAATATAAAAATATGAATTGATGCTCTAATCATGTTGAATTAACGAAATATTACATAAAGTTACATACTGTACGATTTTATTTATATAAAATTAACAGTCAAAACTAACATATGGAAATAAAAGTCACACGAGAGTGGTAATCTTTGGTGTGGGAATGAGAAGAGGTAGCTAATCATAAGCAGAGGGGATGGGGAGGATTTGGGATTTGGTGATCTATTTTTGGTCTCAGGGATGAAGGTTACAACAATGTGTTTTCTTGCAAACATTCATTCAGAGACATACTTACAATTTGCATATTTTTTGTTATACCTTAAATAAAATAGTTACTTAAAAAGTACATACATTAAAAGAATTACATAATCCTCTTACTTTATTATGTATAGTGTCTGGAACACTGTGTAATGTGATCAAGTTTCCATTATTCATATGAGTATTATGTGGTTTATCAATCACCTTGGAAAAAATAATTCCAGATGGATTTCTCTACATTATTAATGCCATTCTTCTTTGCCTGTGCATTATTTTGCTGTTGACATTTGAATTTCACAATTAAGAAACACAGAAAATAATTTGGAAGGCATAGCATTTCCAAAAAATACTTAGGAAACTTGTGCCAAAACAAGCATACATAAATTTCAGATTATTAGCCTCTTGGGATTTTCTGTGCTTTCCTTTCAGGCTTAGCAACAAAATGAGAAGCTGATGATCTCACAGTGTATTGTTTCCTTGAGAAATAACATTTCTAAGGGCTTAACTGATGCATATACATCTGATCTACTCCTCGAGGAATACAAACTTGGATGCCTACAGGGACCAGCTGGAAACAGAAATGAGGTAAATGGGCTTGGTAAAGTGGCAGAAAATCACTAAATACAAAATAAATGGAACCAGCAGAAGAATGATGATGAATGACATCTGACACCAGGAGTTGATGGAAATCCTTGTAAAATGGAGAGCACATGTTCTCTGCAAGGGCTGGAACTTGGCTACATGCAGGCACAGAGACACACTGTGTCCCGCTGTTTCGAATTGTGAACAGGAACCCGGAGCCCAGAATTTAGTACATAAGCATGTTGATGTTAAAAAGCAATAATTAGGGGCTTCTGGCCGGCTCAGTTGGTAGAGCATGCAATTCTTGATCTTGGGATTGTGAGTTCAAGCCCCACATGTGGAATAGGGTTTAATTAAAATTTAAAAAAATACATACAAAATGTTGATAATTAATTCAAAAGTGTGTAATATACTGTGCCCTAAAACCAAGCCTGATAAATCTGCATGTGAGACCCAACCTTTTTCCATCCTCTGCTCTAATAAAGAAAAGTTTCCAAATCCCAGTTCTAGAAGTAACTTTTTCTGAACGGCAGGTGGCTGTCCTTTTAGTAATGGATACTGAATTGTGTGGTGAAAAGGTTTTCTACTTGTTCTGGTAACTGGAATCCAGGTCTGAATTTATGATCTGAAACAACATATACATTTAATTTGTTAAACATACCTCCAGCTTTGTGTTATAATCTGTGCTTATTTGGCCTTTAAGTTCTCAACCCACTTGGGTTAATTTTGTGTTTATTATATGACACCACATGTTTTAAAGTTACTTTAAATATTTTTGGATTAGGGTCAGTTCCATATACATCAAACAATATACATAGTGATATTAAAAAAACTCCTTTACAAAGCAAGGTATCTAAATGACTCATAAATATATAAAAATACACTCTATTCACTAATCATTGGGGAAAATCCAGTTATAACATAATGAGTTATCACAGAACCTCTGAGTAGCAAACATAGAAGGAAAAAAAAGAGACATGACGATATAGACAAAGTCTTTATAAAGATATAAGAGGTGTCCTAAAAGTATTATATCTAACACAGGTTAATCCACCAAGGCAAAACTGAAATACGTTTAGAAAAAGGAAAGCCCCGTAATCCATTTACACACACTTCAGGAAGAAAGGGCCCTGGCCCTTGGGGTCAGCGTAAAACCTTATTATGAGGATGCCATGTAGGTACCACATTCATATGGAGATGTTCACAACAACTCCCAGAAAATAATATTAAAACATTCAGATCAGGGGTGCTTGAGGGGCTCAGTCCATTAAGCATCTGCCTTTGGCTCAGGTCCTGACCCCAGGGTCCCGGGATCAAGTCCCACATCAGGCTCCCTGCTCGACAAAGAGCCTGCTTGTCTCTCTCCCTCTGCTGTTCTCCCTGCTTGTGCTCTCTCTCTCTCTCTCTCTCTCTCTGTCAAATAATATCTTTTAAAAAAAAAGATTAAAATATTCCAATCAGAGATCTTCGTTTCATTGCAGTAACACAACCAAAACCAAACATCTCCACAAGTACATATCATAGACCCACACAAAGTTCCCAGAGGGGAAGATTTCCCTGGACAGAGGATCTATTTTATTGCAAATATACATAGACCTTTGTTAACATTTGTACTCTGAAACTGAGATACTCCGTGTCTGGGTCCT
Organism: Mustela erminea; assembly: GCF_009829155.1. Taxonomy (NCBI): domain Eukaryota; kingdom Metazoa; phylum Chordata; class Mammalia; order Carnivora; family Mustelidae; genus Mustela; species Mustela erminea. Next base: position 100,507,913 of record NC_045621.1, on the reverse strand, counting down.
TGAGAAGCTCATGCCTCTGGTCTCTTAAAGTTCATAGCTGAGCTCTTGAAATTTGCCAAGGTGGTATCTTTCTGAAACCTAGCCAGTTAGTTCTCTTTGTGAGGGTATAAATCTTTTATTTCAAATGCTTGCTGTGAGCAGACCCACACAGATACAAGCACATTCAAGAAACAAGAAAATTAACATGTAATGAGCATATGCAGCATGAATGACATCTATACTGAAAATGTTACTTAATCCTTGCAGTGACAATGCTCTCTATGTGTGCATATGTGTGTGTATCTGCATATATATGTGTGTGTATACACACACACACACACACACACACACACACACATATATATATATATATATATATAGTTTCCATTTTGCTGATAAAGGAACTGAAAGGAAGAGAAAATAAATTGACTGCACAATTTATACTACACAATTTGCATGTAGTAGAGAGAGAATTTCAATCCAGATCTGCCTCACTTTAAAACCTTTGCATTATTCCTCAAGACTCTTCACATTGAGCCTTCAATAATGGACAGAGTGATTTACAGAATTGAAGAAATAGTTAGAGCCCAGGAGACCTCAATTACATTGAATAGTCCTTTAATTAACCTGTTATAGACATTGTATAAAACAACTTCTATAGCTAGCCACTTTCAAATCCAGGCCAGGGATTATTGCTGAAGAAAGCTTCTAAGTCACTCTGTAAAAATACATGAGAAGAATGCTTACAGGGTATTCAGTAATTTGGGCAGACTCATATAGACAATTTCAGAAGCAGCTAGGGTTGCTAAATATTTATTTTCCATGCTTTACTCTCTGGAAGTTATTCTGCAGTAGGTAGGCTAGGAAATGCTGACACAGAGTGAATTTGACATTTTCAAGGACTATAGTAGTACTTTGGAGGACAGCTCTATATAACCTGCTTACTGGGTTTCCAAAGCCTCTGGATATTTTATGACAGATCCTCATGACTTCTATTTATAGAAATATTCTTTGTAAAGAGGCTCTATACATTAAAACCTGATTTCTGGCAGGGATAAATTGTCTTACATCCTGTTTTCCCCTTGTCCCCAATAATAAGTGACATAATATAAAACTCTTTAAAGCGACAAAAGGGGGGGGGAGTGTTCTAGGCAAATGTCACCAACAATTCTAGAATAATTGCCAGAATGAAAAGAAAATCCCAGAAACTGCGGCATGCAAAATAAATCAGCCTTTCATTTAATGTACGGATACTAAACTACGCGTGGCCAGCAACACAATCTGTCTGCAACACAATCTGATTTGCACATTTTAACATGAAATGTAAGTGTGTCTGATTTGAAGGGGAAGGCAACAAGAGAATGTTGCTGCCTCTTTTCCTGTCATTCCTGAATAGAAACTAAATAGCTTTGACTTTGCAAATGAAGCAACCTCAGTAGTTCCCTCCTTGTGTCAGCTCTGAAAGAATCTTCCTTCCTTCTTTGTCAGAGCTTTCCTGTTGGGCACAGACAGTGACATTTCAGCCCTTTTTCTCTCTTCACATTTCTACCCATCACTCATTGCTTTCACTCACTTAACAGCTCAGGGGAAAGGACTTTCTTATTGCTGGCAGTTATTGTCATAGGCCCTGTATGTTTAATTGGAGCCCAGACTTTTAGATACAGAAGCCAATTTGCAAAGATTTTTCAGAAGTGTCATTGGCACTCACACTGACAACAGTTATTACAAGTGTAACATCCAACAATCCACTGATCATCAAGAAGCACTTAGGTTATCTATGCACTTGAAAGAGTTCATATCTGCTTTCTAACTACATAAATTGCAGAAAAACTAAAGAGTTGGATTGGATAAGTCACTTAGAAATCTATAAACTTAAACCCATATCTATTGCCTCCCTTCATAAGTTGAAAATAGAAGAAACTAAATAGCTTGGCCAAAAAAAAAAAAAACCTCCTATGACTATTTCCCTACTTAAAAAATTGTTCAGAAAATGGTTAATATACTGGTAAAATAGTGGTCTAGTTACATAAAGTAATTCTTAATTAAATTACATAAAGGATTAAATCTTCTCTCTGAATATAATTTACCCTATTAAACACCATCTGCCTTATGATATTGATTCTTTTATTTAAGACAAAATAAAAATCTGAATTACAAAGTCACATCAGTGTGAAGAAGGAATTACAATTATTGAATTATTGAAAGTATTGCCTTTGTTTCTGTTTTCTCTCCTATAATCAGATGTCAGAGTTGTTGAAAATAAGCAACTACAGGTAACGAGAATGCTTTAATATTAACCATTCTCTCACCATGCGGTATACTCCCATCACTTTGGGTGGAGCACCAGATTGTATTGTGAACTTGTCTCATGCAGAGAGAGTGTTTTTTCCAGAAAAGATAGTGACACTTCCTGCTTGAAGTCAGAGAAAAGTCCTTTATTATTATTATTATTTTAAATTTTACTTGTTTGTTTGAGAGAGAGAGAAAGTGAGAAAGAACTTGAGGGGGAGAGGGTCAGAAGGAGAAGCAGACTTCCCGCTGAATGGGGAGCTTGACATGGAGCTCGATCCCAGGATTCTGGGACTCTGGGATCATGATCTGAGCTGAAGACATTCACTTAACCAACTGAGCCACCCTGACGCCCCCGTCTAAAGATACCAGAGGGGCACACTTAAAGCTAGAATAGATGTAAACTACAATATTTGCAAGCCCATGATCATTTCGCTCTTTACCTGCATGTTGTCAAGCTGAGTCAGAGACCAAATCGTAAACAGAGATCCCCCAGATTTAAAATGAAAGATACCTGTCACAAAACTATATGACCTATACAACCAGCTCAGCCACTCCATGCTATGCAAAATTACATTGGGAACTAGGTAATAACTTCAATAAAAGTATCTTAATAATTAAAAAAAAAAGTCCTGATGCAATATTCCAAAATAATGATGATATTGCAATTTGTAGTAGAGTAGTTCAAAATTTCAGACACTCCCTTATCCAAAACAAGGAAAGCTTTTCCAATAAGGCTAGATTATTTAAAATTCTACTGGCTAAACACTCCCTACAAATTTGTGTCACATTAAAGTACAATTACAATTATTTATTTGTCAGGTGTCCAAAAATCATTAATCTTCCCCACAATCACATTTTGGTGTAGAATCCCTGTTATATATATATATATGAAGAAAATAAGTCACACAAGGCAAAACACAGTGAGGTTTACTCATTAGCTGGACAAGGGTGCCAAAAGCTGATAAAAGAATTCTAGTTGACCAGAACATGGAGGGCTTCCTTGTCCAAGCCTCATTCAGCTGAAATAGGCTCAGATCAATGCAGACCACAAGAACTGTTCTTTTTCACCACTTCCCTCCAACTTCTACTCCAAAATATGCCTTATCTTTGCAAAGGAAATGAAACCAGAGACAGTCCAAAGGGGAAAGGTTGGATCCCAAATATCTACTATAACTCCAGCACAGATTATAGTGGCCTCAGGAGGATCCCAAATATCTACTATAACTCCAGCACAGATTATAGTGGCCTCAGAAGGGGCTGTTGTGTTGGGAGAATGAGAGTCCAAGGAGAGTGACAATCTGACCATGGAGTTGTTCTCAAGGATAACTTTGCCACACAAGAGTATTTGAAGCAATTTTTCTTTCAGCACTTTGGATAGACCATCTTACTCTCCTGGCATGTAAGGTTTCTGCTGAGGAATCTGCTGATGGTCTTTTGGGGGGTTATCTTGTAAATAATAAACATTTTTTCTCCTGTTACTTTTAAGATTCTTTCTTAGTCTTTGACTTTTACTAGGTTTATTTTTAAATGTCTTGGAGAAGATCTCTTTAAGTTGCATTTGCTTATTGAATATGAGTGTCATGAACTTGGACCTCCATTCTTTCCCCAGATTTGGGAAGTTCTGAGCCATAAATTCTGTACATAAACTTTCCAGCCCCTTCTCCCTCTGTTCTCCATCTGGGACTCCTATAATGTACAGATTGTTTCTTTCAATGGTACCTTGTAGATTATGGAATCCTTCTTCCCTCTTTTACTTTATTTTTCTTTGTTCTTCTCTGTTTAGACCATTACAGATGCCCCTCCTTCTAATTCACAGATTGTTTTTTCTGCGTAATCCATTCTGTTGTTGATGCTCTCTATTGTATTTTTCAATCCATTCATTGTATTTTTCAGCTCCAGAATTTCTGTTTGGTTCTTTTTTATGATTTCTATCTCCTTGTTAGACTTCTCCTTATATTCTGTTTTCATTGAATTATCTTTGTGTTCCTTCCTGTACCTCTTTGGGCTTCATTAAGATGGCTATTTCCTAAAGATGACTCTTCCTTGGGTAAATCACAGACCTCCATGTCTCTAGGAATGGTTGCTGAAAGATTATTGTGATCCTTTGGTGTTATCAGGTTTCCTTGATTTTCCATGTTCCTGGAAGTTTTGTACCACTGTCTTCCCATTTGAAGTAGAAGTCACCTCTTCCAGTTTGTACTAACTGACTTCTAGTCCTGCCAGAGACTTTAAGGCTTTCTCAGACCTTCAATTCTATGCCTCCTCTATGCATCTTACTTTCTCTGGTGGCAGAATTATTAACCTTATATATCTTCTCTTAATCTTGCTGGACACAAGACCATGTACTGACAGCCTCCTTTTTTGCCTTCTCATGGAGGGAGATAAAATTCAAGCTTCTTGTCTTTGCCACAGCTTATGGCCAGTTTCTACACATGCTCACTAGCTGTCTGCAAAAGTCATTCTCAGGGAGCATGCACAGGGAGCTAGCCTAGGGAGGGGGAGTGGGAGGTGTATGCGGCAGTGAAAGTGCCTATGGACCAGTTATGGGGAGCTATGGGCAAGGCATCCCTAGAAGTTCAGCTGAAGGCTCCTTCATGGAGGCTGTGAAGCAGTTAATAGGGTCCACATCTCTTTAATGCCCTCCAAGGTTTCTATCTGCCACTCTCCCAGCCTCTTTCTACCTCCCAGGCATGCAGCTTACAGCTCAAAATATACAAGAGGTAAATAGACCTCTTTGGTATTATTCTACACAGCTGAGCAAGCCAGGAGTCAGTCATCTGCTTTCATTTTTCCTGGCAGGAGAAATCACAGGCAGAGAAAGTCTCTCTTGGCACTGAGCTATGCTACCTTGGAAGAAGGGTAACACAGGTAAAGTGAAATTATTATTCTTAACCTCTTTAATGCATTAAAACTCATATTTTTTTTGTTCCAGAAGTATACTGGAACTTACCTACCAGAAACTCAGATTTTCACAGAGTGTCTCTTGTCCATTGGTGATTGTCTTAAATAATATTTTTCAGGGCTTCTAGAGTACAGCAGAGAGGATCTGGAGCTGGTTCCTGGACCACTAATTCTCTCTGTGTCTTCCTCTCTCATTAATAAGTAGCTATATTCAGAAATGAAATGCATATGATACAACACTATTATGCCATTAAGTCATGGATTCACAGGAAATATTCTATTCCCAGAGGTTGGTAATCTGTATTTCTCTATTCCATTCCATTATGGTTGGTTTCCTAATCTAATCTAGTGCCCAGAAAACAAACTTTTTTCCAAATAACTGTATTGTCAAAAAAAAAAAAAAAAAGAAGAAGAATTGAGAAGATAGAAAAGTTGCACAGAAGACAACAGAATTAAACTAGGGAGGAATACAAAATTGGTGGAGGAGAGAGAAGGGGAAACAAGGAAGATAAAAATGTAGAAATTTAGAATAGATTGCCTTTGTCTCTTAGGGCTTCCCTAACTAACAAAGCATCAAAAACTGAGTGGCTTAAAACAACAAATTTTATTTGGAGCTAGAAGTTTGAAATCAAGGTGTTAAGAGGGCTGTGCTCTCCCCAAAGCCTCTGGCCTGGATGTTCCTTGGTTGTAACAGTATCACTCCAATCTCTGCCTTGGTGTCTCTCCCTCTGTGTCTCTGCCTTTACCTCCTATAAGAACACCAGTCATATTGGATTATGACTCACCCTACTTCAGTTCAACCTCGTCTTGACTAATTGCATGTGCAATGACCCTTTTCCCAAATAATGCCCCATTCTGAGGTACAGTGGGTTAGGAATTTAAGATATATTTTTAAGAGACAAAAGTCAACCCATAACATAGATGAAAGAAAAAAAAATGGAAGAAAGGAAGGAAATAGGGATACAGAGAGGGAGGAAAGAAGGAAAGAAGGCAAACAAGCAGACAATAAGGAAGGAAGCAAGGGAGGAAGGAATTAAAAAATAGAGGAGCAGCGTTTTCCTGCCCCATGTGGGGTTAGGATATTATAGAAGGAAACAGTTCAGATAGAAAAAGGCACCTTGGATATTTTGCAGGTTAAGACATTACAGGTATTCAAAACAGTGGCTCAGCACATATTAAATATATAATATATTTCACTCAATTAATACATTTTTGTTTACTGATTAACTTAATAAATGTATGGTTGAAATAGAAAGTTCAATGTCAAGATCTAATTATGGGAAATTTTGATAAAACAGGTACACCTGGGTGGCTCAGTTATGCATCTGCCTTCGGCTCAGGTCATGATCCTAGGTCATGATCCCAGGGTCCTGGGATCAAGTCCTGCATCAGGGTCCCTGCTCAGTGTGGAGCCTGCTTCTCTCTCTCTGCCTGCTGCTCCCCCTGCTTGTGCTCACTAACTCACTCTTGCTCTCTCTCCGACAAATAAATAAATAACATCTTTCAAAAAAAAAAAAGAAATCTTAGAAAAACAAATAGAAATTTAAAAATTATGTGTAATAAAACTAATAGTAATCAATATCAGTATTAACTTTCTCTCTTTGTGTTTCCTCTGTTATTCCTCTTTTGCTCTCTCTCTTTTTTTTCATCTCATCATAGTAACAAAGAATAACATGTGACTCCATTCTGTAACAAGCATTTGGGGATATGTATCCTGTAAGGTAATAACTCCTGCCTCATTCAGAATTACAGTCCACTTGCCTGTCAACAAAAGACACAGTCTTCCCATCTAAACAGCGCAGTAAGACAAATACAATGAAGTAACATATGGATAATATAAGTTTGGGGAGTTCAAAGGGGGAAGAAATAATTTTCAAGGTTTATGATAGAGATTAATAGGCTCAAAACACAGTGCAATAATATACAGAAAATGCCACAGAATATTGGTCCAGAAAAGCTTCATGATGGAGATAGAGTTTTAAGTGTACAGGATTTGTGCAGGTAGATTTGTGGGTTATGTGGAAAGGAAGTCTCCAGAAGACCTCAGGTTTGCCTATACATCCACACACCTTTAAGCCTTTCCAGGCTTTCTGTCTGATATCTTAGTTTTCAAGGCGTATAATGATAACTACATGTAAATGATGACAAGAGAAGCCCCTCAAAGGTCTGAGGGGGTTCTAAGTGTCCATTTTCTAAGACTATTGCCTGTTAATAAATCCCCTACTCAAAATGATAAGGACAAGCTCCTGTCATGAAATAACTGTCAGCTTCTGTGGTACTGGGTAAAGCAACCTAGAAGCAGTCTGTGCAGTGGCCCAGGGCACTATCATGGTCCTACAAGACTTATTGGTGATTGGTCCAGCACCAGCTGGCTCTCAGTCTAGCTTGAAATTATCTCTGCAATTATTCTCTTTTCCTGCTGTCAGGACTCATCTCTTTTCTAGCACTCGCTGTTATCCAAGGCACTGAAACCTTTCTGTGGTGGTCCCTAGTCCCAGCTACATGTCATTCCACCTAGTTTGTTTCCTAGGTCCTGCTTTTTGGGAGAGATCCCCCATATGTGGACCCTCAGCCTTCATAGGTTCATAAGCTTAAAATGTCAGACTTACTTGGAGGGTTGTCCTAACTCTGTGCCTTATTTTCTCTCTGGTCTTCTATTCATTAGACCAATAAAGTCTCTGAGTTATAAACAAGATGATTGTTCCTAGCATTAAATGTTTTTAAAGATTTTATTTATTTATTTGACAGACAGAGATCACAAGTAGGCAGAGAGGCAGGCAGAGAGAGAGGGAGAAAGCAGGCTCCCTGCGGAACAGAGAGCCCGATGTGCGGCTCGATCTCACGACCCTGGGATCATGACCAGAGCCAAAGGCAGAGGCTTTAACCCACTGAACCACCCAGGTGCCCCACTAGCGTTAATTTTTAACGAACTGTTTTCAACTTATACTAAATCACATGTATTTAAATATATGAGGTAAATAATGAGTTTTGACATACCTAAATACCCATAAAACCGTAAGTGTAATAAAGATAATAAACATACATATTACTCCCAAACTTTCCTTGACTCCTTTTAGAATTTTTCCTTCCAATCATGCCCCATCAATTGTCCATTCTCTAGGCAATACTGATCTCTCTCTCTCAATATAGGTTTGTTTTAATTTTCTAATAATTTATAAAAAGAGAATTATAGAGTATAAACTTTTTGGTAGGATCGACTTCTTTCTTATAAAATAATCATTTTGACATCCATCCATGGTTTTGTGTGCACTCGTAGTTCATTTGTAATTTTCATACTGCCATGAATATACCAACATCTGTTGATCCATTTCTCTCTGCATAGATATGTGGGATGTTTCCAATTCAGGGCTATTACAATTAAAGCTGGTGTAACCTTCTGAATACAACTGTTTGCATAAGCATTTCATTTCATTTTTCTTAGGTAAATACTTAGAAGTGCAATGGCTGGGTTTTAAGGAAGAAGGGTATTTAATTTTTTAAGAAACTTCTTCATTATGTTCCAAAGTGGTTGTATTATTTTACATCTACCCGCAGAGTATGAAAGTTTAGCTTGTGCTCATTCTAGCCAATACACGGTATGTTCTGTTTATTTAACTTTAGCTTTCTAGGGCTGATGTGTTGATATGTCATTATGGTTTTAATTTAACCCTTGTTGTTTAAGGTTGCATAATTGAATGGAGATAAAAATGGAAAGTGAAAGGGTTCAGAAAGGGAAGAAACTAAGAGTAGAGGAGGGAAGGGATGGTACAGAATCAAACATGCAAAGAAAAGAGGAAACCATAGATACACAACTTTAAATACTGCTGCTAAAACATAAGTGGCAGTTGGGAAAATATAATTTTTTAAAAAATGAAGTCTAGATATTTATTATCCCAAAAAACAGAGAAGTAATCTAAAGTGTGTTTATAGCCACCTGAGTGGCTCACTCAGTTAAGGCATCGGATTCTTAGTTTCAGCTCAGGTCATGATCTCATCGGCGGTAGGATCAAGCTCCATGTCAGGCTCCACGCTCAGCCAGAAGTCTGCTTAAGATTCTCTCTTCCTCCCTCTGCCCCTCCCCTCACTCGCACTCTCTCTTTCTCCCTTTCTCAAATAAATAAATTTCTTAAAATTTTTTATAAAGTAAAGTGTGCTTATAGGAGAGCAGCATCATAACAGCATTATTTGGATAAACCACCCAGCAGTTTCAGGATTGGCGGCTAGAAGAGCTGGAAAAAGAGTAATTGGGAACTGACTGCAATATTCCAAGCAGACCTGATTGCGAAGACAGTTGGGTGGTAGTGAAGAAGGAAAAACTTCATGAATGGAAATTTCCAATGCTCTGTAACTTTGATGAGAAGAAATGTGGGTTATGCTTTTCAGTTGTTTTCATGGTACTTGTTAATTTTCTTTTTTTTGCATCTTTCATAGTAAGAATGTGTCCTTTTCACCTCAAGATGTATGAGACAAACAGAAGTGAATATTTACGTATAATACCCAATGTCAATCTGTACCTACCAGGCAATTCAGTATGAAGATAGACCGTGGGCACTGAGGTAGAACATGATATGGGGTGCATATCTTGTTACCTGGGTTGAAGCAGAAATGGCGCTGCCTGGTTCATCTCTCTGAAGCTTTCATTTTGAGACTTCCTGCACCTCCCTTCGCCTCAGAGGGCTTGTCTCTATGCTTTCTGAGCTTTAACAGCTTTGTTCTTGGCATTTCAGAGAAATGAGTTGTGAATTCTCAATGACTTCATGCCTTCCAGTCTAGCGGCACTTCCCCAGGGTGTAAGTGCTGAGATTTTTAACAGTTTTGCATGTCAAAGATTGGTAACCATATATATATCTAGAGTGTTTTGAAAGCCTGTGGCTTCCCGTCTCTCAACACTGCAGCAAAAAGTTTGAGCTGAACAGAAATTAAACAGAGGCAGGGTTTTCTGTTGGCTTGATCTATGGGAAGAATTTGGCTACAAAGGCTTGGGTTTTAACAATGCAGTTGCTGGCAGGGGCATCTTAGTGCTGGCAAGGACAGAAAAGAAGACGGTGTTAAAAGCACAAACCCCAAGCCAGTATCCCAAGATCAGCTAATGAATCCTGAAGCCGCCCTTTACTCAAGGTGAAATTTTGAAATATTTTAACACCATCACCCAGGCAATATTCAGCTCCAATGGATCACATGTTACATCAGCAGTGTAGGGAGGAAGATTAAGGAGTTTTTAAACTTGAACCCCTATCAGTGGTGCTGGAGGAGACTAAGATAAAACCAGAAAAAAGGTGTGTCTACAGTGCATGCATATGGGGAATGAATGGATCTAGATGCCTGGGCAATTCTCCGTGGGAAGCTTCAGTGGTATAATGGCACAAGCAGCACTTTGCAAGTGCACTGAGGCAAAGTATTAAGCAATGTGATCTACTTGTGAATTGCTGGTTATCCCTTGCTTCCAAAAAACTAGCTATAAAGAATAGACAAGTGCTTTCAAAGCCAAGATTGTGCATGAAAGGGGAGGCATCACTAGCATTAAGAGTGAATAATGGCCAGAGACACACTTGCATTGAGCTCCAGCTACAAATGTTGTCACTGGAAAAACATCAAGAATGGTACCTGGGAAGGCTGGTTAAAATAAAGAAAAACATTTTTGTAATTTTCCCTCAACCACATTAAAATATGTTATGTACCTATCTCTACTAAGCTCCATACTTCAATTGGAGATTATAAGTTTTTGGATCATGGAAATGGACATTATATCCTTTTCTAGATAATCATAGGCATATGTAAATCCCAGCTCAAATCAGCAATGCAAGATCCGGGTGAAAGTCCATGGTGGAGCTCTGGCACTACCTTTCCTCTACTGTCCAGAAATAGGATGGTAATGAGATTAGCTCTGCATAATTAACAGACAAAATAGTGGCTGAGTTGATCAATGACAGTACACTCTACTAAGGGGAGGAGAAATGCTGATGCAGCCACTACTGGTGTCAAAAAGGGGGGAGAACCACATAACAGTTCTGAAATAAGATCATACCAAAATGAAAAAGATTTTACACAGTAAAGGAAACCATCTACAAAACAATAAGGCACTCTACTGAATAAGAGAAAATATTTACAAATGACATATCTGATAAGGGGTTAATATCCAAAATATAAAAAGAACTCATATAATTCAACACCAGAAAACAAAACAAAACAAATAATCCGATTAAATGCAGGCAGAGGATCTGAATAGACATTTTTCCAAAAAGACATAAAAATGGCTAATGGACACATAAAAAGATGTTCAACATCACTCATCATCAGGGAACTGCAAATCAAAACCATAATGGGATGTCACCTCTCACCTGTCAGAATGGCCAAGATCAGAAAGATAAGAAATAAGCATTGGCAAGGAAGTAGGAAAAAAGGAACCTTTGTGCACTGCTGGTGGGAATGCAAATTTGTACAGAAACTGTAAAAAACACTATGGAAATTCCTCAAAAAAACTAAAAATAGGATTACCATATGATCTACTAATTCCACTACTGGGTCTCCACTCAAAGAAAATGAACTCTAATTCAAAAAGATACATGCATCCTCTATTTATTGCAGCATTATTTACACTAGCCATATTATGAAAGCAACCCAAGTGTCCATCAATAGATGAATGGATAAAGAAGATGCTGTATTTATCTATTCAATGGAATATTACTCAGCCCTGAAAAAGAATGAGAGCTTGCCATTTGCAATAACATAGATGACCTTAGAGAGTATATGATAAGTAAAATAAGTCAGACAGAGAAAGGCCCATATGTGGAATTTAAGAAACAAAACAAATGAGCAAACAAAGAAAAAATGAGGGGGAAAAAAAAAAACCCACCCAGACTCTTAAATACAGAGAACAAACTGATAGTTACCAGAGGGGAGGTAGGTGAGGGGATGGGTGAAACAGGTGATAGGGATTAACCATGATGAGCACTGAGTAATGTACAGAAATGTTGAATCATGATACTGTACACCTGTACTGTATGTTAAGTGTATTAGAATAAAAATTAATCAATTAAATAAAAAGGAAAAACAAAGATTGCTACAACTACCTTAAAAAAGAAATGGTGAAAGTCAAACTATAAACTGGTAGAAAATATCCATATAACCAGTAAAATATTCAAGTTGAGAATGTGATTTTTTTAAAGTTCTGAAACAAAGTTAGATATTTGGGCTTTGGAGACTTTGGGTATCTATTTTCAATATTTGCACTCAGACAGTGGCCATGCTACAAGAACTGGGGGATATCACAGCTTGCATGTAGTATGTAAAGAAGCAGACTGTGATTTCTATTGGCTCAGAAAGATCTTCCCCTTGTGAACACATTTAGTGGCAAGCTATGGTCCAAAGCAAGGCCGGCAGTATACTGACGTCCCCGTGAGTGCCAACACTCATCCTAGCCTTTCCAGACAGATCTGTTCAAACAGATTTGAACCATCACTGGCATGCCTGCTAAAACTAGCCCTGTATCTTACACATTCTAGACATTTCACCATTACAAATATGCCCACCTTCCTTAATTTTCACTGGGAGTGAAGGACACTTTCCCAGAAAAATAGCAGACTTAGAGAATCTATGTCTGAAGGTGAATCCCTTTCTCTTTGCTTTTGAAGTTCATAGAGTGTGAATTTGGACATTCACGGACTGCGTCTCCGTTTTTGTAACTAAAAATGGGGACACAAAACATTTTCTTTTTAGAAGGAGTCATAAATCAGATCATGCAATATATCTTACACTGCATTTGCTAAATAATGGACACGTAAAGATCGTCTCATTCTGGTGTGAATGAGCATTTTGACTCAGATGGCCCCTAGCCTGGTTCTACTGTGAAAAATATAAAATGGGAGAGACTTTAGCCAAAGAGGAAACTTTCCCTTCTACAGTTTAGGGAGCAAACACAGAAGGGATTCGAGAAATGCAAACCAATCTTATGTCACCAATCGCCTTTAGCTTCTTGCTTCCAGCTTTCTTAGTTTCCTTCTAGACCCTTCTTGCAGACAAACAACTGTGATTAATCATTTGTCTCCTGCTGGATTGTCTAAGACAGACCGTTTTCTTGTAGGATATGCCTGGTTCCAAGAAGAGCTTACTGTCCCATATACTTAGATGCCATGGGATTCTTCCTTTCTAGTGGAGTATAATTCTTTATAATTAGACTTTTAGTCCTGCATAAGAGAATAGCACGGATGCCTTTTTCATTGTGTAGTTCCTTCAATTACACATCCACATGGAAAGACCGTAACAGAGTATGTTCCTTTAGGCACTGTGCTTAGACAAATTTCTTAACCTCTCAGAGATGGCTTGGCTGAGCACTTTTAGGGCCTTTATGAGATTCCCCTAGGATGAAATATATGGGAGTGACTTAAAATGTATAAAGTGATAGAAGGATCAGGAGCATTAATACAAAAAAAAAACCTTCCTTTGTTAGATTTGCGGGTCATGCTTGCTTTCTCTTTATCAAGTAATTAACTGCGAAGAAGTGTTTTCTTTGACTTTATAGGATTTATCTTTCCTTGTTTGTTTATGTGGTAGTTACCAAAAAGCCTTTGTATTTGTAGAAAAGACCCCAAGGACTCTAATGTGCATGGGCATTTGCTTTGTACTTCCATGTGAAGCGACTAGACATGGGAAGCAATCATAAATGATTTAGTGTAAATTGTTTGGGGAACTGATAGATCACTATTTATCATCCTGTTTCCACTTGTTATAGATATGTAATACAAAAGAGAGCAAATTCCCCTCTGCAGATTAATGAAGGTGGCAACAGAGATTCTAATTTCCCAAGTGAAACACTTTTTATACAGTGGTAGCTTTGGGAGACAGGTCTGAACCTCATTAAACTTGCTGTGTGTTATACATGGACAACCTAATTCAGTTCCCGTAAAAACAGGCAAATAGGCCGTCAATGTAAATTAAATCCAAAGCAAACGAGTGTCACCATGGCACTATATTACATGAGCACTTATCTCATAAATGGAAAAGTAAATTAAACTGTTAATTTCAATAGCAATTTTATTAAAACAAGTCCCAAGCTGTAGGAGTCAAAAAGAGAAGAGTGTTTTTCTCCATGTGAACTAACAACGTTCTCCAACCTGATCCCTTCTGAGATTTACACTGAGTTTGCAGGCCCTTTCTTTTAAAACCAGATTTCCCATAAAGTCCATTTTGGCTTCGGTGACAATTTCCTAATTCATCTTTGGACCCTTGGGCTATGCTTCTCTGAACCATTCCCTCTCCCCATCAGGACCAATAATATGCAAATTATGCCACTGTCAGCCCTCCATTCAGTATCTTTCAGAATGCCTTAAAGCCTTGCCAATAAAACCTAAAAAGCAATGGTATGCAAGGATTATGATGGCTGCACACCAGGTCTATGTTTCTTTGCCCAGGTCCCTGCTGTTGTTTCTGTCCATACTATCCCTCCCGGTCAAACATTTGAAATTTCAGTCACAGTGAACTACTCAAATTTTTTTACTTATACCAATGTGTCTTTTTTTTTTTTTTTTTTTTTGCTACCTTTGTCTGAGGTTTCGTTCTTAGTTCCTTCTCCGAACTAGAGTACAATATTCACCTTTCAAACTTTACATAGCATGTGTTGCCTTAGTCATGAATCTTTCCGCCATGAAGTAGCCGACTTGCACTGGGCCCTCTGGTCCCAATACACAGCTCTGCCATGGCACTCTTAGATATAGCTTCAAGACCATCTTGCTCATCACTCCTCTGTCTTCTTGAGGAATGGTAACAATCTTGCTCGCTTTTGTTTATCCATTATCAGTCTCCATACTGGGCAGAAAGTATATGTTCAATAAGTTATACCGGGTGCCTGGGTGGCTCAATAGGTTAAGTGTCTGCCTTCAGCTCAGGTCATGGTCCCAGGGTTGTGGGATCAAGCCCTGCGCCTGGCTTCCTGCTTAGCAGGGAGTCTGCTTCTCCCTCTCCCTCTTGTCTGCCTGCCACCCTCCCCACTGCTTTGTTCTCTCTCTCTCTCTCTCTCATTCAAATGAAAAAATAAATCTTTTAAAAAGTGTTATTTAATCATTTTTTATTGAATGAATGAAATCTGAAAGATTCAGGGAAGGTAATAGATCTTTATTCGCAGTCTACGGCTCTCAATCACCAAAGTAAGTTTTCCACAATCCTGATTCTTGTAGGGGAACAATGTGTGGCATCCTGGTCACTTCGCCCATGCCCTTGTAGGTGAAGGCTTGAACCCTAGCTAATCTGAGTCTAGGGAGAACTCATGGGCAGCCGAGGATGGAGGCTGTAAGGAGCTGCTAAGACATCACCCACCCCTTGTCACAAGACAGTTTCCTATCACCTCCAAGGTTCTTTCTACTGCGCTCCCCTAATAATAGAGCTATGGAATTTAAAATCTTTTAGCTGCATTCTAGATTTGGCTCTTCAATTCATAATCCGTGTGGCAGTAAACTTTTGCTTCATGTGGTCTTTGGGGGCGGGGGTGTGGGGCAAAGGCCAGAAGAAGCACATTTGGCTTATTCTTTTCCCTGTCTGTATAAATAATACATTGTCCATATCCGAGAGTGATCTTAGCCTTATAGATCAATCAGGCCTTGGCCTTACATTTTCTTTGAACTTGACCATTCTTTCTCACTCTCTCTTCGTTCATTCTTTTTTAAAATTTTTCTGTTCTTCTTTTCCTTTCCTTTCCTTTCCCCTCTCTCCCTCTCTTTCCCTCTCTTTTCCTTCCTCCCTTCCTTCTCTGTCTCTTGGTCTCTGGGTCTCTCTCTCCTTCTTCACACCAGTGCTGTCTTGTTCAGATTACATACGCTTGTTGTTCAGAAACTGTATTGCCTTAATTTTTTAAAAAGTCATCAAGTGAAATGTTACCTTCACGTATATAATAGAAATGTTAGAAATTCAAGTGCCAAGTTATAAGAGTCAAAAGGAGAGGAGAGTATTTCTTCATGTGAATTGTATGACAAGGAAAAGCTACCGTGTGATAATGATTTGTTAGTTAGAGGAAACGCTCAGATATTTCTGTTTTATGCCTTAACATAACTCTTAGTTTTCTTACCTTGACAAAGAGGACCTCCATTAAGGAATAGGCCATAAATACTTCTTAAATGTTGTGGCAGCCTGGAGGTGGCCTCACTACAGATATTTGGCTGGAGAACTCATCATTGTCCAAAAAAAGGAGTTTGTGAGGGCATTAATCATAAAAAAAAAAAAAGAAGAAGAAGAAGAAGGATGGATGGAAGGCGAGGTATCCAGTATTCTTAAATAATTATCTCATTTTTCTTGTTCATTAAGGACAGGAACTAAGGCAGAAACAACAATTGTCACTTATAAATTAATTTCTTCTCTCGGCATCCAAAATGCTTCTTAATCATTCAGCTACTATTTTCCTTTTATAAAAGGAGGATAACAAGAAAAAATTTACTCTTTTGTGAAGGAGAGTAATTGGAGAGTAATTAAATCACAACTGTAACCAGAAATTAAACCACCTAAGTTTTAAGTAACAGTCTTATTTTCAGTATTTCTCCATCAGTAATAGAAAGGAAAATAAGAAAATAAGGTTGTACTGAGAATCCACAGCGCTAGTCTCTCCATGCCACTCTGTGGATGATTGTTTCACTTTCTCATGTGAATGCCCCAAAGACTATGGAAGTTTCTTTATACAGGTGGTTACTGGCATCCTGGGAGGTAGCTATGGTCCAACAATCCAAGCCTTGTAAGAACTAAAATAAAGAATTAAAATAAAGTATTCAACTTCTGCCCCAGGAAGCCTAGAATAAAGTCTTTCCTTTAAAGGCTAATTCAGTCTAGGAATTTAGTTGAAATAAAGGCCTGTTGACCTTCTTTTGTCTCAGAAGTATGTTTCTAAAATTCTTATGGGTTCTGTTCTGCTATTGTTTTTAAAACCTAAATATTGTAAAGAAGATACGTAGAAATAAGTCAATCAGAGAAAGACAACTCTCTTGTGATCTCCCTGATATAAGGAAGTGGAGATACAACATGGGGGGTTTGGGGGGTAGGAAAAGCATAAATGAAACAAGATGGGATTGGGAGGGAGACAAACCATAAGAGACCCTAAATGTCACAAAACAAACTGAGGTTTGCTGGGGGGAGGTGGGTAAGGAGAGGGTGGTGGGGTTATGGGCATTGGGGAGGGTATGTGCTATGGTGAGTGCTGTGAAGTGTGTAAACTGGGCGATTCACAGACCGGTACCCCTGGGGCTAATAATACATTCTATGTTTATAACGAAATTAAAAAAAAAATTAAAAAAGAAAAAGAAGATGTGTAAATGAGGAAAGTTTTCACGAAGCAGATTCCTCATCTGAAAAGATTCCTCTTCCTAGCTAGTATGCGTAAAGGTAGCTACACCACTAGCAGGTGGCCCCTCATTATTTTTTTTTAAGATTTTATTTATTTATTTGACAGAGAGAGACAGAGATCACAAGTATTCAGAGGCAGGCAGAGAGAGAGAGGGGAAGCAGGCTCCCTGCTGAGCAGAGAGCCCGATGCGAGGCTCCATGTGGTGCTCGATCCCAGGACCCTGAGATCATGACCTGAGCTGGAGGCGGAGGCTTAGCCCACTGAGCCGCCCAGGCGCCCCAGCCCCTCATAATTAATTTGATCCCTCATCACCAGTTTGGCAGTTAGTATCCCAGTAGTTTTGACTTTCAGTTCCCAATATGTCAACTCATGGGTGACAGAAATCTGTATGCTGTGCCTCCTATCACCTGTACTCTCCTGTAGATCCTCTCCTGTAGATCGTATGACAATTTTATGTTAGTGTTGTTTCCAACCAAGTAATTAACTGAAGGCGTGAAATCTGCCCTACAAATTTCTTGCTTTATAGGTGGATCTCATCAGTGCTACTCAGTCAATGCCATCGGGTTTGAGTCCCTTTCTGATTTTCACTTCCGTGGAGTTCATCCATCCACACCCAACTGTGGTGGAGATAGGATGCAAGCCAGTAAGACTTAACCAAGCGAATTATGGGACTCTTCAGAAATCGTATGCAAGATGGTCATTTCAGCTCTAAGACAATATCCCTGGGACGAAGCAAATGGAAATAAGTAAGTTAACCAGTACCACTCCAATCAGACAGCCCAGACAGGTAATATTCCAACTGTGCAAAGGCCAGCTAGTGAGCTTTTTTTAAATCAGCATACAGGACAATTCACATCTTAATCTCAGGTTCTCCTACAAAAAATGATCCCTTCAGCCAGCAAATCCAATGGGTGACCTGCCTGGTGACAAGAAATTAATTCCCCCTGTCAGTCTCTTGGAAGCAAGCCCCTCTTCAGCTAAAGTGGGAACTGGACAAAGTAGAAGGATAGCTCTTAAACTGGTCAAATGATTTAATAGAATGTCTGTGAAGTCAGTTTATCAGAAATCCTTTAACTCACATCGGGGTAAGGAGAAGAGCTAATGACTAATAGATTAACTCCAGTGCTGGTTTCAGTCTGTGATTCTAGCCCTGACTCATGGGGCAGAGCTGGCTTCTCCTCATTAGGACCTGGCTCGGCACAACAGTGTTCAGTGCCTGTGGCTTCCATGTCTGCAATCTGTCTGCTGGAGTGACATATGCTGGGCCCAGCTGAACGCATTGGGCAATTTACGGTAACAGTTGAGAGCAAGAGAAATGATCACTGTCTTCTCGGATTTGTCAAAGTGATACAAATTTCAAAGTCTTATGAAAAGGTTGAGAATAAAAACACCAGTACAACTATTTCCTCCACTTGTTCTCACGTGCTGAGATGTCAGTGCTTAGCTCCTGCTTCCCCTCTTCCAGGAAGTCTGTGGAAGTGACTCGGGTCACTCTTCTCCAATTTCCCACGTCCATTGTGGCACTCATTTTGGATGCAGGCTAGTGGATGTTTTTACTCAATGGTTTAACAGATTACATTATTATCTAAACAAAGAGATGTTAACTTCCTCCTGGACTGGAACTAGGTGCTAAAGCTCTATGTTCACTGAGAATAGGCCTATGTTTCATACCTCTCATATTTCCTCAACATAACACAATTCCTGGCCTTCTAGTAACCCCACTTTTGCTTCCAGCCACCCCTTCGTTCTTCTTTTTAAAACAAAATTCTTTAAAAAACTTTTCAATACACATTATTTCTTTTTTTAAATTAAATTTTTTTTTAATGTTCCAAAATTCATTGCTTATGCACCACACTATTTCTAATTCTTCCCTAATTCTTCTCTGTTCTCCATTGGACCACCTCCCATCAGGCAGTGACTACCACCCTTCCACCAGCTTCTCTTATCAAGGTCAGCAAGAACTTCTATGTTACTAAATCCCAAGTTCAGTACTCTATCCTCCTGTTCCTTATCAGCTGCCTGTGTTAGAACTGTTCATTCTCACCTGTGTGAACCCACAGTTCTCCTCTTGCTCCAAGAAGGCCATATTCATCTGGCATCTCTCTAGATTTTCCTTCTTTGTCTTCTTGGCATGGTCCTACTCATTCCCTTCAAGCATTAAATATTGGAGCACCTTAGGGCCTCAGCTCCTTTCATTCCACACTGCTTTCCTCAAGATCTCCCTTACGTCTTTATGAACCTCTATATTCTGTTGACTTCCAAATTGACATCTCTACCTAAATGTGTTCCATAAAATCCAGAGTTGTTTTTTCCCTCTTCTGTTCAACTGGCTATTTTACACTTCTATTCAATATTAAATTGGCATTCAAAGCTAACATGCTATAATCCTGATTACCAACTCCCCAACTTGCTGTTCCTATTGTGTCTTTCACCTCAATAAATGGCATCTCCTATCTTCCAGTTGTGCAGGTCAAAATTTTTAGGATCATTCTTGACTCTTCTATGTCTTTCAAACCCATCTATTAGCATGTAATCCATTAGCAAATAATTTAGTTTCTACCTTCAAAATATGTCCACAATCCAACCACTATTCTCATTTCTACCAGCTTTCACTCTGTTCCAAGCCCACCCTCAATCTCTCACCCGGTTTATTGTCAAGGATCTCCTCGGTTTCCCTGAGTCTGCCTGTGGCCACCCCCCTTTTTTTTAAAAAAGATTTTATTTATTTATTTGACAGAGAGCACAAGTAGGCAGAGAGGCAGGCAGAGAGAGAGGGGGAAGCAGGCTCCCTGCTGAGCAGAGAGCCTGATGCGGGGCTCAATCCCAGGACTCTGAGATCATGACCTGAGCCGAAGGCAGAGGCCTTAACCCACTGAGCCACCCAGGTGCCCCTGGACCCTTTTAATCTAATCTCAACAGAGTGGTAGTTATTGTTATATCTGCAAAACCTAAGTCAGTTCATCAGACATAGTTATTTAGAACCTAATACTTCCTGTCTTCTTAGAATAAAAGCCAGTGAAATTTCTTAAGGATTTACCTAATTGGTCTCTTTCCTCCATTACTGATCTGCACTCATTTCCTGTAAGCCTAGTGTTAACTCTCGCTGCCCCAGTCAGACTGGTGTATCTTTTTTTTTTTTTTTTTTTTTTTTTTTAAATATTTTATTTATTTATTTGACAGACAGAGATCACAAGTAGGCAGAGAGGCAGGCAGAGAGAGAGGAGAAAGCAGGCTCCCTGCCGAGCAGAGAGCCTGATGCGGGACTCGATCCCAGGACCCCGAGACTGGTGTATCTTTGTTCTTCAGCTACCCCCACGTGAAGACTTCCTTGTTGCTTCTCTCCCTTCCTGAAAACACATTTCCTTAAATAAACCCAATGACATCCCTTTTGTCCCCATTAAGTCTTTATACAAATGCTGCCTTCTCAGTGAGACCCCGGCCACACTATCTAATACTATAACACTCCCACCAACTCAGATTTTCTATCCTCTTTCCCTGCTTCATTTTTTTCTCTATAGAATCTAACTCCACCCAAATACCATGTATTATACTTACTTGATTTGTTTATACTCTGTTCCTTTCCAACAAATCCATCAGGGTACAACCTGTGTTATATTTATTGCTATATACCTCACATCTAGAAATACGGATGCAGATAGTAGTTGCTCAATAAAATATCATTAAATAATTAAGAAATACATACAGTTATTGCTTAGTAAATATTTATTTGATTATATCAAAGATACTACCCAGTAATTAATTACTTAGCAGGTTAATGAATGGGCAGTTCCCTCATATCTGATCACCCCTGATATCCGATTGAGTTCCTCATCCTCTGCCATTCCCCAGGTTTGATCACCCTAGCCTGCCTTCAGTAAGAATCCTGTTACTGATGGGTTTAGCCATAATCCCCTCTGATCCCTAGTGTTTCCCCTTAATACTTTTCCATCCATCAAACCCCACCCTATTCTCTGGCTATAACTTTCCATGTGTCCATCTTTATTTGGAATTGAGATTAGCTCTATACTGAGGTTTCTTTTCCCCCATTACAATACTTCTAAACAAAATTTGCTTTTATCATCTTAACTACTGTTCAGCTCTGATTATTGTTTTATACTGGTAAGGACAAAAGACAGAATTGCAAAGATTTCCCTAGCAGAATAAAAAAGCCAGACCTAAAAACAATTATATGGATGTCCATAGGAAGTGGTGATTTCTCAGAATGTATACCTCTTCCCAATTTGATTAAGGCAATTGCTGGGCCTCCAAAGAGGTGGGGAGACAGGAGATGGCTTGTGGGCTATAATTAGTGTCCATATCCACCATAATTTTGGAAACATAAAATGGACAGTAAGGAAGGGAGTAAAACCTGTTCTTCATCTAGGCAAGAAGACTGAGGAATGGAAAATGGGCTACACTTAAAGAAAGGTCATGTATGATGATGATGTAGATTGCTCAGGGGCTGCATTTTAAGATACAAGTTCATCCATGGTACTTACAAAGCAAGTTTGAAAATAATTGTATAAAGTCAATGTCTCCTTCACTCTTTTCATCTATTAAGAAATAATTATTGAAGGACAACTACTCCTATTTTAGATGCTGAGCAGACATAAAAACAACTCAGACAACTTACTTTCACAATTTAAGGTTTTTCACCATCCAGTTCAAAAACAATACTTAGACCATCAAATCAAATTCTCAGAAATCTTGGGTTATTTTGGTCCATTAAGCCTGCTATAACAAAAATGCTATAAACTGAGTGGCTTGCAAACACCAAACATTGATTTCTCATAACTCTGGAGGCGGGAAGTCCAAGATCATGGAGCCAGCAGATTTAGTGTCTAGTGAGCACACACTTCCTTTTGGATGGCTGTTTTTCACTGTAGTATCACTTGGCAGAGGGGGCAAATTAGCTCTCCTGGTCTCTGGTTATAAGGGTATTCCTCCCGATCATGAGGACTTCACTCTTATGATCAAATCAACTCCCCAAACCCCACATACCATCACCTTGGGAATTAGGCTTTCAACATATAAATTTCAGAGGGACACAAACCTTCAGATCACAGTGCAGGCCACTGGTTTCCTAATCAGTAGGTCTATGCACTACGTGTCAGGACATAGAAAAGGGGCAATATTTATGGCATATGTATTTAATTGTAATGTACTTGTGGCTTGATAGGGTCTTTCTTTGTCTTTTTTTCTTTATGGAAACATATAAATAAGTGCAAGGTATGCCTCGGGGAGCCATTTATAGATTTTGTTAGGGTAAACTGATATTAACATTTATATAAGAGATATCAATGATACTCTTTTGTCAGAAAATTCCCTTTCTATATATAGCCCAAGGCATTACTTCGTGAGCTGCAAATATATTCTCTTCAAAAGCATGTCAGTCTAGAATTGGATAATCCATATTTGTTGAATCCTGGAAGTGCAAGGGGAAAATGAGTAAAAGCAGATGTTACTGCTGTGGAGACATGCACATGCAAGTAAGCAGAAATTAATTGCAGCATGTAGATAAAATAGATACAATATATTTAATTATCTCTAATGCTCCCTGCCATGTAAATTATTACAAATCTATGAAGACAATGTCATATATTAGCACGGGGATTAGGAAAACATCTCTGCAATTTAGATTTATCTGAGCATGGGAGAGAGCTTATGATATTCCTATTAAACACTGGCATTCTTCCAATTAGTTTCCACACCTTTGAGAATTTTCACTGACATATGCTTAGGTAAATCCTTAGGTAAGTAGCCACAGTTGGAATGATAAAACAAAGTTTGTTTGTTTTTAATTAGAGGTCCAGAGTCCAAAGTAATTCTCTCTGCCTATACCTAATTCTAAAGGTACTACTGATGAATTTGGTGATGAATTTGGGTTCAAACATCTAAAGAGATTATTTAAATAGGTTATATAGCAAAGAGGAGATTCATCATTTTAAAGCTTGTCTTAAGGTTAGTCAACAAACTTTAAAAAGCACCTTTTCTCCCTATTACAAGATTTTGCTCTTGTGTCTAAATGCTTTCCACTAACCCATAGAAGAGAGGGCACTCTTGGAGTTTGCCGTTTCGGTTCATGAACAAGTTTGCTATCCCCCAATCCAAACAGTTCACACTCAAGTAATCCTAGGAGTTATTTGAAGTCTGTAAATGTGTGTACAAAGAGCTTAGAGGCAAAACTCCATGGAAAATGGGGGATTTTTGTGGTCCTTAAAGAGAGAACATCCAAACCAAATCAGAACTGGTATTGGTTTAAATATGCACAGGTGACTCTGGTAGCCCTCTTGGACTACACGTAAAAGAGTAAGTGGAGGGAATTTATCCACAGGGAGAAGAGATTTGGGGAGGCACCTAGAGATAAGCAGAGAAGAGAGAAATCGGGAACATGCTGTAGGTTCCTGACTTTCTGGTTCCTGTGCATGTATTTGACTGCAGTTTATGTCTCATTCCTTGGAACTGCAAAATCACTATCTAACAGAAGTAAACCTTCCATTTGTTACTTCAGTTAGTTTGAGTGAGCTTGTGTTCAAAGGACTATTTTTAAAAAAGAATCTTGACTAGAAAAAGATCTTGAATTTGCACAAGTGAGAAATGTGTAGTAAGATACTTCATGTGGAAAGACAGAAATAAAAGACATACAGGGAGATGGGAATTTACAATGCATGTTTGAAAATATGAAGGGTGTGTATTTATCATGAAATTAACTAATACGGGGCAGTTTTTAATAATAAGCTTACAAATAGAGTTTGAAGACAGATTAATACTTGGTAGATTTGTTTGTCTTGGATTCCCCAAAGCAGTGGTACCTACAAAGGTATTGCAGCTGGTGAACAGCACAATGGTTGATACTTGAAAGAGAGGGAGCCAGAACTTTTTAGTTGAGTTGGCATATCAAGATTATCCAAAGAGAAGTGCCAGCAACATGCTTTGGGAAAAAGAAAAGGAATATAGCAATCAGAATTTGAACTGATGAAAGTCAGGAGGGCAGTATGTCAAGTCAGTTACAGTCCAGTAGAAGTAGGAAAAAAGAAACAGATCACGGGAACAAGGGATTTGAGTCAGCACACACTTGAGGAATTTTGTTTATAGGATTTTTAAAATGGAAAGGATCACTGAGATACTCAATGTCAAGAGCCTTTAAGAATCTGGGAAATTCCCTATTGGAAGGAAAATGAGAGGGCAGATGGAGAAACTCTGAGCCCAGCTTCCTAGATTCAACTAAAGCAGTTCCTATTTCATTTGGTTTCCATCTTGAGATTACACAAAATGTTTCATTTTTAATGGTATCATTAATATTAAATTTAAACTGTATAAATCTGCCCATGTTCTAGGGAGAAAATAAGGGAACCCAAGTAACCTGTGTTAGAGCCAGGTCCTTTCATGGACTCTGGACTCCTTCTCAGACTCATCTTCCAGGGTCCTCATCCTGACTTTAGACTGACTCCTGTTCTTCCAGCATGCCTGTTTCAAAATGACTACAAATAAGTTGAATAGTTGATATTTATAATTATAGTAAGAATTTTATTTTTTTCCTCTTTTGCTTAGATATATAAAACACTTTTATTTATAACATCCCATTTGGCATAATTTTTGAAATTGTTTATGTGGACAAAATCATTTGCCTTCTCTTTATAAATGAGAAAAATAAGTTGGCAAATCAGCTAAATTTATATAGGACATTACTGGCTGCAACAAATAAACTTGTCTAATTTTTTATGGGATATAAAGGAATATTTCATTTTCATTTCTCAGAATATAGGGATTTTGGAGGGTGACAATGAAATAATGATGAAAGATGTCATTTATTTGGGTATCCCAGAAACACATATGAGGACAATATGAAAAGTTCTGCTTGTAAATGAAATATCAAATGATTTTAAATGGCAATTAAGATGCTCAGTTTCAATTTTCTGAGTTATATTGTCATGCATTGCGATCACAGCATATTTTCATTTGTTTTAAGAAATGAAATGTTCAAGGAAATGAGGAAGGGCAACAGAGCAAATTACCTAATTTATTTTTAATACAGACAAAACATAATAGAGTGATATTCAAAGAGAAGAAAGATGGAAGTCTCAGTATGCACATGATTGTGTTCATGGGGGTCGGTAGTCCTTGGAAATTCTCTTAGCCTGTGTACCTTGAGATTCTCATCTCATTCAAGCCTAGCATTTTTTGAAACATCTGGAGGTTTAGTAAACATTTGTGTTTCTATTTCAGCAATAACAACAAAAATTAATGATTTAGGGTCAAATACCTAAATGACTTGCCCTTTATCTTTTTTTTATGGTATAAGTGCCCCAAATGCAATCTTGGACACACATGACCAAAACTCTCAGTCTGCCGCCCAAGTACACCTCTCCTACATACATTAATCTATGGGTCCTCACATTCAACCTCAACACCACTCTGGGGATTTTTTCCCGCTGACTGACATTACCTTCATAGAGACAGAGGAAGAAGTATTGCCACTATAATGTCCCCTGCCTAAGGGTTCAGTTTAAATTCTCAGACTCAATGACAGGAAAATAAAACAAAACCAGTACTGTGAATATTGTTTCTCCATCTTTCTCTACATATTCACAACTTCTATCGCTGATTTTGGGAAAAAATTAAACATTGCATTGTTGTTACTTAATTCTTACATGTAAAACTTATCCTTAAATTAAATTATATCGGAAATCACTCCTCACTTCATGTTTTATATTTTCTTATTCTATAAACCTCCAGCAGATAACAATGTGTTTAGTCATAACACATAATCATTGTTTGGTGCTGAGTGAATAAAGGAGGCCATGAAGGCTTATACCATACCTTTATTTACACTGTTCATTTTTATCAACTTCTTTCTTATTTTTAGTTCCCCTTTGCTTAATCTTCTTCTTTAATGTCAAGATGGAGTATATCAAAACTACATGCTAAATATTGCAAATATGTAATAGGTCATATGCAATGTTCCAAGGACTAATTATTAATTTATTGGTACACTTGAGAATTATAAGTAGGTACATTGTCATAGTTAAAATATAAGCAGACTAAGTTACTAATAATAAATATGAATATTTATTTTGAATATTACTAATAAAAAACTCTCAGCTCCACAATTCTTATGATTTAATTTCTTAATTTCTTCCTTCCCCAAATGTTAAGTTTATTGAGGTATAATTTATATAGAATGAAATTCATAGATCTTAAATGTATAATTTGATCAATTTTAACAGATGAATACATCTACTTAACTTACTCAATAACCTTATTAACACTCAGAGCTCTCCATCACCCAAGAACTTTCTTCATACCTCCAAACTAAAAAGCTTTTGCACAGTGAAGGAAACTATCAACTGACAAGATAACCTATTGAATGGGAGAAAGTATTTACAAATGATATATCCAATAAAGGGTTAACATCCAAAATATACAAAGAACTTGTACAGCTAATTATTAAAATAAATCCAATTAAAAAGTCAGTAGAGGTCCTAAATGGACATTTTCCCAAGGAAGACATACAGATGGCCAAGAGGCACATGAAAAGACGTCCAGCATCGCTTATCATCAGGGAAACGCAAATCAAAACCACAATGAATATGACCTCACGCCTGTGGGAATGGCTATTATCAGAGAGATAGGGTAACAAGGGTTGGCAAGGTTTATAGAAAAGAGAATCCTCGTACACTGTTAGTAGAAATGTAAATGTGCACAGCCACCATAGAAAATAATGTGGAGGTTCCTCAAGAACTTACAAATACAACTACTGTACAATCAAGTAATTCTACTTCTGGGTATTTATCCAAAGAAATGAAAACACTAAGTCAAAAAAACATATGCACCCCTATGTTCATTTCAGCATAACTTAAAATAGTCGACACATGGAAGCAACTAAATGTCTATTGATAGATGAATAAATAAATATATATTACTTAGCCACCAAAAATAATGGAATCTTGCCATTATGACAACATGGGTGAACCTAGAAGGATTTATGCTAAGTGAAGTAAGTTAGCCAGAGAAAGACAAATACCACATGATTTCACTTATGTGGAATCTACAAAAACAAAACAGAAACAGACACATAACAAAGAACAAACTGATGGCTGTCAGAGGGGAGGGTTGTGCAGTGAACAAAATAGGCGAAAGGGAGTAAGAGGTTCAGTGTTCAATTATAGAATAAATAAGATATGAGAATGTAATAGGAGAATAAATAAGATATGAGAACAGTATAGGGAATTTAATCAATGATATTTTAACAGCTTTGTAAGGTAACAGATGTTAACTACACCTATTGTGGTAACCATCTGATAATGTGTATAAATATCACATCACTGGGTTGTATACCTGAAACTAGTACAATATCATGTCAACTATTCTTCAATAAAAAATTTTTAACCTCATTTGGCCAGATGTATTGTCCTTTTCTTTATTTTTAAATATTTTATTTGTTTATTTGAGAGAGAGGGAGAGGGGGTGGAGGGGGAAGGGCAGAGAGTAGGGGAAGTAGGAGGAGAAGGGTAGGGCAGAGGAAGAAGCAGTCTCCCCATTGAGCAGGAAGTGGAGACTTGGGGTTCCATCCAGGACACCAGGATCATGACCTGAACTGAAGGCAGACATTTAACTGACTGAGCCATGCAGGTGCCCCTGTATTGTCCTTTTCTATTTTATTTTGTTTTAGGATTTTTGCATTTATATTTATGAGTGATGTGGTATTATAATTTGCTTTTCCTATAATATTTGTCTCATGATAGTGTCAGGATAATGCTTGTCTCATAAAATGAATTAGGAAGTGGTCTCTCCTTTCTGAAAAATTTTGTGAAGAATCATGTTATTCCTAATGGAATGTTTGGAAGAATTCAAATGTGAGCCATCTATGCTCAAAGCTTTGTTTCTCGGAACATTTTAAGTTATTGATTACATTTATTTAATATATATATATATTATTTAATTTTTCTGTTTCTGTTTGGGTTTATTTTGATAGACAAAGTGTGTTTTGAAAGAATTCATTGGTTTCATCAAGGTTGTTAAATGTAATGGTACTTTTGTTCATAGCATAGTCTTGTCTTTAGAGTCTGCAAGATTTCTAGTGGTGTTTGCCTCTACATTTTCTTGTATTTTTGATTAATGAGCTCGCTCACTTGCTACCTCTCTCTCTCTTACACTTACTAAGGGATTATCACTTTTATTAATATGATACTTTCAGACTTACAAGAGCACAAATGTCCAGATAGCTCACAAATTTTTATCATCCTCTCATGTTTACACATGAAGGTGTAAATGTGGAATTTTAGGGTAATCAGTTTAGGTTATGCTGGACTTTCTTCCTATTGCAGGCATCCAACGTGCAAGTATAAAATTTAAATGTAGTCACACGGAACCAAACATCAAATGCATCAAGAAAAGTATTAATGCTCATTTCTACTCTGAGCCTTAAGAACTACAGAGTAAGCAATACTTCTGCTACAGGGGACATCAGTGTGTGTGAATAAAGCATGCACTGAACGGAACTAACTTAGTAGGTGGTAGCTGCTTTGACTTATTTCTATAGTCAGTGCAACCCATTTCTCATTTTTGAGAGGATGTAGAAGGGGGAAATGGATTTGAGTTAAAACCTGTAGTAGCAGAGGGACCTAGGTGGCTCAGTCAGGTAAGTGTCTCCCTCTCAGGGCAGTGTCGTGATCTCAAGGTTCTAGGATCAAGCCCCATTCCAGCTGCAGCTCAGCAAGGAATCTGCTTCTTTCTTTCCTTCTGCTCCTTCCCTCTCCTTCTGGGTCCCCCTCTTCTGCTCCTTCCCTCTCCTTCTGGGTCCCCCCTTTCCCCCACTTCTGCCTCCTCCCCCTGCCCATGCTCACTCTTCTCTCTCTCATAAATGAATAAATAAAATCTTAAAAACAAAAACAAAAACAAAAGAACACAAACCATGTAGGAGTAGAGGAGGCTTCACAGCTTTGGAATGATTCCCAACATATTCATAATCCAATAAATTGTGTACTTAAAAAAAAAAAAGAAAGAAAAGACGGGGGGTCGGTGGGGAATGGGTGAAAAAGGTGAAGGGGATTAAGAACACAGCTATCATGATGAGCATTAGGGAATGTATAGAATCGTTGAAACACTATATTGTACAAGTGAAAAGAATACAACACAGTAGGTTAACTCTACTGGAATCAAAATAAAAAGCTTAATAAAAAATTTTTTTAAAACGAAACTATCTGTGCCCTTAATATCTGCAGATGACTCATTTGTTTGTTTTTGTATCATTGGTTTACTCACACATTCATTCAACATATATATTGTATTTCAGCAGTGAGGACAGATAGAGTTGAAAGATAAGCTTTCTTCTCTATGTCATTAATGGGAATAATATATTTTAAGTCTTTTAAGAAATTTGATTTATTATATCTAAGTGAATGCTTTTCACTTGTCAGGTTTGAGGTTCTAAAACCTAAAGAAAACTTATAAATGGACTGTACTTATATCTTTCTCTAAATTTTGAAAATTAGCCAAGTGACCACTTGGTAGAGTGAGTCAAAGCAAACTGTTGTTGAAGTAACAAAAGTTTTTAGGAATAATAATGTGTTGCAAAATTATATTGTACTTGGCAGCAATTGTTAGAACCTTAAGTTAAAACATCCATTTGAAATGTTCTCACAATGATTTTTGAATCAGAAACACGCCCCAGTGGTACTTTCCATTGTAAGTCAGAAGTATTTATTTTCTTTAGAGACACTTTTAATTAGCCAGATCTCAATTCAGCGAGTGAGAGGGTACATCTTGAGATTCTTATAAACAATGTTTTCTTTCTATTTTTATAGTTATGAATTCATGGTTGTAGACTTACAAAAAATTCTGTAACACAGAGAGAGAGAGGGAGTGCAGAGAGATTGAGAGAAAGAATACAAGTGTGATAAGAAAGGAAGATAAAAGGAAAAACAAAACCAATAGGGAATGAGCCAACAGGAGCAGTGACAGACTAATCTATAACTGACAATAATCTGATTCTTTTTAAAAGCCAAACTAGAGTGTCAGTTTTAATTTAATATATCATCCTCATTCTTATGTGTATTAAAGGCTCTGTTACCCAGTATTGTCAAATTTTGGCCCATTACCTGATAAAGATGAAGTTTAAAATCCTACTAACAAATCAATATTTGCCTCAAAATTTTCTTGGATGAATCAAGTTATTGCTGGATCTATGTTAGTTGAGTTTATATATTGTACTTTACATTTGCTTCTTATCACAATGTATCAGCTCAATCCGAGATACTACACTTTAAAAAAATCTCTTTCTATGGGAGAAACGTCATCAGTCCTTGGCTATTCATTTTCTTGTGTGGTCTGATTTACTGATCTTTGTATTTGCTATAATTCTATGAGATTGATTCCAAATTAAAATACGTCCTACATGTTGACATTTCTTCTAAGCCATGTTCAATGCCCAAGACCACTTAAGCTCTCACATAAAGTGTTAGGAAAATAACTTGCAGATATTTTATTTTAAGTTAAGATTTTTCTTTGTAGGTTTGAATATTTAAGGAGTGTCTCATAGATCTCAGTTGTAACTCTTTCTTCTAAATTATGAGCACTAGCTATTGATTCATCTGGTTTCCTTGGCTGAAAAATAAAGACCATAAATACATTTCCTGCTTTAGTATAAGACATCAAAAGCTAAATGTTCATAGATGATTTTGACAGAAATAATAAAAAAATCAAGAGCTGGTGGAAAAGGTGTCAATAAATGCATGAGCAGAAAGAAACAAAGCAAAAGTATGAATTTAGAAAAAAAATTTTAGTAATTGGAGATAATAGTTAATTATTCAATAATACAAAGGAAATGCACCATATATAGACTAAGGAAGGCAAATATTAATGTTTTCAAGGGGCCATTAGAGTCACAAAATGCAGCTTCGTGCTATATTCAAAAGGTGTCAATAAATGCATGAGCAGAAAGAAACAAAGCAAAAGTATGAATTTAGAAAAAAAATTTTAGTAATTGGAGATAATAGTTAATTATTCAATAATACAAAGGAAATGCACCATATATAGACTAAGGAAGGCAAATATTAATGTTTTCAAGGGGCCATTAGAGTCACAGGAAGGACTTGACAAAATGCAGCTTCGTGCTCCTAAATCAAAATCCCTGAGGGTAGACTCTGAGAAAGGTATGCTTCAAAAAACGTTCTCAGGGGATTTTGTATAAAATCACATCAAAACTTGAGAATCTATGCTATGGAGGATAATTATACAGACAAACAAAACTCTAAGGCATTATAATATTTCTGGATTGGGAAGGAAGAACGAGAGAGATAGCTATCGTGTTAGGAGAGTTCTGTGCAGTCATTGGACGATGCGCTTTTTACACTCAAATGTTCCCACACAACTCGACCACACTTCTACATTATGGAGATCAGCAATTCAATACTAAAGATGAGAATTCATGAGGTTGATTTTTTTTAAATCTATATCATGGTTATAGGAACGTAGAGAAATGGAATTCATACTCAGATTTACCTGGCTCTCTCATTCAACTCTACCACACGAAGTTTTTCTTCACCAGTACTTACCGAGTGAGTATGTTAGAAACTGCCTTCTCAGTGACTTTGTATCATGTCTAGACTGGGCTTCAAGATGTAGAAAACTACATTAGCAGTTCTGAGGAGCTGAGTCACCAGATGCTTTTTAAGACCTTCATCCATTTTTACAAGCCATTTAGGTAAAAGTGTCTTTTTCCATTAAGAAGGTTTATACTAATACCTCAGACAGACTGATCCAGGTTTTCCACTGGCCGACTATGGGATATGTTGCTTTCCTATAATCCAGTAAAAACTTTTTATTGTTTTAGTGCTATTTAGAACCCTATGACTTTCCCATCCAGCTGTCTTTCTCTCTCCATTCATCAAAATTTTTGAATTTGGGTCATGGTTTCCCTGCTTTATTTTTAAAGAAAAATAATAGGGCATCAGTTTAATTGAAACCAGTATAATGAGGGTTTCATTACCATGATTTTACTGAAAAGCAAGATATAAAATGTCCTTGCCTTTACAGCTAATTGTCTGTTCAAGAGATCTTAAGATCTTTGGCTGTAGCCATGACAGCCACCACCTTCTCAAAGTTCAGAAGAAACTCGAGCTGTTAGGAGCCTATCAAAAGGTGTGAGCCCCTATCTTGCAATCATTGTCACAGCAATTTATGAGTCAATCTGAAAAAGGCAGCTCTGTTAACTCTGTAATTTAGGGGGTTCACCAAGAAGCACATCCTTCTGTAATTCTTGACTACAAGTTGTTTAAAGGTAACATTGAGCTCTCTTGTGTAATTAAATATGATCGCATCCTCCAAGCTGGAGAGAGCTGAGGTATGGCCCATCTCTGTCCAGACCTCAAATAATTTCTATTTATGATTTATTTTCGATCTTCTCTATCTAATGGTCTCTAGTGATTATCATATGTTTCAAATTTTCCATTTTCTCTATATCTTATGAATGGGGGAATAGTGGGAGTTTGAGTATCTGGGCTTTGGTGATGGTGAGCAGGTCATATTTTAGACCCCCATTCCCCAAAGTTGACTTTGAAGGCTGATATTCCTTCCTACCTATTCTCTTTATTTCTCCCTTCCTTCCTGCTTCCCTCCCTCTCTCACTGTCTCCCCCTCTTTCTTCCTTTCTTCTTCTTTTTTTCCTTTCATAATTCACTAAAGGAAATATATAGCCCACAAGTTAAGTATTTACTTGTTCTTCCCTCACAACTTATTGACTAAACAGCAACTCATGGATATATTTTATTCGTTGTTTGTATCTTGCATTAGTGATAGTTTTTTTGGCCTCTATAATCTAAGAAAACATTTGCTCAAACAAATTCTGATTTTTTCTTTTTTAAAAGATTTTATGTATTTATTTTAAAGAGAGAGAGCAAGAGAGAGAACAAGAGAGAGTGACAATGAGTGGGGTGAGGGGCAGGAGAAGAAGGCCCTCTGTTCAGCAGGGAGACCAATGTGGGGCTTGATCCTGGGACTCCAGGACCATGACCTGAGCCGAAGGCAGACACTTAACCTACTGAGCCAGCCTGAGCCCCAAAATCTGATTTCTTCAATGTCAGTTTGCTTACACTAATGATATAGTGTAATATTTCTTCTTCTTGAGAAAAAATAACCTAGTTAGACTTCATGATTTAAGGATACCTCTACTTATTTTCTTTCTCTAGATACCCTAGTTTTTCTAGGAGGAAACTGAGATACTTACTCATGGGAAATCATTTCTCAATTCTGTTGTCACATACCACTCATTGGCCACTATGGCTAAGGAAATAATCAGAAATATTAACAAAAATCTATATGTAAAGAAGCTCTTTTAAAAGATTTTATTTATTTGGCAGAAAGAGACACAGCGAGAGAGGGAACACAAGCAGTGGGAGTGAGAGAGGGAGCAGGTTCCCTGCTGAGCAAGGAGCCCAATGCAGGGTTCCATCTCATGACCCTGGGATCATGACCCCAGCCAAAGTAATACTTACACTTATTTATAATGATAAATAAATATGTACAAAGAGTAATGTTTAAGTAAACCATGATATATCCAAAATAATGTATTCCGCATTGACTAAAATGGTTTCAAAGATTTGTTAATAATGTGAGAAAAAATTAAGTGATTGGTAAAAAACAGAGACACAAACCAATAAATGGGGGCAAAATAAAGGCTTAAGGAAATGGATCGAAAATATAAGAATTATATGTCACTTTGAGACTAAGTCTAACATAACACTAGTCATCAAGCCACACTTGCATCCTCAATCATTCTAGAACAAACCAAAAACTTCTCACTCAGTATATTGACTTCTGGAATGTTCTTCCCCAGGTATCAGCTTGACTTACCTTCTGCAGGCCTTTGCCTAAATATCACTATTACAATACTTTCTCTGTGATCATTCTTTAAAACCCATAACCTCAATCTCTCTTTATACTTCTGCTCTATATCTCTTCTTGATTCCCCATTCTTGTTAACCAGCTATAGCACATATTTCCATAATTTCTTCTTACTCATTTTCCCCATAATAATTTACCTTTCAGACAACTATCATATGGTCTCCCTGATATGAGGCAGTGGAGATGCAACGTGGGGGCTTTGGGGGTAGGAAAAGCATAAATGAAACAAGATGGGATCGGGAGGGAGACAAACCATAAGAGACTCTTAATGTCACAAAACAAACTGAGGGTGGCGGCGGGGGGTGGTCAGGAGAAGGTGGTGGGGTTATGGACATTGGGGAGGGTATGTGCTAAGGTGAGTGCTGTGAAGTGTGTAAACCTGTTGATCCACAGACCTGTATCCCTGGGGCTAATAATACATTATATTTTTATAAAAAAATTAAAAATTAAAAAAAAAAGAATTTACCTTTCATAAGGGTGACACTTGGGTCCATTTTGTTCTTGTTCTCTACTTTAGCCCCTGCAACACATTATTACCAGATATTTGTTGAATGAATTGATAAATAAATGGACCATGAGCTAATTTTGTTTTCACGCTTTGCTTTATACTCTTTAAATTCATACTTAGAATAACTTTCATGTTATACTCTACCACTAAATTTTGATTTTTAATGATGTGAAAAATTTTTTGAGATGGGTTTCATTATTATGGCTGTATCTTACTGGTCTTTTTCCTCCAGTCACTAAGACAGGAATTTTGTTGTACTATAAAATGAAGCATTCTAGTTTTTTATTTTTTCCTACTGCTAGAAATGAACAGAAATCTAAAAGTTGTTTCCTTAGAACAGAGATGTTCATAAATCTTATGAGTAGAGAGAATTGCCATGTACATATTACAAGGATATTAACTAGATTAAGAAGAATTGAAGGAATCAAGTTATCTACTAAGAATCTGTTTTCAAATGTCTAGAAACATTAAGAATGCTAGACATTTATAAGTTCAGTGCATAAACTCTGCAAAGATTTAAATTAATTATGAAAATAATTGAAATGCAAAATAAGCACTTTGGTACAAAAGTATGAAGAAAATGGAAAATTTGAAATGAATGTTTAATTAAATGTCCATAGAAGACAGCAGTGTTTCAGTTTCCAACTCTTTTTGCTCATTTACTAGCCACATTTTTAACATTATTACTCTCTTTTAAAAGATTTTATTTATTTGGCAGAGAGAGACACAGCGAGAGAGGGAACACAAGCAGTGGGAGTGAGAGAGGGAGCAGGTTCCCTGCTGAGCAAGGAGCCCAATGCAGGGTTCCATCTCATGACCCTGGGATCATGACCCCAGCCAAAGGCAGACACTTAAGGACTGAGCCATCTAGGCTTCCCACAGTATTACTTTCTATTAATACCTAAATAAAACAAAGACATGAGCCAATTTAACCAGGGTTTAATTTTATGGCGAATTATACAATATGATCTCTAGCATGGCACTATGTTACCAGTCACACTCCACCGAAACATACTGTCATCCCTTGCTATTAGACTAAAATTTTATTTGTTTTTGCTTTTGTTAAAAGTAAAAACAGTCAAATATTCCTCAGGAATTATCCAAGAAAATTTTGAAGTAAAAAACTTGGAAAAGAGAAAACAAATCTATAGAGGTGAGAAGTAGATGTCGATTAAAAAGATGAATGTGGGAAATCTGGGGGTAATGGAAATATTACATATCCCCGATTGTTGTGTGTGTATACATAGCCTATACGTTGGCCAAAACTCAGTAACTGTATGCATTAGATGGGCGCAGTTAATTTTACATAAATTATAGTTCAGTAATACTGATAACATTAGAAAACTTTGGAAAACTGAGTGAGGATAAGGGGAACACTAATGTGCTTCAAACATCCTTTTCTTCCAGTCGTTCCTGCTCAAAAGCCATCAGTGTCTCCAATTGTACATTACTCTCTGTAGCTGGCCTCAGGCCAAATTTACACACCCCTCTCTCTTATCATGCATTAACACAAACCCTTTATTCTAGAAAGCCAGCTTTTTCACGTCTCTTAGAATATGTCTTCCTCATTCCTAACATTCCCCTCTTCCTGACACTCCTTCACCTCTGCCTGCAATCCTCTGCACTTAGCCCCTTCATCAAATTCCCTTTTCTGAAATTCCTTTCTCCCCTGAAACCTCCCTGGATCCCAAAAAGGATCTTAAACGTTATCCTTAAGATTTGATCTCCACTCCTTTTCCATTGTATTTATGTATGTATGTTTGTATTTATTTATTTATTTTATTGGCTTTTAATCCATGCCTTATTATCCCAACCGGACTTTCACTTCCCTGATATCAGATATCTCATTTTCCTGCTATTAAATTCTTCAGTATGTTCTGCATTCTGTAGGTGTTCACTCATTACGCATTGATTGATAACCTACATGCTATATACAGCTTTACACTGCATGGAAATAAAAGATGTCAAGGAGCCAAAGACATATTGTTTCTCCTTTTGCAGATGGGGAAGGTGGGTAACTGTAATTAGGAACAAAGGAGAAACATAATGAATCAATTTGATAGCAAATAATAACACAAGAAGATAAGTAGGCTTTCCTTTTCTCATGTAGTTCAATGGAACGATGTAGATGAAGAATGATGGAGGAAGAGATAAAACTATTGTAATTACAGTTGCCTTCAATTTCATCATATTAACTCAGAAACCCTGGCAACAGTGCTCCACAGGAGACAGAAAATGATGGATGTGGCAAATTACCACTTCCTATACCAATGTGGGGGTATTTCTCGAATTAATTCTTATCAATAGACAAAGCAGGCCCAGAAAATTAGTGTCACTGAAGTGAAACCTTTTCAATTTAATTATATCAGGTAAAACCATGAAATTGAAACTGATTATTTACAAAACACAATTTATAACTTTGAAAGGATTGGCCAGAAAAATAGTTTAAGAAAACAGATGAGTTATACATATTGAAAGATGAAAGCCATAAAAAAAGAAAATAATGTATCTTGAGCATGTACATTACTTAGAATGGCCTTTATTCTCCAAGTTTTTTCTTTTTTTAATTTGGAAAAAAAATATTGCATCATCTAATTTCCAATGAGTATTTGCTAAATACCCAATGTGTGTCAGATACTGGCAAGGTCTTGTTGTGGAGTTATGAACAAGACACAGTTCCTTTCATTAAATAAAGTTAGTGGGTGATTGAAAAGAATAAATGAGAGTTTTAACAGAAGGTGGTGAGTCCAATGATGCAAATGAGTGCAGTGATACAGGAGCAGATAGAAGAGGCTGGAGTGTAACTGGAGTCAGGAATGTCATCTCACAGTAGGTAACATATGAACGTTGTCTCCAGTAGCCAACAGAACAAAGGATGTTAGGACAGTATTGAGAGAGGGAACAATAAGTGTACAAAAATAGGGTCATGTGATACCATATTTGCTTGAGATTTATTTGTAAGAACTCTGAACCTCCTAGAAGAAAACATGGGAATAAATCTTGACATGGGTCAAGGTAATGAATTTTGGGGTATAATACCTAAACCACAAGCAATGAAATAAAAAATAAACAAGTGGGACTACATCGAACTAAAAAAAAAAAAAGATCAACAGAATAAAAGAAACTATCAACAAAGTGAAAAAATAAACTACAGACTGGAAAAAAAATTGCAAACCATATATCTAATAAATGGTTAGTATCCAAAATATATAAAGAATTCAGGCAACTCAATAGCAAAAACCAAACAAATAACAATTAAAAATGGGAAAAGGACCTCAACAGACATTTTTTCCAAAGATCTATGAAAGGCCAACAGGTTCATGAAAAGAAGTTCGATATCACTAGTCACTAGGCAAATGCAAATTAAAGCCACAGTAAGATGTCATCTCATGCCTGTTAAAATGCCATCATCAAAAAGATAAGAGTTAACAAATGCTTGTGTGGATGTGAAGAAACAGGAACCTTGTATATTGTTGGTGGGAATGCAAACTGGTGCAGGCACTGTGGAAAACAAGATGGAGATGCCTAAAAAAATTAAAAATAGTAATACCATATAATCCAGCAATTCTCCTTCTGGAAATATATCCAAAAGGAACAAAAATAGTAACTCTAAAAGATATCTGCACCCCCACATTTATGACAGCATTACTTATAATAGCCAAGACACAAAAACAACATAAGTATTCAATATTTGATGAATAAAGCTCTATGTGTGTATATATATATGATAAATAATATACACATATATATTATATATGCTATATAATGTTATTTATAATATAATAATACACAGTGGAATATTATTCAGCCAGAAAAAATGAGGAAACCTTACCACTTGTGACAATATGGATGGACCTTGAGGGCATTATGTAAGTGAATTAAGTCAGCGAGTAAAAGACAAATACTGTATAATCTTACTTATCTGTGGAATCTAAACAAAACAAAAAAAATCCCACCAAACTCATAGAAAAAGAAATCAGACTTGTGGTAACCAGAGGTGGGTGCTGGGGAAGGAGTAGTTGGAGAGGAGGGTGGTCATAAGGTACAAATTTCCAGTTACATGCTACATAAATACTTGGGATGTAATGCGCAATGTGGTGACTACAGCTAACACTGTAGAAAAGTTGTTAAGAGTAAATCCTAGAAATTCTCATTGCAAGCCTGTTTTTTTTTCTTTTCTACTTTTCATTTTATCCTATGTATTCAAAATGATGGAATTTAGCTGAACCTACTGTGACCATTTCATAAAATATGTAAATTAAGCGATCATACTAAATGTCTTATACTTGTACAATGATTCATGTCAATTATTTCTTAATAAAAATGTGTGGTGGGCAGAATATGGTATATATGTACAATGGGCTTTACTCAGCCTTAAAAAGAGAAGGGAAGTCTGATATATACAACAAGATGGATGAATTTGTGGGATGTGATGTTAAAGGAAGTAAGTCAGACACAGAAGAACTGATAATACATGAGGTATCTGAAATGGTCAAACTCAGAGGATCAGAGAGTAGAATGGTGGTTACCAGGGGCTGAGGGAAGGGGGAAACACAGATATTAAGTTTTAGTTAATCAAAGTAAATAAGTTTTAGAAGTCGGCTGTGCAACATTGTGCCTTTGGTTAACTACACTGCTTACAAATTTGTTAAGAGGGTAAATCTCTGGGTGCCCAGATGGCTCAGTCATCAATCCTCTGCCTTCAGCTCAGTCCCTGGTCCCAGGGTCTTGGGATCAAGCCCAACATTGGGTTCCCTGCTCAGCAGGAAGCCTGCTTCTCCCTTCCCCCTACCCCTGCTTATGTTCCCTCTCGCTGCCTCTCTCTCTGTCAAATAAATGAAGAAAATCTTAGAAAAAAAAAAGAAGAAGAAGAAGGTAAGTCCCCTGCTATGTTCTTACCCTGACTTTAAAAAAAAAAAAAATATATATATATATATATATATATATATATAAATGTTAGAGGAAAAAAACGATGTGCCTAAAGTCATACAGCTATTATATGACAGTTCTGAAGCATGCACACAAACACACAATACACAAATTAATTTGTAAGCCTCTATTGATTCCTGTTGTAAACAGAGCTAAGCTATGTTGGCTGGTCAAAATCAGTAAGTCCTCTTATGTGATTATGGATAGTAGGTGTTTTGGAGAGTAAGGAGGGACTTATGTGTCTTTTGACCAGGTAGGATAGTCAAGTGAATGTAATGCTTGGTCCACGTTTTGTTACACAGATAATTATTTATTATCCTCAAGAAAAAAGCTGGCTACTTTTGGAAGCTAAGCTTTGTGCAATCCCTGCTAATGTTTTTTCATTCAATGACAAGTACTTGCATGAAAAATTCACTCCAACTCAAATGCAGTGATATCCTGATGGAAGAACCAGCCAAGTTTCTAGATAAATCAGGCTCAGAATTTTCCATGAAGTGGTACATTATCAAGTAGAGGTCTATATTTATGGTGTTGCTTTAAAGGTATTCAGTTTGTAAGTTAACCTGCATCTTATTTGCACTTAACAACAGAAAAGTTTGTCAAAATCTTTAGCTAATCTTGTGTCTTTGATATTTGTCATTTTAAAAAGTAAATTTAATTCTAAACCCAAATTATACAAATATTGTACCTTCTTGTGCAAATTTAGATAATGGCTTAGAAATTTTCCATAGGTGTCTTAGGAAGGTGAATTGTTGAATAAGATACTTCAAATACTACGTAACTGCCCCTGGGTTCAGGTTAAAATTAACTTACATACATACACATTCTCCTGATCCTACAGAATTATATTAAGATAAATAAAAGATAACAGTTCCTCAATAACACAAAGTTTTCTGGCTTTGAGATAGTTCACAAGGCAAATAGACATGTATACCGCTAACTTGCAGGTGTTAGCACATAAACACTGCTGATTTGACTACAGTCCAACTACAACACACAAGAAAAATATTAAAATATGATTGGAGAAAAAGCTGGAATTAGGAAATTTTTTTAAAAAGGACATGATATTAAATTGGTGCTTGCTTAATAAGTAGTATTTCAACAAGGAGAAAAAGAAAATTTCAGACCAAGGGAATAATATGAACAAAGCAAAAGATACTAAGATTTCAAGCTACAACAGTGGTGGCAGGAGTAACTGACAAATACAATTGTATATATTTAAAGTGTACAGTGTGACGATTTGCTATATAACATATACACCGCAATATATTTACCATAATCAAAATGATTATTAAAACTTGCTCTTTTTGTTTGGGATTCATTAATCTGGCCTTAAGTTGGGATCTCAAATCACTTCATCCAGGGACCCTAATAAAGATATATGCCTGGGGCTGTGCTATTCTCCCTGCCTGCATCCTGCCTTGATCTCCCCAAGTGCCCCCACAAGACAGGCCTCCATTCTTGAAGGAAGTAATTAGACTGCGCTAATAAACTTCTCTACTTCAATTCTCTTGGTCTTTTGTTGAACCATGATTCACCATCTGACACTTTGGAGCTCTACTTAGCAAACATTAATTTAACAAAGTCGTATTTTGCTAGGCTACTTCCTTTATTAAAAGATGCAATTACTGACATGAATGACAAGTGGATGAGTTTCCCCCACTTCAAATGGTATTTCAAATTTGTATATTTGTTTGCAAAGTATCTGCAAATGACTGTTCAGATTTTAATAGGCAGGTGGGCTATTCCCACATTAACCCCCAGATCTCACGGGGCTAACTTGACAAAGCTTTTTTCACACTCACATTATAAATCTAACATTATAAATCTAACATCCACACAGAATTAGTATAGAGACTACCATCATGTAGCTA
The DNA here is from genome assembly GCF_009829155.1 of Mustela erminea. Lineage (NCBI taxonomy): Eukaryota > Metazoa > Chordata > Mammalia > Carnivora > Mustelidae > Mustela > Mustela erminea. The sequence continues at coordinate 100,466,212 of NC_045621.1, read as the reverse complement.
CACCACCTGGGAAATACGGCTTTCAGGGTCCAGGGAAGACAAAGCATAGAGGTGGTGTACCATTTTTAAATACTTATTCTCACTGTCCAGTGACCGGAGCTAATCACATATTCCTCTCCTAACTGTAGCAGGGGCTGAGAAATGTAGAGTTGTAGATAGAATATTTGCTGAGCAATACTATCTATCATTGACTTTTATGGATAAATTAGGAATTGATGGGAGTTGTAGAATGTTCCATGCAGGGAATTCATTGTTCAAATTACACAGTTCAAGGCACCATCATATACAAAGGAAATGGCTTCTGGGCTATCCTGAGAAAGGCCCAACACTTTTTGAGGTACGGCAGAATTTTGCCCCAGAGACACTTGACTTAGTGCAATTTTCAACTGAGAATGACACTCCACTGGGAGAATTCAACTCCTAGACGGAAGGGATGATTGGGAGTTAGCCTCAAAGTCAGACATAGGCAAGCCTCAAAAATTGTCAGGTTCCTGTTGACCTATTCCTACTCTTACACAGCATGCTTTCCGACCAACCTTGTACAGGGCCAAGTGGGCCATACGATAAGTGACCTGGAAGCTTTTCAGAAACTTGCATTTAGGAAACTTGCATTATAAAACTTGTGTTGGGCTGAATTAACACTACTTTCTTGTCAACTAATTTAGATAAGCATTACCCAACCCCACCTTTTTGTTTAATTTTTGTTTTCGTTTTAGTTTCTTTTGTTAATCAATATATCAAAACTATACTTTAGGTCTTGGAAACTACCAATATTTTCCCTATGCTTTTAGTAAATGATGATGAGAAGTGTGGAAGAAACTATTCTGGAAGAAAATATATTCCAATAATTGTTTCTGTGAATAAAAATTTTAAAAATCATCTTTAAGAAGTTTTTTATTCTCTGTATGTTTACATGTGCACATTCATATCCACAGGCATACCTGCAACAGTCCTTTTTGCCTTGAAAACCCTAGATCTTTCTGCTTTGTTTAAGCTTAACACAGCTCTGAATGGCCTAGCATGACAGTGTTTGCACAGCCATGCCCCTGAGCATTTTTCATTTCATACATCATTTACAACTGGCCCAGGTGATCCCATATATTCTGGACCTATATTCTTTCCCCACAGAAAGTTAAAGTAAAGCATATGTTTATCTGTAAAAAAAAAAAAATCCAGACCAATCACGCGTGGCCTCTTCTTTTCTAGCATTTTACTTCACCCCATCAGATTGCTAGCTAACTGGAAAAAAAGGCTGATTCTCTCCAAGATAGAAACCAAATTTCAGATTTCACAACTGCCGCTTGTGTATATGATGGAATTCATCTCTCTCCTGCATTCTGACCTGCTGCCTGAAAATTGTCACTGAAAAAAGAAAAGGTTGAGAGAGAAATACCATCAGGCCGCTTTCCAACCAAACATTCCTGTGCCCACAGTCCCAGAGTTCTAAGATAAGGTATTTTCCAAGTCAACAACCTAGAGGTACCGTGACTCAAAGGGCTGCCTTTCCTTGTATGACTGTAAGGATTTAGTCCAAAAGCAAATTTTAACAATTATGTAGAATTGATGCACATTAGCTGTGAGAAGTTTGGAGCTTCTGTATTTCCTAAGACAGAACCTTCATTCATCCTATCCTCTTGGGGATTTACATGGACAATTAAAAGTAGTTTGGCTCATGATGTGATATTGATGATTTGGTTAAGAAAAGGCACAGTATTTTAGAAGCTTTTCAAAGATTAGAGAGGCTGGTAGAGTATGTTGAAACTGCGCAATTCATAGTCTGTGCTGTTTTTCTCTACACTCATAATCAGACCCCCTGATGAACCCAAAACAAGGTAATTTTATAAGATCTTGGATTAACCAGTGGTTTCTCCAATAGGATACTTAAAGCGCAAGCAACCAAAGACAAATAGATATATTGGACTTTATTAAAACTAAAAACTTCTGTGATTCAAAGAGCACTATCAAGAAAATGAAAAGACAACCCACAGAGTAAGAGAAAATATTCATAAATCATAATCTGATAAAGATCAATATCAAGAGCATACAAAGAACTCTTACAACTCAACTGTAAATGGGCACTAACCCATTTGAAAAATGGGCAATGATTTGAATAGACATTTCTCCATAGATGATGTGCAAATGACCAATAAGCAGAAGAAAAGGTGCTGAATATCATGAGACATCAGGGAAATGCAAATCAAAACAATAATGAGATTCCACTTCATATCTCACTGTTGACTAGAATGTGTAGAAATTAGAATTCTCATACACTGCTGTTGGGAATGTAAAATGGCAATCATTTTGACACACAGTTTGGCAGTTCCTCAAAATGTTAAACATAGAGTTATGACAATAGGAGCAATTCTACTACTAGTTATACATTCCAGATAACTGAAACCTATTTACACAAAAACTTGCACAAGGATATGTATAGCAGTATTATTTATAATATCCAAAAAGTAAAAGCAATCCAAAGATTCCATCCATTGATGAATGCATAAATAAAATGTAATATATCCATACAAAGGATTATTAAGCTATATAAAGGAATGAGGTACTAATTCATGTCACTACATGAATGAACCTTCAAAGTATTATGACGAATGGAAAAAGCTAGAAAAAAAAAGCCACAAATAGTACGATTCTACTTACATGACATGTCTAGAATAAGAATTTTATAAAGACTAAAAATAGATTAGTAGTTGCCAGGGCCTGGTAGTAGAGAGAAGTAGAGAGAAATGGTACTTACACATGGATGTTGATGAGGGAGCAGGAGGCTGGCTGAGGACAAAGCAAAAGCTGGCGCCTTGCACCCCCCCCACCCGCTCCCCTCCATATGTGTAGCATTCCTCAGGCACCCCTGACTGCCATAAAATGATAAATAGTTAACTTGCTGGGGATCACAATCCTGCAAGACAGGAGTCTCCCTTGGTTTGCAAATGTCCTTGAGATTACAACAAAGAAGTTACCTTATCAATAGCCCAATTTCCAAAGACACAGAACTCAGTTCCTCAAGCCTAATGTCACCCTCCCCTCCATAAAAAAACCGAAGGAGGTAGAAGTAGAAGGAAAAGTAAATAAAGTTAAATTTCTTCTAAACCTAAATCTCATTAACAAGGATGCTTGATAGCAGGAATGTAACATTCCACCAGGCTTCCAATTGTCTTTACTTGATAGCAACTAAGCCTTCAATATCCTGATAGTATTCTTTGCCCCAATAGCCCTTCTGGACACCCCTTTGTCCTCACCTACCCAAATCCTGTGTATATAACCAACCACTCCTCACAACCCGGGGCAGCAGCTCTTCCTGCCCATGGGTCCTGTCCCCGTGCTTTAATAAACCACCATTTTGCACCAACGACGTCTTAAGAATTCTTTCTTTAGTCGTCGGCTCTGAACCTCCTCACCCCACCGAACCTGACTTAGGTTCTGGGACTTCATCAGATGTGAAGTTTTTTTGGGGGGTGGTAAAATGTTCTAGAATTACATAGTGCTGATGGTTACCCAATCTTGATACTATGTAGAAAATCACTAAATTTCACCTTCTAAAACAATGAATGTTATTGTATTGAATTATACCTCAATAAAAAGAAAAAAAATTATAAAGACTTGACCCTGCCTGTCTAATTATATACTTGTCAATATCTGATGTCTTACGTAGTGCCTAATATAGCAGACATATAATAAGGTTTTGATGAAACTACACTTTCTGCTGTATATATATAGTATATTGTTTCCTCTGGTAGTGCCCCTTAGACTTTGTCTTCACTCCCGAGATGTCCACTGTACCTTTCTGAGCCTCTTTGGTCTAACCTTTAGTGGTCCACAAATTTAGTCTTTTGTATCTGTGATGTGCATTCTGGAGAAAGAAGGAAAGAAAGAAAGGGAGGGAGGGAGGGAGGCAGGAAGATAGAAAAGGACTGACTCATTTATCTCATAAAATAAAACTATCCTGATATGTTCCTGGGAGAATTGGTTCAGACTCCATCTGTCTAAAGAGGATCTATTATTCTGGGATAATTCTGTCTGCAATTAGAATTTCTCCCACCCTTTAGTCTTACAAAAAGTATTAGTAGAAAATTCCCATGTTTTTAAGACCTAGATTTACTGTTAAAGTTGCTGTGGCCTCGGCATAACTGGGCTAATGGTACGATCTCCAAGCATCAACAGTGCTGTAGCTGGAAATAGACCATAACCAGGGAGAGGTGGAGGAAAAAAACAAAATAGAATATTAATCAAACAGCAAGACCAGACAAATACATTACTTCACTTGGCTTGGAATTAGAAGTTTGTTGTAAGACGCAGCCTTGTTGAGAAAGACTTGGACATCATAGAGTACAGAAATGACTGGGACGTGGCTGGCAGTTAAGAAAGAAGGAACTGAGTCTCAGTAATGGTTTCCAGCTACGTTTCTTTCACCAAGTTTTTAGTAGTCTAGATGATTACTTATCTCAGAAAGTCATTTCAATATTCTTGGTCACCATTCTTGACCTGTCATTTGATGAAGTTGATTAAGAGAACTGACATAAGGTACAGTGAGCTCTAAAATTTACCAACTTCCTTAATTTCATAAGGTTCTACTCTCCTCTCAGTCAAAACTTTCATTAAGGATAAAATGTGGTTCAAGGTTGGTGACGCACATAAGACCACTAAAGGAAATAGGAAGTTTAAAACTGTGAAGGGTCTGACATGCCATGTCTGACACCCACCTACAAGCTAACAAGTTAGTGTGCTGGTCACACATGTATAGGAGAAGCACCAGACCTCTGAGTCAAAGTACCTTATCCATACTGCTTCCCAAGCTCCCATTCCCCATGGGACAACACACTGAGGAATTGATACTGCCTGTGTGCAGTGAAGGTTGATACCATAAGCTAATCACACAAGTAGGAGACACAGAGCTTACATGGGGTAAAATGTGTTCCTCTTTCCTGGAGGGGGGGTGAGAGAAATAGAGAAAGAAGATGGTGGGAGAGTAAAGAGACATCCTTTAACTTTGGAATCCTTTGCAGGGAAAAGGCAAGCTCCTCCTACTGTATAACACTTGAAATGTAAACAATGGCTTTGAGGTGGATAGGTATTTTAAGTCCTTCTAACTTCTGAGGCCTGTTCACCATTCAAATCCTTTAACTCAGGTTAAGAATACTTGTAGTATTCTTTATTCAGAAAACCTAGGATTTTCAGAAATGTGAAAGTATGCACGGAGAGTTTTTCATCAACAGAAGGCATTAGGATTTCCTGTGATTTAAAATACACAGATCATAGAAATTTGGAATTGTTTATTTGAAAAGAAAGGAATGGATGCCTGGGTATCAGTCATTAAGCATCTGCCATTGGGTCAGGTCATGATCCCAGGGTCTGGGATTGAGCCCTAATTTGAGCCCCCCAAGTTGAGCAGTCCTACTTGGAGCCCCACATAGGAGTCCCTGCTCAGCAGGAAGCCTGCTTCTCCCTCTCCCACTGTCCCCTCTCTTGCTATCTCTCTCTCTGTCAAATACACAAGTAAAATCTTAAAAAAAAAGAAGAAGAAGAAGAAGAAAGAAAGGAATTTGCCTTTTTATAAACAAACTCAATCCACTAGATCTGAACCAAAAATGGTATTTTGTTGGGAAACACACAATAACAAAATAAATGATAATATTAAGGGAATGCTCAGGAATTCCAGCATGTAAGTTACTGGCATGATCTCTAATACTATTTTTGTGATATACTTGGAAATATTTTGCATGTATACACCTATTTGACATTTTTCACACCCAGTGTATGAGTGCATAGGACTGAGGGCATACCGTGTTTTCTTAACTTGAGGACTTATACAGTGAGATGTCATATTATATCTGATCTCAACTTCTATTTGGGCATACCTCCCTCTGCTCTCTTGTCTTAGTGGCTCCATATTGTATTACAAATAGACACATGCAACATCCCTGGGAAAGGTCTCCTTGACAGGAGTCTGTGCAGTTGCCATTATTGGTGAGAGTCACACTTATGATGTAATTGATCTAGCTGGAGTACCACATCTTGCCTGAAAGCTTAACCCTGTCCTTGGAGACATTTTGATTCATTCCTTCCATACCTCCAGTGTTCTGTTTGAATATACTCATTACTGGTAGTTGATTGATTTGAATCTTCTTTTTAGCTGCTGAACAGTGCTTGGCCTTTTTCAAAGGATCAACGCCCACACCTTTGGAGCAAATGTTAAGGATGTCATTGTCATGCTGATGGCACACTAGTGTCTATTCTTATTCAACCACTTGGGATTTAAACACCTCTCTCTTCTTGTTTTTGATTTCTGTGCTATTTTTGAGAGTACTATTCATTCTTATTTTCATGAATCATTCCTATTGTTTTCTTATCTTCTTCCAAGCTGCCTTCACCTTCCCACTAGTGGAGGCAACAACAACACATAAGTAATAAGGAGTACTGGCTTTGTTCCTAAAAAGTATTAGCAAACTTCATCACCGGACTCCTCTGTAACACAAGATCCTTATTTATAGGAATTAGTTAACAGATGTAGTGTTCAGACTAAACCGAGTAGCCAAGTTTAGTTACCCCATACAAAATTTTAAAACCAAACTGCGTTGGCTTTCTCTGCAGGGATTGCTTGAATCATTGATGCCTAAAACAGTCATGGATCTGTCCAAGGTGTAGAATTCTTCTAGGGGTACATACGTTTTTAATTCATTCTTTTAATGAAAGGCTTGATTCTTTTAAATTTATTCATTTCCTCAAGTTGATTATTAGCAAAATGGAGATGAGCAAAGACCATTTCAAACCTGTATCTCCTAATGGCATCTGTGACTAGTCTGTGATGTATATCCAGAGAATTATCTCAAAACAAACTCTTCTTCCATTTCTTGAAGCAAAGGTATAGCTTTTTTTTTTTTTTGAGTGCCATAATTGATTTAATTCATGATGATGTTAATTGTTTCCTCATCCCCTGGAAGAGAGATAATAAGTGAATTTTTTAAACTTGAAAATCTAGCATGGATTGAAAATTCTGGACTGATATCTCTTTTGGTCCATTTCTATAGAACAACTCTTGACTACTTTGGCTTCTTTTTTGCAGATTCTATTCCTGGGTCAGAGATGTTGCCACCTGGATGACAATCCACTGGAACTACCCTGCCTGAAGTATGCTTCTGGGCAGGTTGCACACATTGCCTGCTTTGCTCCTCCTGAGTCTTCCCCAGTATGATCTCTTGTGGTATTGTCTGGGGGTTGGGAGGAGGGTGGAGATGTAGATGGACTGGGCTGAGGGCATCTTCTTATAGTGCACTGAAAATAACTACCAGCTTCACAGTTCAGCCAAAAATGACAGCAAGGCTCTACCGTGATAGGTCCTTAAGATACAGGTTGTAGATTATCATGGAAAGAGAGGTGAGCCAAAATTAGGTACACTAGACATTATTTTTTAAGGGCTACAGAATCAGGAGAGAATGCTGGTCTTCTGGAGACCCAGCACATTGTTGCCATGCTTCCATCCAGAATTATCCCTGTGGTTGCTGCTGAGTGGAAATCACCATTAGAGATTCAAAATTATCAAGGTGTGATGGTTCATCTAGTTAGAACTTTAATCACCATGTCTTATACATATCTCTATACCAAAGACTTTATAAGAGTTTAGGTAAGAGAAACTGAATGTCCTAAAAGATCAGGTTGCAATTGAATACACACACGTATAGACCAGCATACATTGGAAGTTTGAGTGTGGGTATAGACTTAAGTTTATAAGTTTGCATGGAACACAGGTTTAGGGTGGTTGGCAGATCTATTCAGTTCTTGGAAACAGTAGGTCATGTTACAAGGAAAGAAAGGCATATTGGTTATTTCTCAAGAAATTTCATCCCCCTTCAAAATCTGGCCTAAATCCAATCTGGCCTACCAAAACAAAAGTCTATCCATCAAATACAGTGAGTTTATAAGAAGAGTGAAATACAAAATTAGCTCCCTAAGGGTAAAGTCATGGCTGTTGGTCAAAGAAGACTGTATTTTGAAAATGATGATCAAGGCTGATTCTATTGACATAAGTTGCCTCTCTTCCCTTCCTTCCTCCTCCCTTCCCTTTCCTTCTACATATATTTCTGATTTGTCCCATGTGAACTGTGTCATGGTATGATTATAGGCAACTCTCTCAACTTTTTTGTGTCCCTCCATCTGGAAATGCTGGAATTTAACTATAGGACTTTTAAAACTCTTTTCAAATCTAACATTCTATACCTATATCAAATAATTAGCCATCAGTCCATTTCCCAATAACCCAAACTTGAATAGAGGAAAACCAATGAATTGAATACCAGAATGATAATACTCTAACTATACTTAGTATTGATTCCAGAAGTTCTCATATCAGGTATTGTGAAATTTGGGCTATTTTAACAAAATAAGGAAGAAAGATGAAGGAATTCATCTCTATATTTTGTAATATTTTACCTTTATTTGAAATAGTTTTCAATGACTTCTCATATTTTTCCATTCCAAAGATAGGCCCTAAACAAAACTAAACATTTGGAAAAATGTTTTATTTCATCATTTCACAAAAAAGAAGGGAGGTGCACTCATCAATTTTCACAGATTTCCTCTGGAAGCAGAATTTCAAGACAAATCTACAATCCATCCTGAATTGAGAAAAAATATATATCATTAATTATTTTCAAGCGCTTACTAGGTAGAGATCACTGCAAAGGGAAACATAAGGAGCACTAAGGGTCATTAAAGACACCCTTGCCTTGAAAGCCCTGAAGATCCATTTGGAGAGAGAAAACACGTTCATAAAAAAAATAGCAAAAAATACATCATGTGAAGCATGAAAATAAGTCCCATAAAAACACACAGAAACAGGGGCACCTGGGTGGCTCAGTGGGTTAAAGCCTCTGCCTTCGGCTCAGGTCATGATCTCAGGGTCCTGGGATCGAGCCCCATATCGGGCTCTCTGCTCAGCGGGGAGCCTGCTTCTTCCTCTCTCTCTCTGCCTGCCTCTCTGCCTACTTGTGATCTCTGTCTGTCAAATAAATAAATAAAATCTTTAAATACACACACACACACACACACACACACAAACAAGCCACACAAAAATGGGAGGTGGGGCACTTTAGATGCGGTTATTCCCGACTCAAGGTTTTCAGCAAACGGCAGAGATTACGGAGACAAAAGTACTCTGCACGGTATGAAAAATCCCAAGGAAATCTCTAACCTCTCTTCTCCTTCATCACCCTCAATGACAATGCCAAAAATGAATCACATCTCTTTAGAGCTTCAAACGTCGTCACTGCCAGTTACAAAAGTGGCGGAAGTCTTACCTGGAGAAGGACGCGGTGGCTGAGCTGGGGCAATACGGGCTGCAGCCACCCGCCCCGCCCAGCCTAGGACCCGAGCACAGGACTCCGGAGGGGCGTGGTCAGGGCGGAGCACGCGACAGCCTCCTAGCGGACGGGCTCCTGTGTCCGGAGGGTTTGAATGCAAGGACAGAAAAAAGAGCTCAGCTGCCAAATGAAAATGTTCCGATTATTATCAGCCAATGGAAAACAAAATGAGGTGTGCGTTCTTTTTCTTCCTTCTTTTTCCTTCTTTTTCTTCCTTCTTTCCTTTCCTTCCTTTATTCTTTCCAATCTCCCCTCCCCATTTCCTTCTTTCCTTTTCCCCTTCCTTCCTTCCTTCCTTCCACCCTCCCTCCCTCCCTTCCTCCTTTCTTCTTTCCTTTCCTTCCCTCCTTCTTCCCTCTCTTCCTTTTTTCCTTTCTTACCCCCTCTCTCTCCCTCTCCCCCACTTCCTTCCTTCCTTAAATTAATTTTAAAATCTTGCAATAATCCATAGGTAGAGAAAAAAAGGCAGCACTTCTTAGGTAATTTGTCATTTCAGGCAAGCCAGCCTCTTAGGTCCCAAGCACCTTCCCTCGGAGTCCAACAAAGCCAGCCAAAAAAACAAAGGTAAAGAAAATTGAATGTTTTTGAAGGTCAGCAAGGCCTATCAGGGAGGCACTAAGAAGACATCAGCAGCTTTTTAACTGTGTTCCTGAAAGCCTTGCATTCCTTCCCTCACAGAAGGCGGAAAAGCTCTTTGACTTCCCTGGGAAAAGAAACCCTTATTTCCAAAATAAACTTTGAAGTTGTTTGAAGATGAAAGAGGAGACTTGCCTCTGAGCTAGAGCTGAAGCAGTGGGGAGGGACTACCGGTATTTTGAAATGTGCTTCAGAGAAACTTATTAGAATTTAAAAGGACTGTGTAAACAGATCCCCTAGGGCGCTGTCCCACTGAAAGCATGTGACAGGGTTTTAAGAGCATAACCAAGGCTAAGGTTGATGCTGACTACTATCAAAGTCTTATTTGATTATACAAAATGATTTCTCATTCAACTGAGAATATAAAAAGCAATTATTTCAGAAACTTACCTGTGAACTGAACTCTACTCACTCTCTCAATGTGATTTAATATTAGAGAGACAAGAAGGGAGCTGCATTACATCTAGCCTGATCATGGTACACCCAACACATTACAATGTTCCCTTTGACAGTCCTTTGCTTTGCTTGTTGGTTTCATCTGGAACCACCCTAACTTATAAAATGATACATAGAAACCTAGCCTTTTGTGATCAATTACTTTAGGAATCATAAAAAGCTCTTTGTATAGGCTCCTGTTAATTAATTGAGCACATATTATAACTGAAGTCAAGGAGTTCACCAAATGAGGTGCAGCAAATTGAACACAACCCAAGGAAATGTTGAAAGCAAAGAATGTTTTTATTAAAAAGATTTTATTTATTAATTTTAGAAATACAGCATGTGCACTCAAGAGGGGGAGGAACAGAGGGAGAGGGAGAGAGAGAATCCCAAGCAGACCTTACCTTGAGTGCTGAGCTTGGAGTCTGAGGCTGGGCTCCATCATGACCCTGAGATCATGACCTGAGCCAAAGTCAAGGGTTGGACCTTTAACCATTTGAGCTACCCAGGTGCCTGTGAAAGCAAAGAACTTTCATTTACTTATTGTGAGTAAGGAGGAAGGGAGATAGTTCTCAAAGCACTGTCTTCCTGTGGGGTAAGTACAGGCAGCTTCTATTCAGTTCTAGGGGGTGGGGGCAGGGAGCTGGAAAAGGCACTTTTGGTTCAATTGCACATGTGGCTTAGGTCAACATGCTAGTGCATACATCATATGTTGAAAAATTAGGGAAAAATTCTGCCCATAGGAGGAGATTTTAGTGTTATAATGAGCTAAAGTTCAGTTCAGGGGGGCTTCTGCACAGGTCCTCAGCTCTAATCTGGCTCAAACTGACTCTTTTAAGGGGCCATCAGGGGAGACAAATCTAGCAAGGGGCTATCAGATGAAACACCTAGTTGGGTGTCTCCTTGGCTGGAATTCTTGGCTCCACAAAGCAAAACAGATTCCTTCTGTTCCTTCCCTACTTTGTCCTTTACCCTCCTCTGTTCTACAAGTAGGTTTCAGCTAATAGCTTTTAGTAAATTCCTATTTAGTAAATTCCTAGTTATGTTTTAGATCACGTATATTGATATATATAAATATATATATGTAAATATTTACCTATATATAATAAATATATACCTATAGATGATATACTAAATATATATACTGTATACTATATACTAAATACTAAATATACATATATGCCTATATACTAATATACAAATAAATAAATATATATAACTATATACTGTATGTGTATATATAGGTAGATAGATACTATATTCCAGGTAAAAATACATATACACATATACATGTATATATGCCCTCCTCTTACCAATCTTGATGAAAAAAATGATATTCAGTGAGATCAATCAATTCCTTCTACTGCAATTAATTATAAGGACTAGGGTTTTAATCCAGCATAAATTTATCCTTAAATTCCGTAATAATGCCAGCAGATTGAAGGTTAAAGATCGGAAACTGTCACTATACCCACCTTCATCTTTCATCAATGTTCCAAACTGTTAAAATGCTGAACTGGTCCAAGTATTAAAGATTATCATGCACAGAATTGCAAGGTCACCATTCCTCACCACGAATCTGACCACTGAGAGCTCCCAGGCAAGCAGTAGAGATTTGTGTGGATGGGGCCATAGAAACAAGGGTTAGCACCAACTGTGTACTTAGTATATTGGCAGCAAACAATCTGGGTGACTGATCTTTCTTTTTGCTTTGGCAAAGCATAGAAGTAGCCTTATAATGAATACTTTTAGGAGGAATTTAGTGATACTTAAGTACCTTTGAATAATGGGCCTAAAATTCTTGGAATATTTTCCAACATATTTCTCCCTTCTCTGTGAATTTGCATTTTGGTTCCACAGCCATTACAATGTTATGACAGACCCATGAGGGCAGATTGGGAAAAAAGTGTGATGTGTCCCAAATGAAGGAGAAGTAGAAGAGGAGTGGAAGGAAAGAAGCTAGAGGACAAGGCATGCGATGTGCACGGTCTAGCTTCTAAATGTTGAGGGTAAAAAAGCCTAGAAGTGGATGCAAGGCAACTGGTGAGTTCTAAAGGAATCTTGGAGAAGGTCTTGTTCTTGTTTCTCAGAGCTCATTTAGAGAAAGTCCAACCTCCTTGAGAGAAACCATGTACTCAGCAAGGTTTGGAAACTAACCACGTACTGCCAACTAAAAGGAAGATTGGAAATAACCTGAGAGAAATGAAGGTGGGTTCGTGGGGAGCTCCCTAGAGAACCACAATCCAGAATCCAGCCCAGGAAGGAGAAGGAAGCAGAGAAGTCCAGGACTCCGGGATCAGCTCACTGCTGGGGGCCTCTGGCTACAACGGGTGCAGACCTCAGGACCGGGGCTACGGCACAGCACATGGACTTCAAAGGTGTATGCAGCGTAATTTGCATTTAAGCAGGAGTCACAAGACACCCGACTCAGGAAACATCACCTCAGATGACTCGGTGACCACACAGGTTGAAGGACATATTCTAAGAGACAAGCAAGGATCCAAAGAACAACACAGGGACCAGAAACATAATGGGTCTCCCTCTCTGATACCAAGTTTGATTTTATTAACTTCTCTTTCTGCCGACCCCACATTTTACTCATACTATGTTCAATTTTTTGTTGTTGTTGTTCCATATAAATGTCCATACATATGGAAAAGCATAAGTGAGGGAATACTACATTTATATTGTGATATGCAGCTTGTAAAATGATGCTGTATGCATAAATTAGGTGTGGAACTTTCCTTTTTGGTGACGGGAATAATACTGTCAATACAGTAGTTAACCAAACTACCATGCTTCAGGCCTCACGTGCTTTAATTGCCAAAGGCTCACCCGACCCTCTGGAACTATGCTGCCTCTAGCCAATATGCTTAAGGATCTTTGTGCCCATTTGTGTGCGGTTGGCCAGGAGCTACCCCTGCTCACTCTTAATTCATCAATTTGAGAATAAGCGCATGGTCTGCTTCCTGGACTGAAGGACTCACTTCCACACAAGGAAAGTACTCTTGTCAATAATGTGGTTTTCAGGGTCCACATGTTTCTTAGGACATTGTCTGTAATTCATTGTCTTGAGGACCAAGGAGCACTCTCACTATCTCTTTGTCTATTCAGTCCAAAAGCCCACTCTCTGGTGCGACTCATCAGAGGCAGAATCACACAGAAGTTAACAAGGTAGGCTCTGAAGCCAATTGGTCTGGCTTCAGATGTTGGCTATGCCAGTGTCTTTGAACTAGTCAGCTAACTTTCTGTGTGCCTCCACATTCTTACTTAAAAAATGGAGAAAGATGCATACCACAAGCTTTTATAAGGATTAAATAAAGTTAATACATACAAATCATTTAGAACTATATCTAGAAATTTCACATAAATGGTAGCTAATGTTGTCAATATAACTCTCTTTTTCTCTCCTCATGGTAATTTTTTCATCCTCGATGATCTGTGTTGACTGAAGATTCTCCTAGTCCACTTTGCCCGGTTCTCCCTAATTCTGACTCTCTGGGAGAAGGTATAGTGTATAGTAAACACTATAGTGTATAGAAACTTCCTTTCAGAAGGTTGCCTGGAACCTTGTGGAAATTGGTTCATCCCTTTTTCCAAAGCTCGGCTTTCCAACACATGGAGGACAGAGAGCCTTTCTAAGTCTCATCCACATAGAGGGTAAAACCTCAACCTCACCAAAACAAAGTCTTATTTATATACCTGTTCCTTGGGAAAATGTGTGCCTACTTTTCTTACAGGAACGTTACTGAGAGATCCCTCAAGTGATACTTGTTTCCAAAATGGAAAACTTAATTCTTCTTCCCCTGTTCCTGTAAATGGAACAGCTGCGGTTTGTCTTTACGAGAACGCAACTAGATGTTTTGTCACACTTGCACGCTTCATGACGTATGTATTGATGTAATTAGATGACAAAATTAGATGTTCAGCTATATAAAAGGGGAGGTCGACATTATTAAGTCCAAGTAGTGTGCTGGATACTTTACGTATTGAATCTCACTGACTTTTAGAGAGCAGATATCATGGTCTCCCTTCTCAAGATGTGGAAACAGATTAGTAACTCAGGGTCACAAGGAATTTGGAGAGCAAAGACATGAACCTGGGTCTGCTACACATGGTAAGTGCCAGTTTCCAGGAAGCTTTGATGCCTCTCTAATGAAGTAGCCAGCAGTGATGCCTGGTTTCCTGTTACACTTTTTCAAACGTGTATCAGATGCACAATTAAAAAATAATTGTTACAGATATCCCATTTTGATGGAAAACTATTTCATTAGTGTTACTTAAATATGTATAAATAATAATGAGGCATAAACTGTTAATGTTTATATGACTTATCCAATTTTTTTTAATCTTTTTTACTTTTTTTGAGGGGGAGTGGAAATGAACAAGAAAGGTGGAGGGTCAGAGAGAGAGAGAGGGAAAAGCAGACTCCCCACTGAGCAGGAAGCCTCATGTAGGGCTCGATCTCAGAGCCCTGAGATCATGACCTGAGCCGAAGACAGATGCTTAATTAACTGAGTCACCCACAGGTGGTAGCTGACCACTGCCACCCTATCACTTAACTGACAGGTGCCCCTCGCTTACCCAATTGTTAAAGCAAATAACAAAATATTAAATAAAAACAACTAAAAACATAAAATTCAATAAACTACTTTAGTATCATCATTGATGTTACACATCAGAAACCAAAGAGAGGCTTGAATATCAATGGGAGACTCAGTGCTAAGAGCATGTTCATGAATCCACCGTGCCCTCCAGGGTCATCTGAAGACTCCACTCTTCACCATGAACTCCATGCCAACTACAGAGGACCACTCTTCATGTGGCAACCACGCATGTGTCATCATGGCCACCATTGCCCTCGGTAGGTTATGACAAATGATCATGCTAGGTGTTGATTCAGCCTCTGACTTTTTTGTCATAAGCCCACAGCAGTTAAAAAATAGTATTCTGGGGCTCCTGGGTGGCTCAGTGAGCTAAAGGCTCTGCCTTCGGCTCAGGTCCTGGGATCGAGTCCTGCAGGGTCCTGGGATCGAGCCCCGAATTGAATTGGGCTCTCTGCTCAGCAGGGAACCTGCTCCCTCCTCTCTCTCTGCCTGCTTGTGATCTCTGTCTGTAAATAAATAAATAAATAAAATCTAAAAAAAAAAAAAAAAAAAAGAATAGTATTCCACAGCAGTGTATAGTTTCAAAATGCCAGGCAAAAAATGTCAATTTATTAAATTTAGAAACAGAAGTCTTAAACCTATCAAAAGATTTCAATTGTATAGTTAGTGGGGGAAAATTATCTTTCTAACTGCTAAGAGTATTCAGAATGTATATGTAGGTAAATGGGTAGTCTTGAGTATTTTTCATATTAGAATATATTAAATTAATAATGGTGAAACATCCTGACAATGTATTACATATATTTTAGTATTTGTTTATAGTGCCTTCACCTGGATAATTCAATATTTGCATGAGTGTGCACATAAATGATCGTGATTTGTGTATGAAAAAGCACAAGCTGTTCAGATTGTTTTCTAAATTATTGATTATTATTAAGATGTATATGCACACAATCTGTAAAAATATCCTAGCTGGCTTAACTCTCATCTGTGTAAAAGTTAACTTCTTAGAATGATATAGAGAGACTCCAGACTGTGGCTCTGTATGGGCATTCAATCTTATCTTCTAGAATTCCTTAGTTAGCCCTTTATTCTTTGCGAATACCAAACCGCTTGCACTTCTCTGCACTTCTAATGTTACTGCAAGACTCCCTATCTTTGTACATGCTGATTCTTTCTTTTTTTTTTTTTTTAAAGATTTTATTTGCCAGAGAGAGAGAGAGTAAGCGTGTACACACAAGTAGGCGGAGAGGCAGGCAGAGGCAGCGAGAGAAGCAGGTTCCCTGCCCAGCAGGGAGCCCAATGCGGGACTCCATCCCATGACCCTGGGACCATGACCCGAGCCAAAGGCAGCGGCTTAACCCACTGAGCCACCCAGGCATCCCATAAATGCTGATTCTTCACCAGCAATACCCTCTCTTTCTCTACGGGTTTGCTGACTCTGTCTAGGCAACCCAGATGTGTGTTGTATAGGAATTTATTTCATCATCACCCAAACGAGAGAGGAGTTGAGCGTTTCTTGCTTTGTGATACTCCAATCCTTTGTACTTTATTGCCCCACTGCCTTATACTTGTTTGCTTACTTGACCATCTTTCCCATGAAAAGTCTGTTCCTTAAAAATAGAGACTATGTTATTTATTTGTGCCTACATGGCACTTAGTACAATGTATGGCACAGAGGAGACGTTATTTAATGGTTGGTCATGGAGTAGATGGACATGCTTGATTCTGCAAAGACGAATCTAAGAGGGTATGGGCTCTACCAATAAGAAGCTCAAATCTAAACTATTGAAGGATTATACCCTTGTTGTATTAGCAAAGACAGATGTCTCAATTGAGTACGACTCAGAGCAGAATCGCTGTGTATACTTGAAGATGAAAGCTATGGGTCATAAAATGCTTTATGCTGGAGAAATACTGTACAGCAAAATGGATTACACACAAAAAAATGAACTTTATCATCTCCACAGCCTCTATCTTGGGCAAAAAATGTAAAATGCAAAACAGACATTGTAATGACAATGCGTCAGAGACAGAGGAAAAAACCAAGACAGAGAATTGTGTGTACGCGCACACATTTGAATAAATTGGAGAACTTTCAAGAGGCTCACAGGGCGTAAAATATCTATTACGACTCAACAATTCTCTCATTTAGCATGAAAAACACAATCTCTCTATGTTATGCTGCCAATATGGTGATGCTCAAGTGGGAATACACAGATTGTCAACACTGCTGGTTATTCATGTCTGCACACCAGCCAAAGATAAAACATGTGCAGAACGGGAAGGATTGAGTTTGGGGACTCTACAAAACTATCTTTGCTCACTCACTGAATAAAACTCATGTGTAAAAACACAAACGCAGTGTAAGTCAAGTTAGGAAAGCAACTCAGAGCAGATTTGCAAAAGTTAAACAAGAAGCCTTTGGAGGGAGAATATTTCAAAGCAATCTGCTTAGTGAATTTCATAGCCTGGGGGCCTGACATCTGTAGACAGCCAAATGCCTGTAGGAAACTAATGAGGAGAACATACAAATTAACAGCACACAGTCTAAATCAATAGCATTCCTTGAGAGATGTAAAAACATTATCAAAAGGCAAATGGGGTGAAAGTAGATGACAATTATTCCAGCATTCTCCCCAAAGTATTTTTCTCTACCCTTAAGCTACAGGGATATAAATACCTCCTTTAGAGAAGTTGACACTTCTTTTTCTTCAGCAATAAGGATGATTTAGTAATGAATGGGTGCTGGAATGAGATAGACCTGGGCTCCAATTCTTGTCCTCTCCACTACACATTGAGTGTCTTCGTTGAGCCACAATCCTCTTCTCTGCAAAGGGAACAAAATGACCCCTTCCTTTTAGGACTGTTGTAAAAATTAGAGATAAAATTTGCAGCATTTCAAACACAGTAAATGAAACTTGGTAAACACTCAAAAAACAGTAACTGTTAATATAACCATCTTCATTATTCTAAGAGTTTAGGAATGTTCTGTTAACACTGACCAAGAATTCCAAGTCCCTGGCCTAAAGCACCTATTCTTTTCTAGATGAACTGAAACAGCAGAACGTAATCTCCCAGACTTGCCTACACCATCCATTCTCCTTGTTAAACTGCAACTTAAAGGATATTCATTTCTAAACTTGTTTATGTTCATACCAACTGACTTGACCCTCAATTACATTCTTATTTCCTTGTTCCCTTTTTTGCTTGGCCAACACCTAAATCCTCCCTTTGTTGTGCTATGTTGGCAGTCTTTTTTCAAGGATCCTACATATTCTCATTACTTCTACTAACTTTTATAACAAAGAGTCACTGGCAACAATAATTCAAGGCAAGCTATTCATAAACAAGAGTGATTTTAATTATTTATTTGTATCAGTGAAGACTTTCAATTTGTCAAAGGCTGTTAGTGCTTCTTATCTATTTCAACGTGTAAAACATGGCACAAAACGGCTGCACTTCCTGCTGGGGTCCATTCCCATCTCTTCACTTGAGTATGTTCACACTTGAGCATGGCACATCATCAACCAGGGTTCAGGGGCAAGGAGGGATAGTTTCTAAAATGACATTTTGCTTGCTTTGAAGGTTTAAGTTTTCTCTTTCTGTTAGAAGTCTAACCATTTGTTAAGCATGGTTGACCCTGAATTTTTTTTTTTTTTTGAAAAATTTTCACCACAAAACTAATTGGAATTTATTAACTAGTTTCTACTGTTCTTGTCTGTACCTCTTGCATAGTACTTACGTTGTGTGACAAAGTATGTTTCTCTGTGTGTGCTCAGTGTTGTTCTTATGTGCTGCTTGCTTTTCTGAGGAGGAATGTCTTTGAGTTCCCAGTGACCAATTAGTCCAATTCTATTGCTTTTTAGGAGGAGGATGATGATGATGATGATGATTGTGTTGGATTATTCTACAAGATCAAAACTGTTTCCAAAAGTCTAAGGAATCTACTCATATTACTCTTAAATATATGTGTTTTATATATATATATATATATATATATATATATAATCTTAAATATATGTGTAATTTGTTCTTTAGATTTATTTTAATAATAATGAAAATAATAAACAATTTGAAACATACAAAAAAATATGAAGGACCATGAAGCTATTGCATAACACCCATAGGTGACCATTCTTAATATTTACAAGGTATATAAAATACAAAGCAACATATTTCATATATGTGTATACGTATATATATGTATATAAATACACATTTAATAAAGTTCTGATTGGTTTTTACACTGTTTGTAACTGGTATTGCGGTTGTTGTTTTGAAAACACATTACTGTTTGAAAACAGAAATGCTACCATATAAACAATTTGTTTTTAAAAACACAATTTTTAGTGATTGCTTTTTTTATTGTGTAAATACACTATTGTGAGCAGAATTATTCTATTCAGCATGGGTGGGGAAAGCACATTCTTTTCTGTCACTCATGAAGGACATTTCCCTTTACCCTCAATGGAGGAGGTACATTGATATGAACATTTTCAGTCTCCATCTCCCAAAGGTTAATTATGGGGTCCCGTTTTCAGTAAGTGGGGTCATGGTGTTAAAGGTTATTATTTCTGGAAGGAATTGATTCTTTTTCATTTTGATCTTGCAGAGGCCACTGGCACACTTTCTGTGAGTTTCCTTGCTCTAAGCACTTTGCTCTAAAAACCTGAGGCAACATCTTTCTAGTGGGGTGGGAAACTTGGCTGTGTCGGCAGTTTTTTGTGTAGAGCTCTGGGGTAGATAACTCAGGGATTGCTCTCCCAGGCTTTTCTGAATCCAGGATTAATTAGAAACTAAATTCTCTAATCTGGTCATTACCTGAGAGCTCTGCATATAGGGAGTGGTAAGAGGTCATCTTTTCAAACGTTGCTAAAGATAATATTTTGATCTCTGTTAACAAGTGATTATTAGGTCTGTTCTATCAGTTAGAACCAGAAGGAGAGGGGACTTTCCCTTCCAGTGTATTGAGCCAAATGAGTATCAAAAGGCAAACTTGGAACCTAATGTAGCTCAAATTATTTTATGGTGATATGATTTATAAACAGCAAAATGCACAGATTTAAGAGTATAGTTGAAGGCATCCATCTAAAAACTCCCACCATAATAATTGTAAAAATGCCCTTTGTGACCACTTCCAATAAATGTCCTGCCCACAACAGGAAGCTATTATTCTGATTTCTATTTCACGTTTTCTTGGATTCTTGTAAGTAAAATCAGATAGTGTATACTGTTTTGTGTCTCTTCTTTCACACAATATGTTATAGAGATATATTCATGTTGTATGTATCAGGAGTTTATTTCTATATTCCACTGAATATGTAACAATCCATTCTTTTGTTGGTACATATTTGTGTCATTTCTAGTATATTCCTGTGCATGTCTTTAGTATATATATATATATTTTTCATAGCTCTGAATAAACACTTAAAACTGGGATTCCCAAGGAGGTGCTGGATAGGTGGCTTAGTCTGTAAAGTGTCTGACTTAGGCTCAGGTCATGATCCCAGGGTCCTGGGTTCAAGCCCCGCAATCCCAGGGTTCTGGGATAGAGCCCTGCATTAAGCTTTCTGCTCAGCAGGGAGTCTGCTTCTTCCTCTGCCTGCCACTCCCCTGTCTTGTTCTCTCTCTCACTCTCTCTTTCTGTCAAATAAATAAATAAAATCTTTAAAAAAAAAAAGAACTGGAATTGACAAATCATAGGGTAATTGTAGTTTTAACTTCCTTAGGATTTGCTATAATGCTTTCCAAAATGATTGTACCATTTCCTTTGCTGCTAGCATGAGAGTTCTGGGTGCTCCAAATGCTCACGGATATTTGTCAGTTGTTTTTATTTAAAGTCATTCTTATGTGTGTAAAGTGGGATTTCATTGATTTTATTGTGGTTTTAATATGCATCTCTCTAAAGATTAATTATGTATGGTAGAAAGAACTGAAGGAAATTTATATTATTGTAACTAGAAGACACTGAGAACGTAGAGCCTAGAGAGGTTAATAATAATTGCATGTAAAACACAGGAGAGACCAGAGCTGATGTCATGTTTGTGTGAAATCTTTTTAATGGACTAATGACTAGCGAGTAACATATTAGCCACTCTTTGAGAAGATAAATTATAAGACCAGACATGTGAGTAATTCCTTAAAAACAGATCAATGTTATTTAAAGGGGAACTTGGAGCAAATAGCTCGGAACTAAACATATTTTATCTGTATAGGCCTTAGTTTTAAATTCAGTCTTAATGCTATAAAAATGATAGCCTAAATTGAAATTTTATTTTATACATACCATTAAAAAAACTCAGCAAAATATTTGATTTTTGAGATAGCTGCAATTTGTTCTCTCTTGGCTTCCTGCTCAGTTGTTTGCAATAAGCTTATACCAAATACAAATACTACTGACAGTTTTTAATGCGAGATTCAACGTGAAGCTTTGTTTCTTTCACAATACACTATCCAGATTGCATTTAATTAAGAAGTGATTATGTAGTAAAAACATTGACACAAGGAGGCTCATTTTATAATTTTTCTTCGAAATGAATTTTGAAAACGTGAAGATTACAGATGGAGAATGCAAAATTTTGTATATATTTGATTATCCACTGGGTGGCGCGCACGTGTGTGTGTGTGTGTGTGTGTGTGTGTGTGTATGTGTGTGTGTTAGAAAGGGTATCTATCCATTAAGCCTTGAAGATGGAAGGAACTATCACCTGTGTAGGGTTATCAGTCAAATAAGTCAACATTAATGGTTGATTAGTGAGCTGTGGAGTGTCAACAGTACTTAGGTTCTTCATTTGTGAAAGGACAAATATGAATAAAGAGAAATCAAATGGAACTGGCAGAGTCATGCACTTGGCTTTTTGGGGAGGTAGGGGCAGTGTATGATGGTTTTTCCTTTCAGGATAGGGAGCTAAGCAATTTTAGATGGAAGCAAGATACATTTAATGCTAAGAAGACATGATTTTGGAATGAAGAGACTGGAGGGCAAAATAAGAATTGGTTTGAGGGCATATAGAAGACGCTTGGCAAAAAGTTTGGTAGCTAGTGAATAGGCTGTTTTGGCTATGTTTTCCTAACATACAAATGAATATTACAAGACTAGTTTTCATTGCTGTGGCTATTACCATCAGGCTCTGGGCTCTCTGCTCAGTGGAGAGCCTGCTTCCCCTTCTCTCTCTGCCTGTCTCTCTGCCTACTTGTGATCTCTCTCTGTGTCTAATAAATACATAAAATCTTTAAAAAAAAAGTCATTCATTTACTTATAAATCTCAAATTCTTAAAAAAGCCTATATACTTTTGTTTTACGTGAAATACTTCATTATTGGGTAAACTTAAAAAAAACACATTAAAATGACAAAATGTAAGACGAGATATATTAGAGAAATAGTAAGATCAAATACCTGTCTATACTGCATGTGAATTTATAAGTATCTCAAAATAAAAAGTTCAACTAAAATTGTTTAATAAAGGAGGTACTAAATGAGAAAACAAAACCAATGAAAACAAAATTAAAATTAATGTAAAGATCACAATTAAAATGCTGACATAAAACCACCTTAAGATATCACTGCATAGGGGCAACTGGGTTGCCAGGGGCAACTGGCTCAGAGGGTTAAAGCTTCTGCCTTCAGCTCAGGTCATGGTCTCAGGATCCTGGAATAGAGCCCCACATTGGGCTCTCTGCTCAGCAGGGAGCCAGCTCCACCCCCCCACCCCCACCCCCCACCTGCCTCCCTGCCTACTTGTGATCTCGGTTTGTCAAATAAATAAATAAATAAATCATAAAAAAAGAAAAAGGTTCTACAGCATAGACACCAAAATGACTACAAGTTTTAAAAATAAAGATTAATGATACAAAGTTACAAGACATGATATGGAAACATTGGAACTCTCCTACAGCACAGTTCGGAATAAAATTCATTACGGATATTTTGTAAGACATTACAGATACTTTGTAAATACTAGCGGTACTTACAAAATGCTATCCATTTCTGGGTTTGGGCTCAAGAACAGAAAGTGCATATGTCTACCAAATTATAGGTGCATCGCAGTTTTATTCACCATATGCCAAGAGTGGAAACTATACAAATCTCCATTAATAAAAGAATAGAAAAATTATAGGAAATTTCATACAAGGGACGGCTATGCAGCCATTAAAATATAATAATTATTGATTCATGCGACAAAATAGATGAGTTTCATAGACATGGTCATTATTATCACAGCAAAGATGTCATTGCTAAAGTATACATACCATATCATCCGATATATGTGAAGTTCAGGGACAGGTAAAATCAACTGATACTGAAAGAATAGTGATTACCTCTTGGAGATATTGCTGATGATAAATAGCTGAAGGGAACTTCATAATATTCTAGATTAGTTACCGGATCTGGCTTAAGTCTATACACTTAAGATTTGTAAATTTTACAAACATCATTTTATATGTTTTATAGGTCCTTTTTAAAAAGACTTTTAAAAAAAAAGATTTTACTTATTTATATGAGAGAGAGCGAGCACATGCTCTCTGAGGGGCAGAGGGAGAGCAAGAGAAGCAGACTCTCCGCTGAGCAAGAAGTTTGATGCAGGACTTGATCCCGGGATCTCAGCACCCCAAAATCATGACCTGAGCCAAAGGCAGATGCTTAACCGACTGAGCCACCCAGGCGTGGCTAAAAAGCCCTTTCTTAATAAATAAATATGTGTAAGCTATCCAGAAATCAAATACTTACAGAAAAAAAACCTCATTTCATGTGATCAAATATCTGATAGTTTTTCTTACAGCAATTTTTCTTACCTCAATTGAAGTATATTATTAATTGTTTGTGAAAAATTACTTTAAATGGTAGAGAAATGAAACTTCCTACATGTGAAGAAAGAAATATCACAGTCTGGATATAACGTGGGAGGAACAACTCTATCCCGCTTCAATTCTTGAGGGCATTATTCTATTAATGCACAATACAGATAGCACGCATGCAATGACAACTCCGTCTCAAGGATAATACTCTTTTAAATGCTCAGCTCAAGAAGGTAGGAAAGGTTGTAATACATATTAGAAATACTTCCATCAAAGAGAAGGATAGCTCGAGGGGTGTGTTTCAGTGTCTCAGAATATTGACTTATTAGCATCCTTTCTGTGCTGGGTGAATAAGGCTACCGTAAGGTTATTTGCAACTCCAAAAGCCTTGTTGCTGGAGAAATAGATGTTGTTACCTCACTCTCTGGGAGTTCTGACTGCCACTTTATGCCAGAAGATTACACAGGAGTCTAAAGTACCCAGATTTTTACCTCAGCCATTAGGAGGCTAGGAGGGCTCCAAGTGACTTTGGATAATCTTGTTCACTGTATCTGATCTACTCTGCTAGATGGAAATGGAGGGAGATTTTTGAGACAGGGGAAGAGAGAGAAAAAGAAAGAAAGAGAAGTAAAGAAGATTTACAAGCGTCAAATCAATTTCTCCCATGTACAAAAGGACTTCAACAGCAAGGATGCGTTCCCTTGACATGGGTTTTTTAAGATACCAGGAGATTTAGAGGCTGCAGGGATTCATAGAAACATCCTTTTCTGGCCCTTCCTCATCCCCTGGGTGTAGGGGAGGGAGTAATGGAGAGAATTGCTGTTGGGGAAAGGATATAGAATAAATGACTGAAGATCACAGAGTGTAACACGCAGGAAGGAGTCTGAGGTCTACTCTTCTACGGGAGACCAGGAGCTGATATCACACACCTGTCACATGCTGTCTCAGCAACTGATTTCTGAGCTTCTGGAAACAACATCTGAACCTGGCATCATGCTCACATTCTGCACACCACGTAGGGAATTCTTGTCTTTTGAGTGATGGGTTACCAATTGGAAGCTGTTTGAACTTGACAACTCAGCATCAGGAACAGTGAAGGTTAGTTAAAGATTAAAGATGAAAATATCTTTCCCTCAGTTTACCACCATCTCCTCTATTTAGAGACCACCCAGAGAGTCCACTACCACTGGCCTTAAGGAAAACAAAAGCAACACCACACCAAGCCCCAAGATGAATATGCCCAGTCCAAAACAGTGGCAAGGGCGCCTGGGTGGCTCAGTGGGTTAAGCCGCTGCCTTCAGCTCAGGTCATGATCTCGGGGTCCTGGGATCGAGTCCCACATGGGGCTCTCTGCTCAGCAGGGAGCCTGTTTCCCTCTCTCTCTCTCTCTGCCTGCCTCTCCATCTACTTGTGATTTCTCTCTGTCAAATAAATAAATAAAATCTTTAAAAAAAAAAAAAAAAAAAAAAAAAAAAACAGTGGCAAGACTACAGAATTCCAGAGATGTGTGAAGACACTTACTCCTTCAGTCATTCTTGATGTAAGTATTAGGGCCAACACTGCATAACTGAAATATGAATGGCATAGAACAGCCCCACCCCATATTTTTTAGGCCTTAATATGATTGTGAACTTGCTGAACACGTGGCAAGTCAGTGGTACTGATGTCACCTCATCTCTACACTCTCCATTTGTGATGATTATCTGAACTCTTACCATTTTACAGAGTTTTTTAAAGTTATACATGAAAGAAATTACAGAGACTCCATTAATATCTCTATTTTATCCGATTGCCCAAGGCATGGGCGTCATAGCAGGGTATAGACTGACTGCTAATCATGAAAATACGAATCATCTCTTTGTCCTTAACCGGGATGATGTCTTCTGTTCCCCTGGAGTCTGTAATTGTCTGGGTGGACTGAAATAATCACACATTTCAGTTCATAGTTCAGGGATCACTAGTCCTGCCAAGGCTCCTCTCTGTTATATTTCATAATTTTTTAAAAAATTCCCCCTTGTACTCCCTAAGTATTTTCCCCTTGATTTTCTTTTAGTTTCTGTGACTATTTTTAAATCTCAAAATAATATACTATTTAATTTTGTACATTCCTGAAAATTCTGTGCAATATAGAAAGTTTTCTAAACTTCTCTTTACTCAATAATATGTTTAAAGAATCATCCGTGCCAGGTGCCTGGGTGGCTGAGTTGGTTAACGACTGCCTTCAGCTCAGGTCATGATCCTGGAACCCCAGGACTGAGTCCCGCATTGGGCTCCCGGCTTGGCAGGGAGTCTGCATCTCCCTCTGACCCTCCCTCTTCTCGGACTCTCTCTCTCTTTCTCTCAAATAAATAAATAAAATCTTTAAAAAAATCAAGTTGTTGGGTAGAAGTCTCATTCATTTTCACTGGTGTCTAGTTTTTCATTATATGATTATTGTTATTTATCTACTTTATTATCTTTTTTTTTTTCCCCAGAGAGAGAGAGAGAGAGTTGGGAAGGGCAGAGGGAGAGAGAAAAACTTATGCCTGATGTGGGGCTCAGTCCCAGGACAGTAAGATCATGACCCAAGTGGAAATCAAGAGTCCAATGCTTAACCAACTAAGCCACCCAGGCAACCCTACCCTATTATCAATGAACATTTCTTTTTTTTTTTTTTTCAGACTTTTTGCTATTATGCACAGTGCTGCAATGGACATTTTGTACTTTTATTCTGGGGCATGTTTGCAAGATGACATCCATGTTATAAAGCTAGAAGGGGAATTTATAGAACTTACAGTACACACTTTTTATTTTTCCAACATGCTATTTTTTCTGTTTCTTTTTTTTTAAATGTATATTTCCACCAGCAATATGTGATTATTTTTCTTATTCTTTACCTACACTACTCATTGTCAGACTTCATCTTTGCCAATTTGCCAGATGTGCAATGTTATTTCATTATGGCTTTAATTTGAAAAATCCCTGATTATTTTGAGATCGAGCATCTTTTTTATATATCAGTTGCCTACCTGTGAATGCTTCTCAATAAATTACCCTTCCAAATCTTTTGTTAGTTTTTCTATTTTTCTGTTATTGATATGCAGAATATTTTTCTTTTATATGTTCTGGATGCAAATTCATTGTTAGTTATCCATGTTTTAAGTATCTTCTTCCGTTGTAACTTGTCTTTTCTTGATCTTTTGTGAGATTTGATTAGCAAGTTTATTTATTTTGGAAAAAAAAATTATATATATATAAAATCTATTCTTTTGTTTTTCGTGTTAAACTGTCCTGTTTAAGAAATACTTCTCTATCCAAGGTCTTGATATTCTTTCACATTGTTTCTGAAATTTTAGTTTTGTTTTGACAATTAGATCTTCATCCAACTGGAATTAATATTTACATATAGTACAGCTAGGAGGACAAACTTCATTCTTTTTAATCTACATAATAATTATCCTAGTAGTTTTACTGCTAAGCCTATCCTTTAATCAATGATCTTCATTATGAGTTCTGTCATTCTTTGTTCTGATGCTCTATTGTTTTACATTATTCCGTCCATCCACATTCAATGCTGGGCTTTCTTCATTACTACTGATGTATGATAAATCTTTGTGACCAGTTTACATTCCTGTTTCCTTTCCAGGATTCATCTTATTCATTCCTGGATCCTTGATCATCTACACCTATTTTGGATTCTACATGTAAATTAAAACAAACAAACAAACAACAACAACAAAAACACTTGGGTTTTGGTTTGGATTGAATTAAATGTTTAGATCAATTTTAGGAGAATTGAAACATTAAGATTTTGTTTTTTAGTCAATGAACACAGTCTATCTCATAACTTATAGTATGATCTCCTGTAATGGCTCTTAGTCATTAAAAAAACCTGCTTATAAATTTCTTACACATGTATTTTTAGATTTATTCCTAGGTTATTTACATGTTTGCAACAATTAGAAAGAGTATTTTAAACTACATTTCTTTGTTGTCTTATGGATGTAGAAGAACGAATATAGTTTCAGACAATAACTTTTTTAATCACAAATTTTAGAAAAGAATTTCTGTGATCCTGGGATCCTGGGATCAAGCCAGCAAGGGACTGGCTTTCTGCTCAGGGAAGAGTCTGCTTGTCCCTCTGCTTCTGCCCCCTCCCTGCTAGTTCTGCCTGTCTCTCTCTCTCTTTCTCAAATAAATTTTAAAAAACTTATAAAATAATTTGTAAAAAAATTCTAATAATTTATGGTAGTGTTTTAATTAATCATATAATCACATAATAAATACATAAAGTTTTATTTATTTTTTTCTAATTTACATATTTTTATTTATGTTTTTATTACCTTACTTTCTAATCTGGCACTTCCAATTCATTGGTTAATAGAAGTGTTGATAGACAACATTATCTTATTCCCATTTTTTTAAGAAAAAACTTTCAGTTAAGTTGTAAAGTGCTCATTGTGGGCTTCTGGCAACATACTTTATAAGGTTTACATTTATTTTCTATTTTTAGTTTACTGAGTGGTTTTGCCAAGAGTAGTGTTGAATTTTGTCAAATGTCTTATTGACATCTATTGAGATGAATATAATACTTTTCTTTTAAAGTAAAAAATCACCTTAATAGGGATTTTTTTCAGCTTTGACCTAGGACAAATAAAGCAATATGGTTATTCTTATAAGTATTTTGGTAAATATCTAGGATACACACTCAGAAGTGAAATTTCTAGGTTATGTTTAGTGTATTTATATGCTTCGGGTATGTCCAACACTAATGATAATATCAAATTTCTACAGTGGTTTATCAATTTGCACCACTCATTATTAGTGAATGAAAATCTTGTTGCTACAAATTCTTACCAAAACTTCATAATATCAGTCTTTTCAATTTTCACTAGTTTTTGGTAGGACTGTAATGGCATCTTCTATTTGTCATTTTAATTTCCCTGCTTACTAAAAAGCATAGACACATTACATTAGCATTTCTTAAAAATGTAGACACATGTCATATTAATGGATCCAAAAAAAACTAAATATCATTAAGACATAAATTCTCTCCCTATTCATCTATAAACTCAGTGCATTTCCAAAGTAAATTGATCATTACACTATAGCATGGGCAATATTAGTCTCCATATATTAAAGAATTAAAAGAGTATGGTAAAATTATAAAGGTAGTAATAGAAGATTTAAATTAGGAAGGATTTAATAAGGGAATTTTATTTTATTTTTTTAAGATTTCATTTATTTATTTGACAGAAAGAGAGCACAGGTAGGCAGAGCGGCAGACAGAAGGAAAGGGAGAAACAGGTTCCCTGCTGAGCATGGAGCCCAACATGGGGCTCGATCCCAGGACACTGGGATCATGACCTGAGCCAAAGGCAGATGCTCAACCCACTGAACCACCCAGGCACCCCTAAGAAATTTTTAAAAAGAGATATAAAGGCACAAAGGAAATAGTTGAAGAAAATAGTTGATGGATTTAAAAGGATACAAATAAAGCATTTCCATTCAACAAAAAACAGCAAATGTAAAAGCAGAAGAGTGGAGAATGTTTTACATTGATTGTAAATGAGAAAAAAATAATCCTTTTACTTTGCCAGGAATACAAATCAACAAACAAAAGACAGAAAACACAATAAAAAATGGGAAAACACCATGAAAGTCAGCATTCACAGAAGAAGAATAAAAAAATAAGTTAAAAATTATTGTTAGTTGTTTCTTGTAGAGGCCATATGGTCAGGTATATGCTAATGACTGTGGAATATTCTATTTCTATTGCTCCATTTACCAAACTATGGATTAAGTTGTTAACATACTATGTTTTCAGACTCAAACTCTCTCTTTTTCTAATATTTAAATTACCACCCCTGCCCCTTTAGCTTTCCTTGGTTCAGGTTTGATGATGTATTATATTTTCTTGTCTCTCCATTTTATCTTTAATTTTTTGCATTCTTCAGATGCTTCATTGTTTTTCTTTGAAAGCTTTGTGTTTTAAGGACCACTCGTGACTTTGAGCAGTCTGTGGGACAGAAACCGAAACGAGGCACTGGTCTTTGTGCTTTCTGGTGTCTATGTTAGGGAGGGCAGCTCATGGGAAGGAATCCCTGGAGTGACATCTGGACCAAACCACTCGTATGCTTCTCTGATGCCCGATGTATCTTGCCCCACAGCACATTGAAAGTACTTCTGCCTCATCTCTGCCTTTTTCTATCGATGGCCACAGTGTGCTGACACTGCTCAGTTCAGGACATGGGGAAGGCCTGGGAAGAGGGAACACTCAGTAGCAGGACTTTCCGTCTGCTCCCACCATCGGCTTTCTTGCCTGGCCGAGCTCTAGCACAGCGCTGACGTCACCCACCGGCCTCTGGCTGTCATTGGTGATCACTGCTGCATCCCTACCCTCCATCGGGGTGGAGAAAGGCTGCGGCTCATCCAGGATAAAACCTGCTTTCTTTCAACATATGTAACATCTGGACATCTCCTACTCTAGGCTATTGTTTCCCTTATATATAAGGATGCTTCTGGCTTTTACCTACCCAAGGGTTTTCAGTGATAAAAACCTGGGTGACTCTCAGGGTGTGCTCCTCAGTTCTGTGGCCTCTCCCCACTTGAGTTTAGGGCATGACCTAGCAACTATGCCTACCTTCCTTCGTGTTCTTCATCGTGGTACTTGCTGCACTGTTGTGTCATAATTATGTAAAGATGTCTTCGCCACCTGTCATCAGCATTTTGTTCGGGGCCAGGCCTGCCTTGGATTTTTTCCTTAGCTTCCAGATCAGGGTTTGGATACAGAATAGGCCTCAACATGTTTCTATAATGAATGAGAAAAATGGAGTTCAGGGAAACGAAGTATCTCATTCAAGTTTGTACAGACATAGAAACAGGGCTAGAACACAAGGTTCTTAAATGCTAGCTTGGTGCCCTTTCTTTACGCTATATCTTAACTATTTTTGATTCAGCTCATTTCAATTCAACTTAATACAATTCAATACATTCAGTAACAGAAGGCAATCTGCCAGGTATTGTCAGGCATATACTATGACACTCCCTTGATCCCCTAAGGGAAGTGGCAGGATGTTTCAATAGCATGCATCTACGCATTAGAAAATTATATATACATTTATAACAATAGATTAGAGATTAAAAAAGTAGCCTAAAGAAGTACACTTACAAATTTTACCTTTAGCTAGCATGTGTTTTTTAAAAGAACAAACTAAAATGGAACATGCATATCACTTCTGCCTCAAAGCAAGTCATATTGAAATGACTACGTGCATTAAATCAACTTTATGACTATACATTATGCATTTTTTTTCATTTTCCCCTAATTCTTTTAGGTATGAAATAACTCTATATTTCTATTATTTTATTTATGAGTAAAAATAGATATATCAAGTTTGGGGGGAAAAGTCTAAATTTTGAATCCGTATTTTTCTTTTGCCTTCTAAAACTAATATTAAGTGTAATTTACATATAATAAAGTGCACACATTTGAAATATTAAGTTTGATGAGTTTGACAGGCCAATATGCTCATGTAACCACTATGTTAGAATCAACCACCACTGCCCTCTACCCCAGGCAACCACTTATGTGATTTTTGTCACTGTAAGTTACTTTTGCTTTTTCCATAACTTCATCTAACGGCAACTATGACAGAGGGATTCTTCTATATCTGGCTTCTTTTGCTCAGTGTAAAGTTTTTCTGAGGTTTGTCTAGTGTGTTACATGCATCAACACTTTATTCCTTTTCACTGCTGAGTACTACACCATGGTAGGGCATTCTGATTTGATGATCTACTTACCACTGAATGGGCATTTTTTTTTTTTTTTTGGTCCAAATCAGGGTTGTCATGAATAAAATTGCTATGGGTATTTGAGTACAAGTCTTTGTATATGCACATTATTTGATTTCCATTAGTAAACAAACACCTAGGAATGGCATGGTTCAGTCATATTGACAGTCTAGATTTTGCTTATAACATCCCACTAAACTGTTTTCCAAAGAGTTGTACCATTTTTACCAGCAATGTTTGGAAGTTCTGCTTCTATATTCTTGTCTATGTTTGGTATTCTTGAGACTAGTCTCAACTGTTCTCAGAGACAGACAATATTTTTCAGATTGGCTAGATGACTATCAGGAGAGGCCAAAAATGACAGAAGCTTGGTGATAAAGGAGGCTTTGTGATTTATGAACACAATAGCTTCTCGACCAAGGGTGAGTATAGGAGGAGAAACATGACAGAACTGATCAATCGTTCGTAACATTCCAAAAAAGCAGTGTGGGGATAGAATTTTTTTGGTCAGTGTTGTAACAAGAGGAAAAAAAAGGGTCAGTGTAGTGAGTTTTTACTACATTTAATTTTGAAGCTATGTGCTTTGTTCTGATATTTTGTTCTTCCTTTTTGGTATTAAAATTTTATCTTTTTAGGGCACCTTGGTGGCTCAGCTGGTTAAGCTCTCAACTCTTGATCTTAGTTCAGGTCTTGATCTCAGGGTCATGAGTTCAAGCCCCGTGTTGGGTTCCATGCTGTGTGTGATGCCTACCTAAAAAAAAAAAAAAAAAAAGATATATATATATATATATAAGATATATATAAAATATATATATATTTGATATATATATAAAAAAAGATATATATATATCTTTCTTTTTTTTACAGAGTGATGGATGACATATATTAGCTTTTATTTCTTTTTGTTCCTCACTTTTCATAAATCCCCCAATAAAACAAGATCAAAAGATGGCTTCACCTAATTAATTAAGTAAATAAGTAAGAAAAAAATAATTCTCAAATGTTAATCTTTTATGAAATCCAAATTATGGGAAAGCTTCACATAGATATTCCGTGAAGGCTCCGTGAAACTGCTTTACCTACTCAAACTCAGAATGAACTGATACTTACCAAGTTTGAATAATTTAAAGCCATAAAATATTCAAGCTGAAAAGGGACCTTAGAAATTATCAATTCCAAATAACTTCTTTGTTTCTAGGGGAGGAAACTGAAGCCCAAAAGGAAAAAGTAACTTGCTACTCAACTTCTTTTGGGAGCTTTGGGAGTAGACCGGACATGGTGGGTGGTTTTTGTATGTGTTTCATTTTATTCTGTTTTGTTTTTATCTAGTTCTCTATGATTATTGTTGCCTATTAGAATAATCAGCTACGTATTACCATTTCCACGTCTCCACAATAGTGTTAAATTTTCATCCTCCTTAAGAGTGCCAGGATTTTTCAATAGTATTAGAGCATGTGTAGAACAGAAATCCATTCTGTTAAGAAAAATCAATTGTAAAGATAAAAATAGCCAAGGTGAGAAGTCTCATTTTTTGTTGGAGTCTTTAGATTTCTGTTTTGGAAGACAAATTACAAGAAGAGGGTTTTTTGATCGAAAACTCTTTGGCTCTCTCCAAGCCAAACACACATGCTTTTGGACAGCTGGATCTCTCCCCTTGAAGTTGGTGATGGTGGTAGTTTCTGTTTCATTAATCCAGTTTTCAAAGAAGACATGATGTGGCTAGGAAGAGTTTGTGAATTCCCTCTCTGACTCATTCCCTTCCAGGATTCTTCACTATTTTTATGGTTTTATATGGCTGTGATGAGGTCCAGCCCCCAGACAATGATGTATAGCATTTCTGGAGTGGGAAAAAAACAAGTAATATATAAGACAATAAAATATACAGAGAAAACGTACACTTATTAGATCTCAAGGAGCTGAAACATTTTTCAGGGCATATGCAAACTTAGTTTCAGTTACTCCTCCTCACCTCTCCTGCTCAATCATATCATCCAATGATTGGATGCTAAACTGTGATCCCAGGCTTTCTACTTCTCTGTCTTGTTCCAGTATTAATAGAACCAAAGTGTTATCATGAATAGTTAATACTTCACAGACCAACCTGAACTGTGAGTGAAGTCCCTCAGTCTTTCCTAACTTGCCTCTCCTAAACACACATCCTAGAGATGTCCTAATGGTGAAACATTCTAGTTAAGACTTGAGCAAATGACTGCTCTTTCTCACCATCAAAAACGCCACTATCATCATCTGTGTTACATTTAAGCAATATGGAAATGTATGCAACATGGTATTCAGGCTTTAGACTCTATAGCCACCTGCCTAGATTTGAATCCTGGTTTTTGCTACTCAGAATTGTTCAGTTTGGTATACTTACCTGAATTAGCTGGGCTTTGGTTTCTACATCTACAAAACAGGTATGATGATATATTTACCACACAGATTTCCAGTGAGAATTAAATAATGGATCATTTCTCAGGGATAGAATAAAATATACCAGACAGGAATAACAGGATGTCTCTTCCAAGGTCAGGTTGCAAAAGGCTATGGCTTCCATGTTGAATACTTATAACCTCATGGCTCTCTTACTCTGGGAGGATCCAATTGCCATATTGTGTCACAGCTCTGTGGAGAGACCCATGCAGTCAAAGATTGAGGAGTGACAACAATTGGGTGAATGAGTTGAAAAACTACTTTTCCCTCAAATTTAGTTAGTTGAGTCTTCAAAACCCCCTGACTGTGATCTCATGAGAAATCTTTAACAAAAGATATCCAACTAAGCCATGCCCTGATTCCTGACCCATAGCAATTATGAGATAAGAAATACTTCTTGTTTTACATCATTGAATTCCTGGATAATTTGTAACATAGCAATAAAAACTAATATAGTGAGTATGCAAAATTTTCTGAGTATTTTTCTCCTTATATAATTTGTTTTTACATTATTGATTTTTTATCATTTTTTGTATGTAGAAATTGCATAATTTCATACACCTTTACTGTATTGATTTTAACTTTTTCTTAATATCTTCACTGTTTAAGTATATTAAAATTCCAGGATTTCTTCCTTATTCTTCTCTCATACTCCTCTGTGTGGTGGCAAGCCATGGTAAATATAAGGACAGGAAAAGCAGTCAAAGTCCTAGGCTGGTTCAATGGCTCTAATCTCAGGTCTTTTTGTACAGGCCACCCAGGGAAAGAGCTTCCTCCACTTGATGTCCCAAAGTTTCTTCTAAATGGCGCTACCAAAGAGAAGTATGGATGAGTCCATGTGGTTATATGAGTGCATAAACCATTAATCACCCAGATTTGAAAAAAAAAGATTAGTAGGTGAAATAAAATTTTTAAAATATTTGGTACCAAAAATTTCCACAGGCATACAGAATTAACTTGATATTTTCTTTTTTGTCCATACAAAATTTCCCTTATTTGTAGCTTCATTACTTGTTGGTTCTGATCTTCTTAAATTCCTTTCCAGATCTTCCCTCAAGAAAAAAAAAAAAAAACTAGCTATACCATTTGTATGTCAGCCTCTTATTTTAGCTTACTTTACAGGTATAAAATTTCACCTAATGTTATTGCTGTAATTGGGGGTCAGTTGGCTGTATAATTAGGAATATAGTGATACAGTACAAATTTAGCTGACAGAGTAACTCTGTTTGCTTCCATAGCCACTGTACCTTGCTCATCTTAATTTGGAGTCACAAGGTTGGAGTCACAACTTGGAGTCCAAGACATACTTGGAGTGTGTGTGTGTGTGTGTGTGTGTGTGTGTGTGTCTGTATGATTCCATTTTATCCTAAGCACTACACATATCTAAGCCATGCTCATAACCAAACCAGTGGATAAATATTTGTGAGTTAAGTTCAGTGACTTCTTAGTAATTGCCATACACTGAATGTTTGTGTCCCTCCACCCAAATTAAATGTCAAAAACTTAATGCCCTTGGTGATGGTATTAAGAAGGGGAGACTTTGGGAGGTGACTAAGTCATGAGGGCAGACCCTCAGTTATGGGATTAGTGTCCTTAAAACAGAGACCTTCGAGAGCTCCCTAGCCCCTTTGTCATGTGAGGCTACAGGAAGAAGTTAGCCATTTATATACCTTCACCAGATGCAGAACCTGACCACACAGACACCCCTGGTACAGGACTTCCAGCTTCCAGAACTGTGAGCAATAAATTTCTGTGTTGATAAGCCAACTAACCGGTGGTATTTTATTATGGCCATGCTAATGGACTAAGACAGAGACCAATAGTTATTTTTATCAGCTTGATGAAAAAAATCACCTCTTTCTAGTATGTGTACTCATAACACAGCCCTTCTAAGAAAAAAAAAATCCTCTAATTTCAGCTACAAAGGCAAGAAACTGATAACATTATATTGGAGCCTTACCCTCATGGCCTTTTTAATATTATATGGGACAACCTGAAGCTTTATCGTCTTGAATATCCTCATTGCTTGGAAGCATCAAAACTCCTTTAGCAAGAGGCTTTCCTATTGCAAGACTTCCGTCGAGAGTACAATAGGTAATGCCTTACATAGAACGTGAATGCCACTATTACAGCAATTATGGGTGGTTATTACTTTTGATTAAAATTAAATTAAATAGCACTTCAGAAATAAGGAGAGATTTAATTATACTATAAAAACTGTCAGCGTTTCATTTTTAACATCTGTTAGACAAGCATGCCAGTAGCGATGGTCTGGAGTAT
Source organism: Mustela erminea (assembly GCF_009829155.1). Lineage (NCBI taxonomy): Eukaryota > Metazoa > Chordata > Mammalia > Carnivora > Mustelidae > Mustela > Mustela erminea. The sequence continues at coordinate 100,429,886 of NC_045621.1, read as the reverse complement.
TTGCCAGACACCTAGTCAACAAACCACTATAAATCATCAGAGAGCCAAGGCAATATGATTTCAGTGTGCTTTCCAAATCTGATGACTGGATCCAAGTTAAATACATTTAAGGACTTCCTGACTCTAATTTTTCTTCATCTCATAGTGGTGAAAAAGTATTTTCCTTTTTATTTCCCCCACCATTCATTATGATGGGTTTGACCTGGCATGGCATGTGTGTACTGCATCAGAGAGCTGGAAATCTGCAAGAGAAGAGAAGCTTGTTTCCCTGATAGGTGCCAAGCGTGGAATGTTTTGTTGCCCTTGTGTAATGTTTTTATAAAGGTTATTTTTAACTTTGCTATTTAAAAGGCAAAATCATTGGAACTCTCAGCTCTGGAAAATGTTTTTGGCCCAAAGTTTTGGATCAATGCTAACTAATTAGCTGACAGGCAGGAGGGGCCCGGGCAGGAACTGGTGATGCATTTTTGGAAGGTAGACTCTCCTTTCAATTCTTTTTTCAGTCGTCAATATAGGCACCAGTGAACTGGAATGCAACTCTGTAAAAGTTAACAGTCTCCCTGGGCCCCTGTCCCTTCATCTGTAAAAAGAGGATCTAGAATAGATAAGCATTCCTTGTTTTAAAATGCAATCATCTTCAAGAGTTATTATCTCAAGGGGGTAGCGTTTATGACTCTTACCTTCTTAATGTTTTTTTCCTTAACTTATGACCTTCTTCTCTTATTTCCCTTTTGTGAAAAAAAAAAAAGAGAGAGAGAGAAGAGAAGTTTCCATTTCTGAGCTATCATCTCTCCCTTGTATTGTTTTTAAGTGTACCTCTGAGATATCTGATGTCCACTTCCTTCGTGGCCCCCCTCGAATTACCGCAGGGGAGAAACACAGGTGTTTGGCAATTAAGAATTACGGAACAGTCCCTCTCCTACCCATGCTCCTGCTTTCTCCATTGCAGGCTAGTCTATCCATTTTCCTGCAGTTGCTTATGTCTTAGAGGTAACTGGTGCGGTCTTGGACCCCAAGACATCCCTGGGCCGTCATGGCAGTCATTAAGGGCGAGGTCTAGACTCAGTGAATCCATCATGGATGCATTTGAATCCCATCACCTGTGTTTTGTTCTCAGGCCTTGTGGATTTAATCACAAGGTATCTGGGCCCATTTATCTACTAATTTATATTTACTGAGCATATTCTATGTCCTAACCATTGTTCTAAGGTCTGTGTATAGAACGAGGAAAATAACATGGTTCATTTCCTCATGGAGCTTATGTTCTAATTACAAAGTCATTTGTGACTCCACAGTTGTGTTTTCCTATGTGCTCTCCTTTGATGAGATGAGCTAGAAAGCCATGGGCATGCATAAAATTCTAGAAAAGAAACAGAATATCACTTTGTGGAAGGATAACAGAGGCTGTTATTTATTCGAGTTACTTGAAAGTGTAGAAATAAACTGCATTTTTTTCTAATCTTCTAAATAATATGGTCAGATTGGTGCCACTACATTAGAAAAATTTAACATCATGTTACAGGGGAGGAAATTGAAACTGGTAACACTATATCACGTGCCCAAAGTTATACAACTTAGAAGCTATACAATCATAATGGGACCTAGCTTTTCTAACTTCAAGTCCTTGCTTCTACCTTCACACCATTTTGCAGCTGAAATAAATGGCTGGATGGATAATACGAATCAAAAGAAGTCGGAAATTTCTGCCACAAAATATTTTTCTCATTTATCTGATTAATCCTACAGTTACCCACTTGCTTATTATTTGGATTAAGGCATTTCCCCTTATTAAAAATTATAAAACACGAGGTCTTGTTACACAACTTGACTTCTACCACATTCTGTTGTCCAAAGCAAGATATCAGACCAGACCATATTCGAGGGGATAGATAAATAGAGCTCATCTTTTGACTGGAGGGGCTACAAAGAAATTATGGTCACAAATATTCTATTGCAAGTGAAAAGCTCATGAATAAATACTTCCCTGTGAGTTTCAGTAAATCACTACACCTCTTTGGGATTTCATTTCACTATAAATAACACCCGATATAATTTAAATGACATTCACAGTCCCTTTCAGATCTCAGTATCTTGGCTAAGATACTTCCTAAGGTGCCATTTTCTGAGGCTAATGAGACCGAGGAAAAAGTAAAGAGTTTGTGGACATTGTGCTACTGAGGGGTGTGTGTAACTTGCAAGTAGTTAAGGGCATATACCTGCATTATGGGGTATATTACAGATGTCCACTGAAAGGGAAGATGGGGAAAGAGATGAGATAAAGACAGTCTAAATATTCGATAATTTTGTTCAGCATGAGTTATATGAGTTGAATTACATCTAGATTGTTCTTAACACAAACTGTACAAGAAAAATTAGATTCTGTATTTCCCTAGCTCTCCTATCCTTAATGTACAGAGTTACATTTAAAATAATTAGACATCTGGGTGACTGAGTGACTCAGTTGGTTAAGTGTCTGACCCTTGATCTCAGCTCAGGTCTTGATCTCATGGTCATAAGTTTGAGCCTCAGGTTGGGCTCCATGCTGGGCATGGAGCCCATTTAAAAGTGAAGTGAAATGAAATGAAATGAATCAACTAAATATCCATGTGACTTGACAATAGTCCTTTAAAAATGGCTGGAAGTTCATATCAAGACCTTGACTACTAAATTTGCTGTTACTAATAGTCTCTGTGTTTCAGGATATTCAAGGGGTAAGGACATAAAAATAATAAGAATAAATTCAGATAAAGCCAATTCACTGAAAATCCAATTTGTCTGTTGATTAAAAGAGCAAATAGCAAATGAACAAATTGTCAAATTAATTAGGATTTTTTCCTCAAAGTTTAATTATTCATTGCCTCTCAGCTTTTTAGCTGCATAGTCTTTAGTCTAGCTTGGTTTAATGTGCTTGTCACATATTTCAGCCAGCACATTTTATCTTTAGATAAATTTTCTGATATGTACAAGTACCTATCTTTACATTTTAATCGTTTTTTCCCCCCTGCCTCTGCATTTGTCTGCTTCTTGACGAGGCCAATGGCTGAAGAAATCATCTGAGTTTCTCTTTATGGTATTTGATATGTTTTGTAACTAAGGTCACTCGGGAATTGATCATATGGCACATTATTTTTCTGCAAGTTAGCTTTTGGAAAATTGGCTTTTGACAAATTTGTCATTTTGTAAAAAGGTTATTTGACGTATTTGTCATTGGATGAGTTGGTCATTTGCTGAGTTTGTTATTTATTGAATTGGTCATTCCAATAACTGGTTATCATTCACTTGACCTAGAGCCAGGCGTGTGCAGGAAGGAGTCAGCGTGCCTCAGCCCATGAGACCTGACTATGCATGTCTTCCACACTCAAGGTTCAGTGACTTGAAATTGGCCATGGGGGGAGTGTTTAGACCACAGAAATCTGCAAACACTACAATTAAGGGCTCTTTTCTTTTTGGAGAACGAGTGTACCAAAACACCATTACCTAGAGCCCATCAATTCTTAACAGTAAACCACTTTAAATTTCAAATTCCTATGAAAACTGTAACTTACCTAAAAAACTTTTATTTCTGAAAATAGAATATTCAGATATTCAGACAATTACCAAGAAGTCGCATCCATATATACTCACCAGTGAGTGATAAAGATTATAATTTAATGATAAAATACCAGCTGTTAACATTAGCCTCTTCTCTGTATCAAATACTAGACAGATTACATATATATATGTGTTGTTGCATTCAGTCTGGAATGTAAGAGGTATTAGCATATCCATTTTATGAGTGAGAAAACTGAGGCTCAGCAAGAACTAAAATCTAATTTCCAAAATTATTTTTCACTTGGCATCATAGCCTTCTGTGGCTTAAATTTAGAGGTTCTACCTCTCAGAGACAATGATCTCATATTTAGGGTAAGGAGATGAGGGAACTAGAAGAAAGTTAAAATGTCGTTATGACTGTATTGATCGAGACTCCTAACACTATGATATAGCCTGTGTCAACTTGCAGGTAGATTGACAGTGCCATACTTCAAAAAACTGTACAGAGAGACTGATTTTTTGGGTCATTGCTGTAGTCTATTAGAATGTATCTTGATTTAAGCCATTAGTTTTCAATTTTCTAAACATCTGGCACCCTCCTCTCCCCCAGTGATATATTTCTGCACCAGGAAGGGACTTCTGAAAATGAAGACTGCTCCAAAAAGTACATCTGAGACTTAAATGGTACCCTTGTATTTTGAGATATACCTGGTAATGGAACAAAGAGCATTTACAAACAAAGACATTTGTCTTGGGACAAAGGACATTGACAGTGAACTCTGGTATGGGACCACCAATTGGTGAACAATCATACAGTATGCCTGAAAGTAAGGAAGTTCTTATAACCACCATCACCAAATGTCATTCAGGCACGACGAATCGGATCATTTTCTAGTAACCCAGAAGCTTCCAGTTAGTTTCTAGGGAATGGATTGACAGAACTGATTATAATGGAGCAGGCTTCCAAAGAATTAAGAATTTAAAGGCAAATTGCTTGAGTCTTCTGTGCTGTTTTCCTAGTCAGTCTTTCAAACCTGTAATAAACTTGTTTGATATTGTTGCTTAAGTTTGGCTATCTCTCTTCTGATTTAAATGTTCAGAGAAGAAAGAGTTCTTACTCTTTAAAAACTAAAATCAAGTCTTGGAAAGAGATCAGTTTTTAAAACCCTTGATGGTTTTCTAAAGCAGTTAAGAAGTATTTAACCAACTGATGCCTTTTCGTTTTAATCCATATATAAGATTAACCGTAAGTTATAAGTAAAGTATACAGAAGCAGCTGGAGATGTAGCTTGGGGTATAATAAAAGAGAATTGTAGAAAATATGGTCTCAGAGTCTCATATCTTCATCTCTTTGTTTTGTTTTCTTGAAAGATTAAAGAAAAATAGGAAAGAGTTATCTTTTCTAGAGAAATTAGCAAGTTACAAAAATGAATATTAGTTGACACTTTTAGGAAATAATAAATATTAATAATTAGGCAAATATATTTTCTATTTGAATAAAGACATATCTTAATAGAACAAATTCTTTTTTTTTAAAGATTTTATTTATTTATTTGAGAGACAGAGAGACACAGCGAGAGAGGGAACACAAGCAGGGGGAGTGGGAGAGGGAGAAGCAGGCTTCCCGCTTAGTAGGGAGCCCACTGTGGCACTCATCCCAGGACCCTGGGATCAGGACCTGAGTGGAACACTTAACTACTGAGCCACCCAGATGCCCCAGAACAAATCCTTTTATCAAGTAATTATTGCCATATTCCTGTTCACTCATATGCCTGATTGAGAAAACAGAGCCTACATCGAAAGACAAGACAAATTTTGTGACATCTAATGGCACTGCCATTGTAACACATAAGAAACGACATGACAGGTTTGCAAACTCCAGTCCATAGAACTCCAACCATCGTCCCTGCAACTCTTACAGAACTGATTTGATTTAGATGGAATTTTCCATTTCTCAAAAACCATATGTATTTTCCTGATCAGCCACTAAATCAAATTCAGAAATTATTGTATTAAAAGATAAGAAATGACCCTAAATGAATGTATACATTGTATGAGATAATAAGGATGTTCTTTTATTTATATTTTTAATACATCTAACTCAAATGTCTTGAATTTAGTAGGAGATTGATATATCTTTATGGGTTGATTTACTTACTTTCTTCCTCATATTTCTAAGTTGTATTTTATTGTCTTAATATTAGAAACTTCTGAATTTATTCCCCATGAGAATTCAATGAGTTGCATTGAATACAATGACTTTAGGAATGGGGTTTATCTCAAAGAATAGAAATGATGGGGGAAAAGACTAAAAAAAAAAGTGAAGAGTTTTGCTAATAAATACAAAAATAAAATCTTGTGTGCATCAAAATCACATCTATATATGCATATGGTGCATAATATACATCAAAGAACAAAAAAAAATAGGAAAATGTGAGTCAAAACCTGGGGAAATGATTTGTTGCTAAATCATGTTAAATGGAGTATTTCAGAACATTGCTACTCAGACTATGCCAAGGACCAGCCATATAACAGAACTTGGGAGCTTGTTAAAAATGCAGACGCTTAGGCTTCTCCTATCACACACAAACCTTCATTGTAATAAAGTCCCCAGAAGATTCATTTGCATGTTAAACTTAAGAAGCAGGACTTCAGAGAGCAGGTCTTTAGACCTACTGTTATTGTAGCAGACCCAGACCTCCCTTTCCTCAGGCTTGGGGGTTTCGCCCACCCTTGAATTCTGTGAAAAGCTCAGTGTCCTTACAGTAAACCCATTTTTTCCCTAAAGCTAAGTTAATTTTTTCTTGTAACAAAGTTAGCAAATAGAAAATATAATGTTTACTAATAAAAAATGGTAAATTATGATACATGCTTTTGTTTTTTTCTTAAATTTACAGTAGGAATTATGTAAATAAACAATATTGAATGGCTTCAGTTGTAGTTTCTCTAGGCAAACCTATCATAGTCACAGAAAGATCCATGCCGGGGCACCTGGGTGGCTCAGTGGGTTAAGCCTCTGCCTTCGGCTCAGGTCATGATCCCAGGGTCCTGGGATCGAGCCCCACATCGGGCTCTATGCTCTGCAGGGAGCCTGCTTCTTCCTCTCTCTCTGCCTGCCTCTCTGCTTACTTCTGATCTCTGTCAGATAAATAAAGAAAAAATCTTAAAAAAAAAAAAAAAAGAAAGATCCATGCCTCTGAATTTAAACACTTTTTTCTCTTGATTTGCCAATTAGCTTTGTGCCATTCAAGTTATTTACTCACTTAGCCTTGGTTTCTCCAGTGGATAAAGTGGGACAGTATATGACAAAGATTTAAATAAATATTAAATTTAACAATATATTTATATATTAAAAAAAGTCCTTAGCACCAATCATGAGACAATTATCTACCCATCAACGTTAACTCTACTTTTCTTTTTTTCTTTTTCTTTCTTTCCTCCTTCCCTTCCCTTTTCTTCCTTCTTTCCTTCCTTCATCCCTCCCTCCCTCTCTTCTTTCTTTCTTTCCCTCTTTTTCATGGTTGCTGTCCTGAATGAGTCAAAATTAATTAAAATATAATTGATCTATTTTTTTTTTTAATTCTAGACAAGTTCATGTAATGCAATTTGAAGTTAGCTATAACGGGATTTGTCTCATAAATTACCACTAGGGGCAAGTTAAAGTACATAGACATAAACTAGTGTAAAATGTTATTAATATTAACAGATAGGATTTATTGAATGCTTGCTATATATAAGGCAATATTTAGTATTCTGGATATATTAATATCTTTAATCCTCAAAACCAACCAAGAGCTAGCTAAGATCAATAAAGCAATTGAGCCTCTTTTACAGATGAGGAAAATTGCAAGGCTAGTAACTTGACTAGGGTCACACAAGTGGCAGGTGATGGGTCATATTTAACTCTACAACGGAGGAAGGTAACCTCTAGATTTGGGGCCAACCCTACTATGCCAATTTTTAAAAAATATTTTATTTATTTATTTGGCTGAAAAAGAGATCACAAGTAGGCAGAGAGGCGGGCAGGGGGTAGGGAGAGGGAAGCAGGCTCCCCGCTGAGCAGACAGCCCTATGTGGGGCTCGATCCCATGACCCTGGCATCATGACCTGGGCTGAAGGCAGAGGCTTTAACCCACTGAGCCACCCAGACCCTGCCAATTGCTTTTATAAGGGCTATGGAGAGTTGTGATTATATATTTAAATGGATGAGAAAAATTCAAAGAAGTATTTTGTGACATGTGGAAATGATGTGAAATTTAAATTTTACTATCCATAAATAAAGATTTATGGGAACATAGCCACACCATTTTAGTTACATATGGTCTATGACTCAACATGAGAAATGAGTAGTTAAAACAGCGATCTTAAGAACTATAAAGTCTAAAATATTTACAATCTGGTCCTTTACAGAGAAAGTATGCCAACCTGTGCTCAAGACAGTCTGACTCTAGAGCCAATGGGATTAATGCTTCACTGCAAATTGACAAACCAAATCCCAACACTAATTGTCCTTTTGAAATTCATGTTCCCAATGAATAATGGAAGAAGGAAAGGGAGGAGGGGAGGAGGGGGGAGGGAAAAATGAAAAGAAAAAGAAGAGAAACGTTGCAAAGCATCTTTATGACAATTTCCACATGGATGTTATATTTTCAGAGGGCTAATCTTGGTAAGGAAGAAGAACATGCAAAATGCTCTTTTGGCAAGTCAGGTCAAGTCCTTACCCCAAACCCAAGAGTCAGGGATTATCCTTACCCCAAGGATAAGAGTCAGGGATTATCTTTTACCAGAGTCAGTGGGAAGAGAAAGAGGAGTGCTGTAGTGAAGGGTGGTGAAGTGTTTGTCCAGGTCTGTGTCCTTCCACACTCCCAGCACTTCCCACCTATGCGAGATACTAGCACCCACTCACTCCCTTCTCTCCTTTCTGAAGGATCTCCTATAACTTTCATTTTTTCCATACATAGACAACATAAGCCGTGTAAATACGAAGTTAAAATTTTGTGTTTGGTAGGGGTGCCTGGGTGGCTTAGTCAGTTGAGGATTCCATTCTAGATTTCAACTCAGGTCATGATCTTAGGGTCACGAGATGGAGCCTCACATCACATCGGGCTCCACACTCAGTGGGAAGTCTGCTGGAGATTCTCTCTCTTTCTTCTCTTCCTCCCCACCATGCACTCTCTCTCTCTTTCTCTCTCTCTCAATAAAGAAACTAATCTTTAAAAAATATTATGTTGGGTAGATGCCTCCATATTGCCAATACCCATGGCCAACCTTGACAAGGTTTTTGTCTTGCTGTATATTCTCTTTCACGGACAATCAACATTCACATTCAAGAGCCTATCTGCTATCTCTGTTATCAGACCTTATGACCTTGCACCAGCAAAGTGCCTACACTGTTGTTTCAGAAATTTTTCCCTTTTTGTTCCCACTGCTTTTATTTTGAACTCAGGAACTTAAAAAATAAATAAATAAAATATAATAAAATAAAATTTTATATATATATATATACACACACACACACACACACACATATATATGTATATACAAAATTTGGGTAAATATGGGAATGTCTTTTTTCTGAATGAGAAGCGAGAAATTTGCATGACTAGTTGGATTTACCTTGAAAACAAGAAATTTATATGAGGCAAGACTGCACCATGTGCCGCCTGTCACATTCTTTCCCTTGGTTTTGTGTGTTGCAAATGCAATCACAATAGTGAAATGTGATTTTCATCTGAGCATCCCGAGGCAGTGCTTATAATAATGCTCTCCTTCTGTTCACTCAAATAAGCCTTAATGGAATGGGTGACACTTCTTTTTTTTTTTTTTTTTTTTAATTTTTATTTATTTGACAGAGAGAGATCACAAGTAGGCAGAGAGGCAGGCAGAGAGAGAGAGAGGAGGAAGCAGGCTCCCTGCCGAGCAGAGAGCCCGACGCGGGACTCGATCCCAGGACCCCGAGATCATGACCTGAGCCGAAGGCAGCGGCTTAACCCACTGAGCCACCCAGGCGCCCATGGGTGACACTTCTTGAGGAAACCCAAGATCCTTATGTTCTGTCTCCGTTGATTAGCTAGCTCTGGAATGTTTAACAGCCTTTGGTCTGGTGACAGCTGCCTACATAGGATAATGGTTCTGAAAAACAAAAAACCAAAAAAAGGTAAACAAACCAAAAAATGTACTTTGCTTGCTTTCAAATTAAGCTTATTGGTCATTTAGATTCTTCACCATGGCTCAAGCATTACTTTTAGGGACTCTGCTTCCTCTTAGCGCTTCTGCCAGCTTCAGCTAAACAGCTGATAGTTTCTTTTCATGTCCTTAGGATGGTAATGTGTATTTTATTTACATCTTTAATTTGACTTCGTCTTTTTTGCCAATTCCTGGTGGACTCTCTCCTCTCCACTCTGTAGTGGAGTCTGGTGGTTAAGGCTGGGTCATTATCGTCTTCTTTAAAGGCTAATAAAATAAATAAATAAATAAAGCCTAACGAATGCACTTCCCATGCTCATATCCCCCTTCAGAGCCCTAGTGTTAAAAACATCTTCTGGCAGATTATTGTTGGGTTTTCCTTTTGATAAACCAGGTCCCTCATAATGAGAGACAAAAGCTACCGGGCTGGTATTTGAGTAAAAAATCTTTTCGCTCCTATTTTCTGAATCTGCTTGTGTTCCTGCTTTGGGTGACTGTATTTTACATTGTCTACAGGCTGACCTAGCTGGCCTTCTTTGTCTCCTTCAGACCTGGGTCTTTCAAATTATTTTCCCAACATATTGCTTATTCCTAGATCAGAGAAGGGGCGGGGATGAGGATGGTTTCACAGTGGATGTTTTCTCTGATCAGTTGCTAATGACTGCTTCTTTTATTATGTTGCAAAGCTCCTGAGGCCACAGCAGAGATCTTAGCAGAAATGCTGCCTGTTCCTTTTTGATGTTTGCCACCAACAAAGTTTCGGAAATAGTAGAACTTTGTCCAGCTATATTTCAGTCCTGTTCAATAAAATATTTAAATATTGTAAATTCAAGTTGTAGTCATTCTTTTGTTTTCAGAAAGGGAGAGAAAAAGCAACACTTGTGTCTTCTAAAGTTAGAACTCCTAGGTCTTAAGGAATATTTTTCTGCTTCTTTGAGGTCTTCCTCTTGCCTACACATGGCTTTGCTTGGAGCAGAAACTTAAACACTTTATGAGTGGAGACACTCTTTTCTGAGGCAATGCTTTTGCTTCCCAAAAAAGGAATTATTAAAACCTTTTATACTCACAATTCCAATCAGGACTACTGCAGCCATTTATTCATTATTATTCATGTCTTCATAAGGAATGCGTTCCTCATGATTACTCACAGCTCCATCGTGAAACAGAAAATGTTCTAACGGGGCCTTTGAGTTATGGCAACTAAACCCGATATATGCATCGGGACTATAACCTGTATTAGAGTAAAAGCACTGCTGTAAAGACATTGCTGGAATAATTGAAAAATGAAATTTTTAATATTAACTATAGACTAATGTTTTCCATGCTCAATTTCTTGAATTTAATAACTGTACAGTGGGTCTATAAGAGAATATGTTTGGTACAAACAAGACACACTAAACTATTACGGGGAAATAGTTTATAAAAATACATTTTATAAATATATGTTCCTATATACGTATGAAGGGGGACTACGGCAAAGCAAATAGTACAAGATGATGAAACTGGTAAATCCTGATAAAGGAAGAGAGGACTTCTCTGTAACCATTTTTAAAATTTTCTACAATTTTGAAATTCCTTCAAAATAAAGGATTTAAAAAGAGGTGGGTGCAACCGAACAGAGTTTAAAGAAGAGTTGGTGTGTATTGACGCACCCCAGAGCTAACACCAGTGAAAAACCTGTCCCATCTCCAGGTCTGAAGGCCCCATAGGAAGGAGACACCTGTAGCTGTGGCATGCAGGAAGGCTGCCTCACAGGAATGGGGGCCCTATTCAGAGGAAATCTAAGCCAGCTGGGAAAGAGTTGAAGGAACAAATACCAGGGTGTTCTTTTCCTGACCTCCTGTCTCCTGCTGGCATCCCCTCTGGACCAACTCAACAGAAATCTAGAAGGCAATAGAGCTCAGTTGATAGATTCTGGTGAGAATCACCATTTGGAGCACAGAACAGGTTGGAGTGAGGCGGAGAGTGGAGCTGCCGGGCCTAGTACATGGAGTGGACTCTCGGCCTCTCCCATTCTTTATTCCCTCCTGAGACTGAAACAGTGGAGCCTGCGTGGAACTGCCAACTGCTGATGGTGTGTGTCCTCACCCACCTTCTTGGCCACAGAACCACTCACGTGGTAGGCAATGTGGATAGGCTGGCCCCTGGGGCTGGAGGAGGCCTATCCTTCCCAGGATGACTTAATCTTGATGTCAAGGATTAGTAAACTCACATTTTATATTTGGTCTCTGTCTGATTTCTATCTTCTGATCTTCATTTGCTCTCTTGACGACTTCAGAATTCAGGTGTTAATGAGGGGGTCTTCTTGACTATTAGCAACTAGAATTTCTTTGACGATATTCCCTCCAATGGTGTTTGTCACCAGAGACTATTCTACTCTCCAGAGGACATTTGGCAAAGTCTGGAGACATTTTTGGTTGTCACCAGTGGAATGTGGGTGCTCCTGGTGTCTAGTTGGTAGAGCCCAGGAATGCTGCTAAACTTCTGACAAAGCAGAGAACAAAACTTGACAACAGAAAAGTATCCAGCCCTAAATGTCAATAGTGCTAAGGTTGCAAAACCCTCCCCTAGAATTTAAGAAAGAAGAGTTGTTTTAAATGATATTGGCAGAACTCAGCTCTCATACAATTGTTTTGTGAAGACTAAAATGGGAATCAATAACATCCAAGTCTAGAAAAAGTCCCTGCCCATGGAGCTTACATTCTAGTGGAAGCAAATAGAAAACCAAATAAATATGTGATAAAATTAGAAAAATCTGCGGAAAAAAAATTGTGGGGTATGCCCAGTGAGGGATTGTCAGGGAAAGCTGGAGATCTGATACTTTATATAGATAGTCCCTGACTTAAGAATGGTTTGGCCTAACCATTTTTTGACTTTTGATGATGCAAAAGCAGTACACACTCACTAGAAACTGTACTGGAAATTTTGATTCTGGATCTCTTCCTGGGCTAGCCATATGTGGTAAGATGCTTTCTTGGGATGCCGGGCAGGACGGCTCCCATTCAGCAGTGCAATCATCAGGGCAAACAACCAACCAGTTCACTTAGGACCATTCCGTTTTTCACTTTTAACTCAATATTCAATAATAAATTGTATGAGATATTCAATGCTTTTGCCCAACTGCAGCCTACCATAAATGATCTGAACACATTTAAAGTAGGTGATGTTAAGCTATGATGTTAGGTGGATTAGGCTTATTAAATGCAGTTTTTTTTTTACTTATGAAATTTTCCACTTATGATGGACTTATTAGAATGGAGTTCCATCTTAAATTGAGGAAAATCTGTACAATATAGTTAGGAACAGCTCACTGCACAGGTGACATGTTACTTTTCTATTTCTCTAGATCAGATTGTTTTTGAGTTAGAAATTCCCCATTAAACTACCTTCTATCCTCATTTAGGAAAAGCATGTTCTGCGGAGCCTGGGTGGCTCAGTAGGTTGAATGTGTAACTCTTGGTGTCATCTCAGGTCATGATCTCAGAGTCCTGAGATCAAGCCCCACATTGGGCTCTGTGCTCAGTGTGGAGTCTGCTAGTCCCTCTCCCCCTGCTCTTCTCACCACTTGCTCACTTGCTCTCTTTCTCAATTAAATAAAAATAAAATATTTTTTAAAAAAGGAAAAATATGCTCTATATTTCTCCTTTAGTAGAAGCTAAGTTTTCAGAACTGAATAAATAACTGACCCAGCTCCTGGTAGTACAGCCAGAAGACAGTCCTGAGCTAATAAAATCAACTTACATCCCTATGTCATATCAGACAAAACTTTTAACTTCAAATCATTCTTATTATTATTCAAACTAGTAACATTTCCAATCACACATTAGCTACCACGCTCTGTGTGGTAGCAACACGGTTGTTAGCCAAAAAACAGATTCTCAGAAATGAGCAGAAATGTTTTTTTTGTGGTTTTTTTTTTTTTTAATATGCATGACTATTTTATATTCTGGAATGCCACAACTTTTGTATGGGAGATACACAATAAATGGTAGTTGCCCTTCCTTTCCTTTAGAGCAGCAATTGGCAAACTATGGCCCACAGTCCTGTTCTGGGTAGAACACTGGTAGAACACTGCCTATATTTTTTATATGAAAGTATATTTGAACAAAATACTGCCCATTTATTCATGTATGTTGTCTGTGGTTCTTTTTGTGCTGTGATGGCAATGCTAAGTAGATGCTACAGATGCCATATGCTCTGCAAAGACATTTATCTGGTCTTTTACAAGAGTTTGCAACTCCTCCTGCCTTAGAGCATTATGGAGGGATTTTCATTAGTTAAGGTATAACGGCTCAAGTCAGGTGCGAATCACTTAAACCAAATAAAAGTGTTTTGCTGTAGAGCTTCTTTTTGTCTTTCATACCCCCCCCCAAAAAGGTGGAAAAAATGAACAAAGTCTAATCATACTTAAGGAAAATGCAGTGGAGAAGGACAATGGGAATATCTAAACAAAATGTGCACAGTCCCCAGTAAAGTTTCTTTTTTCTTTCAAACATTATCCTGGAACCTAGAAAAGAAGGGCACAGGAAATCCTTTTTTCTCTGTTATATTTTTCAATAAAATTAAAATATGAAAACTGTTCATCGGGATAGAGCATAGAACTAAATATGAGAGATTTAAAGTCAAAAACCTACAGAAGAGAGCATAAAAAAGTATCTTTTAGACTGTAGATGAGGCAATGATTTCTTTGACATGACCAAAAAAACCCCCTACAGGCATTAAAGAAATACAAATTATTTGAATAATTTGGTTTCATGAAAGTTAAGATTTTTTTTTTTTTTTTTTTTTGCTTTTAAAGATTTTACTTATTTATTTGACAGAGAGAGAGAGTCAGGCAGAGAGAGAGGGAAGCAGGCTCCTCACTGAGCAGAGAGCCTGATGTGGGACTTCATCCCATAACCCTGACATCATGACCTGAGCCGAAGGAAGCTTAACCCACTGAGTCACCCCTACGCCCCAGAGTTAAGAATTTCTGCTCATAATAACATGCCATTAAGGTTGCAAACACAGGTCACACACTGAGCATATCTTTATATGTACACTGAACTTTGCTCTCTTTTCCAGAGTATGTGAAACATTACTGTCACTCAATTCACAACTGAACTCAAACACAGAAATAATAAATACATTTCTAATAATGACTGTCACCAGCTAGAACTGGAAGAAACTTCAGGGATTATCTATTTTAGTGTCTTACAGTTGTGGGTCTGATTCAGCCCAGGATTTGGTACAAGTGCCTTGGCACCCAGGCAATTTGTGGCGATGATTATGACCCTTTTCCTATCTATCATTCCTTCCTTCTTTCATTTTTATCTACCTTACATTTTGGGCTTCTTCATAAGATTTGGTTTGACAAACTGTTAAAAGGAGACTGAAAATCACAAATTCATTTTTGTACCCTGGAGATCATTAGATGCAGATTTAGACACACTTAAACATTCTTACGCTCGATATGACAATATTTCTACAGCTGGTGCTTACCCAACCCTCTTTCCCAGCAAGAAATCCATATGGAAGGGACCCAACTCAGTCAAATAATGTGGGATTGGGGGATGCCTGGGTGGCCCAGTTGATTAAGGTCTGACTTCCACTCAGATCATGATATGGCGTCCTGGGTTGGAGTCCCCCACGCCTCTGTGCCAATACTCCCTGTTCCCCGGGCATATGCTTCTCCTTCTCCCTCTGCCCCTCCCCTCCCTGCTTGTGCACTCTGCCTCTCTCATTTTTTAAAAAACGTCAGATTGGAATGGAATGAGGGTGCTTTAATATAAGTATATGTAGAAAAAGGACAGTTATCAAAATTATCTCTGAGAGAATGCATTTCATTCATCCAGGGGATGGAAGTAGAGGTAGCATCATAGGCAGAGAGATATTGTATGAATATAAGGCTTTGAGATGTGGAGCCACAGGGCGACAGGAAGCTTGAGCAGTTAGTATAAAAACCGATGGATTGGTGTTGACAGGGTGTTTATGTGGCTTTAATAGAACCTTTGTACTTACAGGATTTATATTATGCCTCCATCTCTTTGTGAATGATTATAAAATTCCATTAGGTGTATAAATTATTTTTTGAGGCATAGAATGAATTATGTAAAGCTCACATAGGAGAACAAGTTATTTAGCACTTGAATATACCCACCTGATCATCAAACAGTACCAATTCTAAGTAAGATTTTTATTTCTTACTTAATGTATGCTCTCATTTAATTTCAAAGGAAACTATTTTATTGGCCAGGAGTCAGAAAATTGTACATTATAATGCTTGATTTGCATATTCCTGAAGGTCTTCAAACATATTCGTTGGAAATTCTAAAGAGATCCCATAATGGAAACAACATACTAATGCCAAAGATTTTAGCTGCTATGGATTATTAGGAATGTCTATGTGTATATTTGTCAGTGGAGGAGGTTACACCCAGTATAAGATGGACATCTGAAAATAATGCTTTTTCTTTTTCTTTTTCTTTTTTTTTTAAGATTTTATTTACTTATTTGACAGACAGAGATCACAAGTAGGCAGAGAGAGTGGGGGAAGCAGGCTCCCTGCTGAGCAGAGAGCCTGATGCAGGGCTTGATCCCAGGACCCTGGCATCATGACCTGAGTGGAAGGCAGAGGCTTTAACCCACTGAGCCACCCAGGTGCCCCGATAATGCCTTTTCCTTAGCTTTTTTTTTATAATGATAACAACCAAGAATAGATACAGCTCACAGACAATTCTAAACCCATTAGCTGTAAGCATCTAGAGATTTTTTTTTTAAATAAATATGAGTCTAGATTAACATAGATTGGATCACCAGCTCTTAGAGTTCAATAAATGATTATCTTACCAATCAATAGGTGTGGCATTTCTGAAATAGGCATGACAAATCAAAATACAGGTTTTAACAATATGGCAGCATCACAGAGTTAAGTTGATTTAAATAAGACAGAATGTTATAGACCATCTTGTCAAATCCTATAATCATAGTAATGCATCAAATTTGGAAACTTATGAAAACAACTTCATGGTTTTATAGCCTGTCCTCATAGACAGAAACTGAAATTTCTTTAATCAAGTAAAAAACTACAAGCACTTACATGTGTATGGCTTGTATTAGGTTAAAAAATCTCTTGCCACCTGTATGTGTTTGTCTACGTGTTGAATACACAATAGACTTTGGCTCAGACACAATATTTAAAGGCATCTCTTTGTGTTGCTTGTCCTTCAGTATGCTGATTCAGCATATCTGGGAATATTGCTTCAGGAATGCATTATTTCTGGAAATATAGTCGGCATGATCCACAATGCTGATTCAGCAAACTGATGATGAGCTGTGTGGGGGAATGTGAGGATTTATTGCTGCTTTTAAGATGAGGGCCAAATCTTTGGGATGAGGTAAGGTCGATAGTTTGCTTGCTATTAGTCCATTTGCGCAGTGTACTGGAGATAGAAGGTATGATAGTTGAGATGAATGTAGTTATAAGCCGTAAAAGAAGCTACCTGGGAAGCAGGTTTCTTATTTTAACTATTAAATACGTTTTATGGCTTAGCTTTCTGTTGTTTTCAATTTCATGTTTAAATAAATCAGAAATTATATTATACTTCTTGGAAATGTGCATATTTCATATTTGACAATCATTTACAGTACTAAGTAAGCCAAACATACATTTTATGTTTCTGATAAAAAGATAGGAGGTTAATTTTACCAATGCCATAGTCCCTCAGCAAAGTTGTAGCTATAATTTTGAACCATTAAATATAGAAAATATCTTAGGGAATATGATTTTGTGTGAATGTAATCTGTGGGAACTAAGGAAAAGACCAGTTGTGTTCAAAAGAGGTTGAGAAAGCCATAAATAGGATTTGGGTTGGACATTATGCTGTGTCTTTTGCACAGTGTGCAATTAATAAGAATTTCAAATTTAATTTCAAAAAAGAAAAAAAAATCTGGTGTTCCCAAAGTACAACTCACATCATAAAGCACTACTTAAAAGCAAGTTAAATTAAATTGAAATTGGCACCATGATGAAATCTAAACATATAACTGATGAATCACTGAACTTTATGTCTGAAACTAATAATACACTCTATGTTAATTAATTAAATTTAAATTTCAAAAATTTAATTTAATTTAAAAAAAGAAGAAGAAACAATCAAAAGATAGATGATACAGCACAAGACATATTAACTCTGACTACTACCGGATTTAAAGCTTGTTTAGGAGTCTAATTCAAACACTAATTTTCCTTGGCCTGGGTGGCTCAGTGGGTTAAGCCTCTGCCTTCCTCTCAGGTCCATGATCTCAGGGTCTTGGGATCGAGTCCCACATTGGGCTCTCCACTCAGCATAGAACCTGCTTCCCCCTTTCTCTCTCTGCCTACTTGTGATCTCTCAGTAAAAAAAAAAAAAAAAAAAAAATTAAAAAAGTTTTTAAAAAATGAGAATACTCAAGAGTTGCAAAAAGGCCATAGACACCTGCACACACTGGGTAGACCTGTCTGGAAATCAGAAAACCTGCCAGAGACCTTAGCTGGATGAAATGAGGAGCCATTAGTAAGAAAAGGTGAGAAGCTAAATAAGTTATATTTTCAAGGACTATCTTGTAGATCATTGTAAATTAACCCTACTATGAAGAGCCTGGAGATGTATTTTAACTTTTTTGAGTTGAGAAACTAAATGGGAAGTGGAAAGTTAGAAAGATGATTTGAAGATAAGATATGAAAATGAACACTGGAGAAAAATTGAGAATTTTAAACGTTAGGCAGAAAGATTATTTAGAATCTGGTTTAGAGATGACCTTCAATGTTTTTGAGAAATGGGAAGTAAGCAAAGGGTAGCTGAATAGCCCACCTTGGCATAAGCATTGTTCTGAGAAACTGCAGACAAAGAAGAAACTCTGAAAACAGAAGTCACCCTTTTGTAAGGGAACTTCCCATTTATAAAGGAAATCTCCACTTGTAAGCTTGTCTCCCACTCTGTACCAGGAAAAGAAGGATGACTCTAAATCATAAGAGAATTTCATCAATGACAAAGGCAGGACTTAAATCTATGTAACAACGTGAGCCTTATTTACCAAGATTTTCCTGCTAACCTCCCATAACTCCCCGCCCTGACATTTTCCTCTTGTCTTTAGCTGAATTCAGGTAGTATTTAAGTTATTGGCTTGGGCTATACCAGGGAGTTTCTCCATTTCCTTCAGTACCTTCCATGTATACCTGAGGTATATACATTAATAAACTCCTGTTTACTTTTCTCTTGTTAATCTGTCTTTAATTACAGGGGATCAAACCCAAGAACTCAGGCAGAGAAAATATGGTTTTTCTTACCCTAAAAATTTTTTTTTTAAAGTGAAAATCCAATGTGAATAAATTATGTTTTAGGGAAAGACTATTCTCATAGTAGCTCCTTTTATCCAAAGCATAATATAATTAATACCTTTATATATCCTCTGGTATCATATACTAACAAAGAGAGGAGCATTTCCAATTGTTTTGGGAGAGCTATGGATACAAATGCCACCTTTTCTTCCTACTGTTATCTACTGCCACCTTTTCTTCCTACTACTATCTACTTAGAGAATCATCTAAATAAGTTTTTGTTTTGTTTTATTTTGTTGTAATTATTATTCAACCTAGCATTGGACCTATAATCAGGCATATATGCACATCTTGGTCTCTGTAAAGACAGGCCCTAATCTTGACTTTCCAGATGATTTTAGGATACCCACAATCTTGGGAATTAACTCTCCCACTGATTTTTATCTCTACCTTTCAATTCTCTGGACTTAGTCCTCTTTTGAATCTTTTATCGTATAGCTCAATGAAAAGGGGCTGTAGGCCCTGTCATTTACTTGTCCTTTCTGCATAGCATTAGAGGAAGGACCTAACTTCTCTGAACTTCATTTAGGTTTCACAAAATTTGGACAGTTAATAACCTCTCCCCCAGGTTGTGACCAAGCATACTAATAAGATAACTTCAATATTATTCAGAGAAAGCACTGTATTTATGGTAATGTTTATGTTTAATAGTATGTTGATATTGAATTTGCTAATAGTTTTTATTTTTCCCTTTTTCTGATATATATTCTTCTTTCATGAGTATTTTCCATTTCAGTCTGCATATAGAATGTTTCCCTAAGTGTCCCCAAGTCAGTGCCTAATGGGGCCAGCAAAATCAAGCCCTACATCATGAGGAAGATATTTCCTTTAAAATATTTCACTTCTGCTATGCATCTTCTATCTGTCTAACACGTATCTATCTATCTATCTATCATCTAATCATATTTCTTTTCTAATTACCTGCTAACTCTAATTACTGTACTTCTGAAGTATACACATATTTATCCATTGTCATAATCTAGTCAAAAAGTGTAGTTGAGGAGGATTAGTTGATGTTCAAAGTTTAGGAATGGATTTTTTTTCTTTAAGGATGTCATTTATCATCAAACCAAATGCCATCTTTCTCAAGGGACTGGATAGAATCTATTTGACCTATCAGTCAGCTGAATAAGATATATAGCATTCATTTTTTTTGAGACATGTATATAAAATTCTATTCCTTTTAAAGAAAGTTATAATTTTATAGTCATCAAGTGAGAGGGAAGTGATTTCAACTGGACATAAATAGTTGCCTTTATGTGTTTACTGAATAAGAAAACAAAATAGTAAAACAACTTCAATTTCAATGTGTTCAATTAACTTAAGTTGCTTTGTATGGCATAGTCAACAACAAAACACTTCATTTTGATTAAAAGGGTACAAATATTTTGACAAATCTTTAAATTGATTCAAAATAACAATCCTCTGTGCCCTAGGCCAAAGTAACCTTAACTATTGAGCCACCCAGGTGCTCCCTACGCCAATGTAACCAGAGAACAAAAGTAACCATAATTATGATCTACTTAGAACCCTGAAAATGCTTAACCAGTTTCTGGCCTGAAATTATTCCTCTAAAATAATTACATTCTTTCAGCACAATTCTGAATGCTAAATCCAGGTCTATTTTGGTGGTTTGAAATTGGAACAAATGTTAGCTAGCATGCCTGAAGGGAAATGTGGTGAAAGCCTTACTCTATGGGAAAGTAGAGTTATGAGAAGTTCAAGTTCCTCTGGAATAAGAGGTGCTGAAGGAGACCAAAATGGTGACCCAGGAAAACTCAATCTCCCCACCTCCCTAACAAAGACCCTTAATTGGACAACTATTCACAAGTAAAATCAGCTCTGGGAGACTGCTAGAGTTTACTTCAGAAGTTTTAACAACAGAGTGGAACAACAACAACGAATTTATGAGGATAAGTACACAAGAAGAGTGGGAAGACAGGTACATTTCTACCTGTATCATCTCAAGGAGGTGATAGATTTTACACTGAAAGCTAAGACTTTGATGAAAGACATTTATGATGACACAAACCAATGAAAAGATGTTCTATGTTCATGGATCAGAAGAACAAATATTATGAAAATGTCCATAATACAAAAAGCCATACATAAATTCAACATAATCTCTATCAAAATTTCAATGGCATTTTTCACATAGAAAGAATACCATCTTAAAATTTTTATGGCCAGGGGCTCCTGGGTGGCTCAGTGGATTAAGCCGCTGCCTTCGGCTCAGGTCATGATCCCAGTGTCCTGGGATCGAGACCCGCATCAGGCTCTCTGCTCAGCGGCGAGCCTGCTTCCCCTTCCCTCTCTGCCTAACTCTCTGCCTACTTGTAATCTCTCTCTGTCAAATAAATAAATAAAATCTTTAAAAAAAAATTTTTTTATGGCTACACAAAAGATGCCAAATTCCCATGCAATTCTGAGAAAGAATGAAACTGAAGGTATCATACTTCCTAATTTCAGACTATAGTACAAAGCTATAGTAATCAAAACAGTTGGATATTTGCATAAAAATAGATGTATAGACTAATAGAACAGAATTGAGAGCCCAGAAATAAACCCTTACCTATACATTCAACTACTAACTGACAATTGGAGAATAGTCTCTTCAATGAATGTTGCTGGGAAAACTAGATAGCCAAATGGACAAAAATAAAATTGGATCCCATCTTACACCACTTATAAAAATCAATCCAAAGTGTATTAAAGACTTAAACATAAGACCTAAAACTATAAGTCTCCTAGAAGAAAACATAGAGGAAAAGCTCCTTTGCATTGGTCTTGACAACAATTTTCTGGAAATGACCTCAAAACGGCAAGCAACAAAAACAAAAACCAGTAAATAAGCACCACTAAATCAAACCAAAAAACATGTTCACAGCAAAAGGTACAATCAACAAAATGAAAAGCCAATTTGCGGAAAGGGAGAAAACATTTGCAAGTCACATATCTGTCTTATAAGGGATTAATGTCCAAAACACATAAAGAGTTCATGCAACTCAATGACAAACAGACAAATGAATGAACAAACAAAAACCTGACTTAAAAATGGGAAGAGGAAATGAGTAGACATTTTTACAAAGAAGACATACAAATGACCAACAGTGGTATGAAAAGTGCTGGACATCACTAGTCATCAGGAAAATGCAAATCAACACCACAATGAGATATCACCTCACATCTGTTTGGTTATCATCAAAAAGACAAGAAAGAACAATATTAGTGAGGATGTGGAAAAAAGAGAACATGCACTGTTGGTGAGGGTGTAAACTGGTGCACCCACTATGGAAAATAGTATGGAGTTTTCTCAAAAATTGAAAATAGAACTGCATAAGATCTAGCAATATGGGTACATATACAAAGGAAATGAAAACAGGATATTGAAGAGATAACAATACTCCCGGCTTCACTGCAGCTTTATTCCAAGATATGGAAAAAAACCTTAGTGTCTGTCTGTGGATGAATGGATAAAGAAAATGTCACACACACACACACACACACACACACACACACACACACACACGTTATTCGGCCAACAAAAAGAATGAGATTGTGCCATTTGTGACAACATAGAGATGGACCTAGAGGGTATTACATTAGGTGAAAGATGTCAGAGGAAGACAAAATACTATATGATGTCACTTTTATGTGAAATCTAAAATGTTTTGTAGAAACAAAGGGAGAAGTGCAGAAACAAAAGGTTATCGGGGGTAGGGGGAGTGGATGAATGGGAAGATATTGGCCAAAGGGTGTATACTCCCACTTATATGATAAATAAGCTCTGGGGATCTAATGTACACCATGATGATTATAATTAATAATATTTTATTATATAATTGAAAGTTACAAAGAGCATAAACCTTAAATGTTCTTACCACAGAAAAAGAAATGGTCATTATGTGATATGTTGTAGGTGCAAGCTAAAGCTATGGTGGTAATTTTTTTTTTTTTTTTTAGATTTAACTTATTTATTTGACAGGATAAGAGAGATCACAAGTAGGCAGAGAGACAGGCAGAGAGAGAGGGGAAGCAGGCTATCTGCTGAGCAGAGAGTCCCATGTGGGGCTTCATCCCAGGACCCTGAGATCATGACCTGAGCTGAAGGCAGAGGCTTAACCCACTGAGACACCCAGGCACCCCTATGGTGGTAATTATTTTGCAACACAGACGTTACCAAATCAACACATTGTACACCTTAAATTTATGAAAAGTAATATGTCAATCATATCTCAATAAAGCTGTAAAAATTAAAACTCAAATTTAGAAATTTTTGAAAAAGGGTTAAGCCTTAGCAGAAGAAAGTCACCTATGGAAGTATATGACCACTTAGGTCTCAGCAGGAAATCTATTAGGTTAGTAAATTATCATAGTGTGAAGTCTTCTTATTCTGTCTTTCTGATAACTGCGTCGTTTATTCGATTCACTGATGCTCCTATACTAGCAAAGCAAACCACCTACCTGTGCAAAATGTATTTATATGATGTTATCTCTATCAATATGAATTATGTGATGGTGAACTTGTTATTTTTTCCTTCCTATTTCTCCCAGTCTACCTTTAAAAGCAAAATAACTCCTGGCAACGTGCACCAGCTATGGATAGGAAGATTTCAGATACAAGCCCTAATTTTATTTTATTTTATTTTTTTAATAATTTTTAAAAATTTTTATAAACATATAATGTATTATTAGCCCCAGGGTACAGGTCTGTGAAATCGCCACACTTCACAGCACTCACCATAACACATACCCTCCCCAATGTCTATAACCCCACCAGCTTCTCCCTACTAAGCCCTAATTTTATTTTATTTTATTTTAAATTTTTTTTAAGATTTTTATTTATTTATTTGACAGAGAGAGATCACAAGTGAGCAGAGAGACAGGCAGAGAGAGAGGAGGAAACAGGCTCCCCTCTGAGTAGAGACCCCAACGTGGGGCTCAATTCCAGGACTCTGAGATCACGACCTGAGCCGAAGGCAGAGGTTTTAACCCACTCAGCCACCCAGGCGCCCCAAGCCCTAATTTTAAATCCAACCAATTGGAAGGGGAATCCCTGCAGGGCAGAGCTAGTGAGAGAAATCCCTGCCCCCTTTTTCTCTCTTTCCTGGCCCTTCCCCCAATTCTGTGAGGGTGCAAAGAGGGACTCTGCAGGCACTTGAAATACCAAAATACAAGAATGCTTCTCTCTGACTAGAGGAACTGTGATCCCAAAAGTTTGGAGAGATCCCTGTTTGTTTGTTTGTTTTTTCCCCTCTCTCCAACCTCCTGCCACTAGACACAGCCAAATTTAGTCTCAGGAACCACACAGCAGAATGGAGAGAATAAATCCCTGGCTTACTATTCAGAGGACAAGGAATCTGGAGAAAGTTGGGAAGATCGAAGAAAGGAGGGAGATTGAAAATGGGATCCACCTCAGGAGTTATGGGGGAATATCCAAAAACAGAAGTAAGGTCTATTAAAGCAGAAAAAAAAAAAAAGACAACAAAACAAAAAACAAACAAACAAAATACCTTTCTATATAAGTCATTAGAGAACTGGAAAACTGTCTTTGTAAGTGCCTTGTAAAAAGTTTTGGGCTAAAAGATGGTTATTAAAATACAGATACTTTGAAGAAAAAAATAAATTTTTGTAACATACCTCCATTACATATAAAAATCCACTTTTATATAAGAAGGCACTGTCATTTGCGAAAACACATAAATTTGTGAAGTACAGAATCCAAATCCTGGTCCCATTATTATTGTGAACTAATTATATGGTCCTGGAAAAGTCAGCTATCCCCAGTAAGTGTTGTTTTCTTTACGTGAAAAAATATAAAGTTTTTAATAAATATAATTATTAAAAATTATTGGATAATATTAACAATGAGAATGCAAAGCTCAACAATCACTTTCCCATATAAATATTCAAACACCTATATACCTCCCAGGAATGGTTACACTTATCCTTAATGATTCTTGATTTTTTATTCTAATTGGGTATCATTTTCATATGTATTAACCCATTTTATTCAAATGTAGCTCCAGGGAGATAGACAAAAATA
Organism: Mustela erminea; assembly: GCF_009829155.1. Lineage (NCBI taxonomy): Eukaryota > Metazoa > Chordata > Mammalia > Carnivora > Mustelidae > Mustela > Mustela erminea. The sequence goes on along the minus strand of NC_045621.1, from coordinate 100,404,765 downwards.
ATGTCACATTTGCATATTATCTTTGAATTTATGTAGTGCCAATTCATGATTTCATTATAGTCTTATTACTGCCCAGTAAAACAGACAGGGGAAATATTATTCCCATATTTTACAACTGAGGATACTAAGGGTCAAATAGTTTAATTGAATATATCCATGGCTATACTTTCTAACATGAAACAAAACTAAAGACAAAGAATCCTCTGTCAGTGTCAAGTGCTCTTTCTTCTTGGCATGCTACTAGATATTGAAAGATAAAATAATCTACTGGAGGTTTTACTAATTCTGATATGAGTGGGATTCCCGTGCCCTGCCTGCTGGCCAAGCACCCTTCTCAGTTTCTAATGCAATCTGAATTCTCTGTCATTTAATCACATGACATGCAGCAAATTATAGTCTTTTAAAGCTTTACATTTTAATCCTATAGAAAAGGAACACTAAGAGCAGTCTTGCAGGAATCTTACAAAAAGCAGTGTTAGTGTGAGGACGATAATCCATTATAGGTCTGACCTAGAAGCACCGTCCTATAATAAATACTATTATTTAATTATTAGACTGGCTATTTTGTATGACTTTCATGATGTTGATGTGAAGGCCAAGAAAAACAAGGCTGTACTCACCTCGAGTCTAGCCCTGACAGAAGTACAGCCATCTTGGAGGCTGACAAAGCGGAGGGTGACACCTTGCACCCCCTCTCCACCTGCTCTCCTCCCCTTGGTAGTATGTGTGACATTCCTCAGCCACCCCTGGCTGCCCTAAAAGAAGAACAAATGGTTGACTTGCAGAGACCACAATCCTATGGGACAGGAATCTCCCTTGGTTTACAAATGTCTTTGAGATTTACAACAAAGAAGCTATCTTTTCAATAGCCCAATTTCCAGACACAAATAATTCAGTTCCTTAAGCCCTAATGTCACCCTCCCCTCCATAAACAAAACTGAAGGAAGCTAAGGTAGAAGGAAAAGTAAATAAAGTTAAATTTCTCCTAAACCCAAATCTCACTAACAAGGATGCTTGATAGCAAGAATGTGACATTCCACCAGGAGACTCCCAATTGTCTTCAAGCTAGAGCCTCATTAAAGGGAAAAACGGCCTTGGCTTGAGAGTAGCCAGGGCTTCAATATCCTGACAGTCTTCTTTACCCTGATAGCCCTTCTGAACACCCCCTTTGTCCTCACTCACTGCCGAGTCCACCCCTACTCTGCTTTTAAAAACTCTGTCTGTAATCTGGCTCGAGGTCCAAGTCCCTACTCCGCTGTGTCGGGTATACTTGGGCCCAAGCTTAAGCTTGTCAAATAAACCCTCATGTGATTGCATCGGTGCTTGGCTCCTTGGTGGTCTCTTGGACGAAAAATCTCGGGCATAACATTGAGACCATAAAGAGTCACTGGCATTCTGCTTCTTGGGCACATTCTATCAACACTGCTCTTTGATCACCTACTCAGATAAACGTGGTCACTGGTAGACACATATCTATAAAGTGAGACCCAGTCATTTGTGTTGTACCTTGGAGGTGAAGTTCCCAAGCATTTCCTGTGAGAAATAACCCCTGTTGGAGAATCAGAGATGTTTATCAGTGCTCTCAGACGCAGTCTAGTCACTGCTGTGATCCAATATGCTCAGCTGTTTGCACTGAATAGGTATTACCTGCCAACTTCCTATTGTGAGCATGCCTGCTATCTCATTTCGGGCTGTGGTGGGGGAGAAAGACCACAAAGTCAGACAGACACAGGATCAAAGTTTAGTTCTGCGATGCAACAACTATGTAATTTATCTATTTCCTAGACTCTTCTTCTTTCAAATAAGTTATGTCATAATTCCTTCTTTAAAAGTTATGTTAGGGACGCCTGGGTGGCTCAGTTGGTTAAGCGGCTGCCTTTGGCTCAGGTCATGATCCTGGTGTCCTGGGATCGAGTCCCGCATCGGGCTCCTTGCTCGGCGGGGAGCCTGCTTCTTCCTCTGCCTCTGCCTGCCATTCTGTCTGCCTGTGCTCGCTCTCTCTCCCTCTCTCTCTCTGACAAATAAATAAAATCTTTAAAAAAAAAAAAAGTTATGTTAGGATGGAATTCAACGAGACAATATGTGTAGAACTCCTGTCACATCACGAGCATGATGGACATGTTTATTTCATGACTTTTTTTCTCTCTTTGGTCGTTGGGTGGTTTCTTTTTGGGTTTTGTTTTTCTGGGTCTCTGCAGACTTCTGTGTGTTCCTAAGATTGATATCTTTGTTGTCCTTAGGTCGGAAAGCCTGCCAGGATACTTCTAATCTCTATGATTATGTACAAGAACATTTATAGCATTGAGAGATTACTAAATATCAAACAGGGTAATAATGTCATGACATTTATCCAGTTTTTAAATGGTCATCACGACCACTTAGGTGTGTGCTGTCATTATTGTATGATATATACATATATTGGATGAGGAAAAGAAAACTTAGAAAGTTAAATTAAATGGTAAAGTTGGGGCGCCTGGGTGGCACAGTGGGTTAAGCCTCTGCCTTCAGCTCAGGTCATGATTTCAGGGTCCTGGGATTGAGCCTCACATCAGGCTCTCTGCTCAGCGGGGAGCCTGCTTCCCCCTCCCTCTCTGCCTGTCTCTCTGCCTACTTGTGATCTCTCTCTCTCTGTCAAATAAATAAACAAAATCTTTAAAAAAAAATGTTTAAAAAATTAAATGGTAAATTTGACATAGTAAATAAATGGCAGAGCCTGGATTCCACCATATCTGTGTCTGCATGAAAATATGTGTGCATGTAAACTACGAAGCTGAGTGATTTTTGTCTAGTAAACAACGAACATTCTACTGCACTCCTCAAATTCTGGAACGTGCACAGAGACCCCTTTGACACTTAAGGTCCTATACGCAGGACAGTACTTCACTTTAACATAATAGCTAGGTGACACAATCCTAAAGATGCAGCTTACAGATCCCCCTAAAAAAAAGAGAAACACACAGGGTGAGCTTGACATGGCCAACTACCATATGAACATAATTAATGAAGATGGTGATAAAAGAAAAGATGAAATAGAAGGAAGATGTCTAGAAGTTCTTACCTGGAAATCATCATTTTACATACTTTGAGAATTCATATCTTAGCTGTTTCAAAACATTGATAGAGCAGCATTAGCTGGAAACACAGAGAGAATCTCACAAGTGTGTCATGATGGTTTTGTTAGTTGAGACTCCTAAATTGCTTGATTTCATGCATTTGTCATAGGCACTAGGGATGTTTCTTCTTCTGATATGCAAACATCTAATTGTTCTCTAACACCCACTACAATGACAATTTGTTGTCTTTCTGTCATTGTGCAGTTTAATTCCAAAATCAGCCAACAATGAAGCATCATCCCAGTTCCCTGTAATTTGAAGAAGCCAAGCGCTTGTGTTTTAGTATAAGGAAAGCAAGATGAAGCAGGAGTTTTGTATACTGAAAGTGATCAGAGAGAAATAAGTGTGTGTAGAGGGTATGCAGGGCTGGATTTGGGCATTGTTAGAAATTAGGTAACTGATTTTCCTTTGTGTTACTGTTTACATTTGATCTGTTCAGTATAATAAGATTATTTTGAAATTCTAGAGTTAAATATCAGGATTAAACGATATAGTAGACAGTGATATATTAATTAAGACCCTGAATAAAGCTATATAATGTGTATATTGCTTTATTTTTTATAAGATTTTATTTATTAGAGAGAGGGAGCACAGAGAAGGGGGAGGAACAGAGGGAGAAGGAGAAGCAGGCTACCCACTGAGCAGAGAACCCTACGTGGGGCTCCATCCCAGGACCCCATGACCATGACCTGAGCTGAAGGCAGATGCTTAACTGACTAAGCCACCCAGGTGCCCTGTGTATTGCTTTAAATTTCACAAACTACTTCTTTATTTTATTTATCTTTATAACCTTGGTAACTGGTCCTAATAGTCTCAGAAAATGTTTCTTGAATAAATACAAGACACTATCACAAATTATTCTACTTATTTTTGTAATAACCCTGTGAAGTGGGTATTATTACCATCTCCTGGATTGTCAGATGAGTGAAGTAGTCTGATTGAGATAATGAGAGTTGTTCAGGTCACCCAGTGGCAGATGAGAGCTTGAATATACTAAGTTCTTCAACTTCAAAAGCCAGATTTTGTCTACTGAGCTTTGTAGCTCCTTTCTGGAGAGAATATGACCTGATCTGTAAAATGTTGGACTTCATAACAAAAATCCCTGTAAAAGCAGCCTTCTTTTTCCATTCTAGAATTTCAGAATGAAATACAATTTACAGACACATTTATCTTATTTTATATTGACTACTTACAGTATTTAATATGCTTCTTTTTGTTCTTTGACTTTATTTTTTCCTGTTGGTTTTCAGACAAAGCCTTGGGAATACCTAAGGGAACAAGTTTGCTAAGTACAGGATGGAGCATCCTTTGCAGTTATGATCTGGATAAGTAGACTTATCTCTGGAAACTCACTTAGGAGGGAAGGATTAAGTTAAGTATTTACACCTAATCTTTCTTTGTGATGCTCAACCAAAAGAAAATATGAAAGTTGGTACATGTTATTTTAATGTATGCAAAAATCTTTGAAATAACATTCAGTAGGCTCCCCATTATAATTCAGATGCAGTAAATCCACTCTATTTCACGAAAGTCATATTTTCTGATCCAAGAAATTACTGCAAGTTCCAAACATCATACAGTAAGTTTTTAATAAATACAAGACATTTGTTCAAGGATGCGGCTACCATGAAAGTAATCAAATTGTGTGGCTTAGGAAACCACCAACATAGAAAGCCACTAATGCAAGATGCTTGAGGAAATTGAGTGGAAAAAATAATTTCTGTGAATATATCTTCAATTAGGGTGTTGGAATTTTTGGTCAGAGTAAAGAGTAGTCGGTGAAAATAATCATTGTGCCTCCATACCACCCTTGAATTTCTACTTACATAAAATTCTCCCATCAGGGTTTTCCGCACCATGCTTTCTTACATAAATAAGGACAAGACAAGTGTCCAATTATCTCTTTTCTTTTGTTTAGATTTATCTTACCCAAAGTGTTTTGCTGTTAAAGACAGCACAGATTTTTTTTTCTTTTTTTACCTTTTTTTTTAAAAACTTTAACATATTCTGGAATCCACTCTATAGCACCCTTGGAGACTTGTTGCACAGCCTTTGCTAACATATAACTTGGTGGAAGATATCATTAGGGTAAGGAGTGGTTCATAGTAAGTTTTGCTTTTACTGAATATGCTGCCTTTGAAATTTCTGCCCATTTGTCTTGAAGAACTTCAGGACATGCCACTGCAAAATACGTTGCTTTGGTATATTGATTATTTTGAATTGAAGGCATTTAAAAAACAGCAAATTCAGAGATGCATTCACTGAACCCACTTTTTTTTTTTTTTTTTTTTTTTTTTTTTTGCTAAGAGATAGCTCCTCCAAAATAAAGTTGATTGTCATCAATTCCCCTCCCTGGAAGTCTCATCAGCTAGAGAAGATTGACTCTTATCACAGGACAGGAGACTAGAAATCAACAGCACACCCAGAAAAACTTTGTCACAGACTGTCTCATTTCCCATCTGGTTTTCTAAAGGCATATTCATCTTCCCTAAAAACCATTTATTCTCCTCTAAATTGCTTACATTCCCACTCCTCCTCCCTTATGAACTCTACACACAAGCTCACAAATCTCCTTGCTTTTTTGGGTTATCACTTTTTCTTTTTTCCCTATGATGCAACCATGCACATAGTATTAAAACTCAATAAATGTATGTAACTTTTCTATTGTTTGTCTGTTTTTAGTTCACTTCTTAGACCCAGCTATTGAATGCAGGAAGGTAAATGAAAAGGTTTTTCCTTCCCTGCAGCACTAGATACATTCTTCTAAGAACACAGAAACATTTTGTATTTTTCTCTCGTGGAATGACCAGGTAAGGAAAACACACACACACACAAAATGACTAATACTTGTAAAAGTACTTGGAATATCACTTAGAACATAATAAGCCCCTAATAAAAGTTAGCTATTATTATGACTAATTGCCTTTTGGAGAAGGTACAAACTATTCCTTAAACCCCAGGTTCTTCCATTGTAAAGCAAAAATTCATTTAAATTAATTCCAGAAAGAACTTGGAGCCTAATATGGAGGAACCCTCATGTGGGGAGTTGGATGATCCTAATAGTTATTTTACATTGAATTTAGAAGGCTTGAGCAAGGTAATGAATATTAGATACTTATTAGTACTTACCTACTTGTCAGTAAGTATGCGGTAAATGTTACCTGATGATTATAAATGGTAGTGGGTAATGGTGGTCAGGGAAAAAGTAAGTAATTTCTGGGATATGAAGTCCAGGGAAAGAATTCCCCAAAATCCCAAGCTCAAAGTAGAGATTGAGGGGAAGAAAATCCAAGAATGGGCAAAGGACAACTGTGTAACTATGAAGAATGTGAAGTAACGACTGGTCCCCAAGCAGAAGATGAACAGATCATAGTGACTTCCCAGCTTTAGGTAGCAATCAAGGGCAGAAATCCAGAATAGAACCAAAGACGAGATGGAGATGTCAGGAAGTGAACAATGCTAAAGGGCAAGAGCAAAACTGGAACAGAATGTAGTTGAAGACATCCAAGCACATAAGCAAAACAAACAAACAAAAACCTAATGATGTGAAAAATCTCATCAAACTAATGCGGAGGGTGTTGGTGAGGACTGAGTTCCTGACATTCAAAGAATGAAAGGACTGATGACAAATTCCAGAGACTCTCCCAGGGGATCAGAACTCCTGGATTTAGAAATCAGAATGAGGGCCTATCTTGGAAACTCCAGAAACAAAGGCAATTATTGCATTTATATTGCAATTATTATATTATAATTATATTATAGTTATTGCAATTATTCTGGAGTTAAAAAAAGGAAGGGAAAGGAACTAGTAAAGCTAATACAGAGTTAAGGACCTGGTTCAAGGGGAAGCAGAAGAAAGGAAATGTTAATTCAGCACCAACTGTGAGATTGACTCAGGCTTTATTTTTGCTGCCATTACATCTTGGTGTCTCCTCTTGGAGAACTAGAACTCTGTTAAAGCATCTGTCTCTTCTGCAGTGCTTAGGACAAAGCACACTTGAACTTGGATGCATGAGCAAGACATAGGGTGGGAGGCGTGGGAGGGCTTCTCTAGCTTCCTGTACATCTTTGGAACAGATGAATGAACCAAGCAGAGAGAGTGGGGAAGTGTTCTTAGAAATCTAATGGCAAGAGCCCAGGACTTGGAAACAAACAACCACAGTGTTTATCTGCATTCTGGCAGAAGTACTTATCTAAACTTTTTTTTTTTTTTTGGTCTCATTAAAGGATTATATTGAGCTAGATGTTACTTACTCTATAAATATATGCTGTCATATACATGTGAAGTCCTATAATCTCTCATCCATATGAAAAGTCTCTTACTAGCTTATACCTCAGATAATTTTAATTACAAAACTTTTATTAAATGCAAAAGAAAAGTGTAAGTGACTTTCCCACCACAGGAGCACAATTATAATCTCTTTATAAGACTAGCATCTAGGGACAGATGTAACATCTGTGATATAGATTCATTGTGCAATATTTATTAGCCTCCAAAAGGTGGTGATAGATAGTCACATACTTACTTAGAAAATGTCAAATCCTGTCTATTTCAGAAACGTTTTAGAAAATTGTCTATTATTATATCTTAATATTAACCATTCAATATACTCATCAAAAGAAAGTTGGCTATCACACACCCACGCCCGCGAGCGCGTGCGCGCACACACACACACACACACCTCAAAAAGAAAAAAAAGAGTTAAAAATGATTTACCGAAACTTTCTTTCCTTTTAACTTCTATACAATGCAGAATTGGGGTACAAGGCCCATAAGCCTAGTTAATCAAGTCTCATGTCCCAGAAGAATCTTTCTATGTCACCTTCATTTACTGAATGCTAGTCAGCCTCAACTCCACTAACGTAGAGTGGGAGACTGAGGCTTCTCTAATCATAGTGTCTCTCATATGCCAAAGTGTATGCATGCAACGTTTTTGGCACCATCATAGTGTCTCTCATATGCCAAAGTGTATGCATGCAACGTTTTTGGCACCATTTTGTGGTAACTCTAGCAGACACTGCAGACATGGTGTTAGGCAATTACCTTTTAGTGGGAGGAATATAGATGTATCAGAATGATTGACAAACACTCCCATTCTCCTTGATTTTTTTTCTTTCTCCTTGATTTTTAAATTTCTGTTCTTCTCGCTTTGGGCATTTTGAGGTTCCTAGGGCCATGACTGACATTTGACTTAGGCCCAGGGGAACATGGCCATGTGTACACACCGGTTGTCAGCCTCACATAAGGAAAGGCAGAAAAGAATGCTCTTGAACTCTGTGTGGTCCAGCCTGGCACATCAGAATAGTAGAGCGCCAGGTGTTCAGAGCTAAATTCCAGATAAACTTTATAGTGGTGTTCTATGAGAAGTATTTATTCCTCTGAGACCTGCAACAAAGAAATTGGGGATATACGGGACTATTGAAACCATTGTTGTCACCAAAGAAGGATATCCTTGGAAATACAGCTGTCAATATTTTGTGCTCTTAATTTTTTTTTTCCTCTGAAACTCAAATGGAAATCTTCCCCAGCTTGATCCTGCAATCTCTGCTTGAGACTTTTTTTTTTTTTTAATTTATTTCCAGCATAACAGTATTCATTATTTTTGCACCACACCCAGTACTCCATGCAATCCGTGCCCTCTATAATACCCACCACCTGGTTGCTTGAGACTTTTTATGAAGGGTGACATTACTCTGTTTTCAAGTTTTAGCTCACAAAGTAATGGCCCACTTGATTTCAGAGGTTGAGATAAAACAAACAAACAAACAAAAAAAAACATAGCAATTCCTTCAAAAATGTAATTTTAACTTCATTTGATCATAAAAGGGAACATTGTTGCCATTGGAGCCAGGAAATAAAGCAGTGATATTGAAAACTTTTATTTTTGTTTATTTCAAGCAAAAAGAATAAGGTCAGTGAAGTTCCCCTCTGACAATAGCACTGTGATTTGGCTTCATATGGACTCATTCCATGCTGGGTTTCTGACAGTTTGACAGATTCTGTATCTTGCTTGAAAGCCTGGGCTGGTAGAAAACCTTTTTGATGGCATGGTTACATTCCTTCTCTGGGGAACATCATTCCTTTCAGGCAGGTCCTGCTGGTGACCTAATAGAGGGGTTGCTGCATCATAGGTATTTCTGCAAGGTGACTGAGCTATCGTAGCATATGGATGAATTCTGCAGAAGGCTCCAGAGGGCACTAGGACATCATACATTCTGGAATCATGAGCAGAGCTAGATGACATTCAAAATCAAGAGAACTAAATCCCCAGGAAGGCAGATCACAGTAGAGGCCATGACACTCGTAACTCAATCTTACCAGAATCACACAAACCAAGCACATTATGCCCCAGCCTGGTTAGCTGATACATACACATTTTCTGGAATAATCTAGACAATGAAATGTGTGAAAGATGGCTTTGACTTATAATCCCATATAGGAGTAGAATAAAAAAGAGAATACCTAGAGGTGATCCCTTTTGCCAGCTCTGATCACATCTTACAAAAAGAAATGATTGAATTATTTCCAAAATAAACTAATTTCTTTTGGACAAGATGTTTGTTTCATCACTCAACAGCAATTCTGGTAGACAATAGACATCCGTGAGATTGTTATTTTAGTAATCAGGAAACAGAAAATAGAACATAAAATAAATCAAGATGAGAAATAAAGTATTTACAAGATGGGAATATAAATTATTGTTTGATAGAAGATATGAAGATAAGTAGTTCACCATGGGGGGAGAAAAAAACTTCAGTTGTATACTTTCCTCATGTGAAACTGAACTTTAGCTAAATAAAAGATTTAGATGAAATACTCTGATTAAGACGTATCCAGAAAGAAGGGTGAATATTTGATTTTGGGGACAGAAAAACTTCAAGGATGTCCTATGCATGGAAGTATTAACAGAAACCACAATGAAAAAATAATAAATCTGCACAAAAATAAAAATTGTAATAAGTAATAAAGAATAAAATAGAAAAATCATAAAATATATATGTAAAGTAAAGGTTAATAGTCTCCATTCATAAGGAAACTTTGTAAATTAGGTAAAGCAAATACATTAGTGGAAAAATAGACAAAGGGGACATACTGGCTTTGCAAAGATTTTATTTATTTATTTATTTGTTTGTTTGTTTGTTTATTTATTTATTTATCTGAGAGAGAGAGAGACAGAGACAGAGCCTGAGCAGCGGGGAGGAGGCAGAAGCAGGCTCCCCAGTGAGCAGGGAGTCCAACACTGGCTCAATCCCAGGACCCTGGGATCATGACCTGAGCTGAAATCAGATACTTCACCAACTGAGCCACCCACACATCCGCAAAGGGACATAATTTTTAAAAGTATAAAGAGTCATTGATCATGTTTTTAAAAATGTAATCTCTATAGTAATCAAGTAAATGTAAATTTAAATAAAAATGTATCATCTCTTAAACTAGAAAAAATCAGTTGAAACACAAAATATCCAGTGGCACTAAGAGCACAGTGAAATAGGTTTTTTAATATATAGCTGGTGGGAATAGACCTTTCTCAAAGGCATTTTCCTAGTTTTTCAATTAAGAATTAAATTGTCCATAGCAAAAGCTGAAGTAGTAGTAACATAAGCAATTGGGATGTTTTATTTTCTCACATAATGAGGAAACTGGAGATAGAAAGTCCAGGGCTGTATGATAGCTCCATAATAACACATCCCCATTCTCTCTCTCTCTTCTTTTGCCTGCATGCTTATCTAGCCATTCCCAACAGGACCGCTAAAACCTCAACCCTGTGTCACATTCCAACATTAAAGGGAACTATGCCAACAACTTCAGCCTTCTTTTAAAATAAGAACTTTTCCATACATCCAGTTACAATTAGGTCTTACTGCCAGAGCTCTGTCACACGACATTTTGTCTCAAGGGCATGTGGCCGGCCACAGACTAGCAAGAATGTTTTGTAAGACAAAATCAAATTAGGGGCACCTGGGTGGCTCAGAGGGTTGAGGGTCTGCTGGTCATGATCCCACCCACCGTCCTGGTCCTGAGATCTGGCCTGGCATCAGGCTCCCTCCTCAGCAGGGAGTCTCCTTCTTCTCCCTCTCCTTCTGCCTCTCCCACTACGCACCCTCTCTTTCTCTTAAATAAGTAAATAAAATATTAATTTTTTTAAAAGAGAGAATCAAATTAAGTAGACAATAATTTGTGGTCTCAAAAGTTGTAGTCTCAAAAGTTCATATGTATCCAACCCATGGATATTTCAATATCATTTATCAGAACTAATTTTGAAGAAATCCCAGATGTATTTTTTACATTTTTACTAATGGATCTCAGAGAGCCTGGGGTGGCTCTGTCGTTGAAGCCTCTGCCTTCAGCTCAGGTCATGATCCCAGAGTCCTGGGATTGAGCCCCACTTCAGACTCTCTGCTCGGTGGGGAGCCTACTTCTCCCTCTCCCTCTGCTTGCTGCTCACCTTGCTTGTGCTTTCTCTCTCTTTCTCTGTCAAATAAATAAATAATATTTTTTAAAAAAAGGTTTTTACTGATACATCTAAAAAATAGTAAATTAAAAACAATGTAATTTTTCAATAATAGTGGAATTAACTTAATCATGCTATTCTCATATTATTCATCTTCTAAAATAAAACAAATACTTCAGGAAATAAAGCTAACAAACTATATAATATTGTCGGGGGGGTGGGGAAGAAACCCTTAAATCTCTCTCTCTCTGTGTAGATACTTATACACACACTAAATGCCTCACGTAAAGAGTTAACAGTGCTTATTACTGATCTGTGAGATTGTAGCAGTTTTTATTTACTTTTTTCCTTATTTATGTTTTCTGAATTTTATAAAATGGTTGTATTATTTTGGTGCTCAAAATAAATATATTTGGTAAATGATAAATATAGTCATAATGAAAAATAGTCAATGTTTGTAGCACGTAAAGTTCATTGGGAATTTTCAGACAAGGGTAAGAATGTAAATTGGTCATTTTTTGTGAGAGAACATTTTGTTTGAGAACATTTATCTGTATCTGTAAATGTCATCCCTCTTGTCTGAGAAACTATTATTCTGTTCCCTAGTTGCACAGCGTCCTCTAGTGGCAGGATCCGTTTTGCCCTCTCAGAGGAATGGGCCTTGCTTTAGCCCTGCAACTTGCAAGTTATTAAATATCCCATGTACGACTTGCTTTCCTATGGTAAAACAATTAAAATTAATGTGGCGTGAAGTAGATGTATTTTAATTATTTGCGATAGAGAAAATACAATTTGTTGAAAAGGCTATGAATTATAAAAACATACTTCACAGTGAAATTATACTTCATCAATTCCAAAATCTATTTGAAAATAGTAAATATATATGGCAAAGTTGTTAGGTGGAGAAATTATATCGAAATGCTTAAGTGAATTTTTTTAAATAAGAATGACTAATGTAGGAATGATAATAGTTAACGATCAAGGGAAATTTTTATTTTTTTTAAAGAAATAATCAGACTAAATAATATATTTGGAATATACCTTATAAGACTTTCTCAAATTACATTTAGATTTTTTATTACTTTTTTTTTGCAAAAATATAACCATAAAACCATTAAAATTTAAAGAGTATGTCTTGTTTAATAAAAAAAATATGTCTTGGTCTGGAAGACAATAGAGACTCATTAATGATACTAACAAAGATGTTATGTAATTTTAGCATTCCTGGGTTGTTTCTGGAAGAAATTTCTTCAAAGGACAATTATTGAGATTCTATAAGAAAAAATATGATAAGCATAACATAAAATGGATCAAGTCCATTTGCTTACAAGAATCATGGGCATAATGTCCACCTATCTTTTCTTTCTCTGGCACAGACTTAACCAGGGTACCTGAATGAAATGTTCATTAATACAAATTACCTCTCATGTTCCACCTATTACCATCTTTAATTTAAAAAATAGGGTTCAAGAGTCAATACTCCATCAATGTACTAGAATGTATTAGTTTATCAGTTGAGAGACAATGCTTCCTAAACCAATGGAAGTTAGTTTGCTATTATCAACCCTAGGGATGGACACTGAGATCTGTGGCACATAGTTGCAATCCACACCCAGGCCCTACCTACCCCTTTTAATACTCAACTATCACTATCAGATATAACCTCAGGGCCTATTATAATCCAACAAATTCAATAATCCAACAACTGAATTTGGGTTCGATGGTTATTAACAATAGGAACCTAAAGTTCTGGGTTCTAGTAAAAACATGAAAGCAACCAGAGCCATAGATCTTTCTCCTTCCAAAACTCTGAAACAAACAGAGGAATAAATGAGAGCTCCACAATTTACACCTTCATTGGTATCAGAGGGGAGAGAAATTGAAGAAGTCACAGAAGCCCAATTATGTAGGAATTAGGGGAAATCCCCCCAAAACCAGTAGCATGGGAGAGGGAAACCACAATACAGTGGACTCATCACAGGGTGGTACATACAATGGCAACAATCCAGATATGATGAGGGGGACTGGAGAAAGCAGGATTTAAGATACCAGAGAGGGAGACAAACAATGAGAGATTCTTCATCATAGGAAACAAACTGAGGGTTTCTGGAAGGGAGGGTAACTGGGTGATAGACACTGGGAAGGGTATGCCTTATGATGAGCAGTGGGCATTATGTAAGACTGATGAATCACAGACCTGTACCCCTGAAACAAATAACATATTATATGTTAATTGATTGAATTTAAACTAATAAATAAATAAATAAATAAATAAAATAAAAACCATAAAAAAAATACAGCAAACACATGTTTGTCTGGAGAGGCCCTATCCTAGATGAGCAAAACTTTGGGCATATCTAAGCAGAAAAAGGAAAATTCATGGGTGCTGAAAAAAGTAGAGAAAAAGAGGAGAAAATTTTATAGGAAATAATTTTGATGGTATCAGAGCTCAAAGAAATGCCCATCCCACTGTCCCAGTAGCGGAGGCAGCCGTTGAGGAGAGAAACTAGACTCTAAAGGACATTTCGGGGACATTGGGGAAATTTGCTTATAGACCTGAGTATAATATATGGAAAAGTGGAGATCATTCACTAAAGAAAGCATGTTATGAAACAGCAGGTATAGTGTAATTTCATTTCGGTGAAAAGAAATATGTATGCATATATAAGCATAAAAAGGGTCTGAGAGGGTATAACAAAAGATAAAAAAAATAGTGAGTCTGCTGGTGATGGAAATATGGTGCTTTCCTATTTTTTAATGGTCTATGTTCTCCAAGTTTATGCAAAGCAGAACTTATTTTTTTAATAAAAACATTTTATTAAATACAAAATATTCTCATTCCTGTATGATACATTAGCCTATTAAGAGACTGTTTCAATTATCCAAAGTGGTGACTAATGCTATAGAAAGCTATATGAAGATTATTTTGAGAGGATTTTGAGAGTAAGCATTTAGACGTATATGAAACCGCAGTTCACAGATAATAAAAAAATAAAAGCAAACAAACAAACAAAAAAAACCCACTATATATCTACAGATGGCTTCAACTGTAGTTTTCTTTATGGATTCTTAAAGCATGAAGGGATCCTGGGACATTTTTGCTGAAGATATCATCAGATGCCACAGATTTGTCTGCACGCTTTTATTATGTCTTTGAAGACCAAGTTACAAGAAAGGTAAATCCTGACACCCTCAGAATGGTGACAAATCATGAAATATTCAGAATCGAGACATCTTACCAATACCTCCTCAATCTCGTTAGCACTTTATGTTGGTTTTTATGACTCTGCATCTGGACAGTTTTCTGTTAGTGGGAAGGAAATATCTGAACTTTCTGATTGCCAAAGCAATAGAAAAGAAACGCTTTTGTTGACTTTTCCTCTTCGGACTCTTTCTGTCCATCTGTTTGTGTTATTGTACTCTTTTATTTATATTAATTTGTTTTTGAAAATCTTATTAAACATGCATCTGGAATAAACAAGTTGATAGCAACACAAAATTTTTATCTGCTCCTATAAAAAACCCCTCAAAAATGTAATTTTGTAAAGAAAGTCAGCACGTCTTTGCCTTTAGAAAGAATGTAAATGTCAATCCTGATGCTTGTATTTTCCAAACTAATATATGAATGTTCCATAAATAATAAACTTACCTTAATTGTTCCCTCAGACCTCTTTCTTGGAAAGGGAGACGTTTTTCAGCTTTCTGCTGCTGCAGAAGCCTATATCTTAAACTTCTCTTTTTGGAGAAAAATGCTCTCAAGAGCATTTTCACGGTTCAGTTATGATGCCTGAAAACCAGCAGACAGTATCTTCTAAGTGCTTGCTACCAAGTTTGAGACATCTACAACAAAGGCACAGGGTCCTGTTTTTATTTAGACAAGCATTTAGTGTAAAAAATCTTGATGATTTTAGGGATAATGAAATTATATATGTGATATGTATGCATTCATATATATTTCTATTTATGCACTTGTAAAGTTTTGTAACTTGTACAGTTTAATTTTAAACTTAAAAATCTTCACTATGGGGGCGCCTGGGTGGCTCAGTGGGTTAAAGCCTCTGCCTTCAGTTCAGGTCATGATCCCAGGGTCCTGGGATTGAGACCCGCATCAGGTTCCCTACAGGGAGCCTGCTTCCACCTCTCTCTCTGCCTGCCTCTCTGCCTACTTGTGATCTCTGCCTGTCGAATAAATAAATAAAAATCTTTTTAAAGATTTTTAAAAATAAATAAAAATCTTAATTGTGCATGCCCTATTATCTTTTTTCCAGGATATGATATGAGACATAGCCAAATACTTGCATACAATAATATTTACCACAACATATTGACTGTAAATTTGAAACTGAGATCTTCATTGAGCATTTTTTATAATATTGAAAATAAGAAACAAATCCAATATCTACTGCTTAGGGAGTAGTTAAATAAATCTTGGTACTTGTATAAGAAGAAAATATCGCCATTGGAGAAAGTAAGAGATATATATCAGCATTTCTCAATAAGGGGTGATTTTTATCCCTAGAGGTCATTGGTAATGGATGGGGACATTATTCGTTGTTGCAGTTGGGGAATGGAGATCCTGCTACTGATGTCTAGTGTGCAGAGCCCAGAAATGCTATCAGACATCCTGTAGTACACAAGACAGCCTCCAACAACAAAGAATGGTCCCACCCAAATGACCAATATCATCAGGGTTGAAAAAACTTGATCTACGTATACTGACAGCGAAAATGTGCAACTTACATATTTAAATGAAAGCAAAGAGCAAACTGGTACATTTTATAAGGTCCCATATCAGAAAGTACAGAATCACAATAAACCTATAATCTCTGTAAAGATAAAATTGAGACATTCTAAGCACTATACCAAGTATTGTATAGGCATGATGTTATTAGCTGTTCATAACAAACCCCACGATACGTGTGTCATGCTAATTGTCCTTCACACTCAGAGGGCAGAGAAAGATAGAAGACAAAAGCAGACCACTCCAGATTGGCACGTGGCAGGTTTAATAAGCTGGGGAATTTTGGAGGTTGCCTGGGTGACTCAGTTGGCTAAGCATCTGCCTTTGGCCCGGGTCATGATCCCAGGTCCTGGGATGGAGTCTTGCTGAGCAGGGAGGCTGCTTCTCCCTCTGCTTGACTTTAACAAAATAAAAGGTAAAATGTCTAAAAAAAGTAAGCAAGGGAATTTTCATATGAAGCTTGTTTTGGGTGGCTGCAAGATGGGTAGATCCCCCACACCTGGTTGCCAAATCTTGAAAGCTTTAAGAGAGTTTAACTGGACTCAGTTATATATACTGTCCAGATGGTCTTAGTGACAAGTTGCTCTCTCTAGGGTGTGTCCTTGAAATGGCTGCTAGTGTGGGACTAGTAGGTAGGGCATACATCCAAGGACAAGAAGGGGGCGAAAAGCCTTGGATGGCCCAGATCCAGCTGGCAGGTTAACCAGTGGTCTTGTCCTCTCCATGACCTCCTCCAACTGTATATTTACTAATTAACTTCACATAAGGAAACTCTTTTAAAGCTGGCCTAAAGGCACTTAGTGATGAACTGGACTTATATCTGGACAGGGTGAAGAATTTACAGCAAATAGTTAAAAAGTGTTATCTCCAAAGGATCAGAGGAAGTATTCAGTTTTTAGAAATTTGATTTTTTGATTGATTTTTTTATTTTTTATGTTCACATGAGCATATTAAAAAAATAAGGTAATATCAAATGGCATCTAATGGAAAAAAAGGGGTCATTTTTCTCACTCTTCATTCCTCCCCTCCCAATGCCCCAACCCCTACAAGCAACCATTTTTAACTTGTGTAGTTACTTCTGTTGTATTTACTTCCATATTCCCAAAGAATAGGATCATAGCTTTATCTATGGGCCTTCTACTGTAGAATATTAGGACTGAGCTCCATGCACCCCTCTGCAAATAATAAATACCCATCTCTTGGCCTTCCACTCTTGCTATATTACAGCTTTCATTAAATCAATATTACTGTCTTTATCATACCACTATATTAATGTTACAGATGAAATTTACTTTGATTAACTTTGTCTTTTTCCTTAAGTTAATAATTAAGTAATTATATTGTTGGCTGCCTTTTCTTTTTAATTATCACTAATTTATCTCCAGGCTCTCAGCTAGAATGTTCATCCTAATATCAGTAAGTATATCAGGTAAATTATCAGCACCATTTCTCTGTTTTCCTTGAAATCTTCTATCCTTAGGTCCTCTCTTCTCTTCTCATCCGGTGGGTACTGCTTGTTCTCTTGCCAGATGCAGAGCATTTATCTCAGCATATCGCTCCCTGCTCAACTGAGGATTTTCTTCTCCTCTTGCCAGCATCCACCCCCATTTCCTAGACCTCATGACTTCCTCTTCTTCACTTCACTCCTTCATTCTATTGATTAGCATCACCCACCCTCTTTTCAGGGAGGAAGGGGGTCTCTGTTCCTTTTTAAAGCATTTTTCAAATATCTGACAAATTCTGTCTATTCTAATGTGAGAATGACTAGACAGGGTATGTATAGACAGGGCTCATCAACTGTTGGCTCAGAGCAAGATGATCGCATAGGATATGTTTTTTTTTTCTTCTAAATATTTTATTTATTTGACAGAGAGAAATCCTAACTAGGCAGAGAGGCAGGAGGAAGCAGGCTCCCTGTGACGCAGAGAGCCCAATGTGGGGCTTGATCCCAGGACCCTGGGATCATGACCTGAGCTGAAGGCAGAGGCCCTAACTCACTGAGCCACCCGGGCACCCCTAGGATATGGTTTTTTGTTGGGGGAAATTCCAGATACCAAGAAACATAGGTGCCTCGTCTATCCTTCAATCTCCAGTATAATCTCTAAATCTACATTTCTAAGAGCTTAGCTTGAGCTAAGAAGGACAATTAAAGCCCCTAGTTGGGTGTAAGGTTTTACACAAATTCCCTGTTTTCAATATAGTGCACTAAAAATTTTTACTCTCAGTTGTCGTCCCTGCTGTCCCAGAGACCAAGACCTCTTGAACCTCAGTCTCTGCTTTCTTTTAGCCTTCCAGGGGAGAGACACTGTTTTTATATAAACAAAATGCATGCATCCAGAAAGGAAACCTTTCTCTTGGGTAGGAAAACCATGGTTGCCTGCCATAAAGTAGTAAAATCATTAAGTAGGGGATAAACATACTCCTTAAAAGTTTTTCAGGCAACCCTTACTTTGTCGTAACTCCCAAAGGCAGTGTTTCCAATTCTTCGGACTTTCTGGTGTTTTAGGGCCCAGATTTGCCTCTCTACTCCCCCTTCCTTCTTTTAACCTTTAATATTAATTCTGCTTGGTGAGCAATGATGGTTTTAGGTTGCTATTAACAATAAAATTTAGAAGACAATGGCATTCACCAAGACCAAATTTATTTCGTTTAAAAAAGAGAATAGGGAAAAAAAAAAAAAAAGAAAGAAAGAAAAGAAAAGAAAAAAAAGAGTATAGGACACACAGAAGATGATGCAAGAAGTAGCAGATGTCTTATGATTCCCAGGAGCAGATTGCAAATGTCCCAGTCATTCCCCATTGGATCCAAGCAGTCATGTGAGATGAGGCTGAAGAAAGCCGTACTCAGTGGTGTCTTTCTATATGCCTCATTACTCAGGAGCACTCGCAGGGGTACTTAACTTCACTCATTCCTTGGTGAAATCACATCTCATCAATTGCATGTTACTCCTCAATTATGGTTTATTTATAAGTTTCAGGTTACTCATCAATAATAGGTTACTTAATAAATAATCTTGACAAGCAGGTATAGGAGTGAGTC
The DNA here is from genome assembly GCF_009829155.1 of Mustela erminea. Taxonomy (NCBI): domain Eukaryota; kingdom Metazoa; phylum Chordata; class Mammalia; order Carnivora; family Mustelidae; genus Mustela; species Mustela erminea. Next base: position 100,385,419 of record NC_045621.1, on the reverse strand, counting down.
TGGTACAAAGCAAACTCAACAGGACCTTCATTTATCTTGGAGACAGAATACTCCTATACCTTCCTTACTTGGTCTTTTGAAGATGACTCAGCTCAGGGTCAAATCCTCTGGCATCGCTATGGCTAGAGAAAATACCACAGATTAGCTGTTAATCCCAACACAGCACTTCACTGAGTGAAAAAGCTATAGCTTGCTTTTGATGCTTTTTATGCAACCAATTTTCATCTTCTATAACTTTTTTTGACATTTTGCATTCGCCATCATTCTTTCCTCCTCAGTCCTCATGTCCTGCTGATTTGATTCCTCTGCTTTCTTTTCTATGGGAATTAATATAAGGAGCGGAGACACAGGTGCATGTTTGCCCTGCCACATTTAAATATAAAGTCTATATCAATGCTTTCCATATATGCACATTTTAAATGCACAGAAAAATACTGTAAGAAAATGTTTTGCAGGCCTATAATAGAAGGATTTTTTTTAAAGATTTTATTTATTCATCAGATAGAGATCACAAGTAGGCAGCGAGGCAGGCAGAGAGAGAGGGGGAAGCAGGCTCCCCGCTGAGCAGAGAGCTGGATGCAGGGCTCGATCCCAGGACCCTGAAATTATGACCTGAGCCAAAGGCAGAGGCTTTAACCTACTGAGCCACCCAGGTGCCCCTATAAGGAATATTTTTAAAAATTTGTATTGTTGAAGGAAGTTGCTGTGGCTGATATCGAAGACATTACTGCCTATGTTCTCCTCTAGGATTCTGATGGATTTGTGTCTCACGTTGAGGTCTTTTATCCATTTTGAGTTTATCTTCGTGTACGGTGTAAGAGAATGGTCGAGTTTCATTCTTCTACATACAGCTGTCCAGTTTTCCCAGCACCATTTATTGAAGAGACTGTCTTTTTTCCACTGTATATTTTTTCCTGTTTTCTTGAAGATTATTTGACCATAGAGTTGAGGGTCCATATCTGGGCTCTCTACTCTGTTCCACTGGTCTATGTACCTGTTTTTATGCCAGTACCATGCTGTCTTGGTGATCACAGCTTTGTAGTAAAGCTTGAAATCAGGTAGCATGATGCCCCCAGTTTTATTTTTGTTTTTCAACATTTCCTTAGCAATCCAGGGTCTCTTCTGATTCCATACAAATTTTTGGATTATTTGCTTCATCTCTTTGAAGAATACCGGTGGAATTTTGATTGGAATGGCATTAAAAGTAAAGATTGCTCTAGGCAGTATAGACATTTTAACAATGTTTATTCTTCCAGTCCAAGAGCATGGAATGGTCTTCCATCTTTTTGTGTCTTCTTCAATTTCTTTCGTGAGTGTTCTGTAGCTCCTCAAGTACAGATCCTTTACCTCTTTGGTTAGGTTTATTCCCAGGTATCTGCCACAGCAACTTCCTTCAAGATATGTCTCCGAAGGCAAAAAAAACAAAAGCGAAAATAAACTTTTGGGACTTCATCAAGATCAAAAGCTTCTGCACAGCAAAGGAAACAGTCAAAAAAACAAAGAGGCAACCCACGGAATGGGAGAAGATATTTGCAAATGACTGTACAGACAAAAGGTTGATATCCAGGATCTATAAAGAACTCCTCAAACTCAACACACACAAAACAGATAATCATGTCAAAAAATGGGAAGAAGACATGAACAGACACGTCTCCAATGAAGACATAAAAATGGCTATCAGACACATGAAAAAATGTTCGTCATCACTAGCCATCAGGGAGATTCAAATTAAAACCACATTGAGATATCACCTTACACCAGTTAGAATGGCCCAAATTAGCAAGACAGGAAACAACATGTGTTGGAGGGGATGTGGAGAAAGGGGAACCCTCTTACACTGTTGGTGGGAATGCAAGTTGGTGCAGCCTCTTTGGAGAACAGTGTGGAGATTCCTCAAGAAATTAAAAATAGAACTTCCCTATGACCTTGCAATTGCACTCATGGGTATTTACCCCAAAGATACAGATGTAGTGAAAAGAAGGGCCATCTGTACCCCAATGTTTATAGCAGCAATGGCCATGGTCACCAAACTGTGGAAAGAACCAAGATGCCCTTCAACGGATGAATGGATAAAGAAGATGTGGTCCATACACTATGGAGTATTATGCCTCCATCAGAAAGGACGAATACCCAACTTTTGTAGCAACATGGACGGGACTGGAAGAGATTATGTTGAGTGAAATAAGTCAAGCAGAGACAGTCAATTATCATATGGTTTCACTTATTTGTGGAGCATAACAAATAGCATGGAGGACAAGGGGAGTTAGAGAGGAGAAGGGAGTTGAGGGAAATTAGAAGGGGAGGTGAACCATGAGAGACTATGGACTCTGAAAAACAATCTGAGGGTTTTGAAGTGGTGGGGGGGGATGGGAGATTGGGGGAACCAGGTGGTGGGTATTAGAGAGCACATGGATTGCATGGAGCACTGGGTGTGGTGCAAAAATAATGAATACTGTTATGCTGAAAAAAAAAAATTCGTATTGTTTCACCAGTCACCCAATGGTGACTTTAAAGTGGTTTTATAAAAAGGACATTTGGTTGGTGTGAAAACCATTTCTCTGAATTAGAATCAGACAGGAGATAAGTTTTGCATGTGTCTCAAATGTAGAAAATAGAAATAAGCTACAACAGTCTTCTGATCCCTTAATAAAGTATGCAACCTTAAGCTGAAAAAATTAGCAGCAGTTAATATTGAAACACATACTTTTGAGTAAATTACATACAATATGATACAGCTTGTTCTGTATTTGTAAATGGCACCAGAAACATGTCACTTTATCATATATCATGTGTTTAGTGTTTGCCTGTGGAACACCTCTGGTTGTTAAAATCTGAACTTTATAGAACTTAAATGCTTTATCCAGGAAAAAAGTATATGTATGGCCATATTCTCAATGTAATGCTTTAAGAGAATAAAGAGCTTAGAAAAGATTTGAGTAACATTCCACAGGACGAGGACAAAAAAAGTCAGAATCACCTGTAAAGATCCTGAATTAGATGTCAATAAAAGGACATTGTATTTGGATGTTTATGGTACTAGGAGATCACAGCATCAGTTTTGTGAGAGGCACTCTGCTATGGTATTTGTCCTGATCTCCTTCCCATGGTGTTTTTCTTTTTTATTGAGGTTTTGCTAAATGCCCAGTGTTCAAATGAATCCCTAAAATAGGTGTTAAAGAAAATTATAAAGCCAGAAGTAAAGTAAGCTTTTAAATACACACACACACACACACACACACACACACACACACAAACATTTTCTGTATTTTAGTGCTATTTTAGAAATTGTTAGGAGCCGGGGAGGGTTAACTTTTAATGCACTATGAGTTTCTCCATTTAAAATGATGGCAAATAGGCTTTTAGTTAGTATTTTCATCCAGAACAAATTGTTCATGTTAAGTGGGAAATGCCTTTGTTATATTTCAGTAAAATAAAGTTGAATTAATTCCCAAAGAGTATATGCATTCAAATCAAATAAAGAAAATGGCACAAGACAAGAAAATTTCAATATATTTGAGAGAACACTTTAACATTTAGCAAATACTTATTTCAGTAGAAACAAGTACAAAACATGGAGCATAGTCATACAATCTGTCTTCTATGAAGTCTGCTCTATATTTTAGATTAGTTTAACACTTTTTAACCCTAAATTACTTGCTTGATCTATGTCTATTGTGAAAATGTATTAAAATTCTCTACTATGGAACACATGCATGGCTCAGTTGCATAAGCTCCTACCTTCGGCTCGGGTCATGATCCCTTGGTCCTGGGATTGAGCTCCTGCATGGGGCTCCCTGCTCAGCTTCTCGATCTGCTCTGCTCCTACTTCTGCTTGTGTGCTCTCTATGTCTCTCAAATAAATAATAAAATCTTTTAAAAAAACTTCTCTACTATAATTATGGGACTTTAAGATTCTTCTCTGTGGTAATGGTCACATAATTCTGTAAGTTTACTAAAATTACTGAATTTACATTTTGAATGGGTGAATTTTATGGTATGCAAATTATATCTCAATAATTTTATCAAATAAATATTTTCTCTGAAAAAAATTAAATTCTTCTCAAAAGATGGTTATTGCATATATTTCAGGACTATATATATTTCATAGAATGAGATTTTCTCTTTTTTTAAAGATTTTATTTATTTATTTAACAGAGAGAGAGAGATCACAAGTAGGCAGAGAGGCAGGCAGAGAGAGAGGGAAGCAGGCTCCCTGCTGAGCAGAGAGCCCGATGTGGGGCTCGATCCCAGGACCCTGAGACCATGACCTGAGCTGAAGGCAGAGGCTTAACCTACTGAGCCACCCAGGTGCCCCAGAATGAGATTTTCATATCCTCTTAATAAATTATTCTCTTTGTTGTTTTATAGGGATTATCTTAATTCTTCATAGTGATTTTTACCTTAATTACATTCTCTCTGATAGTCATATTACTATTCCAAATTTTTTGCTTTTGTAATTGATATTTAGTTAATATGTATAATTTTCCATCTTCTTTTTTGTCTAACTCAATCATTTATATATATGTTATGTATTTACTAATACAGAAATAAATGTTCTACTCATTTATTTTGTAGTCTCCATCTATTCTTTTAATGCTTCTGCCATCTGCTATATTGAGACATTTTTTCTCTATTCCCTCTCTTTTCTTCTGATTTCTATGCTATTAGTTGTATTTTTTAGTTTCTGTCATTACACTTATTTTTAAGGTGCATATGTAATAAATTTGTTTAAGTAAGTCCATTGCTATATGTATTTTCCTTCTGACAATGATGATCTTAGCAGATTATTCATAGACTATCCTTTCCCTCCATCATAGCATTTTGTAAGTTTTATCACTTTTGACTGTTTTACATAATTATCTATGACTTTTAAAATTAATCATATTCCCATCTCTTCCATCTGGAATCAGTGTATTTCTTGTTGAAGTCAAGTCAGTAGTAAAGTATTAGTCTTTTTTTGGTTTTTTTTTTGTTTGTTTTTTTGTTGTTGTTTTTCTAGATTTATTCATTTGAGAGAGAGAGAGAAAGAGGGGGAGTAGAGGGGCAGAGAGAAAGAATTTCTCTGTCTTTCAACAAGAGTCAACTGAGCTGACTCAGTAAACTAACTGAGCTAACACCAGTTATTAGTCTTTTATATGTAAAATCATTCTATTTTTGTATTTGTATACATTTATACATATTTGTATTCATTCTTATATGATAACATGGTTGGTAATGTGGCTCCTCAGCCTTTTTCGGATATGACTCTGCTATTATCAGGCTTTTATTCCTGCTGATGGAAACGTATTATTGATCTTATTATTACTACTTCATAAATACTCTTGGCTTTTTTCTCTGAAAGAATTTGGACTTTGTCTTTATTCATCATCTTCCATAATTTCACAATGACAGGTCTTTTTAAAAAATATCTGCTGCTTATTTCTCAGATTTCACTCTTTTTCATTTCTGGAAATTTCTCAACAATTCTCCATTCAAATATTTTTTCTCCTCCATTTCCTCCATTTCTTTCTTTTCAAAATACTGTAAAATAAATGCTGGAATCTCTCCATCAATCCTTGTCTCTTAATTTCATATTTTTATGTCTTTGCCTCTCCATGCTATGTTCTGGAGGAGAGCTCACAACTGCATAGTACTTCTTCACCTCTGCTATATAGAGATTATATCTTCTGTTTTATTTTTTATCTCAATGTTTATATTACTCATTGCCAATATTTCTAATGAGTTTTTTTTACTGTAAAAAAACCCCCACAGGATCTTGTTTTATTTCTGCCTGTTTTTCAAGAATTATTTACTACTATTTTTAGTGGAAGTCTTTACTTAATTCCTTGAACATTCTCTATATAATTATTTTCAAGAGTATCATTCTATTCTAGTAATTAATTGCATGTGCAGCAGGTTCATTGTTGATTTTGCTTTTTTGTGGGCTATCCTTTCTTTGAGGCATCAGAGAAAAAAAATAATGACACTTTTTAAAGATGGCAAGGCAGACTATTTTTATTCAGGACAGTTGCAACAGGTATATGGACCACTGCAATGGAATTTTACAGTTGGGTGACAGAGATTGTGCTCAACTCCAAATACAGCATGGGCAAGTAGAAACTTGGAGGCAAGGAGCAAATCAGTGGATGGAAAATTACTAAGAGGAAACATCAGAGATAAGGGGTATTCTGGCAAACCGGCCTAAAAGGATTGTTTGCTATAGACAGTTTAAGATAATTAGACATCACCTCGGTATGGGGGTGAGAGGGCTATGAAATTTGAGGAACCTAACCAGATACAATGGGATCAGTTGGTGATCAGATATTGACACTGGGGTATTCTGGTTAAACTGACTTAGCAGGGTTCTTGCTAAAACTCGGTTTTGTAAGGGTATAAGAGAAGGTTTAGGAACATGAGAGTTTGAATCTTTGTCAATGGGTTTTGACATTTGGATTTGAAGATTTTATTTGAATGAGTGTCTTTATGTATTTGTCTCTCTCTGTTTATCATCCCCTTCCCTCTCTCTCTTTTTTCCTTTCCTTCTCCCCCTTCATCTCCCCTGCTTTCCCTCTTTCTTCTTCTCCCTCCCTTCCTCGCTCTATCCCTCCCTCTCTTTTTTACTTTTGTTCTTTTTTATGTCCAGTGTTATTAAAATAATGCAAAGTATGTTCTTATGAAAATGTGTTAGACCTATTGCCATGTGAGGATTTGGGGCTTGCACACCTATATCTATCTATCTATCATCATCTATGTGGATCTATCTAGAACATTATATGACTCAATAGTGATAATTTTGTTATACTGCCTGGATTATCTTTATCACTTATTAAGCCATGCACCTTAAGCAAGTTTTATCCTGCCTTTCCCTTGGGAAACTTTCTTTTCAAAAGAAGGATCATAATGGTGAAATCTCTATGGGATAATAGCCTCAAAGTATTTAGTACATTGCCTAAAGGGAAATAAGCACTAAATAAGACAAAATATTATTGTTGTTCTGTTGTTATTTTTTACTAGGCTATGATGCAAAAAGTGGTTTTGATAGTTTGTTTCTAAAATACTTACCAAGTTAATTTATGCATGATTTGCATAAACAAAAATGCTTAAATATTAATCTTAAAATGCTGAAATTGAGCAACTCTTTTTAAAAAAATATTTTTCTATTTGTACCTTTTGATTCCCTTCATGTATTTTGCATACCTGCACCCCTAGCCTCCAGCAATGAATCACTGCTCTGTCCTCTGTATTTATGAGCTTACTGTTTTGTTTAGATTCTACATATAAGTGAGATCACATAGTACTTCTTTTTCTATGACTGTCACACCATTGCCCATCCATGTTGTTGCAAATAGCAAGATTTCATTCTTTTTAATGGCCGAATAGTTCATTAGAGGTATATCCCATATTTTTTTATCCACTCATACATCAATAGACATTTAAGGAATTTTCATATCTTAGCAACTGTAGATAATGCTATAATGAACATGGGAGAGTGGCTATCCTTTTGCATTAGTGTTTTGTTTCAGATAAATACACAGACGTGGAATTGTTGGATCATGTGGTAGTTCTATTTCTAATATTTTAAGGAACCTCCATACTGTTTTTTATATCACTTTTTGCATCATAGCCTAGTAAAAAATAACAACAGAACAACAATAATATTTTTGAAATCCTTTCAGGGTCAACAAGAGTTTAATTCCTAACCCAGTGGTTTTCAAAGACATTTATACTTTAAAATCAGTTTTAAAATGTACCAATGCCCAGGTTTCACACCAGACTAATTAAATAGGTTTATAGATTTTGGGGTTTTGTTTGTTTGTTTTTTAAAGTAAGCTCAGCAAGCCCCCATGATTCTAATGTGCAGTCAGGATTGGGGAAACAAATGTTCTAAATAAAAACCTCCTTCAGGGGTTCTCAAACATTAGCAGGCATCAGAATTACCTGTAGGGCTTGTTAATACTGTGAAAGGTGAAGTAAAATGGGAGTCACTTCTGTCAGGCATTTTAAATGGAGCTGGGGGCCATTGAGGAGGTGGCCTTACACAGGTCCTCACTGACTGGAACCATGAACTTCTGAACTGGGCCAAACCACAAAGACTCCAAGGACTGTCTACACAAATACCTGCAACTTGCTGCAATCATGGATTTTTGCTTAGCGATAGCCTTAGCAACCAATTATGTTTAGCCAAGATCAGTTTTCTTCCACCAGCACCAATCAAAATTCTTTGTAATATGACATATTTGTAAATGACATATACAAGCATTCCCTTTTAGACTTTAAAAAAATCCCTGGCTTTTGATCCATAGTGTGACAGAATTTGGATTGCTACCCAAATCTGTGCTTCTTGAATTTCAAATAAATGTTTTGTTTATTTCAGTTCTGCCAGTTTTTTATCTTATAGATAATTAAGCCCCAATCCAGAGTGCAAGCCAACAAAACAAAATCAACCAACCATAAAACATGAAGATGGCCAGCTGACATTAGGGGTCCTTTGGATATGTAAATAAAATCCTGTTACCCAACCCCACTCAAATAATTCAATAGATTCATGTTGTCCAGAAAATCAGTATCTTTTTTTTTCTTTTTTCTTTTTTTTTTATTAAATTGATTTATTTATTTTCAGAAAAACAGTATTCATTATTTTTTCACCACACCCAGTGCTCCATGCAATCCTTGCCTTCTATAATACCCACCACCTGGTAACCTGACCTCCCAACCCCCCGCCGCCACTTCAAACTCCTCAGATTGTTTTTGTCACCCAACTCTTCAAAAAATTCAGTAGGCTCCTTTTTTCCTAAAGGCCAATGTCTTTATCAGTGGTGCTTATGAGATCCTTGTGTTTTCACCTAGGGTGCATTCCTCTGCCTTCACCTCTCATTTCTGAACAATATGAACTTACCGTCCTTTAAACAAGATCTACTCCAACAGAGCCTGAGTTCCCCCAGACTGGTCACCTCATCATATTATATGCCCTTCTGAGACTCTTATTATGAAGTTTTAGAATATAGGTGAGGTTTGGTGAGGTGAGGTCCAGAGCCAATGACCAAGAAAAAATTATTGAGACATCTTTGGTGCAAAATTATGGTTTATTAAGGCACAGGGACAGGACCCATGGGCAGAAAGAGCTGCTGCCCTGGGGATGTGAAGGGTGGCAGGTTATGTACCATGGGGGTGGGGGAAGTAAGGAAAAGGGATGTTTCAATAGAACTTTCATATGCTAAAGAGGACCTACAAGATACCAAATACCAAATTTGCCCTCTAGCAAGGTATTAACATGAAGATGGGTGGGATATTCCTAAATAATGTCACATATGTCCCACCCAGGAGTGGGGGTGGGGCAAGTTTGGAGGGTGTCAGCTTTTGCTTTGCCCTCAGCCAGACTTCTGTTCCCTCATCATTCCACCCTGAACAATTTTGACCCTTAAAACTTTAAGGTTGTTGAAGGTTGAAGGCCTCAGCTTCTGTAACATCTTCCTGCTGAACAGGGGTATAGAGTTGTCCCTACCTACTCGGGTAAACTCGGATCAGTTGGTAAATGTATAAGGGAGTTACAAAAGACAGAGGTAGCTGAATCCAAGGCAGACTGCTCAGGTGATCTTCCCACATGTAAGGGATCATCTGTGGAAGTTATGGCAGCAAAGGAGTAGAAGCCAGGTGAGGAGACATGGGAGAAAACAGCAAAACATGATTAGTGTAACAAAAAGAAAATGAAGCTCAAGTAAGTTTTTTGCTAGTTGACAAAAAACCCTTTTCCAGTCCAGGAGTTTAATTAGTTAAAGGAGAGAGGGACTGTTTAAAGTGACAAATAGAGTATGTTAGAACCCTAGAAATATTTTGTGATCATTTGCAACATAAACATAGTATTTTGTTTTTGTGATAGTACAACTCCTAACTTGTGTAGCAGTTAAAACATTTAATGCCATTTTATTTTGTAAAGCTGCTTCAAATTTATATTACTATAGCATTTTAATAGAGAAATGCTACTTTGAGGGCCATTCATTATCTCCACAAGTCCATAGTTAATCCTATGGAGTGGGGTATGCTTCTGGCTTTTAGGCAATTATCGTAGCCCCTCAGAATTGGTCAAGGTGATAGTTGAGTTATACAATTATTGGGGAATTAATCCATTTTTCAGTTGCTTAAATAATTTTGTGCCCATGGGGTTGTTATTATCCCCACAGAATAATCAGGAGAAAATTTTCTGTATATGATTCACTGTGGTAAATTCTCTTAAGTTTACCTCTAGTTGTCTAGCTTAGGTAAACAAACATTTAAAGACAATCAAATCTAGAACTTAACATCCACAAAGGTGTGTTACTGAAACATAATTTCTCTCTAAAATAACCCTCATTTCCAGAAATAGCCAAATTAGGACTAATTTATCTGGAAAACAAGTTCATTTTAAACAGATTTGGCCTAATTATTTTCATAAGCTCAGCAATAACAGTGAGTGATCATATCGGTCTTTTAGAATCTGCTTTGCTGGAACTTCTTATATAAGGAATCTTTAGGTTGAACTTTTAGTTGCCTCTCCAGGCTGGAAGCCAAGCCAAATACTTGCCATCAGACATGCCTGCAATACCTGTCGATTTGGGCGAATTCCTCTTCCTGACGACCCCAAAGTATCCTGAGGTTCCTGCATGTCCCAGGAGGTGACATTCTTTACTCACTGGTGAGGCTGTTTGGAACTCAGTAAGCAATGTACCAGACCAAAAGTTCCAAGGGACTTTATGGCTCTAGTTTTCATAAAGTCAACCTTAGCTCCTTAAAACTGTTTGGTCATATCTGAGTCTATGCATGTCTTTTTGAAATACGACCTTCCAGTCAGAGCCTTGGTAAAATAACCCATGTTTCCAATGGTGTCCTGTTACAAGGAGAACAGATTCTTATTGAACTTATGCAAATGACTGATTGCCATGGAAGAATGCTTACTGAGACCATTTGAGTTTCAGAGGGTTCATATAGAAAAGTTGTATGCTCTGATTTATTTACAAATGAATATTTTTACATTTCTGTAAGTCACAGGTAACTTAAGTAAAATTTTTCTTAGTCTGGAAGAGCAAACATTAGAGAATGAGCAATGTCTAAAATAAGAGACATAACACTATAATCTTTTAGTTCATTTAGTCCCATGTTATTAATTCTTGTTTAGTTTGAAAGCAGCTTTATTTAGTTCTGGAAATTCTTATTTATTTCAGTTCTGATCTTAAAGATATTTAATACCTGTGTTGTCCTGAAAGTCTTTTTTTATAAATCTCCTTTAAGATAAAACTCATTTTACAGGAGAATCAGAATAATTATAAATGACAAAAAAACTCAAAAATGGACCATTGTTAATGATCTGATTCAAGAATTCACTATGATACTGTAGACAAGGAAACCCAAGTTATCCTACGACCCATTGACATGTAACACTTCAATAAGTACAATATCAAGTGATGATCTATCAAAACATTAAAACTTTAGGAAATGCATAGAATCTCTAGAATAGTTATAGCATTTACCCAAATGTAACCCAAGGTTTATCATTTGTTTAGCAGTACCTCCTGAATAACTTAGCATACCAAGGAAAAGCATAATGAGTTAGAAAGATTTCATTTACAATTTAAATCTTATCAACATTTACTAAAATCTTATAAAGTTTTAAAGGACATGCCTAAATATAATTAGGGATGTTAAAGACCTGATATAGGCAAAATGTGGAAAATGGTTTTTCTTCCTAACAGATCAATTTAAGAAAACTGTCTTTTTGAATGGAGACAATTTTAATCTTATTCCAATGTACCTTTAAAACCCATTCATTTCAATCTTAGTCGGTCCTGACCATACCCAAACTCTTTTTCTGACGATTTCCCTTCACAAAGCTTCTACTAACTGTTTTTTACTTTTAGATTTTGTCCCAAGCCATTTCTTTCCAAACAACCATCTCATTTAGAACAAAATTACTTTTTATCTTTAACAAAATGCATTCCCATTCCTCATCTTTCTTATGTATATACTTTTCCACATACAGAGTTGTTTCCCTTATTTCCATTAGTCTTAGTTACAGTTAGAATTTTGTACTCTTACAAACACCTTAGTCTCTACTCAGTTATTAACCGATTGTGAACTGTTACAACAGAATTCTTTAGATGGTAAATTTATGAATCAGTTAAGCACAAAACATGTTTACCAACCAATTTAAATATTTATTTTCTTTGCTGTAAGAAGTCAAAAGCATAAACCAACATCCAGTAATTAATGACTTAGCATTTTACCCAATTTAAAAGACCTAGGTGTCCAACAAATTTAATTCCATTTGTCATCCAAGCAAAACTAAACTTTCAGGTTACCAAAGACTTTGGAAGCTATCTCAATACCCATGAAAACTTTGAGACAGACAATGAGCTACCAGTTTAGTCATCTTTTTGTGAACACCCCAACAGAGTTAACACAAGGTTATTTGACCTTCAGTAAACCTTGATAGAATAAAAGCTTCACATTAACCTCTATAACTTCAAAGACATGTCTATCTTAATTAAACCAACAAACTTAACTTAGTTTAAATATTGATTTACGTTCCACCTGGGCCCACCCCATTTTCAGTGCTTACCTGAGACACAGATGGGGAAATCTGGCATTGGGGGTTTTATGTCCAGGGGGTGCTCTTCTTGCTCCTTGGCAGTGAAGGGAGAAGGAGCCCCGGGGCAGGAGGCACCACGGATGGTATGCAGGCCGGTTATGCAGGCCGTACCCAAGGTGGCAGAAACAGGAGAAGGGGGAGGCAGAAGTGGCTAGGCTTCTTCTAGGGGATCACATTAGATCAATCTAATGTGGAGGGGATCACATTAGATCAATCAGGAGGAAACTTCACATGGGAATCTTAAAATTGGCAGCCATCCTGGTGACTTAGGTGGCTGTCCCATGCCCAAGACAGACAACTTTGTGTAAGAACAGGAATAAAGAGAGGGCATCAAGTTTCTGGGTCTTATTACTATTCCGGCCAGGGTACTAACTTCCGGCCAAAAGGCAGACATTCTCCTCCCCAAAGAGTAGCCACGGGCTAGAGGATTACAGCCTGAGCAATCAACATGCAAGTGTTCCAATAAGACCATACTCCTTGAAAAGCCCCTGAAATGAGAGTAAAGGAAGAAGAAAGTACTCACGAATTTTGCACCGAATCTCAGAGACCAAATGCAAAGAAAGACTCAAAGCCCCCATGTTCGGGCACCAAATGAAGAAGTTTTAGAATATAGGTGAGGTTGGGTGGAGTGAGGTCCAGAGCCAATGACCAAGAAAAAATTATTGAGACATCTTTGGTGCAAAATGGTGGTTTAGTAAAGCACAGGGACAGGACCCATGGGCAGAAAGAGCTGCTGCCCTGGGGATGTGAAGGGTGGCAGGTTATGTACCATTGGGGTGGGGGAAGTAAGGAAAAGGGATGTTTCAATAGAACTTTCATATGCTAAAGAGGACCTACAAGATACCAAATATCAAATTTGCCCTCTAGCAAGATATTAACATGAAGATGGGTGGGATATTCCTAAATAATGTCACATATGTCCCACCCAGGAGTGGGGGTGGGGCAAGTTTGGAGGGTGTCAGCTTTTGCTTTGTCCTCAGCCAGCCTTCTGTTCCCTCATCATTATTTTTCTTAAATTCCTCTCACAACACTTTACATGTTGTAAACTCCCCATGCAATTGTATTTATCTTTCTTTACCTGCATAGTAGAGTCTCCACAGAAATTCCTGCCATTGTCACAGTTCCTGATAAATAACACATATACATAATACAAGTAAGATACGATGGGCAAAGAGAAATCAAAGGAGTTTAAATTTATTACCATTTGGATCACACTTAGAATGCATTCACCTAAAAATTGTAATAGTTCTAGGCTGCAGTATCTACATGATAATTCTTGGATATATAGCAGTCATAGTTGTTTTTGTTTTTTTAGTTATGTCAGGCTTAGTGTACTTAAATATAAAATAAGAATAACACACATTTTGGGGCATGTGGGTGGCTCAGTGGGTTTGGCTGCCTTAGGCTCAGATCATGATCCCAGGGTCTGGGATCGAGCCCCACACCAGGCTCTCTGCTCAGCAGGGAGCCTACTTCCTCCTCTCTCTCTACTAGCCTCTCAGCCTACTTGTGATCTCTATCTGTCAAATAAATAAATAAAATCTTTAAAAAGAAAAGAACAACACATATTTTAGAAGATTGTTTTGCAAATGACATTTGGAAACTATTGTACAGAAGAGTCAGTAACTTTGCTTTTTGTGATTCAAAGGAGTAAAGATCATATGCATGTTTGTATTTTACAAGATGAAAAAATTTTGTCATAAATTTCAAAGAACTTCCTTGTAATTACATTTGGCCAAAAAGAAAATGCAGTGTATCAAGAGATAATGTGACCTTATCAGTGGAGGTATTTGAATATAAACTGGTTGACTAGTAACAGGAGAGATAAGGCTGTCAACTGAGAGAGTTAAGTTAGTGCTTTGGGATTCTTTTGAGATGATATATTTTTGTAACCGTGTGAATTAAATTTATTAAATAAAAATAACCCTCATCATTTGTTTATATACTCATAGCACCCAGTTGATTGGTTTTCTTTTGTTATTTCAACTGGTTATTTTGTGCCCCTTAAAACCTTGCAGCTTTCTTCAATACTCTAACACCTGCATGCTCACTTCTATTGAAAAGGATGAAAAGAAAGAGGTCTGAGAATTTAGACTCTACATTTAAATATTGGTGTCAGGGAATTATTGGCTTTAACCTTAATTCTATTGTTTCATGATCAAACATTATCTTTCAAGTATTGTTTCTCAGCTGCCCAGAGGGAGATCCTTCTTTTCAAAGAAGAGAATGTTGTAGTCAAGCCACTATTATGTGAAACAAAGAAACTGACTAAAACTATTGAGCCCTTCTTTGTAATCTGAATAGAGGCCAAGAATTATCGAACCCAGGGAAAGGATCTTTCAAAATAAGAATCATGATCTTAAGTACTACTTCTCCATTACTTATCTTGGAGACTTAATTCATTTGTGTAACAAGCTTGGAGGTTGTTCATATTTCAGGCAGGACATGTTGTATGGCAGAAAGCAGAAAAAGGAAGCAAATTTCTCATGACTCTTCTAAAGGTACTAATCCCATTTATGAGGGCGTCACCCTCAGGACTTCATATAATCCTGATTATCTCTCAAAGGTTCCACCTTCTAATACCATCACATGGTGGGTATAGGAGTTGGGAGTGGTATGGTTTCAACAGATGCATTTTGAGGGGACATAAATATTGAATCTATAATCGTTGATAGGATGCCTGAGGGCAGCATGGGTAGGAACTAAGTCTACTTTCCCATGGGTTCTTTGTATCCCATAGTTACTAGACACAGATTGGGAGAGAGAAGTGTTCCAGTAAGGATGCTTATTAATTTATATGACAGGAATGATACAAAGGAAAGGTGAACTAGCATGATTTGATCAAGGGTCTGGCCTGTTTCTCAGCCACTGTCTCAGTTTTAATCTCCCTTCTGTTCCACTAATGTCAATAAAAGTGTTTCCCATCTGTTCATGTATCAGTTGGAAAGGGTCATGTCTTCTCCCTGCATTTCCTTAAAGAAAATGCCATATTTCACCCTGATTTGATTAACCTGTTCTAATTACCACAGCCAAGGAATATCTGCCTACTCAATTATTCAAGTCTGTCATTTTTATTTAGCACTGTTTTGTAGATTTATTCCTAGGTCCTAAAGAGTTTTGGTAATGTTTACAGTAATTCATGAATACTTTATGATTTATTCCTATAACTAAAGTATTTGCCTTTAAAAATATTTTATGGAGGTATAACATACATAGACAAGCAATTTTGTCATCATGAGACTGATAAGAATCAATATCAATAAGCATTAATGAAGTGTGCATACTTATGTAACCAAGTATCCAGACAAAGAAACAAAATTCTCAGAAACAGGAGAACCCACTTGGATGGCTCCTCTAGAGACTGCCATCCAACATGTTACTGCCATCCTGACTTCTAACACTATCGCTTGCCTAGTTTTGAGTTTTATTGTAAATGGAAGCAGACAATATGATTGCTTTTGTCTTCAAGCTTCTTTTACTTACTATATTTGATATTTATCCATCATTGTTACAGTTTTCTTTTTTTATTCTAAGAGTAACTAAATTTTGAGTTTACTTAATAGGGTTTTTTTTGAATTATTTGTTTTATGCATTTTAGGTTTTAGCACCCTGAGCATTCATTTTTAACATTTTCTAATGTTGGTTAATTAATCAACTGATGTTAATGAATGGTGTTAATTCTTTTTTAAAAATTTTGGTTTGTATTTTATTGTTGGCTCTGATTTGTACTATTTTGCATGTATTTTTCCTAGAGTGTCTTGAAAAGTATGAATACTCTTAAAAATTTTGTTATTGACTAGTTAAGTCTATTTTTTTTTTCTAATCATCAATGTTGAAAATAGGAAGATAGCAATGTTAAGACTTCTTTAAATAATAGATGATAATAATGTATACATTTGCATCAGTAATATGTGCTGGTTCACACTGGAGTTTTATGTCCAACTTTTTATTTCAAATCAAATATTTAGAAATTTTTATCCACATTATCAAGAAACACATTTAATTACTTATTTTAAGTAGAATTAGCCAAATCGATTAGCAAATCAGTCAAATCTACTAATAGAAACTTCAAACCAAAGATAATCATGATAAGAACCATCCAAAGTTTCTAAAGTATTAAAATTCTTCATTTTGTTTACTCCCTAATTCTCCAGTAATGCTGAAACCTACAAAAGGCCAAGGGCCTCTGAGTGAATGATGGTCACATAGCAGTCACTCTGCATTTAACTGTTTATGAGCCACAACAAATTTATATTTATTAAGCCAGTAGAATTTGGGCCTCCCACACCTCCCACACCTCCCACATCTGCCCCACAGATAGCCTGCTCTGACTTATTATAACAATTATTTGAAATTAAGTATATCATTCAGAGGTTTCAGTGCTCATTAACCATTCTCTTACACTATGATTTCTTTGATTTGGGATATTTAATTATGTTTTAATCTGGTGTTGACATGAAAATTTACATAAAGAGCATTATTTATTATTAAGTGAGCAATTTGGTTTTTTTTTAATTGTGTTTTTAAGATTTTATTTATTTATATGACAGACAGAGATCCCAAGTAGCTAGAGAGGCAGCCAGACAGAGAGGAAGGGAAGCAGGCTCCTTGCTGAGCAGAGAGCCCCATGTGGGTCTCGATCCCAGGCCCCTGGGATCATGACCCGAGCCAAAAGCAGAGTCTTAACCCACTGAGCCACCCAGGCACCCCTTTAATTTTTTTTTATATTAAATACTTTTATCAGAATGAAATTTGATGGAGAATCTACCTGTTGGTAATAATTGCCATACATCTAAACTATCAAATTATCTTCCATTTAAGTGCTTCTGCCTTTTTAGAAGATAATCCTTTGGGTTTTACCCAGAATAAAATATATTTAGGAATCGAGGATGAGGTGAGCAAAGAAGGTGTAAGTTAGTGTGGGGAGACAACTGGCGCGGTGATAACCAGACCAACTTTGAATGAACACATACCCCTTCTTCTCACTCCATCCCTTCATTAGACCTGTCCAAGCTTCCAGGGATTCTGCAGGGAATATGGTCCTTGTCAGATTACTGCTTTATTTCCATGTCATTCACAAGGTTTCTACTCCCTTTTGTTCTACTATAAATTTATTGAAGTATCTTGTGCATTCAGGATCTATCTCCTTTAGATATTTTTATTTAAAAATGCACTTAATCTTTTAATATAATTTCTATAGACTTTTTCCAGGGAGAAAAGGAAAAAAAAAATTCCTTGTGTCCTGAACTGGGAGTCCTCTTGCTATTCTTAGCCTGCAGAAGTGGTTTGCTCTTCTGCCACAGACCTACCACAAGCAACACTACAAGCATTTAAATGTGTTTTTGTAGAAGTAGATTGACATTGACTTTCTGTCCCCACCCAACCTTTTCTTTAAAAAAAAGTCTATTTGAATAGGCCCTTTTAATAAATGAATTTAGAGGTCTCATAAGTTAGGTCATAACAATTTCTTTTACATATTTCAATATTTCTTTGATTTTTGGCTATTTTAAAAATTTCTAGTTATTTCTTTTAAAGATTTATTTATTTATTTATTTTTAGAGAGAGAAAAAGACTAGTGAGAGAGAGTGCACGTGAGCAGGGGAAGAAGCAGAGGGAGAGGGGCAAGCAGACTGTGCTAAGTACACAGCCTAATTCAGGGCTTCATCTCACAATCCTGAGACCATAACCTGAGATGAAATCAAAAGTCTGATTTTTAACTGACTGAGACATACAGGGAACCCTCTAGTTATTTATTTTATTAACTAAATGCTCTCTGAATTATCATTCTCTTATAAAAAACAAAAATTACTTAAGAATTGCATTTAGTTTATTTCTATTTATAATTTTTTTTGTTCCTCCTTCTGTAATAACTAAAGTTTGATTGAGTTCTAGTTCAAAATACATCACCTGTTTTTCTTATCTATAGCCTGCTGAGTCACTATATATAGGCATCTTACATTTCTACCTTAATATCACTAGACAGTCATCCCTTTTATTAGTTTTATCTAAGATTCAGTGAGCATTTATTATTTTGAAACTTCTTATAAAAATACTTAGTATCAACTGCTATGAACTCTAATATCTGTTCTCTCTCTATATTATATTCTTTCATATTTAGAATTCTTAGTCATTTCATGGGTTACATAAAAATTTCAGGGGGACCTGGGTGACTCAGTCAGTTAAACATCTGTCTTTGGCTCAGATTGTGATCTTGGGGTCCTGGGTCGAGCCCTATGTCTAGCTCCCTGCTTAGTGGGGAGTCTGCATCTCCATCTTCCTCAACCCTCCCCTCCCCTGCTTGTGCTCACTCTCTCTCTCTCTCTCAAATAAAGAAAATCTTTTTTAAAAATTTTAAATTTGTCCTTTAATTAGTTATTTGGATATTCTATATAATTTAGTTTTTTAAGCGTTTCTTTTCAAAAATTAGTTTTATTACTTTTGTGCCTTGGAATTGCTTCCTTTCCAATAATTCCCTTTCCTCACATCTATATTAACAAATTTCATGGAGGCTATATCCTTTTGATTCTCTTTCAGGGCACAAATATGATATTTTCTAATGTTTTCTTCTGAATCATCCTGCAAATACCTTTTTAAGTAGATAATTCAAATAATTCTTCACATTATCTTTCTTATGTGGAGAAATTCTTTCCCTGGGTGGAGACATTGTCCATAGTCTTTTCATACTCATTGAAGGAAATATCTGTTTAGAATTGATTTATAATGCTGTAGGAATGGATTTGGCTTTAGTAACATACTATTTTGCATTTTTTCTGAAATGCTTCACAGTGGGTCACAGATCAAGTTTCTAAATATCTGTTGCTTGTGCTCTAGAGAACAATAAGAAAAACGAAGTTTCACAAAAAGAGTTTACATTACTTGTGATTATTAATCTACCAATCTTAATCTATCAATCTGATTTTATTGTAATGATCATTAGCAGAATGTTTCCAGATTTTGTTATGTGATTGATTTTTATATAGATTTTGATGTCAATTCAAATTTTAAAATATGTTTATATTTTCAGGTATAAATATCTATTTGTATGTATTTATATAGATCAACTCATATATAGGCTTTATATAGGTTTTAAAAGATGTGTATATTTTAGTTGTATATATTAACACATATTTATTTAGTAAACATGCTAGGATAAATGGAGAGAAGCATTTAAATATCTATAAACACGTGGTCATCTTACTTGAAAAATCACACCTTAAAAGATTGTAATTAAAGGCTCCCTTCCCTCCAAAAAATACATTACAGTAGATTTATTCTTAACTGATAATGTTTAGATTTTAAGCAAATAAAATACCAGTTAATGTGAAAATTTTTTAAAAAAAGGTTTTAATTAAAGACATTTGTTTGTTATAGAGAGAGCATGAATAATTATTGGCATATCTCTAAGCAAAGTGATGGAAGACATTTGCCTAGGAATAATACTATGGGGAAGAAACTGAGTAATTTTTGGCTATATAAGCCTAATAAATGAGAAATTATATTCATTTATGACATGGGGTTCACCATATTTTTTATGTTAAAAAGTATCCAAATTTGAAATGTGTTGGAATTATTGAGTCAAAATTAATTTATACTGTAAGATAATATGTGAATTATTAGTTTTAGAATAATAACAAATAAGGGCTATTTGTGTTTGGAAATTTAAAAATAAATGCATTTAAAATTTTTAAAACATACAGTGAGTATGCTGACTACATGAGAACAGTTTGCTAAGCTTTTTTCTTTTTAAAGATTTTATTTATTTTAGAGAGAGAGTGAGTGGCAGGGAGGGGCAGAGGGAGAAGGAAAGAGAGAATCTTAAGCAGACTTTGAATTGAGCGTGGAGTCCAATGTGGGGCTTGATCCTGCGACCTGAGATCATGACCTGAGCTGAAATCAAGAGTTGGTGTCCCTTTGCTAAGCTCTTTAACGTGAGGCTTATTCAATTTGTCTATGTAATAAAAGGTCCAATGAGAATTTTATATGTACATATTAATTCTTGAGTTATTACACTTACTGAAATTGGCAATGAAAATGACAGCAAAAAGATCAAGTGCTTTTGTTCCAGGTAGAATTTTGGGTCAGAATTTTGGTGTTGTCACTTACCTGCTAGCTTTGTGGCCTTAGCCAAGAACTCATAGTACCGGTGAGAGTAGGGTCCTCATCTGTAAAATGTGGATTGATAGATTGATAGATTAATAATCACAATACTTCATTTGATTCTCTGAGTTTAGAGAAAATGTATGCAAGTATGGTGGAAAGGATCTGAAAATTTGCAGGAAATCAGTAAGTGGTAGCCACTAATTTTGACTAATTTGTTTAGCAACCTGTCTCTTTGAAAGCAGAAAAGAAAGTCAGAGTCATTTGCTTTCTGAAATAACACCAATTACAAACTGGAACATAATTTTATTGAGGTTTCAGCTTAAATGCATCAAAACTACAGAAAAGCAGTACCATGCAAAGCATATCAAAAGCAATAGTAATACTAAAAGAAGAAGGCAAATTGTCAGTATCTTCTAGTGATTTGTCCTAACTCTAAAAGTTTCATGTTAGCCTAGACTGTCACTTTGGAATATGAGGCCTACTTTAATATCTGTCACTCTGTCAGTGTTCCAGAATGAATTTACACTCTGCAAATAGGTATCTCCTTTCTATGCTCTTGAAGTTAGAAATTATATTTTCAAAACCTGTGAACATAAGGTTCTCTCCTGACATATGCATCGCACAACATCTAACTAGTATGTGATATTTCAGTGACAGCATACTGGGAAATATTTGCTAGCAATCATTCTGCAGTGTTCAGAATAATGTGATTTTTCAACTTCAGACACTTTGTATTTTCATCGATCACATACCCATTTAAAAAAATGTTGGAAGGATGATAACTATGTGGTAATACTAGAAGAGTAAAATAATAAATAAATAAATAAATAAAACAAGTTTGGTTGCTTGGTAGGAGGGATGCATTTTTTAAAGGACTTTATTTTTTCCTCAGTATTTTTTAAATGGCGGAAAATAAATGGAATGTTAAATCGTAGTGCCAATCAATTCTTCAATGTCTACACATGCACACACACACCCCCACCATTTGTGAAATAAGATAGCCAGAATCTGATATGCAAATATCAAAAATGCAATTCAGTCTTTCTATCTCTTTATGCATGAAGTTAGTTTTGACAGAAAATGAAGTTAGAAGGAAAGATGGAGAGGTAGCTCTTAAGAAAGAGATGAAGAGAAAGAGAACAAGCAAAGATTGTTTTCAGCATCTTGCATAACTCTAAAACATGTATTAAAGGTCTAGATAGAATACTGCCCAGAGTTGGACAATAATAGGGAATATATCCCTTACCATGAGTAATCATCCATGAAATGTGAGCCATATATAGACAAGACCATTTGGGTTTTGTCTAGCATTATATTAAACCCAGGGATATCTGGAATTAGATTACTTCTCCAGTAATCCTTTTCCTAGTACAAACACTCCGCATATGAGCCTCAACCATTAGTGTCCCAGTACCTACCTTGTCATTTAGGATTCTTGGTAACCTAAGAAAACTGCTGAATAATATACAATCATCCATGACGTTTAACTGCTATTCCCACAAACATGCATACAGCCCCCTTGCCTCTTGTGAGTTTCGCCACTGAGTGGGAATTAACAGAAAAGGAATAAAGAATCTTAATCCTTTAGAAAACATAGTTCTTACCATCATAGTTTTGGGCTTAGAGTTTCCATTTTTTAAAAAGTGGGTTTGACTGATTTTACTTAACATGGATTTCTGATCCTGTGAATAAAGATACATGAACATTTGATCTTTCCTTCCTCTTAACATTTTGGCTTCAGATATCCATCCCCAAGGCAAATAAGATAAAATCAGTAGGGTGTTTATCTGGCTCAGTCAATAGAGAATGCAATTCTTGATCTCAGAGTCATGAGTTCGAGCCCAGGTTGGTTGTGGAGCCTACTTAAAAAAAAAAAAAAAAGATAGAGAGAGAAAGAATAGAAAGTGATGAATAAATCTGTCCTAAATCTTGAATGAGTTTACATTTGTTTCTTAAGGATTTTCGGCAAAATTTTAGGACAAAGAGGCCTCAGGTATTTGGATTGCATTTTAGATTTAAATTCTAATAAATACTTTAGAAAAGAAACTGTGGAATTCATTGGGAAAAAAAGAGCCACCCAGAATTGTTCCTTCCAAACCATGACTTTCCTGTCCTTTAGCTTTGTCTCCCCTTACAGGTTACAAAAAAATGTAACCTTTTTTTTTTTTTTTCCCTTCCTCCAGATCTTGCTAAGAATTATTTAACAATAGGGCAGGAATGAACTTGGGGACCATAGATTGGAACAGAATTACTGAGTCCAGACAGGTCTAGATGGATGTTGTGTATAGAAGTTCCAGCAGGTGTGAGGTTAGGTATAGGGAAAGCTCCTTAGATAGTCAGGCAGGTTATAAGGATCAGGGAAGACAGTTTCTGGAGGTGTGAGAGAGAGAGAGCAAGAACAGTCCTTGGGCCCAGGAAACCCTACGAATACATTTTAATTCCTCGGCAGAGTGAGGAGGCTCCATGTGCTCCTGGGTATCCCTCAAGGGGGACTACAGAGATGCTCAGGACAATTTTTGCAGCTAGATGGAGGGGCAAGGCCTGGAGGTTCAACTCACTTCTGTGAAAGTTTGAGGCAGATAAGCCTTCACCGCAGGTTCGTACAAAACAAGAGCGAGGTCAGTTTGTAAAATTAGATATAGTTCACCAAAAACTATACAACAACAACACTGTTCCCAAATTACACTTATTTCTGCCTCCCACTAAGGTGTTTTAATGTGTTTAGTTTATTAATAGATTTCTCATATGCCTTCATTTATCATTTTTTTTAACTTCCTGGTGTTGTGTTTGTCCTTACATTTGTCCTTCATCTGCTTTCTCTCTTGTCCTTCCTATTCTCAGATGATGTGAATAGCATGACTCTTGCCCACAGATGTTTTGCTATTTTAAATGTCAAACCACCTGAGAAACAAGAAGAGAAAAATAGAATCATTCACTTAGTGTTAGTTTGCCTCCTCCGGGAATCTGGCTTTGGCAGGGATGTTTCCAGACCTTTCATTATTATTGTCATTTCCTCTCTGAGTTGCGGAGCTAGATAGTTAACCAGAGAGTGAGGAAAGCTATGGAGCTTTCCAGGTTGGCCTGTTAAAACTAGGAGAGTCTGATGGTCCCTTACTTGCGAAGACTTAGGTGTATTTAAGTTTTGTGGGGTTTTTTTTCCTTGTGTATTTATATAAATGAAGATGTCTTGTTGTGTTGCAAAGCACTGGATTAATTCTATTTTAATACTATCACAGTGCAATTCAAGAGAGATTTACATTTTTTTATATTCTTTATTTCTTTCCTTTTGTGGGGGGGGGGGCTTGAACTCACGACCCCAAGATCAAGACCTGAACTGAGATCAAGAGTCAGATGCTTAACTGACTGAGCCACCCAAGTGCCCCTTTTATATATTTTTATTATGAAATAATTATTGCTCACTGCATAAAATTTTGAAAAATGTGGAAAAAGAGAAGGAAGATGAAAGGTTTTCTGTATTTCCAAAGACAATAGTTTTCTGAATTTCCTAATTTTTCTAGCATGCTTCTACATTTTTAAATTACACATTTATAATTCCAATGCCTGCCTAAGTTCTCTGTCTTTTTGAGATCACCCTGACTTTAACTTTTAATTAGGAAGACTCAGGTCTTTTCCATTTTACTTTCAGTCTGGTGCCCCTTTCAAGACATCTTAACAGTTCTAGATGTGCTTGTGCTCAGTCTCCATTTGAGTTCCTCCTGTGTTCTCACTGTGTTTTCTTCTTTCTTTCCTGCAGCTGTTGGTCTTCCCTCTGCATTCTACCATGGATGATTTTGAACACTAGCCCCCTTCCCCAGCACCTCTGTCAAAGAGCTATTAGAGGTGACTATGGCAAGGGAGGTGCAGCTGGGATGGAAAGATAGTACAGCACTATCCCAGCAAGATGAATTTTAGAGGTCCGTTTTCTTAGCCCTCTGTCCTCAGCCACATAAAAAAGCAGCAGAATATTTGAAATTACTCTTTTTTTGACTTGGTTAACTTGAGCACTTTGGTATGGCTTTTCTGGCTTTTTCTCCCAACTCTTCTCTCCAGTGACACCTGAAATTTTTTGTTTCCAAATGCGTGAGAAAGTATAAAGCACAGACCCAGAAAGTGGGAATATTGTTGAGAAGAATGAATTTATGTTCCATTTAACTGTAATGATAGTAAACAAATTGATATGAGGAAAACTTGAGGCTTAATTATCATTAGAATTAGCATGGGTGCTCTAGAAGATTAAATGGCAAGATGCCGTTGACCATCAGATGAAGTTTTTCATAATCTGTTCCTTTTTAATTGCCATCCATCAAGGAGTACATGAAAGAAAATATATTCCTAACAAGTATGAGTATAGTAATAACAAGAGAATAAAAAACAAACTTGTGGAACTCTAAAACAAGGTGTTATACACATACCTTTGTGACAAGGTATCCTTCAACTTGGTTTGTTTTAATTTCTGGAATATCAACTGAGACTAAGTAACTGTTAGAACTTGCCAGTGATAGGATAATTACCACCTGCCAATAGTTTCATTCCCAGGAAAAACTTCATATTTTGCTTGGAGAGAAAAAATAGTTTTGTTTTTCCCTTTGCTTCCAAATTCTCTCTGTCCTGCCTGTTTCTTTCTTTAATATACATACCTGAAGAAAGTACAAGTTTGACAAATTCCATCAAGCTTTCAAAGTTAAAATAATACTAGGACAAACTTTGGGATGAGGATATGTGAAGCAGGCTTTGGAGGCTTGTTTGACAGTTATTTATTTTTCTTCTTCTGAATATTTTTAGT
This sequence comes from Mustela erminea, assembly GCF_009829155.1. NCBI lineage: Eukaryota > Metazoa > Chordata > Mammalia > Carnivora > Mustelidae > Mustela > Mustela erminea. The sequence continues at coordinate 100,359,938 of NC_045621.1, read as the reverse complement.
CAGGTATTCCTGAACATGGAGCTGTAAAATGAACTCAGTAGGTGATGAGCTTAGCTGTGTGAACCTCATAGTGATTTCCATAAAAACCCTTCTGCCAAAGGCACAGCATGGGTGCCCAATGTGGGGACAGCCCAGACTGTGCCTCCATGAAGGTATGGGATTCCTCAGGATGGGGTCTTTTCTCAGGTTACAAATTATAGAGCCTCCAAATGCTCATTAATTGAGAGGATGTCTCTACGGATTATATAATCCAAATGTGAAACTCTCACCATTATTCGTTTCTTCACTTCTCAGATTCCTTAAGGCTTATTTTTGCCCCCTTCAAATCTTATCTAAGAAGGGAATGGACATACATGGGAATGGAAGATGACACTGACATTTACTCCTTTTCCTTCAGCCCCTGGAGGACTTTTGTGCCTTCTGAAGGACAGCTTGCTAGAATACAGAACTCAGTGTTATTTAGCTTGGTTTAAATTACTTCCTGGATGAAAATGATTGACTCTTGATGTTTCAAAATACAGCCCCCATCATATGTTTCCTGACATGGACAGCTTTCTTTTTTCTCCTGCATCATACCACTAGCATGAACAGGACCTAGCTGGTAGGATTATGTAGAACTAGAATATGGGACATAATGATCTCTAAATTGCACATGGAGTATGTGTGTACTAGCTCAGAATCTAGTGGGGAAGGAAAAACAAAAACAAAACAATAACTGGGAAGGGCTATCTTGAAGGGAGACCACAGTGTCATTCAAGTTCTGAGTGGGTATCCAAGATTTTAGACATCCATGGGGAATTCAAGCAAGAAACAAAAACAGGAAAAAACAAAACAAAGAATACCCACATTAGGGAATCAACATGGCTAAGGTGGGTGAATAGAAACACATTAGGGGGAAAGAAGAAGTAGCTCTTACTCGTGATCAGTCTTTCATTTGCACTTTGAAAGAAGTCTCAGTGCAGTCTGGCTGCTGGTAAAGATGGAGTGTGAGGCTTATATCCCTACTACCCCCACATCTGGGAACTCTAGGTTCGACCTTTGCCAAGACAGTGCCATTCCTTGATGGGATCACATTGCTTTCATGTCTGTGTTTCTCACATCCTATTTCCTTTCCTGCAGTGATCTTCCTCCCCTTATCCATATGACAAAATGCTATATAATGTCCTCAAAATGCAGCTCAAATCCGTTCAAGCCCCTCTGTGTTGGAGACCTGTGGATGCTGAATATCGGTTATCACAAGCTGTGTGACTTCAAAGGACAGAAATTCATTTCTCAGAGTTTCAGACACCAGAAGTCTAAAATTGAGGTTTTGGCAGGGCCTCCCCTTCTCTGAGGTTCTAGGGGAGAATCCTTCCTTGTTTCTGCTGGTTTCTGGTGGCTTCTTGCCTTCCTGGGCTTGTGGCGGGGCGGCTCCAATCTCTGCCTCTGTCTTCACATGCTCTCCTCTTCTGTGTTCGTGGATCTGTGCTGCTGTGTGTTTTGGTTTCTTCCTATAAGGACACCAGTGATTGGGTTTAGAGCCCACATGAATCCAGTAAAACCTTATCCTAACTTATGACTTAATTACATTTACAGAGACAACTGTTTTCAAACAAGATCATATTCACAGGTTCTGGGTAGACATGAACTATTCAATCCAGTATATCTTTTTATCAAAGTTTACTAGCATCCACAGAAAGAATTACTTAACTCTTTGCTTCACAGGGATGCTTATTATAAATCTCTTCTTGCAATTATTACATTGTATCATAACTTTTTATGTCTTTCCTACCAGTTTGACAGTTCCTTAAATGGAGAATATATGTATTATTTTTCTCTGTACCCCTAGTAGGCCACACAGAGTCTAATGCACAGTAGCTGCCAAATATATGTTTAATTGATTGTCAATATGTTCTAGAAGACATTAAGAACAGAGATTGCACCTAGCCTTATTCCTACTGAGGATCATTGTTCCTAACAGCTACCCCAATATATCCTCTCAAAATAGGAACACATTGTTTCAGTGAATTCATTATTTTAGTGGTGATAATAGTTCCTTTTCTCTCTCATTTATATGAAGCACCACTAATTCTAGCAACATGAGGTAGTGAGCTATGCTTTGCATGTTTTTTGCTCTTTGCAAAAGAAGTCAGTATATCTCATGAATGAAAAAGGTGCTCTTTGTGCTTCTAGTTTGAGAAACTTTTTTTTTTTTTTAAGATTTTATTTGTTTTTGCTAGAGAGAGCAAGAAAGAGAGAATGAGTGGAGGGAGGGGCAGAGGGAGAAAAAGACTCCCCGCTGAGCAAAGGAGCCTGATTCTGGACTTGATCCCAGGATCTTGGGATTATGACCTGAGCTGAAGCAGACACTTAACCAACTGAGCCCCCAAGAAACTACTTTTAAAATAGTTTCTAAAGTAATCATATCTAGCCTACTTTATTACACAAGGGGTTCAGATCATTGTTTAATATGCTCTTAGTACCCAGGGCCATTATTATGAGCATGAACTATTTTATTGAGCCGAAATAAAGTGATACACTGAGAACCTTTCAATGTATTTTCATGTTTAATAGCTTCATATGGGAAAATAAAAGTTGATAGCATTGCTATTGACCTAACTATATGCCAAAGTTTCAGGTACTTTTTATTATTTAATCCTCACAACAGAGGAATAAACTTGGCCCTGTTAATCCAGTTTCACAGATTAAGGAATTGATGAATAAAATTATCAAGTGAATTGTCCAGAGTCATACAGCTAGTAAATGATAGAACAAGCATGGAAAACTGTGCATGAATACCTTGTTTTATTGTGTTTCATTTAATTGGACTTGGGGATGTAGCATTTTTTCACAGATGGAAAGTGTGGCCATCCAGTGTCCAGCAAGTCTGTTGGCACCATTTTTCTGACAATGTTTGCTCAGTGTGGGTTTCTATGTTGCATTTTTGTAGTTCTCAAAATATTTCAGATGTTCTCATTATTATTATATTTGTGGTCAGTGATCTTTAATGTTATTATTGCAATTGTTTGGGGGCACCACGATCTGCACCCATATAGATGATAAGTGTGTGTGTGTGTGTGTGTGTGTGTGTGTGTGTGTGTTGACTGCAGATGTGGTAGAAATAGCACATGTGAGAAGTGGAGCCTGAAGATGTGATTGAATTGCAACCTCATGATAAAACTTGAATGGATGAAGATGTTTCTTATGGATAAACTAAGAAAGTGGTTTCTTGAGATGCCATCTACCCCTGATGAAGATGTTGTGAAGATTGTTGAAATGACAACAAAGGATTTAGAATAGTACATAAACTCAGTTGACAGTGTCAGGGTTTAGAAAGACTGACTCCAAGAAATTCTACTGTGGGTAAAATGCTACAGGATCACATGCTACAGAGAAATCATTTTGGGGGGTGCTCAGTGGATTAAGCATCTCCATTAAGTTCACGTCATGATCTTGGGGCCTGGGATGGAGTCCTGAGTCTGGTTTCTTGCTCAGCAGGGAACCCACTTCTCCCTTTCCTTCTGCCCCTCCCCATCACTCATGCTTTCAATCACTCTCAAATAAATAAGTAAAATCTTTTTTAAAAGAAAAGAAAGAAAGAAAGAAATTGTTTTTGAAAAGAACAGTCAATTGATGTGGCAAACTTCACTGTAGTCTTTCAAAAAATCGCCACAGCCTCCCCAGCCTTCAGCAACCATGACTCAATCAGTCAGCAGCCATCAACATGGTGGCAAGACCCTCCACCAGCAAAAAGCTTATGACTTAGTGAAAGCTCAGATAACGGTTAGCATTTTTTAGCAGTAAAGTATGTTTAATGAAGTTATGTACATTGCTTGTTTTTTTAGACATAATGCCACTGTACACTTAATAGACTGTAGTATGGTGTAAAACATTAAGTCTTACATGCACTGGGAAAGCAAAACATTCATCTGATTTATTTTATTATGATATTTGCCTTATTGCAGAGGTCTGGAATAGAACTGACAATATCTATGTGGTATGCTTATATTATGGATGCTGGAATCAGCACTTTCATAATTAAGGAATATCAGCTTTATCTTCTTTCTTTAGCATTCTATTACCCAACTGGCTCTTGCTTTGACTGCCATCTTTCACATAAAACCCTCACCTTCCCTCATCATTTGTGGCTTCTGATTTGTCAGCTAGATTATGTAGTGAGAGAAAATCAGGATAACAAAGGCTGAAAAGTCCTGAAAGGCTTGAAAGACTGTGGGCCCTTCGCTGGCTTTGGTGAATGTGTAACATCATACCACATTTCTCCTGGGCTGGAAGTGCCTGTGCTCTCTGGGCACCAGCATCTTTCTTAAACACTTATTTATTCATTTGAGAGAGAGAGAGAGAGAGAACAGGGGGGAGGGGAAGAGGGAGAGGGAGAGAGAGTCTTTTTTTTTTTTTTAAAGATTTTATTTATTTACTTGACAGAGAGAGATCACAAGTAGACAGAGAGGCAGGCAGAGAGAGAGAGAGAGAGGGAAGCAGCCTCCCTGCTGAGCAGAGAGCCCGATGCGGGGCTCGATCCCAGGACCCTGAGATCATGACCTGAGCCGAAGGCAGTGGCTTAACCCACTGAGCCACCCAGGTGCCCGAGAGAGTCTTTTTTTAAGCAGACTCTGTTCTCATCACAAAGCCTTATGGAGGGCTTGATCTCACAACTCTGAGATCACAAACTGAGCCAAAAACAAAAATTAGATGCTCAACCACTGTGCCACCCAAGCATCCCAACATTTTTAAAATTAATTTATTTGTTTGAGAGAGAGAGTGAGCATTTTTCTTTACTTTCATAGGCAGATGGGCTACCCTCAAGTTAGTAAGTTCCTATAAAATTCCTAAATGATACTTAGTTCAAAGAGTTATAAAGAGGATGAAAGTCTGTGTCAAGATAACTAGCAAATATAAATTCTAGGAACAATAAAGAAGTTTGGTTTTTAAGACTTGGGGTAAGCCCAGAGGAGTGGATGGAGGGGTGGCTCCACTGTTGATGGGTGGGGAATCAGAAAATTTAAAGATATTCCTTTTTACTATTTCTTGGTAGATCTACTGTCTCACTTTTATTTTGTCTCGTAATCTCTATTCATCGACACTTCTATTGTCCAGTCAAAAAAAGAATTAGAAATATTATTCTCACACAATTCTGAAAGGACAGGAAGAAGGGGAGGGGAGAAAAGAGAGAGGGAGAGAGCCAAGGAAAGAGAAAGAAAGAGAAAGGAAAGAGGCAAAAATTAGGGTCTGTGAGGAATTGAAGGAATAAAATAGATACATCAGGTTTTAGAATGCCTACATCAAGTTCTAGAATGCCTTTGGTTACCTTTATAGGTCATGAAATAGTGGATTATGGGTGGATCAGAAAAACTGAACAATACAGAATAGTATTGTAACCTAGAGTCTGAATTTATTCCAGCTAATTGAGGCTCCCTGGTAAATATTTTTAGACACTATTTGAAAATAAGTATATCACTCTATAGGCTATTTTCCTTTTGGTCAAATAGCCTGATTTTTAATCTTTTAGCATAGAAGTCATTCTCCACACTGTTTCTAGTCTTATTTTCTTAATTATTATTACAATGGTTTGATTAATGCTGAACAGAAAGAAAAATATTTCTTTGACTTTGCATGTCATGTTAATTTTAGAATCAGTTTATAGGGACATTTCAAGAAAGATTAATTTTTACCTTTTGGACTCTCTCCAGGCTAGGGGACTGAGCATGTGACATACAATTTGCCTCATGACTTGGGTACATTAGTCGTGGGTGCTCATGGAATAGCGCTTGAATGGTTGACTAGTCTGAGTAGATACCTGGGACCTTTAGGACCCCCTTGTATGAGTCTACCCTTCTATCCTTCCCTCACGTCTTCTCTTTGGTAGGTTGTACCTGCTATCACCTTTATTTTCAGAAGCTATATCCTATCTAGGAGCAGCCCCTCCTTTTCCTTACTTCCAGCCTTGGTTTTCACTAACCACAATGATCTGCAGAACTGGGCTTTTTTAACCACAAATAACTGCCCTAGGGAAAACTGTTTGAGTTCAGAAACCAGTGTACAGAGAAAATCATTTAATTGAGTCTAAGAATGTCCAGACTTTCAGAGTCACCTATGAGACTCTTCAAGGTAGAGGGAAGACGAAATAGCATGGATGTGAAGGGCAGATAGATGACAGTTATGAATATTAGAATGATTGATTTCATATCCTTGAAATGTACCAAACTTCAACTCTGGGTTCAGCAACTCCATAATTTACATAAGTACAGTCTGTCAGTTCATTAACAGATCATTAGTAAGTCTGGGGAAGATGTTCTAAAACATTCTTGGGAAAATCATAGCAGAATACACCAGAAAATAAGATTATGTTGAAAAGTTCCCTTTAGAGAAAGGTGTGTGTGTATGTGTGTGTTTTAAGGATTTAATCATCCTTCATTTTTAAGAAATGGTTTTGGTTACTTGTATATGGGTCAGCATTGATTATGGAGGCAACATGAAGGTTATGTTCTGAGAATGGATTTGGTACCCAATGAGTTTTTATTTTCATAAGATTAACCTGCATCTTTTTAAAAGTCTGTTTCTAAAATTAAGAATTTTTTACACGATTTGATAGTTACATGAATGTATCTTATAAATTTACTATTCAAGTTCAGTTTCTTTTATTTTGGGCAAACACGGACCATAAGGGACATTTTGTGAATGATCTTTTGCTCCATTGAGAGTCTTTACTTGAAGCTCAAATTGCTGGATATGGAAAGGAAATCTGTGCCCCTGGTCCTGCCCTTTGCATTTTTTTAAGGATTTATTTATTAATATATTTATGCTTTTTGTTGTTGTTCGTTCATGAAAATACTTTGATATTATCACTTATTTTATGATCTTAGATGGATAATTAATCTTGCCATTTTTAAAAATGCAAATAATGGGTACAAAACACTTTCATCCTGTCCTCAAGACCATCCCTGAGCTTTATTCCATTCCTGACAACCCATATGCTTTAAAAGTAGTTGTGGATTTCAGTTTTATTCTAATTAATTGACAAGACTATGCCTTGGGACTGTTATGGAACAAAAGAGCATACACAGCTATCAAATCTCATTTACAGAAGCTGTGGAATTTTGGGGCCAAGAGCAAAATTCTGGTGTCAGCCCGGAACGGTTTGAATCCTGGTTTTCCCATTACAAATTAGGTGAATTTAGGCAAATCATTTAATCTCAAAGTGGGTCAGTTTCTTCAGCTATAAAATGTTGAAAATACTATATATCATATTGTTATGAGTCTTAAATGAGGTAATACATGCAAAGCACTTGTAATTTCTTGATGCATACAATGCATTTTTGTATAACAAGGCAAAACTTCTGTAAATGGAATACAGAGATTTCCTAACTCTGAAACACGGAACTCTGTTTCATTAGGATTTAGTTCAAGTTGGTTTAAAATAGGCATGGTACTGTCAGTCAACGTAAATAACAATGAAAATGTGTAAGTAAAGTTCTGAACACAAGTGTCTATATTGGTCTAATCCTAACCTTGAATCAACATTAGTCTATAATCGTTTTTGATACTAGCTAACTGATCATAATACAATTAGCATTGGAAACACATTTGAAATAGAGGGGAGGTTAAAGGAGAAGTAAGGGCCAATAATTTAGTGGGGAAAGGAATCAAAGACAAGGTGTAGCTCAAGGAAAGGGTTTGGGTGTGTCTTTACAAATGTGTTTTAATAAGTATGCTGAGGATGCAATTAAAAAATCAATTGCAACAACTGAACCAGGAAGAAGTAGAAAGCCTGAACAGACCCATAACCAGTAAGGAGATTGAAACAGTCATTAAAAATCTCCAAACACCGGGCGCCTGGGTGGCTCAGTGGGTTAAGCCACTGCCTTCGGCTCAGGTCATGATCTCAGGGTCCTGGGATCGAGTCCCGCATCGGGCTCTCTGCTCAGCAGGGAGCCTGCTTCCCTCTCTCTCTCTCTGCCTGCCTCTCCATCTACTTGTGATTTCTCTCTGTCAAATAAATAAATAAAATCTTCCAAAAAAATAAATAAATAAATAAATAAAAAATAAAAATCTCCAAACAAACAAAAGCCCAGGGCCAGACGGCTTCCCGGGGGAATTCTACCAAACATTTAAAGAAGAACTAATTCCTATTCTCCTGAAACTGTTCCAAAAAATAGAAATGGAAGGAAAACTTCCAAACTCATTTTATGAGGCCAGCATCACCTTGATCCCAAAACCAGACAAGGATCCCATCAAAAAAGAGAGCTATAGACCAATATCCTTGATGAACACAGATGCGAAAATACTCAACAAAATACTAGCCAATAGGATTCAACAGTACATTAAAAGGATTATTCACCACGACCAAGTGGGATTTATTCCAGGGCTGCAAGGTTGGTTCAACATCCGCAAATCAGTCAATGTGATACAACACATCAATAAAAGAAAGAACAAGAACCATATGATACTCTCAATAGATGCTGAAAAAGCATTTGACAAAGTACAGCATCCCTTCCTGATCAAAACTCTTCAAAGTGTAGGGATAGAGGGCACATACCTCAATATCATCAAAGCCATCTATGAAAAACCCACCGCAAATATTCTCAATGGAGAAAAACTGAAAGCTTTTCCGCTAAGGTCAGGAACACGGCAGGGATGTCCATTATCACCACTGCTCTTCAACATAGTACTAGAGGTCCTAGCCTCAGCAATCAGACAACAAAAGGAAATTAAAGGCATCCAAATCGGCAAAGAAGAAGTCAAATTATCACTCTTCGCAGATGATATGATACTATATGTGGAAAACCCAAAAGACTCCACTCCTAAAATGCTAGAACTTGTACAGGAATTCAGTAAAGTGTCAGGATATAAAATCAGTGCACAGAAATCAGTTGCATTTCTCTACACCAACAGCAAGACAGAAGAAAGAGAAATTAAAGAGTCAATCCCATTTACAATTGCACCCAAAACCATAAGATACCTAGGAATAAACCTAACCAAAGAGGCACAGAATCTATACTCAGAAAACTATAAAGTACTCATGAAAGAAATTGAGGAAGACACAAAGAAATGGAAAAATGTTCCATGCTCCTGGATTGGAAGAATAAATCTTGTGAAAATGTCTATGCTACCTAAAGCAATCTACACATTTAATGCAATTCTTATCAAAGTACCATCCATCTTTTTCAAAGAAATGGAACAAATAATTCTAAAATTTATATGGAACCAGAAAAGACCTCGAATAGCCAAAGGGATATTGAAAAAGAAAGCCAACGTTAGTGGCATCACAATTCCGGACTTCAAGCTCTATTACAAAGCTGTCATCATCAAGACAGCATGGTACTGGCACAAAAACAGACACATAGATCAATGGAACAGAATCGAGAGCCCAGAAATAGACCCTCAACTCTACAGTCAACTAATCTTCGACAAAGCAGGAAAGAATGTCCAATGGAAAAAAGACAGCTTCTTCAATAAATGGTGCTGGGAAAATTGGACAGCCACATGCAGAAAAATGAAATTGGACCATTTCCTTACACCACACACAAAAATAGACTCAAAATGGATGAAGGACCTCAATGTGCAAAAGGAATCCATCAAAATCCTTGAGGAGAGCACAGGCAGCAACCTCTTCGACCTCAGCTGCAGCAACATCTTCCTAGGAACAACGCCAAAGGCAAGGGAAGCAAGGGCAAAAATGAACTATTGGAATTTCATCAAGATCAAAAGCTTTTGCACAGCAAAGGAAACAGTTAACAAAATCAAAAGACAACTGACAGAATGGGAGAAGATATTTGCAAACGACATATCAGATAAAGGACTAGTGTCCAGAATCTATAAAGAACTTAGCAAACTCAACACCCAAAGAACAAATAATCCAATCAAGAAATGGGCAGAGGACATGAACAGACATTTCTGCAAAGAAGACATCCAGATGGCCAACAGACACATGAAAAAGTGCTCCATATCACTCGGCATCAGGGAAATACAAATCAAAACCACAATGAGATATCACCTCACACCAGTCAGAATGGCTAAAATCAACAAGTCAGGAAATGACAGATGCTGGCGAGGATGCGGAGAAAGGGGAACCCTCCTACACTGTTGGTGGGAATGCAAGCTGGTGCAGCCACTCTGGAAAACAGCATGGAGGTTCCTCAAAATGTTGAAAATAGAACTGCCCTATGACCCAGCAATTGCACTATTGGGTATTTACCCTAAAGATACAAACGTAGTGATCCAAAGGGGCACATGCACCCGAATGTTTATAGCAGCAATGTCCACAATAGCCAAACTATGGAAAGAACCTAGATGTCCATCAACAGATGAATGAATCAAGAGGATGTGGTATATATACACAATGGAATACTATGCAGCCATCAAAAGAAATGAAATCTTGCCATTTGCGACAACATGGATGGAACTAGAGCGTATCATGCTTAGCGAAATAAGTCAAGCAGAGAAAGACAACTATCATATGATCTCCCTGATATGAGGAAGTGGTGATGCAACATGGGGGCTTAAGTGGGTAGGAGAAGAATAAATGAAACAAGATGGGATTGAGAGGGAGACAAACCACAAGTGACTCTTAATCTCACAAAACAAACTGAGGGTTGCTGGGGGGAGGGGTTTGGGAGAAGGGGGTGGGATTATGGACATTGGGGAGGGTATGTGCTTTGGTGAGTGCTGTGAAGTGTGTAAACCTGGTGATTCACAGACCTGTACCCCTGGGGATAAAAATATATGTTTATAAAAAATTAAAAATTAAAAAACAATCAATTGCATAGGAGCACCTGGGTGGCTCAGTGGGTTAAGCTTTTGCCTTTGGCTCAGGTCATGATCCCAGGGTTCTGGGATGGAGCCCCGCATTGGGGGTCTCTGCTCAGCAGGGAGCCTGCTTCCTCCTCTCTCTCTCTGCCTGCCTCTCTGCATACTTGTGATTTCTGTCTGTCAAATAAATAAATAAAATCTTTAAGAAAAATCTATTGCACATTATTTAAAATGATTATTCCTAAGGAGCCATCATTATACTAGTCAGTTTGTGAATATTATATTAGTCAAAGTAAGTATAGGCCAAACAAAAGAAACAGTTTGGAAAAATTTCATTGAAGACAAAAATTAAACTAAAAGCTATTAGAGTCAGTCAACTTGGAGACCATTCTGATCCACCCGGTTAGGCTCCAAATTCTCAGATTGGTTCTAGGACTCCTCAGGTTCCAACCTCTTTTGATCAGTGGGCAACTTCTCATAGCAATAGTAGACCAAGAGTGGTGGACAGAAGCGTGCAACATCACTAAAGGTCCAGGCTCTCAAGTGGCTCATTGTCACAGTTCCCCAAATTCCATTCCCCAAACAAGATCAAAATTAATGAATCAGGGAAATACTCTCTGGTTCTAGTGATAGAAGCTGTTAGATCACATGACAAAGAGTGTGGCCATATTGAAGAAAGAAGTATTGGAACAAAAAATGGAATCTAATACTCACAGTGTGAGCTGAAACCTGTAACTTGCACTGAACATTCAAGGTACTTGCTTGTGAAGCTAGACTGGAAAAGTACACTGGCTGCCATTCAGATATTAGCAGATCCTCGGTGTAATCACCTCAAGTCTTTTCTAAGCTACATATCACAAGCTCTTAAATTTTACTTATTTTCTTTGTGTGTTCCCTGCTATGATGACTACATCCCTTCATTTTCATGAGTGCCCTCCTCTGGATTTGTGAACATGGCCTAGTGTTTCAGCCTTCTCTTAATACATCTCCCTGCTCTCGAACAGACAAATTCAATTAATATGATGTTCTAGAACTCTTAATGCAGCTGAGGTTATTGCTGGCCATCACGTGCTGCTATTATTTGTTCAGACTGATCTTAAGCTCATTGAAAACCTCAAACCATTCTTCCGTAAGATTTATTGCCAAAGCGAGTTTCCTCCAAGTATTATTCAACAGCTTAATACTGTTTTTACACCTGTTGAAATTCATTCTGTATTCTTGTGATCATGCCCAGAAAACAAGGGAAAGGAAAATAGAATGGTGTAACAAGGAAAGCCTTCATTTGTAGCTCATCTCAAAGATGTTTGTTTTTTATCACTTTAAGATGAAGAAATCTCTTAATGTATTCATGCTTCATTCCTGCTGTCTAGGATTTAATGTTTGGATCATTTCTCTCTAATAAAATCTGAACTCTTCCTTTTGATATGTTATGAAAGTTACATTTATTATTTAAACTCCAGTTTTCTTTCATCCTGACACAAATTACACTTTTAACATTGTTGTAATTTGTATTGCATTCGATCTTACTTGATTAGAACACAAAAAAAAAAATTTATTATCAATCCGTAAGTGTTTATCAGAAAGTGCTATTAAAACAGAATTGTGTTACAAGTTCTATTCATTCCATACTTTAAAGTATGCTATCTAGAAAACTTTGAGAATCTAAAGGTACATAAAATCATTGACTAATACAGTGAAATTAAATTCAGGGCTCAGAGCTAGATAAATTCTCAAGTTTAATAAAATATAAAAACTTGGTATATAAATATAATTTTCATTTTATATGAATTAAAATCCCTACATATCGGTAAGAAACATTATCTACAGAACTGATGATATGGGAGGAAACCCTGAAAAAACTCAATATGTAACAGTCTATCTTAATACTATGTAGTAATGGGTCACCTTGTTGGCTCAGACATTAAGCGTCTGCCTTCAGCTTGGGTCATGATCTCAGGGTCCTGGGCTCAAGCCCCACGTGGGGCTCCCTGCTTGGTGGGAACCCTGCTTCTCTCTCTCCCACTTCCCCTGCTTGTGTTCCTTCTCTCATTGTGTCTCTGTCAAACAAATAAATAAAATCTTAAAAAAAAATACTCTGTAGTAATGATGAATACTAATAAATTTATATCAGTGATGCCTTTATTGCCACTTTATTTTTCTAAATTAGGTTCCACCACCAGCGTGGAGCCCAATTCAGGGCCTGAACTCAGGATGCTTAACTGACTGAACAACCCAGGAAGACCCAACCTTTATTTTTTCAACTAAAAATGATATAAGTTTTATAGGAAAAAACATCAGTTAATACGTTTCAAAGAAGATCAGCATTACATTTGATAATTACCAACCTTGAAGTAAGTTTTTTTTTAATTTTTAAATTTTTTAATAAACATATAATGTATTATTAGCCCCAGGGTACAGGTCTGTGAATCGCCAGGTTTACACATTGAAGTGAGGTTTTTAATTGAAAAGGTTATTTATGATGTTCTTGTAAGCATATGTAGATGTTTGCTTGACCCATCCTATGCCCAATACTATGCAAAACACTGCCAGAACTGGTCATGCATTCAAAAGCATCAATCTTAGTGCCAAACTCTGTATGAATTCAGAAAGCACTTCCCTTCCCTCAATTCCTTCATGGGAATTGCTTAAGAGATCATTTTTAAATGATCTTGATAACTTATATGTATTAAGAAAATATCAGACATATTAAAAATGATAAATTGTAACCACCATGGGTCCATGATCCGCCATTAAAAAAAAAAAAAAAAAAGGAAAGGGAATTTGAAGATGTGTGTGTACCAGAAATGTATCAGTTTCCAACCTTTGTCCTTTCTCCAGAGTAAATGTTTACTTATGCATTTCTTCATCATTTTATTTCTATAACTGTTTACCTATCTATCCGCCTATCATCAACCCTCCTTCTTTTTCCCTCTCTTTCTGTCTCTCTGTCTCTGTCTCTATATCCCTTAATTTACCTATATAATTAAAAAGCTAGTAAAATTTTTTTAAGAGCACGATACTACTTATGTAAGGTTTAAAACCGTATCAGACAATATAATATCCAATTAGAATCTGCCTTTATATATGTGATAAAATATGTAGTTTTTGTCATAACACATTGTTTACATGATTTTATCCTACATAATTAGTATGTTGTATAAAGCTTTTTTTTATTCAAACATTTTATTTATTTATTTGATAGAGATGACAAGTAGGCAGAGAGGCACACAGAGGGAGAGAGAGGAAAGGAAGCAGGCTCCTATTGAGCAGAGAGCCCAGTGCAGGGCTCGATCCCAGGACCCTGGGACCATGACCTGAGCTGAAGGCAGAGGCTTTAACCCACTGAGCCACCCAGACACCTCTGTATAAAGATTTTTTTAACTTTCTTTTTTTATTTCAACCTGTAATATATTTGTAAGTCAGCTGTATTGGTACGTGTCTTCACTTCATTTATTTTGCCTCTGTTTATATTCTGTTGTGTGAATATTTTCTAACTATCCTTTCATCTGTTCATCGCTTCCAACTAGGTTGCTTCCAATTTCTGGCTATTACAATGGCTCCTTGCACATTTTAAACTTTTTTTTTTTTTTAAGATTTTATTTATTTGAGAGAGAGAGAGAGCAAAAGCAGAGGGGAGAGGCAGAGAGAGAGGAAGAAGGACAAGGAGACTCCCCACTGAGCAAGAAGCCTGATGCGGGACTCGATTCCAGGACCCTGAGATCATGACTTGAGCTAAAGTCAGACACTTAAGCTGCTGAGCCACCCAGGTTCCCCTCCTTCAACATTTTAATATGTACTTTTAACCTAAGATTTCTATTTCTTCAAGGTATATAAAGAGGAATGGGATTCCTGCATCATGGGTTATATTTGACACCCTTAAAATCCAAAACCTCTCTAAGAAGGAGTACATTAAGCTGATATCTAATGTTTGAAAATGGGACTAATATTTGAATAATAACATGATTGATTTCTTCATGTTGTTTTTTGCATCTAGGGCTTAACTGGGTGAAAATTCATTGGTGTATCAGAGACTTGGCAACTTCAAGGATATGGAATGAACAGAAAAGAATAAAGAAAAGGATATGGGTTGGACTAGAGTCTCTGAAGCTAACATTACATATTTTCTGATTCATTAAGCTCTGGATGAATTTTTGCTTGCCCTGATAGCTATAATAACTTTCTTATATTTTAAGTATGTAAATATGTCAAGATATCGATAAATTTACCAATGGATGTTTATTAATTATTTCCTACAATTCTTCCTCTGTATTTTTAGAAACTGATTTCATTTATCTAACTTCAGGTTAGATGGTACCTCCTACTATATTAGAAACTGATGAGATTAGTTCACACTATCTTGAGGATTATACTAATATAGTCATACTTGTGACTATAAGAATGTTTCTGAGAATTATAGAACGTTAAAACTAGAAAGAAAGCTTTAAAAATGACTTACTTCTTAATTTAAAAAATAATACAAATTAATGCTCAGAGAGGATACAATAATTTGTTCAAGGACGCATAGCTATGTAGTAGTAGAAGGACTACTACCAGAATGCCTTGGAATATAGTAAATTGATCTTTTTATTCCTCATCTTACTGGTTCATGTTACAATTTTTGCTATCTACAACATAGTGTCCCTTATTGCTAGATGTCATTTTTTTTTCGTATTTTTATTTCTCCTTAAATCATTTCAGATAACTTGAGATAAATAAGTGTTTTTATAGGGAGCTTTTTGATCTTAAAAATTAAATTGTTTTAAACCTATAAAGTATGTTATTTAGAAAACATTACTAAATGAGTCATCATGATTTCAATGTGTGAGAAGTTAGATCAGGAAAATAGTACAAATCATCTTTTGTGATGGGGAAATACAATAATGAAGAATACTCAAAAGACAAGAAAAGAAAAAGCCTTTAGAACTCCTCTGAGGTCTGACCCTCCCTACCCACCCCCCATGAAAAGGTAGGGAAAGGTGCTGGTTGCACTGGCCAGTGCTAGGGTAGGGTCTCCGGCTGAAGGGGATGCAGCTTGTAGACAGAAACACTGGGAAGTGCACACTGGGTCCTTAGGAACACTGGGGAGAAAAGCAGGAAAACAGCTCTGCTGTCATGTCTGAGGGATAAATGTTAAGGCAAAAGAGAAGACAAGACCAAGAAATTCAGACGCTCAGAATTAGAGTAAAACATTTTTGAACTACTGTTGTCTTCATGATAACGTGGGGACACATCTGAGACTCAGAGAATGATCACCGATAGTTATAGTGAAGACAAAACAAAACTATCGAAACAACAATGACAAAAATAAACCAGCAGCTAGAAAGGTAGAGGTCATTTTGTGGGGGGTGGGTTCCTTCTGGTATTTTATAAATTGGTTTGTGGGCTGTGGACATCAGTACATGTTGGGGTCTCCAGGCTTCGTTCTGAAAGACTGCCTGATTCAATTTTTTCCCCTTCAGTATCTAACATAAATCCTGGAGCAAAAGAATCAACAAATTTCACATTCCAGAACACTGTGAGGAGGAAATGGATCATTGTCCTTGTAGCGAAATTGTTACTGTTTTAAGAGAATAAGATTCTAGGGTTGAAATGCCCTTGAAAAAATAGGTCAATAAACTGAGATGTTTGGGTGACCAGAAATCATTGTTCTTGAATAATTAAACTGTATGCCAGATAATAATATTAAGGCTGTGCTCTGGAACTTAATAGAATGTCCTCTCAGAAACTGAATTTCCGGTAAGTCACTGGTCATGTTCCACAGGTATTTTTCTCTGTTAGAGAACATCTGTGATGATTTTAAAAGAGGAAAGTTACCCAAGATGACACCTCTCAAGGTGGCAGCACGTTTTATGCCCGAAATCTGGAGCCATCTGGATTTCTTAATTAAAGTAGTGATTCCAGCAACTTTTAGTTAATTAAACTGAAAGTTATGAATTTCCTGCTCCCTGTGTCTTGTATTGTTATTAGATATTAAATACTAACAGCATATTCAAACTTGAACCAAGACTGACACTTCTTTGCTAAAAGCAAATGTTTTGGATTTACTGACTTTTATGGTAGTAATGAAGGTGATCTCAAAAACTTTTATTTAATTTTATTTTCTTGGAATGATTTTTGTTGATTAATGAAGATCTTCTTGGAAGGTTTTTTCAGTCAGGTCACTACTAAATAGAGCTGATTAATTCTTATTTTGTTTTGTTTTGAACTTTGTAAATATTATACCAGAGTTATTGGTATTATAATAAATTCCAAATACACATGTCCACATTGTCATGTAAGTGGTTAAAACATTTAGGTATTATAAAAATATCTTATATATTCAGTTGACTTGATCCAGACTTTGTTTTGGGTCCAATCTCTTAGCAACAGAAAAACATATATTCAGAAAGAACAGAAAATTTTCAGAACAAATCAACCAATTAAGTGAAAACCTTTTCTTCCTTTAGTTTTATCTCCAGGGTTTATAACTATTAATTAATTTAGAGTAAAGAATTTAAAGGTGATAAAATTGGAATACTTTCCTTAGTATGATTTTTATTACACCCTATTATATAGTACAAATTTAGTAAGTGGTAATCAAGTCTCTTAACAATTTGTTGACTTACTCATGTTTAGAAAATGTAAAATTCATTTGCATTACTGACTGAGTAGTTCAAAGTAATTTAAGTCTAAAAAGGTGATTTAGAAATGTTTGGATCAGTGATCCTATCATTACACTTTTGTAGAGTCTTTAGTCCTGGTGGAGGGCCCAGATGAAACTTTAAATTATCTATCCAAGATAACTCTGAATGGGGAAGGTGTCACATTAGACTAGAATTGCCAAAATCTTTCAACTTTCAGGATAGCTTGAATGACTATTGAATTACCAAATGCGTATGCAATTACAGAAAATTTGGAGGCATGCTCTGTATCCTAACTATGAAAGCCAAGAGACAGGGAGCAGTGTCGTTTGTTTTCATCATTCTTTCTTTCTTTCTTTCTTTCTTTATTTATCTATCTATCTATCTATCTATTTATTTATTTATTTGACAGAGATCACAAGTAGGCAGAGAGGCAGGCTGAGAGAGAGAGAGGAAGGGAAGCAGGCTCCCTGCCGAGCAGAGAGCCCGATGCGGGGCTTGATCCCAGCACCCTGGGATCATGACCCGAGCCGAAGGCAGAGGCCTAACCCACCGAGCCACCCAGGTGCCCCTGTTTTCATCATTCTTGAAATTACAATTTGATATAAAGAAATGAAATTACAAGCTAAAAGTGAGTGCATTGGTTAAGAACCACTAAAAATGCAGAACTATTTGGCATTCCAGAATCAGTCTCATTTCTCTTGAATCTATACACACTTTTCCTCATATTTGCAATACATTATGGTCCTAAAACAACTGACATTGAAAAGGTAATTTTGATTGCTTCATAGACAGACTAGATCAGAATCCATACTGATTTCTGGAATCCCCTAAAAATAGATGCTTCCTCTTCTCCCCATGCTTTGAAGATGATCTTTTTTAAAATATGCAAATGTACCATATAGTTCTCCATAGACTATTTTGTTCTTGGGATTTGTTGGGAATTTGTAATAATTTTGACAAATTGTTTCTGTCAGTAAACAATGAATCTTGGAACACTACATCAAAAACTAATGATGTATGGTGACTAACATAACACAATAAAAAAATAGTCATTGATCTGAAACAGAAGGTATCATATAATCAGACTCTTGTCAGAGACAAAAATATTTCCACATATCAGGGACTAGCTCATGGAACTCCTAGAAACATAGTATAATAACAAGAGTTGTATATGTTTCAGATTCATAGAATGTTATGTTTTGTTTCCTTAATGCTTGATAGTTCATCTAAGTATATTCAATTTTTCCATCTTTTTTGATTATTTTGTGCAGACTTTATGCTGGACCCTGGGGATGTATATAAATATATAAAGGTATAAAATGTCTCTACTCTGAAGGATCTCCTGGTTTATTGGAGTTCCAAGAGAGATGTTGATGTCTATAGTATATGTCACAGATGGTCGAAGGTAAATAACAAAATAGCATGACAAGTACTACAACAGAAATTTGCACAGTACTTAGGGGGTTTAGATTTGGGTGAAGAAGGGAAAGCATATCATAGGAGGTAATATTGGAACTGTATCTGGCAAGACAATATGCAAAGGTCACATTTCAGATTCAAATTGCACAGTAATTAAATCTCAACTGTGTCAACTGTGTCAACACAATTTGCTATGTGAACTAATTAGTCTTTACTTAGCTGTCTTAAGCTAAATTTTCTCCTTTGTAAAACAGGGATAAAATGACCTACTTGATAGTTTTGTTAGGAGACTTCTTCATATTCAAATGATATCAAAGATTAAGTAGTTTGCCTAAATTCACACTGAGAATGAGTGGTGTAACAGTGACTCTCCCAATCCAAGGCAAGTTGGCTCTAAATGCTGTGCCCTTAATCACAATCTAATAATTGGTCCCTTCAACATGCTCCAAACTCCCATCCTTACAATCTTTGAGAGGACTCTTAATTCTTTAAAAGCTAAGTTATATCTTCAAACCATTTTATTTACACACATTTTACCAAACTCACGAATGATTTTAATAATTCAAGTTCAACCTGCTGTAATCTCTGTTTTTCTCTGGTGAGAAATGTTCCAGAATGTAGGCTTAGTTAGATAAACCGCAATTCAAGAACCACATCCTCTGAGTAGAGGACTGAAGCCCTTTATGCAGGTTGAAGAGTAGGAATTATGTATAGTATGATCTGGGGATGGACTAGCTATTTTAAGACTTAATTTCTGACCCCAAATTTACTATTTTCTGTTACTCAAAGAGTATGTTTGCTTAACATCAGTTGTAGCATCACTGGGGAGAATTCCCAGTGAATCAATCAATAAATAAATCCATTTATTTTTCCTCTTTTCAAGCTTTTTGGGTTTTTTTCTTTAGTGAATGACATTTTAAATATGCTATGAGTTCATTTACTAACCGATGATTGAAATATAACATAAATATACAAATGTATAAAAAAGTACACAGTGAGTTATCACAAAGTGAACACATGCATATAACCATCAGGTTAAGAAATGGAACATTAGAAGTCAGCCATCTGGTGCCCTTTCTTTATCTGTTAATATAATCACTATTTGGACATTTAACACCATAGACTTATTTTGGCTGTTTTTGAATTTTAAATAGATGAAATTATGTAGTGTATACTCCCTTATATTTGGCTTCTTTCCCTCAAATTTATGTTTGCTCTTGTATGCAGGAGTTTTTCATTTTGTTCTTTTGTAAATATGACATATTTATCTATTTTCATCTTGATGGGTATTTGGATTGTTTTCCCTTTGGGACTTACATTAGAGTCGTAGGGCTTCTGTAACAAAGAACCACAAACTGGGTGGTTTAAAACAATGGAAATTTATTGCTTACTGTTTTGGAGTCTAGAAGTCCAAAATCAAGGTGCTTGCAAAGCCATGTTCCCACTGAGACCTGCAGAAGAGAAGCCTTCCTTGATGCGTCTAGCTTCTGATGTTTTCTTGCCAGCAATCCTTGGCTTTTCTTGGCTTGTAAATGCATCGCCCAACCTCTTCCTTCATCATCCCATGAGCATTTGAAGAAATCTTATCTTAAATTAAAGCTATAAAGACATTTTTCTAAATTATCTTGTAGAAATGTTCTTGCTTTATTTTTCACATTTAGACTTGCACTCTTTCTGGAATTAATCTAAGGGCATGGTATATTTAGGAGTCAATTTTTTTTTTTCTCATGTGGGTATTCAATGAACCCATCATCATTTATTTTAAAATGTCATGCTTTACCCATTGCATTCCAGAGCCATTATTTTCATAAATCATTTGTTCCTACATATATGAATCTGTACCTATGTATTTAAAATACTATCGGCTGTTCTATGATTGCATCAATCTTGATCTAATCAGGAACTGGAGTGTTTGAGAGTTGGATCCCAGTTCCTCTGAAGGGCTTGTCAGTTTCTGCTTCACTATATACTCTTGGGAAACAGTCTGTTAGAGTAGAGTCCCCACTGAAATTCTAGTTATTTCCTAGTGGAATTTCCTAGTATCTCCTAGGGCCATGCTTCCTTTGTAAAGGAAGCCATTCTTCCTTCCTTTCCTGAATCCAGCTTTTGTTCTTCCAGCCCAGTGATTCTCCTGAAATCTCTTCATAGCTTCTAGTATCTCAGCCACTCCTTTCCAACTGAGAGACTCCAAATACCAAGCTCAGTTGTCTGGACTCTTGGCCCTCAGAACCAGAAGTCCTCACTTACCACCTTGGTAGATTGCCATGGAAATTTATTAAATTTCCATGGAAATTTAATAAATAAATAAAAATAATAAATAAACAAAGTAAATACTTTTTTTTGTTGTTGTTGTTGCCTATATACTTACTTTCAGATGGAAAGATGATCTAAAACTAGTCCATCATTGCTGGGAACAAAACCACATTTGTTGTGTTTTGGATTATTTAATCCTGGACAATCTCTATACAATAATTACAGAAATAATAGGTATCTCTGTATATTAACAGAATTATGGTGAACAATCTTTATATGTATATCCATGCCAGATCAACTAACCAAAACTCCCAAGATGGGGTGGGGGGCATGACAATAATTACATACACTATCACTTTATTCCCATTTCTTTTCCTTGGGAAGTTACAGCCCAACACAATCATTACTCATATATAATACTTTATTCCATCATTCTACTGCCCTGTCTACTGTAATACCTTTGCAAGTGCAACTTCAACTTCTATGACTCTGCCATTACCTCTTGTCTTTATTATCCTCTACTTTTCTTAACTTCCATCTCATTATAATTGAAAGGACACTTTTATTTCCTGGGAGATAAAGAATTGAATGGTAAGATTTAATTGCAGGGATTGCCAAGACCCAGTTTATTTTCAGTGGTACACTATTAACCGAGAGGTTGAAGCTGTTACAAGCCAAAAATGTTACCAGAAATGTTACAAATAGAACTCCCAGCCCATTAGTCTTATCATTTGTTTAAGTCTCAACATCATGTAGTACATAATACAGCTCCATTAGTCAGGGTCTTAACAGGAAACAGAGGACACAGTTAAATTAACACAATTGTGGAGGGTTTATTTAAAAGGCATTAACTACAAATGTGTGGGTGGACAACAGACAACAGGGTAGTGGAAATAGAGGAACCATAACGCTGGAAGCAGGAGCAGAGCTGTCACTGTCCCTTGGCCCAAAAAAAAGAGTAGTTGCTGGAGGTAAGGAGAGAGAGCCATATACAGTATATAGTATCTACATTGAAAAAGAGTAGTCAGTGTCAATCAACACAACCAGTTAATGGCACCTTCCTAAAAAAAGAACAAGCATTCTGACCTCAATTTCCTCCCTCTAATCTCTTGCCTGGTATCCCTACTGGCCAAAAAAACTGAAAGTCAAGCTGCACAGGGACCACGGATATAGTCTATATAGGTCAGCCTTGCAAGGCAATGAGAAGAGTAAAGATGGGTAGAGAGTGGATCTGGAGAGACAAATGGAAGATTACTGGCACAGTGTACATCTATTATATCTCAACTCTCACTTTGTCCTGTATCACAAGGGTAAAAACCCGTGATCCTAACACAGGGGATGTATAAAGTCCCATCATCATTAGATAATGGCAGTTCAGTCACACTCACACAAAACCTAAAATGTTTGATACAACCCGAGTCTTTCACATAGAGGGAAATAATGGAGAAAGAACACAATTCAGTCTTGGAAAATATAGCTGCTCTCAGTCCTCTCTCTCTAGCTGAGCACAGGGCTTATGCTGAAAATAAGAGTGGTCTTTTCCACCACCAATTTCACCAATTTCCTAGGCTTCTGCCAGTGATAGCTTATGTGTCAGTTAAAGATTTTTAGGCTGAGGAGGACTGCCTTCATAGGAGGAGATACTTTGAAACACGAAGTTTCATCCGTATCCATAAATGTCTAAATGTTCTTATTCTATAGACCAATATTCCATTTCTTTGTCACTGGTCTTCCCACCTTAGTATGAGAAACATGGTGTGATTGAGGATTCAAATAGCACTGCAACTCTGTATCTCTTCCAAACAGATTCAGGGCCTGGGCCTCAGCCATATGTGTCCTGCCATTACAGAAAATTATTTGAAATTGCTATAGTGGCCTTGTGTTTTCCCACATGCATTCTTAATTTGTATTCCTGGTTCTTATATTCTTTTCTCCTATGTACATTCTTAAGGTATAGTAGGAGAATTCAGGTGGTATGATAATCACTACTGTCCTGTCCTGGTAGCAACCAAGTGACTCAGATCTTTGAATTCCCAGGGCTTTGCCCTCCATCTAAATTCTATCTCATGCCACCACCAGTGATTTCAGTAACCACAATGCCATAGGTTACTTGTGTCCTACCTAAGTCTCATTACTTCCTCCCTCACTCAGCAAGATGTTACCCTGCATCCCAGAAATATATGACTAACACAACACCAGAATCCAATTTTGAGAGCCTCTTTCCTGAGGCCATTTTAGTACAAATTACTGTATCAATAAGGAAACTAGCAGGTAACAGATGGTATGCTCAAATTAAGATAATTTGAGGAGTTTTTATGTATAAAGTGAGTAACTTTAAAGCTACGGATACAGAGTGGGGAAACCACAAGAGATAGTTCAAGAATCTGGAGTTAGTAGTGGTGGAAGGGCTGTGACCATTAGTCATGAAGAGTGAAGGGAAGCAGGATTTCCAGGCAGCCTGGGGTTATAGCAATTAGAAAGAACCAGAAGGACAAATCCCTTACCTCCAATCTCATCCAGACAAATGGTTTCTTCCTGGTCTAATCTTTTCAAGTCTCAGTTCTAAACTCATGTCCTTGAAGACTTTTTCTGTTCTGTCTATGCAACACAGCTTCACTATCTCCCTCCTCAACCACTCTCTATTCCATTTTCTGATGGCATATATCAGCATCTGGCATTATCTTATGTCCTTCTTCTACCACAGTCTAATCTCCTAGTATAATTCCGTGACTGCAGGGATCATGCCTATTGTATTCTTTGTTGTTTCCTCAATTGCAAGAACAACATCTGGCATATCAGTAAATATTTGACACCTGATGCAAATGAAGAAATGTTTGAAAAAATATAAAAAAAAAACAAGTGCCTACAGCTGAAGCTAATAATGGTCATTGATTGGAGAAGAAAAGGTGAAACAGAGGAAGTAATTAAGGAGAGGAATGGAATTAGAACTGGGGAAAAGAGAGGAAGGAGACAAAGATGGTGGCACCATGTCAAACCTGGGGGAGAGGAATAATTTGTAATGCTTCTGTGTAGAACTTAGAAGTAGCACTCTTTTGAGGAGATTGCTATATATTTAGTCTTGGAAATGTTTAAAAGACTTCCTTAAAACTTGAGGCTTCCAAGTGAAATGTATGAACAACATATGTAAATACTAAAATGGTTGATAAAAGACTGCTTAGGAGCCAACAACACAGAAGTCGTCTGAGTAACAATAAGCACATATTCTATTTGTCTCAAATGTCTGATGTTTTGTTTAAACCAATTACACATATTTACTGAAATCCTTCTGTAGGCCCACCTTCATTTCATGAGGTGCCAAATTTTTTTCTCATAATATAACCCAAACAAGTTTGTTTTAGAAAGTTTTAGACAACATATTTACTCATTCATTTTCCCAAATCATGTTCAGATATCAAGCTAGTAAAAGACATACATACGTACATATATACATACATACACACACACATATTTCAATAGAAAAAGTGAAGAAAAACAAAAAGAAAGGAAAGAGGGGAGTGAGGAAGCCGGAAATGTTGAGTCTGGGACACAAGCCAGCATTGTGGCAGCTACTTTCTCTTAAGATCTCAATGAATCCTTACATGGCTCTGAGGGCTAGATATTAATTTCTGAATGTGAAGGTTTTTCTGGTGAGGATGAGAAAAGATAGGGAAATTTCCTAAAACCATTTTGATATTCGAGCTAAAAATAAACCTCTCACGTGACTCCAAATCTCAGGGACTTTCCACCACTTACCAGATCTTCTTGAGAAGAAAGGACATAAGCCATCAGTCATTATGTTGGTATTACAGAAAAAACCAGGAGGCATTTCTTGAAAGAATAAGCAAGATTTAGCACATACCACATCATCCTCTTACTAAAAATAGCAATTATTTATTTCTATTGCTTCTGCTTATCTCCTAGAGTGTATATTCTAACATTTTAATAGGATCTGGCTATGTTTAATTTAGATTTACCTGAAATAGTATTGTAGACTTTGATGGACTTATGTCTCATTCCAAAGTTTGTTCTTCTTGTCACCTTCCTCCCACCATTTGTCTTTTTTCTCTTTCCCAGACCATCCCTTCTACTTCTCCTGTCCTCTGACATACTCATCATCACCTACAGCTTCTCAAAGATGACTAGAACATGCAGAGGGCTTGGATCCAGAACTCCCTCCCAGGATGGCTAGAAAGAAAGGGTGGATGTCAGAGTAATGCCTAGAGCCCGACCAGAGTTTGGAGGAGCTCTATCATTCTAACTCAGATTTTTGAAATTCCACCCACTTAATAATTTGATAGCCCATTTAAAACTTACAATAATTTTTATTACTAACTAGCTTTTAACTGTTAACACAGTATTTGTTCAAGAGTATGTAGGCATTGAGCTGGCACTGATGAATATGGTCATTCTGGTTCTTGAAGAGTCACAGGAAAACTGGAGAGCTAGACAGTGACATGTGTGGGTGGGTGTTATAGAGACATAGGAAAGATGATTAATTCATCTTGCAGATGTAAATGGAAGTCTTCATGGAAGAGAAGATGACACATGAACTGGGTCTTGAAGAATGATAAATGTTTACCAAGCAGTAGAACAGTGTAGGAAAAAGGTAAAGGGATGGCACACTATATAGTAGTGTTAGGTTAATGTCTTTGTAGGCAGGAGATGTGCTAGAGAATGCACTATAAGAATTGTAACTATGTGTCAAGTGGCGTCATCGATGTGGTTCCAATTACAACACAACACTCCAGTTACTTAACAGATTACCGAGCCCACAGATAATAACTTTTTGTTGGATCTATCTACTACCCATATTTTGAAATGTGAAATGTCTTCTAACTTCCCCTTATGGTAAGATGCATCTTGGCATTTTTCTGAAAAGCTAAAATTTTATTCAGGCCACAGTTTTCTTTTGTGTCTGGCTCTGAAGTGTAACTTTTGCATCAGGCACTTGAGAGGGATAAGGTTTCTTGGTATGGGCAAATCACATGGAAATACAATGTAATCTTTTTTGATTTGATCCTATATCACCTTCCTTCCATTCATTCACTCATCAACTGAAAATTCCCATTGCCGTGGCAAATTAGCTATCTTTCTGTATGACCTTATACTTTCTCCACTGTAAAACAAATCATGGCATACTGATATTCTGCCTAAAGTTCTAACACTC
Organism: Mustela erminea; assembly: GCF_009829155.1. Classification (NCBI taxonomy): domain Eukaryota; kingdom Metazoa; phylum Chordata; class Mammalia; order Carnivora; family Mustelidae; genus Mustela; species Mustela erminea. The sequence goes on along the minus strand of NC_045621.1, from coordinate 100,333,730 downwards.
TTGCATGCTATTACCCCTCAAATGTACTACCAATTTGATTACCTCATAGTTCTCTCTATTATGGGGTGATAACAAAATAGTTTTCCTTCATGTATGCTCTAACTGCCATGCATTACCTTTCTCTCCGTAAATACTACTTGGAAATATGACTCCAGTGACTAGTTACTGGGAAAATTTACAGCACGATTTGCAGAAACCTATAAAAAAGACAAGTCTCACTACAGATGACTTTGATTCTGCTCTTTCTGGGTTGTCTGCATTTTATATTTTCTATTCTGTACTTTGTGATCTAAAGTACAACTCAACATTGTAGATTTCACATGATTAAAAATGGCACGGAGAGATAAGAAATATACTGATGCAGTGTATAAGATTGTCTGACATACCCATGGAAACTACAGGGGAATGTGTTTTTCCCTGTCAGAATGTGACACCATTTTGTGAAATTTCCCCAAGAGTCCTGTTCATCTAATATCTGGCTTCCTTCAGCACACATTTTTCAATGCTCACTTTTTTCCCCCCAAAAAACAAATGATGAAACTCATAACCAATTGGGAATATCTATGTAACACACAGTATAATGTAGTATTGATATTCATCTAAATATCAAGTACTCAAATATTCCAAAACAAAATTTCAATTATTTGCACATGTTTTGACTATTTTTACTCCCAATATAATTACACAAGTATAACTAGTTTAAAAATTCAGAATGATGAAGGTGCACTGCGGCAGATATCTGTGTTAGACACTTTACAGCTTTTACAAGAATTAACCTTTTTTTAAAAAATTTTCTTATTTCTTTTCAGCATAACAGTATTCATTGTTTTTGCACCACTCCCAGTGCTCCATGCAATCCGTAATACCCACCACCTGGTTACCCCAACCTCCCACCCCCCACCCTGCCCCTTCAAAACCCTCAGGTTCTTTTTCAGAGTCCATAGTCTCTCATGGTTCACAACCCCTTCCAATTTCCCTCAACTCCCTTCTCCTCTCCGTGTCCTCTCCCCTTGTCCTCCATGTTATTTGTTATGCTCCACAAATAAGTGAAACCATATGATAATTGACTCTCTCTGCTTGACTTATTTCACTCAGCATAATCTCTTCCAGTCCCGTCCATGTTGCTACAAAAGTTTGGTTTTCATCCTTTCTGATGGAGGCCTAATACTCCATAGTGTATATGGACCACATCTTCCTTATCCATTTGTCCATTGAAGGGCATCTTGGTTCTTTCCACAGTTTGGTGACCGTGGCCATTGCTGTTATAAACATTGGGGTACAGATGGCCCTTCTTTTCACTACATCTGTATCTTTGGGGTCAATACCCAGGAGTGCAATTGCAGGATTATACGGAAGCTCTATTTTTAATTTCTTGAGGAATCTCCACACTGTTCTCCAAAGTGGCTGCACCAACTTGCATTCCCACCAACAGTGTAAGAGGGTTCCCCTTTCTCCACATCCTCTCCAACACATGTTGTTTCCTGTCTTGCTAATTTGGGCCATTCTAACAGGTGTAAGGTGGTATTTCAATGTGGTTTTAACTTGAATCTCCCTGATGGCTAGTGATGACACCCCCAAACTACTAGAACTCATACAACAATTCAGTAATGTGGCAGGATACAAAATCAATGTACAGAAATCAGTGGCTTTCTTATACACTAACAATGAAAGTACAGAAAGAGAAATTAGAGAATCGATTCCATTTACTATAGCACCAAGAACCATAAGATACCTGGGAATAAACCTAACCAAAGAGGTAAAGGATCTGTACTCAAGGAACTACAGAACACTCATGAAAGAAATTGAAGAAGATACAAAAAGATGGAAGACCATTCCATGCTCTTGGACCGGAAGAACAAACATTGTTAAAATGTCTATACTGCCTAGAGCAATCTATACTTTTAATGCCATTCTGATCAAAATTCCACCAGTATTTTTCAAAGAGCTGGAGCAAATAATCCTAAAATTTGTATGGAATCAGAAGAGACCCCAAATTGCTAAGGAAATGTTGAAAAACAAAAATAAAACTGGGGGCATCACGTTACCTAATTTCAAGCTTTACTACAAAGCTGTGATCACTAAGACAGCATGGTGCTGGCATAAAAACAGACACATGGACCAGTGGAACAGAGTAGAGAGCCCAGATATGGACCCTCAACTCTATGGTCAAATAATCTTCGACACAGCAGGAAAAAATATACAGTGGGAAAAGGACAGTCTCTTTAATAAATGGTGCTGGGAAAACTGGACAGCTATATGTAGAAGAATGAAACTCGACCATTCTCTTACACTGTACAAAAAGATAAACTCAAAATGGATAAAAGACCTCAGCGTGAGACAGGAATCCATCAGAATCCTAGAGGAGAACATAGGCAGTAATCTTTTCGATATCAGCCACAGCAACTTCTTTCAAGATATGTCTCCAAAGGCAAAGGAAACAAAAGTGAAAATGAACTTTTGGGACTTCATCAAGATCAAAAGCTTCTGCACAGCCAAGGAAACAGTTAACAAAACAAAGAGGCAGCCCACGGAATGGGAGAAGATATTTGCAAATGACTGTATAGACAAAAGGTTGATATCCAGGATCTGTAAACAACACCTCAAACTCAACACATACAGAACAGACAATCATATAAAAAAATGGGCAGACGATATTAACAGACACTTCTCCAATGAAGACATACAAATGGCTATCAGACACAAGATTTAATCTTCATAACAGCCCATTGAGGGAGGTATTATTATCCCTCCTTCATGGATGATCCAATTAAGATCCAGAAAGTTTAATTAAGTTACTTAAGGTTATGTAGCTACTAAATGGCAAGTAGAGAAAAATATTTAACTTGACGTCCTTACATTTTGTCTAGTATACATTGTCTTTCAGAGATGAGATTCAATTTTATTACTTTAAAGGATCATTTCCACATGTTTAATCTATTTGACAATATCCAGAAAGTTCAGTTTTCCTTGTGTCTCAGACTTATCCTTGTTCCAGGTGGAACATAAATTAATGGGTTAGACACAGGGGTGGTATCTAATTAGTAAACTGTTCCTAAAATTTGATGATAAATGGTTCTCTTAGTGACAACCTAGCAGAAGTTCAGCAACATGTGGCGTTACTATCCACACAAGAAAGTAACTCAACTTAAGAAATGGTTCACACATGAGTAAGTGATGAGGGTATGGTAAATATAAATTCTAATGCAGATCATAAAGGTATATGAAATGTTGTTAAATAGTGACAAAATACATTGTGTTATTGCATAAATACAGAATTTATTCAAACCAAAGTGGTTTTCATGGAGTCTAGATTGAGGAGTGGGAAGAATGAAAGAATATATCTCTTAAGACCATCCAATTGTGTTTTTTTCTATTAGCCTCTTAAGCTACAAAATTCATTTAAGATAGAACTAACATAAAAACTCAGTTAAAATGCAAACAATAAAACTGATTTTCTTAACAAAGAACTGAGTTTTTAAGAATGGAACTTACTTTTATTTATCAATTTAACAAATTTTTATGATCACTAGTCCTCATAATTGAAGTAAGATGTTAATTTTAATGGGTTTAGAAGATGGGAGAAGTATACAGATTAATATAAAATAATATATATATATAATATACTGTCTCTAGCAATGTACGCACATATACTCGGTTGGGATAATAATCTCTACGATTTTGTAAATCAATATATTTAATCAAATTTATGTCATCCTACTTCTTCCATATCATTAAATATTTTCCTCAGAAAAAAAGAGTATGATACATAAAATTTAATCACACAGACATACTTATGTATTTAATCGGTCTTGTAACAATGAGTTTTCATATTTTTATAATGTGACTAAGAATATTGATATAAATATCACTGTCCTAAAATCTTTGTGCACATTTCTAATTATTTCTTCAGGAGAAATTCACAGAAGTACAATTGCTAGACAGAGAAGTATAAACATTTTGAAGGTTTTTGATAATATTCTGCCAAATCAACTTTCATGAAATTTGTAATAATTTATTCCCACTAGTAACATTTTGGTATATTAATGTGATTTTTAATACATGCAAGACTGAATGTCTTACCATATTAATTAGCCATCTTTTTAAAATTATATGAATTCTTTTTGTTTATATTTTTTGACCACTTTTCTCTTGTGATATTTAGTTTTTTATTGTACATTTTTAAGGTTTTCTGTCCACTAGAGATATTAGCGTGTTGCATTTTAAATGTGTCAAATATTGATCCCAATTAAGTTATTTATGGTACAATTTAACACATTTTATTAATTTTTTTAAAAAAGGTGCTTAGATCTACCAGGAATCTCCTTTATTCTGTGTTCTGATGCATTTATACTTAGCAAGACTTCTTTAGGTTGAATACAGTTTTATTTGTGTCTCTTAGGCTTTCATTTGCATTTCATTCTTTAATCTGCCCAGAATTTATATTAATTCATATTAGATGTTTCAGCAGTTGATATAAAATATATCGACAAACGGATAAATTAAACTGTCTATTTGCTCTTCTTTACATCTACATTTGCTCCTTTTCAATCCAATCTCAATATTGCAACCATAGTAACTACATATCTCTACATATCCATTTTCTCATGTTTAGCATGCTACTATAAAAAGATAATGAACGCAAAATCTAAGTCCTTATATTTTACAATATTGTGACACCAAGGCCAATTTCTAAGTTCAGGTAAACAACATTGTAAGATAACAGTTTAAGAAATGTCATCTGGCAATGTTTGGTAAATAACAAAGGAGAGACATCACCACACATACAGAGATGATCTGCTGAATTGTTTAACAGAGTATTGAGTAAGCCAAGATGAAGTTCAGTGAGATCTTGAGGCACAAGAAGGATGCACTTATATCAAATTAAATTGTAACAAAGGGATGGCAACAAGGAGCAGAGAATAGTGCTAGTGATATTGATCATTTTGAAGGAAAATAAGTATAACAGATCACATTTTAGCAAATAACTGCTTCACTGCTACATACTTACAGAATATAATAATGGGAGTTGGTAATACTTAATCGATGGCTTAGTTGTGCTAAAGATTGGCTATATGACCTACACAAATTTACTTCACATTTCTGGGTCTCCGTTTTTTCATTGTTAAAATGACAGAGGCGGATTAATGGACATCGAAGGTCACTGAAAATACACAATTCTCTGAGTCCATGATTCTGAATGCTTAGAATTGTAGTCACCATAGTGAACAGAAGAGGACTGGAGAAACCCATTTATCAATTATCAAATTATTCCACATGGGCGGATGCTTGTTCTGTCCCTAGATAAGGGAGGCAAGCCATTTTTATTCATTTTATATTTTTTCTACCCTAGTCACATAACCTCAAATGGACTCTTTTTAACTGTTCTACACCATGACAAGAAATAGTTTTAACTAAGTATTTACCAAATACATAAATGTCTGTACCACTTGGACACAAAAATAACTTAAAACTATCAAGCAGTACTCTTAAAATAAACCCAAAGAATATATACACTGAGGCCCATAAGTTTAAAAAATGGTCCGGTATAGAAAGAAACCACCATGGAAGACACCTTTCAGTAACCTCTCCTGGTCAGAATAATTTCAGATCTGTGTTTTGCTGAGTAAGCTTTGTGTCCTATACTTTTCACTCTGTTGCCATGCCAACCTTCGAATTCCTCTTAATGTGAAGATGTCTAGATGTTAACCTGGGCATTTGAAAAGGTAAGTTGTTAACTCCCAAACAGAAGTGATGATTTGGGATGTATTGGGTGTGGGGTCAAATGTCTGTTCGAGTCATTTCAGTCTTCCCAACTTCATCAATCCTTCAGAACATGCATAGCTTCCCTCTGAGAAAATAAACTTAAACTCACTGTGATAACTGATGAAAACCACTCTATGTTTTAGTATTTTTCACTGGTAAAAAGTTGCAATGAATTTTTAAAATTCACTGGTACAAATCTTCTGCTAACATAAGAGTGGATTGTTGAATCATGTTGCTTATCAAGGAAGTAGCATGTAGTTTCAAATTTCAGGAATGTTTTGTCTACAATTTCCAAGGGCTATATGTCACAATTTTTTCAAGAAATCCTCTCAGTTTAAAAAATAAGTTTAAGTTGCTCATTTCAGGAAACTCATTTATCTTGCACTAAAAAATTTAAATAAATTAATAAATCAAATTTTCTTAAATTACTCAGAGAGAGACAGAATTTGGTTAGTTCAGAAAATATAACCACTTTGCAAAAGGAATCTATGAAATGGTTCCCTCTCTAGCTCTTCAAAAAGGCATGCTAATTTTGGAATAAAAATTTCATATGCATGATAACTTAAGCCCATTCAATTAATTGAATCTGGAGGACAATTTTTCTCAATGTTCATTTACTTACGAATTGTATTCTTCTAAATCTGCCTTTTCCACTCAGCAATCCACAATCACAGCATATGTGCAGTGAACACAAAGCTTCTTCAGAGATGTTTGTGAATCTTAATTAACCTTGGATTTTCTCACTTTGTTCTTTTTTAATCCGTTGCCCTCTGCTTCATCATCTCTGCCACTAGCCACCACCTTATCTACAGTGCCTGAGTCTTATGTTTTACCCCTTCAACCAGAAAGTTACACTTTTTCTACTTTGGCCTTTGTTACTATTCTCACATTATTTGCTCACTCATTTTAGTCCTTGAGTCTCCATCTCATAATCAGAAACAATTCAGATGTCAGGTCAGCCAGTGTGACAAAGCCTCTGAATTTGCTACTTTATCCCAGGTGAGCTGACTGTTCTTTCTACAGTTGCAATAACAGACTGTGGCTCTTGGTAGAAATTGCCACATTGTTTTGATAGAAACCATTTGGAATCAGATTTCATTTTGAATCATAGCTCTTTTACTTTCTAGATTATTTTTTAATTTCTTTTTATTTATTTGGCTGTTATTCTTATAGTGTTCTTCTTTTTTTTTTTTTTTTAGCACAATAGAAATGTATTCTCTTACAGTTCTTGAGACTTAGAAGTCCAAAATGGAGCTGTGCTTCCTGCAGTGCTAGATTAATTAAACAACAACAACAACAAAACTTACTTAAACTCTTTATAAGTTATTTTGTATAACACTGGGATTTCAAAGTTTGCTGCATTGAGGTATAGCAATGATTAAATAAGATGACATATGCTAAATGGCTAGTATTATAACTGACCCATAGCATGTGCTCAATAAATGATAGAACAAATCTAGAAAATCTCAATATTGAATCCTGTTTTTTTTAAAGAGATAATTTGGGGTTTCCTTAACACTACAGGGCAGTAACACCTCACTGCATAACACTCTTCATTAAAGAACAGAGCAGCCACTAACTATAACCTCAGGAATCCATAACCCATTCCTTGTAAGCTTATGAGGAATGTAGTTTTATACATTAATCTAGAGTAAAAGTTGACCTCACCTTTAAGAGAGCAAAGTTTCCTCATCCTCCACCAACATTAAATCGGCCCTCAAAGGAAGACTATCCCACTAAATAAGAGACATTACACATGGAATATTCACTAAGATTGGCAACTCCGTTTCTTGAGAAATCATGTGTTCCTACTGTTTACTACTACTCTTGTGAAGAGTTTTAAGAAGTGGTAAGTTTTTGCATCTTATGCAAAAAAAACCATACATATTATAAGTATATACTGGTATTATATATGTAATATATATTGTATAATTAATGTAATTATATATGCATATACAATATATTATTATGTAACTAATATGATAATATATTGTATGTTATTATAATATATAATTGTATATATTACATATATATAAAGAAATAAATATAAATCATGGAGGGCAGGAGGCAGTGGGATGATATAGTCAAAGAACTCAATGAATAAAAGATTGTTGGCTGGGAATTCTAATCTAACAAAACTATCCTTCTAAAATTATGGCATAAGTAGGAGATTTCCAGGTAAACAAAATCTGAGAAAATTTTTTACTAGCAGACCTGTTCTACAAGAAATACAAATTGGGGTCCTTTAAGCTAAAATGAACGAATACTGGATAATAATTCTAATCCACATGAAGAAATAAAGAGCACAGCCAAAGTAACTGCATAGATAAAAATCAATAATACCAAAAGTTGGTTCTTCAGAAAACAAACAAACAAACAAAACTGAAAAATCTTTAACTAGACTAACCCCCCCCAAAAAATGTAGAGGAGATTCAAATTATGAATGAAATGGTAGACATTATTAATGACCTTATAGAAACTTAAACAAAAAAATCTATAAGAAAATACTATGAGCAATTGCATATAAAAATTAAATAAGGTAGACTTGTAACAAATAAATAGATTGAATTTTAAGAAATTATTTGTTTTCAAAAAGATTAGCCTAGGGCCATGTGACTTCACTGGTGAATTCTACCAAATGTTTGATTAAAAAATAACACTAATACTTCACAAATTCTTCCAAAAATGGAAAAGGATGAATTATTTTCCAGTTTTATGATGGTAGTATTACCCTGTTACCAAAACAAGCAATAGTACCACAAGTGAAGGAAACTAGTGACCAATTATCTCTTATGACTATAAAAGCAAATTCCTCAGCAAAAATACTAGCAAACGTAATCCAGCAATATGTAAAATGATTTATATACCACAACCAGGGAGCCTTTCCTAGGAATGCAAGATTAGTTCAATATACAAAAATTAACCTGTGTAATATACCACAGTAATAGAATTAAGGACAAAATCCATATGATAATCTCAATAGATTCAGAAAAAAAATCTGAGAAAATCCAACATCTTTTCCTGATAAAAACACCAAACAAACTAGAACTAGAAGACAAGAGCACCTATGAAAAATCCACAACTAACATTATTTAATGATGAAAGGCTGAAAGCATTTCTCCTATGTTTGGAAAGAGAAGATGTTCACACTCACACCCTTTAGCCAGCACTATATTGGAGGTTCCAGACTGAGCTATTCAGCAAGAAAATTAAATAAGAGGCACCCATATTGGAAGTCGTGAAATTATCCCTATTCTCAAAAAACATTACCTTGTATACAGAAAATGCTGAGTTATACACACACACACACACACACACACACACACACGTGTGCATGCACACATGTGAACTTGGGAGAAACTATTACAACTAGTGAGTTCCACAATGTGGTAGAAGAAATCATAGGAGCAATCTTCATGACTCTGGATTAAGAAGTGCCTTTTTAGATACAATACAAATAGCACAAGCAGCCTAAATAAGTAAATAAATAGGATTCATCAAATTAATGACATTTTTGCTTAAAAGAACTGCATTGACAAAAAAAAAAAAAAACAACAGATAGCACCAGATTGCACTCTTAAAAATTTGTATAGAAGATAAATCCTACGTTAAGTGCTCTTAACACACACACACATAAGCACATCCTCCCAAAGGGGCATAAGAAAATTTCTGGAGATGGTAGATATGTTTTTATTATTTTGATTGTGGTGATGGTATGTTGGTGTATGCTCAATAAAACTGTAAAAACAAACAAACAAAAAACTTTGTGGAATAGAAAAATATATTGCAAATCATGCATCTAGTAATAAACTGGTATCTAGTAATAAACTGGTATCTGGAATATATAAAGACTCTAAAAACTCAGTAATACAAAGATAAAAAATCCAGTAGCATATGGACAAAAGTTGTGAATAGGTATTACTCCATGGAAAAATGTACAAATGGCCGCTAAACACGTGAAAACGGTTTCAAAATGACTAGTCATAAGCAGAATGTAAATCAAAGCCACAATGAGATCGTATTTCACACAGAATAGAATGACAAAAAACAAACAGATAATAAGCAAGTGTTTTAAGTAGGTGGAGAAATTAGAATCCTCTTACATTACTGGTGGGATTGTAAAATGAGGCAGTCATTGTGGATGAAAAACAGATTGACAAATTGTCAAAATGTTAGAGTTATTTTAACACCCAGCAATTCTATACTTAGATCTTTACTCAAGAGAATTAAAAACATATGTTCACACAAAAATCTATACGTGAATGTTCATAGCAACATTGTTTGTAATAGCTAAAAAGCAGAAAAAAAAAACAAATTATCATCAACTGGTAAGTGGAAAACCAAATTATTTATCCATTCAATAAGATATTACAGTAAAATGGAATGAAGTACTGAGACATGTTATAGGATATATGGACCTTGAAACTCCTATTAAATGAAAGGAGCTAGTTACAAAAAAAAAAAAAAAAAAAAAAATTAAAAGATCCACAAACTGCAAGATCCCATTTGTAAGAAAGGAACAGGATAGGCAGATCCACACAGACAGAGGCAAATTTGTGGTTGCCAGAGTTTAGATGTAGTGGAAAGTGGGGACTGACTACTGCTGGTGATAGTGTTTAATTTTAGATTAATGAAGATGATCCGAAATCAGATAATAATGATCACACAACTTGTTGAATATACTAAAATGCACTGAATTAGATTCTTTTCTTTTTTTAAAATTTGACTGACAGAGAACACAAGTAGGCAGAGAGGCAGGCAGGGAGAGACGAGGAAACAGGCTCCCTGCAGAGCAGAGAGCCCGATGGGGGGCTCCATCCCAGGAGCCTAGCTAGGATCATGACCTGAGCCAAAGGCAGAGGCTTTAACTAACTGAGCCACTCAAGCGCCCCCTGGATTAGATTCTTTTTTTTTTTTTTTTTTTTCCTCTCAGGGTTTTGAGTTTTGCAGGAGTTGGGGGGGTGGCGTCAAATTTATGGTGTGTGAATGGTATCTCAATAACATTGTTATTATAACAAAAATCATTCAGTCTATACTAACTTGCTCTCATCAGAATGCCCCAGGGTTCCTCTGGATGTACTCTCCACACTATTTTTCTCTTCCTTGTTGCAGCAAGGTAAAGAACCTTACCTTTTTGGATTCTAAGTGTTTTCCTTGGGTCTTTGGTAGGTGAATTGTATGAGTTCCTCCATCCCTATTATTGACAAAGATAACAACAATGATCTTCAAAACAGCTAATAATCTGCCAAGGTTTCTTTTGTTTGTTTTTTGTTTTTTGTTTTTTTTTAACCACATATCACGCAATCTTCACAAAAGCCCACTGAGTGAAGTATTTACTATAAAATAGTGTAAGAAGTAGAGAGGTTATTTGCCATGCCCAACTTGTGGGGGTTTCAGAATCTCCAGACTACAATTTTATTTCTTTTTCAGCTTGTACCAAAGAACCGTTATTTTGTTTTAATTTTTCAAGATAAAAAGTGATACCCACTTTCCTTGGTGGATAAGCCCACATTTTCCTGCCAAATTTAACAGTGGCTGATATTTTTCTCTTAAACTATTTTATTCTTAATGTATGAGCCCCAACTCCTACAGTTATCCTTGGTAGCCAGTTGTAAAGAGGTATATGATGTGGAAATGCTTTATTATTTAACAGGAAGTCATCTTACCTTGTAAACAGGAAAAACTATATATATATATATTTTTTTTACACACACACATATATTTATGTAACATAAAAATGAAAATATTTATATAACATAAAAATACAAATGTAAAACAAAAATATACATTATATATAGTGTGTGAGTGTGTGTGCATATATATATATATATATATATATATATATATATATATATTTTTTTTTTTTTTTTTTTTTAACCTCTGAAACCACCTGGGTGCCATGACTATAACTCCAACCTGATTAGGTAAGAGAGTCTGGGCTATTTTCCCCTCCAACATAAATTGGAATGAACATTATATAAGTAAGATGGTGTTGTTTGTAGCTTGAAACTCTCTTTTCAATTTCATTTTATAGATTCTCAAAATACAAGTTGCAAGCGGCCCCTTTTATTGTTGGTCCAAATAATGCTGTTGCCCAGTTATTCACATGCCACCTTAGCTGTGCATATATTTACACTTCACAAATTGCTTTGATTGTGAAAAGTAAGCTTTTCTTTATTTCATTTAAAAAATGTCTTCTCCTAGAAAACAGAACTCTATTGTTGTAGATTTGTTATATTTACTTAGTCTTCAGTCTACTAGTGACACTAGTCAACTCTTTCCTTTGTATATATTATTTTTCATCATGGTTTTGTTTTGCTTTTGATTTTGCTTTTCCCGAATAAATATGCTAATTAACTTTAACTTCACATTTTTTTTTTTTTTCTAGTAGGAAATTATGATCAGGGTCCAAAGTGGCAGTATTTGGAGAGATGATTATTGGGACTCAATGAATACTTTTCTGGAAAGAACTTGAAATTAGGAGTAAGATATGTATTACAGTCTACCATTTACTTGCGCTGTGACTCTAAAAAAAATCTTAATTTCTGTAAAGCCAAGGATTCCTTTATTATATGATGGAGACAGTAATACCAAATCTTGAAGGATTAGAGTAAGATGCAGATGAGTTCATGGAAGTGGAGTGAGGTACATAGAAAAACTTTGTAAATGAGGGCTAATATTTATTATTAGCTGTACCATCATTAACTAATGCTTCCGATGCAGAGCAGAGTGAAAGTCTAAAGTATCCCCACTGAAATCAAACAGGCATAGAGCTGGACACACGTTGGAGCCAATTAGGCCCTTGCTTTCTAGTCTTTGATATACCTTGCAAATTTCCAACTTCTACAGGCAAGATACAGGGTAGAAAAAACAGATATTAGCTATTTTCCCCTGAATCTCTGTGTTTTTCTCATGGGAATCTCTCCATACTTCTTCAGAATGACTCTGCTTATAATCAATATAACGATTTCATCATGTAACTCACTATTGGGATGGAAATCCCCAGTGGTATGGTATGAGTCAAGAAAGTCAACATGTTAGCTAATGACAATTATGTCCAATTGGGCTGCCACGCTTTCTATACATTTATGTTCTTAACAAGAAATTGTCAAATTCCAATTTTAGACATATGTGACAACAGCTGTATTTAAATAGCACTCCCTCATTTGATAAACTGAAGTTTTCTTAAAACTAGTATTTTCTTTGTTTTCCCAGTAAACCTATGAGTTATTTAAAAAGAAGAAAAAAAAAAAAACCCACACACAACATTATCATCCTATAACACATAGAAGATCTAATGAAGAAAAGAAAAAATCAGTTTGTGAGAATGTGGGTAGGAAAGGCAGTCCTCCACAGCCTAACCACCCTTGCCTGGCCTCAGAGAGTGTGTCTTGGGTCTAGAATCATTCCCTACATGGAGATAAAGAGCCCCCATAGTCTATGCCAGGCATTTTGCCTTGTTTGATAATATCTTTCCTTGTTCCAGATTTGATACGTACTCCTTTGTTCTGCCTAACATGTGTTATTTGGCACCTGCCTAACCCCAGTGCTATCTCTATTCCTGGTGGGGAGTAAATGTTGTTCTTTGCTTGCAGCACAAGAGAGTGTGTTGAGATGATCTCTGTGCATTAGCTGTATGGTGGAGCTCTCCAGCTATGAGGGACCAATGTTTCTTAAAGAGACTAATCTTGTTCTGTTTATTTTCTGGTAAAGCACATGAGTAGTGCCCTTACTAACAACATTTGGACCTGCAAGTCACTGGGCTGACATCTTGGACTACTGCTCCTCTTTTTTTTTTTTTTTTTTTCCTTTTTATTAGCGTATAATGTATTATTTGCTTCAGGGGTACAGGTCTGTGAATCATCAGTCTTACACAATTCACAGAATTCACCGTAGCACATACCCTCCCCAGTGTCTATAACCCAGACACTTATCCCTACCCCCTTAACCCCCAGAAATACTCTGTTTGTTTCCTGAGATTAAAAGTCTCTCATTGTTTGTCTCCCTCCATGGTCCCATCTTGTTTCTATTTTTTTTTCATCCCTTCCCCCCACAACACGGTGCCCTGCCTCTCAAAATCCTCATATCAGAGAGAGTATATGATAATTGTCCTTTCTGATTGACTTATTTTGCTCAGCATAATGCCCTCTAGTTCCATCCATGTCATTGCAAATGGCAAGAGGTCTCCCTCTTTTTTTTTAAAGAGGTCCCTTTTTGATGGCTGCATAGTATTCCATTGTATCTATAGCCCACATCTTCTTTATTCATTCTTCTGTTGATGGAAATCTTGGTTCTTTCCATATTTTGGCTATGTTGACATTGTTGCTATAAACATAGGGGTGCACAGGCCCCTTCAGATCACAACATTTGTGTCTTTAGGATAAATACCTGGTATGATTAGTGGGTCATAGGGTAGCTCTATTTTCAACTTTTTGAGGAACCTCCATACTGTTTTCCAGAGTTCTGCACCAGTTTGCATTCCCACCACCAATGTAGGAGGATTCCCCTTTCTCTGTATCCTCGCCAACCCTCTCATTTCCTGACTGGTTAATTTTAGCCATTCTGACTGGTGTGAGATATTATCTCACTATGATTTGTGTTTCCCTGATGCCGAGTAATGTCGAGTACTTACTTGTTCATGTGTCTGTTGGTCATTTGGATGTCTTCCTTGCAGAAATGTCTGTCATTGTCTTCTACCCATTTCTTGATTGGATTCCTTGTTCTTTGGGTGTTGAGTTTGCTAAGTTTTTTCATAGAATTTGGATACTAGCCCTTTATCTGATATGTCGTTTGCAAGTATCTTCTCCCATTCTGTCAGTTGTCTTTTGATTTTGTTGACTGTTTCCTTTGTTGTGCAAAACCTTTCGATCTTGATGAAGTTCCAATAGTTCACTTTTGCCCTTGCTTCCCTTGCCTTTGGTGATGTTTCTAGGAAGAAGTTGCTGCCGCTGAAGTTAAACAGGTTGCTGCCTGGGTTGTCCTCAAGGATTTTGATGGATTCCTGTTTCACATTGAGGTCTTTCATCCATTTTGAGTCTATTTTTTGTATGGTTTCAGGAAATGGTCTAGTTTCATTCTTCTGCATGTGGCTGTCCAATTTTTCTAACACTATTTGTTGAAGAGACTGTCTTTTTTCAGTTGGACATTCTTTCTTACTTTTTGAAAGATTAGTTGAGCACAGAGTTGAGGGTTCATTTCTGGGTTCTCTATTCTGTTCCATTGATCTATGTGTTTGTTTTTGTGCCGGTATCATACTGTCTTGGTGATAACAGCTTTATAATAGAGCTTGAAGTCTGGAATTGTGATGCCTCCAACTTTGGTTTTCTTTTTCTACATTCCTCTGGCTATTCAGGGTCTTTTCTGGTTCCATATACATTTTAGGATTATTTATTCCATTTCTTTGAAAAAAAGTGATGGTATTTTGATAGGAATTGCATTAAATGTGGAGATTGCTCTAGGTAGCATAGACATTTTCACAATATTTGTTCTTCCTATCCATGAGCATGGAATGTATTTAAATTTCTTTGTGTCTTTCTCATTTCTTTCATAAGTACTTTATAGTTTTCTGAGTACAGATTCTTTGCCTCTTTGGTTAGGTTTATTCCTAGTTGTCTTATGGTTTTGGGTGCAATTGTAAATGGTATTGACTCCTTAATTTCTGTTTCTTCTGTCTTGCTGTTGGAGCATAGAAATGCAACTGATTTCTGTGCATTGATTTTATACCCTGACACTTTACTGAATTCCTGTATGAATTCTAGCAGTTTTGGAATGGAGTCTTTTGGGTTTTCCATGTAAAGTATCATATCATCTGCAAAGAGTGAGAGTTTGACTTCTTCCTTGCTAATTTGGATGCCTTTAATTTCTTTTTGTTGTCTGATTGTTGAGGCTAGGACTTCTAGTACTATGTTGAAAAGCAGTGGTGATAGTGGACAGCCCTGATGTGTTCCTGACCTTAGGGGAAAAGCTCTCAGTTTTTCCCCATTGAGAATGATATTTGCTGTGGGTTTTTCATAAATGGCTTTGGTGATACTGACGTATGTACCCTTTATCCTTATCCCTACACAATGAAGAGTTTTGATCAAGACAAGATGCTGTACTTTGTCAAATGCTTTTTCAGCATCTATTGAGAGTATCATATGGTTCTTTTCTTTCTTTTATTAATGTATTGTATCGCATTGATTGATTTGCGGATGTTGAACCAAACTTGCAGCCCAGGAGTAAGTTCCACGGTTGTAGTGAATAATCCTTTTAAGGTACTGTTGGATCCTAGGGGCTCAGGGTGGCTCAGTGGACTAAGCTTCTGCCTTCAGCTTAGATCATGATCTCAGGGTCCTGGGATCAAGTCCCGCATCAGGCTCTCTGCTCAGCAAGGAGCTTGCTCCCCCCACACCCACCTTTCTGCCTGCCTCTCTGCCTACTTGTGATCTCTCTCTATGTCAAATAAATAAATAAAATATTTTAAAAATGTTTAAAAAAAGGTACTGTTGGATCCTATTGGCTAGTATTTTGGTGAGAATTTTTGCATCTGTATTCATCAAGGATATTGTTCTGTCATTCTCCTTTTTGATGGGATCCTTGTCTGGTATTGGGATCAGGGTAATCCTGGCCTCATAAAATGAGTTTGGAAGTTTTCCTTCCGTTTCTATTTTTTGGAACAGTTTCAGGAGAATGGGTATTAATTCTTCTTTAAATGTTTGGTAGAATTCCCCTGGGGAGCCATCTGGCCCTGGGCTCCTGTTTTTGGGAGATTTTTGATGACTGCTTCAATCTCCTTACTGGGTCTGTTCAGGTTTTGTATTTCTTCCTGGCTCAGTTGTGGTAGTTTATATTCTCTAGGAATGCACCAATTTCTTCCAGATTGTGAAATTTGCTGGCATATAGTTGCTCATAATATAGTCTTGTAATTGTTTGTATTTCTTTGATGTTGGTTGTGATCTCTCCTCTTTCATTCATGATTTTATTTATTTATTTTTATTTATTTATTTGACAGACAGAGATCACAAGTAGGCAGAGAGGCAGGCAGAGAGAGAGATGGGGAATCAGGCTCCCTGCTGTGCAGAGATTCCCGATGTGGGGCTCGGTCCCAGGACCCTGAGATCATGACCTGAGCCAAAGGCAGAGGCTTAACCCACTGAGCAACCCAGGAGCCCCTCATTAATGATTTTATTTATTTGGGCCCTTTATCTTTTCTTTTTGGTAAGTCTGGCCAGGTTTTTATCAATCAATCTTATTAATTCTTTCAAAGAACCAGATCCTAGTTTTGTTGACGTCTTCTACTGTTGTTTTGGTTTCTATTTCATTGGTTTCTGCTCTGATCTTTATTATTTCTCTTCTCCTGCTGGTTTTAGGCTTTCTTTGCTGTTCTTTCTCCAACTCTTTTAGGTGTAGGGTTAGTTTGTGTACTTGAGACCCTTCTTGTTTCTTGAGAAAGGCTTATATTGCTATATACTTTCCTCCCAGGATTGCCTTTTCTCTTCTTTTATTGGTTTGTTCAATCACATTGATTTGTGAATGTTGAACCACTCTTGAATCCCATGGACAAACCGCACATGGTCATGGTGGATCATCTTTTTAATGTACCATTGGATCCTATTTACCACTTGATGTGCTCTATTGTATCTCTAGTTTCTAACTCCTTGATATCTTCTCTAATCTTAATTATCTCCCTTCTTGTGTGCGGGGTTGGCTTACTTTGTTATTGATTTTCCAGTTTTTTAAGGGGTAAAAAGAGTTGGTGTACTAGGGATTTTTCAATTTTTTTGAGTGAGGCTTGGATGGCTATGTATTTTCCCCTTAGGACTGCCTTTGCCAAGGATACAGTTTCTTCTAACAGATCAAAATATACCCTAAATCTAGCACATGGCTTTGTTCTAGTCTTCAGCCTTTTGCAGTATTTCCTCTTTTTTTTTTCTTTATTTTTTTCAGCCACCTTCTTACCTAATCAATTCCTTTTTTAGAATCTTTTTAAATTTTCATCTTTACAGTCATACCACTTCATCATGTTTACCTATATTTTTGTTTGTGTGTGTGTGTGTGTGTGTGTGTGTATGTGTAATTTTTTTATTTCTTTAAAATTATGGAAGACAGTTTCTTCAGCAGACCAAAATACACCCAAAAACAAGTGTGTAGCTCTGTTCTATTCTGTGTTTATATATTAGATATATATATATTGTTTCTTTTTTCTCCTTTCTTCTCCCCTAGGTTTTGGATCTCTTCTAATTTGGCTAGTGTTTTTTTCTGGGGTCATTGCTACCCTTTTAGTATTTTGTACTCTTATTCATTTATTATTATCGGGATAAAATGACAAGGCAGAAAAACTCACCTCAAAAAAAAAAAAAAAAAAAAGAAAAGGAACAACAGGCATTACTGATGGCTAGGAACCTAATCAACACAGACATTAGTAAGATGTCAGAACTAGATTTCAGAATGACGATTATCGAGGTGCTAGCTGGACTTGAAAAAAGCATGGAACATACTAGAGAATCCTTTTATGGAGAAATAAAATCCCCTCCTGGAGAAATAAAAGAACTAAAATCTAACCTAGTTGAAATAAAAAAAGCTATTAATGAAGTGCAATAAAAAACAGAGGCTCTTACTGCTAGGATAAATGAGGCAGAAGAGAAAATTAGTGATAGAGAGGACCAAATAATGCAAAATAAAGAAGACGAGAAAAAGAGAGATAAATAATTACTTGACTCCAAAGAAAGAATTCGAGAGATAAGTGATACCATAAGATGAAAAAATGTTAGAAAAATTGGGATCCCAGAAGAAGAAGAAAGAGAGAGAGAGGAGCAGAAGGAATATTGGGGCAAATTATAGCAGAGAAATTCCCTAATTTGTGGAAGGGAACAAGAATCAAAATCTAAGATCAATAAAAATAGGTCAACATACCATCATCTAATGGAAAAACTTACAAGTCTCAGTGATAAAGAGAAAATCCTGAAAGCAGCTCAGGAAAGTGGTCTGTGACATACAATGGTAGAAATATTAGATTGGCAGCAGATCTATCCACAAAGACCTGGCAGGCCAGAAAGGACTGGCATGATATATTCAGAGCACTAAATGAGAAACATATGCAGCCAAGAATACTATATCCAGCTAGACTATCACTGAAAATAGAAGGAGAGATAAAAAGCTTTCAGGACAAACAAAAACTGAAAGAATTGGCAAACACCAAACAAGCTCTACAGGAAATATTAAAAGGGGTCCTCTAAGCAAATAGAGAGTCTAAAAGTAGTAGACCAGAAAGGAATAGAGACAGTATACAGTAACAGTCACCTTACAGGCAATACAGTGGCACTAAATTCATATCTCTCAATAGTTACCCTGAATGTAAATAGACTAAATGCCTCAATCAAAAGACACAGAGTATCAGAATGGATAAAAAAAAAAAAGATCCATAGATATGCTGTCTACAAGAAATTCATTTTAGACCTAAAGACACCTCCACATTTAAAGTGAGGGAGTGAAAAACAACTTGCCATGCTAATGGACATAAAAAGAAGGCTAGGGTGGCAATCCTTATATCAGATAAATTAGATTTGAAGCCAAAGACTATAATAAGAGATGAGGAAAGACACTAGATCATATTTAAAGGGTCTATCCAACAAGTGGATCTGAAAAATTTAAATATCTATGCCCCTAACATGGGAGCAGCCAATTTTATGTCAATTAATAACAAAATCAAAGAAGCACATCAACACTAAAATAACAGTAGGGGGCTCTAACACCACCCCTCACTGAAATGGACAGATCATCTAAGGAAAAGATCAAGAAGGAAATAAAGGCTTAAATGACACACTGGACTAGATTGACATTACAGATATATTCAGAACATTCCATCCCAAAACAACAGAATACACATTTTTCTCTAGTGCACATGGAACATTCTCCAGAATAAATCACATGTTTGGTCACAAATTAGGTCTCAATTGGTACCAAAAGATTGGGATCATTCCCTGCTTATTTTCAGACTAACAGCTTTGAAACTAGAACTCAACCACAAAAGGAGAGTAGGAAAGAATTCAAATATATGGAGGGTAAAGAGCATCCTACTAAAGAATGAATGGGTCAACAAAGAAATTAATGAAGAATTTTAAAAAAATTCATGGAAACAAATGAAAATGAAAACACAACTGTTTAAAATCTTTGCAATGCAGCAAAGGCAATCCTGGGAGGAAAGTATATAGCAATATAAGCCTTTCTCAAGAAACAAGAAGGGTCTCAAGTACACAAACTAACCCTACACCTAAAAGAGTTGGAGAAAGAACAGCAAAGAAAGCCTAAAACCAGCAGGAGAAGAGAAATAATAAAGATCAGAGCAGAAACCAATGAAATAGAAACCAAAACAACAGTAGAAGACGTCAACAAAACTAGGATCTGGTTCTTTGAAAGAATTAATAAGATTGATTGATAAAAACCTGGCCAGACTTACCAAAAAGAAAAGATAAAGGGCCCAAATAAATAAAATCATTAATGAGGGGCTCCTGGGTTGCTCAGTGGGTTAAGCCTCTGCCTTTGGCTCAGGTCATGATCTCAGGGTCCTGGGACCGAGCCCCACATCGGGAATCTCTGCACAGCAGGGAGCCTGATTCCCCATCTCTCTCTCTGCCTGCCTCTCTGCCTACTTGTGATCTCTGTCTGTCAAATAAATAAATAAAAATAAATAAATAAAATCATGAATGAAAGAGGAGAGATCACAACCAACATCAAAGAAATACAAACAATTACAAGACTATATTATGAGCAACTATATGCCAGCAAATTTCACAATCTGGAAGAAATTGGTGCATTCCTAGAGAATATAAACTACCACAACTGAGCCAGGAAGAAATACAAAACCTGAACAGACCCAGTAAGGAGATTGAAGCAGTCATCAAAAATCTCCCAAAAACAGGAGCCCAGGGCCAGATGGCTCCCCAGGGGAATTCTACCAAACATTTAAAGAAGAATTAATACCCATTCTCCTGAAACTGTTCCAAAAAATAGAAACGGAAGGAAAACTTCCAAACTCATTTTATGAGGCCAGGATTACCCTGATCCCAATACCAGACAAGGATCCCATCAAAAAGGAGAATGACAGAACAATATCCTTGATGAATACAGATGCAAAAATTCTCACCAAAATACTAGCCAATAGGATCCAACAGTACCTTTTTTTAAACATTTTTAAAATATTTTATTTATTTATTTGACATAGAGAGAGATCACAAGTAGGCAGAGAGGCAGGCAGAAAGGTGGGTGTGGGGGGAGCAAGCTCCTTGCTGAGCAGAGAGCCTGATGCGGGACTTGATCCCAGGACCCTGAGATCATGATCTAAGCTGAAGGCAGAAGCTTAGTCCACTGAGCCACCCTGAGCCCCTAGGATCCAACAGTACCTTAAAAGGATTATTCACTACAACCGTGGAACTTACTCCTGGGCTGCAAGTTTGGTTCAACATCCGCAAATCAATCAATGCGATACAATACATTAATAAAAGAAAGAAAAGAACCATATGATACTCTCAATAGATGCTGAAAAAGCATTTGACAAAGTACAGCATCTTGTCTTGATCAAAACTCTTCATTGTGTAGGGATAAGGATAAAGGGTACATACGTCAGTATCACCAAAGCCATTTATGAAAAACCCACAGCAAATATCATTCTCAATGGGGAAAAACTGAGAGCTTTTCCCCTAAGGTCAGGAACACATCAGGGCTGTCCACTATCACCACTGCTTTTCAACATAGTACTAGAAGTCCTAGCCTCAACAATCAGACAACAAAAAGAAATTAAAGGCATCCAAATTAGCAAGGAAGAAGTCAAACTCTCACTCTTTGCAGATGATATGATACTTTACATGGAAAACCCAAAAGACTCCATTCCAAAACTGCTAGAATTCATACAGGAATTCAGTAAAGTGTCAGGGTATAAAATCAATGCACAGAAATCAGTTGCATTTCTATGCTCCAACAGCAAGACAGAAGAAACAGAAATTAAGGAGTCAATACCATTTACAATTGCACCCAAAACCATAAGACAACTAGGAATAAACCTAACCAAAGAGGCAAAGAATCTGTACTCAGAAAACTATAAAGTACTTATGAAAGAAATGAGAAAGACACAAAGAAATTTAAATACATTCCATGCTCATGGATAGGAAGAACAAATATTGTGAAAATGTCTATGCTACCTAGAGCAATCTCCACATTTAATGCAATTCCTATCAAAATACCATCACTTTTTTTCAAAGAAATGGAATAAATAATCCTAAAATGTATATGGAACCAGAAAAGACCCTGAATAGCCAGAGGAATGTAGAAAAAGAAAACCAAAGTTGGAGGCATCACAATTCCAGACTTCAAGCTCTATTATAAAGCTGTTATCACCAAGACAGTATGATACCGGCACAAAAACAAACACATAGATCAATGGAACAGAATAGAGAACCCAGAAATGAACCCTCAACTCTGTGCTCAACTAATCTTTCAAAAAGTAAGAAAGAATGTCCAACTGAAAAAAGACAGTCTCTTCAACAAATAGTGTTAGAAAAATTGGACAGCCACATGCAGAAGAATGAAACTAGACCATTTCCTGAAACCATACAAAAAATAGACTCAAAATGGATGAAAGACCTCAATGTGAAACAGGAATCCATCAAAATCCTTGAGGACAACCCAGGCAGCAACCTGTTTAACTTCAGCGGCAGCAACTTCTTCCTAGAAACATCACCAAAGGCAAGGGAAGCAAGGGCAAAAGTGAACTATTGGAACTTCATCAAGATCGAAAGGTTTTGCACAACAAAGGAAACAGTCAACAAAATCAAAAGACAACTGACAGAATGGGAGAAGATACTTGCAAACGACATATCAGATAAAGGGCTAGTATCCAAATTCTATGAAAAAACTTAGCAAACTCAACACCCAAAGAACAAGGAATCCAATCAAGAAATGGGTAGAAGACAATGACAGACATTTCTGCAAGGAAGACATCCAAATGACCAACAGACACATGAACAAGTAAGTACTCGACATTACTCGGCATCAGGGAAACACAAATCATAGTGAGATAATATCTCACACCAGTCAGAATGGCTAAAATTAACCAGTCAGGAAATGAGAGGGTTGGCGAGGATACAGAGAAAGGGGAATCCTCCTACATTGGTGGTGGGAATGCAAACTGGTGCAGAACTCTGGAAAACAGTATGGAGGTTCCTCAAAAAGTTGAAAATAGAGCTACCCTATGACCCACTAATCATACCAGGTATTTATCCTAAAGACACAAATGTTGTGATCTGAAGGGGCCTGTGCACCCCTATGTTTATAGCAACAATGTCAACATAGCCAAAATATGGAAAGAACCAAGATTTCCATCAACAGAAGAATGAATAAAGAAGATGTGGGCTATAGATACAATAGAATACTATGCAGCCATCAAAAAGGGACCTCTTTAAAAAAAAAGAGGGAGACCTCTTGCCATTTGCAATGACATGGATGGAACTAGAGGGCATTATGCTGAGCAAAATAAGTCAATCAGAAAGGACAATTATCATATACTCTCTCTGATATGAGGATTTTGAGAGGCAGGGCACCGTGTTGTGGGGGGAAGGGATGAAAAAAAATAGAAACAAGATGGGACCATGGAGGGAGACAAATAATGAGAGACTTTTAATCTCAGGAAACAAACAGAGTATTTCTGGGGGTTAAGGGGGTAGGGATAAGTGTCTGGGTTATAGACACTGGGGAGGGTATGTGCTACGGTGAATTCTGTGAATTGTGTAAGACTGATGATTCACAGACCTGTACCCCTGAAGCAAATAATACATTATACGCTAATAAAAAGTAAAAAAAAAAAAAAAAAAGAGGAGCAGTAGTCCAAGATGTCAGCCCAGTGACTTGCAGGTCCAAATGTTGTTAGTAAGGGCACTACTCATGTGCTTTACCAGAAAATAAACAGAACAAGATTAGTCTCTTTAAGAAACATTGGTCCCTCATAGCTGGAGAGCTCCACCATACAGCTAATGCACAGAGATCATCTCAACACACTCTCTTGTGCTGCAAGCAAAGAACAACATTTACTCCCCACCAGGAATAGAGATAGCACTGGGGTTAGGCAGGTGCCAAATAACACATGTTAGGCAGAACAAAGGAGTACGTATCAAATCTGGAACAAGGAAAGATATTATCAAACAAGGCAAAATGCCTGGCATAGACTATGGGGGCTCTTTATCTCCATGTAGGGAATGATTCTAGACCCAAGACACACTCTCTGAGGCCAGGCAAGGGTGGTTAGGCTGTGGAGGACTGCCTTTCCTACCCACATTCTCACAAACTGATTTTTTCTTTTCTTCATTAGATCTTCTATGTGTTATAGGATGATAATGTTGTGTGTGGGTTTTTTTTTTTTTTTCTTCTTTTTAAATAACTCATAGGTTTACTGGGAAAACAAAGAAAATACTAGTTTTAAGAAAACTTCAGTTTATCAAATGAGGGAGTGCTATTTAAATACAGCTGTTGTCACATATGTCTAAAATTGGAATTTGACAATTTCTTGTTAAGAACATAAATGTATAGAAAGCGTGGCAGCCCAATTGGACATAATTGTCATTAGCTAACATGTTGACTTTCTTGACTCATACCATACCACTGGGGATTTCCATCCCAATAGTGAGTTACATGATGAAATCGTTATATTGATTATAAGCAGAGTCATTCTGAAGAAGTATGGAGAGATTCCCATGAGAAAAACACAGAGATTCAGGGGAAAATAGCTAATATCTGTTTTTTCTACCCTGTATCTTGCCTGTAGAAGTTGGAAATTTGCAAGGTATATCAAAGACTAGAAAGCAAGGGCCTAATTGGCTCCAACGTGTGTCCAGCTCTATGCCTGTTTGATTTCAGTGGGGATACTTTAGACTTTCACTCTGCTCTGCATCGGAAGCATTAGTTAATGATGGTACAGCTAATAATAAATATTAGCCCTCATTTACAAAGTTTTTCTATGTACCTCACTCCACTTCCATGAACTCATCTGCATCTTACTCTAATCCTTCAAGATTTGGTATTACTGTCTCCATCATATAATAAAGGAATCCTTGGCTTTACAGAAATTAAGATTTTTTTTAGAGTCACAGCGCAAGTAAATGGTAGACTGTAATACATATCTTACTCCTAATTTCAAGTTCTTTCCAGAAAAGTATTCATTGAGTCCCAATAATCATCTCTCCAAATACTGCCACTTTGGACCCTGATCATAATTTCCTACTAGAAAAAAAAAAAAAATGTGAAGTTAAAGTTAATTAGCATATTTATTCGGGAAAAGCAAAATCAAAAGCAAAACAAAACCATGATGAAAAATAATATATACAAAGGAAAGAGTTGACTAGTGTCACTAGTAGACTGAAGACTAAGTAAATATAACAAATCTACAACAATAGAGTTCTGTTTTCTAGGAGAAGACATTTTTTAAATGAAATAAAGAAAAGCTTACTTTTCACAATCAAAGCAATTTGTGAAGTGTAAATATATGCACAGCTAAGGTGGCATGTGAATAACTGGGCAACAGCATTATTTGGACCAACAATAAAAGGGGCCGCTTGCAACTTGTATTTTGAGAATCTATAAAATGAAATTGAAAAGAGAGTTTCAAGCTACAAACAACACCATCTTACTTATATAATGTTCATTCCAATTTATGTTGGAGGGGAAAATAGCCCAGACTCTCTTACCCAGGTTGGAGTTATAGTCATGGCACCCAGGTGGTTTCAGAGGTTAAAAAAAAAAAAAAAAAAAAAATATATATATATATATATATATATATATATATATATATGCACACACACTCACACACTATATATATAATGTATATTTTTGTTTTACATTTATATTTTTATGTTATATAAATATTTTCATTTTTATGTTACATAAATATATGTGTGTGTGTAAAAAAAAATATATATATATAGTTTTTCCTGTTTACAAGGTAAGATGACTTCCTGTTAAATAATAAAGCATTTCCACATCATATACCTCTTTACAACTGGCTACCAAGGATAACTGTAGGAGTTGGGGCTCATACATTAAGAATAAAATAGTTTAAGAGAAAAATATCAGCCACTGTTAAATTTGGCAGGAAAATGTGGGCTTATCCACCAAGGAAAGTGGGTATCACTTTTTATCTTGAAAAATTAAAACAAAATAACGGTTCTTTGGTACAGGCTGAAAAAGAAATAAAACATTTTGTAGTATGGAGATTCTGAAACCCCCACAAGTTGGGCATGGCAAATAACCTCTCTACTTCTTACACTATTTTATAGTAAATACTTCACTCAGTGGGCTTTTGTGAAGATTGCGTGATATGTGGTTAAAAAAAAACAAACTCTCACCACTGTTGTTCAACATAGTACTCGAAATCCTAGCAATAGCAATCAGACAACAAAGACAAATAAAAGGTATTTAAATTAGCAAAGAAGAAGTCATACTTTCTCTCTTCACAAATGGCATGATACTTTTTATGGAGAACCCAAAAGACTTCACACCCAAACTACTAGAACTCATACAGCAATTCAGTAATGTGGCAGTATACAAACTCAATGCACAGAAATCAGTTGTTTTCTTAAACACTAACAATGAAATTATAGAATAGGAAATGAGAGAATCAATTCCATTTACTATAGCACCAAGAACCATAAGATACCTGGGAATAAACCTAACCAAAGAGGTAAAGGATAGGTACTCTAAAAATTATAGAACACTCATGAAAGAAATTGAATAAGACACAAAAAGATGGAAAAGCATTACATGCTCATGGGTCAGAAGAATAAACATTATTAAAATGCCTATACTGCCCAGAGCAGTCTATACTTTCAATGCCATTCCAGTCAAAATCCCACCAGCATTTTTCAAATGCTGGAAGAAACAATTTTAAAATCTGTTTGGAACCAGAAAAGACCCCAAATCACTAAGGAAATGCTGAAAAAGAAAAACAAAGGTGGGGGCATCATGTTGACTAACTTTGAGCTTACTACAAAGCTGTGATAACCAAGACAGCATGGTACTGGCACAAAAACAGATACACAGCCCAATGGAACAGAGTAGAGTAGAGAGTAGAGTAGAACAGAGTAGAGAGCCCAGATATGGACCCTCAAATCTATGGTCAAATAGTCTTCGACAAAGCAGGAAAAAATATCCAGTGAAAAAAGACAGTGAATTCAATAAATGCTGCTGGGAAAACTGGACAGCTATGTATAGAAGAATGAAACTTGACCATTTTCTCACACCATACACAAATATAAACTCAAAATGGTTGAAAGACCTCAATGTGAGGCAGGAATCTATCAAAATCCTATAGAAGAACATAGGCAGTAACGTCTTCAACATTGGCCATGACAACTTCTTTCAAGACATGTCTCCAAAGGCGAAGGAAACAAAAGCAAAAATGAACTTTTGGGACTTCATCAAGATCAAAAGGTTCTGCACAGCAAAGGAAACAGTCAACAAAAAAAGAGGCAACTGACAGAATGGGTGAAGATTTTTGTAAATGTGACTTCAGACAGAAAGGTGATATCCAAGATCTATAGAGAATTCCTCAAACTCAACACCCAAAAAACAGATAATCATGTCAAAAAATGGGCAAAATACATGAACATATACTTCTCCACAAAAGACATAGAAATGGCTAACAGACACATGAAAAAATGTTCATCATTATTAGCCATCTTGGAAACTGAAATGGTGAGTGCTGTGAGGTGTGTAAACTTGGTGATTCACAGACCTATACCCCTAGGGCTAATAATACATTATATGTTAATTTAAAAAATTAAAAAACTTAAAAAAAAACACATTGAGATAACACCTTACATGAGTTAGAATGGCCAAAATTAACAAGACAGGAAACAAGTGTTGGAGAGGATGTGAAGAAAGGGAACCCTCTTCCACAGTTGGTGGGAATGCAAGTTGGTGCAGCCACTTTTGAAAACAGTGTGGCAATTCCTCAAAACATTAAAAATAGAGCTTCCCTATGACCCTGCATGCACTACGAGGTATTTACCCCAAAATACAGATGTAGTGAAAAGAAGGGCCATATGTATCCCAAAGTTCATAGCAGCAATGGCCACAGTTGCTAAACTGTGGAAAGAGCCAAGATGCCTTTCAACAGACAAATGGATAAAGAATATATGGTCCATATACACAATGGAACATTACACAGCCATCAGAAAAGATGAATACCCAACTTTTTTATCAACATGGATGGGACTGGAGGAGAATATGCTGAGTAAAATATGTCAAGCAGAGAGAGTCAATTATCATATGTTTTCAGTTACTTGTGGAACACAAGGAGTAACATGAGGACCTTAGAAGGAAAGGAAAAGTGAATTTGGGTAAAGCAGAGGGAGAGAAGAATCATGAGAGACTGTGGACTCTGAGAAACAAACTGAGGGTTTTGGAGGGGTGAAGAGTGGGGGGATGGGTGACCCTCATGGTGGGTATTATGGAGGGCACATATTGCATGGAGCACTGGGTGTAGTGCCTAAACAATGAATCTTGAAACACTGAAAAACTAAAATAAAATTTTAAAAAAAGAGAAAGAAAAAACTTTATCCCAAAATTTTAAAGAAAAAAAAATGTATACAAAAAATAAGGTTAAATACAATGAAGGGATAGAATATGGCTATAACAATGAAAGTTTAAAAAGGTTTTTAAAAAAGGTATTAAGATAAAATAGTTTAAAAGGTTAAAATAGGAAAGAGGAAAATTTTTAAAAAATAGAATAGGAAAAAAATAAAATTAAAAATATTTAGCCTTGAAAGACTAAGAAATCATGGGAAAAGAGGCATGAATTCTATGGCTTGCATTCCCCCAGCTCTGGAGTTCTACAGTTCTCACTGATAGGTGAACTTGGTCTTGGCTGGATATTCTTGCTAATCTTCTGGGGGAAGGGCCTGTTGCATTGATTCTCAAATGTCTTTGCCAGAGGCAGAACTGTACCATCCTTGCCAGGGGCCAGTCAAAGTGATCTGCTTGGGTTCACTCTCAGGAGCTTTTGTCCCCTGAATGCTTTCTGTACAGTTTTGGAGGCAGGAATGAAAATGGTGGCCTCCCAATCTCCTGCCCAATGGAGTGGAGAGCTCAGGTTCCCATTCCTCAGCCCGCCCTGAAAGAAAAACAGTCAATCCCTCCTGTCTCCCTGGTTTCTAGCTGCACTCTGCTCACCCGGCCTATGACTAAGCTCCTCCATCTCTGGCGCATGGCCCCATTTGGAGTCTCCAAACCTAGCAGATTCCTGTAGCATGCTCCCATGCCACTCCTCCCAGAGGAGGAAGGAGGCAATCTCTCCAGATCTGCCACTTGTGGGGTCCCTGCTTGAAGAGCAGTAGCCCAACTGTACCTTGGATCATGGTTTAAGGTAACCCCCAGCTGAGAACTCACTCCTCAGCTCTGTCTGTACACTTGGCTTCCCAGTTCTGATACATGGGAGCTTTGCCACACTCAGACACCCTTTGTCTTTCTGTGACTCCACAGATCCTGAGACCACACTGTCCCTGCAAGGGCTTCACCTGCTTAGCCTCCAGAGCAATGTCTCTCAGTGGAGCAGACTTCTAAAAGTTCTGATTTTATACTCTGCTGCTTTACTGTTTGTCAGGATCCACCCCTCCCCCTGTGGTCTCTATTTCCATATATTACCTCGGATTCACTTCTCCATACATCCTACCTTCCAGAAAGTGGTCTGTTTTCTGTTCCTAGAATTGCTGCTCTTCTTCTCTTTGATCTCCTGTTGAGTTTGTAGGTGTTCAGTATGGTTTGATAACTATCTAGCTTAATCCCTGAAACCAGATGAAATTAAGGACTCCTACTCCTCTGCTATCTTTCTCCCCCACCCAAACTACTACTCCTCTTGGGGGTAAGCATTGTTAAGCTCTTCCCTATGTTCCACAATGGGTGGAGTGGTGGGGTAGGGTATGGGGAGCTTCTCTCTTGGGGGTGGCAATAAGTGTCTCTTGCTTGGCACTGTGCAAATGGCTTTTTGAGTGACAGTGGTCTTGGTGCTGCTATTATTAACTTGGGTGTGACTAAACATTTTCCCATTTCTTATATTGCTATCTATCCATATGTTGTTACTTATTGCCAGAGAAAGAAGGCAGCTTCTCTTGGTTTGTGCTGAGTTTATCTTTTTTAAGCACCATTCAGTATGATTTTCTTTCTTAGGCATGGTGTCAGCATACTATATCTGAAGATGAGTTTTGACCTTCTTAACAAATAACTGTCCTACTCCTTCTTCATTAAAATGATTTTGATGATTTATTCCTGGTTCATTAAGACAATGAAAGAAATTCATTTCAGATATTCTAGGCAATA
Source organism: Mustela erminea (assembly GCF_009829155.1). NCBI lineage: Eukaryota > Metazoa > Chordata > Mammalia > Carnivora > Mustelidae > Mustela > Mustela erminea. Next base: position 100,303,634 of record NC_045621.1, on the reverse strand, counting down.
ATTTCTTATGTGCATTAATCTTTTTTTTTGTCTGAATTATATTCATTATTTCCCACTTGAGAAATGGTACTGAATCCTGACCACTCCATTTGTCTGTTTGTCAATATGCTCAAGAAATCTTGATACAATATTGGATTTTAAGGGTTTTGGACATTTGGCCTGAAGATCTTATTCTTTTTACTTTGTCACTTGGAAACTCATTTCAGAAATTCTATGACATGCCCTTGAAATGTATTAAAGAGCAGCATTGGGAATGACACAGAATTAATTCCAGACAGCATACAGGATGTGCTTACTTTCCCTTTGTGAATATCTTATATTCTAAATCAATGTTGTTTAATAGCATTTCTGAGCTGATAGAAAAGTTCTACAGCTCTGCTAGCCAATATTATATTCAAGAGCCACATGTGGCTATTGTGCATTTGCAATTTGGCTAGTGCTAATCAGGAAATAACATTTTTAATTTTACCTAAGGTTCATTACTTATTTAAATTTAAATAGCTACATATGGCTAGTGTTCACTATATTTAAAGAGCAGTTCTAGATCTTATAGCTTATTTTATATGTATTATACTCTCTTCTGATATTACTTGTCTGGAGAATGGTTCTTCCAAAGCTAAAAGAGTTACAGAAGGTGAATTTAAAAAAAACAATGATAATAGAAGCAACCTGGAACTTGAAGTCTTAACAGAACTTGTTTCACATTGAAAAGAGCCACTTAATCATCTTTCGTTGTTATAAAAAAGGATTAGAATATATTATTTAATAAATATCTGAAGTTGTATAGTTAAGTCAAATCAAATATGCATGTAAACTTTGGAAAAATAAGAGACTTACTCAGAATTAGTTTCCTTAAATTTCCTAGGGTGAGTCTCTAAGGGCTTAACATAAGGGCATTTTCCAATGGTGAGTTTGGGAGTCCTTCTCAGACAGGAATGTGGATACTTGAGTGCTTTTTGGTAAACATATATTAATGGTAGTATGTTTTTAGTACATTAGGTATTTTGAATAATAATTCTTTTGTCAATAGAAGCCTATGTTTATATTATAACATACAATTAATTTTAGTATCTGCCTCTTGCTCAGAGATTTGTAAAATTATATATACTTGGATTTAGTTTTAACAATAGATCATTGACCAAACAAGAGCAGGGGAGGTACCTTGTACCCTCGTACATCTTTTCTTCTTTACTGTCCTGTCAGGAAAACTAAAGCCACAGTAAAGAAAACTAGTTGTGTGTATTGGAAATGCATAGAGAGAAAAGGGATCAATGAATTAACTCAGATGTTAATAACTGTAATAAGCTTCAATGATTTGCCCCTGCAACCCAGCTGGATGAACTAAAGTTGGAGGAGCTTTCAGAGCCTTCAAAGACTGAGGAAGGGGCACATGGTCAGTACTAGAAGGGGCAGGAGTGAATTATCGCTTGCTAGAACAGAATAAGTTGAGTCTTGTGGTTAAAGATAGAAATTCTTAACAGATACACACATCTAGAAATGCTGCCAGACACAGAATGAGAAAGTGGCTTCTCCCATACTCATGCCAACTGATCACCCATCTGTGCCTCTTATTGGCAGAAACTAACAAGAAGCCAGTTGTCAAGGGGGCCTGGAAAGTATAATCTGCATTCTGTTAGCCATAGCATCAAAGGTTAAAGAAGTTGCAGGTAGGGCTGCCATAAAAAGAGCAGGCTTATAACTGGGATATCTTCTGCCAAAATTATAAAAACTTACAAAAAAATAAAAACAACAAAACTGTTAGTTTACTTGCTTCTCTTAAAGCTTCTTGGATCTGTGATTTAATATCTGGCTGTATTTTTAGAATATTCTTTCTCTCCATTTTTTTTTTTTTCAAATGTTTCTTCTGTCAGTTTTTCTGTCTTCTCATTTCTGGTATTGTAATCATGAAAGATGTAGGAAATATGTTGGAGTTTGCAGCTAATGGCCAAGAAAGAATTCTTGACATGTCTTTGGTGCAAAAGGTAATTTTATTAAAGCACAGGGATGGAACCTGTGGGCAGAAAGAGCTGCACTGGGGTCATGAGTAGTGGCCCATTATATACTTTCAAGTTGGGAAAAGCATGAGTCCCTAAGGAATTTTGGAAGCAAGGTTTCCAGGACCTTGAGGAGGCTAGCTATTGTTGGGAAAGGTCATTTACTACTGTCTAATAAAACCTTAGTCATGAGATCCTTCAGATGTGAAAACATACCATTGGGGGATGAAAGCCAAAATATATCTTGGGGGCTAGAGATAAAGGAGGTTTCCCAAGGAATTTTTAAGTGTTAAAGTAGATTTACAGGATCGTAGGAGTGGGGCTAGGATTGCCTTTTGCCCTTTATGAAATACTAACTTAAAGACAACTGATCTCCTAAAGGAATGTCACTCTGCCTATTTCAAGGACTTGTCACTGGACTGTAGGTTGTAGGGAAATTTAATTTTTCTTTTTCCCTGGTTTCCTCTATTAATGAACATATTAGACTACTTTATATTGTACTATAGCCCTTGGATGCTCTCCTATATTTTATTTTCTTTGTTTTTCTAGTGGCTTTGTTTGTGTTGACCTCTCTACAAGTCGACTCATTCTTTCCTTGTCTGAGGTAAGTTTACCAATAATCCTGCTGAAGATATTGTATTATCTACATTACTGTGTTTTCTTTTTTCTCATTTCCATTCAATTCATTCATATAGCTTTGATATCTCCCTGAAATTCCCCATTTGATCTTGTCTTATGTCTACCTTCCCACTAATGCCTTTAAACATTTAATCATTTATTTTACACTTCTTGTCAGATAGTCTCAACATCTATGTAATATGTGAGTCATACTTAGCTGATTGCTTTGTCTCTTGGCAGTATGTTTTTTAAAAATTATTATTTTGTCTTTCCTTATGCCTTATAATTTTTATTCTTTAAACCCAAACTTCTCATGTAGGACAGTAGTAACTGAGATAAATAAATTTTAGGCCTAAAAGTGGACATGCCTTTCTACCTGCTTTGTCTTTGTTATGGGGACTTAGTTTAATTTATTTAAGTGTTGGGTTGGATTTGGGACTTGATGTTGCTATGGTTACACTCACGTTACCCCACATTCTTCAGATTTATCCAATGATCCCTTATGTTTAGTGTGGGAGATTACTGCTGATTTTTCTCAATATCTGCTCCACCCTGATTTTTAGGTCTTCCCTTTGCACTGTATCTCAGAGTGTTCCTTTTTACCCTCTTACAACTCTTCCATCTTTCCCTTTCATTCATTCCTTCATCTATTCATTCAATAGTAACTTACTAAGAACATGCTCTACACATGATAGGGCAAGGTCCTCTATACGTCAACCTGGGGTCTTAATTTTTTTATGCTACAAACCTTTAGAATGATTTTGACGAGTTACAAAAATAGGAAAACACTTCGGGAATTTGATTTCAGTTGAGTTTCATTTACAGGTTAATTTGGTATACACACAACGATTTTAAATAGTAAATATTCTAATCCTAAAGAAGAGAGCATTTACTATTTTTTAAAGTCTTCTTTTATGCCCTGAATTAGGATTTTATAATATATGAATAGTTTATTATTGAAAGCAATATTATTTTCTGGCTTGCTGGAGTCTTCCTTATGCAAGAGATCATTTGATAAGGACAGTTACTGAATAAAGAGGAAAAAGAAGTAATTAAGCCATCACATACTTTGCCAATATGGCAGGCCCAAGACAATTTGAATGAAATTTAGATCAATAAATCACATGACTGGTGATTTAAAATCTCAACTGCTACTTTTAGGGGAAAATTAGTTTCTGCTTTTATCCTCTATATTGGCTTTTTGGTTTAGATATGAGCAAAATAAACATCATTTCAAAAACTAACCAAAATGTCTTTAATTCTATAAGATTATAGTATATTTATATGTTCCTTTGATATTTTGACATACACATATCATAATACTGATTATTAAAATTAATGCATATATTAAAATAATTATTTATATGTTTTGTTCTAAATTTATTTTATTCTAATTTATTATAGATTTTATTCTAAATAATTTATATTACTTAGAAATCTTATTCATGCGTTTAGGACTAATTATTACCCCTTTCCACATGAATTCTAAACCATATGGGCTGGGGCACCTGAGTGGCTGTTGGTTAAGCACCTGCCTTCCATTCAGTCATGATCCTGGAGTCCAGGGATGGAGCCCGGCATCAGGCTCCCTGCCAGCTGCTCCTTGTATTTGTTCTCTCTCTCTCTGTCACTCTCATTATATCTCAAATAAATGAAATCTTTAAAAAAATAATAAACCTTATGAGCTATATACATCTAAGTGTATAAAAATCTGTATTTACACCTAAACCAACCTATAAATCTGAATCTATACTTGCAACTCTATCTCTCTCTCTCTACCTACCTATCTATTATGTAGGAGAAGCTACAGAAATCTGCAGATTAAAGCTTAAATATCTCTTCTGGCATCCACCTCTGTATTTCAAACTACTGACCCTATATGGTTTATCATGTGTGGTATTCTAGAACTCTAAATTCAACATGTCTTAAGCTTACATTTTTCTCCTGTCACTCAAGACAAACTTTGTCCTATTTATACTAATGGCACCATATACTTAATCTCTAGCAGCCAAAGTTCTAAACTTTCTATTCCATAAATAACAAAGCTTTGGCCAAATTTTGCTATTGGTAGAATAACTCTTTTTTTTTTTTTTTAAGATTTTATTTACATATTAGACAGAAAGAGACACAGAGAGGGGGGAACACATGCAGAGGGAGTGGGAGAGAGAGAAGTAGTCTTCCTGCCAAGCAGGGAGCCTGGTGCAGGGCTCAATCCCCGGACCCCGGAATCACAACCTGAGCCAAAGGCAGACGCTTAATGACTGAGCCACTCAGGCGCCCCTGAGAATAAGTCTTTATTGAAGCTCTGTCTTGACTTTTGACATAAAAATGCGGGCTGTTGGGGCAACTGGGTGGCTCACTGGGATAAAGCCTCTGCCTTCAGCTCGGGTCATGATCCCAGGGTCCTGGTATCAAGCCCCGTGTCCAGATCTCTGCTCTGCAGGGAGCCTGCTTCCTCCTCTCTCTCTCTCTCTGCCTGCCTCTCTGCCTACTTGTGATCTCTGTCTGTCAAATAAATAAATAAAATCTTTAAAAAAATGCGGGCTGTTGTATTTTATTTATTCACTCAACAGATATTATTAAACACCTACTCTTTGCCAGGCACTGAGACAACAGGAGGGGGTAAACCTGATACTCATCTTGAGCTTAGATTATTTTAGAGTGTAGCTGATAAAACTGATATTAAATAATTTCCTCATGATCCACTGACACCTGTACATCCTTAAGCTATTTTGTTCACCTTGCCTTGCAAGAAAAGCTAAACCATCACATCCCTCCGAGTTTTCCTTGTTCCTACTTCTAATTCCCCATAGCCTGATAGTTTACGCTCTACCTATAATGCCAACCTGTTAGCCAATTTTCAATTATTTAATATCATTTAATTGATCATAAGCTCATCAAGGAATATTCAACTCTGAATATCCACAGTTCCAAAAGCAACAGGGAATCAATAAGTGTGGTGAATTTGAATGTGTATAAAACCATAAAGTGCCCATGTTTTATCAAAAAAAGACTATTTTCAAATTCCTTTCCGCTTTGTTTTTCTGCTGCTTTCATTGTTTTTATTCTTCGTTACCAAGAAATTATAGAGTTGTCATGCTGCTTTATAATTATTCACTAACATTAATGCATGTTGGATTATTTTACTACATGTTATGAGGATAATAATAAAATCAAGCAAGATGCATGGGACACAAATGAGTCTAGAAATTACTCCAGGCAATTTTTCTCAACTTCTTTGTGAATATATATAGTATGTGAGCACATAAAATAAGTAGAACCTGCCTAATTAATTTAATTCCTCGTTCTTCTGTGTGTTTATGTGTGTGTGTGTGTTTAAACTTATGGACATTTAATGACTACAAAGAAAATACTATATGCAGAGTCCATGCAATGTAAATGCATATATTTTAAAGAGAAGAATAGAATATCGTTTTCATATTCATCACACTAGCATACAAATGTAAAGTATCCCTCCAATGCAAATCCTCCCCCAAAGAATGACAATGCTCTACCATCAGGGATATGTCACATGCTAAGTGAGGTAGTAGAAGCATGAGCCTTTTCTCTTGGGAATTTAGTTTTAATGAATTGCTTTTGTCTCCAATCTACAAAGTCTCCAATCTACAAAGGGGTTATGACTGATTAGTTTACTGCTAAGTAATGGGTGTTATTTTTAAAAAGAGAGGTATACCAGTGTCACATATAAAGCTGCTTAGTTTTTTTTTTTTAATTTTTTATTTTTTATAAACATATATTTTTATCCCCAGGGGTACAGGACTGTGAATCGCCAGGTTTACACACTTCACAGCACTCACCAAAGCACATACCCTCCCCAATGTCCATAACCCCACCCCCCTTCTCCCAACCCCCCTCCCCCAGCAACCCTCAGTTTGTTTTGTGAGATTAAGAGTCACTTATGTTTTGTCTCCCTCCCAATCCCATCTTGTTTCATTTATTCTTCTCCTACCCCCTTAAGCCCCCATGTTGCATCACCACTTCCTCATATCAAGGAGATCATATGATAGTTGTCTTTCTCCGTTTGACTTATTTCGCTAAAGATACAAATGTAGTGAAGCTGCTTAGTCTTAATGGTGGCCCTATATATTTCCTTGGATGAAAATACTCTTAAGGGAACAAAAATGGTATAGTTGGTGGGATGTCATTTTTATATAGCCAAGGGTAGATTGTTAGAGTAATTGCTCAGTAAGATACATCTAGTGACTGCATTATATTCATGGTTAACTGCTATTGTTTCTCGTTCTCAAATTCATTTAAATGAAAAGCCATGTCACACACTTAAGATGACCTTGTATTCACAGCGGTCTTAAAATGTAAATGAACACATATTTTTCTATCAACACATAGTCCATAAAAAGTAAATATTTTTTACTGTCATTTCTGGTACATTCTTCCACACCTAATCATACATGGCTTATTAAATTATCCACCTAATGAAGTTTCAGTATTCAAATGTAGCTTTTAATCAATTTGATAAATGACAGGTAAGCAAGTTAGTCAGATTGGCCACATCTTTGATGGTGTGCCCATGTAAAAGGAACATATCAATTAAAAATTAACCAAAGCATGTCATTAAAATAATGCTGGGGGTCTTGTTATTTGTTGTCCCTATAATCAGAGTCTAATTGGCAACTGTGAACTTGAGAGATACAGACAATGACTGTAACATAAGGATAAGGGAATGTCTTTTTCCAGAGAATTGTCCTATGTACCCTGATAACACCAATATGAAGTGCTCAAGGGCTGTCTTTAAACTGATTTTGACTGGTCTGGATCATTTAATGACACTATCTTAGCAATAAATACTTTCATAATGTATCAGAGTGTTTGAATAGATGAACTCTTGGGAAATACACACACACATTTGAGTAGAAGTTCTAGGATATGTGTAATTTCAGAGTTTTTCATCATAGAAACCCACTCTGCAGATAACAATTTTATTTCAAACAAATATACATACACAATTGTTTGCATAAAGATTATTTTTTCAAAAGTTTTAGTAAAACCAGAAGAGGTAATAGTTATTTTATGAGACATGTAGTTTGGTGAGTAAAAAGTACAAGAGTATGTACAGTCCAAGAAAAAATAAAAGCCAATCATTTTGAGGATAGTGAATTTCATTTTGAATGCAGTTTCAAAGATATAGAAACACACTTACAGCCTGGATATTACTTCCAGAACCTCTGTATCCTCTGCCATTTGCTCTTATTTCTTATATTCATTTCTATGGGATTCAAATTGTTTCCTTGAGAAAATATTTACAAACTGTTTTTGAACTTGGGACTATTCACATATTGAAGTGTTCTTTTATATTAATAAAATGGCTGTGATATGATTTTCTTGTTTGCAATTCTTTCCTTGATAGCTCAATTTGCCAGCATGGCTGAAAATAACTAAACATCTTGAATGTAGACTCCATTAATTTCTCAGTTGGCAATTTTTTTTTTAAAGATTTTATTTATTTATTTGACAGAGAGAGAGAGAGAGCACAAGTAGGCAGAGAGGAGATCATGACCTGAGATGAAGGCAGAGGCTTAACCCACTGAGCCACCCAGGTGACCCTCAGTTGGCAAATTTATGTGTGTTTGTGTGTGTGTGTGTGTTGATCAAGTCATTTTGTTAGGGTGAAGATACCTCACCCAAATCCAATGAGCTGGTTGGCTTCTAAGAAATTTTTTTTTTTTTTGACAAGAGAAATATGCCTCTTTTCATGGAAAAAAACAACAAATTTTAGCCATTAGGATGACTTTGCTTATGTGTGCCATCTCTCTATAGTAAGATTAAAAATGGAATATGAGATCAGAATTTGAAGAAATATCAATATCATGTCATCTTCTGAAACTAAAGCTGGTAGTATCAATATAAGAGGGAACAGAATAGCCATTCTCAGGAGTAGATGTCTTCTTAGTGTGTTTTCAAAGAAATAAGACTAACTGTAAAGATTAAATGTGATGTGTAAAGCATGGCAAAGGGAAGTGGAGATGCAACAAATATGTATATGTCTTTGTTTTCTGCACTTTGCATGGAATGTTTGTACTGAATATACAAAATAACTTCCACTTTTCAAGTGATGCCTTCATTCTTACTGGTGGCAAGGATAGGTGATGAGGGAAAGTGTGAGCAACCCTAGCATGTTATCACAGGCTACAGACATACTACTGGAATGCATCCTTAGGCTTCCTGAGGTTGTTGAAGTGTTGAGAATGTTGGAATGGTAAGGAACATGGAGCAAAAGGAAGTAAGTGTCAGCTTTGTCCTGGAGAGGCAGTCAGGTTTTGCCATCAAGGGTTGAGCATAGTCAGGAAATGCTGGAGATATTTGGGGCATAAATTTGGCAGTTATAGGAGTGGGGAGGAGAGGTAGAGAGGGATGGCTACATGATTTGCAGGGCTCTGCAAAATAAAAGTATAAGGCCTCTTATTCATAATTATTAAGAATTTCAAGACTATAACGGAAGAGTGTAACCCCAGCATGTGCCTTTCTATGTGCAGAGCCCTGGGCAGGAACAACGCACATCAAGGCGGCTTGGGGTGGGGTGTTGGAACACAACCCGGATCCTCGCCAGCGTGACTGGTGCCGTGTGGGATCCTGTAAGAAAACTCCAGGAGATGGAGGGCAAGGGTTTTCCTGGGCCAACGCCCACAGTAGACATGGGAGGATCCCTGGAGTGCTTTCTTGTCCTCCTTTAGACTTGCTTCTTGTCATTTAAAGCTAAGAGATAATTGTTGTTGTTCGTTTGTCACACTTGATTGCCTGCCTGCATGTAGCCCATGTCCCTCACTAGCTCTATATCCTGTTTGTAACTGGATCTTGTGTAAAGTATAAAAGAAGTGATTGTGAGAAATAAAGTCATCTGCTGATCATCAGCTCATAGTCCCCTCATCATTTCTTCTCCGATCACCAGGATCCCCATCTCGTGAAGGTGATAATGGGGGCAGAGTCAAAGGATCCACATCAAGGCATCTTTTCATTCTTACTTAATTATTGAATGCGTAGTGTAAAATAGTGATTCCATAATGCCTCTTACTTTATTTAAGAGGAATTAACTACTTGATAATCTTAGCTTGTAGTCTACTCTAGTCCACAGGCCACTGAGTAATGGAAAGGATAGTTTCATCATTCAAATTCAGGGAGATCGCAGGGTACATTAAAGATTACATTTTGGTTGTATTACCAAGATATATGAGGTGAAAGAATTAAATTACTTAAGTCTAACCTGTAAAATTAATATTATGTTCGTGTCTGTAAGTGAATCAAACTACTGGAAAGAAAACACACATTTCTCTATTTGTAAATCAAAGCTCTCTAAATTCCATCCCATGCTAGCATTGATATAACATGTGTTTGTGTGTGCCTGTGCACCTTTGTTGCAAAGAATTTCACAAAGGGTATAAAGATCAGGGAACAGACCACAGCCTCTTAGAATTGCTCTTTATTAACCAAGTGAAGGAGAAAAAGCCAGCAATCATTGAGGAACAAAAGAGAAAAAACTAATTTACTCTTTTCTAATTCTAAGGCTATTAAACCATGTTTGGCAGCTAGATACTTTTATTTCCAAAACAAATAAAGGTCTTTGCTGGGGTTAATTACAAAGAAATGAAAGTAGTATCTGTTCTGATCACATCACAGCTGTCATTTCTCTAACAACACCACATTCCAAATTAGAGGCCGTGAAACACCTCGGCACTATTGTTGGGGCCAGAACCTTTTCAGATTACACTTTCTGTGCTGAAGAAATGACTGTTACAGGCAATTTAGTCACAAGTTTCAGGATTTAATATAAATGCACTACTTTTTTCCTTAGAAAAACTTTAAAGATGCTCTGCATTTGCACATCTATAGCTGTACATATGAACCCCAACTCTTCAGGAGAAATCCACCGGGAAGTTTTCACAAGGACAGATGTGCAGAGATTCAGAATAACTGATAGGGATTTGGGCACACTTGCTGAAATTAATAATGTCAGTATTTATCCTCAAATAATGTCAGTATTTAAGGAAGCTTAGCGAAGCTTTATGTTTGGTGACTACTGTCCTTTGAGGTAGAGAAGAAGAGAATGTGTGTTTTGGGATGGAGAGATCAAAGTGCTCCAAATTCCTAAACATGGGCATCCCTTCCTTAGCATCTTAGGTCTGGAAGCTTTAAGGACGGTGATCCCAACCTGCTAAATCATTTTTCTGCTGCAGGGCAAAATCCTAGATGAGGCTGGCTTATGGGGACTGGGGTAAAGTCACAAACTGCTATATTTATGTAAGGCTTGGTCATCCGGTGAACCTGGGGCAAGTAGAAGGAACATCATTGAGAGAGTTACCTAAAAGCAGCCTGGAGCTGCTGTCTGAGATAAATAATGTTGAGTCTAATCTGCATAGTGAACGACTCTGAGTTAACACGTGTATGGAATAAAGAACTGAGCACACAGCTTCTCTCATCAATGTATATGGCTGGACCTGGTGAAGAGGAAAGTCATCATAGGATTCACAAAATAACAGTTTTGTTAGCAGACCCCAAACTGCTACAGTAACCAGCCTCCTACCGCAGAACACCAGCAGAATTATAGGAGCTAACAGATGGACACTGGGAGTCAAGGAGCTGGCTTTGGACTTTGGACCTACAGCTTGCAGGCTGTGCAATACTGACAAGTTACTTTGTTTTTCTAGGCTCGATTTCCCTCAAGTATAAAATGGGAATATTAAAATTTGAGAGGTTATTTGAAGACTTCATTAAGTTAAAAACAAAAATAGTGGTATGTAGTAAGTACTCAGTATATGTTGGTGGTTAGAATTACTTTCATGTATTGAGACTCTGATAGTCAAAAAAGAAAGAGAGTATTACCAGTAATTTAGCACTTACTATGCTAAACAGCTTATAACTCAGAGCCAGTGGGATAAACCTGCTATTAGGAGCTGTGAAGGGGATGACTTACCACCAGGCACATTTCCATCTGTTGCTGTTGATTAAACATGCCGTTGGAATTAAAGTTGTCACACGCTAATTATGAAGCCAGCGATGGCTAATTCATATGCCTTTGAAATATACTCCCAAAGTAGCAGGTAAACAATGTCGACAATTACAGCATCTCATTAATTCTGTAAAATGTGATAATATTAGTTTGAATTAGGTGGTTAATAGTTCCTTTTTCCAGGAAAAGTGACAATTGTAAGGGTTGAAAATCTTCCAATCTGCTACCAGATGTGAAATTTAAGTATAAAGGAGAATTCAAGAATTCGAAGGAGGGAGGTTTTCCTTGGCAAGCTATGTCTATGCTGAGTTTAGTTTGATAACACAAATGCCTCTTGGATAGTAGAAAAGCTAGGTTTGTTCCAGGTCCCAAAGAATTCATTCCCCAGAGGGTCAGACAAATGGAGAAAACTTTCATACCTCCCCAGTCACTGGAGCCATCCAGCATTTCTCTGGGCTGGTACTGTAAGTCAAAACCATGTAAGAAAATTCCAGGAGTTCACAGAACATCAGGCCAGCTCTTGACCATGTGTCTACTGTCTGGGTGGTTCATGTCCCAGCTGAGACTGTCAGGGATTAGAATAAGAAGGTCATGGAAGATCTTTTCCTGACATATTCCCTGTTAAACAAACTTCTCATGGTTCGTTTACCACAGGAAACACTTCTAATTCCTTTGACCAATAGGTCATTTTTATTATATGTATTCTCTCATATTTACATCAGCAAATTTTAGAATCCTTAAAGTGTGCAGATGCTTTGTAAGATTGCCTTTTAAAGACTGTTTGCTGTTGAGGAGAAGAAACATCTTTTAATTCCCTAGGATATATTTATTTGTCCTAAATATAAATACATGAATTAATAAACTCAAAGGCGAGGCATAAAAAATAAAATATATCTACTCATTGCTCCTTTTATTTTATAAATAATTTATGGCAACATTAGATTTGTATTTAACATAGCCACCATTGTAATCTTTTTTTTTTAAAGACAATTCATCATTGTTTAAAAGAAAGGGAACTAGTATTTATGAAGACTAACTAGCATCCAGTCTCTTAACTTGCATTCTTTTATTCACCTTTATTTCTTTCTTTAAGATTTTCTTTTAAGTAATTGCTGCACCCAACATGGGGCTCAAACTCACAACCCAGAGGTCAAGAGTCATGTGTTCTACCAACTGAGCCAGCCAGGTGCCAATGGTATTCCCCCTTAAAGTGGATATTTTTATTTTGAGCGAAAAGAAGACAAAAGGGAGGCTTTTAGAAACTATGTTGCCCAAGGTCATTAAACAAGCTTGACTCCAAAATCAGAAAACTTTCTGGTACATCTTGCTACTTCAAGTCTTGTTTACATTGTCAACAAACAAACAATTTAAAAAAAAGAGTTATGAAGTTTGGTGTGATACAAAAGCAGATTCTAACCTTGGTTGATCAACAAAATCAGAAACTTGAAGGAAATTTTTCTTTTGGTTGATTTTGTGGGTATCAGTTTTTTTATTGGGGAATGATAAATACATTCACTGAAACAATATTTTTTTGATCTAGGCAAGGAAAAGAAAACCCCACTAAGATCATTTGAAAGCAGTTTGCTGAAATTAAAGTATTATTAAAATAAGAAATCAGTCTATGGTTAAGACTTTCCCTACGTGGCTGGGTAGCTCAGTGTGTTAAGCTCCTGACTCTTGATCTCAGGTCAGGTCTTGAGTTCACGGTTGTGAGTTTGGGCCCTGCATTGGACTCCATGTTGTGGGGGTGGATCTACTTAAAGAAACTTTCTCTATAAGATGAATAAAGTAATATTTGGATTTCTAATATAACGTAGAATGCTCCAGTCCATTATGATTTATATAAACCTTCAAACTTGGCCTTGGAGAAAGCATCACATAAAATTACATTTCCAGGGGCACCTGGGTGGCTCAGTGGGTTAAAGCCTCTGCCTTTGGTTCAGGTCATGATCCTGGGGTCCTGGGATGGAGCCCTGCATTGGGTTTTCTGCTCAACAGGGAGCCTGCTTCCCCACCCCCCTCTCTCTGCCTGCCTCTCTTCCTACTTGTGATCTCTGTCTATCAAATAAATAAATAAAATCTTTAAAAAAAAAAATAAAAGAGAAGAAAAAATTACATTTCCAACACACTGGTATTGACTATAGCCTCTCTTCAGTTGCTTGTTCAGATCTTCCCTTGATCTGTATTCTGTTGTCTCTACAACTTCTATTATTTTAAAATGTAATAATGTTAATTTCCCCTAAAAATAATTTGTCTTGCTTATTGGCACTGACGTTTGGTAACAATTCCTTGGTTCTCACCTAGATGACAACTCACCTATTTTCTTCAAACAACTCAGGGTGAACATACCACTTGTCTGCGATGGCTTCTATCACCTGGTATCTCATACAGTTCCCAGATGTGCCATCCCCATTTAGGATTTTCTTGTGGTACAAGGACCAAACGTATTGACTCAGAGTCTGTAAAAGAACTTAGGAAACGTAGGAAGTGGAATATACAGGCTAAATGTATAGCATTATTATCAATAGCATTTTAGTTGACTTTTTAGTAGAAATTAATATATTCAGGTTGGAGGAAACTATACAAGATAAATTACCTTGTTTCTTCTACAAATATATTGTTTGGGGGTAGGGGTGGGCAATGAAAGCAGAGCTTAAGGATTAAAAGACATTTAAAAAGACATTAAAAACTATCAGGCAAAACTAATGATAGATGTTAGGTATAAAATAGATATTATTAATATTGGTTTGCCCTTAAATACTAGATGCATATGGAGTATTTATATACTACTGATGTTCCTTTTAAAACTTACATAATTGAAAACATATCAGGTTTGGCCTAATAAAATTATATGAGAGAAAGTGGAATGCACTAGAACACTATAATTTAGGCAGGATAGTTAGACTGTCTTATTTCCTTAATTTCCATTTCCAAATAAGCACTTAATGATTGACTCTTTCTCATTGGCTGTCTGAAAAGAAAGCAATGCACACAATAAACTTTATCCATTCTCTAGTCCAGGAGTCAGATCTGCAGTATCTACTGCTTTGAGTAGAACAAATATACACATATATAAACATACACACACACACATATATACACAATATATAAATATACACCTATATAAACGTACACACATACACATATATACACAATCATATTCACAAATACATTTGGTCAATTAAATTCAACCAGGTATTTTTTTGTAGGCAAGAGTCTTAGAATCATAGCCTAGGTATCGAAGGACGCTTGGAGATTACAACCTAATTTCCTTAACTCAATTCATTTTTCCTTCATTTACTATCCATAATTTCTCAAACTGGTGTCCATGTGTAAACACACTCATGGGTTGGTTAATTCATTACCAAAGCAGAGCAGACCCTCCGCCATCTCCGCCGTCTCCGCACTGTGTTAGGTTCTGAGAACACTGTGTGACAGCAACAACTGGCCGGAGTGATTTGCCTGCCACAGTGGGATTCTATCTCCCTGAAAAAGCCATGAATTCAGCATCCAAATTTGTAAATAGACATAATAACACGATGGATTTAATTTGATAATATGACTTCTACTTTGGGAAATCTCAGAACGCTGCCGATGAATGTGTGTGATTGAAAATGAGTGGCATCATGAAATCAGATGAGACTGATATCAGAGCTAAATATTGTTCAGGTCTTCCTTTGCTCTGTTTTGGATAGGAAAAACAAAACAAAACATAAGCCTCTCTTCCAAAAAACCTTCATTTTCCCCATGACATCCTTATAAGTGGTCTTTTTTTAAAAAAAATATTTAATTAATTTATTTTTTTTGAGAGAGAGAGAGAGAAGGGGGAGGAGCAGAAGAAGAGGAGAGAGTGAATCTTAAGCTGACTCCCCACTGAACAGAGAGCCTGACATGGGGTTCAATCTCATGACTCTGAGATCATGACCTGAGCAAAAGCAAGAGTTGGATGCTCAACCAGCTGAACCACATGGGTGACCCTCTTTATAAGTTCTTCCAAAGACACACAATTTCAAAATACTGTATTAGAAAATTTTCAACCACTCAAATTCCCTATTAATAGATAAAAAAGGGGATCCAGGGGTCAAATCAAAATGAGGAACTCTTTTTTTTTTTTTTTTTTTTTAAGCTGTTCAGTGTTAGGCCAGAGATAAGGCCCTCTCAGCAATAATCTTGCTTAGGCAGCAAATTAGCAAATCTGTTCACCTATTGAAAAGCATACAGAAAAGATATTTAAAAAGGAAACTCAGAAGAAAAAAGACAACTTTTACATGAAAATGTAGGAAAAAAAGGTGAAAAAGTATGATATGCAGATCTTAATTTAGCCTTTTCTTGTGATGCCATCAGTTTCTTAAACACTTTTAAACGTATTGCGCCTTATGTTAATCAGTAGCTTCAGTACTAACCTGAGAGTGGGATTAACCTGAAAATAGACATAGGGGCTGTTCTTGGATTGATTTGCAATACGGGGTGTGTGCGTGTGTGTGTGTGCGCATGCGTGCGCACATATGTATATGTATAAGCATGAATATATATGTACATATATTTTAATGATGATATTTCATGTGCTTAAAACTCATTCATTTGGTAAAGAAAGATTAATCCTAGAAAAGAAGAGAATAAAAATGGAAAAATGGAATTTTGTAATTTGTAAGGGTATACATATTCATACTTCTTTTTTTTTTTAAGATTTTATTTATTTATTTGACAGAGAGAGATCACAAGTAGGTAGATAGGCAGACAGAGAGAGAGGGGAGAAAGCAGGCCCCCTGCCAAGCAGAGAGCCCGATGCGGGACTCGGTCCCAGGACCCTGAGATCATGACCTGAGCTGAAGGCAGAGGCTTAACCCACTGAGCTACGCAGGCGCCCCCTCATACTTTTTTGAGGCAAACAAATGAATCATTGGTTTTAGCCAAAGTAGTTTGAAAAACCTCAAGCTAGTGAGTTGATATTTGATTTTTTTTTTAATAGGGAATTTAGATTCAGAAAGTAAGATTCACAGTAGCTGTCCAAATTAAATCTTGGATTTTTCATTAGATGCTTGCTATTTTTCCATGATTTTCAATGTGTGTGGTAGATATAGACTCAGCAGGACACAATGCAGGCTTTAGGAATTAGATTTTGGAGGCATCCTGTGAACTTGGAGAATCATGATAGTGCAAGTGGGCATAGAAGTCTTTGAGATGTCACCAAGCCTTGTATTATCTCCTGAACTGATGGAAAATTTTTTTAAAGAATTTATTTATTATTGGAGAGAGGGGCAGAGATAACCAGAGAGAGAGAGCAAAGTAGGAAGGAAAGGGAGAAGCAGGGTCCCCACTGAGCAGGGAGCCTGACATGGGGCTCCAGGTCCTAGAATCACAACCTGAGCCAAAGGCAGACACTCAACCAACCAAGTCACCCAGGTGCATCTGGTGGAAAACTTTTGCAAGTAAAAGGGGACATAGCCCTCTGTCAGTAATAAACTCTAGGTTCAAGAAGTTGATTGTGTTATCTTGGAAGCCTATACTTTCACTAGCAATCTTGTGTTATTGTCTTGTAATGTTTGCTTCAGAGTTAGGCAAGCAGAAGTGTTATTCAAAAAAACTATAAAAATTCACTCACAGACTACTTATTAGAACTTATAATAACCACCTAAAGACTTTGGTTAATCATATTGACAAGAGGACCAAATGGAAACTAGACTCATGTTTGGATTTTCGTAGCCCTCTTCATAGATAAAGGGACACTACTCACATTTTAGGGTTCATCATATTCCACAAAAGGAGTTTTTTGCCTTCAGCTACTCAGTTGAATGTGGAAATATTTTCACCTCATATTATTAGAAGATTACTCCCTTTACATTTCTTACTAGAATAATGTCTTTTGGAGATTACAGTATTTTCTCTGTTTCTTCTACAATTGGAATATAGGCCACTACTATATATCATAATTTCATTGACTTTCTAAATTATTTTTTATGATCTCCTTAGACTTAAAATATCTATGAATAATAACACTTTAGAGAGAACATCACTTATATTTGATGGCCTATATCATGGTTCAAATGTCTCCCAGTAACTTGTATAACATTGTTCATATAACTTAAATATCCTCTGCATTATATTGGAAAGATTATGATAATAATTTTAGGCTGAAAATGATTAGGGGTAAAAAGAGTTATCCAAAGAAGCAGAACCAATAGAAGTTTAGATAGATAAATAGATGATTGATAGATAGATGACAGATAATAGGTAGATATAGATAGATGTAAGTATAGGTATGATTTGACAGAAATTGAGAGAGAAAGAGAGATTATGAAGAACTGGCTCAAACAATGATGGAGGCTGAAAAGTTCCATAGTTTACTGTCTGCAAGCTGAAGACCCAGGAAAGCAGATGGTTTGATTCAGTCCAAGCCCAAGATGAAATGAAATGTACCTGCTTCGTGGCAGGGAAAAAGGGATAAATTAGTCTTTTCTCAACCTTTTGTTCTATTAAGGCCTGAATGGTGCTCACCCACATTAAGGAGGTCCATCTATATGACAGAGTCCACTGATTCAAATGTTAATCATCCAGAAAGACCTTCTTAGACACAAGGCAGAAATATGTTTAATCTGGGCCAGTCAAGTTAACACATGAAATTAATCCTTACAAGTCCACACCTTATCAACTTGGTACCAATATGCATCTCCTTACACTACACCTAATCTCCAAATGAAAACAAAGATAGGGTCATAATGCTACCTAACTTGACATGACTATCATGCATTCAACCAAAATACACAACCTTTTTCCCAGAGGAGGAAGTAAAGTCCTTGAGAGATGTTTACTGTTCTTAGCATCCCATAACCTAATACTAAACGTAAAGTTGATATATGCAATAATTTTATATATATATGCATATATATATAAATACACATATATAAACATACACACATACACATATATACACAACCATATTCACACATACACACACACAGATACACAAACATTCACAATAAAATAATGAGGAAATACTTATGATAATTAGTTTTTATTTCTGTAATTGAGAACTATAATTGAGCTGGTTTAGATCATGTTCAGCTTTCTGGAGAACCTTGTACCAACCCTGCAAAATATCGACTAACACTGTAACTAAGCTTCAAAAGGTCATTTCCTCACCCTATCAAGCCAGCTGCTGAAGAATGGTAGGGAACATGATAACACCAGTAAATTGCCTGAGCATGGGCCCAATGCTGCACTTCCTTTGCAGTGAAGTGTGTTCCTTAATCTGCAGCAACACTGTGTGGAATTTTGTAATGGTAGATAATACGTACTCTAAGCCCATGGATGGTGGCTTTGGTGGCTTTTCAGCACATGGAAGACAAATCCCTCCAGAATAAGTGTCTGTTCCATTAAGAAAAAATGTTGTCCCTTTCACGATGGAAATGATTCAATGAAATCAATCTGCCACCAGGCACCTAGCTGATCACCACAAGGAACAGTTTCATAATAAGGGCTCAGCATTGGTTTCTGTTGGTGACAGAGTACATAGCAGTGGCCACAGCCAAGTCTGGCCTTGGCGAGCAGAAGTCCGTATTGTTGAGCCCACCCATAATCTCTATCCTTACCACCATGACCACTTTGTTTATGAGACCACTGAGTGATGACAGTGATGGCTGGGGGAAGAGGTTGACTTGCAGCCACAGAGCTAAGGTTACACTTTGGCAAACATTCATGTGGGACACAAATATCTTCAGGATATTTCACATTCAGAGAGGTCTATCCACTTGCCTCTTCCCCAGACTTCTTTGTTGTGAATTTTCTAATCCTGTCCCTCCCAGGGCCCTGACCATTAACCAAACTACTCATCACAATTCATGCATCCATATATAATTTCAAGTCTGATCTTTTTCCCTCCAAGAAAAATGAGCAACGAGGTACACTGCCCAAAGCTCTGCCTGTGGAAAAGCTTTCCCTCACCATGGTCCTTCAGAGGTGTTCCGGAGAAAGGCTGTGTTGCTACAGCTATCCGGTGGTGGGTGGTATCTGCATATCCTGCGGAACCATCTGCCAACAGGCCCGGTTTTCTCTTCTCCTCTCAGCTGATCCTAGGACACTCCCTGAGATGCTTTAAGCGAGAGAGCAGGCAGACTGGCAGGAGTGGGGATCATGGATATTTGGGTCACTTCCTGGAACTCACTTGTGCTTTCAGGGCCTGCCCAGGCCTGATCACGTATATAAACATTCTATTTGATAGTAAAGTGTTGCTGTGCCCACCCAACTCTATGGTTTGGAGTGTCGGATAACACCAGTTTATGGTGGATACTTCAGATTACATAGTAACTTGGTGGCTCATCATTTAGCCTTTAGTCTCTACAAAGGCCAAATAGTAGGCTAAAGTCTTTCTCAAAAACAAAATAGTTATCTTTGGAAGATGACTGGGTCTTGCTCCCAAATCCTAAAGGCCTATGCTGCAGAACACCTATGGGGTCCGGACAAAGGCTCCAAGCAACATCCTGAGCTGCCACTGATACGTCAGTGGTATTGAATCTGGTGGATCATTATGACCCAAGTGGCAAGGAGTTTGCAAAGTACTCGGGAAGTGTTGCAGAGCCTTCTCTCATTCTGGGCCCTACTCAAAACTAGCAGTTTTGGAGGGTATTTAATAAATGGATTAAAATAACACACCAAATGGGGAATATATTGTCTCCAAAATCCAGAGGCTTACTAGGTGTTATGACTTTTTCTTGGTTGCAGGAAAGGTCAGAAACAACAATTTCTACTTGACTTGAGAAGGGATATCTTGGCATGTCCACACCACTAGTCCTTAAGAAATTTCACTGAGGTAGAAGTTCCTTTAAGTTCAATAGGATTTATTTCCCATCCTTTGACACACAAATGTCTTACAAATAAGTCTACAGCAGTTTGCCACTTCTTACTCACCAGGTCCAATCTGCATGATGTCATCAATATAATGGATCAGTGTGATGTAAGAGGGAAGGAAAAGGAGTATCAAGATCCCTGCAAACTGAATTATGGCATAGGGCTGGAGAGTTGATGTATCCCTGAAGTAGGACAAGGAAAGTATATTTCTGGCTTTGCCAGCTGAAAGCAAACTGCTTCTGGTGGGACTTTGGACATGTATGGAGCAAAAGGCATTTGCCAGATTAATAGCTGCATACTACGTACCAAGGGATGTGTTAATTTGCTCAAGCAATGAAACCACATCTGGTGTAGCAGCTGCAATTGGAGTCACCACCTGGTTAAATTTATGATACTCTGTTGTCATTTTCCAAAATTCCTCTGACTTCTGTACAGGACAAATAGGAGAGCTAAAGGAGGGTGTGGTGGGAATCACCAACTATGCATCTTTCAAGTCTTTGACAGTGGTACTAATCTCTGCAATTCCTTCTGGGATGCAATATTACTTTTCATTTACTATTTTATTAGGTAAACACAGTTCTAATGGCTTCCAGTTGGTCTTTCTCACTATAAAAACCCTCACCTCATGGATCAGGAAACCAACGTGGGGATTCTGCCAGCTGCTAAAAAGTCTATTCCGACGATGTATTCCTGAACTGGGGAAATAACCACAGGTTGGGTTGGGGGACTCACAGCACTCACTGTGAGATAAGCTAAGCTAATACACAATTGATCACCAGACCTCCATAAACCCCTCCTCTGAATGGTGGCCAAAAGTGATATTTCGTGTCTCCTGGAATTACGTCAGTTCAGAGCCAGTGTCCAGTAGTCCCTAAGAGGTCTGATTGGTTCCCATCTCCCAATGCACAGTTACCTTAGTAAAAGTCAATAGATCCCTTTGGGGAAGGTTGAGAGAAATACTAATAAATTTTTGGTAGTGTCCCAGAGTCCTTCCATCAGAGGACTTGGCTTCTCTTCATTCAAGGGACTCTGGGTCCATAAACTGGCTTAAGTCTTGGAATTCATCAAAGAACCATGACTCTTCGTTTATATAAATCAGTTTAGATTTTTGTTCACTTGATCTAGAGGTTTTCTGCTTCTACATATCAGAAAAGAATTTTGAGACTTTCTATTCTATTTCACTTCTAGGAATTCCATGATCAACTAGCCAGTGTTATATGTTTGCATGAATCAGAATATTCTGACTGCTGCTTTGATTCTGCTCTTCATTTCTGTAACCACACCCCCTTTGCCTTTAATTGGTTGTATGCCAACACCTGCCTGCCATCTCCCACACATACCCCAGCATCTACTTAATCCCACTGAATTTAGATTTTCCAGTTTGGTGACTACAGTTCCCATTGCGAAGTCTAGACTTTTGAGAAGAGTGATCATAATGCTCTTCAAGAAGAAGAGGAAGGGAAAGAAGAATCCTGGGCTCTCTTCACATACTTATTTCTCACAGTATAGGCGAAAGGCATGTCTTCTGGACTTTCCCAGTGTGCATGGGTAGGTCTTAACTCACAAATCCACACTAACATGTCAATCCCCCTGAGACTTTGAATCCCTTCTAGATTAGTCCAAAGCCTGCCTGGCACCACCAAATCAACTCACAGGGGTCATCATTTGGTCCATGTTTCAGCCAACCAACTGAACAAACTGTTAGAACCCTTTCTAACTCTCTAAGCTATAACCTTCAGTGCAGAATCTCTGCTCAGTGATTTCATGGTCAATAAATTCTGCCTGATCTAAATTTAAGTTCCTTCTGCCATTATCCCATACTCTTAGTATCTATTCCCATGTTCCCTAAACTTCTGTCTTTATAAATTAGAAAATTTAAGTAGTTCTTTTGGAGTATAACATGCTTTATCATAAGTCACACATTATACCACACCTGTAGAAGCCTGCTGAGATGTGAGTCTAGTTACTGGTCTAGAAGCAAGGAGGGGTCCTGGGATAAATATTGTCTTTCATGGTAACTCTTTCAAGGGAGTCATTGCTATTTCCTCCAGCAATGCAAAGTTAATTTCTTCACTGGGAAGTGGAAATGCCCAAACCACTGTATGTGGAGAGGCCAGTCCACTGGGGACAAGGATGCTACTGCCATTAGAAAGATAGAAAGTCCACTTCTACTCAGGTTGGGGAGACTTCCCCTTCTTTATCAAGAAGACTCATCAGAAATTAGAGGTTCAGTGTCACTAGCTCCGTCAGGATCTTCCCACACATCCTCTTTCCAATTTATGAAATCTTACTTTTTCCCTATCAATGCCCTCAACTGAACAGCAGGCACCTAGTGATTCTGGAAGTTCAGTTTGTGTTTTAATTCAGCTAGTCATAGGATGAGGTTTTTGCTTTTCATTTTCAACAACTTTAGTTTTACAGCTTTCACTCTTTCAAAGCATATTCCTTCAATGCATACATAGAAGTTTTTAGGTTATTTGTGCTTGACTTGAGGTAAGAATTCAAATCCTTGAATTCCACTTCTTACCACTTTGTTCAGTGACATTAGAAGGAACCAAACAATGTCACTATATTCCGTAGTTTTTCAAATATGTTCCGAAAGATTATAGACAGAGTCATACAGTTCCCTTTTATTTATAAATGGTTAATTAGATATCTAATGAGGATATTTTGCATAGCTTATGAAATAGTTTATGCTATGGATGATAGGTGCTCTACTACTAGAAATAGAGTTATTAGCATCTTTAAATATATATATGTGTGTGTGTATGTGTGTATATATATATATATATATATATATATATATAAAATTTTATTTATTTATTTGACAGAGATCACAACTAGGCAGAGAGGCAGGCAGAGAGAGAGGAAGGGAAGCAGGCTACCTGTTGAGCAAAGAGCCCGATGTGGAGCTCAATTCCAGGACCCTGGGATCATGACCTGAGCTGAAGGCAGAGGCTTTAACCCACTAAACCACCCAGGCGCCCAGCATCTTTAAATATAATCAGGTTAGAACAACTGCAGATATCCCAGAACCAATTCAGAAAACTCATCCTTAAAATTCTATTCTTCTGGAACTACTCTTGGTATCAAAATCTGTTAGGATTCTACAGAGAAACAGAAAAAATCAGATCTCTCTCTGTATATATCTACGTACAGATATGCTTTTACATATTGTGAGGAATTTTCTCACATGATTATAGAGGATGAGAAGTCCCACAATCTGTCATCTGCAACCTGGAGATCCAGGAAAGATGGTGGTATAATTCAGTCTGAGTCTGAGAACAGAAAATTAGATGAGCCCCAAAAGTGAGGAGTAAAGGGTGAATCCTTTGTTCTACTCAGGATCTCAATGAATTGGATGATATCCACCCATATGAAGAGGCTTTCTACATTATTGAGTCCGCTAATTCAAATGTTAATCTCATTTGGAAACACTCTCAAAGACACACCTAGGAGTCATGTCTAATCTGGGCACTCTGGCCAGTCAACTTGACACATAAATTAACCATCACAAATAATTTTCCAGTTTTATGAAAAAGTTCAGGCCATCCCAGTTCTAATCTTGCTTCTGTCAGTAATAATCTGTATTACTCAGAAAAACGATGTCACTTTTTTGGATCCTGATCTTCACGTTTGTAGCAAACACATATTGCCCATATTGATTATAGGATCTTATGTCCCCCTAAGGATCAAAAATAAAGATATCTAAACTCAAGTGACAGAATTTAATACTTTTGTTATGGTTTCTCTCAGTTTTGAAATGGCTACATTTAACCTGAAAATATTTACTTACAATTTACTGCATCTCTTAACCTTTAATGGATTGTTGCATTTGAAAGTATATTTTGAAGTATATTTTGAACTGACATTACCCTTTCTTGAGGAAACCAAGGATCAAAACAAGGAAGTAATTTTCCCTTAATTTACATACACTGAAACCCAGATTTCCTCACATATTAGGTTTCTGCCATGTTGACTTAATGTATGTGCTTGGAATGTGCTGTATTTTTCTTCTCTTTGGGTGTTTAGCAAATGTCCAAATGCTTGTGAAATATTTGTTGAATAAACAAATGAGTAGATGAATCATTTGTTTGTGAGAAAGGATTCTAATAGCATTTAATGGAATTTTTATCTTCTTAGCAATGTTACTACTTAAATGTCCTCTACTTTAGAATGCTTCCAGTGAGAAAACAAAATGCACATATCTATGTGGGTTGACTATGTGGGAAATATAATGTGGGAAATATAATGGGCATTGTTTTGCCAGACACATGGATATCAAAAATGGCATTTCTTATTTTTTATTGTAATACCTTTTTGGGGGGGGTGCTTTCCACAAGTGCTGGGAATTGCACTGACATAAAGAGGTCATATAATACTAATCTAGCTTATATAAGTGGGTAAACTTACTAGCAAACTTCAAACAGCTATTCCTCTTGTTAAGGCTTCACAGGTAATCATTATAGAAAGGAAATCCCCATTCTTTCTTCCCTTCTCTTCCTTCCTTCCTTCCTTCCTTCCTTCCTTTCTTTCTATTAACATATAATGTACTATTTGTTTCAGGGGTACAGTTCTGTGATTCATCAGTCTTACACAAATCACATCACTCACCATAGTACACCCCCTCCCCAATGTCCATAACCTAGCTACCCCATTCCTCCCATCTCCTCCATTCTAGCAACCCTCAGTTGTTTCCTGAGATTAAGAGTCTCTTATGGTCTGTCTCCCTCTCTGGTTTTGTCTTGTTTCATTTTTCCCTCCCTTCCCCTATGATCGTCTGTCTTGTTTTTCACATTACTCAAATCGGTGAGATCATATGATAATTGTCTCTCTCTGGTTGACTTATCTTGCTTAGCATAATACCCTCTAGTCCCATCTACGTCATTGCAAATGGCAAGATTTGGGTTTTTTTTTTTTTTTGATAGCTGCATAATATTCCATGTGTGTCTGTGTGTATGTATATATATGTGTGTATATGTGTGTGTGTGTGTGTGTGTGTGTGTATATATATATATACACCATATCTTCTTTATCCATTCCTCTGTTGTTGGACATCTAGGCTCTTTCCACACTTTGGCTATTGTGGACATTGCTGCTATAAACATTGGGGTGCATGTTCTCCCTCAGGGAAAATCCACATTCTGACAATATGCATAGTCCAAATAATAAATTGCATCTGCAAATGCTAAGCATTAATATTTTCCTATGTAACTTTAATTTCTATTAGCAAATTTTATTAAATATTATGCATAAATGCAACAAAAATAGGGCTAAGTAGGGCAGATAGACCTGAGAGAAAGCGTTCATAAATTTCAAGATATAGTCTATGGAATATCATTACTGCCCCCAAAATCAATGGACTCAATGAATAATTATATATTATGTGTTAAATATATTACAGAAGAGTCTTTATGTGCATGAGCTATTCTCAAATAAATGAAAAATGGGTGTGTGAGATTAATGTCACAGATATAATCTAGATCTTCATATGGGCCATGAAAATCCCAATGTTTGGGCTTTCCCCCCTGAAGATTTCACACTTTAAAACATTTTGGAGATGAAATTGACACAAAATGAGATTAATTATTTTAAAGAGAATAATTTTGTTGCATTAATCATATTCACAGTGTTGTGCAATTTACCACCTGCATCTAGTTCTGAAATATTTTTATCACTTCAAAAACTCTTTGTCTATAAACAGCTATTCTCTATTCCCTTCTCTCCCAGTCCCTGGAAATTGTGAATCTGCTTTCAATCTCTAAAATTTGTCTATTCAGCATATTTTATATAAATGAAATCATGTAATACATGACATTTTTTGTCTTGCTTCAATCCCTTAACATAATGTTTTCAAGATTCATCCATGCTGTAGCATGTATCAGTATTTCATTTCTTTTAATGGTTAAATAATATTCCATTTTCTGTATATATCACAGTTTGATTATCCATTCATCCACTGATACATACTTCCTGTGCTTCCAACTCTGACAATTTCTAAGCTGCTGTTTACATTATCTACATGCACTTGTTTGAATTCTGTTTTCAATAGTTTTAGGTATGTGCCTTTGAGTGAAATTGTGGAGTTATATGGTAATTCTATGGTTAACTTTTTGAGGCATCATCAATTTTTCAAGTTGCTGAACAATTCCACATTTCTCTCACCAATGCATGAGCATTCCACTTTTTCTAAATCCTCAACAACACTTATTACTTTCCTTTACTTTTTTTAAGTTACAGTCATTCTCCTGGGTATGAAGTAGTATCTCACTGGGGTTTTTGATTTGCTTTTCCTAATGACAAATGATATTGAGAATCTTTTTATGTGCTTATTTGCCAGATAGATCTTCTTTGGAGAAGTATCTACTCAAGTTCTTTGCCCATTTTTTATGGGTTGTTTCTCTTATTGTGGTTAAGTTACAAGTGTTCTTTATATATTCCAGATATTAGACCCTTAGATGAGAATCACAAATATTTTCTCTCATTCTGTAGCTTGTCTTTTCACTTTATAATAATGTTTTTTGGTACACAAACATTTTTAATTTTTCATTGCCAAATACAATGGTTATGACAATTTACCCATATGTTTTCTTCTGTTAGTTTTATAGTATTAGCTTCCATAGTGAGGTTGTTGATCCATCTTGAGTTAATTTTTTATATATGTAAAATAGGAGTCCAAATTCATTCTGCATGTAGTTATACAGATGTTGCTGAACCATTTGTTGAAGATGCTATTCAACTACGACTGAACAATCTTCATTTTCTTGTCAAAAGGCAGTTGGCCATGGATATACAGGTTTATTTCTGGACACTCAGTTCTAGTCTATTGGTTTATATAGCTATTGTTATGCTAGTATCATACTGTTGTGAAACTATTGCTTTTTAGTAAATTTGGAAATCAGGAAATATGAGTCCTCTGACTTGGTGCTTTTCTTCAAGATTGTTTTAGCCATTCAGGTCCTTTGCAATTCAGGTCCACAACATGGATGTGAGTGTCATTTTTGCCATTTCTGTAAACAAGGTTGTTGGAATTCTGATGGGGACTGCATGTACATCTTAACAGTACTAAGTGATCCAATCCAAGAAACTGTAAAGTCTTTCAGTTATGTGGATCTTTGATTTCTTCTGATAATTTTTTAATGTTTTCAGTGTACAAGGCCTTTACCTTCTTGGTTAAATGTATTCCTAGGTATTTTATCCTTTTTGATGCCATTGTAGATGGCACTGTCTGTTTACTTTATTCCTCTTTGGATTGTTTATTTTTGGTTGGTAGAAACACAGCTGATTTTTGCAGGTTGATCTTATATACTGCAACTTTGCTGAATGTGTTTATTAGCATCTCAGAACTTTTCTAAGTATGCATTCAGTGTTGATGAGGCATTTGATGTTCCAAAATCACCAGTGTACACGTGCACCTTTGATTCCTTAATTTCCTAAAAAAAAAAAAAAAAAAAAAAAGAAGTCCCAAAAAACAACTCTCCCCCATCTTTCCTTTCCTGGTTTCAGTGCTTTATTTGTTTGTCTGAATCATAATCATTTTCTCCCAGCAGCCACGGGTTGTTTATTTACCATACTACATTTTTGAGGAATGTCAACCACCATTTTTTTTTTACTCCGTGTTCTCTTTTTAGGTGAAAATAAAGGCAAGCACCTTGTACTTAAGTCAGTACTTAAGGTGGACATCAGACAGATTAGAAGAGAGAAACACAGTTCTTTGAGTAAGGTCTGCTCTTCTCCACTATGTTGGGGACTGGATGGAACAAAGGTAAATAAAAATGTCATAGAGCTTCACAGCCATTTTTACTTTGCTTTTATCTTAATTCAGTGTTTACTTAGATGCTTTCCCTGAATTCTGACCAGGTTGGTTATGACAGTTGTGTTTGATTTTTTTTTTTTTCAATGTTTCTATGGAGAAACAGACCCTTGGAACTAGCTTTTTCACTAGAATTACTTCCTTTCCTCCTTTTAAAGAGATAACAGAGGTCCATCTAACTGATCTTGATACATTTCTTCTCTCTCAATAGACTCTAACAACTCTGTATACATTTCAAAGGAGATTTTAAATAATTTAGTTGGAGCTTTTAAGGTCTGAGTTCAATATCTGTTGATTCCTTTTATTTCTGAGAAGAGCTTTCTCATCTTGGAGAACATTTCTCAAAACATTCAGAGAAAAAAATTCCTTTCTTTCTTGTTACATAATGTTAGAGTTTTTGTTTTTGTTTTGGTTTTGGGTTTGGGGTGTGTGTGTGTGTGTGTGTGTATATAAATACATCAATATAGATAAGTATACATAGAGTGTAATGTCTCCTAATCTACTCTAAGAATATAATAGTAGGATACTACCACTTTGGATGATAGCAGAACAAAAGAAAAAGTAAGCCTTGGATGAGTTGTGCTAGAATAAGAGTGGCCCCATAGTTTTTCTTTGGTTGGTATGGGATAGAGTCCATACTGCTACTGCTTTATTGTCCGTGCTATAAGAAACCAAAGCTACAAGGAGATGCCACCTCTGGGTACTTTACTTGATTGATTCAGCTAAGCTTAGACATTGAGTGAACTGTAACCAGTTCACTCTGGTGACCACCACAGACATCTGAGTGAGGAGGCATTCAGACGATTCCAGCTCCCCTGCATTGGAGTCTTCCCAGCTGGGGCACGGGAAGAGAGGCAGGCTATGTCTCCTGTCCAAATCCCTGGTCCACAGAATCAGTGAGCATCATGAAGGGATGCTTAGTTTATGACACTAATTTTGAGGGGCTTTTTGTTCAACAAGAGATAACTGGAGTGACAGACTAGAAATAAGACCATCATCTTATAGAATTCTAACAGTTAAGACAGAAAATGAATATAAACAATCTGGCAGTTTCTAACAAATAGCAAGTATTCAACAATGTTAGATCCTCACCCATCAAGTCCACGGAGTTTTGCTCAAATTAATCTTACATGGATGGCTGAGAATAATGCCCATTGAACAAATAAGAAACTCACGTCCTACCTAAATCCAGTCTCATCCATGCCTCCCCAAATGGCTAGCATGCTGTGACCTTGTCTTTAAAAGTTAAAAAAAAAAAAAAGACTTAGGTTTAATTCACCAAATGGCTCATACTTACATAAAACTAAATTCCACAGAAATACTTCTGATACGTTCTCTTCTATAAGCAGGTCAATTATGCTGAAAAGGAAATATGAAAGACATCCTTAGAGTTAATAAATCCATCATGGACTTTTATTGAAATAATTGTGTTTTGATTTTAAGAGAAATCTTGCTATCCCACTTTTGGAAAATACCAGTGCTTTGTACATTTCGTATATTCTTTTCAAAGAGACAAGACTGTGATAATAATTTTCCATTTTATGACTATTTAACTTTCTCTGAGAGTAATTACAATATAAGCAGTCTACAGAATACTGTTCTGACAGCCTTTCATCACACACTTTACACTATTGTAAGGAAGAATATAATTTTTATAAGGTCTGAACTTTTATATTCTTGTTACTATTTAATGTGGACATAAGAACTGAGATACAGATAAGTTTGAAATATATAGTTTTGTTAAAGTTCACTTTGATATTACCAGTGAAAGAGGCCCTCAAGGAAATAGGAGAAAAAGTAATTGAGTCAAGAACAGTCACTGGGCGCCTATAGTATTCCTCTCATCAACAGGAACATGAGACAAAAGATATCCCATTATAGTGTATCCATCCACTATTTATTGAACATTTCCTAAGTGCATTATAAGTGTTACAGTGGAGGAGATAAAATGAAGTTCATGTGTACTTAAACTTTCTAAAAACTTTTAATATCATTGTGGAGGAAAGACAGATGAAATGGTTAATATAAACTCAGAAGCAGCATAAGAATTAGAGATAAAATGTGAGCTACTGCAAGCAAGTTGTTAAGGGCTTTGGAAGGAAGGAGTTAGCAATGCAGAAAGAAGTAGCCACAGAGTTCATGGTGAAGGTTAAATTGTATCTTCATTTTGAAGGAAGAAACACACTTACATTGTAATCTTGAAGTGTTGAATGTCAGAAATTGTCAAAAGAAAATATATGTACAGAAAATCTTTATTCTAAGGTTTAAGAACTGTACTTTTGTAAAAATGTTAGAGAAGAGAAAATTCTTCCCAACCTCTGTTTCTCTAAGATATCCTAATACCTATACATATCTTAGAATTTTACTGTATTAAAATAATTTAATTAATGTGTTTTTCATTGTATCATGGACCTTTTGAAAGCAAGGGCCATACCTGATTCCTGTTTCTGTTTCTAACATTTTCCATGAAATATAGTAATTTAATGAAATATAAGTAATTTTCCATGAAATATAAGTAATTTATTTTATTTTATTTAATTTTTTTATTTTTTATAAACATATATTTTTATCCCCAGGGGTACAGGTCTGTGAATCGCCAGGTTTACACACCTCACAGCACTCACCAAAGCACATACCCTCCCCAATGTCCATAACCCCACCCCCCTTCTCCTAACCCCCCTCCCCCCAGCAACCCTCAGTTTGTTTTGTGAGATTAAGAGTCACTTATGGCTTGTCTCCCTCCCAATCCCATCTTGTTTCATTGATTCTTCTCCTACCCACTATGAGGAAGTGGAAATATAAGTAATTTAAATTATAAAATAATTTAAATAAATCTCAAGTAGGTAAGGAAATCACAAAAAAATTTGTATTGTGGTAAAAGGCAGAACTTGAGCTTAAACACAAGTATTTTGGACACTGAAGTCCATGACCTTTTCAATCAACTATGCTGTAGGCAAAAACACTCTAAAAAATATGCAGATAATTCAAATTCTCTTGACTCAGCCTCTGTTGCCTATGCAACAAAAAGATAACTGATTTGAATAATTGCCTCAGCAAAGTCACAGATGACTAAATCAGGCAGTACATAACTAGACAAGAGAAGAGTACCCAGAAGTGTTCTGGCTTTGTGAAAAAGAGGATGACCAGAAGGAATGATAGAAATATAGAAGAGAGGGGCACCTGGGTGGCTCTGTGGGTTAAGCCTCTGCCTTCAGCTCAGGTCATGATCTCAGGGTCCTGGGGTCGAGCCCCGGGTCAGGCTCTCTGCTCAGCGGGGAGCCTGCTTCCCTCCTCTCTCTGCCTGCCTCTCTGCCTACTTGTGATCTCTGTCAAATAAAATTAATTAATTAATTAATTTAAAAAAGAAATATAGAAGAGGAAATCCTATAATTAACCTGAGCTGCAGAAGGAGAGGACCAGCCTCACAGAAATCATAGCCTGTGACACTTAATCACGTTGCTGAACCAGATATATACTGGTGAGTCTATGTTGAGAGACATTTCTGACTCTGAGAAAGTATTATTACTATTATTAATTATTATTATTATTATTAATTTTTTAGAAAGAAGAAAATAGTCAAGTGTTAATCTTTGGTGAGTATTTTTTTTCCTTCCCAGACCAGTGGAAAAATAATAATTATACTGTTGCTCCTATTAGAGGTAATTTCTTCAAATACCCCTTCCTCTGGCATCAGCCTTATTTTGGGGTTATTTCATGCTGTGTTGTAGAGCCAGATAATAAGTGGCATGGAATCAAGCCAGAGGTCATCCATTCTATGTCGAATGCTTCAAAATACTGATTTCTAAGGTCCTGTAGTCGAACAGCTATAAATGATGTTTCACAAGGCACCGACCATAGGTGTATCAGAACCCCACCTTTTTCTAAAAGGAAAAGGAGCACTTTTTAAAAAGGAGATGAATGAACCATCTTTTGGAGTTGCTTCTGGATCTGGCAGAGAACTCAGAGAAGCAGAAATGATTCTTGATTTTTACTCTATAACATTAGTTTTCCCAAATCCATAAGTTGTTTATTAGTTGACTTGCACCATTTGTGCAATACTTTTGTGTGAAAGTATTGAGGTTTAGCCTCAAAGATCTATTATATGTGGCTTTGAAAAGACCTATTTTGGTAGCATGTCTTCTTGGTATGAAAATGAAGTAACTTAGACCTTAGTAGTTAACAAGATGAGAAAAGTTTGCCTTACTGTGAAAACCTGCAATGTGTTTGTGTAGCTGAGTCTGGGGACACATAGACCAGCATGCTGTTTCCCAATTAATCACAAGAACTTGGCTTGGATGCTTAATATTGACGACAAGAGAGCTACAGTTTGTTTCTCTTTAATCAATAGAGTCAGGCTTTAAGTCTAATTGCCATTGAGGTAAAACACATGCTACTTTTCAATGTAAAATCACACTTGGATGTGACAGCTCTTCAAAATGGAATTTTTGTGTTTGCCTCCTTGACTGATACTACATGTAATATAAGACAATTCATAGATACATCTTATTTAAAGGATCATAGAATTGCAGGGCATCAGAATCACAGAGAAATCTGAAATGATTTTAATTCTTTAACTCAACACACTGATTGAGTACTTATAATGGGTCAGGCAATGACCCAAGCACTGGGAAGAGAGCTGAGAAGAGAAGGGGCTCCCAGCCCTCAGCAAGCCTGCCTTCTACTGGGGTAGAAGAAGGACAGGAAGCCTATTAACAAATAGAGGATGAAATCATTTTATTTAGCTATCAATTCTATGCAGAAAATGGGAATGATGGGGGGGGCAAAGAGCAGAAGGAATGAGTAGCTAGTTCCAACTTCTATTCAATATAGGAATTTCCATGATCACCCTGCTGAAGGGAAGAGATAATTTTGCCTTAACATGCATACCTTCTACCCCTGAAACTTTTCCTTAGTAGGCAAATCACTCCTTCATTTGCCCTGTCCCAGTACCATGGGCCTTGCCCAGTTCGTGATCCTAATATTCCCTGTCGTTAAGTGGATAGCACTGATTGCAGTTATTTATGTACCCATTTTTTTTTCTCCCAAAGACCATGTTGTGTCCTTAAAATAAGAATCAGGCAAACCTGATTCCTTTTTGTATCTGTCTAGCAGAGTCTTACCACCAGGTATGCAATCAATACAAATGTTTAAAGGATGAATGAACCAGGGAATGGGGCATGAGCCAGCTATTCTGTTTTATGCACACCTTTGTTTCTTAGAATATTTGTCCCCTACCAAACTTTAAGCTTTCTCTCTCCAGCTTCCACTTGAACCCACTTGCTCTTCCAGAAGCACATGAAGAAATTCACCTAAAGATGTCAGTCCATCTTTCTTTCATGCCCTCCCATGCCAAATAACATGTACTATGCTTAGGGTAAATAGCCCCTATTTCTTACCTTTCATTATAATACCTAAAGTTGTACCATTCTTGCCAACATCCTCATAATTAACTCTAGCTTTTTAGTGTTCCTTTCAGAGCAAAGTTCTTAAATAATTTAATCAGATCAGCTGTGTTTTGAGCATTCCAAAGTCCACTGGTACAATTATCTTTTACTGTCAATAATAATGGGTATTTTAAATGTCATATTATGAGACCTGAAGATAAAATAAAAAATAACAAAATTAAATAAGTCAATATGCAAATATGATATGACTTGATATTAGAAATGCACTTATTTATTTAAAGTCCTTTCATTTCCCTTCTCTACTCTAGGTAACATGGAAATGAATATGTATTTTGAGTCCTGCTAAATTTTAAATCTCCATAGGACTACACCATACTATATACATATACCGTGTCTGCATATGTGTGTGTGTGTGTGTGTGTGTTCGTGTGTCAAATCTCCTGGTTCTCTTTCTCTTAAATCTTGACTAATATAGGATATGGTAAGAATTATTATAATGCAACTATAGTAGAGAAGGCCAAGTAGAAGAAGCCTCCATCTGAACCTGACTACCCTTTAGCCTAAATA
The DNA here is from genome assembly GCF_009829155.1 of Mustela erminea. NCBI lineage: Eukaryota > Metazoa > Chordata > Mammalia > Carnivora > Mustelidae > Mustela > Mustela erminea. The sequence continues at coordinate 100,269,413 of NC_045621.1, read as the reverse complement.
GTAAATTAAAAATATATATGTATGCATATATATTATATATGTAAGTATGTATCTATATATGTGTGTGTACAGCTACATGTATTACATATATGTTTAAGTATGTGTATATATGTGTTATGCTTGGCAGAAGTTGGTGTCAGCCTTTACAACATGAAATATACATGGATAACATTTCTGATATTTTCATCACCTCTGTAAAAACATTTCTGATATTTTCATCACCTCTGTAAAAAATTAAATCACCATGGAGGATTATAGCAGATTGCTGAAAACTCAGCTGAGTAGTAGCATCATATGCAGCTGTTATGACAAATGTGATAACTTTGTTAAGTAGACAAACATGACCTAAGATGATGACAAAACATCTGGGATCAAACAAGAGCAGGGTGGAAGGTCACAAGTAAACCACACAAGCCTAGACACCTATGCCACCGGCCACTTTTGCCCCACAACTCTCCATCAGCTGATACCAGTAGTGACAAGTATCATCCCTATTATGAGCTGATGGAGAAGAAGAAAACAACATGCTCATTTTACAGGTGAGTCAGCTTGAATTTTGGATGCAAGACAAAAGTGCACTGTAGCTACACTAAAGACGAATTTAGAAGTTTTAAAAAGCCAGCAGTAAAGGAAAATCGGAAGGAATTTAGTCTGTGCATCTGGTATGCCATTTTCTGTGTAAAAAGAAGTGGCCTGGGGTTGTGTGTGTGTGTGTGTGTGTGTGTGTGTGTGTGTGTGTGTGACTACAGGTGGTGGTAAATGGCTTGACTGGTTAGTGCTGAGTCTGTAAGGAGGAAAGGAGAAACCTTAAAAAATCAGGGTCAAAGAAGTTTGAGAAAAAGGCATGTAATTGGCCAGACTTATAGGGATCTGATATAAGTATGCATCATATGTTAATATAAACTAAAGAATATCACTTACAGATGAAGTGCTAGACAACAAAGAAAACAAGACCATGTTGCCTGCAAGTTGATGTCAGCTAGCCTCTGTCATTACCACCCCACTGCTGGGAAAGTGGGTACATGAAGAAAGAGAACATGTTAGGAGACATAGAGGCCATGCATGGGCCCAACACCAAGAACGTCCATTAATCAAAGCTAATGTAGTTACTGCTACGCAAAGGTCTCATCCCCAGCATCAAAGATCCTCCAAGAACCTCAACCAGTTATTTGGAATCTAGTTAATTACGCTGGATTCCTTCCACCCTTGAGGACAAAATAATTTATCTTGACTGATTCACACATATTCCAAGTCTGTTTTCCTTTCCTATGTGCATATCCTCCGCCAGGACTAATATTTAAAGACTGAGAGATATTTAATCTGTTAACACAGGATTCTGAATTATGCTGCATCAAAGAGATTCACTTTTCAGGGGCGTCTGAGTGGCTCAGTTGGTTAAGCAACTGCCTTTGGCTCAGGTCATGATCCTGGGAGTCCTGGGATTCATTATTGGAATCCCAGCTCCATGGGGAGTCTGCTTCTCCCTCCGACCTTCTCCCCTCTCATGCTTTCACTTTATCTCTCAAATAAATAAATAAAATATTTTTTTTTTAAAAAGAGACACACTTTTCAGCAAGGAGTGGTGGCAGTAGACTCATGACATTGAGTCCACTGGTCTTATATTCCATTATTCAGAAGTTGCTGTCTTGGTAGATACATGGCACAGGTCAAATCATGGCTGAGAATTCAACTTGTAGACAATACCTGTGTAGATGGGTTACCGTCCTCCAGGTTTTAGCTTATACTCTAAGCTAACAGTCACTATATGATACTTTGTGTTCAAAAGACAAATGTGTGGGTCAGAGGACCAAAGAGTAAAAACAGGAGTGTCTGTTTAGCATCCCTTCCAGGCACCATCTTGGAAAATCTGCATTTTCCCCACAACTTTGAGCTCTGTGAGTTTAAAAAAAAAAAATCCCAATTTCCCCAAGGACATTTCTTCCAGCAGAGGAATGTCATTAAGCTTTAATTCATAGCTCCCACTCTGTCACTTTGGACTCCTCATGCCAAGAGACTCTCAGGCAAGGAAAGGAATCACAACACTATCAGGTGTAATTAACCCTGGGCATGAGGGTGTTGTTATTACATGATGGGTGCAAGGAAGAATCTGTTTGGTGCCCAGATGATGCACTTTGGTGTACCTTGATACTCCCCAGCCCAGTAGTAATAGTAAATAAATCAATATAGCATCTGTGACCTAAGACTGTAGTCTCCAGGGGCCTAGATTCCTAATGGATGAGAGCGGATCTTCTTATTAGAGTTGCTAGCTGAGGGTGGAGGGTAATAAAACATTGATAGAAAAGAAAGGAACTCTGAATATCAGTCAAGTACCAGAAAGCTCTGGAGACTGCACTCGCCTAAAATTTGTAGTGGAAGGGGCCTATAGTTCATCTACCAAACTTCCTTTTGTAAGTTTTCCTATGAAAGAGGCCACCAGACTGCTGAAGTAGTTGTTCTTAAAATATGTTAAGCAAAGCTGGTGAATCCAGTAGAGTATGGGGTAGATTATAGAGGTTGCTTTTTGTAGGCCACATAGAGCCTCTCCTTTTGCAGGACTGAAGCTTGATTCTCCCTGTGGCTGGCATTGTTGGTGATTGCCAGCTCTCAGCTCAGCAGCCCCCCCCACAACCCCCAACACCCAGAAATTAGCCTCCGCTAAATGGAGCCATTTATGCTCTCCTTCCAGACAGACACAGCCTGGAACTGATGATAATGCAGGGGTATAATGATTTGGCCCCTTTGCGTCAATGCAGGGTGACTCTGAGTAGTCACACCAACTCCAGGGTTCTGTGGGCCCAGCTGAAGTCTTTGCTGTGAACTGCACTGCAATTCACTGCTCTTTCTAGTTAATCCTATTTTCCCTTGAGGATATGTGTTAATCCTGAGAGTACCTCCCAGTAAATCTCCTATGTACCAATCTGCATCTTGGAGTTTATTTTCCAACAACCTGCAACACAGGCCAATGGGAAACAGGAAAAGGGTGGAGAGAGTAAGGACATCATACTTGAAATGATGGGTTCAGGAGTCATACTGCCAAGTGTTGAGTATTATCTCCAGAGCAGATACTGAGACAGAATTTAACATGTGTGATATCTATTAGGGACCAACACCTAATCTCAATCCCATTGGGATGTCTGGAGACTTGGCCAACTTCCAGGAATGGCCAGACCTTCATAAGCTTGTATCAGTTAGTCCTTGGTACTGCAGGCTCTGGGAGAAGTATGCCCTTGGCAAGACTGTTCAGCCCTGGAAAAGCTGTCAGCTGAAGCCTGTCTGCTAATGACACTCCCAGTTCTTGGGGAAAGAAATCTTTCTTTGAAGAATGGCTTAGGGTGGGGGGATATGGGGCACCTCCCTATCCGTGGGGCACCAAAAATTAAAGTGTTAAAATTTATCAGTTTTGACCTTGAGCAGATATTCAGTCTCTTGAATTTTATTTCCTCTTCTGTAAAATAAAAATGTTAATAATAGTACCTAGCTTTTTGGTTGTTTTGAGAATAAAATTAAGTAACGCATGTAAAGTATTTCCTGTAGACTTTTGTTGGTAGGTGCTTAATATGGGTTAGGGTCTTGTGGTAAATAATTAATAAGAGTTTGTAGTTGACTAGTTATGAAAATTAAAAGATAGAGGAAGAAGTTCCTTTTTTGCCTCAACAGAAATGTTAATTTAGCTACAATTAGATTGTAGGAGGCTTTAATGTTTAAGTTTGGTGGTTTCTAAGTAGTCACATATCCTTATTAACTGGAAGGCGCTATACGTTTTCAAATCCCCTCTACAGAAATTCTAACACCATAGGTCTGGAGAGGAATCTAGAAGATGTCATTTAAAAAAAAAAAAATTCTTACCAAGTGGTTTACTATGTTTAGATACTACTGCCTTTATGGAACAAATGTCTGAGTATTTGACTTCTGCCATTTTCATGTGAACTGTATATTTAATGACTGGATTGGATCTAATACTCCTCCTGTTCTCTCATTTTACCATCTTACTATTCCCATGTGCAAATCTATCTACACTCTGTTATCTTACTCATGAATGGTGGTAATAAGCATTTTTAATATCCCAATGATACCTATGAAAGAAAAATATAGGTATTGATCTTTGCCCCCAACTTCTGACACAGAGCTCCTAAGACCCTTGTAAATATAGGTGATAAGAGTATCTTTTGTTCTAACATTTAGTCTTTAACCCCAGTTCCTAACACAGAACTTCTAAGACTTTTGTTACTTTCCTGAGTATTGAAGTGGATGATACCAAGCTGCTAAATACTTTGAAATTTTGTGGGTGGTGGGAGCATGTTTTGTTTTAATGAGGTGACTCTTGGTGAGCTACCAGATAGGGCTGGTCACCAGAAAGACCAAGTCATGATTAGAAGCTTATAACTTTCTACCCCCTCATCCTCCAGGAAGTGGAGAGAGTCTGGAAATGGAGTTAATAATCAGTCATGTCTACATGATGAAGCTTCTATAAGAATGGGGTTCAGAGAGCTTCCAGGTTGCTGAACACTTAGAGGTGTTGGGAGAGTGCCACAGCCTGAAGAAGGCATGGAAGCTCTGTGCCCTTTCCCTCATACCTTACTTTGAATATCTTTGCCAACTCAGTGTTTCTCTGTATCCTTCATCATATTTTTTTAATAATAAACTGGTATATGTGAGTTTTGCAAGCTATTCTAAAAAATTATGAAACCTAAGGAAGGCATTGTGGGAAGCCCAATTTATAGCTGTTTGTCAGTAGTACAGGTGACTGGGACTTGTGATTGACATCTGAAGTGAGGGGTGGGATCAGTCTTGTGGGACAGAGCCCCTAACTTCTGGGATCTGATGGTAACTCCAGGGATCTGATGCTAACTCCAGGTAGATAGCATCAGAATTGAATTGAATTATAGAACACCAAGCTGGTGTGGCACAGATGTCTTGGTTGGTGGAAAGCACACACAACTGGTGTCAGGTGTGAGTGAAGCACATCATCAGTGTGAGGGTAAAGAAGAAACACACAGGAGGGGTATGCTTTCTTCTACAGTGCCACATGACCAGATAACTCCCCAAAGCCCAAGCCAATCCCCTGAAAATGGCTACACAATTCTCTAGACTAAATAGAGTCTACTATTTTCTACCTGTAATCAATTTCCCACTTTGTATTACTGTTTACTTTGCCTCTTACCTCTTTAGGCAAGGATAGCAGTTTCTCCTTGTCAGAGAAGGGGAACCAATACATTTCTCTATCTCAGGACTGCTTCTGCTACTCTGATAGTCCAACTTCACCAGACCATAAATAGTTAACTCTGAAGATCCAAGCAACTATTATATAACATCTAAGTTACTGAAGAAACCTAGGTGAGGTATAAACTAAGACAAGAGCTCAATTATTAAATATCACTCTTCCAAACATCAAATATTTCATGAAAGCACTACTTCCTAATCTGATCAGCCAAACTCAATTCATTTGAATCATTTTGAATACCCTTGAATATATATTGATATATACACAGAACAAAAAGTAAGATTGCTGTACAGAACAGGGACAAATCATAATCTGAACTTCTTGTGTGAAAAACTCTCTAAGTACTATCAAGTCTGAAAATAATACACATTCAATTTTTGTCTCTATTAAGTGCAGGCAATTCTACTTTTTTGTCCACAAATAATCGCATGTGCAAATAGAATATAAGGAACTTCACATAATTTCACCACTTGTACAAGATGACATTTTTGAATATGCCAAGTGTGCTCAGACTAGTAGAACTTAGCATTTTCTTAGTTCTTTTATTGAGTTATATGTCCTCTGTTGAATAGCTAGGTACTATTATATTTACTGTCTCAAATTTTAAGTGGTTCTGAAGAAAGTCCTCAGTAGTCTTTTTTTTTTTTTTTAAGATTTTATTTATTTATTTAACAGACAGAGATCACAAGTAGGCAGACAAGCAGGCAAAGAGAGACGGGGGAAGCTGAGCAGAGTGCCGGATGTGGGGCTCAATCCCAGGACTCTGGGATCATGACCTGAGCTGAAGACAAAGGCATAGCCCACTGAGCCACCCAGGCACCCCCCTCAATAGTCTTTGATTCCAAAATCACTCGCAGATAATTTTCAAATACAGATTCCTGTATATCTTATATTAGATGTCCTAATTTCATATAGCTTAAAGTGGTTTAGTGTATGTGACAATTTCTCATTAATAATACTTAATGAGGAATTTTCAGTTTCTATGTGTCCCTGTTACTATTTATCAGTTTCTCAGGATGTTCTGGATTGGGTGTGCTAGCTATGTGGACCCACATACGCAGGCTTTGACAACATCTCGTGATTTTTTTCTGGTTTTCAAAAGAAGCATGTTTGTGTTTTATCATTGTTTTCCTTAAAATCAGCTTTTATGTGAAGGCACAAATGTGACTGGTCTAATTTTATGAAAGTAGAAGTGATTATACTGGCTGAAAAGATTATACTGGCTCCAACATTAAGTGGATGGGTCCACTCTGTGCAGCTGACTTAACTCTGAAACATATTTTTACCTTCAGATTGGGTTGTTAATACATGTTTAACAAGGTTGTGGTGAGAATTACATGAGAAACATATCAAGTGTCTAGCAAGACTTACGGAAAAATAAATGGAAGTTATTAAACTGTTATGCAGGGTCCATTAGAGGCTCCTGGATGATAAGTATCTGCAGGCAGTAGATTTGATAACAAGTCTCAGTATTAAGTAAGACCAAGCAACAAAAACCTTACCAAAGAAAACATATTTGTAAATTGACAGCTCCCAAAGAAAATCATTTTGATTCATTCCCTGGAAGATTTGGGCTTGAGAGTAGATCAAAGTGGATCTATGAGCAGGACTTAAGGAATACCAAAATTTAATGTCTAGATAGAAGGCATAAATTTTCAAAGTAAGTTGAGAAGAAGCAGTACTTAAAGAGTACAAAAAACCGGGAGAGTCTTTCCTGTGGAAATAAGTGAAGGCACAACTTCAGAAAGAGTGTGGGCAATCATGATGGATTGGCAGAGTTGGATGACGGCTGAAGTATATTATCGATATGTAATATATTATTGGCATATAATGACTGAAACAGGAGCACTCTGAGTGGAGAAAAAGACTTTTTCAGAGTATATTAAAGTATGAATGTCAGGTGAGAATATGTATAAAGTACTTATAGATAGCATTTGAAATTTTGTAATTTTCAAAAATATTTGGCCAAGAAGGGATGAAAAGAGAGGGAAAGGAAACAGAGTTAAACACCAGCTAGTCTTTGAACTGAGAGGGATATGAGAGCCCAGGATAAATCCATTCAGTGAATGAAGAGTTCATTCTGGAGCTCGCAGATGGCGTGGGAGCCCGGACATGGTAGGAGAGCAGCAGTGGAGAGATGGTATAGGAGAGCCTTAAACTACGACAGGTGACTTTATAATGTATTTTTGTGTGAATATATTGACCCTTTTCCTGGACACTTTCTTATTTTCACAATATTTTTTATAAAGCAGACTTTTTTTTTTAAGATTTATTTATTTAGTAGAGAGAGTGAGTGGGGGAAGGGGCAGCAGAAGGAGAGAGAGAGAATCTTAAGCAGACTCCCTACTGAGCATGGAGCCCACCACAGGGCTCGATCTCATAACCCATGAGATCATGACCTGAGCTGAAATTGAGAGTCAGATGTTTAACCAACCAAGCCACCCAGGAGCCCCTAAAACAGGCATTTTAAATATCTCCATTGTATAGAGAGGAAACAATGACAGTTCTCCACATATCACAGGGCTAAAAAGTGGAGGAGTCCAAGTTTGAACCTGGGCAGGCTGGTGACAGCGTAAACACAAGGCAGAACTGCATACTTTCAAATGACAGGAGCAAGGTGGGTTCTTGTTCATTTTTGAGACATGGATAGATGGTAATTTCTTCAAGTGATTGGAAGTATTACCATGTATCAAGTTGGGCATAAACCCCATCTCCTCCATGTTACCTGGGATGTATGAAAAACAAAACCAAAGGGCATTGTGTGAGGGTTTTAAGAATGACAACAGGAAGGCAGCAGGAACAATTGTATTCCTTGCTTTCTTCCTCTGTCTTATTTCTAAACATTTCACAGAACTTCTGCTGTTAAAAACAACTGCCCTCAGTTAAAAAAAAACAGGCAAAGGGCTTGAATAGACGTTTCTCCAGGGAAGATATACAAGGAAAATATACTGACAAGTACATGAAAATATCCTCAGTCATTACTCATTAGGGAAGCTAATAAAACCACAATGAGGTAGCATTTCATGCCCAGTGACAAGGCTACAATTAAAAAAAAAAAAAAAAGGAAAATAAGCATTGGCAACGATATGGAGAAATTGATCAGAACAATGGTACGTTCCTGGTGGGAATGTAAAATGGTTTTGTCACTGTGGAAACAATTTGGCAGTTCCTCCAAAGTTAAACAAAGACCTACAACATGGCCCAGCAATTACACCCTTCAATATGTACCCCCAAGAACTGAAATCTGGTACTCAAAAATACACAGGTACACACGTGTTCGTAGTAGCATTATTCATGAAAGGTCGAGGTAGAAACAGCACAAAAGTTCATCTGCAGATGGAAATAATACACTGTGGTTTATACATATTAATGGAAGACTATTCAGTTATTAAAAGGACTGAAGTATCTGATACACCCTACAACATCGATGAACCTTGAAAACATTATGCTAATTCACAGTGCTAGACACAAAAGATCACATATTCCCTGATTCCTTTTACACGAAATGTTCAGAATACATACATCCATAGAGAAAAATGCAGATTTGCTGCCGCCAGGAGCTGGAGGAAGGGGGGAATGCAGAGCACATGTTTAATGGAAATGCGGTTTCCTTTGATGCAATGAAAATGTTTGGGAATGATGGAGGTGGCGATTCCACAATATTGTGAATGCACTAAATACTTTTGTCTTCAAAAATGTGCTTTTAGGGACGCCTGGGTGGCTCAGTTGGTTGGACGACTGCCTTCGGCTCAGGTCATGATCCTGGAGTTCCGGGATCGAGTCCCACATCAGGCTCCCAGCTCCATGGAGAGTCTGCTTCGCTCTCTGACCTTCTCCTCACTCATGTTCTCTCTCACTGTCTCTCTCTTAAATAAATAAATAAAATCTTTAAAAAAAAAATGTGCTTTTAACAATGTGAAGATGCTTAATTTTATGTTAAGGGAATTTTACCTCAATTTTCAAAAAATAAATTGATTGCTTTAGATTTGATATTTCCTTTTTAAACATGGAAATTGGGCGATGCAGCATCAGATATCAGCTCTTTACAGTGATATGCCCATTGACCATACTGCTTAGCTTGCCAAATGGACTATGTTTCTCTATGTTCTGGGAGTTTCAGTAGAAAGGGAGAGAACAGGTTTCTTGTGTGAAGCATGTTTAGGAAGGAGTCACTGAAGGGGCTGTTGATCATCTGAGTAGCTCATAAGCATGATTTGGAGTAGCAAAAATTGGATGAAGAATATGTGTGGGTTTTGACCAAAAAAAGAGACAAGGGCTGAATTCAAATTTTTCTATAATATTCGTGAGCTTCTCCTCATTGTGGGTAAATGAGAAGCTTCATTTACATAGCAGCTTTCTTTGGTAATGAGTTTTCTTAGCAAGCTATCTGCCAGATATATTTTCAGGTGCTTCCTTCTGTGTGTGTGTGTGTGTGTGTGTGTGTGTGTGTGTGTGTGTGTGTGTGTAAATCATTTTGAAAGCTTTGTTGGTCTTCCTCACAGGAAGGTTGGAGGGAAATGTGTAATGGAGATCAGAGTGAGTCAGTAGTTGGCAGGGTTTGTGAGGGTTTGATGATCCCACCATGCAGACTACAGGATGTACATGGTCTCCATTTGCTGACTTTAGTGCCCCAGTGCTAGTCTTCATTTTTCACCGTAAATATCGAACATGACTTTTTAATTGGACTTTTCTGGCAGGTAACTCAATCCAGTTGGGATAAAGTCTTTTCCCATTTTTAAAAGAATGGATTTTTTATTAACATAGTTGTATGGAAATGTGTGACATTTTGCAGTACATCAATAAAATAAAATTTGCTTCTAACTGGATGTTTCATACTGACTCTCACAGTGGGGCGGTAGGGGAAAGGGGTTGTACCAGGACAATTTCTACTGTTACAGAACAGGGACTGGGTTGTCACTTGTCATCTTTGTGATTAAATGAAACTTGGGGTCCCAATTATTCTGCATGCCATTTCTATTAGACTTATTTGTAGCCAGAGATTTCTTCCAAGTTCGGGTGGGGAAAGGAGTTACATGTTGAAATTTAAATTTATTATACAGTTCAAAGAAAAAAAAAAAACCAACCACATCAAGCTAGACTCTTGATGCAAATATCCTTTGGTGGATAATCTTATTTGGAGCTTAAAAACCTTAGATTTAATGATATCTTTTGTTTTCATTACATATATCATCATAGCAGTCTTATTCCTGAACTTCAAGGACAAGTTCTGCTTTGTATTTACCTTGTATTTTTGGAGCAGTACATAGCTTGTTCCCTACACTCAGCAAATAGATATATTAATGAACAAATGAAGTGAACATTTTCCCTTATTTCTAGAATAGTCTCTCTGATGTTATCTGCTATAATTACCAAGCTAAACTTCATTCTTCCTCGCACTTCTCATTACCTGTTATTTGAAGTTTTATATGTATATTTTAGAGAGAGAGAGATAGAGTGGGGGGGAGCAGGAGAGGGAGAGGGAGAGAGAGAATCCCAAGCAGGCTCCACACCAAGCACCGAGCCCAGTGTGGGACTTGATCCCACAACCTTGAGGTCATGACCTGAGCCAAAAATCAAGAGATGGACACTTAACCAAATGAGTCACCCATGCACCCCCGTAGTATATTTTTAAGTACATTTCTCCATCTGTTACAACTGGTCATCTTAATTGGGTACACTTTACCTACTCAACTTGATTTGCTCCTACTCCCTTATATGAACACTCTTCATTCTACTCAGTCCCCTCAGTGGTCTTAATTTTGTGTCTTTTCTCATTCTGCTTATCTATTGAGAACATTTGTATGAAACATAGGACCCTTAGGTCAAATGAAACAATGTAAAAGCTCTATAGTGGAATCAGCTTCCTTGATTGAATCCTCTCTGGGCAATGGGCACTTCATCCTATGAGTTAAGGTCCTCCCCAGTCCAGTTATCTCTACATAATCATAATTAAAAGGCATACTCTAGCTGTATTTATGTCAATGCACATGAACTGACTTTGGTATCTGTGTGTGCTCTGTGAGAACAGTGTTCATCAGTATATTATCCAAACATACACGTGGGATTATGCATATTAAAGAAGTGACTTTAGTTTCCCTTTGGCTAGATTATTGAGAGCTGAACCTGTGCTCTTGTAGTATGGATGGATGACAGGCATTTAATAAAATGTCTTTAGTGTTTCCCACTTTTCAATTCCAAGACCTACTGTAGATTTGGATTTTTTTTTGTATATTTGCATATTAAACCTCTTAGTTTTACTTTGTTATGGACAGAATAATAAAATTATAGAAATAGAAAACTAAAAAAAAAAAAATCTGCATCTCCTTCCCAACCTAATTTATAGATTTATTGATCAATCAATAGCTAGATTTTCTTTTTTTTAGGATAAGTTAACTGTTCTCAAACTTTTTTTAAATCTGCAAATCCCTTTACATTCATAACAAATTATTGAAGACCCGGAGGAGTTTCTGTTCAGTTGGTGAACTGGATTGGCGGAGGCCAGAGGCAAGAAGTAAAGTTGCAGGTAAAATGAATGAAGGTGGTTAAAAGGTACAAACTTCCAGTTATAAGACAAATTAAGTCCTGGGGATGTAATGTATACTATAGTGTCTATAGTTAACAATGCTGGATTGTATATTTGAGAGTTGCTAAACAGTGACCTTAGAAGCTCTCATCACAGGAAAAAAAGTGTATCTAAGTATGATGATGGATGTTAAACTCATCCTGTTAATCACTACTTGATATATACATATATGAAACTAACTCAATGTTATACACGTCAATTATATGTCATAACAGTTTCTATTTGTGTGCATTATATCTATATGCATGTATCTATGTGCAATATTATCTATATTAAACATTAAAGATAAAATATAGGTATATAATGCTTATTATTATAATTACTATTTATTTGTTTTTTAACATAATATTAAACCCATAACAAATTAACAAAAATATATTTATAAAAGACAACTTTTCTCAAGAAGTGAGA